>NC_141694.1:367119705-368592422 GCF_964263255.1 Lissotriton vulgaris
CCCCGGTCCCGTCCGGGGTTAGGCCAGAAAGTGAATGACGGCGTAGAAATGGTTCCCGAAGTCCGATCTCAGCCCTGGAAAGTGTAGCAGGATCAGCAGAAGTAGAACTTCAAAAGCCCATAGAAATAATCAGGATATCAAAAGGATAGATGCAAGAGGGCGGCGCGGGTCTCGGGAGCTCTTTGCTCACGCGACCATCTTGGATGCCCGCGTAGCTCCTCCCTCCGCTATTTTCATTCTAATGTATTTAATCGAAGGGATTGTATATCTAGGCTGCTCTGCTTACCATGTGTAAACACTGTGACCAACAGAGTTCACAACTTGAACTCAGCTTTGGTTCTACATGTCAGAGTGGACAGCAGCGTCCATAACTTTAAAAGAGAAACAGAAGCAATGTGAGAGAGAGTGAGAGAGAGAAAGAGAGAAAAAACAACATTAAAAGTGTGTGAGAGAGAAAGTTATAGATGGAGCAGTTAATACTGGAGAAAATACTCATAGCTCACTTTTTGCCTCCGTTGTGTGTCCAAACACGTGCTGGTTCATAGTGCACCCTCCAGTTTAGTGAGCTGACAGATAGTATATAGAGTTAGAAATAGCATAGTACATACAAATGCACATGAATATTTTTGGTTTATTTATTTGTACACTCAGAATACTATATTACACCAAGTTCCGCTGTAAGGAGGTGTCTGTGCGTAGTATATCCCATGCATTACCACTGCATAGCGGTGAGTTCTGAATATTGGGTATCTAGACTGCTGCACCCCATTGACTCGCAGAGTCCAGAGGTGAGTGTTTTTCTTGGGAAGTCAGAGGCAGATTTAGAATCTCCTTGCGCCACTTTTCCCATGTTAAAAGTGACTCAAAAGTGGCGCAAGGGACTCGAACATCTGCCCCTCAAACTGTTGTAGCCTATCTATTCTCACTGCCCGGAGGTAATTGTACATTCCTACGCGGTCAAGCTGCTGCACACTACTCACTCTCTCATTTCGCAGATTACTTGTCGTTGTTTTGAAAACAAGCTTATTTGCTCACCTTGTGCCATTGGCGTGATTCAAAGAGCGTGCACTACGTGTCGAAGCAGGCTTCTCAGGCGTTGTTACAAGGGCCACACGTCATCGCAGAATACATGAACGTAGAGCTTTGTAGGTTTTTTTGGGGGGGGTGACGTCAATTTGTGAAACACAACCTGTAAGATAAAAAGGAAGTTAACATTGTGTGTATTTTTTTAACAAAGGAGAGAGGAAGTGAGAGAGTGACTGCAAAGAATATTTGCAGCTCAACTTTCTGTCACCAGTATGTTTTTCACTACGTACCGGGACATAATGTACCCTGAAGGTCTACATCTAAAAGATAGTAAAAGAAAGATGTTATGATTGGCAATTGCTACTATCTTACTGATGAGTTGAATAACATCGCCCTTTCACACACATTCCCTCTCACATTAAAAATAACTATTTGTATAGTTTATATTCCGGACATTTGAGCGATTATAAAAACTTTCCTGCTATTGGAAAAAAAATATATACATGTAATTTGATCAACTATATAGGACTGTGTTCATCTAAACCGTGCGTCGCCTTTTTGTATCCAGTCTGCTGCAGCCCATCGGCTCCCTCGGATACGTGCCCAGGCCTCACTGCTCAACTTTTCGTGGACAGGACACCTTCTACATCATGTAGTCCTGATCTGCCACCAAGAAATCTAACATATGATGCAGAGTCTTTATATCGGTATGGATAACGACATACTCGTGCTCCCACAATCATCATCGTAGGATCTTCACCCGCTCAGTGCTTCGGGTACCACTAAATCAGTGACCAAAGAGGGCAGGCACGTGGTAGTGGGCCCCCTTGTTCGGTAGTTTGGGCCTACATGAGGCTTTTGTACCAGTAGGACAGGGCATTACAGCGGTTGAGATAAGAGCAACTCTAAAATGGCGTAGAGCACTTTCTTATAGGTAGGGTCATGTGGGTAGTGATGGATGGGCTGGATGGGTGTGGTGTGGGTGTATACCAGCCATGAGGGAGTGTGTGTGCCGTTCTGACATCTAGACCTGAAACTAAGAAATCACTACATTGGAAATCTGGGCCATGTAGCATTGTTGTGTTTTCCTGGTAGCGTAAGTGAAGTGGGCTGGCCTGGTGTATGCCAGTTCTGCGCTAGGCTCTGAAGCATGATTCCAGAGCTATGGGCATGATTCCGTTGTGAGCTATATGAAAAATCATGTGATTCGGGTGTTCTTTTTGTAGTGCTGACGTCACCCGGGTCTTAAAAGTAAATGTGTCATTATATCTGTAAAGTTCCACAATTTGGCTAACATGGAAGGTACGGGGTATCATTGAATGTATATTCGTTCATAGTTGCACACATAAAATATGGTAGACATGACATATTTCTGCGATTATGAATGTTTATTGTACATTCAGTGGAGTGTTGTAGCTGTAGTAATATAGGGCTGTGAAAGGTTTAAGTTTTAGTTTTTGGCACATGAAGGCCAGCTAATTTATATACGTATGTGGTATTTCAGGTACATTGTACAACTTGATGCTGAAAATCAGTGTTCGAGTCTCAGAGTTGCATGCACATCCTGTTATCGTAGAGTAATGACGTAATGTACGTGTGCCTGAACATGTATTATAAATATGGTGCTCATGTTAATAGCTGGTATAGTTTTGGGTTTATTTTGTGCTAGATAAATATACTTTTTTTTTTTCTAAAAGAGGAATAGCCCACACTGACTGTCACAGGTACGTTGGTTGCATTCGCTATTTATAGCACAATATAATGTGGTGGGGCGCAGGAGCAGCATTTTACAAACATAATAAATGCACAGGCACAGATAGATAGTTGAAGTGGGTACGGCACGTGTGCTCGAATCCAATTTATTACATTGCTGTTTGTAACAAGTAGAATAGTAATCATAATATCAAATACAGATATTTAATCATAACAGTTTATGACTTCTGTTGTACAAAGGTAGGAACATTGATTGTGAAATAATGTACAGAACATTCTATCGTAAAGGGTTCATGAGTTGTGGCGCACTGAAGTAGGTGCAGTTTGTATGGAGCCTGCGATGATGAGTGGTTCAGGCAGAGCGCACTGGTAAAAATGTGTTTTGACTATTGAACTTTGCCTTAACAAGGGCACGTGGCGATTATTTATGGTGTATTGAGTTAGTGGTATGTCTGGTGTTTATCGTGTGCTCACCCTGCGATGATGCGTGATCTGAGCGGACAGCACTTTAAACCATTCACTGTTGCATAATGGACTATACAAACTTTGAGGGGGGAAACTAGCACCGTTGGTAATCAATTCCACTTCACGCAGTGCATTTTAACTTTCTCAAAATGGGGACGTATGTGTGGTGGCGATGTCGAAGGTGATGTCCCAGAGGTACTTGGTATTGCCAGTGGTGGAGGTACATTTTGCCGCAATTTGCTACATTCTTTGTTATCATAGTTCACAGAATGCAATGATTGAATTAGTTTGCGCAACAGCAACATTTTTTCCTCTGCTTTAAATTAATCGAGGCTGAATTTAATTCCTTCTGTAGTGTAGATGAAAAGGTAAATTCAAGTTGTGAACCCTACTGTGCACAGTGTATATGGAATCTAGTAGTCAGAACAGTTATAGAACAATGCTTTTTTCACTTTTTTTAACAAAATATGAATACATACAGTATAATTGTCTCTGCATTAAATCAATCAAGGTTGAATTTTGTACTGTCTATAGTGTAGATGTAAAGGTGAATTGAAGTTGTAAACCCTGCTGTCCGCAGTGAGTGGACATGTTAGGGTGGAGTGCATCATCAGCAATCATAGTGGAAGTGGAAGATCAAACATGTATGCAACATGCATTTGATTATTCAACTAAATCTATAAGTGATATAAGATACATTTTTGAAGGAAGCATACTTAAGGGATATTGTGTAGGGTTTGATAGGTGTTATACTTAGTTTGGTTTCTACTGAGTTAGTGGTACCTGAAACAACAAGGTTCTGTGGAGATTGCGATGATGTGTGGTACAGGACGTACTGATAGTAATGCTTTTTGTCTTGTGAATTCTGGCTTAGTAAGGGCAAGTGGCAGTTTCGTGTAGGTTTGATGGAGGTTACTGTACTACACTTTATACTTAAAGAATGAAGAATCAGTTAAAATCTGCCTGAATACGGCCAAGTGGTGATGAATTATGGTGCACTGAGTTAGTAGTACCTTTGGGACTGAACGTATACGTAATCTGCGATGATGCGTGGTCCGGATAGGCCACACGGGGGATAATTATTTTTTTATACTGAATTTTGCCTTACTAAAGGCTTGTGGTGATTATTTATCGTGCACTGAGTTAGTGGTATGTCTGGTGTTTATTGTGTGCTCATTCTGCGATGATGCGTGGTCTGAACGGGCTGCAGTCAAAGAATTAAAGTATTTCAAATATGGTACTCCATATTTTACAATGAGTGTATGATGAGATGTATCAGTGATGTCATCAGTGATGTCACTGACCATGTCATGAATGATGTAATATGTGACATCATCAGCAGTGGATTGCAGGTGCGCGAAATATAGTTAGTACAACTAACTATATAGGAGCAATTTCAATGGTTTTTTACATGCTAATTCCTAACTATATAAGGCCTGAAACCTATGGTTTTTTTAAGTGAATTTGCAAGGTTTTTAAATGCTAATTCCTAACTATATAAGGCCTGAAACCTATGGTTTTTTAAGTGAATTTGCAAGGTTTTTTAAATGCTAATTCCTAACTATATAAGGCTTGAAACCTATGTTTTTTTCAGTGAATTTGCAAGGTTTTTTAAATGCCAATTCCTAACTATATCAGGCATGAAACCTATATTTTATTCCAATAAATTTCAAAGGTTTTGTAAATGCTAATTCTATTAGCGGATAACGTTTATAAATGTTATTATCCTTCTGGGACCTGTGAGGCACAAGAGAGCACAAAACAAGAGTGGAAAACACGAAAAGGGGGCAGGGTTGAGACCCCTGGCCCTTCTCAGGGGTCCCAGAAGGACCACCAAGTGCAAATTAGTTTTTTTCTTTTTTAAATTGGTGCGCGTACGGTGCGTGTCCAGTGCGCGTACCCCGTGTTTTCTTTGAATTTTTGTTTTTGTTTTGCCCTTTGGGGTCCTTTTGGGACCCCCTGAGAAGGGTTAGAGGGTTGGGGGGTCTCTACCCTGCCCCCTTTTTGTGTTTTCCACTCTTGTTTTGGGCTCATGTTAGCATGTGAGCAAGGGCTTGCTTAGCCCGAAACGCATAATGCACTTTTTCCAGCTGTATCTGTCAAAATAAAGAAACCTGTAACTGATCCTGTGGTCCGTCTCCTGTGTAAAGGCCTCGCTGGTCCGTGTGGGATTGGAAGTGGCGTGGAGGAGTTTTTGTGTATGTTACTACGGAAGGGAGCTTTCTTCCGGTTACCGACCCCTTTCCCTGATGTGGCGTCTGTTTTTCAAGCTCATATATATATATGAGTTATGTCACTGACCATGACATGAGTGATGTAATATGTGACTTCATCAGCAGTGCATTGCGGGCGCGCTAGTTATAGTTAGCTGAACTAACTATAGCGGGGTCATTTCAATGGTTTTGTATGAGTGAAATGTCCATCTAACTATAACATGTGTGAAACCTATGGTTTTTTCAGTGAATTTCTAAGGTTTTATAAATGCTAATTCCTAACTAAAACGTGTGTGAAACCTATGGTTTTTTTAGTGAATTTCAAAAGTTTTGTAAATGATAATTGTAAAATGTATTACATCTTAAAGTTCTTTCTTTTTAAACTTTTTTTCTTCATTTTTATAATAAATATTTACTTATTTTTTTATAATTCATATTTTAATGTAAACTAATAACAAAACTAAATAAAAAAGAACATTTTTTTATATATATTTTAAATATAAAAATGTAATTCTATATAATTTATTTATTTATTTTTTGGGGGTATCATCGCACCGTACGCTTACGGTAATTGCACCGTCCTTTGTACTGTAAGTCATACTCAGTGCGTACGCGCGCATATGTCACGAATACGTTTTGACGTTACGCGGCGCATCGGCGATTCCATGTGACGTCATTTACGTTTGTGCGACACACCGTGCGCGCACCCCACGAAAGTTTTATAATGTTTAAATCAATATACCTATGTATTTATTGTAAATTTTAAAGGTAGACATTATCTGGGATAATCAAGAAAATTGTTTATTTTAACTTTTAATAAGCTTATATTACTTTTCAAAGCAATTACGCACATCGTGTCAGTACGTCGCACATACTCACACCGTAAGCTCAGCGTAAAAGCTCCGTAAGCGCAGCGTCAGAGTACGCATAGCCATGTTACTCTAAAAGAAGAGATTCCATTTGTTCATAATACTTCCTACTCCAACTGTTGAAAGATCCCTCCCATTTTGATCATTCTACTTGGACTTTCTGAGGAGCAGGATCTTTTCTTTGGAGCTGAAGTCCTGTAGAACAATTTTCATCAATATGGCTGGTCTGCCTCAAACACCTTTAGACCATTCATCAGATGAAAATGAATTTTTAAATGAGCCTCCTCAGAAAAAAAAGAAGCCTTGATATGGACATTTTTCACCTTTCCAGAGGGACAAAAAAGGTGAATGCACCTAAGGTCACGTGTAAGATCTGTGACGTGACAATATTAAGAGGTGACCCAACAAAAAAGTACTCTTTCGGTACTGCGAGTATGGACCGTCACGTCAAAAAGTTGCATCCGAACAATTATGCAAGGGAGGCAACACGCAGCCTACAGGACAATCCACCACCTGCAGTGGCTAGCACCTCAAGTGCACCACCACCTCCTGGAAGCACTCCAAACCCTAATATTGTTCCCCAGTTTGCTGAGATCTCTTGCCACTGCAAACATTGCAATCAATTGCTTTGCTATGGTGAGCAATCAGTGGACCTGATTGTCAAGAGGCAAGAACAGCACTGTTGCCCTAAGAAATATTTTTTTTTACTTATTAGTTTCAGGGTCACAGTTCTTTGGTTTCAAAAGTAAAATGTTTCTGTTTAAAAAAAATTGTTGAAAAAACTGCAAAAAAAATATAAAACAACACAGACAAAAAAAACAGTTCTTTTTAGGACTACCTCTACTGGTCAAAAAAAATAACTATATTTCTATGTTAGTCTGTAAAAGTTTGTCAGAAAGAATGTGTAGTTCATAAATGAATGAATGAATACATTAGTAGTGTATGGTGAATGTGAAAGTGCAGAACTATAAGGATGTACTACAGCATAAATCTATAATGTGTTTACCTATAGTATACTGTAGTACCTCCGAAGCACTTGAATGTATCATATGCATAAAAATATGTTACAAGTCTATGCTTCAATTTGCACTTTTGATGACACTGCCTGGATGAATTTGTATGTATTAAGGGTGGTTTTACAACCCCCTTGTGGCTCTTTTACACAACTGTTGCATCACATTTGTGATGCAGTGGTGGTGCAAAAGATATGCCATAATGTATAGTATTTACAATGTGACGTAATTGGAAGGTGCGTCACATTGTAAAGCCCTGCGCCAGAAGGAGGCTTTCCTGCGCAGGTGGAGGGTGTTCTGGTGCAGGAAGGCCTCCTAAAAGTAACTAAGTGAAATCTAAAAGATTTGATTCAGTCACTTTTGGGCTTATACTGCGTCAAATCCCTGCACCTGTGTGAAGCAAGTGTAAGGATTGACACAGCATTATGAGCATAGGGCCCAAAGACCATTACTGGAGCTGCATTCCACTTCCAATGCAAGTCAAGCAATGCACCATTTTCACAGCACAGATACATCATATATCTGTGCCATTTTTCCTCGTAGTGCACCACATTGTAAATACGATGCATCCATGGTGGTGATGTAACAGTGCACAATAACTGAATAATGATAATGAATATCTGGGGATATACCACTTATTGTACAACTACTAATTACTGTTTTAATGTAGTGAAGGCCTTACTACACATTGATCAATGAGTCACTAGAAAACTATACCAAGAGTAACAGAGTGTTTGGTGGAAGTGAAAAGATAGAAACTACAAAATTCAACATAAATAAAGCAAATGTACAGGTACATAGAACAGTGTATACACAGTCTGTAGGAGTTTGAAACACTCTATGCCCTAAGGCCCACTTTGTACCATGAATACTTGAATACTGACATAGGCCTTATTTATGAGATTTTGCTGCAGAAAAGTGCAACAGGCCTACCTACTACGCTTCCCTATGGCAAAAGAAAAAGGCAGTAATGCACCATATCTATAAGATACAGCGCATTCCTATCCTTTTCTCTTGCACCAGCGCACAATGGTCTGTCTGCACCAAAGCAGGAACCTTTGCACAATAATGCAAGGCTGCCTATGTTGCAAGGATGATTATTTTTGTACAGGTAGGGAAACCTTTCTGTAGAAAAATAATCACAAGAGACTTTTCCTTTTTCTATGTGTGTTTCAGAAATCAGCACACATAGAGAAAGAAAAAATGAAGAGAAATACAACTATTTTTCCACGTTGCACCTTCCTTACGCCTCCCCTGGGAAGGCATAAGTTTTTGTCAGTGCCTCAGATTTACAATTTCTCCTAAATGTAGGGCAGTGTCAAAAGGCCATGGGTGTTGCTGGGAACACCCCCAGCAACACCCATTGCACACCCCTTTAACGCAGTACACTGCATTAAAGGGGCTGATATTTATCAGGCAACAGTACACCAAATAGAGTGCCTTAGTACTGCTTGATAAATATCACGCTGACAGCTGTACCACGGAATATCACAAACAGTGACATTCCGATAGCGCAAGCAGTCTCATAAATGAGGCTGTGAATGATTACTATTCTGCAAGGAGAGTGTCTAGGTGAAAGAGTGTTTGCTGCAAGTGTAAGGAGATAGATTAGGGAATTCAACATATAAAAGGCAAATTTGGAGGTGCATAGAACAGTGTGCGCATAGTTTATAGGGGTTTGAAGAACTCCTTGTCCTTTGGCCCAAGTTGCACTATCAATATTTGGCTAATGACATAGTACCTCATTTATGACATTTTGCCATAGCGAAGTACAACAAGCGTTCCTGCTACACTTCCCTACGTCAAATGAAAGAGTAGAATGCGCCGTATCTATAAGATACGGCACATGCCTCTCCTTTTCCCCTGCACCATAACTCAATGGTGTACCTGTACCAATGCAGGCACCTTTGCACAATAGTAAAAGGGTGCCTGTGTTGTAGGGATAATTATTTTTGTTCAGCAAGGGAAACCTTGCTGTACATAATTAATCACAAGATACTTTTCTTTGTTCTATATGTGCTGAAGAATGCAGCAAACATAGAAAAATGAGAAACAAACAGAAATACAACTATTTTTCATTGTTGTGCCTTCCTCATACCTCCCCTAGGAGGCGTAGCTTTTGTCGCTGCCTCAAATTTAGAATTTCTCATAAGTCTGGGGCAGTGTCAAAAAGCTATAGGTGTTGCTGTGAATCATTTATCATGTAGCAGTATGCCAAAATAATTGAGTTCTTTGTGCCTGATAAATATCACGTAGAAAGCTGTGCCATGGAACATCACAAAAAGAGAGTGATTGCTGAAAGTCTAATGATACAGACTGGGGAATTCAAAGTATAAAGGACTAGTTTGTAGGTACATAGAAGACTGCATGCATAGTCTATACAGGTTTAAAGCAGTCCATGGCCTAAAGCAGAGCTTTCCAAACTGTGTGTTCCGACACAGTACTGTGTAGCCTACAAATAGTGGGTGTGTCGCCACCACTTAACTCATAATGGCTGCTAATTAAGAGGCAATACTTAACATTCTGCTCTATGATCTTTGAAACACCTGTGAAATGCAGCAGTGCTTACAGCTCTCATCTCCAGGCTAGACAAATGAAATAACCGCTTGTCTATCAACTACCAAAAAAGCACACTAAAGGCTTTCAGTGTTAATAGGGGCTCTGCAATTCCTTTTGTGGAAATTGTTTCGATGTCTTGAACTTACAGAACAAAGCCTTAACCTTGGCATCGGTGGCCTGTGCACAGCGAACCAAGGGAAGCCTCTTGCAGAGAAGCAGGATGTATGGTATGCATGCCAAGTTAAAAATGTGTGTGCATGTGTTCATAGTTTATCTTCACTTTTGGTGCACGCCAGAGCTATTCTGCATAGAACAATTAGAGAGACGTTCCATGGCTACTCTCTGAAAATTTAAGGCATGTTCTCTCTGCTTGCTCTCTCATTTATTGATGGTAGAATATTCATGAATGTTGTAAGCTAAAACTGTGCACAATTTAGCAAGAGTAAACCCTATTGAAGAAGTGCTCTGCGTATGGATCAAGGTGTGGCTTTTCTTGTGTTAGTGGTCTCTACACAGCAGACATCTGCAAGGGCTCTAGTAAACACCTTTCAGGATAGAAACCAGTATGGAACTCAACTTCAGTTGGGTGTAAGGGAGGGATTCTAGCTGGAAGAAAATTGCAAAACATGCTGGCTTCCCACTCTGCGGCCTTATAGCAACAGAGAGAGAGGGAGACTGAGAGAGTGAGTAACACGGAGAGAGAGTAAGAGAGAGTTAGAGAGCAAGCAAGAAGAAGGTAAACAGAGAGAGAGAAGAAGCGAGACAGAAAAAGACAGACAGAGAGGGAGGGAGAGAAAGAGAAAGACAGAGAGAGGGAGGGTGATAGAGATAATGACAGAGACAGACAGATTGAGACAGATACAGGAACAGGGACAGAGAGAAAAAGGCAGAGACAGACAGAGACAGAGAGACAGAGAGGGAGACAGAGGGAGGAAGACAGGGACAGACAGAGACAAAGATAGAGGGTTACAGACAGAGGGAGGGAAACAGATAGAGGGAGGGAGACAGAGAAAAAGGGAAATTATGGGAGACAAACAGAAAGGGAGAGTAAGAGAGACAGAGGGAGGGAGATAGAGGAATATAGACCTGGAAATAAAAGCTATAAAACACAACTTTTCTGATGCATAGAAGAGTGCATACATAATCAATAGAAGTTTGAAGCAGTACATGTTCTAAGGTCCACTTTGCACCATGAGTACTTAGATACTACCTGAATGATTACAATTCTACAAGAAGAGTCTATTAAACCATTTTTAATTTCAAATCATAAATTTATTCCTGTAACATTTCATAATTTAATAGAGCTTCAAACATCATTTTGTCTGTAATTTCATATTCTGGCTGATCAATTTCAAAAGTCATATCATGAAACTCGATGTCGTCTAATGCTTGAATAAAATCATCATCCAATGTTTCATCTAAAAAATCGCAGGTGAGATCTCCAGCAGCAATACCTTCATCTTCATTCTCACTCCCCATGAAAGGTATATTTAGCTCCTCAATCAGAGTGTTAATAATTTCAAAACTAATTTCCATATTGTTCTGTTCTTCTTCCATAGTGAATTTTTTAATGTTGTTGTTCCTTGTACAAAAAAATAAACACATCAATTTATCATTTTTCTTAATACATAATACAAAACTTGGTTTATCAACTATTTTGCCATTTAAAAAATATTATATAAAAACCATTATCAACTACTTTATATGATTATATCAATAAAATTGCTTATATGAAATTGTTGTTTTACATTTTCCTAACATTTTCAAACCAGTCACTTTTTATCACTATAGAAAAAAACTAGGGCTATTATAATAAAATGCAGTACTAAAAAAAGTACAAAATATCTATTCACCTTACCAGTTTCAAAGTAGTTGATGTGTTAAAGGCAAAGAATACAGGTACACTCAGTATATATATAATTTTCTTCTAAAATGTTTGAAAGATACAAACCATCTTTGCAAACTTATGTACACCATGGACGTTCTCTTACTTCAAATCTGTAGAAGTACATCCCATTGATCATTTTTAACAGTTAGTTAATCTTAGCTTCAAAATATTAAATTAAAAAAAATGTATTATAAATTTAGCATCTGTGGAAGACAAAAAAATACAGTTACAATTTATCTTTTACAACACAAAATCATTTCTAAAGCATTTCAGATGCCTTTTTTGCTGTTCTCAGAATATATTGAAATTCACTAGGTACAGTGAGTTCAATAGTACTCATCACATAACAGCGGGCAAAAAAAAGACAATCAAGAAGATAATCTAAAAAAAACAACAATCTCAATAACAATCTTAAATGTTTTTTCTAAGACCAATTTCTTACGTAACTATGAGATATGGCAAACAATCTTGAAAAAACAATACGCCATCATTAATTTTCTTCCATTATAAATAATATTACTTACAAAAATATGCAGTCAAAATTTAAAACAAAAACTTATTAAGAGTTTCAAGTACTTTTCCCCATGGCCAAATAGTATGTGTGAAATTCTTAATTTAAAAAGTTGTTCAATAGAAACTCTGAGTGTCTGCCGACCAGCCTTCAGATCCAAAACCACTGAGATCATTTGCACCGTCTTCCACTGCTCATTCTTCAGTCCAATGCTATTCAACATCTCCATGGCCACCCTTACACAAATGGCCCACCAACTCAACAACAACATTATCTCCTACATCGGCCACACCCAGCTCATCCTCTTACTCACCAAGGAGCCACATACTACCAAAAACAACTTCCACTACACAATTAAGGACGTCTCCAAGTGGATAAGACGCAGCTCTTTAAACATGAATTCACACAACATGAAGATACTGATTCTCAAACTCACCCCCCTAGCTTCACATAACTCCTGCTGGTCAACTACACTGTGAACAGTACCAACACCTACTGACCATGTACACAACCTATGATTCATAGTGAACTCCTCCCTCTACAAGTGTTAACAAGTCTACAGCATTTCCTCATAGTGCTATAACACCCTCAACACTCTCCGCAACATTTACAGGTACATCCTAAAGAAAACAAGAAGAAACAGACTACACTGTGGCAACACACTCTACACAAAAATTACAGCCAAACACCTATAATGACTACAACAAATCCAAAGCACCTCCACCTGATTGATCTTCAATGTCCCCTGCTACAGCCGCATCACCCACAACATGATACACTTACTCTGCCTCAACATTAACAAGAGGATTACCTTCAAGCTCCTCACCCTCAGTTACAAAATACTGTACAACACCAGATGAATCTACCTTAACAGCAGTAATCCTGAAAGGCCAGATTTTGATCTTAAAATTTTGGCTTTAAAAATATTAGATAGGAATTTGATAACTCTTTAGGCAAACGTTGCTTAAAAACTAATTGAGTATCATTACAATGTATCCAACCTTTCAGACATTTTAAATAAACAGTGTAATGTCCAGATGTTGTAGAAGGTCCATCAGGAAAAATAATTGCAACAGCTACAAAAGTTCTTCCTGATATTGAAACTTGACCAGCTACAACATTTTTAATTAAAGTTTCCAATTTTCTTCCATCAGCTCTACAATGTTGCAGCATTAAAATAACATACTGTCCATATCTTTGTAAAAATAATGTTGATGACATTTCTGATTTACATTGGCTACACTCCATGTTTTGACTAGCTCCTCTAACTAAGACACTGATTCACAATCTGGTAAAGTCAAATATATGTATCTTTCAGTGTCTATGTTAGTGCTACATGTAAACATCCAATTTTGATAGTCATGTTGCCATTTGTAAGAAAGACCAAAAATATGTTCAATATCTATACCTTCATCTTCCAGTACACTAAGCATAAACATAAAAAATTCTTGACAATCTTGCTGAATATTTTGTGTAAATTGAATAGGATGAGAACATATGTCCAAAACATTTTGAATATCAGAAACACTTTGTATTTTACTTTTATCACTACTACATTTCTCATAAACAGAATACAACAATGAACAAAATCTTTCGTCCGAATTTTCAACAATTTGCTGTTGCAAACTTTCAAGAAATAAAATAACATTAACTACTACATTAGCATAGCAGTTGACACCACAACTATTTTCAAACCGATAACCAACATTTTCTTCAACACAGTCCTTTTTCTTTTTACTTGCAGGCGCAACTTCATCTTGTTTTTTTTCTTTCTCTACAGTTTCACTACAAATATTCTCAAATCTTCTTTTTCTACCTACCACACGCTTTTCAAATACTGGATATTGACCTAATTTGGGAGCATATTCTATTCTTAACCTATTATACTGTTTCACACAATTTGCATCTGCACTAACCTTTGTCTCATCAAAATCAATCAAGTACAATCCAGATAAAGTTCTGACTCAGGACAAAGCAACATATGCCATACCCTCTTTAAACACGGTACTTCCAATATTCACTAAAACACTATCTACACTTAAACCTTGAGATTTATGAATGGTCACCGCATATGCCAAACAAACTGTTTTCTGCGTACATACAAATCTTTTACAAGCAAGAACCAAGATGAACAACGACTAAATTGTTGTATTTCTGGAATTTCATCAAATTTGATGTTCAAAAATTCAATCCCATCTCTATTTACATAATTAACAAAATCAACAATTTTACCCATTGCCCCATTTACTAAACCTTTTTCCACATTCAAATTATGACGTATAAATTACCCTACAGTTTACACATGCATACAATTTCTTTTCTAAACCTGCAGTTTTACTTATCGACTTCTACAAAGAATCCAATTTCCTCTTCAACTTTTCAGTCAAAATAATAGTGATTCCTTCATGCTCTATTTTTTCAATAGCTTCCAATTTTATAATTTCTTCATTTTCCAACTTTAACATTTCTTCATTGAATACAGAACATTCACGCAGTGTTGGCATTAAGCAGAGTACAGACTTGTTTTTTGCAATTTTCATATATATTTTCTCTGGAACAATATTTTCATTTGGAAACAAATTGGGAAGTTATCATCTCAGTAAAGCTTGTTTGCCATGTTCTGTCCCTTTTCCAATTCTTACATCTTGAAGAATTTTTCCATAATCTGCATCATTTCCCTGACGCATATTTGTAATAAGTTCCTTATATTCAAAATATGATCAAATATAAGCATTTCCAATGCTCCCCAAAGACTTTCTGGTATCTTCATGTGCCAGTCTTTTAAACACTGGATGTCCTTTTACAGGAGTAAGTTGTAGTAGATCTCCAAAAACTATGACGTGTTTTCCTCCAAAAAATACTTCATAGTCTGTTTTAAGAATATGCTGCGTTCTTAAATGCACAAAGGCAAGCATTAAGTTTAATACCATGCTTACCTCCTCAATTATGAAAACTTGTATTTTCTTCAAGACTCTTGCAACTTCAAAACAGGCTTCTCCAGATAGCTTGTAGCATTCTAATTTGTTTTCATGCTCTACTGGTAGTATTAATAAACAATGTAAACTCCTTTAATATTGTGTGCCGCCAACCCAGTTGGAGCAGTGACAACACAAGACAAATACGAGTCAGTTGTTTTGTGTAAATAGGTTGAAATTACTTTAATTAAAAATCGTTTTCCTGTTCCAGCTTGTCCACTCACATACAATCGGTTAGGTTGAAATAATGAGCAAGAGCACTCTTTGTTTTCATGAAGTAATCCATGGTTAATCTGTTCTCTCACTTGCTCATATATTTGTTTCTGCTCAACATTTAGTTGTTCTTCCAAATTTCCTACATTTCTTCCATCTTCTTGAGCTTGATACATTGCTGTTTCCACCTCTTCCATAGCAGTTGCTGCTTCATTATGAACAATCGGGTCTCCTAATGGATCCTGACTTAACGGAGCAGAAGTTTGACTGTCTTGAGAACTGTCTGTAGCAATCTCAGCTGCAATTGTAGCTTCTTGTTCAATTTCATCATTCAACATTTTCACATAATTAGCAAAAACAGGACATTCTATACTATCTTTAGTTGCATTGAAAGAATCTTCATAGCTGTCAAAATCTCCAAGCAATTCTAATTCTGAACGCCATGGCTTGAAAAGGTGCAAAAGAGATAAATAGTAAAATTCCCTTTTGTCAGGTGTTTCATAACTCAGTTTACGGTGAATAATCAAATGTCCTTTTCCTTTGTTTAACCAGACATCCTTCAGAACCAATCACAGCATATATACCATTATTGATGTTTTCTGTAATATTCCGTTTAAAAATATAGTTTTGCAGCACTTCATAGAGACAAATGTTCTCCAGATGATGACTTCTGTTTGGATAATATGTATCTAAAATATTTGTTTTCACAATGTTTGTACTTTCTGGCTCCTTTTCAGCTAAATATTCAATTTCTTCTACAGATTTAAGTACTCGGTTACGTGTCGCAGCAAGACCTAGACTCACCCAAATGATTCTTCTAGATTTGGAGTATAGACTTGCAGATGATAAGCGATCCGAGCATTCATACTCTCCAATTTCTCGAAGAGATAACATCTTCAAACTGTAAGTATATCATTTCTTACTTAAACTCTTCTCGTGGGAAATCTCTTCCCACATTTCTTTCAATTCCGCCTTTTCTGATTTCGTTATGTACGATGTCACATATCGAGCAACAGCAATGGAATTGTCTGCAACATATTGAATATCCATGTTAGCATTCCACATAGACAAAATGACTGGGTTGTAGTCATTTATGCATTTTGAGTCTTCATTTCTTCTTAAATTGTAGGTATTTTTAGGAGACTTTCTTGTGATAGTATGTCGCAAAGATGACATAAAACTGTTCACTCTTCCTTTCGATATTACTGGACGTAGAAATCCAAAACGGCATTTGGTGTAGAATTTGTCTTTAGATTTGTACTTTCGACAACAGTATTTCCCACAACGATGGCTTTGGAATCGTAAGACTTGTTGTCTTAAGTGCTTATTCTGTGTGCTTTTGGGTATATCACATGTAGTGTATTATTCAATAAAAGACAACACCGTATCATCTGACTCTGTTCCAAATTTGGGAACATCCTTGATCCATAGTAACATGTGTATGTTAGGAGCACCTCTTGCTTGATACCCCTTTCTCCAAAAGAAGTCCACAACCTCTCCAAGAGGAGGATTTTTTTCATTGGTGATGAAAGGCATCATAGCTTCAAATCTATGATTGATATACCTGCATACATTAACTGGACCCAAAGAGCACAATTCTCCAGGTGTCTTGCATTCAATATTTATTATATTTGGATTTGCCTCTCGAAGAAATTGAAGTAAATCATCCCAAGCATATTCAGCACAGCTTAGAGTAAGGAACCATGTAGGAGTTCCTAAGTTCCTTAACATACATTTAAGTTCTCCATGACGACAGTACCAGTACTCATTAGTACCACGCTGACATGCCATGAGATTAATTAGCTGAGATTCCAAATCATTATCTTTCTGGTGTACTTTATCCATAAATTCCTTTGCCGAAACATTTTGCAGATGTACACCTGTTTTCAATATATGGTTTACTGCATAAGAAAGTCCAGACAAATTACTCTCAAACTAAACATGAAACAAATACGGAATACATTGTCGAAATCTTGGATCTTCTGCATACAATCTTAATGTCCGGTATTCAGATGCAGGAATCTGCACAGGTCGGTCATCATATCGTCCTCCTTTTCCTGTAGGAAACACATGAGGGAAACAACGAGCTTCCAAGCCAAACTTTTTTCCCAAACACTAATGGGACTTACCTTTGTTTCTTTCATTTGGAATAACTCTATAGTATTCCCGATCACTTCTTTGGAATGCAGTGGATGAACACTGTAATTTTCATATATTTCTTCAGTTCTGGACTAATCCACTTTTTCAATTTGTCCAGGTGGCAAGTCACTATCTTCTTCTACAGTTATTTCTTCTTCACTCATAAACACATCTTTATAATATTGATTATTTTTTATCAGATACAACGCTGCCTTTTTCACTTTCCTAACATCCACTAATTCCTGCCAGATTTTCTTATTCTTAGTAGGAACGCAATTAACAAGAATAACTAAACGTTCATCTTCTACATTTTCTACACCAACTGTTTCAATATTTTTCTTTAAGTCTAATGGCAAATACACAACTCTTCCCTTTAATCCTCTCTGTAAATCTGAAGGAGGCAATTTCCCTGTCTTAGGCTCCATACGAACAGTAGCCTGAAAAGGATGCACACATTGATTAAGAATAGACTCATAAGTATTTAAATCCACCAGTTCAGAAGGAATTTTTACCAACTCAAAATTATTATGCACAGCTCTAAAAGGCATTTTATTCTTGTCTAATTTGTTATAACAATATTTACAAATATGCTGATCACAACCCAAATCAAAAGCATTCTCTACCAACAAATAAGTTACAAATTCCATCCACTCCTTATTATTTTCCTTTTCACATTTTAAATACAAATCAACAGTCCTAGTCTGATTTTTATAATGAGTACATCGACAACAAATACAAGAATAATTTGGTGTTTCACCTGAAATCACCTTAAACTTTGTAATTTCTTGCTCAAATTTTTCTGCACTGCAATGTTGTACATTCTCGCCTACATTTCCTTCTACTAATGTATCAATTTCTGCACTATCTTCTTCTGCACCAAAGTAACAAACCTGAATTTCATCACAAACGTTCTTTACATCTGACACAGATCCATGTAAAAGAGCACTGTTCAACTTCTTTAACATTAGAGCTAGACTTTTTGCATAATACAACTATGGATCAAAGATGTTCCCAATTTCCTCATTTCAGTATGATGTACTGCCAACATCCTGAAATGGTGAAAAACACTTTTACATACTTTTTTAGAAAGACAAGCCAAAAAATGTCTTTGCAAACCAGTATTTTCTCTTACTCTGCAAGGGTCTAATCCTTGAAACATCTTAACCTTTTGTTTAAAACTTCTCTTAGTATAGTTACGTAAGAAATTGCGTAAAAAAATCAATAGATTCCTGCCGTGCACTACAAATACTACTGCAATTCCAAGTGTACACTGGAGCTTTAGGCCTTCTCCCTAATACTTCATCAGCTAACACCTCTTCTACATTTCTAGAAACAATTTTCTCTTTCTCAATAGGACAACCATTTTTAACCTCATAAGCACGACCTGTAGTGTCAACTGCATGCAACAACTCATTACTCTGAAAATAACTCTCCTCATTAAAAAAAGGCTCAGAACTTGATCTATGTTTCCATTCACCTAAAAAACTTACTTCTAATAATTACTCTTCTCCACTTAATTTTGCTCTGAATTAAATGGATTGGCTTATCTAGTGATCGAATTCTATTGATTACTTAAACAAAAAGTTTATTTTTTAATTCAAAAGCTTTCTCAACTACATTTTCAATACATTTAGCCTCTCTTCTTATAAAATGTGGTATTCTTCTTACAATTCTTTATTAACTTAGTCGAATTAAACAAAATTCTATTATAAAACATCTTCTTCCTTATTTCATTAAATTGGTTTTTCCACCTTTTACTATATACATTGTTTTCAAAAGTTTTTCCATGGTTCTTATCTTTTCTCTTAGTTGCAGAAACAGTCACAGTATTTTTTACTTTGCGCACACTACTGTTACTGGTTGACAATCTTCGCAGAAAAGTCTTAAGTGCCCATTACGATGTCGGGCGGATTGCCTCCGCCAGGCTGGCGGTGGCCGCCGCCGGCCTGGCGGAGGCAATCCGCCCGACAATCCCGAATTCCCCCCGCCATATTAGTATGGCGGGGGGACAGTGACGGACAGATAGACCGTCCGCCGCTTTTCCGCCCCAGTCGCCCGTGCCTGCCGCTTCGTGTATGCAAATGCGTGCATTCATTTTTAAGATTGTGGCGGGTGGTGCAGTGAGCACCGCCCGTCACAATGTTAAATATGTAGTGTAGTTCCTATTTTCCCAATAGGCCCTGCGCATTGGAATAACATAAACAGTGGTATCGACGTAGAAGTGTGGATCTTCCAGGCCTCCACTGACTATGCTAAACTTAATTGGGTTTGTTACCAACTAGCTCAGAGGTCACTGGAAACTTTCTTCTCTGAATAGGAAGTGATCAGCTTCCCTGGTACAGACAAGAAGGGATTCAGTTTTCCAACAACCGTGCAACATGACAACTTTGCTCCTCAGATAAGAGTCAATCTCTAGAGTTGTGTGAACATTAGACAGTTATTTTACTCAGTCAGTGGTTGTGCAGTTTACTTTCACAATATGTAGAGAATAGAGAGAAAGGCGTTTTCAATAAAGGGTAGCATTTATTGAGCAGTCTTTCTTCTTGTACAAGAGAAATGAATTGCCACAATTGCAAGACTTGTTATTATAAAAAGTACGTACAGTAAGATGAGTATTGCGAAATAATACTGTAAAAGCATTGATATGGTTTCTTAGCCATACAATGGTTTAAAATGAATAAAACATATATACATTCATATATACATTAGGCTAAAATACTGCACTGGTGCTTCTAACTACGCCTACCCCAGTGTACCTGACCTAAGCCTAATACTTTTGAGGGGAGTAAGTAAGTAGCTTTTAGTTAAGTTGGTTTTGCCAAGGTTTGCTTCAAGAATTCTCTCTAAGGGTTTAGTCAACACCATACCTCTGGAATAGAATGATGGAGGTCTGGTATCTCCTTCAGGGGGTCGATATCCCCGTCACCCGCAAGGGTAGCCTGGAAACGCCGGAGCTGGATTTCTCTGCAGGAGAAAAGACAGCGTCTCCCTCAGCGCGTCGAGGAAGAGGAGGGGCAGCGTCCGCGGGCAGCTTGCATCTGCTGGGCTCTTGCAGGGGGACGGCTGTTAAGCTCCTAAGTTCACCACACCATCGTTCGCTCGTTAGCAGCGATAGCAGTAGCGATAGCAGCTATGGTATCATCAGCATAACAGCAACTTCAGCAGCAGCTTCAGCGTTTGCTTAAGGCAACGTTGGTAATATTTATACCTGAAAGGTGCCTTGTTTGACGTAAGTTTTTGGACATAAGACGTCAATAAAGATGTCACTAGGAAGTGATCATCTATCAGTGCTCATTAGAGTTCTATTACTAATCAAAACATAGCAAGTGGGGCTTTCCAGGTTGCTGAGTTTTTATCTTGTTGAAGAACTCGGAGTGTTAATCTAGGAATCTTAGATAGTAACTTCTGCTATGTCATTGCACTAATTAGCTGCAAAGGAAGTGGCAGAGAAAGCGATTCTGAAATGTGGCTCTGTTCGTGTGAGGCCAGAGAGAGTTTCTGAATATTGCATTTGATCGGTTATGCCAATATAGGGAATAAATGGATTTATAGCCGTATAGGGGCATAAGGTCACAGTATCGATCAGGGTCCTAGATTAGAACGCTACACCCACTCCACGAATTCATGTCCATCAAATTACTAAAACTAGAGCAATAATATGCATGTGTAACATTGCCAACCCCAAAATACATATAAGCATTTGAAATAGGCGTATTTGTAATACGTGAAAATATAGGTACTGTACGTTTTTGAAGCATAGAAATCATTCAAAAATTATAGCATATGAAATCAATGAACGATTTTGCAAAAAGAGTTACACATGAAAATATCTCTGAATACAGAAAGGAAGGGCGAGATAATTTCATCACATATAAATGCAATGCAGTAAAATGTGCTAGAGGCTGGTGTAAAATTATCATGTCTCCAGATGTATTTAAAAATAGAAGTAGAAACTTCTGTTCTCTATGAATAGTTCTACTTTAAGCAAAGAATTTTTTGTGCCAGAAAAAGGTGAATATTAAAAAGTGTTCAATTCAAAAGAATTATTGCTTGAACGGGGAAAGAGTTCCAACGCTTTTAGCATTTTTTGTTGTTCAAAACTGAAGGCCGAATTCAGAGTTCATAGGAACGCTGTGTGTCGGAATGCTTCTCTAAAGTTATTGTTTCTGTTCGGGTGAGAACATCATATCAGACAGGCTCTCAAAGAATTGGTCTACAAAATCAGGTGACAGTTCGACCAAATTCGATAGTGCTGTATCTTGGCAGGTGTGAGAATGATTGCTGTCATCAAAGGCTGGATCAGCAATGCTCACAGAAGGTCGTACCTGGGTGATGTTGCTTTTGTCACTCGCTCCACTGTTACCACCTAGTCGTAGCATAGGAGTCTCAACGAATGCCGTCATCAGGATTGGTAGCCGCTGGGGACAACACAATGCGTGAGCCGTTATCGGACTTAGCAATGTATCGATATCCATTGGTACTGCTGATGGAAGTGCAAGACAGGTGTCCAACACGCACTCATCTCCGCATAGCATACATCGTAGTACAGGTAAGATGCAGTTTTGACATATCGGTCTGAAAGAAAGGAGCCAGGTCATGTTTAGATCTCTCAGCCTGGCCAATCCAAGGACTCTAGTTATTCTGTCCTGGTAGCGCACTGCTAGGATTGTTTCTTCCATTCCCATAGGAGTCATGTCTGAGCTGTGGCTTGCCATATCGAAGCAGGAGGGTCAAAAATAAAATCCCTGCTACAAGTCCCAAAAATAGGGGTATGCCGCCAAAAACAGAGTGGACAAAATTTGGAACGATTCCCAGAATTACTTGAAATGGTGTTAGCAGTCCCGTAAAAATCGTCTTAAATATGCCTGGGATGCCTGTGGCACTAGACATGTTAAGAAGTTGGCTCAACATTTCTACGAAATGCACGGGGCAATTTGTTGATAAAAGGTCATGAACCTCCGTAGCTGTCCTTGCAACTAGGAGATCATACATCTCTTTTGATGGCGTGATGGGCACTGTTGTCTGCAAAAGCACAGACTTCATTTTGCTTAAAGAATCAATTCGTATAGAAGAGAAATGCAGACGAGGCCAGATGGGAGTCTCTATGTCTCCAGGCCCGCTCGGGAACAATGCTTGCATACAGCGTTTGACCATGGAAGTTACGCTTACGAGATAGGCTTTCCCTGGCAAAAGGCCACAACAGCTGTGATCCGTTATTAGAATGTAACTCCCATTTGCGAGTTGCATAAAGAAAGGCTCTATCTGCGTTGCAGGTGTGACATGCTGGTGGCATGAAAGGTTGTTAGAATTTCCTTCACAGGCTCCGTGTAAATTAATACCTTGGCACAAAAGTATACCGCTTAGTGAATGTTTACAGTTTTCACCACTAAGAAATAAATTTTTGTTGCTGTCACTGTAGCATGAATGTGTGTATGGTAATTTCCATGTTGACTTAATGTATCCTTTACCCAATCGCTCATTTTGGCCAGTAGGTATGTATTCAAGGCAATTTTTAAATTGGAAAGTTGTTATCGGAATTGTGATAATCCCGTGTGTTATCCATTCAATGACAGGACTTTCTGACATTGTCAAAGGTAATCTCTCAAGTTTTTCGATGCTCAGGATTGTATAGTCTGCTCCTTTCTGTGCCAAGCTGATTTGCTTATCAGTAAGGTTAAAGATGGAAAACAATGACGTTGTGTTGATTAAACGCCAAGGCACATAGCCTGAACGAAGATTTTGCAGCGTCCAGCCTAACTGTACAATAGAACGCAATTGTGACTGGCCATGCTGTAACATTAGCAAGTCTTTGTCTATTATATCTTAGGCAGACGATACAATGCTGGCCAGTGAATATATTCTGGAGGACAGAGTCATTAACCCATTGTCCACTACAGAAAGTGATTTTTCCAAATTAATATGATCAATTTCTCGTATTTTTTCAGCTGTTTCAATTTGTGTGACTTTCCAAGCCTCGTTGTATGCAGCATAGATACTGGTCGCTATGAAACGCTTATGACGCTGTTAGCGTGGTCCCATAATAAAATCGCGCAAATCAGCACCATCTGACAAGTGTTGCTTAATTTCAGCCAGTGTGGATGATTCTAGCCATTCAAGGCACAGCTTCCCTACACTGTATGTTGTTACTATCCCTGGATGTTGTCTCTGGGAGTATCTAGGGTCTTGTCTGGTCATTTTTAACCCCTGTGTTTTATTCAGGAATCTATCTTGACAGTTGTTTGTGTCAGTAGGCCAGATTAACCACTTTTTCCAATCAGGATGTGTTCTGTTTGAATGTAAAATTTTAGATACGTCTATCTCAATATCTGTTGTTGTATTCTCAGGTATTGGCTTTGGAATAGACGGTTTGTTAAGGTCTTTAATCTTAGCTAGGCCAAGACAGGATGTTTGGTGAATTGTGTCATTTAAAAACATCATTTGTTCTGGGATCATGCAGGTTCTGAATAATGCTTCTAGGCCTTGTACCTGCCATTCTTTTGTACCCCAGATGGTTTTTGTTTTAATGTTATTTTTCCAATAATCAAAACCAAATGTCATCATTTTTTCATAAAATGCTTCAGAATATATTAATTTAGTGTTTTTCAGCATTGTTTTCATTCCTGTTTTATCTAACAGTTTGTAATAAATCGTTTCTGCATCACTGGTGTTAAACACTGAGAAGTACTTGAATTTCTCAAAGAATGTTTTAGAACTGCTTTTAGGTGGTGTAGCACAATGTTCCCATTGATTATACTTAAAAACATTTCTAGGCTGTGCAGACTTATGCAAGTAATGATCGCCATAATGTGTAAAACAGAACATCTGTTCATAACTAGGCAAATCTTGTAAATAATCATGTTCTGTGAATCTAGCTGACATTACTAAATCAGACATCATGTTATTAATACTGTCAAAGTCCCAATCATCAGAGAATGTACTAGGTTTTACAAAGTCACTTAAGGAAACCTTCAGTTGATGAGGATACTTCAGGATCTTGACCGGACCGTAGATCTCATAGTCAGTTTTCTCCCATACTACCCCACCGGGTATTGGAATGGCTGCGACATTTACTGTTGACAGTTCTCTTTTCTTTACGTGGGATGATCTGTGTGGTTTGAGGACTAAGTTGATGTTCTGACTTGCTGTGTCCATTCAATTGTAATAAACTTTCCTAAAATTAAAACTAAAATTAGGCATAGTAGGAGTATAAATACCCACGAAATAATCCAATGCTCAATCAATGGTGCATCCAGATATACTTGTTTGACTTGTTGAAAGAGTTTTGTTGCTTTTTCTTTAAAAGTCTTTTTTATTTCTGGCATCACTTCGGGGTTGCTTTGATCCTCGGAAAAGTTGTCGAAGTCGATGAAATAACCAGAGGCAGTTCTGTCAATTGTTGGGATTGTTCTTTCAATTTGTCTTTCGGTAGCACTTTCTGATGCCACATTATTGTAGACTGATGTTTCTTGACGAACTGTTTCAATCTGTGTCTCAAGAGGCACGAGTTCCATGGCATTATTGCATAGTCCTTCTCTGTGCACTGCAGGCTGTTCGAATGTGATTAGTCTTTCAGTTTGAACCTTTTGGATTGTTGCAAGTTTGGGTATTCTGTTGTTTCTTGGGAGTCCACTGGGCCTACTGTTGATTATAGGCCACATGCTTGTGGTTTTACCCGGTCGATTGATACAACTCTGTTCTCCTTTTTACCAGCAAGGGGCGGTAGTACTACTGATCTTGTTCCGGTGACTGCCAAGACAGGTACTGCTTTTCTGTAAGAAGGCCCAAATTCCTTCTTCACCGCTATTTTCTCTCTGACTAGATCCCCAATCTTTGGAATCCAGACAGGCCTTGCTGGGGCTGTTGCTTGTGGTGCCTCGTCAGTGGTAGCTGGCTGTTGCTTTAACTTTATGTTGCTTAAGGATTTTCTTGTTTCATTCAAGTCCTGTAAAACAGCCAAACGATCTTTGATGTCAAAGTCTGTTTTCTTATCTTGTACCAATGATACTTGACTATCTAAGTCCTGAACACTCATTCTAGTTCCGAACAATAGTTCGTATGGGCTGAAACCTTTTAGAGAATTTCTTGGCAAATTATTAAGACTGATTTGGACAATTATTAGATGTTTGACCCACCCAGCGCCTGAATCTAATACCTTCGCTGTTATAGATCGCTTTATGTCCCAGTTTTTTTCTTTCTACCACACTATTCCCTTCGGGGTGTGACGGACAAGAACACAGCAACCCAACTCCCAAACTAGCCATGGCCTCCTTATAAGCTCGAGAGCTAAAAGCAGGACCCTGGTCAGAATGGAACATGGCAATTGCATATGTGCCGATAAAGACTCGCAGATCTTTTATAACCGTTCTGGCGTCAGCCGAGCGCTGGGGCCACATCCATATGAACCTCGTACAGGAATCCACTGCGACCATGATATATTTATAGTTGCCGTCCCTTTGTAGGGGACCACAGTGGTCCAGGTAAACACATGCAAATGGTTTATCCGAGATGAGAAGGGGTGTCTGCGCTGGTCGTTTTACTGTTGATACTTTTATCCTTTGGCATATTTCGCATTCTAATACATACTTTTTAGTTTGTATTCTCGTGCGAGGCCACCAATATCTCTGTTTTAATAGTGATACTGTTGCGGAAACGCCAGAGTGTGCAGAGGCAAGCCCTTCGTGTGCCGCTTTGATTAGTCCTAACCTGTGTTCCATGTTTGGAATTACCGTATCCCCCACTCCAGGGATTCGAGCAAAAGGAACATTATTAGTATCTATTGAATAGAAGTACTTTTCTGGAAAGCCTTTTGGGAGTGTTTTCTTATCATCTTTTACTGACGCACTGACAGCTTGTAGAATGTCGCTGTCTATTTTGTTTTTGACCGAGTTATCGCAGCTACGGAAGCCGTTTGCACAGCTGCCTTCGCGGCTTCATCAGCCAATGAATTCCCTGCAACGTGAACGCCATCACGTTGATGACTCAGAGTGTGTATCACGTGAGTCTTTTGTAGTTCTTTCTGTAAAAGAACTACCTTTTCCCAAAGCATTTTATGCTTTATTGTGCCACCTTTTGCATCTTTGAAACCATTTTCCACCCAATTCTGCAAGTATTCATTATAAGATTGTACGCAATAATAAGAATCGCACACTATTAGTGTGGGGAATTCGCGATCGGTATTTTCTAGCGCCATCTTAAATGCTACCAATTCAGCTCGTTGAGCTGAGCAATCTCCTAGAGATTGTGTTTTAGTGACCATTGGTCTAAATTTTCCTTTGTGCCAACGACCTTTAACAATTGCGCACGCAGCACTATAGGCTTGTTTACCCCCAACTGCGGGTTGTGCTGATCCGTCAGTATATATAATACTTTCGGATTCTTGGAGAGGCAGGATTTCAATTGGCAGAGGACATTCATATTCATATTGTAAAAATTCCTGTGTCTTTAAATTAGGATCAAATTCGTAAACTACGTCTGTTGCAGCAAGAGAATTAGCCCACTGGATCCATCTTGGATGCAAAGCTTTAGCATTAGGAATGCTTGCTTTAGTTACAGCTTCTAAAGCTGGTATGGGTGTAACGATTTTTATTCGTTTACCTTGTGCTAGGGGCCTTTCTTTTGCTACAGCAGTCTGAACCGCAGTTAGAATTTTCTCTGTTGAACTGAATTTTATTTCAGCCTTTGTGTACAAATGTGATTTGTAAGCTATTGGTACCTTTTCTCCCTCATTAGAGGTTAGGTACGTGAATCCGCATCTTCCTGGGATGACTCGGATTACAAGATCGCGCGTGTTGTCACGTGTATCTAATTTTGTTTTTGCTAACATGTCTGTTTGCAGTGATCTCAAAATTTCTGTGTGTTTTTGAGTCCAATTGATTTGTTTAAAATCAGGTTGTATTAGTTCGTAGAGAGGTTTAACCCTCTCTGCGTAATTTAGAATGTAAGTTCTTCCGAAAATCAGAAAACCTAGTATGGATTGTAAATTCTTCAGCGTTTTTGGAGCTTGGAGTACAGCGCACTTCTCTAAGAAGTTGTCCGCTAGGCTTTTTCCTTCACTTGATAATTCGTATCCTAAAAATAATACTGTCAGATGGGCAATTCGGGACTTTTTAAAGTTGAATTTGTAACCCTCTGCTGCGAACCCAAGTATAATGGTGTTCACTCTATTCAAGTGAGTATCCAAGTCGTCGTCTGTGAGATAGATATCATCTAAGTAAGATAATGCCTCATCATCATATATTTGTAGTAACTCTGTTACTCTAGCTGAGAATAGTCCTGGGCTGTTCTTGAACCCCTGTGGGAGCCTACAGAAATTTTTCTGAGACCCCATTACGGAGAAAGCGGTCAAATACCTGCTTTCTGGTGCAATGTTTTGACAAAAGAAACCATTCGATATGTCTAATGTTGTTTTATATTTTTTCCTAACTATGTTGTTCATTAATGCAGCACTATGCGAGTTTTGTACTGCAAATGTTTTGCAACATGCATTAAGGTGTCTGCAGTCCAAAACTAGACGATATAAATTGTCTGGCTTGGAGACAGGAAACAAAGGATTGTTCATTTGAGAGGTGCATGTTTCAATCACCCCCTGGTATTCAAGTTGATCTAAGATCTCCCTGACTTGTTTTTTAGCTTCTTGCCTAATGGGATACTGCCTTTGGGCAATTGGTTCATTTTTTAACTGGATTTTGTGAGGAGGTGAGTCCTCATCCCATCCTACATGATTTTTATATAATGCTGGTGCCTGGGCTACTGCCCATTTCCTTGCATAAGTATATTTTTTGTGAATCGGAATGTGATTCGAGAAGGCAGGCATAATCATTTCTTTGCCACGAGGGCACTCCCTGACAAACTCCGGGGGCCAATCTTTTTCAGCTAACAGAATATCATAGCCTTTTGAGAGTTTATCCCAAAATAGACCCTTTATTTTCCTAGTCTTATCACCCTCTATACGCAATGTTATTTCGTATATCTTATGGGGCTCGCTAAGTCTGGTGTCGGCAGTTTCAACCTGAATGTATTCATTCGTGTCCACTGTCTCCAGATGACTCATCAAGATCTTGCGGGCTATACTGATTTCTTCTGCACTGTCTAACATTGTCTGTGCCTACTCTCTGTTTTTCAACTGTGTCCTCAGTATTCTCGGCATGGTTGATTACTCTAATACTGGCTACCTTCTTTTTCGGAAATTGAGGTTTTTTACTCTGAGAAGGTTCCTTGTCTTTGGACTCGGTGTGCTCTCCTGGGTCTGACCGTCCTCTTATTTCTGATTTCTGCGAAAAAGATCGAGAGGGACGTGTATCAATACTTTGATATCTATCAGGTTTTTTCAAATTATCCCTATTTCTAAGGTTGTATCTTTTCTCAGAGGGCTCCCTCTGGGGAGACTGGTGTTCTCGAGTCGGAGTTCTTTCCCTCCATCGAGGAGACCTTCCTCTGGACTGGAAAACTTTTTCCTTGGGAGTGGATTGTTTATTTCCATCCCAGCTCTTTTTAGGAGTGTTTGAATTATTTTTAATAAATAATTTTTCAGGATTTTCGAGCAGTTGGGGCTTTACTGGTTTTCCACCCAAGCTGTCTCTACTTAATTCTTCATAGCATTTTTCTATGATTCTGGCAAGCTCAATTGGCTGATCTGTTATATCTGTTTCCCTCAACTTCTGGTGGATCGCCACAGATTCTGCTTCTCCTTTTATGTTTGCTAATAATATAGCCGAGACCTGCTTGAAGTCTTTCAGTAATTTCATACCCAGAGTTAAAGAAGGTTCTGGACCGTATTCATTTTGAATCTGTTTTAGTACATCTGGTATTACCGCCATAGACGGAACACCATGTGTTTTTGTGTAAATGGAAGCAAAGACTGTACCCCAAGTGTCACAGTCCTCCACGTGTGGTGCGATTCCCATAGGAAGGCAGATGGTCAAGATTCTGTGTTTCTCGATAGGGGTAGTATCCGGAAATACTGCCTCTATTTGAGTGATTTTTTGTGCTAACCAGAAAGGAATTTGTTCCCGTTTTATGGGTGTTTTACCAAGACATGACTGTATGTTCTGTGGTGTAATTTTATTAGTGTTCCCCTGATGAGGGGTCAGCTGTGGTGCATTAACAGTTGGTTGGACTGTTGCAGTCCGCATTACATATTGGACTAATTGCCTATGTATTTTAACTAATGTTTTTAGCTGTACTAACAGCTCTTCCTTTGACATTTTTTCAATGTCCAGATGTGGTGTGTAGCTGGCTAGAACCGGCCACGTTGCTCCTGGTCTACCTAGTGGACCGAGCCTGGTAATATGATCATTATGTTTTAGGGCGCCTTTAAACCAAAGTAAATGTTCTTGGTATTTTAGTGGGATTTCAGTCTCCTCGAAAGGAGCGTACTCTTCCGGTGGATCCTCTATTTTATAATAGTGGAACTCTTTTGTTCTAGCGTTTGCCGCTGGAAAGTTTATCCATGAATAGAATACCTCTGTCTGCCGATATTCGTGTGCCTCTATCACGAAAATCACTGTACCACCTTGTGGTGTCAGTCCGTTTTCTATAAGTTTTAAAGTTATAGATTTTCTTAAATGTACCGGGATGATTATTGCATCCGGTTCAGTCTGTAGGAGACTCGTGTCTTCCTCTATTAGTAGGGTTGCCAGTCTAGCTGCTTCCCTTTCTTCTTCACTGTCTGACATTTTATTGTCAGGAAGGTTTTTGCAGAGTAGGTCTCCAAGGAGACAAAGATTAGGTGCACAATATTTTGAAACACTGTATCCTTCAACGTTGAATAAACCAGAGCTTTACATAGGAATCTCTTCCTACTGAGTTCGGGCGGATTTTAACCTTTCACCCACTTCAGACGTCTATTGGAGTATTTACGGGAGAAAGGGGTCTGTGTGAAAAATGCACGACTGAGTTACTCTAACGCCTTGCGTTAGTTTATCGCCTTACCAAACGTTTGGGCGCCATGTAGTGTAGTTCCTATTTTCCCAATAGGCCCTGCGCATTGGAATAACATAAACAGTAGTATCGACGTAGAAGTGCGGATCTTCCAGGCCTCCACTGACTATGCTAAACTTAATTGGGTTTGTTAACAACTAGCTCAGAGGTCACAGGAAACTTTCTTCTCTGAATAGGAAGTGATCAGCTTCCCTGATACAGACAAGAAGGGATTCAGTTTTCCAACAACCGTGCAACATGACAACTTTGCTCCTCAGATAAGAGTCAATCTCTAGAGTCGTGTGAACAATAGACAGTTATTTTACTCAGTCAGTGGTTGTGCAGTTTACTTTCACAATATGTAGAGAATAGAGAGACGGGCGTTTTCAATAAAGGGTAACATTTATTGAACAGTCTTTCTTCTCGTACAAGAGAAATGAATTGCCACAATTGCAAGACTTGGTATTATAAAAAGTACGTACAGTAAGATGAGTATTGCGAAATAATACTGTAAAAGCATTGATATGGTTTCTTAGCCATACAATGGTTTAAAATGAATAAAACATATATACATTCATATATACATTAGGCTAAAATACTCAACTGGTGCTTCTAACTACGCCTACCCCAGTGTACCTGACCTAAGCCTAATACTTGGGAGGGGAGTAAGTAAGTAGCTTTTAGTTAAGTTGGGTTTGCCAAGGTTTGCTTCAAGAATTCTCTCTAAGGGTTTAGTCAACACCATACCTCTGGAATAGAATGATGGAGGTCTGGTATCTCCTTCAGGGGGTCAATATCCCAGTCACCCACAAGGGTAGCCTGGAAACGCCGGAGCTGGATTTCTCTGCAGGAGAAAAGACAGCGTCTCTCTCAGCGCGTCGAGGAAGAGGAGGGGCAGCGTCCGCGGGCAGCTTGCATCTGCTGGGCTCTTGCAGGGGGACGGCTGTTCAGCTCCTAAGTTCACCACACCATCGTTCGCTCGTTAGCAGCGATAGCAGTAGCGATAGCAGCTATGGTATCATCAGCATAATAGCAACTTCAGCAGCAGCTTCAGCGTTTGCTTAAGGCAACGTTGGTAATATTTATACCTGAAAGGTGCCTTGTTTGACGTAAGTTTTTGGACATAAGACGTCAATAAAGATGTCACTAGGAAGTGATCGTCTATCAGTGCTCATTAGAGTTCTATTACTAATCAAAACATAGCAAGCGGGGCTTTCCAGGTTGCTGAGTTTTTATCTTGTTGAAGAACTCGGAGTGTTAATCTAGGAATCTTAGATAGTAACTTCTGCTATGTCATTGCACTAATTAGCTGCAAAGGAAGTGGCAGAGAAAGCGATTCTGAAATGTGGCTCTGTTCGTGTGAGGCCAGAGACGAGTTTCTGAATATTGCATTTGATCGGTTATGCCAATATAGGGAATAAATGGATTTATAGCCGTATAGGGGCATAAGGTCACAGTATCGATCAGGGTCCTAGATTAGAACACTACAAGGGATGCGCCAACCACTGTGGCAGGCGCATCCTAATGCACACCACGGGACCCCCGCCCTTTAGGCGGGCGGTCTGGTTTACCCCAAGGGTGCCGCCATAGTAATGACCCCTTTAGTATTCTTACCAGGACTTTTTTTCTTTTTGTTTACACTTTGTTGTTCAGGTAAAAGTTGAAGATGAGTTCTCTTTAAATAAACTGCTTTCTTTTGTCCTTTCTTCTTTTCTATTCTAGAAGGCATGATGATTTTTTTCAGTGATGATCAGAAGAATCTATTATAAAAAATATATATCACTTTAGAAAGAGGACTATGAGACAATAGGAAATATAAATACAAATGAGGATATAAGCAGACACTGCAGTATAAGGGGATAAATAGAGTATGTAAAGACTGGAAAATATGAAGAGATAATGAGCAGTATGAAGAGAAAGGTGACAGTAAGAGGAGAGAAGGGAGAGTATAAGAAGAAAAACACACAGTATGAGGAGACAGGGGGCAGTATAAAAAGAGGTTAGACAAGGGAGTATAAAAAGAAGTGGGACTAATAGGAGACAGGTGAGACAAAGAGGACAGAGAGACACTAAGGGGCCCATTAAGATGGCAGGCGGATTGCCCCCGCCAGGCTGGCGGTACCCACCACCAGCCTGGCGGGGGCAATCCACCCGCCAACCCAACCAGAATGACCCAAAGCTATCTTAGCATGGCTGGGGGGTCCGCAGCGGTCGAAAAGACCGTCCATCGCTTTTCTACCCTGGTCGCCTTGCAAACGGGGCGGAAAGGGTTTAACATGGTGGTCGTGTCTAATACACACCGCCAGCCATATCATGATGGGCCTCTACAGATGCCTTTCCATAGCAGCAATGCCGCCACAGAAAAGCAAGCGGTCTTTACTGTGAGGCCCCCTGTGGGCCCCGGAGTTAAGGTGTAATTGAGGATGCACACAGGGGATACCTGTGGTATCCGCCAGCATTTGCATACACAAAGCAGCAGGCACCGCACGGTGCCTGCCGCATTGTGTATGCAAATGCAGACATGCATTTTTAGCATTGTGCCAGGCGATCCTGAGAGCACCGACCACTACAATTTTAAAAATGCAGGATGCACCCACCACTGTGGTGGATGAATCCTAATACCCCCCACGGGACCTCCGCCCTTATGGCGGGCAGTCCCAACTACTATGAGGATGGCAGGCGGACCATCCTAATGACCCCCTAAGAGTACAGAAGGGACTATGACAACAAAAAGCACAAAAAGAAAATACAAAAGAAAATAAAGAAAGAGGGAAAAAATCAAAAGGGAGGAGACAGCATAAGCAGAGAGGGGTAGACTATGAGGAAAGACTGCAGAGATTATGGAAAATGGTACAAGTATAATCCCTAATTTACACAGTTGCTCAGTGTGGTTCTAAAAAATTCTTAAAAGCCATACATTTTACTAAAACACATTTACCACACTAAAACATTTAAGTGACTGAAAACATTCTATATATATAACCACTACATTTCAGTAGACAATCCTGACTCATTTTGCAAATACATTTCCAATTTGCTGCATTATATTTTTGCCAAAAATGAAATACAATAGAACAAGAAAGAGGCCGAAGGGGCTTGTAAATCTATTAGGAGACAGAAGGAGACAATAAGGACAGAGGGGGACTAATAGGACAGGAGGGAGTATGAGAAGAAGTGACACTGTGAAGAAAGACAAAATAAAATAAGGAAATAAAGGAAAATATCAGAACAGAGGGAACACTATAAGCAGAGAGAGATAGACTGTGAGAGTGACAGCGAGGATTATGGAAAAAGGTGCAAGTGTAAATCTTTAATTTTCACAGACGCTCAGTGTGATTCTAGACAAAAAAATGTAAACCATACATTTCACCAAAACACATTTACCACACTAAAACATTTTAGTGACTAAACACAATCCCTGTATATAACCACTACATTTCAATAGACAATCCTGACTCATTTTGCAAATACATTTCCGATTTGCACCATTATGTGTTTTGCCAACATTACATCCAAAAATGAAACATAATAGAACAAGAAAGAGGACCAAGGGGCTTGTAAATCTGCGCAAGAGTGTATGCAGTAGTCTATGTATACTGACTACAAAATTGTAGATTTAGAACACAAGTCTAATTCTACAGAAGCAACACTATTAAATATTCTACAACTTAAAAAGTGACTGCACACATTCTACATTTTTTAGTACTGCACTTTACTGCACAAAAGTGACTAACTAAACACATTAACTTACCAAATAATTTTATCACAATAGTTATCCAAATCCAGAGAAACTCAAAATATGGTTCTACAAACTTTACAGGAATAAACGCATCACTCTTACTAAAAATAAAATGCAAATTCGTGACAACCTTAATATAAAACCTTTTATTTTCGAAGGATGGGAGCGGAAAGTCGCACTATATGCGGATGACGTTCTTATCTTTTCATCCGAGTTGAGCTCGGCGTTTCCTACAGTAATAGCCATTGCAGAAGAGTTTGGGGCAATGTCCGGCTACGAAGTCAATGCATCTAAGACCGATATCATGGTGTGGAATCATCCTGTGCCGGTGGTAGGGGCACAGCCTAATTCTATTCTCAGGTATTTGGGTTTAAATATCTTTACGGATATTAATAAGATTGTCCCTTTAAATTTTGCTCTTGTGGCTAAGGAGGCTCGCAGATTGATGAGAACATGGTCAGCTCTTCCTATTTCCTTGATAGGCAGGTCTAACCTGGTTAAAATGACTATTTTACCTAAGATTATGTTTTTGTTTAATACTATTCCTCTCTTCTTCGATCCACCCATGATTGCTAAACTCCAAGCCGAAATAAAAGCATTTATATGGAATAGTCATACGCCCAGATTGTCTTGGAAGAAGATAAGACGTCGCCGAGAAAAAGGGGGCCTTGCAGCACCAGATTTGCAGTATTATGGTTGGGCCTTTCAACTCTCTCACGTCAGGATGTTTTTAAAGACCCCTAATAGCACTGGTTGTGGGAAACTATTTTCAGCACTTCTTAAGGGGGAAAAAGTTAGGCCGGCGAATTTTTTGTTAAAGTTTGGTGACCCTAAATACTTCAAGAAGGTCAAGCTAAAGGTATTGAGGGATTTAGCTAGAACGTGGGGTAATTTTAGACGTGCACTCAAACTTGACTACTATCATAGTAGGGCTCCACTGTGGGACTATCGGGGCTCTCCGTTCTGGCTTTTGGATAGTCTAGCTCTATCAGTTACAGAGGCCGGACTTATATCATGGGGGGACCTGTTTGTTGAAGGTGTCTTACTTTCATGGGAGTCCCTGAGTTCAACAATAGGAATTCGTTTCTCAAGATTTAAATACCTTCAAATCCAGAGTTGGGCTCAGACTTATAGTCAGGGCAGGGGCAGGTTTAAAATAGGTGTTGAGAGCAATCTAGTAACCCATCTGATAGATAAACCACCTTTCAAAAAAGAGATTACATTTTGGTATAACCTCATGACAGACAAGACTGATGGTGAATTCTTGCTCCCCCATTTGCTCTGGGAAACATATATTACCAACACTGATGTGGAGAGTCTGTGGCTAGAATCGTTTAAAATTCTGGGGGACACGGTGAAACCTTCATGGCTCCGCCGCAACCATTTGTTCACATTGCACAGGGCGTACTATTCCCCACTACGTTTATTAAAGTTCACCAATAACGCTCTGGTTGCTTGTCCTAGATGCGGTTTGGTAGCAGCATCAGACGTTCATATGTTTTTTGAGTGTTCATTCTTAACACCATTTTGGAATGAAATCTGCGTCTCCCTCTCGTTGGCGGTAGGTTCGCAAGTCAGCCCTTGCCCTCTGTTAGTCTTTTTTGGTATTCTACCAGAGCTTTGTGGCATAGGTAAAAAATTTGTCTTCTATAGTTGTTTGCTGCGAAGAAGAGAAATATGTAAACGTTGGAAAGATAAGGCACCTCCTCTTTTTACCGACTGGCGTGCATCTATGCTACAGATGTCTAAATTGGATATGATTAGAGCTGGGAACCAAAATAAGAGAAGATTTTGGCAACTATTGAACTGGTAATCATGGATCAGAAAATCATGAGGTTTTTGTTTTTTTTTTGTTTTTTTTTCCCCATGTCCTATGATTATGCTGCTTGGAAGGGTCTTATTATTTGGCCCCCTTTTGCTATGCATACCCTACATGGGCGATTCGGCTACGAAATGGGTAGTATACAGCAGTACGCTAGCCTGGTTGGTACCATGTGATGATTAAGTGGTAGATGCCTTGCACTGCGGGGTACTCCGGTAGGAATCATTAACATCCCCCCACAGTAAATCTGGGTCAGTGTTTCTGTCATCTCCTCTATCTTTTCGTTACTATATGGTTACCAAGGGCAATATGAGGACAACAAAAAAAAAAAGAAAATGCAACACATACAGTCCCCTACAAGTAATCAACTCACCTTCCAAACTGATTGGAAGATTAAGAAGAATGCCACTCACACAACAGATAGCCTTACACAGAATCTCTCTGCTTCAGCGCGTGCAGCAGAACCAAACAAATGGCACATTTTCCCTCTCAATTTACACATATATACACATTAATACCAAATCAAATTCCTTCTCACAATAATTCAAAAACAAAAACAACATTTCAAACCTTTCCAACTGACATACCTTTCCACCCTACCCCCATCAGATCATGTAAAAGTTAACTGTCAACAGAGGTCAAAAGTTCAGCACTCTATAAAACACTGCTGCTCAACAAGTTTAGACAATGCATAAGTACTTATATATAAGTACCAATAAATAGAAAAGGTATAATTACAACCAACCAACACATAAACACATAAACTTGATAGATATTTGTAAAATATATTTTTTTATTGAATTTTTCTTGCTGCTGTACGCTCACGGGACGACTTACAGACTTTGCAAGGTACGTCAAACGTACGAGCATTGGTACTCGCACGGTAAATCTATCGTAAATAATAGCGTCTATTACTAATTTTTTTAAATCCCCGGGGACCCCATCCCCCGGCGCTAAAATACAACGTTGGGGACCATGGGAGGAGGCCCAGTGCCCCCACTGTCCCCGCATCCTTCGGGAGCCGGCATTGCTTTTTGTCAGAGAAAGCAGCTAACAAGCTGCTCTCTCGGAGGAAAAGCAGTTTGCTATGGTAAACCAGCAGTGTCCCGGGGGTAGGCACCCCGGGACACTGCAGGAGCCGGTCGTGGGGAGGTGGTGGTCCGCAGGGCCACCTAAAGGCTCCAGAAAGGGGGCCGCCTGGCCCCCCTCCCAACATTGAAAAGCCCCAGGGGTGGTGGTCCCCCAGGACTGGGGGGTCTGACACAGACCCCCCTATATTCAATATTACAGCCCCGGGGAGGTTGTGGTCCCCGGGGCGAGTGTGGGGGCAAGAGCCCCCCCACCCAGGATTTATTATTTTATTTTTTAAACAAAGCCAGGGGGGGTGGCAGTTCCCGGAGCTGCGGGGGGGGGCAAGGAGCCCCCCGCAAACATATACTTTAAGCCTGGGGGGATGGGGTCCCCGGGGATTATAAAAATTAATATCAGAGTGTATTTTTTGTTTTACGATAGATTTACTGTGCGCGTACCATGCTCATACGTACGACATACAGTGCAAATTCTGTAAATCGTCCCGTAAGCATACAAAACCAAGAAAAAGAAAAAATGGACATTGGGGATCATTGTAAAACCCCCTAACTAACACAAGGCAGTCAGGAAGTCCTATAGCAAACAGCAAACATGTCCTGTCAATCTTCACATTCAATCCACACACATATACAAATAAATAACAAATCACATTTATTCCCACATTAAATCAAAATGAAACACACTTTTCTATTGCTTGAACTTTTAAACCCTTTCCAACTGACAAAACTTTCAACCCTTCCCCCAACCACATTCTGCCAGTTACCATAGAAACACTTCAGGGAAAATCTAACTAACAACGCAGGTGAAAAGATCATCATACATTGTTGCAAATCGAAACAGCAAGTGTGATTGACTTGTCAATATACCAGCTTATCTTAAGTAATGTTCTTTTCTATCACTTTTTCTTAACCAATAAATAACAGGCTTTTAAAAAACAGAAAATTGCACCCTACTTTTGTAGCTAGTAACATTTCAAACAACCAATCGTTTCTTTGCTTTCCGTCAAAACTCCACTTATCCACCATTTTAGAAAAAATTAATTCTTCAAACTGCCCTTTCATTTACAGAGACTATCTGAGTACATCAAGACCTCTTTACAGTGTGAATTGTGGGACACAGCTATATTTTCTGGAGTAAAAGGTACACACAACAGAGAGAAATTCACAAAGACCTAGGTTTACCAAATGTAGACATTAAATGGATTGGACAGAGAGGGTTAAAGTGGCACCAAATGATGCCATTGGTGAAATCCCTAATGCATCTCCAACACCCTAACCTCATAATTGTGCACTGTGGTGGCAATGACCTAGGCACTTTGACTGGGGTAGGGCTAGAAAAGTTTATGAAGTACACCTTTAGAGAACTGATGTCACTTTTCCCCCAAACTACCTTTGTCTATTCTAATGTACGTCAAAGGCAAAAATGGAACTGGTCCAATCAATTTTGTCCACAGATTGAGAAAGCTAGGAAACATGTGAATACATCTGTTTCTGCGTTTCTCCAAGACTATAGAATGGGGTCCATCTACCATAACAATCTGCGCATCAATATGCATGGCATCTATAGGAGAGATGGTGTACAATTTACAGATAAGGGGAAAAGAGTCTTCCTCTTGAACTTTAGACTCTGCATCGGGACTTACTTGTAGGTATTAAAATACAACGTTGGGGACCGTGGGGGTAGCCCCAATGCCCCCACGGTCCCGCGTCCTTCAGGAGCCGGCATTGCTTTTCGTCAGAGAGAGCAGCTAACACGCTGCTCTCTCTGACGAAAAGCAGTTTGCTATGGTAGGGCGGGAACCGCGAGGCTTCCGCCCTACCATAACAAACAGCACCCCGGGACACTGCAGGAGCCAGCCCTGGGGAGTTGGCGGTCTCCAGGGCCACCACAAGGCTCCAGGAGGGCCCCCCTCCCAACATTGGAAAGCCCCGGGAAGTGTCGCTCCCCAGGGCGAGTGGGGGGGTAAAGAGCCCCCCCACACAGGATTTTTTTTTATTTTTTTTTTTAAAAGAAGCCCCAGGGGTGATAGTCCCCGGGGCTCGGGGGCCTTAGAGGCCCCATCATTAATAACAAAGCCCCGGGGGTGGCGGTCCCAGGGGCTTGCGGGGTCCATGTGTCCCCGCAAGTGATAGTCCCCGGGGGCTAATTTTTCTAAAAAACAGACCAGAATTTTTTTTTTTATTCACAGCGTACCTATGTGTAACCCGTGTTTTTTAATTTTTTTTATTTTGGGGCCTGTGGGACCCCCTGAGTAGACCTAGGGGGTCAGGGTATTTCTACCCTGCCACCTTTGCGGGTTTTCCACCTTTGTTTCACTGATTTCTTGTGCCTCGGTTCTATCGAGGCACAAAATGGCTGCCAACACTTCCTGGTTTGGAATGTTGACAGACAGTTGACAGCCAATAAGCATGCAGCTTGTGCTCGTAATGGTACTCTTCTACGGACGCTTACCGTACGCTTACGGTAAGTGGCTATAGACATACTTATGATTTTACTTATGATTTTCTCAGGAACTACTGAACGGATTTACACCATTTATTGAACAGCGTGATCTGCGAACCGAACTCTACCCGTTTGCCGAATTTGGTGTAATTCCGTTCAGCCGTTCGGGCTGTAGCCCTGGCTAAAGGTCCTATGGAAAATTGCATTGAAAAACATGTTTTGGGACCCGCCTTTTTTCTCGGGCCCTGCTTCACAAATCACCCCCAACCTTTCAGGGAAGGAACGGAGCAGAACAGGCCATTTTCTTGGAGAATTTTGCGAAGATTCGTCCACAGGCACCAAAGTTATTCCAAATAGAATATATTTATTTCTTGACCAAGGGAATTTTTAGACAACAAGAGCTAGTTAATTTTGTGCTTAAGCGAGTATTCTACTAGATGTCATTGGGCAATTGAATTATTTGTGTCTTTATAGAATAGGCTCATCAAGTCTACCCATTTCCATGTTTTACTTTTTACTTGAATGTTCTTTTCATCCTAGTGTATTTCTTGTGAGGTTGCTTTTTTTTATGGTTCTTTGTAACAGAAATAAAGAAATTTGATTGATTGACTGTGGATATGACAGATGGCCTTTGTGTATTCCTCCTAGACAGTGAGATAAAGAAGAACTAGGAGCTGGCAGGATGGGCCATCCTGCCAGGGTGGGAGGGATGGAGCTGTTTCCTGTCCATTTACATTTCAATGGGACCACCTTAGGACACTCACAAAGAACTTGACATCAGTCTTTTTTACCCTCTACCTCTTGAAAGACTGGACAGAAATCGAAGGGCATTTCCTGAATCTGATGTGGGGAGAAATCTAGATGTTTCTCCCACTTCAAACGGTGACAACAGGTATAAATATTGGACCATTAGACCAACTCTTCATTACACTCCTGTCCCTGCTGATGACCCCAGAAGGACTGCCATGTACCACAGATGACTGCCCTGCTGCTTGAGATCTGCCTTGCTGTTTGATTCCAGGCCTATTCACCAAACTGCCCAAGGTGCATTGTGGGTTGGCCTGACTTTGTGCCAGCTCCCACTACATTCTTCTCTGCAGCAGTGAATCGTGTTCAACGTCTCCTCTTCAGAAGAAAATCTGCCCTCGTGGATCCATTGTTGGCTACAGCCTACAGCTTTGTCCCGCTGGAGATTTTCGGTTTTCAAAAAGTGACTATGTTAGAATGTAGATATGTTCACTGTGTCTTCGTCCAGTGGCTCCTCGATGCTGATGCCTCCTGCTTGCACACTGCTGGCTGACTTCCCACACCCTAATTTTACCTCCTCAGACATTTATCTTCAACACTTCTTCAAAGTCCGAAGGTAAGTCGAGACGAGACCCAATCCACTTTGTTGATTTAAACCATGCTCCATCACGGTCGGGCATAATGTTTTAATTTGGACCGGCCTTCGGCGACTAAATGTCCACTATTGGCGCTTTGCTTAAATTTTAGGCGCTATTTTTTCACTAAATAAGTTTAAAAGTTCATAACTCCAGTTCTACTGATTGGATTTAATTTGTTTTGGAATCCTTTTATTTATTAACATTTTCTCTTTTTCTAAATTGGTGTGGGATTTTCTTGTGCTATGTCTTCACTGTATTACTGGTTGTGTGTTGCATAAATACTTCACACATTTCTTCAGAGTTTAAGCCGGACTGCTTTTGTGGCAAGCTACCAGAGGGTTAAGCACAGGTTAATTTAGTGACTGTTTTGCTTCACCATGACAGGGATTGTGGTTGGTGCTTGAGAAGGGTGACTCAATGTCCTACAATAAGGACTTATAGGGAAACTAAATATACCAATCAGGGGTTTGTCAATATCATCATGTTGAAAGGAAGAGCATTTGTGGAACATCAGTAAGCGCGAGGATATTACCTGCACGCCATCGGGCGGACCAGAGCCGTGAGGGGAACGGCGCTAATTAGAGAAACCGGCGGAGGTGCGCTGGACAACACGCCGCACTACAGCCCCCAGCAGCCTTAGGGGCGGCGCGCCTGTGACGCGCTGGAAGCGCCCGGAGGCGCTAGATAACGCTGACCTCCCAGGAGCACAGTGGGGGAACATCAGTAAGCGCGAGGATATTACCTGCACGCCATCGGGCGGACCAGAGCCGTGAGGGGAACGGCGCTAATTAGAGAAACCGGCGGAGGTGCGCTGGACAACACGCCGCACTACAGCCCCCAGCAGCCTTAGGGGCGGCGCGCCTGTGACGCGCTGGAAGCGCCCGGAGGCGCTAGATAACGCTGACCTCCCAGGAGCACAGTGGGGGAACATCAGTAAGTGTGAGGATATTACCTGCACGCCATCGGGCGGACCAGAGCCGTGAGGGGAACGGCGCTAATTAGAGAAACCGGCGGAGGTGCGCTGGACAACACGCCGCACTACAGCCCCCAGCAGCCTTAGGGGCGGCGCGCCTGTGACGCGCTGGAAGCGCCCGGAGGCGCTAAATAACGCTGACCTCCCAGGAGCACAGTGGGGGAACATCAGTAAGCGCGAGGATATTACCTGCACGCCATCGGGCGGACCAGAGCCGTGAGGGGAACGGCGCTAATTAGAGAAACCGGTGGAGGTGCGCTGGACAACACGCCGCACTACAGCCCCCAGCAGCCTTAGGGGCGGCGCGCCTGTGACGCGCTGGAAGCGCCCGGAGGCGCTAGATAGCGCTGACCTCCCAGGAGCACAGTGGGGGAACATCAGTAAGCGCGAGGATATTACCTGCACGCCATCGGGCGGACCAGAGCCGTGAGGGGAACGGCGCTAATTAGAGAAACCGGCGGAGGTGCGCTGGACAACACGCCGCACTACAGCCCCCAGCAGCCTTAGGGGCGGCGCGCCTGTGACGCGCTGGAAGCGCCCGGAGGCGCTAGATAATGCTGACCTCCCAGGAGCACAGTGGGGGAACATCAGTAAGCGCGAGGATATTACCTGCACGCCATCGGGCGGACCAGAGCCGTGAGGGGAACGGCGCTAATTAGAGAAACCGGCGGAGGTGCGCTGGACAACACGCCGCACTACAGCCCCCAGCAGCCTTAGGGGCGGCGCGCCTGTGACGCGCTGGAAGCGCCCGGAGGCGCTAGATAACGCTGACATCCCTCTCGCCCCCGCGAGTCGCGCGCGGGAGCGCCCGGGGCGAAGCCCGGGCAAAGGGCGGGCCCTCTGTGGCCCTCAGGGGACTGAAGGAGACTGGACTGGGCCTGGACCCTTATTTTTCCTCTTGTGGACCATTTCCGCGCCTGGAGCGTGTAGGACTTCTGATCATTTTTTAATATTGAGCTGTATAGTGCTTAGATTGAAGGGTATCTGTTTGCAAGTATTAGTTCTATTAATATTCATAATGTCTAAATCCAAAAATGATAAGGCACCGGTGGGTCCCGCTACTCTTTATAATTTCCTGGTTAGGAAAGTAAGCCAGATAAATAATAACAGGCGTGCATCATTGGGGAAAAACTCTGTGGTAGGGGAAATGTCATCTGAAAACTCCCCTATCAGCCCATTACAAGGATGTGTAATTAACTCGTCTGATGTCATTTCTATTGACCCTCCAGTGTCCATTTTAGTTAATGTGGAGGCTCATTCTGACCCTCAGGTGCTGACATGTCCTGATACTAGTGTGTTACATGAGCCCCAACCAGAAACCAGGGCTATAAGATCTTGTAGAACACTCTCTCAAAGGGTAAATGGGAAGCAAAATAAGTCTAAAAATAAGGATGGTAATGCAATTATCAGTCCTGCAATACCAACCCCTTTTGTTTTTATGGGCACTAATAATGATGGTAATGGAAATGGTGTAAGCATAACTCCTGATTTTCTAGCTTCACTTATAAAAAATCTAGAAGCTTCTTTGACAACTAAAATGGAGGAGCTCATTAAACCATTAACGAGTAAGATAGATAACCTAGCAAAGGAAGTGACAAGGCTGGGTGGTCTGTTATCAGCAAAGAATAGTGTCACATCTTGTGGAAGTGTACCCTCTGGGAGGAAAGGTTTAGAACTTGCCGATATCAATGATACATGTAATAAGGCAAGGGGGAATGCTGCTGTTGCAGTGGCCACTGGTTCTGAAACCCCTATTCGTCCAGATATCCCTGTGGCAGCGGCTCCGCCGATACCATCCACAAAGCAAATAACCAGTAGAGAACCCAGACCCCCGAGGTACAATCGCTATCTTAATTTACCACCAGATTGTGCTCCGTTTGTGGCTGTACTAACTAATGTGCCCCCCGCGGGACTCATCCCGCATCTCCTTTTGATGAATCCCAATCCTCTTTGAAAAATAAAACTGTGTCTTGGCTCAATAAAAACTGCGGGTTCCCTGTTTTATACTCGGACCAAATTATGACAGTAAGACGTGTAAATTGGGTAGGGCCGTCAAAAAAGACTGGGACAGGGGACTGTATAGTCATAAATTTTAAGCACCCCCAGCACGTGGCAACTATCCTTTTGAGAGCTTCTGCATTGGTATATAACATGAATAGTATTTGTGTACGCCCCTTGGGTTACTTTTATGCACATCTGTGTAAACCTACACCACAACAGAATTTAACCAGGCGGGGGTTTGAACCCTATACTCCTGTTCAGGAGTCTCCGTTTCTCTATAATGTTACTAACCCTTGTGGGTCAGGGGGGCCTATTAGAAGTCATAATAGGAGTCCAAGTGACGGTCATTATCAATTTGGGTTGAATCTAAATACACAGAATAGATTCGAAATGTTATCCGGTCTGGAGCAGTGTGACTGACTGGGGGCACCTGCGGCTCAGATTATTAGGGCTTCAGGTGAAACTACAAATTCTTTGAACCCGGAGGGTAAAACTTCAGGAAACCTTGTTGTCTCCTGGAATATTGCTGGTCTTGCGGCCAAAATGTCTGATGTAAACTGGGTTACCTACATCAAGCAGTTTTCTATCATTTGTCTCCAAGAGACCTGGGAGTTGGGCTGTAATCTGTTTTTAGAAGGGTATAAGGCCTTCTTTGTGCCGGCCGTGCCTTCATTGCGGGGAAGGCCCAAGGGGGGTCTTGTAGTCTTTGTCTCCATATTGATACCATGCGAAGTACGGAGACTGATAGCTCAGCACACAGGGGTCATGGGACTAATTCTATCTGGTGGTAATGTTCTTGTGGGACTGGTGAATTTTTACAATGCTGCTTTTGATAGTGCAGGTTTGAATCATATCCATGCTCTTAATTCTTTTGTCTCTAATTTTATGGAAAAAGTGGGCCATAACCTCATGATTTTGGGGGATTTTAATCTGCATCCATGTGTAGATCCTTTGCACAAGTGTTTATCAGAAATGATCTGTGCTCGTGCGGATTGTCTGCATATGGAGCACACCATAGAGGGGGAAATGTGTAATGACTTAATGAATGACCTTGACCTCTCTTTGGCTATGTCTTTAAAGGACCCTTCATACTGTTTTGATATCCCTACTTTTAAGGGACATGGCAGGGGTACCTTCATTGACCATATACTTGTCTCTAGGACTATGCAAACTTTTCTAGATTCTTTCTGTATCCTCCCTAGTGAATTTAGTGACCATAATCCTGTCACAATCTGTTTGAACTGTCCATGGGGAAAAAAATGTCCTAAAAGTACTGTCCAAGGAAGATTGGGCACAACAGATGGGAGGAGGCGGTTAAAATGGTCAATTGACTCTGCGGATGCACTCTATAAAGACATCTCTGAAGGGTGTGCTGAGGACATTGACGTTTGTATCAACGGGGGAGGTGAACCTAAATTAGTTCTAGAGGCTTATCAAAATATAGCGGAGAAGGTGTCAGCGTTCTTATCTGTTCCTAATAAAACCCAGGTAAAAGTAGGACCGAGATGGTTTAGCCATGATTGCACCGTAGCTGCTCGCAAATTGAGGCTTGCTCTGTCAGCTTCCCCGAGGGATCGGGAGGTTGTAAAACTCTGTAGAAAGGAATATAAAGCTATTACTATCTCCCGTAAGGAGCTACTGAGGAAAGAGGCGTGGGAGGAATTGCTTGACCCCTCTACCCTGAATAGCAGCACCAAATTCTGGGCTTTGGTTAAGAAACCTTTCTTGATCGAGGACCCTGATGACGGAATTGTTTGCTGTATAACCAAAAAGGAATGGGAAGGCCATTTTAAAAGTTTATATTATTCTGATAATTCTGGATCTATGGCTGTTGCCCCCTATGATAGGGTTACCCCTATTATTTTTAACAAAAGTGAGGTCTTGGCAGCCATAATGGGCCTCACTGCTAATAAAGCGCCAGGGCCTGATGGAATACCCCCGGATCTTTACAAGTCTGATCCAGCTTTTTGGGCTCCCATTCTGGTTGCCGTATTTAATGCGGCGGCCGCAGTGGGGTGTCCAGAATCTTGGGGACTATCAACTATAGTCCCCGTATTCAAGAAGGGAGACAGGGGAAGTGCACTTTGCTATCGACCCATATCCCTAATTGATTCAATGGTTAAGATCATGGCGAGAGTTATACTTCAACGCCTAATAAGTTGGTCGAATGAAAACCACATCTTGTCAATCTCTCAATATGGTTTTTGTGAGGGGCGCTCAACCATAACTCAGTGTCTTAACCTGTTCCTTATTCTGAATAAATATACTGTCGTTCAGAAGGGAGCAATTCATCTTGCCTTCATGGATCTGTCCTCAGCCTTTGACTATGTCAACAGGGGGAGGCTGTGGAGGACCATGACGGACAAGGGAATAGATGGGGGTATTGTGGAGTTCCTAGCGGATCTGCACAATGAAACAAGAGCCAATGTGAGGTATTCTTCGACTGGGGAAACCACAGGTTGTTTTCCAATTAATAAAGGTGTACGTCAGGGGTGCATTATGGCTCCTTACCTTTTTAATTTTTATATAAATGACCTGGAGGCTGATTTACAGGAAATAAAATCTGATTGTCCTAGGGCGGGTGCGAGGGGTATTCCTCTGCTTTTATATGCCGATGATGCGGTCTTAATTTCACGAACTGAATTAGGTCTTCAGGCACTTTTGAATGGATTTAATAAATTTATGTCTGATAGGGACCTTACGGTCAACAATTCAAAATCTTTCATAATGCATGTCGGCCGTCAACCTAAGAAGAAGTTCAATTTTAAATTGAATGATGTTCCGATACCCATCACCCAGATGTTTTCCTACCTGGGTGTCTTATTTGATACAAAAATTAGTTGGGCCCCACATCTGGCCAAGAAGAAGGGGGAAATGTCCAGGGTAAATGCTTCTATCTTCAATTTTGCCTCTAAATTAGGAAAAAAGCCAAACGGGGCTATGATGAAATTATATAACGCTAAATCCATAGCCACTGCAGTGTACGGAAGTGAGATATGGGGCTACACAAACAGTGATCAACTTCAAATAGTTGAAAACAAATTTTTTAAACGTCTGTTATGTGTCCCTGGGAGCACACCGAATTTAGCCGCTCATGAAGAACTTGGCTGTTTACATTTATCGGACATTGTTGGACTGAAACCGTTGTTGTGCTGGGTAAAACTTTGGTTAAGTGATGTAATCCCTCTGACCCACTTGATAGTGGAGGATCTTTTATCGCTTGACCACTCAATGCGTGTACCCTGGCTTAAATATTTGAAGTCGCAATTTGCGAAACTTGGCCGACTGAACCTGTTTGATAACCCGGGGGATATAGTTAAGGGTGATGTTGTTGCAATTAAGAGAGCTTTTTACCTGAACCGTAATGCTGCAAGAGATGAAGTAGAGCTCCTGAAACCTAATGTTAGAATGTATATCATGTTGAGAACTTGTAATTCAATGGAATTGTATCTAACATGATCCTTCACCACCCATGAGAAATTTTTGCTGACCCGCTTCAGGTTTAACATCTTTCATCAGCTTTTAATTAGACCCAAGTCGGACATTTTTAAGAAACCAGCAGCTCCCTGTGGCTGCGACGGGAAGTCTCCACAGGACATGCTGCATTTTATATTTTTATGTACATTTTATGAATATCCACGAAAGCGGTACCTGGTTACTCTTTTAAAGAAATTAAATTTTAACCAAATCAGACCCGCCCTTATGTACTTACAGTTGTTGCATTCGGACAGTGTCCTCCAGGTGCTAGAATTCTTAAAAATGACTATGAGACTAAGAAATTGTTTGGACGAGTAAATGTGCATTAACTGTAGTTTATGGCACTATTGCACTTTATTTCGTATATTCTGTATATGGACTTTACTTGCATCTCTTATTCTAATTCTGTCAATGCACTCCCTTTTTTATGATATATTTGTGTTGTATGTAATTTAAGATTGACTTTGTGAGTATTGTGATGTTTTTATTATGAATTGTCTAATTGTGTGTACTTTTATGGATTGCAATATATCCGAAATAAAGTCAATTTGATTTGATTTGATTTACTAGTTGGCAGGGGGAAAGTGCACAGAGTTCTAGAGCTACCACAAATAGGGTTTAGCAAAAGGGCAAAATATCCATGGTAACCCTGCAAGAAGGGCACTTTTCCTACAAGACTCTGATGCAAGCATGGGTGCAGAAGGTAGAAGCAGGAGAGCCAGGTGTCAGTAAAGATGAGGTAGTGCCTAGTAAATCATCACAAAGTGAGATTAGAGTGGTAAAAATTAACACTTTTAATCTCCAGGGAGATTTGGAAATAATAGCAGAAATGGGCATAGATAAAGAAAAAAGATAAAATATAATATGATGAATTGGCTTATTTGAGTGTAGAAGTATGAAAATCATACTCATCAAGCATTTGAGAGACGTCTGGATTTGGCTAAAGAATTGGGAGCAGGTTTAAATCAAAGGACAGTTTACAAGTCCTACAATATATGAATGTCCATAAATGAATTAATGAACCAGAATCCAAGAACATATTCTCATAGAGACGATGATAAAATGTTAACAGGAATGGACGGAACCACCTGATAAGCTTAAGGTATTAGAAAAGTGTAGACTGTAGAAAAATGTGGCCATGGCAGATTGTGAGAGTAGCGAGATTGTCGTAAAAGGGTGCCCTTTGAGAGAAGTGCATGAGGGAGCACATGTGCATTAGTCATCGATGAGACATGATCTCTTTACATTCACAACTAATTTTTCCAAGCTTAGATATGAACCGAAGAAGTTTTATAGAGAGATGGAGAGGACTGACTATTATCAAAGATGGTTTGGATGGATTTAACTATGTTATTTGACATTATCGTTGCAAGAGATCTATTGAATGAGTGTAAGCCAGTTGTAAACAGACCAACTCAAGAAACCCACGAACGTGGCACCTCAGAAATAAAACATCTCCAATTTTTATGCAGAAGTATTAAGAGGGTATTGAGAATTTGAAGACAAAGGTTCCCCAGAAGGAAATGCATTTGTCAAAGACTATGACGGCATAAAATTATTCAGTTGAGTCAGTGACTACATAGTATGAGATTAATGCAGTTTTATAGGTAGTATAGATACGTTGAAGACCCCACAAAGGAGGTTGGTTTGGACTTGTTTTAGTTCTTATGTTGGGATTGAGTTTGCAAATTCTGCAAGGTGTGATGTGATGGCAGACCATAGAATTAGATGAGATCCTGACCTATGGGAAGTAATGTAGGGCCTGTTTTGATGGTAAGACGACAACAATGAAAGAGAAATTTTAGGGTGGCTCAAAAGGTGATCACTTTGACAGTGGTTTTCAGATACTGGGTTTTGGGCCTAGGTTTAGTTTTGATGCTGATACTGGTGTTGGTATGCAAGATGTTAATGCACAAGGCAATGGAGCATCATTTGTTCAGGGTGGAAATGGTGGTCGCTGTGGCAGAATTAGAGGCTTTCCTAACAACATGCCTAATCAGAATAATGCACTGATGAGAAATGGCTTTAGCAAAATCTGTGGAAAAATTGGTCAGTGGAATAGAGATTCCAAATGGTTCCCAAAATGCAGCTGAATATGAATCATATCGCATAAAATCGGATGCTGCATTTAACTGCCCCAGCACTACCGACCTGTGTGCAGAACTCGCAGAATCCAAGGCAGTTCCAAGGGAATATGCCTATGCCTCCAGTTATGCAACAATCCACACAAAATAATATCCAAGGTTTTCAATACAGTTTCAAATACCAGCAAAGACTTTTATGTGATTAATGAAGATTTTCAAATTTTGCAGGTACAGTTGGAGTCTCTGGCGGACTTCAAGCACAGTGATGGTGTCCAAGGGAGGAGAAGGATTGCAGGATTGTTGCAGTCCTAGAGGTAGAACAAAATGGCCCATTTGTGAAAGGAGAAGTGAAGGGCACCCAAGTATCATTTCTGATTGGTACAAGTGCTACCTACACCACAGTTAGACCGGTGGAAGTTCCCAACCTACCCCTCTTGGGAAAGGAAGTCCAAATTGCAGCCATTTCAAATAAACAAGTACCTTTTAAGTTGTCAGCTAATGACCCAGTACAAATCGGTCCAATTACAAATAATTACACATTTATTATCAATGACACAAATCCTGTTAATCTGTTAGGAACTGACTTGCTCTGCGAATTGAACTGCATTGTTCACTGTACACCAGATGATGTGCAATTCAGATGAAGACTATGATTTTAAAATGAAACCACAAGAGTTCAAATGTTCCCAGTTGTTACAGAAGAAGATTTTCCTCCAGATTCACAACATACTGAAAACATGGAGGTTTAGGATTTTTCAGGAGAAGAAACTGGACTAATCATATAAAATCAAGCTTTATTCAGTTCCATTTAAAAACATAAGAGCGCAATATTTAAAATGTTATAAATACAATACAATATTCAGTAAAAATGTAAGATTCTTTAGAATACATAAAACAATCAATCTCCCTGAATATACCTCAATCTCATGATTGTTTTTAAAAAAACAGGCGACATTCCTCAGATAATAGTAGAGCAGGACAAACTTGTGAGAATTTCATATCCTTCAATATAGGCGCAATGAAAGCTTTTCTTGGTGCCTCAAAAAACCTACAGAATATAGTAAAATGCATTGTGTTTTGCGGAGACAGAAGGACCCAGTGAACCAAACTCATGCCACCCTCTAGGGCAAGCTAGTTATAAATTCAATACATTTAGTCTAAACCATGGCGAGCAAAATGTGCGCCGTGTTATTTTTCACAAATGTTAAATAAGGCTCAATCAAATCGATCATATTCAACAGGACATACCCCTTCACTATTGATTTTAACAATTCCTCCTGTCCTCTGGCACACATTCTCCATTTTGAAAAGGGCTGGACTGATCGCCCATGTAACATTTCGATCATGGGAATAAAGAAGCCTAGCAGAAAATGGGGGACAGTAGAAGACCAGAGCAAAATTAATGATATAGTGATTCCTTGTTGTGCCATGGCACTGAATTCTGCCGTAATATTATTTCATACCATTGTCGAAGTCCACTGGTTTATTGGGATTGATTTGTGTTAAGCATTTTTCTCAGTCCATCTTCATGAGAGCAGTCAATATATTTTTGTATTAGGATTCCACAATAGGTGGTGTAGGATCCCATAATACTGTACAGAAACCTCTTAAATCCTTTCAGAAATCAAGAAAAAGGTTCTGGAAAATCTGAATCTGCCCTGTGACTCAGTGTTAGTTCAATATATAGATCATTTGTTTGTCACACTTAAAACGCAAGAGGGCTGCAGACTTTACAAAATTGCTTTGCTGAACCACTTAGCTGAAAATAGGCATAATGTGTCCCCAGCTAAATTACAGTACTCTTAGGAAGACGCACTTTGTTTGTGACACCAGATTGAGAAGGGAGTAAGGAAAGTGTCCAAAGAAAACATTTCTGTAATTCTGAAAATTATTCAACCAATAATACAAAAGAAGGGGGGATGTTCCTAGGGATGGTTGGTTGCTGTCATCAGTGGATTTCAAATGTTTTCCTGATTGCATATCCTTTACACAAGCTGACGCACAGTGATGTGAAGGACCCCACACCTAGGGAAAGTGAATGTTTGCAACAGTCTGGAGCTTAAACTTGTTTTGTGCATTGTCCCTGCTCTAAAAATGCCAAATTACAAGTATATTTTATTTTGTCATAATGAAAGTGAAGGGAGCACAGTTTCAATTCTCATGCTTGAACATGTGGGGGCAAAGCAGCCTATACTATATTTTTCTTCTACAATAGATGCAGTGGCCTATGGGCTTTCTGGATGCCTGAGAAAAAATTCTCACAATTATGCAAAGTGATACAGTTGTGATGGGATGCATTCTTATTGTGCTGGTTCCATTCATTTGAGACCTAGCTGACTTGTACCCCCACTCAGCATCTTACAGTCACTTGAATAAATATAAGCAGATTATATTTGCAGCAGAAAACATTTCAATTAGATGCTGAACTACTTTAAATTCTGCAACATTTTTGCCATTGCCCAGGGAGGAAGCTGGCGACCAGATTGATAAAGTGACCATCATTGTACTGCTGTTACAGAATTATGCACAAAACAAAGAGATGGATCACTCAAACTGGCAGATTTTATTTTATTTGTTGATGGTTCTTGTTTGAGATACCATTATGGAGCTGGTGGGATCCACCATCCAGCACTTAAACAAGACCATTAAAAATCCTCTAAATTGACCTAGTGAAAAAATAGTTTTTGATTTTTAATTTGGACTAATATTCATGAATTTGTAACTTTTTTCTTAATTGGTCTACCTCAATTTATGCTACAGATTTTTTGTGTGTGACTCAAAATTACGGGAAACCATGGAGTCTGTTCTGGCTAGTAGCCTACCCACTCTCACAGTTCTAGAGCTCAGGTGGTTGTGTAGGGATAGGGAACTACCAGCACGTTCCAATACTAGAAAGTCATAGCTGATAAAGGCCCTCACAGCCTGGGCAGAGACCCAGCTAGTAGATCCAACCTCTGAGACAGAGGAGGCTCCAGAGGAAGAAGTGGAGGGGGAGGAGGACCCTTCCGACCTCAGTGATGAAGAAGCAGAACGCCTGTCTACTAATACAGTAACTAATACAGTAACTCCGAGCTAGTGGGTCTGAGGATCCACCATAGGAGTAGTAGAACTGTTCCTCGAGGAGCGAGAACTTGAGGCCCAGTTAGCCTATATTGCTCTAGAGGCAGAGACGTTGGCCCTGGCCAAGACGAAGTGGGTATGAGAAGAAATAAGAGTTGGTGGCAGTGAAAAAGAGACAGCGGTATCTTACCAAGACTGCCCAAGGTGATTGTCCCTAAAAATCAGAAAGGTGACGACATTGACAAGTGGCTGACAGCTTTTGAGGGGGCCCTTATGATGAAGAGGATGAGCTCTCAATGCTGGAATTAACTCCTGTGGGGGTTGAACCCAGTATCTGGGCAAGACAGGCTTGTGACCCTAGAAGGGGAGGAAACTGAATCATACTCCCACATGAAACAATGCCCAGTCAGGAGGTTTGGTTTCACCCTTCAGCAGTATAGAAGAAAATTTAGGGATATCTAGAAAGTCAGCACCCAGTCCTGGGTTGACTTTGCAGATGTCTCTGTGAAAGCACTAGAGCTCTGGATTCAGGGTAACACGGTAAGTACATATCAAGGGATCTACAATTCGTTCATGAAGAAGCACAAACTGAATAACTGTCCCTCAGAGAAGTTATACCAGTATATAGTAGACTTTAAACTGTCTAGTCCTAGGGAACTGGGAGAGACAACAGATGAGTGGGTTCACACCAGGGTGATCAAGAAGGACCAAAGAGGGGAATTGAAAGAAAGGAGGACAGCCCTGGGGAACTCAGATAAAAACAAATGAAGTCATCTAAAGGTCCACAAACACCTGCACTAGGGGATGGGGGTACCCTGAGTCATCCCAATTTTATGGGGAAGGGGTATCAAGGGAAAGATTTGACTGGACACAAACAGGGACATTCAGTCTACTCATAAAAGCCCCCCACTGGTAGGCAGTCCCAAAAGATTGCTCATGCAGATGTGGGGATAGAAGTTGCCCTAGAGATGGAGAAGGGGTAAACAGAGGTGAACTTAGTTTCCATGGGTGGGGTAGAAGTTGCAGCCCTGGCAGCCTTACCTCCTTAGCATCGAAAGTACAGACGGAGGCCTAAAATCAACATGACTGTAGTGTAGTTCCTATATTCCCAATAGGCTCTGCGCATTGGAATAATATATCCTATTGATGTGACGTAGGACTTATGTCTGCTAGGTCTGTATCGAATATATTAGACTTAATTGTGAGTGCCAGCTAGTTCAGAGGTCACTAGAAACTTTCTCGAGTTCACAAGAAGGGATTTAGTTTCTGACAGCGCAGAAACATGACAACTTTGCTTCCCCAAGATAAAACTGATCTTCATAGTCGTGGAAAATAGATAGATATTTCACTCAGTCAATCATGCATGCTTCGTTTCACCAGAGGTGCAGAGAAATAGAGAGACGGGCGTTTTCAATAAAAGGATTTATTGAACAGTCTTCTTTCTCAAGCATAAGAAATGAACTGCTACAATCGTAAAACTGGTTGCAAAATATAATGCATACAGTAAAGAGAGTAGGATAAAATAATACTGTAAAAGCATTGTATGGTTCCTAAACCATAGATAAATACATACATAAATAACAGAGGCTAAAAGTTCTCAACTGGTGCTTCTAAAATACTCTTACTCCGATGGACCTAACCTAAGCTTAGTACGAGGGAAGAAGTAAGAGAGGTGTAGCATATATGTAGTATTCTTTGCCAGGAATCTGTCCAAGATTTCTCTTAGGGTCTCATCAGCTGCGTACCTGGATTTGGTATGAAGAAGGTCAGGCTCAGGACTCGATTTCCCAACTACCCGCAAGGGTAACTTGGAAACACTGGAGCTGGATTTCTCGGCAGGAGAAAAGACAGCGTCTCTCTCAGTGCGTCGGCTGGAGGGTCGGCTTCCTTCAGCATTTGCAGTAGCAGGGCGCATCGGGCAAGTAGATAGTTGAACTGCTCCAAACCATTGTTTGTTTACTATGGCAAGGGTAGGCATATTTATACCTTGAAGGTACCGAATTTGACGTAAAGGTGGACATAATAACGTCATCAAAGAGTCGCAGTTCTTTGAAAACTCCATGAGTTCTTGGACAAGTCAGTTTTTGAGCAAGGGGAAGTCCCTAGCTGCTGAAGCCGAGTTTTCCAAGAAATCATTGTAGATTTTCGAACTAGTGGAAGTAGCCCGGCTGTATTTGGACTGCATGAGCTATGTCTAAACATTGTTATTATTCTTATGCCTATATAAGGATATGGTGATTTGTACCTGTATAAGGGCATGAATCAGGAAAATTACAATAGGGTCCTAAAATGTTATACAAAACCCACTCCACGTTGTCATGTTCAACTAAGTTCAAGCACTAAAACATATAATCTAGAGTATGTGTTTACAATCCCACCCAAAAATACATAAAATGCATTTGAAAATGTCAAGTCAAGTCAAGTCAAAGAATTTATATAGCGCACTACATACCCAGAGGGTCTCAAGGCGCTAAGGGAGGGGAGGATGGTTACTTGTCAAATATCCACGTTTTAAGTTGCTTTCTGAATGCTGGGTGGTTCTGGGTAAGGCGAAGGTAAGTGGGGAGTGAGTTCCATGTTTTAGCTGCCAGGTATGAAAAGGATCTTCCACCCATGGTGGTCTTGTTGATGCGGGGTACAGTGGCGAGGGCTTGGCTGGAAGAACGTAGTTGGCGGGAGGGGGTGTAGAAGGACAGTCGTGAGTTGAGGCATTCTGGTCCGATGTCGTAGAGTGATTTGTGTGCGTGGGTCAGCAGTCGGAAAGTGATCCTCTTATCGACGGGCAGCCAGTGGAGGTCTTTCAGGTGGCCAGAGATGTGTTCGTTACGCGGGATGTCTAATATGATCCTGGCTGAGGCGTTTTGGATTCGTTGGAGTTTCTTCTGGATTTTAGCGGTAGTACCTGCGTAGAGGGTGTTTCCGTAGTCCAGTCGGCTCGTAACCAGAGCATGGGTGACTGTTTTTCTGGTTTCGGTGGGGATCCAGCGAAATGTTTTTTTGAGCATGCGAAGAATGTTGAAGCAGGATGAGGATACGGCGCTGACTTGTCTGTTCATTGAAAGTGAAGAATCCAGGATAACGCCTAGGTTCCGTGCGTGGTCTGTCGGGATGGGTGCTTTTCCAAGGGCTTCCGGCCACCAAGAGTCGTCCCATGCAGAGGGGGATGTACCTAAGAGGAGGACTTCTGTTTTATCTGAGTTCAGTTTCAGATGGCTGTGTTTCATCCATTCGGCAACTTCTTTCATTCCTTCGTGTAGGTTGGTTTTGGCAGTGCTGGGGTCATTGGTGAGAGAGAGGATCAGTTGAGTGTCATCCGCGTAGGAGATGATGTTGAGATTGTGTTGGCGAGCGATGGCCGCAAGGGGGCTCATGTATACGTTGAAGAGGGTGGGACTGAGTGAGGATCCTTGTGGTACACCACAGATGACTTCAGTGGCCTCGGACTTGAATGGTGGAAGGCGGACTCTCTGGGTTCTTCCGGTGAGGAACGAGGTGATCCATTCCAGTGCTTTTCCTTGGATTCCGATGTTTCTGAGGCGTTGTAAAAGGGTGCTGTGGCAGACTGTGTCGAAGGCTGCAGAGAGGTCGAGGAGGATGAGGGCGACTGTGTCTCCATTGTCCAGTAGAGTTCGAATGTCGTCTGTTGCTGCGATGAGGGCGGTCTCAGTGCTGTGTTTGGCTCGGAAGCCAGATTGTGAGGAGTCGAGGGATTTGTTGGCTTCGAGGAAAGCGGCGAGTTGGTTGTTGACAGCTTTCTCGATGACTTTGGCCGGGAAAGGAAGGAGCGATATGGGGCGGTAATTTTTGAGTTCGGTGGGGTCCGCTGTGGGTTTTTTCAGAAGGGCGGTGAGTTCAGCGTGTTTCCAGCTTTCCGGGAAGGTGGCGGAGTTGAAGGAGCAGTTGATGACGTCTCGGAGGTGCGGTGCTATGACAGAGTCTGCTTTGTTGAAGATGTGGTGAGGACATGGGTCTGTGGGGGATCCTGAGTGGATGGAGTTCATCAGGCGGATGGTGTCCTCAGTGGAGATTGGGTTCCAGTCGTTGAGGGTGTTCAAGGGGGGAGAGTGTTCAGCATATGGTTGGGTGGGTTGGTCTCCGGGTTGGTTGTCGAAGCTGTTGTGGATGTCTGCAATTTTGTTGTGGAAGAATAAAGCCAGGGAGTCGCAGAGGGCTTGAGAGGGGGTGATGTCGTTAGAGTTGGCCGAGGGGTTGGTAAATTCCTTGACGATGTTGAAAAGTTCCTTGCTGTTGTGGGCGTTGTTGTCTAGTCGATCCTTGAATGCCGTTTTCTTGGCCTTTCGGATTAGTTGGTGGTGTGTGCGGGTGGCGTTTCTGAAGGCGTCCTTGGTGCTAGTGGTTGGGTCTTTTTTCCAGGCCTTTTCAAGGGAGCGGCAGAGTTTCTTGGACTTCTTAAGATCATCGTTGAACCATGAGGCCTTCTTGCTGCCAGGTTTGCTATGACGTTTTTTCAGTGGTGCTAGGATGTCGGCGGTGTTGGATAACCATAGGGTGAAGTTGGCGGCGGCTTGGTCTGGGTTAGAAGAGTGGGCTGGGGTGTTTAGAAGGAGCGATGAGGAGATCTGGTCGATGGTGATTTTGTTCCAGTTTCTTTGCAGAGTTGGTTGGAGGTGGTTGGTGGGTTTCGGCTTGTTGTAGGTGAAGTGAACGCAGCTGTGGTCAGCCCAGAGGAGATCCGTAGTGTGGCTGAAGGAGACATGATTGCTGGAGGTGAAGATGGGGTCGAGTGTGTGACCTGCGATGTGGGTGGGGGAGGTGACCAGTTGTTTAAGTCCGAGGTTGGCGAGGTTGTCCAAGAGGGTGGTGGTGTTGCGGTCGTTGTTCTTTTCAAGGTGAAAGTTGAGGTCTCCCAGAAGGATGTAATCTTTGGAGGGGAGCGCGTGTGGAGTGATGAAGTCTGTGATGTCTTCACTGAATTTTGCGCGGGGTCCTGGTGGTCTGTAGAGGAGGGTGCCTCTGAGTGTGGTCTTGGGGTCGATGTGGATCTGGAAGTGAAGGTGTTCAGAGTTGGCGAGGTTGACATCAGAGCTGGTTGAGATGTGGATTGATTTTTTATGGACGATAGCGATTCCTCCTCCTGTGTGGCCGGTACGGTCCTTGCGTGTGATCTTATAATCTTCAGGGATGGCAATGGTGATGTCTGGGGCGGAGGAAGCGTTCATCCATGTTTCTGTTAGGAAGGCGACGTCTGGAGGGATGGTGTCTACTAGATTCCATAGGTCAATGGCGTGTCTGTGGACCGATCGGGTGTTGAGAAGGATGCATTGTAGGTGGTTGGGGTCGGGAATCTGTGGTGTGGTCGTAGCGGAGATGTTATCGGTGCCGCTGAATTTGCAGGAGTAGCAAGAGAAAGGTCCATGGGTGTGTCCAGGAGCGGCTTGGACGCAGTTGGGGGCACGACCGGGGTTAAGGGCTAGGAGGGTGGCGGCATCGTAGGAAATGCTGGAGGTCTGGGCAGCGCGAGGTGCAGGGGGTCCGGCGCTGGGCACGGTCCAGGTGCAGACGGGCTTACCTTTGGCGCACCTTCGGCGCGGCCGCAGCGTGTGGACGCTGCGCGTTGGAGCATTGGTCATTGAAAGGGATAGTTGAGGGGGAGGAGCGTGGGAGGGGCAGCAGGGAGGCAGGAGCGAGGTCGAAGGAGGGCTCGGGTCAACAGCTAAAATGGCAGCAACAACAACAACAAACGCGGCAATGCAGGGCGAGAGGGGGCACTGGCAATGGGGGCAAACGGGCGCTTTGAGGGCAAGGAATAGTATGGGTACTACCGCAGTGTGAGCGAGTGCAAGCGTGGAGGGAAGCGCTAATTAGGAAGAGAATTCAGCCCAAGGAAATGACAAGTTAAATGCAAGCCGGTAAAGTGCTATTTAAAATAAGTACACTCTAAGGCGCTTTTTACACGAACACAGTCTAGATATGAGCAAGTGGTCAGAGGTGCATTCAGATGAAGCGCAATCCCAATGTAAACACAATCAATGCAAACTCCAGTGCAGTAAATAGTGTCTAGCGGTGCACGTAGTCAAGGCGCTAAGAGAAAGCAAATAATCAATAATGTGCAGGGATTAGGTTAGAAGAGCGCGCGAGCGGATCACAATGCAATTAGAGAGCTGAACGATACCAGGGTAGTCAGGAGGAGGATGCGAGGGGAGCGACCACTCGTCAGGACGGCAAGATGGTCACCATGGCAAAATGGTTGTAGCATTTGTACAGTACGTATTTAAAAGCAATGATTTCATTGTAAGCATATGATATGATATTAGCAATGCTAACCGAATGAATCACGAAAATCACATTTATGAAATGGCTCCTAGTTACAGAAGAAAAAGTCGAGACCATCCCATAGCAGAATATACAAACTGTTTCGGTTTTGGTATGCGTATTAGGTCACTATTGTTGCTAGGAGGTATTCAAAGAATTCTTGTTCTCTAAGAATAGTTCTACTTTAAGCAAATTGCTTTGTGCCAAAGTTCATTGTGTTTTGGAAAAAAGTCAAATCAAATCGTAGAGAAAAAAAAATAGAGTGCCAAAGTTAGAAGTTTTTTTGTTTTGAAAAAAGTGAAGAGCGAACTTCAGATTTCAAAGAACGCTGTGTGATAACTTCAAAAGTTATTCTCAATGTCAGGAGACAACATTAAGTCGTCTCAGCTGGACCACTTCATTAAGAAGGTCAATTGTATACAGATGTGAAACATCGCCGACAGTGTCAGTCGCATTAGCAATGTTCGCAACTGCTGGTACCTGTGTCCCTGTTGGTCCGCGTGTCTCACCTTCAGCTGGAATTGCCGGTGACATCTCAATGAATGCCGTCATCAGGACTGGTAGCCGTTGGGGGCAATGCAATACATGAGCAGTTACCGGACCCAGTAATGCGTCAACATCCCTTGGCATTGCTGATGGAAGTGTTAGACAGATATTCAACACGCATTCCTCTCCACAAAGGAGGTAGAACAGGTAGGATGCAATCTTGCCAGATCGGTCTGAATGACAGGAACCATGTGGTATTCAGATGTCTCAAAGGAGCCAAGCCAAGGATCTGTTTTATGCGTTCACTTTACTGCATGGCCAGAAGAGCATTCTCCATGGTAATTTGGCTATCGCTGGTGGCTGGACTTGCCATAATGGAGCAGGAGGAATAAAAATAGGATCCCTGCTACGAGTCCCAAGATGAGAGGCAGGCCGTCGAACACAGAGTGCACGAAGTTAGGAAAAATACCCAGGACTGCTTCAAAGGGTGCTAACAGTCCCGAAAAAATTGTCCTAAATACATGTACAATACGGCTGGTATTAGACATGTTTAAGATACGACCTAACATTTCTGCGAAATGTATGGGGCAGTTTGTTGATAATAATGCATATATCTCTGCAGAGGACCTTGCAACTTGCAGATCATACGTCTCTCTGGACGAGGTCAGTGGCACAGTTTTTTGTAAAAGAATGGCTTTCATTCTGCTTAAAGTATCAAATCGTATAGAAGAGATGTTCAGTGAAGGCCATAGCGGCGACTCCCTGTCTGTCTTAGTGTCTTAGATTTTGGAAACAATACTTGCATACAAGTGACCCTGGCTGACACACTAACCAGATATCATTCCACAACAGCTATGATCATTCAGCATTATGTAGCTTCCATTGGAAAGCTGCCTAAAAATTGGATCTATGACTGCTGCCGGGGTACCCTGCAGGTGGCATGATAAGTTGTTTGAAGAACCCTCGCAGGCTCCATGTGAATTATTGCCTTGACACAGAAGTGTCCCGCTTAATGTGGTTTTACAGTTTCTACAACTAAGAAATACCTCTTTTTCCCCACTCCAACATTTGTGTGTGTATGGTAAATCCCAGGTCGACTTTATGTATTCCTTACCCAACCTTTCATACAGGCCTGCTGGTATGTGTTTTAAGCAATATTGAAACTGGAAAAATCGTCACTGGTATCGTGATGGTGGCATGTATTATCTATTTAACTGATGGTTTCTCAGAAACGGTCAATGGTAATCTCTCCAGTTTTTCTATGCTCAGCAACATATAGTCTGCTCCCCTCTCTGCCAAAGATATTTGTTTATATGTAAGGTTAAATACAGAAAACAATGACGTAGTGTTGATTAGACGCCAAGGTACATAGCCAGAACGAAGGTTTTGTAACGCCCAGCCTAACAGCATTATAGAACGTAATTGAGACTGGCTATGTTGTAACATTTACAGAATAAAATTTTGAGGAGGGCCCAAGGGCAAGTTTAACGACTACCCAGGTACATGCCCCAGTAACAATGTCTAAACACCCAGTGGTACCTGGTAGTCAAGGGAGTGAGTTTATCGTCTGGAATCACAATGTAAGTGCAGTACAAATAACACCCAAAGGAACACACCATGCACGTTTTTCAAATATAGAATTGGCCACGTTAGGGCTCAAGGACATTTGGAAAAATTCCCATCAGAAGCCATACTGTACTGCCCTCTTTTGCATCATTTGGGATCTCCTTGTCCAGGAGACAAAACAAAACGTCCGGTCAGGCGTTACCGTAGCCGAGAGGGATATGTGAGAGGAGAGTATCACACAATTTAGTGGCGACTGAAAAAAGCAGTGAAAAGTGGAAAGGGTGAAAAGTGAGTGATTATAAAATTAGGTGAACTGGGTAGAAAATGAAAGATTTATTAGTGTCTCCCAGTCCCTAAGGTTAAAAGACAAGTGCAAATGCGGTTTTAGAAATAATATCCGCACTCAGTAGGGGTCGACATGTTTCTGCATTAGGTGAAAAAGATTTTTCATGCATTCCTCAGGACCAGATATTTCAAGACTACTGCTTTTAGTGAAAAAGTAATTATTAAAAGATATCACCTGCAAAGGCCAGGTTGTGTGCTCAACCAAGTACTGTTATCGCACTGCATTAAAGCATTGGATCCACAGAGAAAAACAAAGAAAAACAAAATGGGAGAACATGAGTATGTCATTTTCCCGCGGTTTTGTGAAATAGTATCAAGTTAAACCTGAGTTATACAGCACCGGATCCATACATCATGGGAAACAAATTCCATTACAAGCACTCACCCATAAATGATGGTTGAGGAGCTTCACCCCACCTGGCTGCGGCTCAGGTATGAGGAGCACCGCTCTAAAATGAGAGGATTGAATAGAAATAAAGAGAAGAGGCAATCATTGCTCAATCCATGGGATTAAATATGGATTTTTAGTGTGTGAACATTCATTGTCTTTGCCGATCTTATAGACTTAGATTAGAAGTCTTTAAATTACGTTTCAAAAAGTATGTAAAGATTGCCTGCCTGTGATGTGTTTGATGTTATACATCTTGTATACCCATAGGTTAAAGCAAACTATACAGGGTTCGGTATAGGGAGACAGACGTCTTCATGATGCGATGGTAGTTTACCGCGCAATGTGATGACACATCAATTGATATTATTTGGTGGTTATCTAGACGTGTTCAATATGATCAAGTCGTGCGCATTGCTTACCTATCCGTCGGTGTCTCCCGACAGTAATCCGAGCTTTCTGAGGGGGCACCGGTTATGTGACTCGCGTTGTGTTTTATGCGATTGTTTCTAAGGACTGAGTCACATGACCAGCTACAATCACGTGATCACTCTGTATGCCGGGAGTTGTAGTTCCGGGTGCGGAGTGTTGTAGTTCTAATGAATGGCGCTAGTTCCACCTAGTGTGAGATGTAATGTAAAAAATGTATTAAGTATATTACAAAGACACCAACTAATACCCGTGGGATACGTTACTTGTTCCGCACAGTGATCAGTTTATGATATGTATCGTAAGGACTGAAAGGTGCGTTGGATTTTGTAGGGACATCCATGGTATAGGCTCATTAAGTCCCGCCTTGTCGCTGTTCAATCTGTATACCCATTTCTGTTCAATTTTGAACAGAAAACGGCTTGTGTCTGGACAGGATTCTGGAATCGGTGGTTGTTCTAAAACCGTCCAATGGAAATCATCGGGACTGTGTCCCTTTTCTAGGAAGTGTGCGGTTAGGCGAGTTGCTTGTTTACGGCACCGCACTGTGCTTTTATGCTCTTGGATTCTCGTCCTGACCTTCCTAGTTGTCATGCCAACGTATTGAAGTTTGCACGGGCAGGTTATTAGATAAATCAGGTTGCTGCTATTGCAATTGGTGAACTTTGTCTGAGTCCAAGGTCTATTAGTCCCTATGTCTACACTCGTAGATTTGCAAGTTATAGCAACCTGATTTATCTAATAACCTGCCCGTGCAAACTTCAATACGTTGGCATGACAACTAGGAAGGTCAGGGACTCACGTCTGAGCATATCCTGCCAACTTAGGGCGAACAAAGCAAAACTAAAGGGGATGATGGACGGAGCATTTGAACAAATCAAACACTCACCCCCAGTCAACTGATCTGGGTTTAATCCATCACCATTCTTTAGCCCACTCAGCCACCCCAGTTTAGACATGGCCATATGCAAATCAGTCAGACCCTGTGCCTCATGGGAACAGTCCAGCCCGAACTGCCAAGCCATTTCTTTCCTGAACCGGAAACAAGCATCCTGGGAAAGGTTTCGGATTCATAATCCTCATCAGCCAGGCTATCTTGAATCCAGTGGCCAAGTGAGCAAGGGACTCCCGTCAGAGCATACCCTGCCAACTTAGGGCGAACAAACCGAAACAAAAGGGGATGATGGACTGAGCGTTTGAGCAAATCAAACATTCACCCCCAGTCAACTGATCTGGGTTTAATCCATCACCATTCTTTAGCCCACTCAGCCACCCGAGTTCAGACATGGACATATGCAAATCAGTCTGACCCTGTGCCTCATGGGAACAGTCCAGCCCGAACTGCCAAGCCATGTCTTCCCTGGACCAGAAACAAGCAACCTGTATCGCTTTGTTCGCCCTAAGCTGGAAGGGTATGCTCAGACGTGATTCCCTTGCTCACTTGGCCACTGGATTCAAGATAGCCTGGCTGATGAGGATTAGGAATCCAAAACCGGTCCCAGGATGCTTGTTTCCGGTCCAGGGACGACATGACTTGGCAGTTCGGGCTGGACTGTTCCCACAAGGTCAGACTGAATTGCATATGGCCATGTCTGAACTGGGGTGGCTGAGTGAGCTAAAGAATGGTGATGGATTAAACCCAGATCACTTGACTGGGGGTGAGTGTTTGATTTGCTCAAATGCTCCGTCCTTCATCCCCTTTTGTATCGCTTTGTATAGTCAGATGCTACATCATTGTAGACGGGAGTTTCTTGACGAACTGTTATTTGGGATTCAAGAGGCACAAGTTCCATGGCTTTATTGCATAGTCCTTCTTTTCTCACTGCAGAATATTCAAAGATGATGAATCTTTCACAAGACGGAAGTTCTCTTCCTGGGCTCCTCGCCCTCCGCCTGGGACGACTCCTGGTGGCCACCCGCCCTGGGCTCCGCACCCAAACCAACAGACCACGCATGCAACCTGGGCTTCATCCTGGACTCCTCCCTCTCCATGACCAGACAAGTCAACGCCGTCTCCTCGTCTTGTTTCAACATCCTGCGCATGCTACGTAAGATCTTCTGGTGGATCCCCACCGAGACCAGGAAGACGGTCAGCCAGGCCCTCGTCACCAGCCGTCTGGACTACGGCAATGCCCTCTACGCCGGAACCACCGCCAAGCTCCAGAAGCGACTCCAGCGAATCCAGAACGCCTCAGCAAGACTCGTCCTTGACATCCCCAGACAAAGCCACAGCTCCAGACACCTGAGAGATCTGCACTGGCTCCCGGTCAACAAGAGAATCACCTTCCGCCTCCTCAACCACGCACACAAAGCCCTGCACAACCAAGGCCCGAGTTACCTCAACAGCCGCCTCAACTTCTACGCTCCCACACGCCACCTTCGATCGACAAGCCACGCCCTCGCCACCGTCCCCCGCATCCGAAGAGCCACAACAGGAGGAAGATCCTTCTCCCACCTGGCCGCCAAGACTTGGAACTCCCTCCCGACCCACCTCCGCCTGACCCAAGACCACCTCGCCTTCAGGAAGCAGCTCAAGACCTGGCTGTTCGAGCAGTAGCGGACCCCCCCTCCCCAAGCGCCTTGAGAACCTCCGGGTGAGTAGTGCACTATATAAATGCTATGATTGATTGATTGATTGAGTTTGAACCTCTTTGATAGTAGCAAGATTTGGTCGTCTGCTACATCTTGGGAGTCCACTGGGCCTACTACTTATTATCGGCCGCATGATGTGGTTTTACACGGTCAATTGATACAGACCGGTTTATCCTTTCTTCCACCAAGGGGCGGCAGTAACACTGTTCTTGATCCTTGGACTGCTAGTACAGGTACTGGTTTTCTGTAAGAAGGCCCGAATTCCTTCTTATCTGCTATTTTCTCTCTGACCAGATCCCCAATCATTGGAATCCAGACAGGTCTTGCTGGCACAGGTGGTTTTTCTTCAGTGGTGGTTGGCTTTTGGATTGTGCTGCTTAGACTTCCTGTTTCATTTAAGGCCTGTAAAACAGCCAAACGATCTTTGAAATCAAAGGGGTTTTGTTCTACCACTGAAGTATGACGATTGAGGTCTTCAACCATCATTCTAGTAGCAAAAATGTTTTCATATGAAGTGATTCCACCGAGAGAATTTCTTGGCAGGTTATTAAGACTACGTTGGACAGATGTTTGACCCACCTGTCACCCGAACCTAACACCCTAGCTGTTATAGATTGCTTTATGTCACGTTTTTTTCTCTCCACAACCGAATTTCCCTCAAGATGGAATGGACTCGAAAACCACAATGCAACGCCCAAACTGGCCAAGGCCTCCTTATAAGCCAGAGAGCAAAAAGCAGGACCTTGGTCAAAATCTAGCATGCCGAATGCGTATGTGCGGCTAAAGACTCGCAAATCTTTTATAACAGTTCGGGCGTCAGCCAAGCGCTGAGGCCACATCCAAATGAATCTTGAGCATGAATCCACTGCAACCATGATGTATTTATAGTTACCATCCCTTTGTAGGGGACCACAGTGGTCCAGATAAACACATGCTAATGGTTTATCAGAAATTAACAGGGGCGTCTGCGCAGGACGTTTCTCTGTTGAAACTTTCATTTTCTGGCAGATTTCACATTTCAAAACATAGTTTCTGGTTTGTTTCCTCATGCGTGGCCACCAGTATCTTTGTTTTAATAATGATACTGTAGCAGAAACATCTGCGTGTGCAGAGGCAAGCCCTTCATCTCCCGCTAAGATTAGTCCTAACCTGTGTTCCATGTTTGGGATTAGTCTATCCCCCACTCCAGGGATTCGAGCAAACTGAACATTATTTGCATCAGTTATAAATGAGTACTTGAGTGAAAAGCCTTTTGGTAGTGGTTTACCACTGTCTTTTATTGAAGCAGTGACAGCTTTCATTATTTCGCTATCTATTTTTGTTTTTGAACGAATGATTGCAGGTTCGGAAGCCGTTTGCACAGCTGCCTTCACTGCTTCATCAGCCAATGACTTCCCTTCAACGTGAACACCATCACGCCTCTGAATCAGTGTATGGATCACGTGAGTCTTTTGTAGTTCATTCTGTAAAAGAACTACTTGTTCCCAAAGCATTTTATGCTTGATTGTGCCACTTTTAAATCCATTTTGAACCCAGTTCTGCAGATATTCATTATAAGACAGGATGCAGTAATTTGAATCGCACACTATGAGTCTGGGGAATTTGCAGTCGGTATTTTCAAGCGCTATCTTGAAAGCCTGTAGGTCAGCTCGCTGAGCTGTACAGTCTCCGAGAGATTGAGTTTTTGTGACCATGGGTCTGAATTTACCATTGCGCCTGCGACCTTTAACAATAGCGCACACAGCACTATAAGCTTGTTTACCCCCAATTGCGGGCTGTGCTGATCCGTCTGTATATATTATACAGCCGTAATGTTCTAAAGGCAGAACCTCAGTGGAAAGAGGACATTCTTGATTGTATTGGAGAAATTCTTGTGTCTTCAAGTAAGGGTCAAAAAGTATTCAACGTCTGTTGCAGCAAGAGAATTACCCCATTGTATCCATTGTTTCCGGTCCAGGAAGACATGACTTGGCAGTTCGGGCTGGACTGTTCCCATTAGGCACAAGGTCAGACTGATTTGCATATGGCCATGTCTGAACTGGGGTGGCTGAGTGAGCTAAAGAATGGTGATGGATTAAACCCAGATCACTTGACTGGGGGTGAGTGTTTGATTTGCTCAAACGCTCCGTCCATCATCCCCTTTTGTATCGCTTTGTATAGTCGATGCTACATCATTGTAGACGGGAGTTTCTTGACGAACTGTTCTTTGGGTTTCAAGAGGCACAAGTTCCATGACTTTATTGCATAGTCCTTCTTTTCTCCCTGCAATATCTTCAAAGATGATGAATCTTTCAGTTTGAACCTCTTTGATAGTAGCAAGATTTGGTCGTCTGCTACATCTTGGGAGTCCACTGAGCCTACTACTTATTATCGGCTACATGATGTGGTTTTACCCGGTCAATTGATACAGACCGGTTTATCCTTTCTTCCACCAAGGGGCGGCAGTAACACTGTTCTTGATCCTTGGACTGCTAGTACAGGTACTGGTTTTCTGTAAGAAGGCCCAAATTCCTTCTTATCTGCTATTTTCTCTCTGACCAGATCCCCAATCTTTGGAATCCAGACAGGTCTTGCTGGGACAGTTGGTTTTTCTTCAGTGGTAGTTGGCTTTTGGATGGTGCTGCTTAGACTTCTTGTTTCATTTAAGGCCTGTAAAATAGCCAAACGATTTTTGAAATCAAAGGGGTTTTGTTCTACCACTGAAGTATGACGATTGAGGTCTTCAACCATCATTCTAGTAGCAAAAAGGTTTTCATATGAAGTGATTCCACCCAGAGAATTTCTTGGCAGGTTATTAGGACTACGTTGGACAGATGTTTGACCCACCTGTCACCCAAACCTAATCCCCTAGCTGTTATAGATTGCTTTATGTCACGTTTTTTTCTCTCCACAACCGAATTTCCCTCAGGATGGAATGGATTTGAAAACCACAATGCAACGGCCAAACTGGCCAAGGCCTCCTTATAAGCCAGAGAGCAAAAAGCAGGACCTTGGTCAGAATGTAGCTTGCCGAATGCGTATGTGCAGCTAAAGACTCGCAAATCTTTTATAACAGTTCGGGCGTCAGCGAGCGCTGAGACCACATCGAAATGAATCTTGAGCATGAATCCACTGCAACCATGATGAATTTATAGTTACCATCCCTTTGTAGGGGACCACAGTGGTCCAGATAAACACATGCTAATGGTTTATCAGAAATTAACAGGGGCGTCTACGCAGGACGTTTCACTGTTGAAACTTTCATTTTCTGGCAGATTTCACATTCCAAAACATAGTTTCTGGTTTGTTTCCTCATGCGTGGCCACCAGTATCTTTGTTTTAATAATGATACTGTAGCAGAAGCATCTGCGTGTGCAGAGGCAAGCTCTTCATCTGCTGCTAAAATTAGTCCTAACCTGTGTTCCATGTTTGGGATTAGTCTATCCCCCACTCCAGGGATTCGAGCAAACTGAACATTATTTGCATCAGTTATATATGAGTACTTGAGTGGAAAGCCTTTTGGTAGTGGTTTACCACTGTCTTTTATTGAAGCAGTGACAGCTTGCATTATTTCGCTATCTATTTTTGTTTTTGAACAAATGATTGCAGCTTCGGAAGCCATTTGCACAGCTGCCTTCACTGCTTCATCAGCCAATGACTTCCCTTCAACGTGAACACCATCACGGCTCTGAATCAGTGTATGGATCACGTGAGTCTTTTGTAGTTCTTTCTGTAAAAGAACTACTTGTTCCCAAAGCATTTTATGCTTGATTGTGCCACCTTTTGCGTCTTTAAATCCATTTTCAACCCAGTTCTGCAGATATTCATTGTAAGACAGGACGCAGTAATTCGATTCGCACACTATGACTGTGGAGAATTCGCGGTCGGTATTTTCAAGCGCTATCTTGAAAGCCTGTAGGTCAGCTCTCTGAGCTGTACAGTCTCCGAGAGATTGAGTTTTTGTGACCATGGGTCTGAATTTACCATTGCGCCTGCGACCTTTAACAATCGCACACACAGCACTATAAGCTTGTTTACCCCCAATTGCGGGCTGTGCTGATCCATCTGTATATATTATACAGCCCTAATGTTCTAAAGGCAGAATCTCAGTGGGCAGAGGACATTCTTGATTGTATTGGAGAAATTCTTGTGTCTTCAAGTAAGGGTCAAAAAGTATTCAACGTCTGTTGCAGCAAGAGAATTAACCCATTGTATCCATCTCGGATGTAGAGCTTTTGCATTTGAATGCTTGCTTTCGTCACTGCCTCTAAGGCAGGTACAGGAGTAACGACTTTCATGCGTTTACCCTGTGCCAGGGCTCTCTCTTTTGCTACTGCAGTCTGAACCGGTGTCAGAATTTTTTCTGTTGAAGTCAATTTCATTTCAGCTTGCGTGTACAAGTGTGATTTGTAAGCTATTGGTACCTTTTCACCTTCATTATAGGTTAGGTATGTGAATTCGCATCTCTCTGGGATGATTTGGATTACAAGGTTGCGTTCATTTACGTATGTCTGTAAATGTGTTGTTGCCAACATGTCTGTTTGTACTGAACGCAAACTTTCTGTGTGTTTTTGATTACAATTAGTAGGTTTGAAATCAGCTTTGATTAATCCGTAGAGAGGCTTAACCCTTTTTGCGTAATTTAGAATGTAGGTTCTTCTAAAATTCAGGAATCCTAGAACTGACTGCAAGTTTTTCAGTGTTTTTGGAGGTTGGAGCTGCGCATATTTTTCTAAAAGGTTTGCTGCCAGGCCTTTGCCTTCACTTGAAAGTTCATATCCTAAGAATAGGACGTTGAGGTAGGCAATTCTTGATTTTTTAAAGTTGAATTTATACCCTTCAGAGGCAAATCCAAGTATTATGGTGTTCACCCTGGTCAAGTGCCTGTCCAAGTCATCATCTGTAAGATAGATGTCATCGAGATAAAATAATGCCTCATCATCATACGTTTGTAGTAAGTCTGTTACTCTGGCTGAAAATAACCCAGGACTGTTCTTGACTCCCTGGGGGAGACGACAAAAGTGTATCCGTGTCCCCATGATTGAGAAAGCGGTCAAATACAGAAGAAACCATTTGAAATATCTAATGTTGTTTTATATTTTTTGCGCATGATGTTATTCATCAGTGCTGCATTGTGTGCATTTTGTACTGCAAATGTTTTACAACAGGAATTTAAATGTCTGTAGTCCAAAACTAGACGATATGTATTGTCTGGTTTGGAGTCCGGAAACAAAGGATTGTTCATGGACGAGGTGCATGTTTCAAACCCCCCTTGGTATTCAAGTTGATCTAGGATCTCCCTGACCTGTTTCTTTGATTCTTGTTTAACTGGATACTGCTTCTGAGTAGTTGGTTGACTTTTAAACTGGATTTTGTGGTGAGGAGAATCCTTATCCCATCCCACCTGATTTTTATATAATTCTGGAGCCTGGGCCACAGCCCATTTTCTGGCATAGGTGTATTTTTTATGAATAGGAATATGATTTGAGAAGGCTGGCATAATGATCTCTTCGCCATGTGGACACTCCCTGACAAATTCAGATGGCCAGTCTTTTTCAGCCAGAAGTATGTCATAACCCTTAGATAGTTTTTCCCAAAAGAGTGCTTTTATTTTCCTAGTTATGTCCCCCTCTATTCAGAGTGTGACTTCATATAACTTATGTGGTACATTAATCCTGGTATCCGCAGTTTCAACCTGAATGCATTCATTCAGGTCCACTGTCAACAGAAGATCCTTCAGGATCTTGTGAGCTATAGTAACCTCTGCTGCACTGGCCAGCATTGTCTTGGCCCACTCCCCGTTCTTGAGTTGTGTCCTCAAGACCCTTAGCATGTCTGATTTTAAGACTTGCTACCTTCTTTTTGGCGAATTGAGTTGTCTTATTTTTTGGAACGTGTTGCTCATCTTTGGACTTCACGCGTTGTTCCTTGTGTTCTGATCATCCTCTTCTTTCCGATTTCTGCGAGGAAGTCCGAAAGGTATGAGAGGAACGTATATCAGTATCTTGATATCTATCAGGTTTTCTCAAATTATCCCTGTTTCTGAGGTTATACCTTTTTTCAGAGGATTCCTTTTGAGGAGACCTACCTCTGGATTGAGAATGCTTTCCTTTAGGAACTGTGTGTCTAGTATTTCCCCACTTCTTTTTAGGAGTGGTGAGAGTGTATTTAATAAAAACTTTTTCAGGATTTTCTGTTAATTCGGGTTTTACTGGTTTCCCTCCCAAACTATCTCTTCCTAGTACTTCATATGATTTTTCTATTATTCTAGCAAGTTCATATGATTACTCAGTTACATCAAGTTCTTTTAGTTTTTAACGAATTGCCACGGATGCTGCTTCACCTTTAATATTAGCTAATATTATAGCTGAGACCTGTTAGAAATCTTTCAGCAATTTCATACCCAGATTTAAAGCAGGCTCTGCCCCGTATTCATTTTGAACCTGTTTCAGGCGGTCTGGTATTACCGCCATGGATGGTACACCATATGTTTTTGTGTAGATTGCAGCAAAGACTGTACCCCAAGTGTCACAGTCCTCCAGGTGTGGTGCGATCCCCATTGGCAAACAGATTGTTAGAATCCTGTGTTTCTCATGAGGTGTACTATCTGGATACACTACCTCTATCAGAGTAATTTTTTGAGCTAAACAGAATGGAATTTGTTCCCTTTTTGTGGGTAATTTACCGATGACTGATTGTATAGTCTGTGGTGTGATTTTGTTTGTGTTCCCTTGATGAGGGGTGTGCTGTGGAATTCATATAGCAGGTTGGACTGTTAGAGTCCGCATGACATATTGTACCAATTGTCTATGGATTTTAATTAATTGTTTTAGATGAGCTAACGGTTCTAAATCTCTCATTCTTTCAATGTCAGGATGTGGTGTATAGCTGGCTAGTACCGGCCATTTTGCTCCTGGTCTACCTAGTGGACCGAGCCTGGTAATGTAATTTTGATGTTGTAGGGTGCCTTTAAACCAGAGCTGATGCTCTTGGTAAGTTAGTGGAATTTCAACGTGCTCGAAAGGAGTGTATTCCGCTGGAGGTTCCTCTATCTTGTAGAAGTGGAACACATCTGTATGTCGGATTCACTTGTGGAAAGATAATCCATGAATAGAATCCCTTGTCTGCTGATATTCATGTGCCTCTATGACAAATATAACTCCACCACCTATTGGTGATAGGCCATTTTCTATAAGCTTTATAGCTATTGTTTTTCTTACATTTTCCGGGATGATTATAGCATCCACGTCATCTTCATTAAACCCTGTGGTGTCAAAACCTGGTGGAGCAGTTCCAGCTCCACAGGCTTCGGTGTTGTCGTTATTCGACATTGTTTAATGAAAGTTTGCAAAGCAAGTTCCAAGTAAACAAAGATTAGGTGCACAATATTTTGGAACACTGTATCCTTCAACGTTGAACAAATCAAAAACTAATACATAGGATTTTTCGTCCTACTCAGTTTAAGGCGGATATTTTTATCCTTTAACCCACTCCAGACGTCTATTGGAGTATTTTACGGTATAAAGGGGTCTCTGTGAAAAGCAGGACTGAGTTACTCTAGTATCTAGCGTTAAATTAGTGCCTTACCAAACGTTGGGCGCCACGTAGTGTAGATCCTATATTCCCAATATGCTCTGCACATTGGAATAATATATACTATAGATGTGACGTAGGACTTATGTCTACTAGGTCTCTATCATATATATTAGACTGAATTGTGAGTGCCAGCTAGCTCAGAGGTCAATAGAAACTTTCTCGAGTTCACAAGAAGGGATTTAGTTTCTGACAACCGCATAAACATGACAACTTTGTTTCCTCAAGATAAAACTGATCTTCGGAGTCGTGGAGACAATAGATAGAAATTTCACTCAGTCAATCGTGCATGCTTCGTTTCACCAGAGGTTCAGAGAAATAGAGAGATGGGCATTTCAATAAAAGGTTTTATTGAACAGTCTTCTTTATCAAGCATAAAAAATGAAGCGCTACAATCGTAGAACTGGTTGCAAAATATAATGCATACAGTAAAAAGAGTAGGATAAAATAATACTGTAAGGGCATTGTATGGTTCCTAAACCATAGATAAATACATACATAAATAACAGAGGCTAAAAGTACTTAACTGGTGCTTCTAAAATACGCCTACCCCGATGTAACTAACCTAAGCTTAGTAGGAGGGAAGAAGTAAGTGAGGTGTAGCATAGATGTAGAATTCTTTGCCAAGAATCTGTCCATGATTTCTCTTAGGGTATAATCAGCTCCGTACCTTGATTTGGAATGAAGAAGGTCAGGCTCAGGACTCGATTTCCCAAAAACCTGGAAGGGTAGCTTGGAAACACTGGAGCTGGATTTCTCAGCAGGAGAAAAGACAGCGTCTCTCTCAGTGCGTCTGCTGGAGGGTCGGCTTCCTTCGGCACTTGCAGTAGCAGGGGGCATCGGGCAAGTAGATAGTCGAACTGCTCCAAACCACTGTGTGTTTGCTATGGCAAGTGTGGGCATATTTATACCTTGAAGTTACCGTGTTTGACGTAAAGGTGGACATAATAATGTCATCAAAGAGTCTCAGTTCATTGAAAACTCCATGAGTTCTTGGATAAGTCAATTTTCGAGCAAGGGAAAGTCCCTAGCTGCTGAAGCAGAGTTTTCCAAGAACTAGTGGAAGTAGCCCTGCCGTATTTGGACTGTGTTAGCTATGTCTAAATATGGTTATGGTTCTTATGCCTATATAAGGATATGGTGATTTATACCTATATAAGGGCATGAATCTGGAAAATTACAATAGGGTCCTAAAATGTTACACAACAGCAGCTCTGAGGGCTACAGTAGCTACTGTCCCTATAGTGGTGAACAAACTGGTTTAGCCAAAACGGATCCTACCTTGGGTATTCCACTAAGTTACCTATGAAGACATCAGAGCCAAGCTCCATCCCATGGCAATGGTGAGCTTGGAATGGGGAGGTAAGACTGGCCCTAAGAAGGTAGTTGTGTCTGTAGCCCTCCCAGCAGAATGTCTGCTGGAAAATGAACTTGAAGCTTCTGAATGGCCAGGGGTGGAAATGAAGGTCCATGCATAGAGGCTGTACCTCTGTGAGTAGGAATATGCTGTGACTAGGTGACAGACTGCACATCAGGCGAGTTCTGGACACTTAGACCCTGAAACAATGGGCTAAGCCTCCATAAACCAGAGAGAGGGCACATTATCTGGTGAGCCAGCCCAAACAGCTCAACAGGAATTTGTGGACCCACCAGAGAGGAGCTTTGCTAGGAAGAAAGAAATTGTCCCACTCTTGAGGGCCTGAGGCAGACTGCTTCCAGGCAAGAGCAGAGTAATGTCAGAGGATTACATAGGGTCTACTGGGAGGATGGATTCCTCTATACTGAGGTAAGGGACCCCAGACCAGGGGCAACCAAGAGAGCTATGAAGTATGGAGAATTACTGCTCACCTTGGGCCATGACATCCCTTAGCAGGACATTTGGGTTAGCCCATGACCTGCAACAGGCTGGTCAACCATTTATATTGGCCCAAAATGTCTGCCAAAGTGAAGGAGTTTGGTAGCTCCTGTGTCACCTGTCAAGCCAAAGGCTTCCTTGATACCACTGCTAATGGTTGGGACTCCCTGTGAGTGGGTGGGGATTGGCATTGTTGGTCCCCTAGACCCATCAACTGCCTAGGGAATGGGTATATTTTGGTGGTAGCGGACCATGTCCCCTCAGAATGGTCCTAGTTCCCACAGCGGCCAGAGTCCAACTTGGCGTTTTCACCACAGTGGGATTTCCAAAGGAGGTGGTCCCAAACAGATGGACTAACCAGCTTCCAAAAGGATCTCTTCGAGGATCCTATGCAATCTACACAGTAGAATATACTGTGGAAGCATCATACTTCTGTAATATAACTTCAGCAAAAGCGGCCAAATTATTTGCATTTACAAGAGCATGCTGCAGTCCAAATGGATTGTGTGACATCCACTAGCACCCCCATTAGAAATAGTCCATGAATTCTAGATTTGTTCGGAGCTCTACAGTTGCCATAGAAAGCTGCAGTTCTTAAATAAGCTGTACACAACAGTCGAGATGACATGGTTTCAGGCAGGCAATATTACGCTGAAGGTTGAAACTACTGTGCTTTTGTGTCTGGAACATTGAGAATAAGGGAAACATCCAAATATGAATTGGAAACATGTTTGTCTCTGTCAGCTCAGAACAAGGTACCAGAGGATGAAAAGAAGAGATGGAAAAAGCCAGGATTTCAAAAGATTTGAATGAAGTCTGGATTTTTACAGACAAAATAATTGTTTGAGCCTGATTACATGTTGCTGCCGATGTCAAGGTAATGTTTCACAGACTTACACATGTGGCACATAATGGTATGTTATTGCTGTTTATGAAATATTGGTTTAGTTCACGTTTCAGTGTTGTTGCAGATAGACTTTGTAAACGGTGCATTTTCTGCCAGTGGATGAATGTAGGTAGGAAAACAAAGGTTATCATGAGCCAAAGAGAGGATTCAGAACTATCCTTCACAAGAGCATAAGAAGATTTTACTGAAATTTCACCATGTAATAATTTGAGGTCGTTTTTGGCAGTTGTTTGTCTGTATAGCAGGTGAGTCAAGGCATACCCAGCAGAAGATATGATGCTCCTATTGCAGCCAAACTCTTACTGAGGGAGTTAAGCCCTAGAATCTATTGAACAACGACTTTAAAATCAGACAAGGGGCCTAATTTTAAGAGTAAGGTTAAAATGGTTCTATGCACAGCACTAAAGGTGGAGCATATGTGTCATTGTGAAGCACCCAGAAGCATTAGCCGGCAAAGGTGTGCCAATCAATGACATTGAAATGGCCAGATGGCCTTACCTTGGTGTTGTTAAGTATGAGAATCATGCTCAACAAGACTATGGCCTTGTCTCCTCAAAGTAATTCTGATACGCAGAACTATGAGGATTCCTGGTATTTCCTAAGCTGCACTTATGAAAATAACTGATCATTTAGTTTGTCTATTGCTGCTAATGGTTGGCTGATCCTATACATTCTATCTGTCACAAAACGAATTTGGCTACACCATCAACAAGTGGTGAACCGTGCCATGAACTCAACTCTGGAGTCTTGGTTATGGGGAGGTAGCATGTTAGGCAGAACTGCCTTGATCCTCAATTAAAGGGGACTTACCAAATAAATAATGTTGGTGACAACCCCTGCTGTGAAGTATGAAGGTTCGCCATAATGGATCCATGTATATTACATGAAGGGTGTGAAGACTGCAGATGAAGGAGTGGTAATACAAACCATTATTTCACAAAGCGAAGCTTGAGTTCACATATGTAGATCCAGAAAGGGGAGAACAAAAGAACACGAGCTGCATGAAGAACAAGTAAAAACAAACCTTAAAAATTCAACATTGAATCCCCCAAAAGCAGTACAAGGTGTTCCAGTTGTAAGTTGTGTAAATCATGAAGCAAATGAAGATGGTAATGAGACAAGTGGAACAAATCTGGATTAAGAGGAAAGCTTGATACAAGGTGATTGGTCTGAGGTGTGAGAGAAGGAAGAAGATAGTCGCAAACAGTAACAGATTGAATGATGAAAATCCTAAAAAACCTAAGATCAGAAGATTATTAAGAGTAACGAGTGCCAAACAAGAAATACGCAGCATCTGAATTGGCACATTAAACAAAGATTGAACCAAAAGAAAGGGTCATTTATCTGACAGACTATTGATTTTTGTTAGAAGAACCTCTATTAATAAACATGACTTGAGAATGAAGATATTCAACATTAAATAATAGCTTGATGGAGAAATGAAGCAGAATTTTTGAATCTTGAGAAGGCAATTTTTATTTTTTACTTCCTAAGTGTATATACTCTCTTAGATTACAAATTGAATTAGAAGATGTGTTCCCTATGCTTGCATTTTTAATAGATAATGCCATCTTTGAAGAAGAATGATTTTGTACTTTAGGAATCCTGCTGAAGATAGTTTTGTGTTTACATTGAAATACTGAACTGCTGTATTATATTTCTACATCTGCTTGTATCAACTGTCTTTGACATCACACTAGCGAATGTTTCGAAGATCTTATTTTTTAATTTTGCACTTTGTTTAGAGATTTATTTTTTGTTTTTGAGCATTTCATTGAATTCATACACTCCTGTTGGGTATACTTCAAAGAAACAATAACTCATATGTAGTAATGCTACAAAAGATAGTGGATTATATCATAGAGATGTTTTAGTGCAAATTGTAAGGATAACATCTATGATAGATTACTTTTTGAGAATAACACATTGTGAGTGTCATCAAATGTTACATATCCACATACTTATCTATGTATGGTAAAGAGGGGTTCAAATACCTATAACTCCCTTTCAAGTAGTGTTTTTCAATCCATTTTATATGAATAGGATTTATTGGTGGAGTTAGAAACAGGTTCTGAATTGCTATTTTAGAAGTTGCCCAAGATTAGGAATTTGGTTCACAATAACAATGATAGCAGACCTAATATACTACTGACTCAACTCTCTAACACAATTAATGGGAAGAGAGTTGGTAAACTGACTGATGTGAAGCATCATTTTATTAGAGGATTTAATAAAAGGAGAACAAACATTAGTAAAAATGCTCCAGAGGTAATAAGAAGACGAAACTGAGGAGAGATTTAGAAATTCAAAGATGCATCTTAGACTTAGAATTAATCAAGAAAAGAAGGGAGTTCAATTCAATTCAATTCAACGATCTTTATTCGGTATTGTACAAAACACCATAAAAGTACAGTTTAAAATACTAAAAATACATGTATTATTTGACTATATTGCGGGTATAAAAAAGATAAGGGGAAGAAAAAAAAAAGAGAACATAAAGAGAAAGGTACTGGAACATTCATTACAATTCATTATTCCCCCATCTAGTCCCCGCTCCCTCCGGCCAGTCGTCTCGTTCCTCTAAGTTTGAGTGCTAGTCTTAGAAAGCTTGTGATAGAGAACAGGGTCAGGGGATCCTGGTCCAATTGTTAGTATAAAAACAACCTAATGCCCACTGCACACAACACAAAATTAAAACAAATCTGTGTCAGCTGGCTTTCCAAGAGAATTAAATGAAGGTTTTACACAGCTAAAGACATTGTGGTTCTTGTCCGACATCTATTGTTTGAAAGCTGATGTGTCCACCGGAAGACAGATTTGTTTTAATTTTGTGTTGTGTGCAGTGGGCATTACGTTGTTTCAATTACTTGTGTGTTGTTTGTCAATACACAAATTTTGAGAGGTTATAGGGCTTATCCCCTCGCCCAATTGCACCACTACTCACTAACTGTTCACCAATATTTTTGCGCTAAATATAGAGCAGAGAGCCCAGTTTCCCCGTGAATCTAAATACCCTTATACTAGTGTTTCCATTTGTAAGTAAAAAAGGGCGCCCTTAGCATGCCTAAATGTAAGTTTCTTCGGCAGACTAATTAAGTACAGGCGCCTGGGCAATGAATAAAAAGGGCACAATAATACAAAATGAAGGGTATCCTGCGGAGATCGTTGATCGCAGCGGCAGGGACCCTTTGGCTCAACAAAATTGATAAAACCTGCCGGATAGGCTAATAAATAATGTAAAAAGTTGAGCCTAAAACATGTTATTAAGAATCTATCATGAGCATTGTAAGTAAGGGCTAAGTACGGTTCCATTCCATCATTAGACCTCCCTAGGCCATAGGCTCTGACTGACTGTTTGGCCCATTCCCTCTCTTCTCTAGAGGTAATTTTGTAAGTGATAAACCTCTTCCTCACACTATCCTTATCCCGGCCTACCCTACCGGTCGGGTTTGGGAAGAGGTCTTTTGGAGCCTATTTTTTCTAGAACAGCCTTAAGCTATTTCAGCCAAGGGATGTCCATACCTCTATCTCTACCAAAGCAATCCATAACTATTTGCCTGGTCAATATTGCCTCCGGGTTCTTCCAAATCTTTAACCATGCTAGCAGGGGTCTGACCTGTAGCCTATCCTAGTTCTTTGTGCACAATATATGCAGGGACACCCTGCGGAACCTTGAGGAGCCTCCTTATATTTTTGTTTTCCTCCATCCTGCAGATTATCAGAGTTAACAATCCCCCAGAGTTCCGCACCATATGACACTTTGGAGCAGCAAACGGAGTTGTATAGAATCATCATTTGCTCCGGGGACCAGCGGCCCAGTCGCCGGCTAAAATTCATAATTGCCCCTGTGCTGGACACTAGCTTATTACAGCGCTCTTCAAGTAATGCTTTAAAATTTAGTTGCCCATCAATTAAAATGCCCAAATATGATAAGGACTGCACCTTCTCTAATTTGTGTTCGCCTATTCTATAATTGAAACATTTCTGTTGTTTCAACCCTGATTCCATCACATATGACTTGGTTAAATTAGCCGACAGGTCTAATTTATTCATAAAGTCCACAAAGCTGTCTATTAGAGTCTGTAGGCCCGCGGAGTGCGTGCCAGCAATACCGCGTCATCAGCCTAGAGCAAAATAGGGATTGTTCTTCTGCCTACTCTAGGTGAGTCCACATTTAGGTTTAAAAGGGCAAGTTCTAGGCCGTTGATATACAGCGAAAACAAAAATGGCGCCAAGATACACCCCTGTCGCTCAACGCAAGTACAAGTGAAGGACTCAGTACTTCCGCCCTCTAAATTGTACCTTACATTGGCCGAATGGGTTCCAGTGCAAAGATTTTAACATTTTTATAAGATCCTGGTCTGCCCCTAGGTTACTCAGTTGGGCACACAACTTCTCCCTATTAACGATGTTGAATGCTGCGGTAAGGTCCATAAAGGCTAAATATACTGTTTCATTATTAGCAATGGTATATTTAGCCACCAGGAGGTATACATTTATACATTGGTCTGTTGAGGATCTTTTAGCCCTAAATCCATACTGGACATCAGTAATAATCTGTTGTTCCTCAGCCCAGTTCATCAGACGGTTTAAGACAACTCGTCCTAGGACTTTGGCAGTGACATCTATGAGGGAGATGGGGCTGTAACACTGGGGATTGTCTCTATTCCCCTTTTAAAAGATTGGCACTATTGTGGCCATTGACCACGAACGTGGAAGCCCCGTGGCTATAGCAGCATTTAATACTCTTGTTAAGATTGGGGCCCACAGGTCCACCTTACTTAAAAAAAGGTCCGGTGGAATCCCGTCCGGGCCTGGTGCCTTGTTTTTAGTAAGGCCCATAATGCCTGCAGTGATCTCCTCTATGGTAAATTCAAGTGTTACTTTCCACCTCCCCATCCCCTCCTCGTTATACAGTGACTCACTGTTCCTCTGATTATAAAGTCCTCTAAAGTGCTCCACCCACTGTCCCGGGAGAACATTAGAACCTATATGTGGGCTTTTTACATCTTGGAAACAAGGATTATTCATTATCTTTCAAAAGATAACATTATCTTTCCTTTCTGCAGCTCCTCTCAAGTCCTCCCATGTTAGAATTTGGAGGGCCCTCTTCCGTCGTTTTAACGTCTGTTTGTAGTTGAGCCTGCATTTCATCTCCCTTTGTGTATCCCTTGGATTCAGTCTTAGTGAGGCTCTTAACTTTCTCTGTGCAAGAGAACATGTGCTGTCGAACCACCTGGGATCATTATTAGGCTTGGCCTGTCCTGTCACCTATAAGAGGCCATCTATTAAACGACCCATTTCTTCAAATAGGTCCACTAAGTGTGACCCTTCCATGGATATATCCAGGCATTTCTCTAGGAACTGTCCACCTTCTTAGGCTAGGGACCTGTAAAAGCTTTCGCCATTGATTCTCGACCATTTCAGGTGCCTACCCTAATCAGTAATCGTTTCTACATTTGGCCCAACCCCCCTCCTTGGGACCCTAGTTACATTAGCCACTAATAGGGACAGTACTAGGGGGTTGTGGTCACTAAAGCCCTTCAGTTCTTTTGAGAATCCCCGTACCCAACTCTTTAATAGATGGGACACCAAAATAAAGTCAATAAAAGAGCTGCACCCCTTCCCTTAAAAGTAGGGATGATCAACTTATTGGGGGTCAGTAACCAATAAGTCCATTGTGTGCTCAAGCCCATGGTTACTCGTCGCCCTGCTGAGCTCCTTGCACTCCGGCGTATGCTCCCAATGGGGTCCCTCCTCTATGCTACAGGACGTCCAGTCTTCTTTAATAGGTAGCAGTTTGGGCACAAATGGCAATTGAAGTCCCTCGCAACTGAGAGCATGGGAGCCATTATGCTCTGTTTTTGCTAGGTCAGGGATTTTAGCCTTTCGTCCAATTCACTCACTCTGCGGCCTCCCGAGTTATAAAAATTGACCAGGTTTATATTAAATCCCCTGTTTTTATACCTGAGGCCTATCATATATTCTGAGTTCCATTTTAGATTGTCTCAATTCCCTTCCAGGCACACATCTACAAATACTAAAAGGCCTCCCCTAGCTCTTCCAGCCGTGGACTTGCTTGCCGGAATCCCAAATGATTTGTACCCAGCTAAATGAAAATTAGAGTCGTCTGCCTCCCAGATTTCCTGGAAGCAAATGATTTTAAATTTACTAACGTATTTCACCCACTCCCGATTCTGAAATTTAGCTGTCAGACCTGCTACATTCCTAGATATAAAGTCAGTAATACTCCCTAATGTATCTACCTCGGAACATGGGTCTAAGCTTGCTATATCGGTGGCTCTGGGTACCTCTATTCTGGGAGTCTTTACAGAGTGCAATGGACAAGCTAAAGTGTATTTGATGTAACTTCTTCTGCTTGCTCTTCCCCCTGTGACTTGGAGGTCTGCAGGGCTGCACTCGGAGCCCTATCTTGGCCTAATTTCTCTCCCTGCAGTCAATCCACTTCGCTAAGATGCAATTGGACCATAGACGCCGCTACTCTACCGCTATGCCGCGTTTGAATTGTCCGGATCCAAGGACAATGCCTGATTTTACACAGAAGAACCCACTTTAGTTCTTCTTCATCATGACAAGGCGATGCGGTGCGAACTCCCATTGATGACTCAATTGAGAATTATTTTTTAAAAGCCGACTAATCAAGGTGAGAGTGGTCCTTTAATACAATTGCCACTACGCTACTTACAAAGATATTAAGGAACCATAATTGGAGACCATCAAAACTATTTGCCCTGAGGAAGCTCCCGATGTGGGAGAGAAACGCGTTGGCTGATTCTTGTATGATTGATATGATGAACTTTTCCACAAAACGTAATGAATAAAGAAGGAATAATTTTGATACAAACTTTGCCTTTTTGGACATTGTGATAGTGCGCCCCCACTATTCTTAAAAAAAAAAACACTTCGCTAAGATGTCTTTCCCACTGAAGTGGTGCATGTCTATTATATAAAGGAAGTCCCAGCCCTCCCCCCTCCACCATTGGCGCTACCTGTTGGCCACGTGTGTTTCCTCCACCTTGGGCTCCCTGCCATGATTCGTCCCTCCCCCTTGTCAACCCCTTTCTTGGATTCCCTGGGTGACCAGCCCCAGTCCTATATGCATCAGATTGCTCAGTGTTAGGTGTAAAGACTGGTGGAGTGTAAAATAAACTTAGGTTCTGAGCCTGGATCAAGGATCGTGAGTGTGTCCAAGAACCCCAGCAAACATGGTCCACCGCCTTGGGGTCATTGAAGTTGATAATCACACAGTCTCCTGCTGTATTTTTCTCCCTGGCTCCTACCCAACTAACTCTTCTAACAAGGAGAATTTCACACTTAACATCCAGGGGCAATGGTCTGTTTTTATTGAGCCAGTAGGTTGTCTTACCATCTTCTAATTCAGGAACACCAGTCAGGACTACAACATAAGGTGTACAAGCAGGGGGTAAGTCTAAATGGGAGTGTAGGTTCATTTCCCTATTCATATCTCTATCCCTTTCATGACTGCGGTTTGCTCCCTGTACATCTGAGATGACTACCTTGCCTCCACTCACCAATCTTCTGTATGAGGTACCTGGACATAACAGATAGGAGACCTGAGCCTGGTCCGCGATTGATGTTACTGTAATGCTAGGGCAAACTACAGAAACCCTTCCACCCTCCCTCCCTTGCTCATTTCCCAGGTCACAATTTACTGCGTTATTTTTAATGCCTCCCAAACTGGTCATTATCAGCCCCTCCATTTTGTCAAGTCTGTTTTCAATTGATTTGAATCTTTAAATTAACGGATCCAATGCCGATGAAATGAAGGTGCCTATTTTCTGCCAGTACACTTGCTCCGGCTCCGCTGGGCCAATTCCAATAGCATCTATACTGGGAGCAATGTCTGCATACACAGTTTCTTTTGAGACTTCGATAATCAAGGAATCTGTGTGTGGCTCCTCTCTCTGCTTATTAAGATTAGGTTTGGAGGTCTTGGGTTTCTTTCCCTTTTGCTGTAAACCTCCATGTGTGCCTCCTCTTTTTCTCTTTCCACCTCCCCCCTCTACAGAGTCCATGGGTTGAGAAATCTCCTTATGAACGTCTGCCACGCACGTTACTATGTTCTTAGGTGTCTCCGGCAGTGTCCTTCCTGGCAATGAGAGCGGGTTCGGGTGATCTCCTTCGTTACAGCTTAATGCACGGATTTGAGTGGGACTTGAAGTTTCCGGGTGAGCGCCCCTTTCGATGCTAGAGTGACGAGGTCTTTCAGGGGAATGCACATTAATTATGCCGCCCAAAGATGAGCGTTTTGCGAACGCTGGGTCCGTGGAGAGAGGCCTTTCTGTGATGGCGATCTTGTCTGCAAGCACGAACTGCCCCTAGTTATAAACTGATCAAGGGTTCCCGCGATGTAACCAATTCCAGCTCCTTTCCTCCCTCTTCCTTCCCGCGCTGTCATACTAGATCAGTTTAATTACCGCTATTGGGGGAAGAGGTTATTACAGTGAGCAAAATACCAAGTTTGGAATCCACTTACTGGGAAGTCGCATGCACCGTTCAAATCCAGCATCTTAGAGGGGGGCCCTGCCCTGCCTCTCTCTGTCTCGAACGGGCTTAAACGGGCCCGCCGTTGGCCCGGGCTTTGCCCGGCGCGGGCCCGCTTGCGTCCCACGTAGCAGGGGGCCGTGAGGAGATTAATAGCACTGTGGGCGTGGCGGCACAGGTGTGCGAGAGCCCACTGCTCCTGGTCCTCGTAGTTCCTCAGTGCTTCAAATGCGACCAGAAAAGAACAACACCAGTCCCTCCTGCGAGCGGCACTCAAAGAAGGGAGTTATTTGCATGAAATATGAGAAACATGATGATTGGGAAGCCTCAGATATGATCAGAATGAGTAAGTGTAGTTATAGGTATATAGTCAGTAGAGGATATATGTTGGATCTTGATCCTATATTTAGAGCCATTTATGATGTCTGTGATAAAACAGCTTATTTTAACTTTTTCAAGTAACTAGATAGGTTCCTGTTACTTAATATTAGCATGTTTAAGAGTGTGACATTTGAGTGAAATGAATGAGATTAATTAAATTAATCTTAAAAGAGTGGCACATGGTTTTGGACCAGTGCTTATATATATCTTTGGTTCAGAAAAGGGGGTGGTGATGAACAGAGTGTCTGAATTAAGCAGACCACTCTTACCCAGTCCAAAGATCAGGGCTTGATCCATCACCGTTTTTTAGCTCACTGCACCATCCCAGCTCAGAACTTGGCTATATGCAAATTAGTCTGACCCTGGCCCAGTGCATCATGGGAACAGGGCAGACCAAACTACTAATCCAATTCTTATACTGGGAAGGAAACAAGGTACCGGGGACCGGTTTCTGGCATTTCAGCCGTCTTCGGCCCGGCTTGCTTGAATCCTGATGGTGCAATGAGCTAGGGACTCACATCTGAGTATACCCTTCCACGCTTATGGTGGACAAAAATGATTCAGAAAAGGGGGTGGTGATGAACAGAGTGTCTGAATTAAGCAGACCACTCTTACCCAGTCCAAAGATCAGGGCTTGATCCATCACCGTTTTTTAGCTCACTGCACCATCCCAGCTCAGAACTTGGCTATATGCAAATTAGTCTGACCCTGGCCCAGTGCATCATGGGAACAGGGCAGACCAAACTACCAAGCCAATTCTTATACTGGGAAGGAAACAAGCTACCGGGGACCGGTTTCTGGCATTTCAGCCGTCTTCGGCCCGGCTTGCTTGAATCCTGATGGTGCAATGAGCTAGGGACTCACATCTGAGTATACCCTTCCACGCTTATGGTGGACAAAAATGATTCAGAAAAGGGGGTGGTGATGAACAGAGTGTCTGAATTAAGCAGACCACTCTTACCCAGTCCAAAGATCAGGGCTTGATCCATCACCGTTTTTTAGCTCACTGCACCATCCCAGCTCAGAACTTGGCTATATGCAAATTAGTCTGACCCTGGCCCAGTGCATCATGGGAACAGGGCAGACCAAACTACCAAGCCAATTCTTATACTGGGAAGGAAACAAGCTACCGGGGACCGGTTTCTGGCATTTCAGCCGTCTTCGGCCCGGCTTGCTTGAATCCTGATGGTGCAATGAGCTAGGGACTCACATCTGAGTATACCCTTCCACGCTTATGGTGGACAAAAATGATTCAGAAAAGGGGGTGGTGATGAACAGAGTGTCTGAATTAAGCAGACCACTCTTACCCAGTCCAAAGATCAGGGCTTGATCCATCACCGTTTTTTAGCTCACTGCACCATCCCAGCTCAGAACTTGGCTATATGCAAATTAGTCTGACCCTGGCCCAGTGCATCATGGGAACAGGGCAGACCAAACTACCAAGCCAATTCTTATACTGGGAAGGAAACAAGCTACCGGGGACCGGTTTCTGGCATTTCAGCCGTCTTCGGCCCGGCTTGCTTGAATCCTGATGGTGCAATGAGCTAGGGACTCACATCTGAGTATACCCTTCCACGCTTATGGTGGACAAAAATGATTCAGAAAAGGGGGTGGTGATGAACAGAGTGTCTGAATTAAGCAGACCACTCTTACCCAGTCCAAAGATCAGGGCTTGATCCATCACCGTTTTTTAGCTCACTGCACCATCCCAGCTCAGAACTTGGCTATATGCAAATTAGTCTGACCCTGGCCCAGTGCATCATGGGAACAGGGCAGACCAAACTACCAAGCCAATTCTTATACTGGGAAGGAAACAAGCTACCGGGGACCGGTTTCTGGCATTTCAGCCGTCTTCGGCCCGGCTTGCTTGAATCCTGATGGTGCAATGAGCTAGGGACTCACATCTGAGTATACCCTTCCACGCTTATGGTGGACAACAATGATTCAGAAAAGGGGGTGGTGATGAACAGAGTGTCTGAATTAAGCAGACCACTCTTACCCAGTCCAAAGATCAGGGCTTGATCCATCACCGTTTTTTAGCTCACTGCACCATCCCAGCTCAGAACTTGGCTATATGCAAATTAGTCTGACCCTGGCCCAGTGCATCATGGGAACAGGGCAGACCAAACTACCAAGCCAATTCTTATACTGGGAAGGAAACAAGTTACCGGGGACCGGTTTCTGGCATTTCAGCCGTCTTTGGCCCGGCTTGCTTGAATCCTGATGGTGCAATGAGCTAGGGACTCACATCTGAGTATACCCTTCCACGCTTATGGTGGACAAAAATGATTCAGAAAAGGGGGTGGTGATGAACGGAGTGTCTGAATTAAGCAGACCACTCTTACCCAGTCCAAAGATCAGGGCTTGATCCATCACCATTTTTTTAGCTCACTGCACCATCCCAGCTCAGAACTTGGCTATATGCAAATTAGTCTGACCCTGGCCCAGTGCATCATGGGAACAGGGAAGACCAAACTGCCAAGCCAATTCTTATACTGGGAAGGAAACAAGCTACCGGGGACCGGTTTCTGGCATTTCAGCCGTCTTCGGCCCGGCTTGCTTGAATCCTGATGGTGCAATGAGCTAGGGACTCACATCTCAGTATACCCTTCCACGCTTATGGTGGACAAAAATGATTCTGGTGCATTGTCCCATCTATTGGTGTGGCTGTGAATAATGTGAAGATAAGAAAGTTGTCTACCTTAGTAGATTGCTTAGCTTTTAATACTGCCGGTGCTTCAATTGAGATCAATGAAGAGATGATTGCTATCTGTGCAATGGTCTCTAAAACTGAATGGCTTTCAATATTTAGCTTGGTAAAAAAAGGTGGTATGTACTGTGTATTAAAGATTTAGCAATGTTGGATGTTTGTGCCTGATAAAAGTATGCTAATTAAAGATGACATTAATACGATGAAAGGTTTGGTGATGTAGGATGGAGGTTTGATGAAACAGATATTAACACCTGTTACTATAATTATTCTTACTCAAATTGATAAATTTCTTTTACTAACACTTCTTGAAATTCTCTGCTTAGGTGATACATTTAAGTATGGTTGTGAAAAGTAAAATATAAACAGAAAGAGTCAATTGAGATGGATGATATCAAATCCAGAATGTATGACACATTCAAAACTTTGAAAAGTAAAAAAAAGAAGAGGATGAATATAATGACTGCTTTTGTGTAGAATAGTGTTTTGTACCTTTGATGTTTACACAATCATCAAGGGTATATTACAGTGGATGTATTGATAAATGTTAATGCTCATTATCATGTGCTTAAGTTAGCACATGTAGACTGCAAAGCACGTTTATTGAGCCTCTGGTCTGGTTGCACTGACTGCTAAAAAATGTGGCTTTTAAATGTTGCACTGCGCATATGAGCTTTCTTTCCTGAGTTTTTGATTTTTCATAAAACCGACAAAAAGATGTGTTTTCAAATGGTGTTGTTTATTTTCACTGTATCAATGAACGTCCCTTGAAAGAAGCATGCCAGAGATATTTTTGTAATGTTGCAAATGTTCAAGTCTTGTGCAGACTTGATGTTCAATTGTGCATTTATTCATTATTTAGTAGTGTTATGTAATTTCTCCTTGTAGGTAAAATACAAGGAGACACTAGAATATTAATATTTAGGTGGCTGGTTTTATGTAACACAGTTTCTGCAATGCTGATTGTTTTATGTAATCAAACTTTATTATTGCACCCTTGTGTTACCACATCATGTTTATCGAGGACGTTATTTGGTATTCCTCTGAATCCATAAAATGTGTTACTTTTTGGATGTGTGCCAGAACTTTTTCCCTATTCTTACTGAGCAGTCTCTATTATGGATTTGAATTTAACTCTATACTTGGAATATTTCTGGCGGTTGACCTTATGTTATCCTCTTGCTTATTATAAATTATTGAATTGCCTGACTAACTAATCTATTTGCTTTCTGTAATGATTTTACATTTTTTAATAAACCTGCGTGATTTTCACTTAGAATCTTGACTTGTATAAGATTCCTTTATTTGCTGAGGGTCCTCATCTTTTGAGATTTTCACAGTGCCTGTCGTTCTCATTAGTCCATTGACAGAAGGGGCTCCATCTAGAGGTGATTGATGATCGTTTGATACAAGTCCACCTTCAGCAACCAGTTGTTGAGATATGTGAAATCTTATATTCCCAACCTCTGAAGATAGGCAGTGACCACCACCATCACTCTCGTAAACACCCGCAGGTCACTGGTAAGGCAAGGCAGAAGGGGAGCAATGCAAACAGAAAATTCTCTTGACCTTCTTGATGAAACCGCACGTGTCATCTGTGGGACTGCAGGACTAGAATGTAGAAAAAGGTGTCCTGCGAATCCAACTCCACCATCCAATTACCTGGATTCCGGGCAGGTAGAACTTAGGCCAAGGCGAGCATCTTAACTTGTCCATCTTGAGGGAGAAGTTCAGAAGGTAAAGGTCTAAAATAGGAAAAAGCCCTTTTGTCCTTTTTCAGGATCAGAAATTTGCAGAAGTAGCAGCCTGTCCAGAGTACTGATTTGGTACCTACTTTATGGCTACCTGCTTCATGGAGCTTGAACTTTCCTTTGCAGAATGGGCAAGTGGTCCTGACGAAGCCATTGTTGCGTATGTGGTATGGTTGGAGGGGTGGAAAGGAAGGGTAAGTGTAGCCACATTGGACTATTTGAAGCTTTCCTCACTCCAATGTGATGCTTTGCCACCCCTGGAGGCAGTAACTTATTCAGCCTCCAAATGGGTGATAGCACACTGCTAAGGGTAAACTGAAGTAGTTATGCTGGGGCAGCAGTAGGGTGGCACAAGACAAGTTAGTTTTTTGCCCTATGGGGCCTAGACTCTCACAGCCAGATCACTGATCTCTGCCTCAGAAGAACTGGAAGGTCTGGAGTTGCTCAGGCAAGGTTTGCCGTGGCCTCTGGTTTAAGCCCCTTCCAAAGCTTCAAAAGGGGCAGTACTGCAGGAGATTCTGCCCTACGAGTAGTGCTAAGCCAATAGAGCGTGCTGTCACTTTGCTTTCCATAAAGCACGCTACCACCAGGTCTTCTTTGTCCGCAAAGAAATGGGCTTCATCAAAGTGAATATCCACGAGTGATTGTTGGACATCCATCAAAAAGCTAGTTGGATGTATCCAGGCATGGCGCCGAATCACCACACTAGTACCGATTGCCCTACCCAGACAATTGGTAGTTTCCAGATACAAACTCATTAAGCACTTGAGTGTGCCTTGGCCATCCTGAATTATCTGGTGGAGGTTGGTACTTAGGTCATCTAAACTGTGGGCAAGATATCACCCACCATATTCCAGTAATGTACCAAGAGGCAACTCGAGTTTATGCACATGAGGGCATGACGCAGATAAGAAAATGTGCTTTTTTCGAATGCCACCATGCATTTTGACTTCTTGACTGATGGGGAGGTCAAGAACACATTTGGGTCTGCAGTGGTGTCGGGTGCTAGTCTGTTTTGCCCAGCTACTTGGTAGTTGGTGGGAGGGCGAGACCCTGACTTCACGCAGGTACCAAAAAATGTGCCTCATTAAAAAGGAAGAAGTGGTTCTGAGGTGATCATCACCTCAGTTGCAGTTGGTTTTTACCTTCACTGAGAGAAGCTGGAGTTGAAGCACTATAGCAAAAGTGGGAGATTCCTCAGTAGTTATGTTATATTTAATGTATACAGCACACGGCTACTCAAAAGTGTCCCGGCGCTAGTAGTGGGGCCAGATGGAGAGATAAGGCCAGTGTCAGGCATAGTCTAAAGTCCACTGGCCTCTTGGAGGTCTAAAAATAGATTCTCATTTTCGTATTGTTGTAAAGTGTCATCCATGACATCATCTTGTGGCTCCAGGTCCGAGACTCTGAAGTGCATTGGAAGTGTATCAAAATAGGATTGGGGTTGAATGTGTGGTCGAGGTAAGTGTGAGATTGGCTGTGCTTATGGTGTATTTGCCTATGAATCAGAGATGACAATGCGTTCGTCCTCTAGCATTAGAGGTGTCATTGGTGGCATTAAAGAATGGGGACCTGGTGCAGGTCTCTGTGCCATATAGGGTATTCAGAGCATGCATCGGTCCTGGAGTCGGGGTGGACCCCGGAACGGGGTTGAGAGGTCCAGTCAGCATTGAGGATGGATCTAACCAACTAATCTGACTGGAAGCCTCCTGAAATCTATGAGGCACAGAGATACGCCAGAAGAATCTGGAAGGGTACTAAAGATCCACATCAGAGCCTTCGTGAAGGTTTGATTGAATCTGTTGCGGTATCACCGATGGGCCAAGGAACTCAGACTATATTGGGACTAGCAGAGATATAGGTTCCGAAGGGAAGGACCGAGAGTGAGATTTGGACATACCCAGACGTCCGCTTGACTTCTCCTGATGAAAGTGGCAGTAAGAAGGGGTGCCATGTTTCATCTTCCTATGTTTCTTCTTTTTTAATTACCTGAATACTTGGAGTTGCTCTCTCAGGAACAGCCTGGTAACTGAGAATACATCTGCATCCTCAACTTTGAGCAAGACCAAGCCTTCCTGAAGTGTTCAGTAACATAGAGTTTGGCCTTGGGGTCCCGGATGGCCTTCGTGTTCATCCGAGCGCTGTTATGGCTCGATGGTGACTTATACGTGGATTCCAGATAACTTGAGAGGATCTGTCACTGACATATGTTAGTGACATTCCTTGCAGGGTTTGAAACCTGGTGTTTCAGGGTGTGATATGTCCCTTGCAGACTGAATAAAATGTTAAAAAGTGCTCTCTAAGGTGACAGAAATCAAGAGTGCATGCTCTGGATCCATGTCGGAAGGCAGGGAAAGAAAGGAACTGATGTTAAGCTAAAGATGTCGCTGTTATATTGTAGCACTGACATCACTTCTGGGGTGGGACGGACAAGACGTGGAGAGGAATAACACCACCTAAAGGCACACAAGGGATTGCTGATAAAAAATCTCTGGATCCAGTCTAGCTCCTAGGGGGATTCACAAGGTGGCAAATCTGTGGTAAGAGGTATCCATCAGGGAATTACTTCAAGTGATAAATGACACTGGTGTAAAAATATTTTTGATGTTACATTACACAGGTATTGAAATGTTTAACCTTTCTGAAAACTTGAATAACACAGATGGTGCAGTTGATTATGACATAACTGTGCTAGAGGTTGATTTTCATCTACAACTGAGCTTCAATTGTAAGCAAAAAACTGGGACAAGCCAAGCAAAGTGGAAATAAACCATTGATGGATCCTAAGTGCAATTGTGTGGCCTTGTCAGCACTTAGATTAAAAATAACTGATTCAAACAGGTGAGGGTGCAATAGGTTCCTGGGTGCAGGTTCTCTTTTGCATCAAACATTAAACAGCAATATCAATTGATGAAATTCTGAAGTTGGGGAGATCACATGAACTGTTTAACATGAGAGCACAATGCATGGAATCTGCCTCATCACCATCAAAGGGGAACTAGAGGGCACCCCACCCATAAAAACAGAGTCAGTTGAAATTATCAGAGTGGGGTACGGTATAGCAGAAATAACACAGATGCACACATTAGAAGTGCACCAGAGTCTTGAATGTGTGGCTACTGTGGCACGCACAGATCATCACCAATGACACAGTGCCCTGACAGGATATGGTGCGGTCAAACTGTGGAAGGTTAAAGAATTACACATGTTTACCATTGGAGATGAAGAGGAAGCGTAAGAGGGAAGTAGCCCCCATAGAGGCGTTTTAAGGCATGGGTAAAGAGGGCAATTGCCCAGGGCCTACTCTTTTCAAAGACCGCCTAGAAAAATGAAATTTCTCTCTTCAACGTCTTTCCATTCTATGTCTCTACCTAAACATCTCCCACTTTTTGTCAACTTTTTCCTTTCACTCTGTACTTCTACCCTGAGTCATCTTAAGGATTTTTCAGGCCCGAGTAAGACATATTTCAACAGTTTTTGTGTGACCCTGTTAAAATTAAACATATGACTTAGAATTTGTCATCATGCAGGTTTGAGTTAGCAGAAATGGCCAGTAAAATTTTAAATTTGCTTTGTACAAAGGCCCACAAAATATGTTTTGCCTAGTGGCCCCCAAATCCTTATGATAACAATGAGCCCGCAAATAAAAATGCCTTGTGCTCTCACTCCAGAGTAACACAAGTCCAACATCCAGCCAAATAACAGCACTCCAACTGCGATATTCGGTGAGGAGAAAGAAAAAGACAAGCACATCCTCCTCGTATCTTTCACTGACAACTCAAGGGGAGAAAAAGCTGCAGAGATTTACTTGCCAAACAGTGTAAGCACTTATTGATACAAGAGCATTGGTTAATGTGCAGACAAGAATTCCAATAAGCAAGCTTGTTAACCCTGTCTTTTCCAACGGGTTTATCCTCAGACATTTTGCTTTTTGGCCTCCTACTTTGGACCCAGTTTTTGTTAGTTTCATGACTCTGGGTACTTTACCACTGCTGGTCAGTGCTAAAGAGCATATGCTCTCCCAGTAAATTGTGACTATGGATTGGTATTTCCATGATTGGCTTGTTTGACTTACTACTAAGTCCCTAGTGCAGTGCACTGTGTGTGCCCAGGGCCTGTAAATCAAATGCTACTAGTAGGCCTGCAGGACTGATTGTGCCACCGACATAGGCAGCCTTGCAAAAGGTTCTCTGACCTGCCATTGCAGTGTTGGTGCACAGTTTGGTACTGTCATGTTGACCTTGTAAGTGCACCCATTTGCTAGGCCCTAACCTTCCCTTTTCTTACACGTGAGACACCCCTAAGGTAGGCCCAAGGTACCACTGTGGGCAGCATGCAGTGTATGTGAAATGTGGGACATACACTGATGTGTGTGGTGTGTCCTGATGGTGAAATACTGCCAATTTTGTTTTTCACTCTGGAAAGGCTATCTGTCCCACAGAATAGAATGGGAGTTTGTTAACAATAGTATACGTATAACTTCCCTCTGGGACACATTTGAAAGATCGAATTTAGTATGCCTGAACTGAGAATATCAAAATGTATCTTTTGGTAACAATGATTTTTATATTGGGTTTGAAAATATCACTCTTAGAAAGTGTGTATTTTCTTGCGTAGCCATCCTGTGTGCCACTACTGGTTTGTGAATTGACTGTCTGACTTTGGAGTGACAGGGGCTGGGGATGTGCATTCTCTCAGACAGCCACGGGGGGTTGATGTGTGTCCTGCCTTTCCTGAATGAGTCAGGGCTGGCTTGCATAAACCTGGGAAGCATTTAGAGTAGGGGGAGGAGATTTCTGACACACCTAAATGGGGCTGGTTTCTCTGGGACAATGCTGTCTCCCCCTCTTGCCGGGTGGCTGCACCAGAGAGGACAGAATGGGTTTTGGCTGGGCAAAGAGCTTCTCTGCCACCAGAGAACAAAGGAATTTGTGCTATAAAAAGTGGGGCCCAGAGCCCTGAACTTTAGATCATTTCTGAAATTCAAGAGGAACCTTTGCCAAGGAGAAGAGCTAGAGAAACTGAAGAAGTACCGCCCCTTTGTTGTGTGCTGTATGTGGTTGGCCTGCAGTAGCGGTTTCTACCAAAGACTTCACCCCCAGCTCCCCTGAACTTCCTTTCTGGAAGTTATCACCTGCCAAGAGGTACCTGTTACTGAATTGGGCCTCAGGAGCTGTTCCTGCTGTTGGGAGCTGGAAACGTCACACAACTACAAGAAGTGCAAGGCATCTGCACCTGTTTTCAATTTATCGCTGTAAAAACCGACGGAGTGGCAGCCTGCGGCTGGAGAAATCTCCACATGCTGCATTGAGTGCACCGATATACGAAGTCCGAGATCACCGCACCGATCCCGATGCAGGCCCTGCAGTGCGGTGGCAAGAATCAACGCGTTGTGGGACCGCGGCTGGAGAAACCAACGCAGTGTTATTGCTGCATCTAGAACTGACGCAACACGGATGGTCACACATCGCACTAGGGTGCCTAGTCTACAAGAACGCTGGGGCCACTGTAAGAAACTAACGCATTATCTCCCGGCACATTAAGAAACCGACTCATCACATCCCCTTCAGTCAGGAACCGACACATCACCTCCCCTTGAGTAAGAAACCAACATATCACCTTCCCTGCACGTAAGGAACTGATGCAACACTTCCCTGCAGCAGTTTTTGTTTATGATTTTGACCCATCCAAGGTACTTTGTGTTGAAAGCATTGCAACTATAGTTTGCTATGGACAGAACAATTTCTACCTTTTAAAAGTTATGTTTTGATTACTGTATGGTGGACATTTGTCATTTTGGTCTTGTTTGGTTTAGATAAAAATTATGTATTTTTCTAAACTGATGTTGTGTCCATTTGTAATGTTTTCACTGTTTTACTGTATGTGTGCACAAATGCTTCACACACTGTCTCTGAGATAAGCCTGTCTGATTGTGCCAAGCTACCAAGGGGGTGAGCAAGGTTTATTTTAGAAGTGTATCCGTCTTACCCTGACTAGGAAGAAGGGTTCCTACATGGACAAAGGTTCAAACCATTGCCAAATAGAGACCCTCCATTACTAACAATGCTCATGTCTACAGCTCATGAAAATTTTGACATACATCTAAAGCAACCAAAGAAAAATTATCTGTCACTATGACCAGCAAAGCATATCAGCATATTTCACCACCAAGTGTATGCCAGCAAATCTCCTGTTTGAGAGAACCTTAGGAAATGTGATAGCAGCAAGTCTTAATGAGCTCTTTGAGTATGTGAATTATTGGTTGAGGTGGATGTTAGTCTACCACGAGTCATAATGTCACTATTCTTGGTAGGTCCACTAAACGTTTCAGCAATTTCAACCTTATCTCAACACCTGATAGCTAGGGCACAGAGCAGACAGGCTTAACTTAAGGAAATGTATAAAGCAAATATAAGCAACAAACCAGTTAAAAAGTTAAAAACACAACAAAATAAAAATGATATAAAGAACAAAATAACATCGAGATTACACAAATCGAGTGAGGGGAACCAAAGCTATGAATTGTTGAAAGTTTGAAATTAAAACTGGGCCAAACAGCATTAATCTCCATCCGCTGTCATCTTCTTGCCCGTGACCGGCACCTAGGCGTGATTTAAGGCCAACCTCTAAGGAGAACAAATTGGATATAGAAACCAGGTCCGACCACTTTGGTATTTTTACTTCAGACTCTGTCTCTGCAATGAAATTTACAAATCCTCAGTGGGCAAGGCAGCAGGTTGTGGCTGAGAAGGTATCCGAGAGGCCGGATGGTTGTAGATGAGGTTCCAGTGAAGACTTTCAGTGGCAAAACTGTGTGCGGGAAAAGTTCAACATTCATGCCCAAGTAAGGTCTCTTGCGTGAAGGATACTTTTGTCCTGTGAAAATTTCAATGTTTGAACATAATCACTTTTTGAGAGTTTTAATTCTTACTTTGAAGCAAGGCTGCAGCCTAACAGGGCTCCATGAGGCTGGATGCCCTTTCCACAAAACAGATCTGATCCTGCAGAACAAAAAATCTCTGACCAGGAACAATCTGAATCTTTGATCATGTGGCAACGGACCTTTGTTGGATTGGCTTAGCAGGTTTGTCCCGGTCCCGTAGACGGCTTTGGAGCCAAAATGTTTTAAGTCCCAGCTTTTAAAATTGTTAGGACTTTAACACAGCCAAGGGTCCCAGGACCTCAGGAAAATCCAAGAAGTTTAAGAAGAATCCCATGTGCACGCTCTGGCATATTCACTGAGTTTCCTGAGGCATCGCCCGAATTCTACGGCCACAACAAACTTGCGAAGTTCTAAAGATGCTTACACAGATAAGTTTAATGGAAAAAAGAGGGAGCCGTATTTGTCTGCAAGATTGAGGTATGAGCATTATCTAAGTTAAATGGAATCAAGTTCAACTAAAAGATTTTCAATTATCCATAATTTCAACTCTGCCTGGTAAGTGCGAAGGCCTTCATATCTGTTCCCTGCTCATGCTGCATTTTCCCTGTGCCCAGTTTATTCATGTCATCCTCGCACATCAACAATAGCAAGTTCCAATTTTCTTGCTGGTGGTCATCTTCTTTTCCACTCAGGTGAACTGCACATATGAGCACGTTGCAAAACGTAGCATGTGACCATAATGCCAAATTGGTTTGAGATTAAACATTTAAAAGCTGTTTTTTGTAGCTCATGAGAGTGTTCTCAGCAATTTCAGTGACACAAACACAAAAAAGCCACACTAGAATTAGCTGAGTCCTTCAAAATATTTTTTTTTATGCATGGAACTTCTCTGCATTTTCAGTGACATTCACATTATAAAAGAAATATAGCGCTTTTGAATTTGATGAATCCTGCACTATAAATGTCAAGTTTTTGCATGAATGGAAAGTTGATCACATTACATCACAATGATACGCACACATTGGAATTATCAAAACCTACCAATTTGGATTAAGGAATTTCCACAACTATAGTAACAGTGACACGCACGCTCTCCTATCATAGCGTGTCCCAAGTGTGTTATTCACCAAAATTTGCATACAGTGATATACACACACTACAAGTCTCTTTTGCGTACACAACTACTATAACAAATGACATGCGCACTCTCCAACCGTAGCTTGTTGCAGTGTATTACTCATCATCACAGAACTTTGTCCACAATGATACACATACTATAAGACTCTTTGGCATTTTTGTGTCAATATGCAGTATGTGAATACTCCTCCTCCTTTTTTAGACACACCGGGTGAACCTTCAATAAAATGGAAAATTTGGTTTAGAACGTTTACTAAGTATCTGGATACCATTGTAAATAATAGGCACACAATAGTGTCCCCTCTGGATCCGGGATGGCTCCTTTAGAAGAAGTAAAGGACTGGGGGATGTTTAGCACACTATGGGTGAGAAGGAAAAGAGACCCTTTCCTTTATAAGCAGGGGAGTAGAGTCAACAGTTGGTTATACACAGTGAAGGGTTCCTTGACGAATGTGTGACTACAAGGCTTCCCTCTCATGCCCCCTTAGGAGCAGATGCTCCTTTTAAAATGGGGTAATTCCTTGAAAATGCTGAAGCAAGTATATGCATTTCTTCAAATTCTTTCACATGCAAATTGCATGCACACGTCAGTCACGTCTTTGGGGGAAGTGACTTCTTTGCTACCCACCCTGAAGAAAGCCCAGGACCTTAGATAGGCCATTAGGAAAGGACTGAAACATGTTGGTGCTTTAGGGTCCTAGGACCATAACATCGTCTTAGCCGTATATACTTTTTTAACCTTCCCTCCGGCCCTACAAATAAAGGATACTTTTGGATTGGGAGAGGAATTTTATCTTTAAAGTTAAGCCCCCATACACCCAGTCTTCATAAGTGCTCCCTGAAATATGGTTGAGCCCACCCCAACCTTTAAGATTTGGGGTGACCCACATGATAAAGCACTACTCGAGTGAGTGAGGGTTATATAAAGAAAAGGGTCACTTCCCACCCACAATAGTGGGTGTGTTGCCACTTGGCGTACTAAACATCCCCCAGTCCTTTAACTCTTCTACAGGAGTCATCCGGGTTCCAGATGGGATACTATTATGTTTCTGAGTCTATAACTGGGAGGACATTTCTATTCCATCCTCTTAATTCTCTCTGCCCTTCTAGGGTTCCCATCCGGGACCCCTAACCTTGTAGGTACTAACCAGAAGGGAAAAGATTGCTCCTTGAGCATAATTTATGTTTCAAAGGTCAGGGAAATTATGAACATCTACCTCCAGTTTGTGAAGGATCAGATGAATAGAATAAACTTGATGAATATCAGGAAGAAGTCAAGATGTTGGAAAAGCAATTTGATGTACAACTGAGTTTGACATGTTTTTTTACTTGTTACTTGAGAGTAGCACCAGTAGGAGTCAACAGACTTGTATGTGGCAGCTTTACTAATTCTAGCTACGGACTGTGAATTTGAGGAGTTCACCACCCAGTTATTTAGAGACCAAATAGTAGTCACATGCTGGGATAAAAATGTACAAAAGAAGTTGCATATGTTAAAGAAACCGTCTTTATCGGAAACCATTGACAATGGAAAAAGTATTGACATTTCACACGTTCAATCACTTAATCAATCAATCAAGGTTTTTTAAAGTGCGGCAAATCACCCACAAGGGTCTCAAGCCACTGGTGTAGCTGCTTGCTTTGTGGTGATCTATTCATTCGAACAGTCAGGTCTTGAGTCCTTTCCTGAATCGCTGGAGAGATGGTGTTGTCCTGGGGTACAGGGGAAGGTTATGCAAGACTTTGGACACCAGGTGTGAGAAAGAGCGTCCTCCACTGTTGCTTCAGCAAACCTGGGGGTTGTCTGTGAGGAAGAGGGAGGTAGATCACAGGTATCTGGTTGGTTGGTGGGAGTTCATGCATTTGTTGATGTAAGCTGGTCTTTCCCTGTGCAGGGCTTTGTATGTGTGGATCAACATCTTGAACTGCCATGTTTTCTTGATCGGAGGCCAGTGTCATTTCTTGAAGTAGTGTGTGATGTGGGTATGTCTGGGGAGGTCGAGGATGAGTCTGACCGCTGAGTTTTGTATTGGCTGTCCAAAGAGTTGATCAACAAAGAGAGTGTTTGAGTCCATATGGTATCTGACAATACTACTAATGATCAGTGCAGTTCTAGAGCAGCATCTCAAATGAAGAAGTATGATTTTACAAAAGGGACAAAAACTGCTTAATCAGACAAAAGAAATCGGCTTCAGATGTGGTTTTCCTCAACATTCCTCCTGCTAAAAAATTCTGCTTGTAAAAGTTGTGGGAAGGTTGGCCATTATGCCAAAGTATGTCAATCTAAGAGAAACTGAGTGAATGTTTTATTTGAGTATGACACCAATGATAAAACATGGGATTTTCTGGTGAGGACAAAAGAGTTGGCGTTAGTGATAAGAGATGAAGATAAGTTTGATTTTGTTGATCCCTACATTGAAATTTGCATAGATGGTAAAATGCTGAATCTATTAGCTGATGCAGGTGTAAAAATGGCTATTATTACTGAAGTTTTGTTTAAAAAGTGAATGGGCAGACAAAGAGCTTATGCTGCCACCTGAAATGCGTCCACTGTCTTATGATGGGAAAAAAATGTACTTGGTTGGGTATTTTGAGAGCGTATTGCAGTGCAAGAGTAAGACCATTTTTGGCAAAATCCATGTCGCAAAGAAAGGGCTAAACATTTTGGGGTGGTATCATCAGGCATTATTTGGAATCACTCTGAGGCCAGGAAATAAAGTTCAAATATAGTTGGTGAGGGAAAACATGCAAACGAATGTTCGTTCTGATGCGGTTGTTAACAATGAATGGATTACTAAATTTCCGAGAATATTTGATTAAAAATTGGGAAAGATTAGTGGTTTCCAGTGTAAGATAAAGGTTCAAGATTGTGCAGTTCCAAATGAACATAAACTGAGAAATTTATCGTTTAGCATTAGTGAGGATTTGGCTAACATTCTTGAGAAAATGTGCATTGAAGGGGTAATTGAACCTGTAGAGTCTTCTCTGTGGTTATCTCCTTCAGTCATTGCCAGAAAGAAAACTTGGGATTTGAAGGGTCTGCGTTTATCTGAGAACTTTAAACATTGTAATTTGGGTGGATTCTTATCCTTTGCCAAGCATAGATAATATTTCGACAAGTTTTGCAGGAGCAAGTATTTTTGGTAAAATAGACTTGGTATCTGCTTACTTACAGGTGGAATCAGAACAATTGTGCAGACATCTTACAGCTTTCATTTCTGTAGGAAGGTGGGTATCTGACTATATGGTTACCCCAACTTTTTGCCTAGTGTTTAGCTGGTTCTCGACTTAGTTGGCCTGGGATCCTGCTAATCAGGGCCCCAGGCTATCTGCTCTCACTGTAAAATGGACTCCATCTCCAATTGGATATTGGGCCACTTTTGTGAGCCCTTGTATAGTGTACCATAGGTACCCAGGGCATAGGTGCATCCATGGCCTACCAGGGGCTGCAGCATGTATTATGGCACCCCTGGCTGGCCATCCAAATTGACACAACTGGCTGATTACTCAGCTGGGGCAAGGTTGTGTATTCACCCCTTGCTTAGATATAGTATTCCTATATCTAACCTTATATATAGACACATATGCACCTATAAGTCACTCCTATGGCAGGCCTTAACAATCCTGAAGGCAGAGTGCTTGGTTTTATGTGAGATGGTGCTCTAGCATGAGCTGAGCCTGTCTGCTATACTCTTAAGTGCATTATAATCCTCGCAGTTAATGGTAACTTTGGTTTGGCTTTATCGAAACATGTCCGGTAAGGTGTCATACACTTTGGAAAACTACCCCCTCGCCAGTTCTGGTGACGGGGGTATCATTCCACCCTTCTAGAGGGAGAAGACATGTAGTTGTAGCTTTACCCGGTAAAGTTAAATAGAGCCTAAGCATCACAAAATGGATGCTGCTGCCACAGACACAAGTCTGACCTCCTGCAGCTTGGGGCCCGTCCAGTGAGGGAGGCCTGGACAATAGGATTCCTGCCTTTGGAGGTGCTAGCACCTCCCCAGACAGGCCATAGTGTATTGGGGCAGGGTGGGTTGAATGAAATGCGACACAGCCTGGGGCACACAAGTTGCTCCATGCATAGTCCGGTTCAAACCAGTTGCTGGGGCACTCCAGCCCCAGCTCTGGCGCGAAACTGGACAAAGGGAAAGGGGTGTAACCACCCCCTACCCTGGTTCCACCCATAGGAGGGAACCAGCAGGTAATCCAGCCCCTTTAATTCGTATAAAGCTAGGAGGGGAGTCTAGAGACTTTAGATTATCCTGAACTGAAACTCTGAAATGAAACTCTGGACCTTCGAAATTCTACTGCAACCAGAGGACTGAAGAATCTCCCTTGTGGCCAAGGAGTGACCACCCTGTGCAAACAGGCACCACCTAGCAAATTGCCAGTTTGCTTTGTTGCCACTCCTGAAGGATCCTGATGACCCTGCTTCACAGGACTGGACTTCCAGACTTCTCTCACCCCCACCCATACCTCCAGCAAAGCTGAGACCCATGGCAGACACGAGAGACGTGAGACTGAAGACCTGGCCATTTTGCTCTTTGCTAAATTGTGCAGCTTCTGAGGTGTCCTCGAAGTTGTGCATTGGGACTTGAGAAGCCCCCACACCGAGTCGTAAGTGCACCAAAGCTCAGCCCTCCACACTCCACGAGTGCCGCGTGGAGCCTGCTCTTGCATTTTCTCTTGATGCGTCTTCCCGGTTACTAGCCCACTGGCTAGTGGCCATCTTGAAGACTCCATTTTGAAACAACACTGCTTGCCTGGTTGCTCTGGACTTGTTCTTGCTTTCCTCTAAAGAGAAATCTCCACAGACCTTGCTGGTCTGTACCAGAAGCCGATCTTTGCTCCCTGCGTGGGTTGGTTTTGCCAAGGCTTGTTGACTCTGATCCGGAAGATGATACCGCCAACAGCGAAAGCGTTCATGGGACAGTCCATATCCAGCGCCTGGTCATCGTCGACACCTCCTGGTCCACGTGGCTGCAGAGACAAGCTTCACTTCTTCACCTGTTTGCAGCTCGACATCGCCTGGTTCCTTCCTGGTCACTGGCTAGTGACCCAGACTCCGTCCCCTTTGCTTTCAGGTTCTTCACTTCTCTGATCCGCCCTTGGATCCATTTGGACATCTTCCTCCTGGTCGCCTGCAGCATCTTCTTGCAGTTCTCCATAGGAATCGACGACGAAACCCGACACGACTTCACACCTATGCACCCGGCTTCCCTGGGTGAGGTAACTCGAGTACTCTGGTGCTCCCGTGGGTAATAACTATCCAAGTGTCCTATTTTAACTGGGTTTCCCCGCATGTCCACCCGGACTGTCCAAAATCAACCAGTTTCTAACTTTTACGTTCCCATTGAAAGTCAATGAGAACTCGCATGTGTGTGTAGACACTGCACACGCATCCTGTAAGACTCCTACTTCCTAACCTGTGGTTGTTCAGTGTAGTCCCAGCGATTCCCTAGGCCCTAGGCCTATTCACCTGTTCTGAAGTGGTTCTTATACCACTTATTTAGTATATGGTTCGTGAGGCCCCTAGGGCAGAATTGTATTTGTGCAACTTATAATATGCTTAATGAGTAACTTGTGCTGTATCTCGAACTCTGACCTCATAAAGAGTGTAGAGGGGTTGTGTTTGTAATAAATACATATATATTTGATATATACCTTGTGTGGTGTCCTTTCATTTGGTATTCAAGGGGTTATTATTGGTGAAACAATTGGCTTCACATGCTCTCTGAAGTATTAGCCTAAGACTGCTTTGTCCATGCTACCACTAGGATAGCTGGTCTATAAGGTTGACTTTACAACCATCACCATAAGGGTTGTTTGGACTGATACAGGGTGCCCACTAGAATAGTGGACATCACATATCAGGCCAACTTCTCACATTAGTGTGCAGCGGTTGGGATAAGAGCTTGCTGATTGTTTTACCATAATATCTTGAGATATCATTTGAAAGATCACATTAAGGTTCCTTGAGGTACATATAATACAAGTCTTAGAACACTTAAGCTCTACTGAACTTAGTTGTTGTAGAGCAAAGGGCCTAGCACACCCTGACTACAACTCCTAGAGAGGTTTAGTAGGTAACACTTAGTGTAGGTAGGTGCACACACCACACCTCACTAGATCATGTCTCTGAGAGCAGGTACAAATGGAAGTCTCTCAGTGGAGACAGATCCTGTAAGGATACCTTCCAGATATGATACCCTAACCTTCCATGATTTGAGGCACTTGTGCACATCTAGGAGGTTAAAACAGGATTCAAACAGGGGCGTGGCTACGCAAGCGGAGATGGCGGTCGCAGCTTGCTAGAGCTCCCGCCGGCCCGCCATTAATCCGGCAATTAATCCTGGCCCCCGAGCCCAAAACTCACAACCCGAACAGGGCGGATATTGCCAGAGGTTCCAGGGACCCTCCGGTGTAGTCGGCGGAGATCCTGAGCAGATGAGCGTGACGAGACAGCGGAGCAAGGAGTGCGGCCTAGCGCGCTGAGGAGCAGCCGGGGCCTCGATTTTGGCGCTCCCCGGCCGGGGAGCCTTGGAGTGGGTCGGCTGGCCCAGCGGTTGCCGCGGCATTTGGTTATCCTAGGCGCCGAGGGACTGCTGGCGATTCTTCTCCCGGGGTTCGGCTGGACCTGGAAGAGTCGGTGGAGCAGTGGGCTGACCGGAGCAGTTGATGCGGCCTGGTGACCCGGGTGCAGCCGGGGCCTCGAGTTTCGCGGCCCCCGCGGCGAGTGACGTATCCCGCGTCCACCAGGGGACCTGCTGGACTCGGAGGGGAGCGGAAGTCCCGTGTGGACTGGACGGCGGTGGACAGGCCGGGGCGCGGCTGGCTTGCCGTGCGACTGGCGGTAGACTGTGAGTACCCCCCCCCCCCCGGGTCCTCAGACTGGAGGAGGTGCCGGTGCCGAGACGCGGGAGACTGACATTGAGCCCCCACACCTTATGGAGGAGTGACACTGGTCGGCCAGCGGAGCGTGGGAGGCCCTGCCTGTCTGCGGCTGGGGGGCAGATCTTGGGGTCCGCCTTGGTCTGACCCGGGAGTAGGGCTATACCGGAGACACCCTCCCATAACCCTCTCAGAGGGAAAGAGACTGTTGTATTGGCCTCTCCTGGTGGACTTGGACGAACACAATTGGGGACCCTTATAATATCATCCCTGCATACACAGTCGGTGGCCCTCTTAAGATCAACAGCCATGACCACAGGAGGTGGTGGCCTCCCCAAGCAGGCGACGATCGATAAATTTACAGGGCCCAGTGGGGGCCCTGGGCCATCGGGAGGTGGACAACAAGGAGGGGGGCTTGACAATGCAGCCCTTATGGCGGCCATCACCCAGTCAAGGGACATGCTAGACGCCAAAATAGGGGCAGTGGGCGCGGATGTGACCCTGTTGCGCCAAGACTTGAGAAATGCAGTGGAACGAATTACAGAGGCTGAATCCAGAGTGTCAGTTGTGGAGGATGATGTGAGTACCCTTAAAAAGAAAATGGCTGCGATGGAAACTGCGCAGCGGAACGTAGCGCTCCGTGTGGAGGATGCTGAAGGGCGCGCACGCCGCAACAACCTCTGCTTCATTGGCTTTCCGGAACGATGTGAGAAGGGCAACATGGAACAATTTCTTACGCAGTAGCTGGAGACATGGATGCCCCCGGGGGCTTTATCTAACTGCTTCCTCATTGAACGCGCACACCGCGCCTTGACGCAGAGGCCACCCGAGGGCGAACGGCCCAGGGCGGTAATCGCTAGGCTTTTGAACTATGATGACCGAGACGTCATTTTGAAGGAAGCTAGAACCAGGGAAGCCATCCTCTATGAAAATTGGAAGATAATGATCTTTCCTGACTACACTAAACTTGTACAGCAGCAGCGCCACTCTTTTATGGCCGCGAAGGCGAAGTTGCGAGGTCTTAAGCTCCAGTACTCCCTGCTGTACCCAGCACGTCTGAGGGTAATCTTCCAATCGCAGACACTATTCTTCGACACTCCGGAGGACCTCTTCAAATGGACCGATGAAACGGTGCGAATCAGGCCGAACTCCCAGCCGGGGCTGAATCCGGCCTCTCCTAGAGGGTCGCCACAGGAACAGAGAGACCAAACAGCCAGGAACAGGAGGAACAGGCGTTCCAAATCGCGCAAGCGGTCGGCCTCAGTTAATGGCACGCAGGATAGTGGTAGAACCGAGGATTCGGATCATTCTGGAACAGATCACTGAAGATTATGGAGACTCGGCTCCCCTTTTGCATTTGATATTGCAAATCCTGACTAACTGCATCGGGTCTCCAGAGGCTCAGTGGACTGGATGCCTTATTACTGCCTCAGGGTTACATTGCAACTGTTTACTGATCATGAGTGGGGTTGTGGGGTGGGGTTCGGGGACTACACAGTAGGGGCTACCAATCTCCTACCAATGTGGGAGGCACTAGGGGAGGGGGGATGAGTTCACTGTTTTCTGGGACGTTGGGATCCATTGGCATGGATGGGCCTGGGCCCTCTGTTTTGGTCTCGGGACTACCCATGCCGCGACAGATACTTCATGGTTCATTGAGGTATAGGGTGGGGGAAGGCGTGGCTGCTGAGTTGGAGGTGGGAACTGTTGGGGAATATGGGGTTGCAGAGTTGGTGGGTGTTTGGGGGGTGGGAGGTAGGGAGGAGAGGGTGGGGGTTCAGGTTGTGTTGGGGTGCTGGGGTGGGTGGAAGAGACTGCACGTGTTTTTCGTAATAGTGTTCCGTACAGTGCGCGATGAGTGGCATTGGTGCAGAGGGCCCGCTTGGTGGATCCCACTTGACTATGGCTGAAATGACTCATAGACTCCCCGAGGAATCTCTGCGAGTGATTACGTGGAATGTCAGGGGACTGCTGGACAAAATTAAACGGGATGCAGTATTGCGCTGGGGGAAAAAGGAAGTTGCAGATGTACTTTTGCTTCAGGAAACTCACATAATGGGCTCGAGAGTACTGGGTCTACAGAGGTTTGGTTATCACCAAGTTTTTCATGCCGGGTTTTCCAGGGGGTCCAGAGGGTCGGCCATTTTGATACACCGCAGGGTGGTGTACGTCCACGAGAAGCAATGGGTGGATCCACAAGGACGATATATATTTGTTAAAGGCATGGTGGGCACTGAGTCCGTGGTGTTTGGGAGTGTTTATGCCCCTCCCCCCTGCAGTGGGCCCTAGCTGAGAAGCTATTCACAGTGTGGGAAGACATCACTGAATCACTAGCGGTGGTTGGGGGGGATTGGAATGACGTGATGGACGTATGTGTGGATCGCCGGAGGTGCCAGGCAGCGACTGAGCCCCCCCCCCTTCCCCCCCACCCACCAGACTGCATGCTATGATTGAGGGGCTGGGCTGGATGGATACATGGCGACATATGCACCCTACAGTACGCGAGTATACATATGTGTCAGCAGTGCATGGCTCCTTCGCGAGGCTGGATTATGTGTTTGTGCCCAGGGAGTGCTTGTGCAGGGTGAAGAGCGCTGCAATCCTGCCGAGGGGCTTATCCGATCACTCCCCGGTGTCAGTTAAGGTGGAACTCCTTCGAAAACGTCAGCCGTTTAGATGGAGGATGTCCTTGTGGCATCTCCAGCAACCTGCCTATGTTAAACACTTGCGAGAAGCAATAGACCTCTATTGGCGAGAAAACCTGGTAGGTGACATCGATGTAGGAGTGGTGCGGGAGGCTATGAAGCCCACCATACGGGGTGTAGATATTGCATGGTGTACTGCGGCCCGTCGGAGGCGTCGGAAACAGATTACAGAGGCGGCTGCGCAGGTAGCAACCCTGGAACAGCAGACCAGTGAAGGGAGCGACGACGTCGAGATACGGCTGCTTCTCCAGGCACAGCAATCATACGCATCTATCTTGATGGATGCGGCCAGACAGACGTGGCTGGCCACACGAAGTAGGGTGTACCAATGGGGGGAATAAGTCATGCACAATGCTCCATAGACTCTGCCAGCACAATCTCCAGCCCATTACACTGCCGGGTCTCACGAATGAAAACGGAGAGGTTCTAACCGAACCAAACAAGCTGGCGGCGAGCTTTGCCACGTACTTTTCCACCCAGTACGCCCCGTGCAACCAATTGTCGATTGATGAGGTGGCTTGGTTTCTTGATGAGTTGCCGCCTGTAACGGTGTCGGATGAGACCAGGAGGGCCCTAGATGCACCCCTTACAGCGGAGGAGCTGGGCGATGCCATGGGACAACTTAATGCTGGGAAGGCCCCTGGCCCGAGCGGCTACCCATGTGAGTTTTTAAAGAAATTTCACGTACAACTAGGGTCCCATTATCGCCGGGGGCTCGAGATGGCACGTACGCAGGGCACGTTGCCCCCGGACTGGCGTCATGCTGAAATAGTAGTCTTTCAGAAACCAGGTAGACCCCCTCATAGGCATGACTCGTATCGGCCCATCTCTTTAATCAATATAGAGGCTAAGATTCTAGCTAAGGTCCTAGTGAATCGGCTATTTAAGCATATCACGGATCTGGTCCACTCGGACCAGGCCGGATTCATGCCTCACAGGGCAACGCGACATAACATCCGACGCGCACAGGCAGTGATTGATGCCATAGGGGCCACGGGAGACCTGGCGGCTCTGTTGCTAGCTGACATTAACAATGCCTTCTATTCTGTTAGCTGGTCATACCTCTTTGCACTCCTGCCCCGTCTCAATTTGGGCCCGGTCTTCTTGTCATATGTCAAGCTACTCTACACAGACATAACAGCCTCAGTGCGGGTCGCAGGGGCGGTGTCGGAGACGTTTCGCATTGGTCGTGGGACCAGACAGGGGTGTCCGTTTTCCCCCTACCTATTTGCTCTGGCCATGGAGCCCCTGGCCGCCAGGGTGCGCCTCGATGCGCAGATACGGGGCTTTGTGTGGAATGCCAACCTGTCGGATAGAATTGCGCTCTACGCGGATGATGTCCTTTTCTTTCTTACTGACTTGCAGCGCTCGGGACCGCGGGTGTTGGAAGTTATGCAACTCTTTGGGGAGGTCTCGGGCTTATACCTGAACTTGCATAAATCCACTCTATGGGTACTGGGGGGTGGCACAGTGACGGATCCCTGGGCATCGGGACTGCGGGTGGTTACAGATGGTCTGAAGTATCTTGGAGTGTTTCTATCGGAATCGGCAGACGCTGCCTGGGAACGCAATGTACTGCCCATCTGGGAGCGGGTCCAGACAGATGTGAAAACTTGGTCTCGGATGCCCCTTTCTATATTTGACAGATCTGCGATTTTCAAAATGGGTGCGCTCCCGCGCCTCCTCTACCAATTGCAAAATCATCCCTATCCGATCACACCTCAGTGGTTTCGCCAGGTCAATTCAGTCTTGGGCCACTTTCTATGGGCTGGAGGAACAGCCAGAGTAGCGCTGCGTACGTGCTTCTTATCCACCTACTGTGGAGGTCTGGCCACCTCGGATCTACAGTCTTATTACCAGGCCGCTCACCTCCTCATCCTGAACGAATGGTGGTATGGAGACAATGGAGATCCGGCCTATGCCCTGGAACGCACGTTGATGGGCGACAATACGCTCCACACCATCCTCTACTCACCCCGGCTGTGCCGATCGTTGCCGAGGGTCACCAGACTCATCTTTGCTGTGTGGCGGCAGGCCTTACGCCGCATGGGCTGGTTCGGCAGGCTGACCGCTAAAACGCCACTGTCGCGTAACGGCCTACTACCCGAACTATCTACATTATCAGGATTTGATGGGACACGATCGGAATCTCACAGCTAGGACATGTGATGTCCGGGACGACGCTCAAGTCCTTCCAGGCGCTTAGCACCGAATTTGATGTGCCCCAGTCCCAATTTTTTCGGTAAATACAGTTCCGACACGCACTAACGCCCAGTATTGCCAACCTAGACTCACTCCCTGAATTTAGTCCGATTGAGGCGAAGGTCTTTATGGGTGACCTTGGGGATAAGAAAGTCTCACGTATCTACCAGACGATGGTCACCCACTGCTCCTCCACTCTCCTTCCTCTAAAGGCAGCTTGGGAAGCAGATATCGGTCCATTGGATGAGGATGATTGGCGGGAGGCCCTGGAATCCCCTAGGGGGGCAGCCATTGCGATACGGTTTAGACTAATCCAATTCAAAATTCTCCATAGGGCCTACTACACCCGTGAGCGTCTGTGGAAAGCAGGCTTGATTGAGTCCCCGGAATGCCTGCGCTGTGGGATGGAAGGGGGCACGCTGCTCCGTACGGTATGGTCGTGCCCTAGGCTGGTTGGCTTCTGGAGGGGTGTGTGGGGCTGCCTGTCTGGAGTGCTGGGCTGGACCCTTCCTCGTACTCATCGCCTGGGCCTACTGCACATCCTGGAGGGGGTTGGTGGAAACATCTACAAACGACACTTGCTACTCCTGGGGCTTGTAGTTGCCAAAAGAGACTTGGCCCGAGCCTGGAAGGATGTGAGGGCCCCCCCCCCTGAGTGCATGGAGAGCTGAACTGGACTTTTGTATGGGTCTAGAGCGACCGATATTTGAAGCACGAGGATGCCCCCACAAGCACTTTAAGGTATGGAAGAGGTGGGCAGATTATAGGGGCTTGATGCTGGACCCCCCGGGGGAACCTGAGGAAGATCTTTAGCCCCCTAATGTCCGGCGAGCCCGTACTTTGCGCCTAGAATTGCCACATCACGACCAAGCATCAACACTGTTCGTACACACGTGCACAGGGTTAGGGTGGGTTACAGGGAGGGATATGGGGGGTTGGGTGGTTTGGGGTTGGAGGGATAGGGGCGGGTGTAAATGTTTCCTTGTATTATTGATTTATCTTGGTTCCTTGATTGGACGCTTGGTCCTATGCTGTAATTGTATCAAAATGCCTGGTGGTATTCTCCTGACTGTGGGGAGCCACACTTCTTACTATGCCTGACTCTATCAATAAAATTTGTTGTGAAAAAAAAAAACAGGTTTCAAACCCTACCCTCAGACTCCTGATAGAGCTCATGGAAGAATATGATGCGCAGAAAGCATCTAACACAGGTCCTTCAGTCAGTGGAGAAGAGGGTCAGCCATCAGCAGAAGATACCCCTGATGACAATTAGGTGGTGGATAATGAGGATGAGGATGATGATGATGATGCTGATGCTGATAGCGATAATAGCCAGGTCCAAGTAGGAGCACTTAGCCAGGCTAACTTAAAATTACAAGGGACTGGAGAGGGCCTAGTACTTAGCCAGACCAACCTAAGCCTACATGGGGCTGGAGGGGGCATAGCCCCATACAGACCCCCAAACAGGCTTAACACCGAGAACAGGAGGAGGAGATCCCTGTCCAGGGACTCCCAGCATGCTAGAGTCTCAATAGGGTCAGATGCTCTCAGGAGAATGACTTCCCCTGAGAAAAAAGAACATCAGGCCAGACTGAGAGAAGTCAATCTGAGGATTGAGAGGCAAGAACTTGCCCTAGCCAAAGAGAGACTTGCTTTTTCTAGAGAGCAAAAGCTAAGTGGGTAAGAACCCACTGGTGGCAGCAAAATCACTAAGGATAGAGATAGGTCCTGTGATAATAGAAACCTAAGCAAGATTGTCCCACCCTACATAGATGGGGATGACATACACAAGTGGATAACTGCTTTGGAGAGGGCTTGCAAAGTACAGCAGGTACCCCAAAGTCAGTGGGCAGCAATCTTATGGCTTTCATTTTCAGAAAAAGGTAGAGAGAAGCTCCTCACAGTTAGTGATGAGGATGCTAATAACTACAAAGTCCTGAAGAGTGCTCTGATTGATGGGTTTGGCTTAACCACTGAGCAATATAGGTTGTTGTTCAGGGATACCCAAAAGACACAGACTCAGGACTGGACTGATTTTGTAGATTGTGCTACTAAGGCTCTGGAGGGCTGGTTATTGGGCAGCAAAGTACATGACTATACAGAATTGTATAATTTGATTATGAGGGAGCAGATCCTTAGTAATTGTCAAAACCAGCTACTACACCGGCACCTGGTGGACTCTGATCTGACCTCTCCACAAGAATTAGGTAAGAGGGCAGGCAAATGGGTCAGAACCAGGATTAGGCCTAAAAATCATGGTGGTGACAAGAAGAAAGATTCTACCACGCCTCAAGAGAAAGGTGGGGATAAATCCAAGGACAAGTCCCCAACAGGGCCCCAAAACTCCAATGGGGGTTATGGGTCCCAAAACACTTCCTCTAACCCTAAGAAACCTTATTGCCATGTCTGTAAACAGCCTGGCCACTGGAAGACTGACAGTAGTTGCCCAAGGCCAACAATAAGGAAAACATTCCACCAAGTAAATCTCCCAGACCTTCTGTTACTATTAGTAGTAATCCCCCAGGTGTTGGGAGTGCCCCCAAAACAGTGGCTGGGTATACATAGGGAACTCAGGTGGACTCTGGCCTAACCAGGGCCCCTAATACAGAAACTCTAGTCCGTGAGAATGGCATGGGGTTTGCCAACTTCACTGCTTGTCCCAACACTTTGGGCGGGTAAAGCCAGGAGCCCCCCATCAATGGCCAGAAAGTTGAAGCCTATAGAGACACAGGGGCTAACATCACTATGGTGACTGTCAGTCTAGTCCCCTCAGGACAACTTTTACCTGGGGTCACCTATCAGGTGATCAACATTGATGGAGTGCAGACAGATCATCCGTGGGAGTAGTAAATCTCAGCTGGGGAGGTGTCACTGGCCCCAAGAGACTGGCAGTGTCTACAAACTTGCCTGTAGATTGTCTACTGGGAAATGATCTAGAGATCTCAGCCTGGGCTGGGGTAGAAAAGGAAACCCATTCCAAAATGGTAGGCCTTCCAGAGAAGGTTAGTGGGGCTGTGTTGGTCGCAGCCCCAAGTCAAGTAGAATTCCTCCCTGAAAAGGTTGGAAGGGGCCAAGCTCAAGCAGACTTCCCTGAAAAGGTTGGCAGGGCTGTGATGGTCAAAGCCCACACACAAACAGATTTTAGTGTTGTGAAGCCTGAAACTATGGATCACTCCACTCAGACAGAGAGTATTGGGGAGGAAGAAAAGTCTCCCTCCCACCAGACATTAGGTGAGAGTCAGCCTCCTCAGGGAACTGACCCTACCCCTTATGAAGGAACTGCCCCAGAGGTAGTCAGGCCCAGCCTGGCAGAGCAAACCCGCTTGTCTCTTTCTGACTGAGACTTGGTTGGGAGAGTCCTCTAGCCCTGATGTATCTAATGCTATCCCCCTGAACTACTATATCCTTAGAAAGGACCGGGAAAAGGGCAAGGGTGGAGGAGTTGCAATTGTGGTGGATAATCGCTATACTTGCTCAATTATTCCTACAGAAGACATTCAGGGGGTGGAGTCTCTCAGCTTCTGCCTATCTTTTTTACCCCATCACTCATGTTCTGGGCTACTAGTATATAGGACACCAGGCCAGGCCAGCTCTTTCGATGAGGAACTTCATGTGGCGGTTTCCTCTTTAATTATTAAGTTTAAATACTGCTTGCTTCTCGGGGATTTTAATATCCATATGGATGTGGCTGACGCAGTTGATACCATTAAGTTCCTCGATGTCCCTAATCCTTTTGGGTTGACCCCTTATCTTAGTACAGCCACCCACAATAAAGGCCACATATTGGATCACATTTTTTCTACTTTTCCAATTGTCTTGGCCCCACCTTTACCTGTGGTATGGTCTGATCATTATTTAGTGAATTTCGATATCCTGCGTGTGTTCAAAGTGACCAACAGTGGTCCTAGCCCGCAGCTATCTGCCACCTGCCACCCGCTCCTTTCATTGTGTGCCGTCTGACATGTTAGCTCAATCTCTGGCCTTGCACCCGTGCCAGTTCAAAGTTGATTTGGAGGCTGATTTAGATCTTTTTCAGACCTGGCATATGCACTGCCTAGATGAGCTGGCTCCTCTTTCCAGTGGCCGAAAGCTGAGAGAGCGTGGCGCAGAAACTATGATGTGCCACTGCAGGAGGCATACAAGGATCGCATTAAAATCTATCATAAGGATATCCTCCTTGAGAAAAAATCTTATTATGCTAAAAGAATTGAAGCTATAAACAAGAAAAAATGCCAACCCACTTTCTTTAGTTTGCTCTGAATTATAAGCAACAGATCAATATTATTTTTGATGTGTTAGGTATATTTATTTTTACCTTTTCTTTAAGTTCTATTTTTTGAAAAAATCATTAGTTTATGTCAGAAAGACAACACAACACATATATCACATATATAAATCAACTTATACAAAACATTTACCAAAACACATTATTACATACATATGCACTTATTCATTCACTGTACACAGCATGGCTTACGCATTTCTTTTTTTGACTGTTCCAAGGGCAAATATCAACTGTTCGCCTTATTAACCATCAGTGATTACAATGAAAAGAACAGTAGTGAACAAAGTCACTATCAACCAGAGATATTAAACAATAGTTCTATGAATCAATAGTTATAAGTAGTTCTAGTTTTTATCTCCGTTCTGCTGACGCGTTTCGAACACCATACAACAGTTATGGGTTCTCCTCAGGGCCTTGTCACTTCTATCTGCATGTGTGTAGAAAAGAGAAAAAAGACACCAAAATTGTTTTAGTGTCATTTCTCATAGCCTCCTGTTTTTGCTATACTTCCATTATACTGTATGCATGTTACCTTTCCTGGACAGGCTGGTGTACGTAACCACCTTTGGACAGGATACCCACAGAGTACGACAAATGGTCCTTAAAAACTGGCATTTGTTGGAAGAGCTTGAATGTGCTTTCCCACGGCCCATATTTGCCTACAAGAAAAAACAGGAGCATTGGCCAATGTGTCATCAGAGCGGATGTATTAACACCCAAACCAAAAAGTGACTTACTCTCGAAATGGGGTCTTAAACCCATCGAGGGTCACCACAAGTGTGGCAATTGCATATCGTGCGATTCAACAATAGAGGGAGTTGAATTCGAACACAAGGGCATTAAGTGGAAAAACAATGGCTTTTCAAACTGTAGGACACGTAATGTGGTGTATGCAGTCGTTTGTGCCTGTGGAAAAATTTGCATAGGCAAAAACACACAGCAGGTTAACAATAGAATCGCCCAACATAGGTCCAGAATTAAAAAGAAAGTGTTGAGTGCACCGATGGTCCAACATTTTTTGGACTCAAACCACAGTGAAACTGATTTCCGATGGACTATATTGAATACCATAGTGCCATCAGGAAATAAAGGTCCCATTGACATTGAAGAAACTTTGCGTAGAAAAGAAGCATATCTGATCCTCAAATTTAATAGCACGCAAAACGGATTGAATACTCTTTCTGAAGTATCGAGATTGTAACGTAAAATGTAAGAAATTTCATAGAGCTCCATGTGAAACTGGTGATCCTCTCTTCAGGAACGGTAAACTAATAGTGAGGCAAAGTGTAATACAAGTCTCTTCAGGAATGGTAAACTAATAGTGAGGCAAAGTGTAATACAAGTATCCGTTTAATCGGGTAACATAATACACATAAATATACGTGACCCTGATCTGAATAATATTGCACACAGGTCCCGTACACTTGCCGCTATCGCGAACAGAAATACAAAACTACATTTCCCAGAAATACAAATGTCACATGACCGCTTTAAGTAACTCGGTTACATGGCCGCCGCCATCCACAGTGAAGCGAGTAAGACGCTGTAACAAGTCGCATAGAGGTAAGGAGCACCTGAATGGGATATGGACTGTTCCCGACGGGAGTTGAGAAACTAATGGTGACTAAAACCATGCACTGTCTCTTAATCTTAACAGTGCATGAATACGAGCGCAACCCGAGGGGAACAACGTGGTTTGCATAGCGGGAGTTCAGTAGACCGATTTAAACAAGGTCAGTACGGACGTGCTGTGAACTTTATACAGCCGCTTTGAGTCAAACATTTAAAATAAGAATCAGTATAACGTTATAGTTTGACAGATTGCCCGCATGTAAAAAACATCATGAATATGAAGTGAGACGCCCCTAAGTTATCGGTGGACCCAGAAAGGTATGAAGACACTTAAGAACTGTTTAATACACCTGAGTTGCCATATAAGCCCACAAATAGTAAACCAGCCTTATATTGCCCGTAGGTCACAAGTGACTCTGAGCCATAGGGGGACGCCCAGATACAGATAAAAAAAAAAGGTATGTCGTGCAGTGTTTTTGTGAAGTAACCGCAATGTGAAAACTGAGTGTGGCTCTAACAGGATTCATTGATATCCTGTAGATTGCAGCTCAAAGACCCAGAATCAGACATAGGAGAACAAAGGCTACAGGAAAGGTAACATGCATACAGTATAATGGAAGTATAGCAAAAACAGGAGGCTATGAGAAATGACACTAAAACAATTTTGGTGTCTTTTTTCTCCTTTCTACACACATGCAGATAGAAGTGACAAGGCCCTGAGGAGAACCCATAACTGTTGTATGGTGTTCAAAACGCGTTGGCAGAACGGAGATAAAAACTAGAACTACTTATAACTATTGATTCATAGAACTATTGTTTAATATCTCTGGTTGATAGTGACTTTGTTCACTACTGTTCTTTTCATTGTAATCACTGATGGTTAATAAGGCGAACAGTTGATATTTGCCCTTGGAACAGTCAAAAAAAGAAATGCGTAAGCCATGCTGTGTACAGTGAATGTATAAGTGCATATGTATGTAATAATGTGTTTTGGTAAATGTTTTGTATAAGTTGATTTATGTATGTGATATATGTGTTGTGTTGTCTTTCTGACATAAACTAATGATTTTTTCAAAAAATAGAACTTAAAGAAAAGGTAAAAATAAATATACCTAACACATCATAAATAATATTTATCTGTTGCTTATAATTCAGAGCAAACTAAAGAAAGTGGGTTGGCATTTTTTCTTGTTTATAGTACACAATAAGGTCCAGCCATCCCCACGCCTTAAGGACCTAACTCCTTCACTTTAAATAAAAGAATTGAAGCAGCGGCTAACACTAGCAAGGAAATCTTTATTATAGTCAAGGTATTTACCACCCCTTCCACCTCAATATCTAAATTCTCTCCTTCAGAACTCTGGATCAAACAATTGGCCAATTTTTTTGCTAGTAAAATTAAAAACATCCAGGCCTCATTCAGGCCGACTTGCCCAATAGGCGACCCCCATCCCCATTTTCCACGCTCCTTTGTCTTTTTCGGAGCATAATTTGATCATTAATTTTCCTCCCCTATCCCCACAAGCATCATTGGAATTTTTATCTAAATTAAAATCTGGGTCGCTAAGTTCCTCGCTAAAATAGCTTAGATCATCAATCCCATAATTAATCTGGTCCTCAATCAGTCTCTCAACACGGGCATCGTCCCCAGTTCTTGGAAAAGGGCCCTTATTCTCCCTCTTTTGAAAAAACCCAACCATGACCCTCTCGTCCATGCTAACTATCGCCCAATTTCCGCTTCTTCCGGCCTTTGCCAAGGTTGTAGAAAAACATGTCCATTCCTCTCTTTCCAACTTTCTTGAGGCTCATGATATCCTCCACCACACTCCGGGTTCCGCTCTAATATGAGTACGGAAATGGCACTGCTCGAGGTTACTGAGTCTATTAAAGAGGTTCTGGACAATGGAGGGAAGGCGATGCTGGTCCTGCTCGACCTATTGGCGGCTTTCGATACCGTCCCTCACAGCCGTCTTCTTTTTTAGACTCCAGGAGATTGGTTTGAGAGGGACGTATTCAGTTGGTGTGTGTCTTTTCTATCCGACGGCCAACAAGCAATCTGGGCCCCTCAATTTTCAGCCCCGGTTCCACCTATTGAGGTGGGAGTCCCTCAGGGATCCATTTTGAGCCCTACTCTTTTTAACATATATATGTCTCCCTTGGCAGCATTGGTTGAATCTTTCGGAGCCCAGAATGTGTCATATGCTGACGATACGCAGCTTCTTTTTACTTGTAATAAAAACACTGCTTTCAATAGTGACAACATCGAGAGCAGCCTTGAGGCCGTTTTCGCTTGGTTCCAACTGAATCAACTAAAATGTAATTCTGACAAATCAGAGGTTCTCTTTTTTGCTGCCCCCGGACGCCCACTGGAAATCCTGGTGGCCTTCTGATATGTTCCCTCCATCAGCTGCCACCTCCATGGCGAAAAATCTCGGTGTGACAGTGGACAATGGGCTCACCCATTGGGGCTAAACCCCAGATCTTGGGATTAGTGGGTCAATGTTTTGGCCTGCTAAAAATTCTCAGGAAATTTCTTCCCTTCCTGTCGCTTGCCCATAGGGAGATCACGGTACAGGCCTTGATCGGTTCACGGCTGGATTATGCCAATGTTTTATATCTAGGCCTCCCGGAGTATCTCCTTACCCGACTGCAGACTGTCCAAAATGCAGCCGCTCAAGCTATCTTTGGCCTCAATCGTAGGTCCAAAACTTCAGCTCTTTTAAACTTGCTCTATTGGCTGCCAGTGCGTAACCGCATTCTTTTTAAGACTCTTACCATGGCATTTAAAGCTTTTCATGTCATGGGTGCCTTCTACTTAAGGAAAAGAATTTGCTCCTGCCATCCTTCAAGATCCCTATGTTCCGCCTCTTTAGCGTTGGCTACGGTCCCGACAATCAGACAAATGCACATTGGGGGGCGCTCTTACAGACATCTGGCACCCCAATGGTGGATCAAACTGCCTCTGTCTCTCAGGAAGTCAGACAACTTGCTTTCTTTTAGGAAGGAGCTCAAAATTTGGTGGTTTGGTCAGTAGCCTTCTGCGATTTATGGTCTTTATGGCCCGACAGGACTGATAGCACCAGGACACTCTCCCCGAGTAGCTGAGCTCTTTACAAGTCTCCTCCTAACATAACATAACGGGCCCGATGTAGGTAAATCTACATTTACCACTTCATAAATATCGAATCATACCGAATCGGTATTTATGAAGTGGTAAATTAGATGGGGGGAGATGTAGGTATTTCAGATTCGGTAAATACCGAATCTGTAAGATTCGGTATTTACCGATTCTGTAAATACCGATTCGGTATCCCCCATTGCTTCCTATGGGCCTTGAAGCCCATAGGAATCAATGGGCATTACCGAATCGGTAATTACCGATTCGGTAATTACCGATTTGTGCAAGGGTGCAGGGGGTGTCACTTTGACACCCTCCAGCACCCCAAAAAAAGGCATGTGAGCCATGTGGCACACAGACATGCCCTAAGGGCATGTCTGTCTGTCACATGGCATAGGTGTGCATGCACACATGTGCATGCACACCTGGATTCGGTATTTTAACACCCAATTGGATTGGGTGTTAAAATACCGAATCTGAAGGGCCTGTGGGACTAAAAGAAGTCCCACCTACATCCCAAATTTAAAAAATCGGTAAAATTACCGATTCAGTATTTTTGCGACTCGGTAATTTTACCGAATCGGTAAAATACCGATTCGGACAAAAAAAGGTGCCCTACATCTCAGTAGGCCAAATACCGGTCGGAAACGGCCGAAATCGGCCGTTTCCGACCGGTATTTGGTACCTACATCAGGCCCCAACATAGCATAACATAACATAACATAACATAACATAACATAACATAACAGAGCCTCTGATGGCAGTGGACCCTTCCAAGGTGGGACCCAGTCTGGAGCAGGTAACCTGCCCCTTTCTACCCTGCCTCAGTCAGCCCAGGGCTGTAGAGGTCAGGGGGGCCAATGGACCCCAAAGTACCCCCTGTCCACAGTAACACCCTCATCAGCAGATTTGGGGCACCTAAGCTAGCAGCCCTAGCAAGATGAAAATTCCAAAAACTTCTGAGGGATCTCCCTTCCCCCTAGGTAGGAACATCCCCCAGATGGACACTGTTGGGCACAGCCAAAGATGGGACCTGATGGCCCCAAACCTGACCTGTCCCTCCAGTAAGCCAACAAAAGGGACCCAGCCTCCAGCTGTAGGTAGCCAGAGGTTGACCCTAAGGGCACAGTGCAACTCAGTCCTGGAAAGAAAGGCATACATGGTGGGAAATGATTGGAGGAAGCTGAGTCCTACATTAGAGGAGCCTCACTTCAGTACACCAACACAACACCAGCCTTTTACTTTGCCAAAACACAGCACAGGTAGAGATTCCCTTTGGTGGAGACCCTATGATACCCTTAGGGTAAGGGATTGCTTAGTGGACCATGAGACAGTGGGTAACCATGCTAGTGCAGGTACTTCCTTATATGGCCACTTAGGCAATATAGGCTTACCTGGTCAAGGATAGCCTTATCTCCTTTCGTTTGGGGGGGGGGTTGTGTAGGAAGGTGGATATCTGACTATATGGTTACCCCAACTTTTTGCCTAGCGTTTAGCTTGTTCGACTTAGTTGGCCTGGGATCCTGCTAATCAGGGCCCCAGGCTATCTGCTCTCACTGTAAAATGGACTCCATGTACTTTAGGTACATCTCCAATTGGATATTGGATCACCTTTGTGAGCCCCTGTATAGTGTACATAGGTGCATCCAAGGCCTACCAGGGGCTGCAGCATGTACTATGCCACCCCTGGCTGGCCATCCAAATTGACACAACTGGCTGATCACTCAGCTAGGGCAAGGTTGTGTAATCACCCCTTGCTTAGATATAGTATTCCTATAACTAACCTTATATATAGAAACATATGCACCTATAAGTCACTCCTATGGCAGGCCTTAACAATCCTGATGGCAGAGTGCTTAGTTTTATGTGAGATGGTGCTCTAGCATGAGCTGAGCCTGTCCAGCTTTCGGAACCATCTCCTTATAGCTGTTCTATGATATAGCCATACCATATACTCTTAAGTGCATTGTAATCCTCGCGGTTAATGCTAACTTTGGTTTGGCTTTATCGAAACATGTTGTGTAAGGTGTCATACGCTTTGGAATACTAACCCCTCGCCAGTTCTGGCAATGGGGGTAGCATTCTACCCTTCTAGAGGGAGAAGACATGTAGTTGTAGCTTTACTCGGTTAAAGTTAAACGGAGCCTCAGCATCACAAAATGGATGCTGCTGCCACAGACACAAGTCTGACCTCCTGCAGCTGGGAGCCCTTCCAGCGAGGAGGCCTGGGCAATAGGTTTCCTGCCTTTGGAGGTGCTAGCACCTCTCCAGACAGGCCATAGTGTATTGGGGCAGGGTGGGTTGAATGAAATGAGACACTGCCTGGGGCACACAAGGTGCTCCATGCATAGTCCGGTTCAAACCAGTTGCTGGGGCACTCGAGCCCCAGCTCTGGTGCGAAACTGAACAAAGGGAAAGGGGTTTAACCAGCTAGGAGCTGAGTCTAGAGACTTTAGATTATCCTGAACTGAAACTCTGAAACAAAACTCTGGACCATCGACATTCTACTGCAACTAGAAGACTGAAGAATCTCCCTTGTGGTCAAGGAGTGACCACCCTGTGCAAACAGGCACCACCTAGCGAATTGCCGGTTTGCTTTGTCGCCGCTCCCAAAGGATTCCGACAACCCTGCTTCACAGGACTGGACTTCCAGACTTCTCCGACCCCGACCTACACCTCCAGCAAAGCTGAGACCCGTGGTGGACACAAGAGACGTGGGACTGGACACCTGGCCATTTTGCTCTTTGCTAAACTGTGCAGCTTCTGAGGTGTCCTCGAAGTTGTGCATTAAGAGTTAAGAAGCCCCAATACCGAGTCATAAGTGAACCAAAGCTCAGCCCTCCACACTCCACGAGTGCCGCGTGGGGCCTGCTCTTGCATTTCCTCTCGATGTGTCTTCCCAGTTGCTAGCCCACTGGCTAGTGGCCATCTTGAAGACTCAATTTTGGAACAATGTTGCTTGCCTGGTTGCTCTGGGCTTGCTCTTGCTTTCCTGTAAAGGGGAAGCTCCACAGACCTTGATGGTCTGTGCCAGAAGCCGATCTTCACTTCCTGCGTGGGTTGCCTTTGCCACGGCTTATTGACTCCGATCCAGAAGCCGACACCGCCAACAGCGAGAGCCTTCGTGGGACAGTCTGTATCCAGCGCCTGGCTGTCGTCAACGCCTCTTGGTCACAATGGCTGCAGAGACAAACTTCACTTCTTCACCTGTTTGCAGCTCAACATCACCTGGTTCCTTCCTGGTTCCTTCCTGGTCACTGGCTAGTGACCCAAACTCTGTCCCCTCTGCTTTCAGGTTCTTCACTTCTCTGATCCGCCCTTGGATCCATCCGGACATCTTCCTCCTGGTCGCCTGCAGCATCTTCTTGCAGCTCTCCATAGGAATCGACGACAAAACCCGACACAACTTCACACCTATGCACTCGGGTTCCCTGGGTGAGGTAACTTGAGTACTCCGGTGCTCCCGTGGGTAATAACTATCCAAGTGTCCTATTTTAACTGGGTTTCCCTGCAAGTACACCTGGACTGTCCGAAATCAACTAGTTTCTAACTTTTACGTTCCCATTGAAAGTCTATGAGAACTCGCCTTTAGCAAGGATGAGAGATATCAAATAGCTTTTATTACTTTGATAGAGGAGATTGAGCCGGTAAAGATTTTGGCACCATATGATCCTACCTGTAAATTCTTAATCACGGTCGATGCCAGTATTTGTGGGTTAAGGGCAACTTTGTCTCAGATATATAATCAGGTAGAGAGAACATAGGTTTTGCATCCAGAGCTCTAAGAGGCAATGAAAAAGTGTTCTCAGTCATTGAGAAAGAATTGATGCCATACTGTTGGCAGTAGAGCATTTCAAGTATTTTTTTGGGTGGAGAAAATGTGTTTTGTTGACAGATTGCAAACCATTGGTGAGCAGTTTGAGTGGGGATATCATTAGGGATCTTACTCCTAGAATAGCCAGACAAAGGGGCCGATTATGATCGCAGACGGACGCGCGTCCGTCCGCGATCATTGAGGAGGAGGGGACGTCCGCATGGGCTGCGGAGTCCCCTCCTGTGCGATTAGGATGTGACCGCCAGGGTGGCGGTCACATCCTCTATTTTTAACATTGCGGCGGAGAAGGATAAGGATTTGAGAGTGGCTCAAAAGTATGGTATTGAAGGATGGCCAAAAGAAAAATCTTTGCAGATGAGTATTCAACAGTATCTTAAGGTTACAGAAAAATAAACTTTGAAGAGAAGTAACATATTCTTGAGGGGTGAAAAGTTTATATCTCCTTCATTTTTGAGAGCTAAAATCGCATGTTCTGGGCATGATGGTCATCTGGGGCAGACAGTGACCAAGAGAAAAATACATTCAATTTATTGGTGGCCCAGTATGGATGCATACAGTTACAGCATGTGCTATTTGCTCAACAAGTGACAAATCTCGAAAGACCACAACACTACCTCTCATCTTGTTAATTTGCCTGACAGACGGTGGTCATAATTAGTCATTGATTTTATTGGGTTGTTCAATTGAATGTCACCTAGGCTCAAGTATGCATTGGTTGTAATTGATCACTATAGCAAATGGTGGGAGGTTGAGTTTGTGATGAACCAAACACCAACACTGAAATCACATTTTTCATTGAGGTTTTCATGAGAGAATGTTTCCCGTAAGAATTGGTGTTTGATAACTCTGTACAATTTGTTTAGAAAGAAATTAACCACATGACTGCTAAGCTGATTCCTCTCCTGTGCTGGAAATTGTTATATCCCATGGTTCATGACGAGCTCAGCTCGTCATGAGCACACGACCAGTGTACTGCATGACGAGCTCAGCTCGTCATGAGCAGCGAAGGGGTTAAAGAGTTTTTGACAAAGTGCAGTGTCACACAAGGGGATCACATTATATCATTCCCAAGCAAATGGGTTGATTGAGAAAATGAATCGGACATTAGGTGAGTGTGTGCAATGGGCAATCAAGAACAAAATGGATCTACGCAAGGCTGTATGTTGTTCTCTTATTGCATGACTTTCAATGTAGTAACGGGAAAACCCTGCTTTGAAATCATGAATGGTCGTCCACTGGCATATGAAATGTGCCCAGCATGGTTTAAAGAATGTCAATAATGAAGCAACCAAGGATATGAACATTTATCCAAATGTTGAGGCTGCATAGGAAAAAATGAAGCAGTGGTTTGATGCCAAATATGGTGTTGGTGTTCATGCCGATAAGATCCAAGTTTGGGATAGGGTACGAATTAAGAACTCATCACATGTGCAAAAAGGACGATCACGGTTGCGAGAACCTGTTAAAGTTGAACCAGTGAGTCATTGTGAGATCAGAGTAAGAGGTCATTAATGGTGGAATTTGTATAGAGTGGTGAAGGTGAATCTTAAGAGTACCATTGAAAGCCCCAAGGAAAGGCCCTCTCTTGGGATCTTGGAAAATGTTTGAGATCAGGGCACAGGTACAAGAGAAATAAGGAAGCCAACATGGTTTCACAATTAGATGTTTTGTTTTAACCTAAGCAATCATTTCATTGCATCTAGGATATCATTCATTTTGTCATCTAAGCAATCTTTTCATTGCACCTATAGTGTAATTGTATTTCATATTTTTACTGTATGTGAATTTGAAGGTTTCTGCAAATGTTTGTATTTTTTTTAATTATTGCTGTTCTGATTTGTTTGATTTTCTTTAAGTACAAGTTTGTGTTGGAAGTTATTTTGTTGTGGGTTCTATATAAAAGGGGAAGATGTTGTGGTGATCTGTATTTCATACTGCTCTGTGTGATATCAGATTATTAAGAGTTCTAAGTAAGTTCTATGGTGAAATGTAGATTTTTAAATACAGTGACAGATGTCTCCTGGTGCTGCTAAGCTGAGTCTTAATAAACCTGTGCTGTTATCATGCTATGTTTCTGTGGTGATCTTGTCTTCCACAGTGTGGTTGTTGATAGTCTTGTTCAGGTTGCTTACATCTCATTTGCATATGTTGTGGGTGTTCCAGCCTGGAGGTTGCCCTGCTGTCAAGAGCATCACCATTAACAAAGGCTGAGTCTGGAAAACAGTCTGAGATGAACCCATGAAAGGAGAACCAACTCAGATAGTTTCTGTAAGAGCAGACAGAAAATACACAATATTTGATTGCCATCCCGGCATAAAATTGGGAGCTGTTGGCAAACTTGTATGGCCATTTCAAATTTCTCTCTGATCAAATAGAGGGTGCTTCACAGAGTATCCAGAGTACTACTGTGCAACTAGAGCTGGTGTCTTCCTTGCTTTAAGCCTGCTTCCTTGAGATGAGGGGATATTATTTGGTTCTGATTCAGAGACATAACTGTTTCCCAGTTCAGGAACACCTTGAAGGTCCTGTTCTGAAGAAGGGGGAAGGAGCCTGCCATCATTTCAGGAGCTGAATACTAGTGTGGGCAAAACCAATTGACTCCAGTGCCATGGATTACCCACCAGAGACTCGTGAAGATTGTGACTGGTTTTCTCCTGACTCGGAGTTGATCACTGATGCCGAAGTGGAGGATTTGCTGCACTGCCAAAGTGTGCCCAGGTGGATCCATTTATTTGGCCATTGCACTTGTCTGTGTAAACATGAGTGGCTTCCATTGCTGAAGAAGGGGCAAACCCTGACTTTTGTGCCCGACTAACTCTTTCCTGCTTGTGGCTGAGCTGTCTGCACAATGGAAGAAGAAACCTGTGAAGCTGTGACACTCACCTAAGTGTGCCAAACAGAAAAATGTGGCTAATCCCTGACACTTCTCAATTGTAGATTAGGCAACAAGAATGAAAGCTGCTACTCTGAGGGAGTTGCAGGTTATCCAAATCGACTTAGTGCCTGCTCGTGGCTCTGCCCCTAAATGCACCCCATCAGATCCAGCCACCACTGCCCCAAAGCACCTAGAAGCAATCCAGTTGCCTACCTCAGACCTGCACCTTAAGGGTACTGTATTGATGCCTTTACACTGCACCTGAATGAATAAAAAGAATGAATGAATGAATGAATGAATGAATGAATGAATGAATGAATGAATGAAAGGGGTTTTGTAGAGCGCGACTGCTGCCCGAGGGCGTCCAAGCGCTAGTTAGAGGGAATAGTACTCTGAGGGACGGGGAGAGAGAGCCGGGGGGGGGGGGGTATTAATTTCTGAAGTGGAATGTTTTTAGCTCTTTACGGAAAGATGAGAGGATGGGGTTGGACCTTAGTGGAAGGGGAAGGGTGTTCCATCGTTTAGCCGCATTGAGCGTGAAGGACCTGCCTCCTGCTTCGGACCTTTTGATTCTAGGGACTGCGGCAAGGAATGCGTTCGTAGATCGGAGTAGCTTGCCGGGGCAGTAGGGGGTGAGAAGTGTGTGGTTGAGGGCTAGCTCTATGGAAGGCTTGATGCGATATGCACAGGGTTTTGAATTTTATTCTTTCTCTGACAGGGAGCCAGTGGAGTGACCTAATCCCTGACTTAGCCGATTCTCTGCGGGATATCTGGAGCAGCGTACGAGCTGCGCAATTCTGAGTACGCTGGAGTTTCTGCAGCACGTATTCAGGGGCTCCCAAGTAAAGGGCGTTGTTAAAGTCGAGTCGGGACTGGATGAGGCCCTGAATGACAACATGCTTGGCTTCAAAGGGCAGGATTGGAAGGATCTTTCTCAGCATTCGGATGATCCCAAAGCAGGTTGCTGCAGTTTTAGTTGCCTGAGTGTTAAAAGTGAGGGTTTTGTCCAGCTAAACTCCCAGACTTTTGAAGTCCTCCCTCTGGGTTGGGGGTGGGCCTAAACTGGAGGGCCATAGCTGGTCAATGGGGGTGGGAGTGGGGGGGCCGAGGAGCAAGATCTCGGTTTTGTCGCCGTTGAGTTTTAGTGAGGATGCTGTCATCCATCTCCTAACATCCTCCATGCAGGCTGCCAGGTTGGATTGGGGGAGCCCTCTGTTCTTCTGTGCCAGGGAGATCACCAGCTGAGTGTCGTCCGCATACAAGATGATCTTGATGCCATATTGATGGACGACCTCAGCCAGTGGTCTCATGTACACATTGAACAGCGTGGGGCTCAGGGAGGAACCCTGGGGTACCCCGCAGTTTAGAGGTCTGCTAGTGGAACAGGAGTCACCTTCGAAGACCTGAAAGGTCCTTCCGCTTAAAAAGGAATCCAACCAGTCAAGAGCGTCTCCGGAGACTCCCAGATCGGATAGTCGACACAGCAGGGTTTTGTGGCACACCGTGTCAAATGCGGCGCCCAGATCGAGGAGGACCACTGCCACTGAACCCCCTCGGTCCAAGATCCTCCTGGATTCTTCCGTCACGGCTAAAAGAGCTGTTTCCGTGCCATGTTTAGGACGGAATCCTGTTTGGGTAGAGTCCAGTAGAAGATTCTCTTCGAGGAATTTAGTGAGGTGGAGATTAATATGCTTCTCCAGAATTTTGCTTGCCCAAGGCAACAGGGAGATTGGACGGTAGTTGTTAGGGTCCGTGGGATTAAGATTGGGCTTCTTAAGTAGTGCTTTCACCATTGCCTGTTTCCAAGTAGGGGGAACCACTCCTGTTTGCATGGAGCTATTGAGTAGCTCCATGAGGGTGGGAAGGATGACTTGGTTGGGCATGTTCATCATTACTAGGGGGTGCTGGGTCGCGGGGAGAGCCTGATTTTATCTGTTGTGCGAGGGATTTGAATGATTCTAAGTCTAGTGGTGAGAATTCATTCAAGGATACTCGCGGAGGGTGTTCTATGGCGCTTTGGGGTTGGGGTTTAGTGGTGATAATCTCTGGACCGGAAGCTGCGAAGGATACATATATTTTATTAATTTTTTGATAGAAAAATTCAGCTAGCTCGTTGCATTGAGCTATGGGATAGTCCACCGGGGCTATGGGGGGGGGAGATCTTGGAGAGGCTTTTGACTACTTGGTATATTTCTCTTGGCTTGGATCTAGCTGCCATGATTTTCTCTTTGTAGTAAGTGGCTTGAGCTGTATTTATTTTGAGTTTGTATGCCCTAATAGCTTCCCTATACCTGTTTTTTTCGGTGGTGACGTATCCTAGGCGCCACTTCCTTTCAAGCTTTCTGCACTGGCGTTTTAATTCCCTGAGCTCCTCCGAATACCAGGGGGCAGTTTATCGTGCTCTTTTTAACATGGTTTTCCTGCTGGGGAGGATGGAGTCGATGGAGTCCTCGATCCATTTATTGAATTTCCTGCTGTCGGGTATGGGGCTCTGGGAAAGAGAGGGCTTTGAGGTGGATAGGAGGCTCGACCACTGCTCTGGCGGGAGTCTGAACCAGTTTCTCATCTTTCGTGAAGTAGGGGTGGGGGGAGTGAATCTGTGGGTGGACCAATTAAGGGGAATGAGAAAGTGATCAGTCCAGGGGAGGTGTGTGATAGTACCAACCGTGAGGTTGGGGCAATTGCTAAAGACCGGGTCAAGCAGGTGACCTTTGTTATGAGTGGGGGACCGGATTAGTTGTTCTAGTTGGATAGTGGCTAAGCTAGAGACTAGCTCATTGGCGGTGCTGTCAGTGCTGTTGTTGAAGTGAATATTGAAGTCACCCAGCACCGTGAAGTTGAAAGAGGACATAGCAGATTCGGCCGCTAACGAGGGTAGTGAGGAGTGGAAGTGGTTCAATGGGCCTGGGGGGTGATATACAAGTGCCCCTGTTAGACTGTCGTTGGGGGTGAGTTTGAGGCAGAAAGACATGCTTTCACAATCTGGGATTGGGTCCGGGATGCAGTGGCACTGGTATAAAGATTTATGGATAATTGCAAGGCCTCCTCCTTTTCCGCTTGTGCGATCCCTGCGAGAGATCTGGTAACCCGGGGGAAGTGCTTGAATCACATCTGGGTTACAGTCTGGGATTAACCAGGTTTCTGTTAAAAAGACGGTTTCAGGAGTCCGCTCGTCTAATAGCAGGAAAATTTCTGCGCTATGTTTTGGCATGGACCTGCAATTTAGGAGCAGTAGGGTGTAGTTTTGCTGGACCAGTCTGAGCAGGGCGGAGTGGAGGCTAATATTGCAGCGTTGACAGTAGGTGGGTAGTTCAGGGGATGATGTCCGTGAAGGCAGCTAGCTTCCGTGGGGGGTTTAAGTGTGAGGAGGGCAGCAGCGCTATAATGAGTCCTAGGAGGGGAAACCAGGGGGAGTGGCCCCTGTCCCCGGCCGGCCGCGGACGGGCGCAGATGGACTTGCCTTTGGCGCACCATCAGCGCGCTGGCGGCGCGCCCGCTACGCACGTCCGCTGCGCGTCCGGGGGAGGCACATTATTTAGGGGAAGGGGTGGGCGTGGCCTGCCGGCAGTGGGCGTGGCCTGTGGGCTCTGGGAATGGCAGCGAAATAATTTTTCCTACCCGCGGCAGCGCTAACGTTCACTGCACGGGGATGTCAGGTGGCTTTTGAGGGAGGAGTGCCCAGGAACAGGTGAGTCAAGTTAAAAAACACACAAGTACAATTTACAATTTTTTTAAATAGAGCGAGCGTCTCTCCCGGCTAATCGCCTCAGGAGTCTGTGTCCTCTAAAGCGTGCCGTCCGCGGCGCGACTTATATAGGGTTTGGTGAGGGGGCGTGGCCTCCCGGCAGTGGGCGTGGCCAATGGGCTCTGGTAATGGCGGCAAAATAATTTTTCCTACCCGCGGCAGCGCTAAGGTCCGCTGCGCGGGGATGTCAGGTGGCTTTTGAGGGGGGAGTGCCCAGGAACAGGTGAGTCAAGTTAAAAAACACACAAGTACAATTTACAATTTTTTTAAAAAGATCGAGCGTCTCTCCCGGCTAATCGCCTCAGGAGTCTGTGTCCTCTAAATCGTGCCGTCTGCGGCGCGACTTATATAGGGTTTGGTGAGGGGGCGTGGCCTCCCGGCAGTGGGCGTGGCTTGTGGGCTCTGGCAATGTTGGCGAAATAATTTTTCCTACCCGCGGCAGCACTAAGGTCCGCTGCGCGGGGATGTCAGGTGGCTTTTGAGGGGGAAGTGCCCAGGAACAGGTGAGTCAAGTTAAAAAACACACAAGTACAATTTACAATTTTTTTTTAAAAAGATCGAGCGTCTCTCCCGGCTAATCGCCTCAGGAGTCTGTGTCCTCCATACCATGCCATAGCAACCCTAAAGTAATGAAGGGAGAGTAGTGGGATATGATTGAGAAAGGGAACAACCTTACCTGGAGGTTTCAGCCCTGTCATGTTTTCCAGTTTCATGTGCTGATCCAGTCCAGCTGTATTTCTTTGAATTCTGGAACTTGAAGTCTACTTTCTTCCATTATAAAACAGGATAAGAAGTCCCAGAATTCAATGCAGAAAACCTGAACTGAAGCAGCATATCACATATAGACCTGGGGTGCTTGACAGCTATGGTGTATTAGCATCATACCCATTATCCAGCTATTTGACACATTTTGAACTAATGTGTAGTATCAAGTTTTACTGTGCAATAAAATAATTTATTTTTATAAATACTAGTACTAGGCTGAACAATCACACTATTGTGCTGTTTGGTGTCTATTGAGTACTGAGCATGTTGTCCACCCACACAAATCTCCCTGAGAAGCCTGTGGCTGCTTGCAATTAGTACCTCTGACAGTCAAGAGCTGAAAGGGTTGTACTTGGCCCAGTTTGCTGAGCCATAGACGACTGGACCTGGGTCATCAAAGGCAAACAACCCAAGGCTCCATTTGTTCCATATTACCTCCTACCCCCTGTTCAAAAGCAGCTTATTGGTAAAGGTACATATGGACCTACCACTAGTAATAAAGCCACCATTAAGGTATAGGCTCCAGTAAAGGTCTTAGGGCCAGATGCATCAAAGGGTTTTGCCCATTCTGTGTCTATGGGAAAATGTGTTCATGCATATGGCTCTTAGTAAATTAGCCCCTTGCTCAACCCCTGGAAGCTGACAACAAAGAGTCAGACCTAACTCGGGAGACAGGAGTGTAAAACATTTAAACAAACCAATACATGAAACAAGACAAAACACACAATAAAAATCCCACACTAGTTTATAAAATCGGGAAATATTTTTATGAACACATAAACACCAAAATGACAAAAATCCTAAGTGGGGAATCGGAAATATGAATTTTTAGAGATTAACCACTTTATAGAGCTAAAAATCATATAGTACCACTCTGAGACATCCGGTCACACTTGACCGGGACAAAGTCAAAGTTTGAGGCTGACCAGGATAGAGCCCTGTTCAGATACACTAAGCGGGAGACCCCGGTCAAAATTTATCTTCACACTTTTTCTACAGTTGTCGCTCAACCCTCCACAACGAGCCAGATTCAGTGAGGGTTCGCCGGCTTGACTTTCTCTGAGGCCCTGCTCAAATCATGTAAATCAGGAGCTCCGGAGCTTTCAGAGGATTAAGGTTAAATCTAGGCTGGGTCATGGTTGAAGATAGTCGGCTTCACTCTCAGTGTCGGGTCAGTCACCTCTTTGAGCTTTTTTACAAAAGTTCCCCAAACTTCATTCAGTGTGTGCTTCCTGAAGGTCTTATAGGTTCAAAGTGTCCAAAACACCAATCCAAATGTCTGAAATGAGATCCCTGCTTATAGTTACGCCCCCCCCCCCCATCCCCGGGGCACCTAGGGAAGACCTTGTTTCTTATGGTATATAAGACCTTGGGGGTGCCAATATGTAAACATATTGTAGATTATCACTTTTAAAGTGCCCATACCACCAAAGTCGAATTTGCACACAACTTACTTTTAAAGCCTTCAAAATGACAGCAGGCACTCAGAAGTGCACACATGCAAGTGCAGGAAATGTGTAGGGCTTTTAAACTTCTATGCCCTGTTATATACTAGGGACTTAAGGGTAGATTGAACCCCCTAGCCTGATTATATACAAAGGACTTATAGGGTCTTTCAGTACCAATTGTGCAAATTTACTTTTAAAGACAGGCTGCAAGACAGAACTATCATTAAAAGGATATCAGGCACACAACAGTGCACACATGCAAGTGCAGGAAAGCTGCTGGGCCTCTAAACCTCCATACCCTATTGCATTCTAGGGTCTTAAACATAGATTGCACCCCTGGCCCTATTCTCTAAGAGGAATTTATAGGTTCTGTCATTGTGAATTCTATGTGTACCCTATAACGTGTACCTTTTTAAACATAGCACTTCCCCTGCGACTGGTTAGCAGAGCCCAAGGCACAGTCAGAAACAGTTATCACCAGTATCATTCAGCAATAAATGGGGGCGAACAGGGTAAAAGGTAGACTTTTCAACATACTCGACCCCCCCTATCCGCTCTGGCAGCTTGGTATAGTTTAGTAACACGCGTGTGTCGAGTGGGACTAGTAAGCAAGGTAGGTAGAGCTAATGACTTCAAAGGTTCCGCAGGAAACAACGGGAAATGAGCCTGCAAAGCTTTCCTTAGTCTATGAAACGAGAATGTGAATAACAAAGTTTTCTGATGGATGTATTCAACATCAGCAGATGTCAAAAAAATGCCATGAGGAAATAGATCTTACATTTTGTCAATTCCCGCCTGAGCCAAGATGCACATGATCCCCTCCTCATGAGTTACTGAAATGTCGGCATGATAAGCAAGAGGAAGCAGTGGGGAGTATAAAGGTAGCTTCACAGCCAAGGGACCCACTGCCTGCCAGGTAGCAATCGTCAAGTTGACCGTGTTGATTGCATCTCGGGGCAAGGATCGACGGCTACGTGGGAGAATAGAGCTCAGCGGTATGGGGTGTGCATCCCAATGTTCCCCCTCTACATGCGGAAGAAAATCATGAGGTGCAAACCAGAAATGTGCGTAATCTGCCTGCGCACATAGATAATATAAATAAAAATGTGGTGCATTAAATCCCCTGTGTTTATAGTCAAGGAGAAGTGTCTGCCAGCCCACCCTAGCCTGCTTTCCCCCCCAGACTAAACAAAGAAGCAACGTTCGCAATGTCATGAAAAAATGATAGGAGGGGGGATAGGTAGGTTATTAAAAAGATATAAAAATTTAGAAAGCACCACCATCTTTACAAGAGCGATGCGATCTACAAGAGAGAGCGGGAGATGAATCCACCTTTCAATCTGAAGTTCTAGCCATGTTGTAGCAGTGCCATAATTATCACATAATACTCTGTCAGGATCCCGGTGAATCCAGATCCCCAGATACTTAACTGACTCTGCCGCCCACTCAAGAGGATTTTTTTTTGTGTGGAAGCGTGGATGCGGTCAAGGGCCTCACCAAATATTTAGACCAGTTAATGGATAATCCAGAGAAGTGAGCAAACCGGATGTATTCCGGCAGAACAGGCGCCAGATAGTCACGTGGATTCCGAATAAAAAGCAGCATATCATCTGCATATAATGAAATAATGAGTGAACGATGATGTAAATTGATAGCCGCATATTTGTGACATTGTCGAACTAGACAGGCCAGGGGCTCCAAAGTGAGGGCAAACAGCAGTGGGGAGAGGGGGCACCCCTGCCGAGTGCCACGAGTGATGGAAAACGAGTTAGAGGTAGGACCTCCCACACAAACCCGCGCTGTAGGGCATGATTAGAGCAATTTGACCCTATTAACAAAAAAGGGAGAGAAGCCCATTCGCTGAAGTACAAAAAACAAATACACCCATTCGATGGAGTGAAACGCCTTCACAGTGTCGAGAATGACTGCTGCAGCAGGTAATTCAGGAGAGAGGGTGTGGAACAAGGTGAACAAAGTGCAAATATTGTTGGAGGTAGACCGCGTGGGTATAAAACCAGATTGGTCTGGTAGGACCAGCTTCTGCCTCGGTGGTTGGAGGCGAGTGGCTAATATGTTTGCTAAAATTTTGATAGCGGTATTAATATGCGAGAGTGGCCTGTATGAGTCGCAATATACAGGTGATTTGTCCTTTTTTAATAGGGTAATGATTAATGCTTCGTGGAGAGAAGGGGGAAGGACACCAGAGTCGTAGGCTTCTGCATACATTTCCAGCAAAAAGGGGGTAAGCTCCTTGGCATAGGCCTTGTAAAATTCCGATGTGAAGCCGTCCGGGTCAGGGGCCTTTTTGTTAGGGAGAGAGGCTATGGCCATACGGACATCCTCCAACCTGATGGGTTGAACTAAATAGTCCATCTGTGCCTCTGACAACCAGGCTATGGCCACATGCAACAAGTAGGCGTCGAGTGCTGCTGTGTTCATCGTGCCTTGAGATGTGTACAGTGTCTCATATGTCTGCCTAAATTGTTCCGTAATATCTGTGACATTATAGTGGTCGCATCCTGATGTGTCAGTAATCTTAGTAATTACATCTTGGCTCAAACGGTGCTTGACTTTTGTGGCTAAGTGGTGACCCCGTCTCCCTCCCTCCCCAAAGGAATGAGCCACATGTTGTTTAGAAACATATCGCATCTCCTACTCTGCCACTTTCTCGTGCTCAAGTATGGCTTCCTTGATGGATGAAAGAGTCGACTCACTGGGTGTACCTTCATAATCTCGCTCAAGGTGGGACATCTTAGCCTCCACCTAAGCTATTTGGCCCTGCAAATCCTTCAATATAACAGCCGATGTGCTAATGCAAGTGCCTCAAACAGTGGCCTTAAAACCCACCCAAAGCACTCCAGCACTATCTACGGAACCCCTATTTTGGCAAAGTATTGTATAATAGCCTCCTGGATGGTCTCCAAGTAAAGAGGGTCCAGCAATGACCAGGTGAAGGAACAAGAAGACACCAGGGGAATACAAAGAGTGAGCTTCACAGGGCAGTGATCAGATAATGTGCATGGCATACCCTCTATTACAGTCGCCCAGCCTGCCACCCCATCGCTGATCAGCCAGTAGTCAAGCGAGACCAGCTGCCATGCACAGTAGAGATATGCGTACCCTCAAGTGATTCTACATGCCTGTGTCGCCATATGTCTAGGAGACCAAGTTCCAGCAACCCTAAATTAATCACATGGGCAGCACCTGGCAACTGATACTCCCTACCACTGGACTTATCCTTACTGAGATCCAGGTGCATATTCAGGTTTCCACCCCAAAGAATTGCTGCATCTGGCCAGCCCGCAGCACCATAAGAAGACTTTCATAAAACCCAGGGTCATCTATATTTGGTCCATAGCAGTTAACAATAGTGACCAGTTTACCTGCCAATGTGCCGTGCACCAAGACGTAATGACCGTCAGAGTCTATATGGGTGCGGTGAGCCACAAAGGAAAGACCTTTTTTTGTTAAGGTAAGGACACCCCGACTATACGAGGAATCGGAAGAGGACACCCTAAAGCCGGCCCAGCGAGCCCCAACCAACTGATCAGTGTTATGCGTGAGATGTGTTTCTTGCCGGAGGGCAACACTAATATGATGACGTTCCAAATGAGCAATCACCTGTCGGATCTTCTTCGGTGAATTGAGCCCCCATACATTCCATGTTAGACAAGAAATAATCATACTGTTACTGTGCATATTGAGGAAAAAACTGTACTGCATAGGAAATCCACCATACGATCAACATGAGAACAGAAATCAAGTGCAATAGCTTGTGAAGCAGGTAATTGGCTAGCCACATGAACCAACCCCAGTCCACCCACCCTCCTCACATCACCCCCACCCACTTCAGCCACCCCAACATGCTGAAGCCATCCCAAACACCCAACAAAACCCCCAGTGTAATACCAAGGGAACAACCAATGGTGGGGAACACCCATATAGGGGAGCGCCTAGCACAAACTCCCTCCCAGTAGGAAGTGGGAGGTGGCCAAGCCATCGTTCTCTTCCAGACCTAGCACAGTGTTCACGCGTCATAAATGTTCAGGGAGAGTGTCCTCTCAACAGCTTGTCACTGAAGGATAGAGGGAGGATATTAAGCAACAAGGAAAAAGGGGGAACGTTATCAATCGAGCCACAAGTCAGTACAATACGCTGCCTCCCAGATGCGTCACCAAGCAGGGTACAGTATTGTATACAAGGAGAGACAAGGAGAAGTACCCTTCCACAACACAAAAGAATTAGGATCCGCCCTGCTCATCAGTGCGTCATCCTGCCCTGCAGCGGCATCTCCACCGGCGTGTCTGGGGGACCAGTTGCGGCGAGATACAGTTTTAACAAAGTCCAAGGCCACTTTCGTCAGCGCAGATCCAGGATTCAATAGCAGCTCAGTCTACAATGGTGGTGTTGCAGCCAGCAAAATTCAGCCAAGGCATCCACTAGCTAGTTAGAGAGCTGCAGCAGAGGGCAGCAGTAGAAGGTAATTCTGTATTGCGAGGATAAGTGATGGGTAGTAGACTCAGCCGGTGGAGCAGCTCTACAGAGTGGCCATACTGCAGTGCACCGCCTAGTGCCCCCCTTTCTTCCTCTTATTTTTTCTGACCTGTTTTTTATACTCTAGGACTCTGGGCATTTTACCACTGCTGATCTGTGCTAAAGTGCATATGCTCACTCTCTACAATGTATCCCTCTCTCACCCCAGATAGATGGGTGAGAAGGGGACACAGATCTCAGTGGGAGGACCAGGGGGCAGGGTTTGCCAGCTCTGAGATCATACCACCCCAGGACCGACCCTGGTAAGGCCACCTCTGGCTTAGGGATTCTCGGGTGCTGTCAGATGGACAGAGGACAGGATACACTTGCCGTACAGACTCTTGCACAACACTTACAGTAAGTGTTTCCTTTGGGGGGTATGTGTACTCCCACTGAAGTCCTGACTTGCTAGGCACATGCTCAGCCTAAGGCTATAGACCCTAGTTTGGGGACCAGTTGCAGGTTAGCACCCCTGAACTGATGGGAGAATTGTGCAGGACTTCATCTGGGAACTTCTGGAAACAACGATATAAGATATAGTTAAGTACGAGTTCAAGATCCGATATTGTGGTTATCGTAGCATGCAGGTGGGGTTGGTGATGTTGTTGACCGGCTGAGTGATGCACACCCACTTCCTGGTTTGCGGGGAGTAGGAACGTCGGAGAAGTTTACTCTTACAGCACGGAGCACCCCAACACCCTGTAAGTACTATGCGACGAGCCACAAGCGGTATCCATTTAGGTGCTTTATGCACACATTATAAAGAGACTGTTTAGCTACTTATACACGCTCATGCTTATCTTTTTTAGACGCCGTACGGCACCAGTTACATGTAAGTGCTCGGAACACCTAATCTTCTTAAACGTGAATAGACACCAATGGCACAACCGTGAGCACTAAACCATGCACGCCTCACCTTCATAATTAGACACATTGAGCACTGACACAAGCATTTCATTTTATCCGCCCGACCACTTTTCTTTCTTTCACTTCACTTTAACCCGCCCGTTCACCTCGCCATTTCAGCCGGTCAACAACATCACCAACCCCACCTGCATGCTACGATAACCACAATATCGGATCTTGAACTCGTACTTAGCTATATCTTATATCGTTGTTTCCAGAAGCTCCCAGATGAAGGGTATACCACCCAAAATGCATTGGAGCCATCTCAAGAATGTATGACATGTACATAAAGAAAAGAAATTTAATGTCATGAAGTTAATGACGAAAAATGATTAAAAACATATCAACAACTTATTGATTGGAAGCTTATTCGAGCACCTACGGTGTGCACAAGAAACAGGGATGTCCCCAAGCTAGATGGGGACACAGTGATTATTTGCATTATTAAACGCACGCCGGACGGACGTGCCACCTGTATGTAGCACCCAACCTATGAACAAATCTTTAAAAAACTTTTCAAAAACCATCCCAACAATCGCTGTGCGCCCTCCAACCAAACAATTTCAGTCATTTCCACATTCCGCCCAGTGGAGGACAGCACGTAACATGCAGTACGAAGAAATAGCCACAGCAACAGAAGCCAGGGCTGACACTCTGGCTTTTGATAAAGGAGAAACCGCTCGTATATACGCATTGATCAACGAAGATATAGCTACAAGCACTTCCAACCGCACTAAGGAACAATGTATCCGGCAACTAATGTATCTATCCAAACGGGTGATCAATCAAAAACTCCACACCAGCACTCTGTTGAAGTATCATCGCTCGATGCGAATTCCCAGAGGGTTACGGATAGCGTTGAAACCGTCACTTTGCAAGAACTCAAAATCCTTCCAAGAAAAATGGAATGCCATTTTAAACAAGTGTAGCTTCGACCTGATTTTACTCATTGTCCAAGAATTATCGAACATACTAATTGAACTCAACAAAGAGATCAAAGAAATAGAAACCGAATTAACAAACATGGCCACCCCTGAGGAGTTAACAAAAATTCTTGAAGACACCAAAGTACAAATAGAGAAGCACACAAGAGAAATCAATGACCGAAAAATTAGGAAATTCAGGAGAGACACACAAGATTATAAACTGGGGGAGGTATACACGTGGGCAGACGTGTATGCCCAAAGAAGACGAAATAAACCATTCAACCCCCAAACAGACACATCCTCCTCAGGAGGTGACACATCAATCGACCCCCAAGGAGGGATGAACAGCCAAGAACCCACGAAACCACACAGGCTACCGATGACAACACAGCTGGATCATCAACTGTGGTCCCTTTTTTAGCGGAAGGCCAAGACAATCAAGACGACCCAGGAGGAGCCTTAGGAAAAACAAAAGAGAAAGAACCCCAACAATCCAACACGCGGAGCATGAAGAAGAACAAAAAGAGAAACACCTAATCAGAAACATCTCTGACACCATTATGAACCCAAATGAGATCAAACTACTATCCAAAGGTACTTCTTTCATACCCACTACTAAGACCAATCACTTAGAACTTCAAATAAGTACATCCAAGTTCATACGGAAACTCAAGTTGAGACATTTTTTTGATCATATAATTCCACCCACCACCAATAAGACTGACCAACTAATGGGACTAAGACCAACCAGCACGTTTGAAGCTCCTATGAGCCACAAAAGTATCGACCTCTTTGAGACATTGATAAGACAAGACATATCTAAACTTAACTACAACAAACCATCAAAAAGAAACATGACACAATAGGATTTTGATACATTGCAAAAAATTTCAAAAAACGTCAACATCAAGTGTGTTAAAGCAGATAAGGGAGGCGCACTAGTCGTGATGAACTCCAACATGTACAAACAAAAGATGGATGAACACATCAATGACGAACAATTATATCTGAAACTTCCAAGCAACCCCACAAACCAATTCAAAGAGGAACTTGCTCAAATCATCAATTAAGCACATGAAATGTCTACCATTGATGACAGGACTAAGAAATATTTAATAAAACCATTTCCAAAAAGTCCCACTATCACCATGATCCCCAAAATCCACAAGAACCTAATGAACCCCCCATGCAAGCCCATCGTCTCAACCAAAGGTTCCCTCCACGAACCGGTGGGAAAATTCATAGACCGCTATTTACAACCGATAGTGAAAAACATGAGAAGTTATATCCAGGATACCACTGGCTTTCTAACAAAATTGGCACAAATTAAAGTGGGCACTGACCAACAACTAATTCTATGTACAGCAGATGTACGATCACTCTACACTTCCATCCCCCATGATGGAGGGATAGAAGCCATCGAGAAAGCCATCCTTGAGAGTGACATAGAGGCAGGAATGCAAACATTCCTAATGGAATTAATCATCTTCATGCTTTACCACAGCTACTTTCGACAAGACGACACCTGGTACCTGCAGCGGTCCGGAACTTCTATGGGCAATTGTGCCACACCGACCTATGCGAATATTTACATGAAGCTCTTTGAAGAGGAGAACATCTACAATGACCCGAACTGGACGAACAATCTAGAAATGTACGCAAGGTACATTGATGATGTTTTCATTATTTGGAACAACACAGAAGAATCTCTAGTACAAGCATTGACAACCCTAAACTCGGCCAATGAAAGAATACAATTTACATGGGAAACCAATCACAAGACTATAACCTTTCTGAATGTAAAAATCACCACCACTGGAAGCGATTTTGATACAGACTTGTTCCGCAAACCCACAGACAGAAATAACACACTGTTATACACCAGCTTCCACTAAGGATCCCTAAAACAACACTTGCCGACATCACAAATGTTACGGGTAAAAAGGATCATCTCGAACCCATTACAAACAGAAACACGTCTGAACGAGATAGGAAAAAGATTCCAAGAAAGAGGCTACCCAGAGGAAATAATAAAAAAGGCCATGGAAAGAGCTCGAAGCACTCCAAGAGAAAAACTACTGACCAGAACAACCAAGAAGCAGGAAGACAGAATGGTCCTAGTATCAAGATTTTCCACGTTAAGTGTAGCGTACAGAAAAATTATTTTAAGACATTGGCCAATCTTAACTGCTGAACAGGATTTTGGAGATACATTTAGAAATCCTCCCATCTTCGCATATACCCGTAGTGCGAACATAAAAGAGATTCTCAACAACAACACAACCACCAAACGCAACTACAAAGGGACTCAACCGTGTATAAATTGCGGCAATTGTAATTGCATCATCAAAGGCACATCCATAAACCATCCAATGAAAGGGAATGAAATCAAACTAAAAGTCAACGCAACATGCGACACACAAAATGTCATCTACTTGATCAAATGCCCATGTGGCATCATATACATTGGCAAAACGGAAAGGAAAACAAAAATCTGCATCAATGAACATAAGTCCAATATAAGAACAAATAACTCGAGATCCAATGAAGCAGTACACTTCACGGAATCCAGACACAACGAGTCACAACTGAAGTTCCTGGTACTTGAAGTTGTGGAAAAACAAGAGGGCAAGGACAACCACAAAGAACTCTTAAGAAGAGAGATGACATGGATTTACAAATTACAGTCCATGAAACCCATGGGACTGAATGATCTGTTGGAATACTCATGTTACCTATAAAAACACCCACCACAGGTGTTTCATGCCATTTACAGATTTTCCTGAAGTACGAATGGTCACTTACCCACATAGCCAGTGGTGTAATGGTCTTAATTTACTTGTATATTCTTTATCATTCTTTATCATTCTTCATCATTTTGTATATCATTTATTGTGTTGTATGCTAACTATAAGAATGTGCTTTATGCGCACATTATAAAGAGACTGTTTAGCTATTTATACATGCTCATGCTTATATTTTTTAGACGCCGTACGGCACCAGTAACATGTAAGTGCTCGGAACACCTAATCTTCTTAAACGCGAATAGACACCAATGGCACAACCGTGAGCACTAAACTATGCACGCCTCACCTTCATAATTAGACACATTGAGCACTGACACAAGCATTTCATTTTACCCACCCGACCACTTTTCTTTATTTCACTTCACTTTAACCCGCCCGTTCACCTCGCCGTTTCAGACGGTCAACAACATCACCAACCCCACCTGCATGCTACGATAACCACAATATCGGATCTTGAACTCGTACTTAGCTATATCTTATATCGTTGTTTCCAGAAGCTCCCAGATGAAGGGTATACCACCCGAAATGCATTGGAGCCATCTCAAGAATGTATGACATGTACATAAAGAAAAGAAATTTAATGTCATGAAGTTAATGACGAAAAATGATTAAAAACATATCAACAACTTATTGATTGGAAGCTTATTCGAGCACCTACGGTGTGCACAAAAAAACAAAAATCTCCCAAAGCTAGATGGGGACACAGTGATTATTTGCATTATTAAACGCACGCCGGACGGACATGCCACCTGTATGTAGCACCCAACCTTTGAACAAATCTTTAAAAAACTTTTCAAAAACCATCCCTACAATCGCTGTGCGCCCTCCAACCAAACAATTTCAGAATTGTGCAGGACACTTGCTGTAAGAGCCCTGGAATCTGAAGGTACCTCTCCACAGTGGAAGGACTGGACCCCTGAGGGGAGGACAGGGTGTAGGAGAGCCCCCCCTATCTCCTGGTGAGCCTCAGGGTTCAGACCCTGGGCAGGAGTACCACTCTCATGATACCACCCTTACACTGGTGGGAGGGAGAGTGCAAAAAGGGTGTCAGTCATCTAGGGGTACCACTTCCCCACTCAGAGACACGACAGAGGTTGGAGAGCCCCGAAAGGCCTGGGGCCTGGCTCTTGTCACTGACAGCTGTCAGTGGCCACTGTGGGTTGCTGTCCTTGTTGACAGAGGTGGCCTTGGGTTGGGGACAGGAGTCACAACTAGGAGGTGGAATGAGCCACACTGCTGTGTTGGCAATGGTGGTTCTGTATGCGGAGAAGTGTGGCTCACTGGTTAGAGGAGGCAGACTGGTTACAGGAGGCAGACCCTGATGCAGAGGTCAGACCCGGGACCAGGGTTCGATTCCCAACGCGGCAGGGTCTTGAGCTCAAAATGTCCACGGACTCGATAATTCTCGCCTCGGTGCCGACTCAAATCATGGGTTCACACTCTGCAACTCTGGGCAATAGCTTGCCTAATCTCCACTACGGCCCTATCGCGATGGGATGCCTGGTCTTCACCTTGGGGATGCCCAGTAGGGGTTATCTCGCAGGGAAAGCCAGGACGGGTTCCCAAAGCAAGCGCTAAGAGACCTGTCGGTGATTTGGCGCTATATAAATCGAAATTAACATAACATAACATATGCCTACTGGAAGACATTAGTGTTCAGAGTAAGGTTAGATGCTGCCAGGCAGGACCCCCAGGTGCTGATAAGGGTTACCCATAGGTTAACTTAGTGGGCCGAGAGTCTGGACAGAGGGATCCCACTGCGTTTAGATAGGTTCAGAACTGGAACATGCCACTGCTGTTCTGGGCAAGGGTCCATGTTCTATCACCCTATGGAGGGAAGTCCATCGAGGGATTGATAGTCCACCTTAGTTTTAGGCAGAAAGGTGCTGTGTTGGACCTGGCCCTTTTTTGTAGGATTATCCTCAAATGTTTAACTTTTTCCTGCTATTTTTTCTGAACTATTTTTGTTGACTTTACAACTGCTGATGAGTGCTAAAATGCATGTGCTCTCTGTATAAAGTGGTGATTAGTTTATCCATGATTTGCATATTTGATTTACTGCTCAGACCCTAGTAAAGTGCACTGTGTGTGCCCAGGGCCTATTAATCAAATGCTGCTGGTGGTCTGGCAGCACTGATTGTGCCACCCACATGAATAGCCCTGTAACCATATCTCAGACCTGCCACTGCAGTGTCTGTGAATGCCGTTTTACACGGCCATGTCGACCTGACAAGTGCACCCACTTGCCAGCTCTAAGCCTTCCCTTTTACTACATGTAAGGCACCCTTAAGGTAGACGCAAGGTACCACATGGGGCGGGCTAACTAAATAAACACAAGAGGGACCCTGAGAAACCAATTCTTAGGGAGCATCCATACAGGGAAGAAGGTAAACTGAAGAAAATAAAAGGAAGCCCCTAGCTATGATTAACAAATAGGGCAATAGCTCCAAAATATTAAGAACATACACCCACAGGACAGCTCAATTGATACTTTATTTATTTTTCATTATTAGATATTTTATCATGTTTTAGTAGAGAAAACATATACCAAAAATACATCCATAAAAATACATCTGAAATATTACACAACAAATAAGATACACAAGCCCAACCCCGAAACAAACAACAATATCAAAGAGATCATATGTAAAAATACACTGTACCAACAACGACCATAAAAAACATACAAAAAAAGAATCAACAATTAATCACAAAAAAACAGTAAATCACAAAAAGTTAATGAAAACATCCAACATAACACAGAAACATAATGCACAGTAAAGTCATTCCTAACATTAACAAAAAGACAAATGAAGAAAAGCGCCAACGCGGGTTTCGGAAACTAAATAACACACAGTAAAACTTCCTTCATCAGGGCGCACATTTATCTATTTTTAGATCATAATTTGTGACCCGGAATTTAGTCATTAGAAGAATAATAGCATCACACAGTGTGCACGGCTGGGCTGAGAGCGCTGTCTTAAGCAGACTAGATGCAATTGTTAAATACAAACCAAGAGTAGAGATAGATTCTGGAATAACTACCAGATGGGCATGAGGATCCTAGGTAGTACCTGAGGTCCAAATAATTGGCTATCCAAAAAATGCTACGAAACCAGAGTTTCAGTAAATGCAAGCCGGTCAAAAACAGAAGAAGATGGCACGGCTCCTAGAACATTCAAGATGCAGTGAAACCTTCTCACATATAATTAGGGAATCACGAGCCGTAGGTAACTTTAAAGAAATGGCCACTTCTGAAAAGGATATATACTGAGGGCATCCATAATTCTTAACGATTAGAAGCCTTGTTAGAATAACGATGTCCAAACAATGAAGGGGCAAGAAGAATAGAGCCTCTGCATCGTCATGGGAAAGACCGGTAGGTTGGAAGGGCGTTGTGTTGGACCTGGCCCTTTTTTGTAGGATTATCCTCAAATGTTTTACTTTTTTCCTGCTATTGTTTCTGAACTATTTTTGTTGACTTTAGGACTCTGGGCATTTTACAACTGCTGATTAGTGCTAAAGTGCATGTGCTCTCTGTATAAAGTGGTGATTGGTTTATCCATTATTTGCATACTTGATTTACTGCTCAGACCCTAGTAAAGTGCACTGTGTGTGCCCTGGGCCTATTAATCAAATGCTGCTAGTGGGCTGGCAGCACTGATTGTGCCACCCACATGAATAGCCCTGTGACTACATCTCAGACCTGCCACTGCAGTGTCTGTGAGTGCCATTTTACACTGCCATGTCAACCTGGCAAGTGCACCCACTTGCCAGGTCTAAGCCTTCCCTTTTATTACATGTAGGGCACCCTTAAGGTAGACGCAAGGTACCACAAGGGGAGGGTGCAGTGTATTTGAAAGGTAGGCCATGTACTTGCATGTTTTATACGTCCTAATAGTGAAATACTGCTACTTTTCTTTTTCACTATTGCAAAGACTATCTCCCCCATAGGTTATCATTGGAGCTGCCTTGTTACCTCCTACAAGTAAAATTTCCAATTGGGGAGAGATAGAGATTTGGAGTTTGGGGTCCCTGAGCTCACAATTTAAAAATACATATTTTAGTGAAGTTGGTTTTTAAATTGCACGTTTGAAAATGTCACTTTTAGAAAGTAGGCATTTTCCATCTTTACGAATCTTTGCCTCTACTTGCCTATGAATCCACGTCTGAGAGAGGGTGACAGTTGGGCTGTTTGTGCTTTCACTCTAGACAGTCAAACAAAAGGAACTAAAGTGTGCCCAGCATATCCTGATGGCCCAAAGCCAGGCTGATGTGTCTTCCTGAGCTAAAGTAGTGGAAGGAATTGTCACTGTCAGCTGAATTGGGCTGTACCTAACCTCACACAAAGCTGTCTCCACCAGCCTGTAGTGTGTATGGAGCCAGGACAGGGAAAAGAAGGGTGTTGTGCACTACAAACACTTTTCTTTGAAGTTTGCCTACTTCAAAGGCAGAAACTAGCATAAGTACTCAGGCTGGGACACCATAACCTCAGAACACTTCTGGACTGAAAAGAGATTCTGCCAAGAAGAACACCGGGATGCTATAGGGGGGAAAATACACTCTGTGTGTTACTCCATTGTGCTGGCCTACTGCTTGCTGCTTTTGCCTTGTGCAGTGAAAGGACTGGACTTTGCTTTCTCTATCCAGCGTATCAAAGTGGTGCCAATTCCAGTTCTGGGCTTTTTGACTTGGCTGGTGCTGCCAAGAAGCCCAAAAATCCATGCATCGACCTCCAGCACTTGTTTTTTCCTGCTGAGGCACCGTTGTCTTGCTGAAAAACCAATGCATCACAGCAGTGTGACCGAAGAATCAACACAGCACCTACTGTGCGGCTGAAAGCTTGCTCCAGCTTGAGCAACGCGCACGGTGCCACTGACGTCCTTGGCACCAGCTCCAACTCCGACTCATCACCTGCCCTGCCCTGCACTAAAGTAAGGAACCGATGCATCACCTCCCCTGGGAGCAAGGAAACAATACATTGCTTTGTTTGTCAGGCATCTCACCTCCACTGCGCCTGTTTTTGTCTTTGGTGGGGATGCATCAGAGGCACTTATGATAATAGTGACACATCCATAGTTTTCTATGGACTGAACTACTGTGAACCTCTTAAAAGTTATATCTTTGCTTGTGTATGTTGGATTTTTGTTGATTTGGTTGTTGTATGCAGATAAAGATTGGTTATTTTTCTACACAGCTCAGGTGCCATTTGGCAATGTTTTGATTGTGGTACAGTGTGTGTATGTTCAAATGCTTTACATATTGTCTTTGAGAGAAGCCTGACTGCTCATGCCAAGGTACCAAAGGGGTGAGCAGGGGTTATCTTGGGTGTGTACCTGCTTTACCCTGACTAGAATAAGTGCCCTACTTGGACAGAGTGGAAACCACTGTCAACTAGAGACCCCATTTCCCTACTTTTGATCATCATCCCTAGTTCTCACCTACTCATCAGCAGGACTAGACAGCTTATAGTCCACAAGGTACTGGCGTGACTTCTCTTGCACACAAGTCAAAATGTGTTCTTTCATAAACAAATTGTACAGTCCCTCATATGTGTTTAGTTGGTTACCACCAATCCAGCCTTCTAGTGCTTTTTCTAAGAGGTCCGCAAAGTCCTCCAAGGACCGTGTGTACGTTTTCTGGGTGTCTCTGAATTTCACCCAATACTGCTCTGGGGTCAAACCAAATTCCTCATCTAAGCATCTTTGTATGTGGGTGTCGGATTTAGCCTCATACCCTTCTAGGAGCAATAGCCTCTCCCTCCCACCTATAGAAATTAGTTCCCACAAGAGTGAACACTAATGCTTGGGGTTGATGTCCCTCAACCCAAGGGCCTGAAGTAATCAGGGTTCCCAAGACCTACATGCTCCGAAGATAACCCACTTACACTCAAGAACTGTTGGCACGGAAACTGTAAAAGGCAAAAAACAAGTTTATTAAGACCCCATGGGGTGGTGGTACACTCAAACAGCACCCTTCGGTAATGCAAGAGGTATCACACCGAACACCGGTGTGACCCCAATTTATATACAGTTAGGGGCAATAAAAGATAGGCGGCACAAGTTAGGACACATTTATGTACATATATGGTCATGTTTTGGAACACTGCCAGCTCATTGGAGGGGGCACAACTCCGCTGGTCAGTTTGGCGCACATTCCTAAAGGCTTACTGGTCAGTTGGGACTGCGCATGTGCAAGCTTGACCAGTGCTAAAAATAGCCTGTTGCTGGGCAGACTGAAGTGGTCATTGGAACGGACAACGGACTAAAGGGCACGCCGGCCACGAGGCCGCTTATGATCTAAGATGGCCGCCACAGTATTCAAGATGGCGTTTTCGTATATAGCCAAGTTAAGGAGGACAACGTGTAGGTTCAGCTAATCGCTAACGCGGCCAGGCCAATTACGACAGACGACCCTTTTAGCGTTTAGCTGAATCTACCTCATAATGAACATAATCAGGATGTTCGTCCTCAATATCTATTAACATGATTTGTGTTACTTCTTTATGAAGCATCATCTTGTCATGAGCAAGAGCTCGTCTCGATGGTATGCAAGCTGATAGGCACATAGAACATAGGGCTGGGCCACATTGAATACACAGACATATGAAAAACATTGCTCCCACAAGTATACACAGAATCGTCAACAGTTTCCAGCCCCAAGTAGCAAGCATGGACCAGAACCATCCCGAAAGTGTCCAAGTTCCATTGTCTGGGTGTATTTCAGCTGCAATCTTGTGAAGCTTGGAGATGGCATCATAAACAGATGGAGAATTGTCCGGAACATATACACAACAACTGCTTCCGATAATTCTACATGCCCCCCCACGATCAGCCAAGACAACATCCAACACCATCCTGTTTTGGAGCATAACAATGCTGGAAATCTGTAGTTCCTCGGTAATGTTCCCCAGGGCAATGGCAGTGTCATTTGCTACAGCCTCGACAACACGTGTCAGTCGTCTTATTTTCCGGCTGTTCAGTGTGGCCCCCACAAAGGAGAATAGTCCCAAATTAAAGTCCACATACTGTTGCAAGGCAGTATCAGTCTGGTCAATGTCATCCAGAACAACAGTTCGCTTAACTCTATTCAGGACGAAGTCATGATATAACGTGTAATCATTGTGATACATTGGCGGGGCAATAAATACAGGTGGTAGTACAAAAGATACATAGCATGTGCCCAACCACCCCAATGGAAGCTGATGGTAACCCTTCGTTCCACAAATAAAATACGTATTCCGTGATGCAACAAATGAGATGCCATTCGGGCTATCAAAAGTGAGAGTGGTATTACATTCGCTTTTCCCCACTGCAATTGAACCCTTATTTCTGATACATAAATCGGCTTTTGTGGAAATGACATTAATAACATGTGCACTTGATACATTAAGATTCCTCTGGTTGCTGTACACACGTGGGGCAGACACGTTATCGGGCCTGTACTCTTCCCATTCAAATCGAGTACCCTCAGCCCGTGGAAACCCATCCTTGTCATGGGAACATACTTTATTCAAACGGAAAAGCACCCCCCCTTTGGTTGGCCATCTCAGAGTAAAAAGGAGGGTGTACCAAGCGTTGCATGATCCATTATGTGAAAACGGGAGTGGAATAAGTGGGGTGCCCCCTCTCTTTTGGTGCCCTGGCAACATCCCACACACCCAACAATTTGAGGTATTGGTCATGTTATGTGTGTGGTGAAGAATCTGAATAAAGCTGTTATTTAAATACGTTTGCCTATGACGTTCTTCGTGAAAAGGTAATGTAAAATGAAAATGTTCAGACGGAGCCGGGGTAGTCGGCAGCAAATGTTCACGTACAGGCACCACAAGTTCAACTACCCAGGCCATAACAGCTATCACCACACTAGTCAGAACAAAAAGAAAGGCACCCAAAACTTTTTTATCACGTGAAGCCATTGTTGCCATAGTTCAGAAATGTTCGTGCAAAGTCTTAAATAGCACAGATTGTTCACAAAGTCTCAAATACACGTGCGTGTATACCTAAAAAAAAGAAAAATACGGTGCTGAACTCCGAGGTAGCCGTTGTTTTCTTCTCCGGGCCAAGACGGGTGTCGCTACACTGGCAGAACTGATCCCCCCCCCTTGGAATTCCCGGTTTCCGTTTCACAAACCTGGAGCGGTAACCAACCAGTCTTAAAAAACAAAAATCTTCTTATCGAGGGCGCAAGTTGTAGCGCTCTCGTCCGGCAGCAGCGTGGTCCGGGAAGGCTCCCTCAACTTCGGCCGACGTCACAGCTGGGCTCTTTTCTTTCTCCAAGATCTCTTTGTAGTCGGTCAATACAGCAGGAGTCACCAGATCCGGGGAGACACGGCGACAATGTGTCGAATGCACCCACCGCTTCCTGTTGGTTACTCGTACAGCGGTGCGGGTTGCAAGAAGGACCTGTTCGGGGCCCTTCCACCTGGGCTCCAGACTGCTTGCTCTCTCAAATGAGCGAACCATCACGTGGTCACCAGGGCGGAGATCATGGCCCTCTCCAGTAGAGTTGTCAGGGAGCGCTTCTCGAACCTGTTGATGAATAGAGAGCAAATCATTTGTTAATCGTGCCAGATAGTCATTCATCATAACACAAGGCACATCATGTATTAATCGCGGCTTAGGCACCCCCCAGATATTCATCGGGCGCCCAAACACCACCTCATAGGGCGTAAGGCCAGTTCGGGAATGGGGTACTGATCTAAGAGAGAGTAGTGCTAGCGGCAAAGCATCAGGCCACTTCAACGATGTAGACGCCACAATTTTGGCCAGTTTAAGCTTCAATGTTGCATTATACCGCTCGACCAGACCTGCTGACTGAGGGTGGAATACAGCGTGGAACTTCTGCTGAATCCCTAACCCCTTCAGTACATATTCCACAATCTTTCCAACAAAATGGGGCCCATTATCGCTCCACAGAAATTTACAGACTCCAAAGCGAGGAAAGAATTCCTTAAGCAACACCTTGGCTGTTGTCAGAGCCGTATTGTCTTTCGTGGGGTAGGCCTCAACCCATTTTCTAAAAGCACATACCACCACTAGGACGTACTTCAGGTTATTGCAGCGCTCGAGTTGGATGTAATCCATTTGGAGAACCTCAAATGGTGCAGAAGGTGGAACGAACCCTCCTTTCGGAGTATGGGTCCCCTTTCCAGGATTGTGCTGTAAACAAACCAGGCAGGTCTGCACTACTCTCTTCGCAGTGTTAGCAATCTCAGGATGTTCCCAAACTCGTGTTAAAAGCCGAGTGATTGCAAGAGCTCCGACATGCGCCAGTCCATGTGTCCTCTGGACCATCGCCCGCAAGTAAGCCGCAGGCAATTTCCACTTCTCCATGTCTTTGCTTCTCCAACAACCCTCGTCATCTAGTACCCCATCTACTGCCCATGCCGCAAGTTCAGATTCAGTAGCTGATTTTTGAATATCCAGTATTTCTGCCCTAGCATCACTCCATCGTTCAGCCTGTGACTGTATCACGTACATGGGGGAGCTAGTTCGAGACATAGCCGTTTGTCTTGCTATGCTGTCTGCAAAGGCATTTCCTTGGCCCACTTTATCCGTGATCTTCTTATGGGCACTGCACTTCACTATCGCTACTTTCTTTGGGCCAAGCAGCGCATTTAGGAGATCACGCACTAGCTCTCCGTGCATAATGTGCTCTCCGTGTGATGTCAAAAACCCACGTTCTCTCCAGAGTAGCCCGAAGTCGTGTGCCACTCCGAAGGCATACCGGCTGTCCGTGTATATGTTCACACATAGACCAGTACTCAATTCGCAGGCTCTTGTTAAAGCTATCAGCTCTGCTGCCTGAGCCGATTTTTGTGGTATCCTAGCTGTTTCTACCACTGTCTTAAGTGTCGTGATCGCATAGGCTGCGGAAGTCGTACCATCTGGCAGCCTTACACATGATCCATCAACCCACAGTTCCCCATCCACATCTGGAAGTGGGACATCCTGTAAATCGACACGACCCTTTGTCTGTTCCTCGGTCAGGAAAACACAATCATGATGTTTTTCTTCCTGACCCTCCTCGGCCGGATAGGGCAATAAAGTGGCAGGGTTCAAAGTAGCGCATCTTTTCAGTGTAATATGTGGCGCCAAGAGTGTCAGCTCATATCCTGTTAGCCGTGCACTCGTAAGGTATTGGGTCTTTGTTTGGTTTAGCAGAGCATCTACTGCGTGAGGAACTAACACCAACAGTTTGTGTGATAACACTATTCCCTCACTCTGTCGTATGGCCACTGCTGTTGCTGCTACCGCTCGAAAACACCCAAGCAACCCTCGCGCTACAGGATCCAGAATGGCAGAGAAATATGCACATGGTCTCTGCTTATCCCCGTGTAGTTGCACTAACACTGACAACGCGCACCCATCATTCTCGTGCACGTACAATGTGAAAAGTTTCGTGTAATCTGGTGTGCCTAACACGGGTGCGGAACAAAGGGCCTGTCTCAGCTGTTCAAAGGCCTTCTGACATTCATCTGTCCATGCTAAGGGCATTGGTGTAGCTTTGGACAATAACGCTAGCAAGGGCTTTATAATGTGTGAAAAACCCATAATCCATTGTCTACAAAAGGACGTCAACCCTATGAAGGCACGTACATCTCTCTGCGTGCAGGGGACTGGTGTGTCTAGAATTGCTTGAATTCGATCAGATGTTAATGCACGCCCCTCCTTAGACAACAGATGACCAAGGTAAGTCACCTGGGGTCTACAATATTGGAGCTTCTTTTTCGAAACCTTATGATTGTTCTGCGCCAAAAAGGAAAGCAACGCAATTGTACTTTCTTCACATTGTGCATAAGTGTCAGCAGCAAGCAGGAGGTCATCCACGTACTGGATGAGAGCAACGCCCGACTGCAATTTAAACGAATCAAGCTGCCTTTTCAAAGCCTGGCTGTAGATGCTAGGGCTTTCAGTATAACCTTGGGGAACACGACAAAATCTATATGATTTATTATTGAGCGTAAAGCCAAACAGGTATCTGCTATCAGGATGAACAGGGATGGAAAAGAACGCATTCTTTAAATCAATGACACTAAACGTGGTGGCCGTTGGTGGAACCAAGGTAAGCAGGGTCGTAATATCGGACACCACCGGGTATTGGGGAATGACAATTTTGTTGATCTCTCGCAAATCAATAATAAAGCGATAGATTTTGCCGTCAGTGTCTCTCTTGAGAATCGGAAGAATAGGACTGTTGCAAACATTATAACGGACCTCCTCTACAACCCCTGCAGAAACCAAATCCTGAACAATACGTGTCAATGCAATTTCACCCTCTCTCGAAATCTTATATTGTGGTACTCGTGGTAGAGGGGCCCCCTCCTTAACAGTAATGTGTATTGGTGGAATACGCATCTCTCCCACGTCCGTATCTGAGGTCGCCCATAACGTATGCGGTAAAGAGGCCAAAGCTGGAACATCTAAGATGGCGTAAAACCTATCGGGGTCAGGATAATTGTCATTCAGGATAACCCGCACTCCCTCAGGGGCACAACGTATCGTTGCTCGAAAATATTTAAGCAAGTCAATACCCAGGATATTGTCTGGTGTATGGGGTGATAACAAGAACTGACCAAAACTAAAGTATTTGTCAAGACATAGTGCAAGGGGCTTGGACAATGGGCTGGGGGAGGGTGTGCCATCAAACCCTACACATGTAATCATTTCGCCAGACAGGGGAGCCCTCGGAACCAAGTTTTTCGACAAAGCGCTACGTGTAGCCCCAGTGTCGACAAGAAATTGATCAGTAGAACCCAGAATACCCGCTGTTACATATGGACCCTGCTGATCTACCGGCACTTCAACTGATTCCTTACCCCATCCTACGCAGTCCTATGCATGCACATAATCCTGGTGTTCCACATTCTCTCCCTCCGAAATCTGATATTGATTCCGCCTATCAAACGTGTTTCGTTCATCCTGGCCACGGCCCCTCTCCTCAACCCTTCCACGATCACTTCCGCTACCTCTCGCTCCCGTATAACCTCCCCTCGACCTTCCACCTCCTCGACCACGCTGACTACGCTGCTCACGAAGTACCGGACAATCTTCAGCCCAATGCCCAAACTCCTTACAATAAGCGCACTGATCCTCCGCAATGTCTGTACGACCATACGACGTATTTCCTCCACCCCGTCTACCTCTATCATTCCCTCTACCCTGTATTCCCCGAACCTGCGCCAACATCACCTTTGTTTTCAATTCCTTCGCCTTTTTCTCAACACTTTCTTTAGCCTCCAATTCCTGCCGCTCATAATACTGAGCCATAGTTAACAAGGACGCAGGGGTCGCCGTGGCCCAGGAACTTTCACTCGACTTCAATCGTTTTGCAATCTCCGGTAGGAGATTAGCCACATACTTATCTACAAACAAATGCCGACCCGTATCGTCTGTTAAAGATTGACCACTATAATCATGGAATGCCTCCTCGAAGCGTGTAAAGAAATCTGAGACCGTTTCATCGGGTTTCTGTTTGCACGACGTTAGCATAGTCCAATCAATCTTTTTAGAGGGAACAAGCGTCTTCAATTTATTCAAAATAGCCGCTGGAAGGTCTAGAATCAACTGACAAGGCTTACATGCTGGTTCCCTATCTAAATCGGCAGCATTTATTTCTTTCCATGTGCCCCCCAGTATTGTTTCATTGTTATTTTTACGAATTTGTCTCCACATATCAGGTGGCAGAATTAGCCCAAAGAACAAATCTATATCCACAAGAGTCATCACACAAGACGAAATAGCCCCTTCCACCCCTTCATAAAATGCCGCCGGATTTTTTCGAAGATCAGGTAAAGAATTTTTCAATGCCATAACATCTGCTCTATTCCAAGGCGTGTATACCCAGTTATATACAAAATACCCTTTCGCATCTTTCGATAATTTATCATCATCTGTACCGTCCCCTTTAGGTGGAACATACAAAGGCGCGGCTTCACGCATAGGCATAACATGCAACGCAGAACTCTTATCTGAACCACGGAGAGAACACTCCTTAGCCTGCCCGCTATTCTCCAATTCGGACTCCTTTTGCCTCCTTTTCCGCTCCTCCCGTAATTTCGTCGTTTCGTCTCGCAGCTGGATCAGTTGCGTGAATAGGTCATCGACATCTGAAAGATCAAAGATACCTTGAAGCAAATTCTCACGATACACTGATACCGATTTAGGTTCCAACGTGACAGAAAGTTCACGATACGCAGCAACAACTTCATCTGCAAAACTAGATAAAAAATACATCAATTCAAGATCCGACCACGCCTTTTTCTCCGTAAGCAACTGATCCTGAGAAACACACTTCTTATTCACTTTACGAGCACAAATACGCAAATGTGCGGACCTCTCCGCAGTAAACCTGAGAGCAGATACCCCCTTCTGTTCCGACTTATCCTGTCCATCGTCCTCCAAATCTGCAGCTGGTGCCGTCGGCGAAACGTACGGAGGCGGTGACCGATCTAGCAATGAAAAATCATCAGATTCATTATTAAGGACAGGATAAAGCGGTCGACGGATAGGAAATTGACCAGTCATTTGCAATTTACATTCCCGTTCCTCCCTCTCTTTCTTCTCCTGAGCCTCCTTTTCCTCAAGCTGTAAAGCCTTATCCCGAGCAGCCTTGCGCTGCTCTTTGTCCGCCAAGGCAACTTCACGCTTCATTCGCTCACGCACCGCTTTCTCCCACATTCGCACACAATCAAACATATTTTGTCTAGACCTGCGTTGAAACAAACATTGTTCCACAAACTGTACTTTACGTAAATCGAACGACCCATGTAGAGGCCATTGCAATTCAGGATCCGACTTTGTATACTTATGCCATAATTTGCTGTACATTATAGGGGGGAGGCCAAATTTTATATACATCTCACGATTTGGTGTTCCCTCTGGGGGAGCCGGGTGTGCTTCTGCTAACCTAATTGAGGTACCCTCTCCAAGACAGCACATCCCTCGGAGTGTGCTGAAAACAGGCATGTTCGAAAAGTATCACGGAAACGTGACACCGTACAAAATGGCACTTACAGTACTTCACACGATTGTGCCGCTCAGAGGGAAAAAACAAAGTTTAGAGAAACATCTCTACATGCCTGCCTATGTGAAGTGCACTACACATATAAGTTCAAAGATCTCAAATCACAATGTTAGCTAACTCAAATCAAAAACATAGATCGTAGGACTTCGGCAAGCGTCCGAGGACTACCTTACCGATCACAAATCATAGAACTTCAGTAAGCATCCGAAGACTACCTTACTGAACACAAAGCTTACCCAACTTCTCAAACGTCCAGATTCCAACTGCCAAGGTCTTGTAAGCCAAATCAGCCAAACGGCACTATCTCAGCGATGCAGACACTCGAAAACTCAGTCGGAGACCGGCGCCACCTGGAAGGTCAGATCGGAAGGAAAGGAAGAAACACCGTGGCAGCCAAGACTCGGGTCACTCGTGGCAGCGCGCGTCCATGGCGAGTTTCCAAGCCTTCGTCACGACCTCTCCTTCGGGCATCCGAGTCGCCGATGAGTCCCTTCGTGGTCGCCAATTTGAAGTAATCAGGGTTCCCAAGACCTACATGCTCTGAAGATAACCCACTTACACTCAAGAACTGTTGGCACGGAAACTGTAAAAGGCAAAAAACAAGTTTATTAAGACCCCATGGGGTGGTGGTACACTCAAACAGCACCCTTCGGTAATGCAAGAGGTATCACACCGAACACCGGTGTGACCCCAATTTATATACAGTTAGGGGCAATAAAAGATAGGCGGCACAAGTTAGGACACATTTATGTACATATATGGTCATGTTTTGGAACACTGCCAGCTCATTGGAGGGGGCACAACTCCGCTGGTCAGTTTGGCGCACATTCCTAAAGGCTTACTGGTCAGTTGGGACTGCGCATGTGCAAGCTTGACCAGTGCTAAAAATAGCCTGTTGCTGGGCAGACTGAAGTGGTCATTGGAACGGACAACGGACTAAAGGGCACGCCGGCCATGAGGCCGCTTATGATCGAAGATGGCCGCCACAGTATTCAAGATGGCATTTTCGTATATAGCCAAGTTAAGGAGGACAATGTGTAGGTTCAGCTAATCGCTAACGCGGCCAGGCCAATTACGACAGGCCCTCTCAAATGTTGTGAGCCATTTGCCAATGTCACCCCCTTTTGTGTACCTGGAGGGCATACTGACTGATAAAAGAGGGAAACTGTTATTATCAACATTGACAAATATCAATGGAGTAATAGTGAACAGTAACATGGAAGGGGACATTCCAGCAAGTTACACCAGGCGGGGTAACTGGACTCCATCTATCATAGACTACATAATTAGTAGTAAGGATTTGCTGGACACAGTCTCACATTTGCTTAACCAGTTCTGTCAAGAAAGCGACCATACCTTAATGCATCTGACAACAGATTGGTTACCAAAATCTTCTGCAGCCTGTCACATTATATACCAAAAAAGCAATATAGTGGTCAACAGCGAAAAGAGACGCATATTCTGGAACTCTTATACCATCAACAAAATCACGTCCTTGATTGATCATTCTCAGTTCTTAACAAAAATATTCTCAGAAAATCCTATCGAAAATTTTGAATTCATCATAAAAGAGTTCAGACTTCTCATCCTTAATATGACAGCAAAGGATGCAGCAGGCACCAGTAAGAATAAAGACAAAAATAAGCACACTTTTAAGAACTCTGAAGTAAAGAAAAAATTAAACAAATACATACGCGCCCAATATATGAATCCCACTCCAGAAATAAAAAAGGAAATAAATAAAACAAAAAATCAACTAAGACGCGAGAATCAAAAAGCTAAAAAATCTTTACAAGATCGTAATTGGGTCGACATCCAGATAGCGGCAAATAAGAATGACCAGCGCAAATATTGGTATCTAATAGGAAAACTTACTGGATCCAAAAAGAAATTACAATCAATACCAGTCCCTCCGAACGCCTGGGAAACTTTTCTGACAGACCTTTACAGATCAAACTCAAGAGTCCCCTCAGAATGCAGTGGGGTTTACAACAAAGGAAAAGTCAAACATCCATTAAATAAAATTACTGCATCATCTGTCGAACTAAACATACGTAATGCAAGATCAACAGGTGCTTCTGGCCCTGATCAGATTCCGATCAAAGCATTACAAATTGCCCCAAAGGAATGGAGTCAGTTGCTATATCACCTTTTTAACTATACTTTAGATACCGTTCAAGTTCCAAAATCTTGGCAGGGAAGTATAATCATCCCGATTCACAAAAAGGGAAGCAAAACCCAGGCAAACAATTACCGCCAAATAGCACTTGTAGATGCGGTGGGCAAAGTATTTGCAGCAGAAATTTTACATCGTCTAAAAGAATGGGCCTTCACGACAGGTCAGATACCAATGTTTCAAGCAGGCTTCAGACCTGAACATTCGGTACCTGACAATATCGCAGTTATCCAAGTCATCCTCGATAAATACGTAACACAAAAAAACCAGGTTGTTTACGCTGCTTTCATAGATTATTCTACAGCATTCGACCGGGTAGACCGACCAACACTGTGGAAGAAATTGAGGAAGCTTGGTATACACGAACAATTACTACAGTCTATAATAAGCTTACACACCAACACCTGGTGTCAAGTCCAAATGGGGGGAGAAAAAGGTTACACGAAAAGAATCAAAACTGAAAACGGACTAAAGCAAGGGTGCCTTCTAGCCCCAATCCTATTCTCCCTCTACTTAAGCGACTTGTGTCACTACCTGCAATCGGGCTCCAACCTACCTCCAAAAATTGCTGATCACAAAATATTTGCTCTGCTCTATGCTGACGACATAGTGTTGTTGGATCTTACCCCTTTCGGACTACAAATGTCACTTGATATTCTGCACAACTACTCCAAAGAAAACTATTTAGTCCCAAACATTAAGAAAACAAAAGTGCTAGCCTTCTCGGGGAGGAAACAAAGCGCCAAATATACCTGGAGATTAGGAGGAGAAACAATAGAAGAAGTTAAGGACTATCCCTACCTCGGCAGGATCCTTTCAAAAAACTTAACTAACACCACTCAATTGAACAATCTGCTAAGGAAATCAGAGACTCTATAGCGCAACAGGGAATAGACATTTCTCCTCTTTGATAAACATCTATAGAGTAAAAATACCTCCTGTACTTTCTTACGCGACGGAGTACATTCCCATAAAACAATGGGTTTTCATGGATCGCAAAGAGGAAAAGATCTTAAGAAAAATTCTAAAACTGTCAGATGCAGTACCTGTTCAAGCACTGAGATTGGAACTATTAGTCACAAGTTCTTATGCTGTAGCAAATGCAAATGTAATAAGGTGGGCCTACAATTTATTGCATGCAAAAGAGAACACATTAAGGTCACTGCTGAAAAAAGAAACCTTTGGGCCTGACGCTAAAAAGCAAGTATTCAGAGAGAACATGACTGAAGCATTTCGCGTAGCAAATATTAACATTGAAATGTTGCTAAATTGGTCACCAGCACAACTAAAACTGTTTTTAAAATGCTTCACCCCAAAATTAAGCTACGAATTGGACTCTCGACATTGCACTAAATTACCTACCTATAAACCCTTTGTTGATTCATTAGAATTCAAACAAAGTCGGTCTTATATCGGGCTAACCTTGACACACGGCGCAAGGAGAACAATTGCTATGCTTCGATTGGGCATCCTTCCCGTACTCTCATTTACCTCAAGATGGTCCCCGGGAGGATCTCCTTTATGTACATTGTGTGCAGGGGGCGATCAGACTCTGGAGCATGTTTTATTTGTATGTCCGAACCAGATCGCAATTTCAGCCCGCACTAGATTCCTAGAACCAATATATCGCTTATGTAGAATCACGACGGTGAGAGAACTTATAGCTCTTTGCAAACAACCTCCGAACTAATTCGTTTGTTATAATTTGTATAAATTTCTGAAATCGTTTTTATCCCTGTATTGATAAAATTGAACCTCTTTTATATATGTAACTTGTATAATATATTTTGTGGTCCTCTGTTGAGTACCAGTACAAATAAAACTTTTTGACTTTGACTTTGTGTACCTGGGCACTATTCCTTTGGGGAGTTTGGAATTAAACCCTGCACCCTGGGAAACCTCAACTTCTTCTTTATTTTCATGGCCAACATTTTTTCTTGCTTTCGTCTCCTTCCACTGCTCCCTACCTAATTTATATTTTCTCTATTGTAGGGCTAGTTTCTCTTCTTTTAGTGATTTCCCGGGCCCTTGTGTGGGAGAACGCCCTCTCACCTCTAGGACTTACGAACCTATTGCCAAAAGCAATAGAAGAACTATCACCTTCACCCTCCTCCTGGGTGATGTTAGCCTGAGCAGAACTGGTTCTGGCTGGGTTCAGTGACTAGAGAATTTTGAGAACAAAGACTTTTGGGGTATACATATCTGTGCCCAAACCCCTGATTTTTGTATTGCTCCTGGATGTCAAGAAGAACCTCAGTCCGTTTCACTGAAGGACTCTGCAGGAGAGGACTGTCCTTGAGCTTGTGTGCTATTTCTTGGATTGGCCTGCAGTAGTTTCCCCTGGACTTGGAAGAAAAGAGAAAAGGACTTTGAGAGAACTTTTATTTCACTTACTAAAGCACTCACCCACGGGCTAGAAGAGAGCTAGCATCCTGCTGGAGTCACAGGCACATCTGACTCCCCCACCAGCCTCCTGATTCCTCCCAGCGAGGATTTCTATCTGCAGGTGAGGCCCCTGTGAGTTCCAGGGCCTCTAGTTCTACTACAGAGAAGAAAGTGCTGAAATCATCGCCGCAGCTGAAGATCGTAAGAAAACTCACCATAAGAAAAATCACCGCTGCCGCCGAGCGCTCGCAAACCAAAAATCATCGCATCGCATGCTTGCAGGCCACAAAGTGCTCACTAACACCCAAAGATCACTGCATTGCACGTTTGCGGGCTTTTTGAGTGCTCGCTAACCCCGGATCCTTGCACCGAGATCATAGGCATCACGACATTGTAGTGCGGGCGCCGTGCGTCCACCATTTTCATCGCATCACACCCGGAGCGCCATTTTCTTTCACTGCAACCGTATCGCACATGCAACAGGCTCAGCACATCATCCCTCCTTGAGGCAAGGATTCAACGCATCACTGGCCTAGTGTGAAGAAGTTAGTCACTTTGTCCAGCACGCTCCCGCAGACCGGCACATCATCCTCCCTTGCGGCAAGGATTCAACGCATCGCCGGCTTTTCGTGAGGAAAATCATCGCTACAGCTCCATTGCGACATTTTGTTGGTTTTACTACGAAATCCAGGTACCTTGTAAGTAAAAGGGTCGCAGAGATCACTGTCTTGAACTGAACTTCCATTTGTACACTTTGAACTATTTTTACAGCCTTTCAAGACTATTCCTATTTTACAGTATTGTGGCTTTTTAATGTTATTGGTCTTGTATTAAGCCTATATATAAGGATACTTATTTTTTTATAACTACTTGTGTGGTGTCCCTTTGTAGTATTCCTCACTGTGTTACTGTGTATGATCTTAAATGCTTTACACACTGCCTCTGAGATAAGCCTAGCTGCTCATGCTACGTTAGCATAGGGTTGAGCAGGGGTTATCAAAGGGTGTAGCCCCCTTACTATGACTTAGGAAGAAGGGTCCCTACTTGGACTGTGGCCAGCCACTGCCAACTAGAGACCCCAATTTCTAACACCATTGTTTTTGTTCGTGAATAGTGTAAACTTTTCCCACATTTTGGCTGTTTTATTCCTGCCCTGCCTACTGACCCTGCTACATGGATCCTTTTGATATGGGCCATATGTTTTGTTTGCATTGCCATATATAGTGTCTGTGCACTACTTTTTCTTTTGACTTGGCTTGTTTTGTAACTTTCCTGTTTGTATTCTGACCTCTGCTGCTGTCTCCGGGTGCTGTCCGCGTTGTCTTTGCTCCAGTCCCTTTCCGCCATAGTTTGTGTTGCCTTTGTTCCCACCCTCTCCTGTTGTCCATGTTCACTTTGTTCCCACCACCTCTCACCATAGTTTGTATTGCCTTTCTTCCTGTACCCTCCCGTTGTCCTTGTTGACTTTGTTCCTGCCCCTTCCCATTGTCCATATTCACTTTGTTTCTGTCCCCTCCTATTGTCCGTGTTGACTTTGTTCCCCTTCCTGCTGTAGTTTGTGTTGCCTTTGTTCCCGCCCCTCTCTCTTTGTCCATGTTGACTCTGCTCTCCCCCTCCTGTTGTTTGTGTTCACTTTGTTCCCACTCAAAATCAAAAGAGGGAAGGAAGAGCAACATATTTTAACAAGGTCCTATAAAAGTAGAATCCCAAAAAGCAAAATGTCACTACAGCCCCGAAGGACGGTCCGGGAGGTCTTCATCTGCAGAAAGAACTGCAAAGTAAACAAGAAAGTGAAAACGCGGCTCTGAGTCCACCCCTTAATTAAGAGATCCAAACTCGTAGCTAGTGGCAAACTAAATAGTCACATACACCTTGTAGCGAGCGGCGAAGTAAATAGCCGTATGCACCTTTTCACCCTTACAGGTTACTGCTACAAGGAACAGTGCAGTCTAATTAACGTTGAAGCCTGTGAATAACTTTACTGCACATACGGAAAATGCCAGGTAAGAGAGGCCCTGAATAGGAACGTACTAAACCGGCCTGTATAAACAAAAACAATAGTTAATACCCATTTATTTATACTCCTAGCAAGAGAATCCAATATGGTGTAGTGAACAGTAAACGGCCGTCCTTCTTAGGAGAAAAACAGGAACTTTGAAGGTAATCAAATTGAACAACATTAGTGTTTAAATTTTAATTTTCATTGGTGAAACGAAAAGGGCAATAAAAAGGCCCAGCTTCCCTTTAAAGTAAAAAAGAAAAAACAAGGGGGGCCAGTAGAAAATGTAATAACCTATACGTTAAAGCTTCCCACACAATCTTCTAGGCGATCTAAACAGGGACAGACTGGGGCTAGTCGGAACTCTTTAATTAATTGTAGTAGACACTAGAATAAACTAAATATGGAAATTGGATTATAATTGATACAACATATGACGATAAATAAAAGTAATGTCTCTCTCAAACAGTGAGGATTGAGAACTCACCCAGTGGGTCTGTAAATTAACAGAAGAAAAGAAATAACCTACTGACATTTTGAACCACCTTCATAATAACAAGGTAATCTCAATAAAAACTAGACTGAGGAATTTTAAAATCATATAAAACTCCCTGTCTGATGAGAATGTTCTTTCCAATCTTAGAAAGGATGGAACAAATGCCAGATTTCGAAATCGCCCATTGATCAAAGCGACTTCGTAGCAACCTATTCAGGTATGTTTCAGGTACCTTTGGCAAATTTAAATGTCCAGGTGGATGTGTGATTCAGGCAACTACCCACAAGAAAAATGTAGATAATATAGTCAACATAACCTAACCTAGAAGCCTACAAGGTTTTTCAGAAATCCATCCCAATAAAATATTGGGATTTAGAATGGATCCAGAGAAAATGGTGGATACATGAGGGTTGTTGGATCAACAAATGGTTTTTAGTTTTGTACATTGGCAACAATGAGATAATACACATTACCATATAGAATAGTGAAAGTTTTTGCTTATAATCAAGAACAACCTAATACATTTGACAAGAGCAGTTCAAGAATGACAAGGAGAATGGAGGGATTATAATGTATTATGTATAAATGAATGATTGGTGTAAAATTTAATATGAGAATAATCCTGTTTTTATAACAAGTATTTATATTTTTTGTTTTAACTTTAGTGGTTTTAAATTTGGAAAAATTGTCCTGAAGAAGGTGACCATCTATATCACAGAAACGCCGCGTCGACATATTTTTCATTGTGGAATTGTCATATTGTTTTTTAATTTATGAAAATGTTTTTTAACAAATGTGAATTTTTTAATGATTTGTAACAGAAATACACAATAAACTCTGGAGAAATCTTTAGATAAACCTTTTTGTCCCAACATTCTCTTTTGTTGAATTGAAATCATGTTTTAAAATGTTAGATATTGATGTACCTTGTTGAAATTGTAAATTTGTCGATCCTGATACAACCCTAGATACAACTTTGTGTGTCACCACTTTGATCAGATACGGATCCCTAAGAGACTGTAGTCTCTTTCCAAAAGTACATGAAAAGGGATTCCTTATATTTGCCTTTGTTCCAGCCCCTCTCTCTTTGTCCATGTTGACTCTGCTCTCCCCCTCCTGTTGTTTGTGTTCACTTTGTTCCCACTCAAAATCAAAAGAGGGAAGGAAGAGCAACATATTTTAACAAGGTCCTACACCCAAGCTCTTTCCAAAGAATAGCTCAATGATTATCAAGATCGGGGTAGTTCCTCCTGAGCCCAATGGTCACCGAAGGTTAAACCAGGTGGCTGATAATACTGTCACAGGAAGAAGACCTTATGGTCAGATCTTGGTGCCCTCACACACCTGATAGGGTATCATGCTTCATCATTGGGCGCTCCTCGTCAGGTCGGCGAAGCAATGCCTGACGGGCATGGGGGGCTCTCTGCCAGATATGTTTTGATCCGAAGACACTGTATAGATGAGTGCAAGTGAGGGGGCTAATTAACTGTGTTACTAGTGAGATGAGTGAGTGGTGACTAAAATAGACTCTGGCATCCTAAAACAAATATTTATAGGAAAAGGGTACCAGGACTAAATTAAAACAGTGGAGCTATCATGTGGTCCTCAAGTATCAGGACAGCTGCTTGTGAGATGTGATCAGCATGTTTCATGCCTTGATCGCGCAAAGGTCGGGCGGTACTTCATCAGGGCCAAAAAAACAGTTGAGTCATGCCCCTTTCTGGGGCGTCAGGCCTCCCTTCTATAGAGGGATGACATAACAAGGTTTACTGGCCTAACCCTAAATGATTGCGGTTTATGGTTCCACCTAAAAGAGAGGGAAACTTAAGGTGGAGAAATACATGCAACAGGTAATTGGAAATTAGGTTCTAGGTCCACCAGAGTAGTACAACAGTAAATTCATTAATGCCACTAAAATAAGTGATGTGTCTCATGTCACAGAATTGAGTGAGTGAAGCTCAGCAGAATGATGTACTTCTAATAGAAAATGTCCCTCATGCTGTGCGTATTTCTATCTCAAAAGGTCAAATGTGAGTGCATACAACATCATACGCTGTTGTTTTTGGATTGATTTATAACTATGCCCAAGTAATCCGGCACTGGGTCCTGTCATATACAGCCCTGGGGTATCATAGTCGTAGAATTACTGAAGCCATGTGGGCACAATCTAAAATGCAGTACCATAATTGGCAACGGGAGGCGAATGTGCAGTATAAAAATCACTCTGGTGAAACAGTGCCCCCAATGCTGCCTGTATTCTCATGCCAGGGAGTGACTTTTGCTGTGCACAAATATCATTCTTTTGGTCTCATATTCGATGTGTAATGATGAGTTATTATCAGCAAAACAACATTGAATCCTCCAGCACCCTGCCCTTGGGTTACTAAAGCCACAATATTGTGCTGTAATATGTGAATCTGTAAACAGTAACGGGAGACGAGGGGCAATTACTGCCAAGTAATGTAGAATCCCATAGAACCCTGTCCTGGGGTACGGCAGTCATGACGTTGTGCGATAACACGCGACTCGGTGATCAGTAATGGGAGACGAGGGGTAATAACCCACCGAGAAGAGCCATGTCCGAATCGAAACTGACACACAATTGCAAACAGGATAGTAAAAGGTCCCCTCCCAGAAGACTTACTTTTGGGCGATCAGGACTGTGCAGTCACACCTACCCCTCTCCATCGGACTGGAACACTGAGGCTGCAAGGTGGCGTCCCTCTCATAGAGATGCCGGTCATGTGGTTGTGTGCCCGTTTTGCTAGTAGACTTACTGGATCCAAGTAGGTTAGGTGGCGAGTGTGGCCACCGTATTATGAAAAGGAAAATATATTGCGTTTTCTGTATGAAATATAGTTCCATGGACAATAAAGTGGAAAACAAGTTAGAGGTAGTTAAGAGATATGCGCCTGTAGGCCTATCCTCTAACTATTGGCCATTGGGGATCCATGAGGTGTCCTGAACTGGAAACATTACTAGCCAGTTAGGTGGCTAAGGAATTGTGGCTTATGCGGTGGCCATATTTGGAGTGATAAAAGTATTGATGTTAAAGGCATGGAGATGTCCAGGAGTGATGATTGTCTCTCAATGAGTTTCATTTGAGCAAACAGAACATACCCGATCGGCATGACAGGAATGACCAAAACAAAATAAATACCAAAATTGATTATAGGAAAATTAGGGGCGATCACTATAAAATAGATGCATAAGAAGCCCTCATTCGTCCCCAAAGATAATTGAGACATTAGGTGAAACATTGAATCATAAGGTTCTCCTCTCTAGTCTCAAGAGAGACACCCGGACAGAAAACTTAAAGGTCACAGGAGAGAGATTAATGAAGGATTTTAAATAGGATTGTAATCCATTGAGAAGCTAACACAGACCATGACTCAATCATGAACAATCAAACAGATGATTGTTGTCAAATATTAGAGTCCTGAAGAAGGGGGTTCTATTGAACCTCATACACCGAAATGCCTCGTCGACAACTATTTGCTGTTTAGCATTTGAATTCTTGTGATATTTTGCATTGTCTTTATAATACGTACATTGTATAGATGTTTTCGATTGTTTTTTAAAAGATTTTTCATGTGTGAGTCTTGATGTATGAAATATACTGACATAGAAAGGGAAAGGAGCTGGTTAAAAAGAAAAGACAAACACCTATGTCATTCTGAAAAAAGTGTTGTTTAATCATTTTAGTAAGTGATTTTTATATACACTGCTACAATATAATTAGGGCTCCCGGTTTCATGGTATTTATTTTTTTACTATTTCCAGCTGCATTTATCCACATTTATTTTAGCCACAAGCAGAAGACGACTCTGTAGCAAGTATTTTTCCACATTTATTTAAATTGACAATGCACACATGCACTCGGTTTTTATAGGTCAACACAATACATTCATCTGAAAACTTTGCCATTTGCAGAATGTCCCAAATATACTTATAAGTGCTAGCACAAGCCACTTGTCTCAGAGCCTTTTAGTTTCTCTCATCGGCAGAGTGCTACATCCTCTCCCCCACTGAACACTGAACACATTACTGCCCCACTGAGAGAAACTCACGCTGCCTTCAGGTACAACCCAATTGTGCCCCGCTATAAACACCTGGAAGCAACTCAATTCAAACGATGTAATAGACAAGAGTAATTTGCTGGAAAACAACAAACACTCATAGATAAGGACATGAAAAGAAAAGTAGCCCTTCTCTCCTCCTGAAGCCACCTTTTGGAATAGAAAAATGCCAGAAAAAGACAAAGAAAAGTGTTTCCTCTTTTTTTGGATCCATTACACTGGGGAACGAATGACAAAAAGGAGAGGAAAGAACAGTCACGGGTTTCTGCAAGTGAGGAGAAGCATGACAGAAAGAGAGGGAATAAGAGAAAGAAAGAGGGGGGCAGCCCAAGTGGACACTGTCCTTGTCTTGTCCGAGCAAGAAGGAAGATACAGCAATGGTTATGGGCTATGCAGTCCGGACACAAACTATGCAAATTCTCCAGTCAGTGGCATAGCAAGGCTTTGCCGAGATTGTGGTCAGACTGTTCTTGCAGCCACACATACCCAGTGTACTGCTCTTCAGTCCAGCCACAAACTCGACAATCACTACACTGACGTAGATAGGCTGTGCCGCAAAATGGCAGGAGGGTTAGCTGGCATCCGATTCCTGCTTTTGCTGCCCCCAAAACGGCATATGCCACTGACTCAAGCGAACTCCCCCCCAGCACTTACCTTTGTTTTGAAATGGCTGGCCAGAGTTCACTTGAGGGGCGGACTGGAGCTCGGACATGGCTGGGGCAGCAAACAAAATGCAGACAGGAGCTCAAAAAGTCTCCTCATCAGAAGAAATTTCCAGCAAATCTGAAGCTGGTGTTTCGTGTTACTGTAGGCAGCCACAGCCTTCGAATCAGGAAGAGGGCATGGCGAGGCAATTTTGCTGGAGCACGGCAGCCAGGCAAAATGTGCTAGTATTTTCCCCTTTTTACATATAAATACAGACAAAGGAAAACTTGTATTTATATGAAAACATCTGTTTAAAAGGAAAACTGTGAGCCCTAAATATAATAAATAACATACATTTTCGCATATTCAGTTCAGTTCAGTTCAGTATTATGAGTCTATAGAATGATTGAGGAATGATGAGTGAGAGAAGTGAGGATTGTAATACGATTAAGGCATTGGTATGTGGGGGATATTTTTGTAATTCTATCATAGTGAACCCTGACCCCTACTGGTGTAAGGGTACCTCTCGAATTTTGAGACTAAGTAGATACAACTACATCATGTGTGTAAACCTGTTGTTCACTAGACCACGTGAGTGAATTTGATGTATGCGATTGTACTACTATCCACATGGTACCTCTATGTGTTGCGACCTACACCTTTTTAATGTATGTCCAATTAGACCAATAGACCAAATATTTATTTATTATGGTTTAGAATTCCGAAGAATTCCACATAAAATACATAATTAAAACACAATTCCATACACCAAGAAATTCAAATAAAATTACAGATTCTCTTTTTCATTAAAAAATACATGAGCTTTAGGTAATAAAGTTGCCGTATATGGATTGTTACCAATTTATACAGATTGTTTAAGCTAATTCTGTTCTAAAAGCATTCAATTGAAAGAGCACCATTTTTCTATTCACTAAACTGTACTCTGTGGTGGTCAACTTAATTACAATTCAGATGGTCTTTCAACATATACATGCTTATTTCAGATACAGCACACTATAGTTTATCGGAGAAACCTGATTAAGTAAGGTATGCAGGAAAATTAATATAAGGTTATAATCTAAAAATAAATATCAAACAACACACGACATTTGAAAAGATGTACATGTTTGGTTGTAAACATAAGAGCATAAACTTTAGGGCTGAAGTCAGAAAAGAGTGCAAGTGCTCTGTGTGTCTTCTTTTGGAAAAGCTATCCCAATTACTACTAGCAGCAAAAAGTCTTTATAAGGTGTGCAATAAGTGCTAATGCTCTAAGCATCCTCTATGGAACACTCTTTACCAACAATTAACTATATAGAGTCCTATACATGTTATTCTAATAGGTTTCATACAGCCTTTAGAATAGACTTTTTTTTATCCTCTAGATCATTTCAAATTTCCAGCGCATTGATGGGTTGTAATCCCTTTTCAGATCATGGGAGGGTAGAGGTTGAACTGATACTAGAGGGTATAGAAGGGGTGCGTCCTAGGTGGCAGATGGATTGCACCCTTTTACAGAATATGGTATGGGTAGAGGGCTTTAAAGATTGGATAAAAGATTTTGTTTTGTAAATAAGGATTCAGCGGAGCCGTTTGCGGTATGGGGTGCATTTAAAGCAGCAGCCCGGGGGCAGATTATAGCATTTTCCAATAATAAGGCAAATGTTCGAAACATTTCAGCCCTTCAGTGCGCTGCTGAGAAGGAGTATGCGCTAAAACGCAATCAAATACCTAATAAATAGGAACAAGCTAAAGTATTGCTTAGGGACTTTTTCACTCTGGAAGAGATAAACAGTTCGAAGGCCTTTCAGCAAAGGCTATATGAAGATAGTCAACTGATGGGGAAGCTTCTGGCTAATTCGATTAGACAAAAAACAAGAGTCTTCCATTATTTTGAAAATTCAAGACTCTCTAGGTGGAATAGATACTCAGAGCGAGGGAATTGCGAAAATATTCCTTGATCATTACGAGAGAATTTACTCCACTGATATTCAAGTGGAGGGAATATTGATCAAGGAATTTTTTGATAATTTGGATATTCCCAAAATCTCCGATTCTAGGCGCAATCAAATAGGCTGCGAAATAAGTTCCCTGGAAATTCAAAACAGCATAGAAGAAACAGCGGGAGCAAAAGCCTCAGGTATGGATGGGTTCCTGATCGAATTTTATAAGGTTTTCTTGAAGGAACTAGAAGATCCCTTGAAAAACTTATTTAATTACATCAGAGTAGGCGGTAAGGTTCCTTCCGAGTTTAAAGAGTCCACAATTATTAGCTTCGTTAAGAAAGATAAGAATCCGGAGGATGTGAATTCCTATAGACCAATTAGTCTATTGAACTCAGGCTACAAGGTTCTCATGAAAATCTGGGCCCAAAGATTTGTGTTTGCAGCCCAGGAGGTAATCCACCAAGACCAGACGGGTTTTATAGCCGGTCGATATATGGGAGCTAACACAGAATATTTGATACAGGCGTTAGATTATTTTAATATTAATTCAATTTCTGCATGCATCTTAATGATTGATGCAGAAAAAGCATTTGATTTAGTCAACTGGTCAGCGTTATTTTCTTCCTTGGGTTATTTTGGATTCCCTGCCCCAATTATTAGTATGCTACAGAATATTTATGACGGGGCATCAGCCCAGGTGATAATCAATGCTAGGCAAGCAGGGAAGATTAAAATAAACCGCGGTACAAGGCAAGGTTGCCCTTTATCTCCCCTGCTTTTCACCTTTTTTATCAAACCTCTGGTAATAAAAATAAGGAACAATGATGCAATATTTCCCCCAATTGCTGGAATGTCAAAGCTAAAACTGTTTGCTGACTATATTATCCTGTATTTGGCCCCCGATAAAGAAAATTTTTATATCTCATGAAAGAGCTTCAGGATTATGAGAAGATTGGGGGTTATAAGATCAATGAGAAAAAACGGAAGTTCTTATTTTAAATTCTAATCTAGATTTTCTTCCGTTAGATCTTCAGTCTCAAGCAGAAAAACGGGATCCAATAAGATACCTAGGGATTTATGTGACCAGAGAGTATCAAGAACTTTTTCGACTGAATTATATAAAAACGAAGAACAAAATAAAGAGCCTGTTCGATCAATGGGACCCATTGCCCTCGTCATTGATTGGCAGAGTGGCATTGATAAAGATGAACGTACTGCCTTTGCTTTTATTTTTGTTTAGCAATATCCCAATTAAAGTCAATATAGCCTTTTTTATTGAACTCGAATCCATGATGAGAAGATTTATTTAGAACAAAAAGGCCTCAAGAGTCAAGCTCTCGGTGGTACAACTCTCTGTAAACTAAGGTGGGCTTGCTCTTCCCCATTTTAAGACATACTATGAAGCAGCTTTTTTCGATATAGTGGCAGGATTACTAAGGATTAGACAGACAAGAGACATTTTTTGGGGGGATAGAATGCTTAAGGAATCAGGCTCTCAATCTTTTTTCTTTTTAAAAACTGCAAAGCTTCCTAAAAAAACAAGATATAAGACACTGATAGGGTACTCAAGATTACGGCTTTTATTTAAAAAACACGGTTCAGATGGATCTATTTATTTGAAATTGTTAGAATGCGCTAAAATGGGTCTCAAGATATCTCTGAATAACCTGATAGAATGGGAATCTGCCGGATTTTGTGAAATAAGGCACCTACTTATTCAAAATACGGTTATTAGATGGCAAACGGTTATAGATAGAGCGTATCCTAGGCGGCTCATGTTTTTTGAATACCTACAACTGGTGTATTTTATAAAAAAAGAGATAGGGGGTTTAGATATAACACCCAATGTCTTGTTAACAGATCTATATGGGGAGAAACATAAGGGTATAGGATTCTGGTATAAAAAGCTACTCCCTTCTGGATCATCTTCTGTAGTTGTTAGTCATTTAGAAAAAATAAGCCTCACGATACAGTGCGTTTTTTCAGATAAAGACTGGGAAGTAGTATGTAATTTGGGAAACAACACTCCGAGCAGCTAATTATAAGCGAATGTCTTTTCTTTCTCGCTGGCTGGCGTACTATACCCCGGAGGCCTTGCAGAGAATATTCCCTGAATGTGAGAATAAATGTTTTAGATGCAAAACTAGGGGTCAGGGTGGTTGGTATCATATTTTCTTCTCTTGCCCAAAGTTAGAATCCTTCTGGAAGGGGATTTTCTTAGACATGGAGATGGCAACTGGGAGAAACACTATTACCAGAAGCGGAGGTGGCCCTTTTTGGTGTTTGTAAAGAAAGGAATAGGTTCAATAAATCAGAAGAAGTGTTTATTTTTATCTCTACTGTTGTAGCACGGTCCCTGATTCTACAAAATTGGAAATCTACGGTGATCCCATGTCAATTAAAATGGGTTAATAAAATGAAAAGAACATGTAATTTTGAGAGAGCTTATGCAGGTAGAGTGGGTGCGATTGCAAGATTTGAAAGGAATTGGAAATATTTTGAGATGCTTGAATCGATAAAAGGAAGTTGATTGTATTATTTTAGTCAATTTTTATATGTTATTGCATTTGCACTTTAAGAACTGCAAGTATATATTTGCTATATTATATCGGCTGTTTGTGCACTCGTATATATTAGCTAATTTTGCACGATACTGTATTTGCACTTTCAGAACTGTAATAATATTTTTGCTGCTATATATTGGTGGCTTCTGCACTTTATTGCACTAGCACTTTAGGATTCGTATAGTAATCTTGATATTTCACATCAGTTTTTATTTTTATTAGCCAATTTTGCACGATATTGCATTAGCATTTTAAGAATTGCAATAACATTTTTGCTGCTTTAAATCGGCGGTTCTCGCACTTTATAGCACTGTCTCTTGTATATTGTTTGGAAATTTTTGTCTAAATATGAAGAATTTAATGTACCAATGTTTTCCTAATGCTTGTTCAATAAAAAAAAAATTTTTTAAAACAATTAACTAGCAGCAAAACGTATCTTATAAAGTCCACGTAAGAACTTGATCAAGACGACTACTGCGTCGAAAAAAGTGCAAGTGCTCTGTGCAACTTTTTGGGAAAGTATTTCCCAACCACCCCTAGCAGCAGGGTATTTTTATAAAATATGCAATAAAGTCCAAGTGCTCTGTGCATTCACATAGAATGGTCCTTACCAACAATAACTAGCGCCATACAGTTTCTTAAAAAAATGTACATACACAGAATACAAGTGCTATAGACATTCAAATCACAAGAACTTTTCACGATCTTAAAAAATATTTAAAAAAGCAAAAAAATTTAAAACACATCAGTTCGGATGGAGGGGACAAAAGGCAGTTGAGGGCATGTTGTGCTGTGGAAATGTTATACTTTAAAAAACCAATCCTTAAATGTCTACGTCGTATTGAGTGGAGTGCAGGGCACACAAACAAAACATGATTCAAATCTTATATACCAAAATTACATAGCTGACAATACCTTTCATTTTTAGGAATACCCTCCCAGGAACCTGTTACAATTCTTAGGGGTAATAAATTCAATCTTTATAACAGGATCACCCTACGTACTCCATGTTTCAGGTTTCATAAGACATACGGTTGGGGATTTTTAATAATGGTACTCCAAACAATACAATCCAGACTTCTGTTCATTGAGCACAATTTAGAATCTCTTTCACAGGAAACTTCATATATTGTTTTCTTAATTATCTTCTTTAAGGCTGTTTTACATAGAACCGCTGCCCCGTCCATATCTAAACCAAACATTCTTAATGCTTTTAAATAATTTCTAAAAATAGCACTTTTTCCCAACATATTTACAAATATTTCCCTGTGCAACGCTACCCTTAGTGAATTGTCAGAACCATTTATCAGAGCATTACACCACCATAAGCACGCGGCCATTGATAACACATATGTGGAAAGGAGACCAAATTCGAGTCTAAGCGCTGCAATCGGCGCTGCGCGATTTAGGTTACATATTTGGCGCCAGATCTTTCCTTACACTTTCTCAAATTTGGCCCACTCTTGCGCATCTATGGTTTCGATAGCAAAGTTCAGAGTCGGTGGGATCTTTATTTCATAAACTGAAATAATATGTGAGAATGTCTTTTCCCACATTGCGTGTACAGGCCATTAATTGGAGAGGCTTGTGAAATCGCTTTACCTTTGCAATGATCCATGTGTCTATTGGCTGAACACCTGTTAGTAAATATTTTTCATAAATATGGATAAAAGGTTACTACTTCCAGTTTTTCCTTTCCCAGAAACCAATTAAAAAAAATTCTGACCATACAGCCTTGATAACTAAAAATCATAACTTTACTTTTTAAAATATTTATTTTTAAAAAATACTCTTCTGTACCCTTTTACTCTGTCCTACATTACTCGGCAGATCATTGATGTAAATTGAAAAGAGTAAAGGTGCCAGGAGGCACCCCTGCTTCAGCCCGTTATGTGTTCTTATTTTCTTTGAGAGGGCTTGTGTCCCCCTCAATAAAACTTTTGTCCAGGTCGTAGAATGGAGAGCAATTATTAACCTTAGGAGGTTCCCTGGTATCCCCATTGTAACCAATTTCCTCCACAGCGTCCCCCGATCTACCCTGTCGAACGCTGTAGAGAAATCTATAAAGACTGAGAATAACGGGACCCCTCGACCCACTGGATATTTTTCGGTTAAGGTTTGCAAAATAGAGATGTTGTCCAGTGTGCCACTATTCTAATAGAATCCTGGTTGTTCCAAGGGGATTTAATTGTTTCCGAATGCCCACACTTGCAAGTGGCCAAGGATACTCTTTGCAAACAGTTTCCCCGATGCATCTAAAAGGGAAATTTGTCTAAAACTGGCCGGAGAGTTTTTAGGGCCCTTCTTATATAACAGGAATAATATACTTCCCTTCTAAACTTGTGGGTGTCCCCATAATTGTAACAGTGGACAAACAACGGATGTAAAAATTTTGCCCAATCATCACTGTCCTGTTTTATTATGGCTACAGGAACATCATCTGGCCCATTGCGCTAGAGAATCTCGCCCCTTTAATGTATCCTTCAATCTCCAAACATGTTGGTGCACCCACATCACCCCCCGTTAGTGAAGCATTAACGACCTCTTCAATCTGATCAACTGGGTGATTTGGCGCATAAAGCTGGGAAATATAAATAAACCATTCGGTTTCTGGGATTAAAATGGGTTTTGATTTTTCTCTCCCATCACAGAACTTTGTTATCAATGCCCAATACTTTCTAGTATCCCCAGATAAAGCCACTTCCCTTAAGTTAACCCATTTTCCATCTTCACCCATCCTCCGATCTGATGCTATTTTCCTTTTCCGAACCTGTTTTAGCCTAGATATCTCTCTCTGCCTTTGTAACCTGGGCTCTCTAAATTGGTCTCTAATTAAACCATTAATCTCCTTGTTCAAGTTTTTAATTTCCCATGGTATTATTGCTAATGGAGGGACTCTCGCACCTTGCTTATTCCTTCCTAATCTTCTAATTGCTGCCAAAGCCCTCTCATACCTCAGAACCGGTGTCTCCGGACTTGGGCTAAAAGCAATATTCTTGAAAACCCTCTTAAAGTTTGGAAGCGACTTCTATGACCAGCAAGTACAGCCATTATTTCGGGAATAAGTGACGTTTTCTTTCCTCTGATTCCAGAGTTCAGGCTTCTCAATTTTTATATTCATGTTTGCCTCTAGAATGTTATGGTCACTCAACTTTGTGGGGAGTACCTTAAACTGTGTGCATGCTCTAAATAGTTGAAAGGAGACTGTTATATAGTCAATTAAAGAGTAGCCATATGTCCCATTAAAGGTGTAAGCAGCGGGAGAGTCCTCCGGGAATCTACCATTTAAAGGTACAAAGTCTAGATTCCTAAGATTTTGCAAAAGGGATATGCCACGTTTATCAGATTTTAATTGGGCCGGAAATACAGACCCTGGGATAGCCCAAACCTCCTCCACATCCGAATTAGAGAAAGACAAGACTGCACTATTACATAGCTTAGCATTAAAATCCCCTACTATCATTATACGTGTGCATTCTTAATTATTACCTAAACATTGCACAAAAGTGCAAATAGAGTCGACCAATGGATTAGACGCCCTCCCCGGGGGAATATACACATTTACCAATAACAGAAACATCGCTTGCCCCAAGTTATCTTCTCCTATTTTCAGCTTTGCACAAATACAGCAATTTGAGGGATGCTTATGGATCACAGGGTCCCATGCTCAACTGAGTAAGATGGCTAGGCCTCCAATTGCGTGCCCTTTTACAGATTTTTTTGCTGTGCTACAGTACACATACAAGTTTTCAAACTAGAACTCTTCCCCGGCCCACGTTTCCTGGAGGCAGATTATCTTGGGGTCTAATTCTACTAAAGCTTTAAGCTTAAAACTTGATTTTCCTAACCCCGCCACATTCCATGATATGATGTTCCCCAAGTGGCTACCTCCGCTCTGTGGGCTTTATGGTGGATGTTTTTGCCCCATTCAGAGCACCTGCAACCCAGCTCCACTTTGTTACCTCATCTTCCCCATTTGCACTAGGGAACCACCGAACCTCAGGTTCTAAAATATTGATTTCTCTAACACCCGTGTTTCTTCCTACTGTTAACGTATGTCTGTTGAGCTTTGCACTGCGAGTGTTGGATGACTCACTGTTTGGCTGAGCAGTCACACATCACCTATTTCAGTGGCATTAATGAGTTCACCGTAGTACTACTATGGTGGACCTAGAAGTTTATTTCTAATTACCTGTCGCATGTATTTCTCCACCTTATGTTTCCCTATCTTTCTGGTGGAACCGTAGACCGGCAACGATTTAGGGGTAGATCGGTGAACCTCGTTAGGTCATCCCTCAATAGAAGGAAGACTGGAAGCCCCAAATAGGGGCATAACTCAACTATTTTTTGTTTGTGATGAAGTGCCGCCCGACCCTTGGGCTGTCAAGGCACGAAATATGCTGACCACATCTCACTAGCAGCTATCCTGATACTTGAAGACCACACAATAGCACCACTGTTTTTATTTAGTCCTGGTACCCTTTTCCTATAAATAATTCTTTTTAGGATACCAGAGCCTATTTAAGTCACCACTTACTCACCTCCTTGAGTAACCTGGTTAGTTAGCCCCCTCACTTGCACTCATCTATACAGCATCTTCGTATCAAAAGATCTCTGACAAAAAGTCCCCAGGCCTATCAGGCATTGCAGCACCAGCCTGACGAGGAGCGCCCATTGATAAAACATGACACCCTAACAGCTGTGTGAGAGCACCAAGATCTGACCTTCTTCCTGCAACGGTATTACCAGACACTTTGTTCCCACCCCATCCCTTTGGCCATATTCAAGTTGCTCGCACTGTAGTATGTTTTGCCTTTCTTCCTGCCCCCCTCCCGTTGTCGGTGTTCACTTTGTTCCTGCCCCCTCCCATAGTCCATATTTACTTTGGTACTATCCCCCTCCTGTTGTCCGTGTTGACTTTGTTCCCACCCCCACAACAGTTTGTGTTGTCTTTGCTCCCGCCCCCTCCTTGTCCATGTTACCTTTGTCCGTTGTCCCACACTCTGCCCCCAGCATATTTTGTTATCCATATACACTCCACTACCCTTCCACTACACATTGTACCCTCCTTTTACACTGCTCCGCCTCAATCTCCAGACACTGTACACACTGCATGCCTTTTAAAATGTTACCCATACGTTTCTCCCCAACAATTCAATGTTCCTTTACTGCACACTGTAACTGCCCTTCTCCCTGCATAATAAATGCACATTTCCTCATTATCCACTGTCCTGCTATTTCCTTTCCCAGTACACTGATTCCAACTTCTCCCTGCCACCGCCCTTCCCATCTATCTACAAATAGCTGTGCAGTGCTCTCTCCCTGCCTCCTACCTGTGCCACTGCCTGCCCCTTCCTCAGCTCCTCTATGCAAATGTCACCCAATGATTTCTTTCACACTTCCTATTGTCATGCCCCTTACTCTGTCTGTCCTCCTCGCATACTGCTCCCATTCGTTTCCTGGAAACTGCCCTGTCTTTTGGGGGGTTATTTTAATTGGGCTAAAGTTGCACAAGCAGACATATTTCATCGCTTCGAGGTGCCAATTTTGCCTAGTTTTATGAGATTTGTGCCAGACTGGTTAGTTTTGATTGCCAGCTGAGAGTCTGGTATGACAGGGTTACAGCGGTCAGGACCTTTTCTTTTAGTGCTGTGACTGGCCAGGTAGTGTATTCTTGATAGCATACAGTATGGGTTTATAAATTGTCTCATGCAACAAACAGGTGAGGCATATTTATATCTGTGTATTATACGCACAATAAAAGCAAGACATAGATTGCCGTTCATGGTAGAAAAATATGCGGGTTATTCATGAACCAGATGGGTTGTTGGTTGATAGTTCTTACCAAGAACTTTTTGAAGCAAAGATCAGCCCAGACAACCATGGACCATGTCAAAGCTAGAAGCTGAAGCCTAAGGCACAAGAATAACAGGCAGACTGTATCCGCCGTTTTATTTACTCCTATTTTGCAGTCACCTTCATTGCTGTATCTGTCAATCGAAAAGTGGGCTTGGCTGGAGACTCATGAGCTATTTATTGATTGAAGTTTTTTTCCACCCCTAACATGTCATTGGTAAAGTGCCTTCAGTTACTTGGCATATCACCTCTAATGGCAAACTTGGAGTGCTCAACGGTTGTGTAAATTTGTACTCCTCCCAGGCATCAGTGAGATCTGGCATAGACTCAAGAGTGATAAAGCAGAGGCACAGCCTATTTATTCATTAGGCAGCCCCTCAAAACATTTTTGCCTCCAATTAAACCAGTTGATGGAAGATGCTACCCTGAAAGTAGAGAGAACTACAAATCAGCCAATAACATTTAAATGCAGTCAATTCTTCGTAGCCATGAGACATTTTGAGGAGAGCAAGCTAGCAGCTGAAAATGTGATTGCACATTTTACTTGTATTGCAACTCAGCCATGGGGAGGAACTAACAAGTCTGCATTATTGCATGGATGGAGTATTGAAATACAGTCCACAAATGACTGAACACAATTAATGTTTCAAGCATAAAAGGCAAAGAACAAATAATATCTTATTGGTTATATATAGGGCTCCCGGTTTTATGGTATTTATTTTTTTTAACATTTCCGTCTGTATTTATCCATATTTATTTTTGGGCCATTTTATCTGTAATTTATCTTTTTTTATTTTTTTAGAGCAGAGCATTAAGTACATAAAATACATATTATGATTAAAATAGTTATTAAAACCATTTAATACAAAAATACGATAGCTTCTGCTTTCCATGATAACATTTGAAAAAAATATTCCTGTAGCAGCTAATAACATAATCAACCAGAAATAGCAATGTGCAAAACATATAATAAAGTGCAACAGCAAGGAAAGTGCTTGTGCTTTTAAAGTGCAATAACAAAGAAAGTGCTAGTGCTTTATGGGCCCGATGTAGGTGGGCATTTACCGGCCGGTAACGGACGATTTCGGCCGTTACCGACCGGTAAATGGGTTTTTGGGATGTAGGGGGCCAATTTTACCGATTCTGTAAATTTACTGAATCGGTAAAATACAGAATCGGTATTTTTACTGATTCGGTAACTTCCAGATGGAGGTGGGACTCTTCTGAGTCCCAAAGGCCTTTCAGATTCGGTATTTTACCACCCAATCCAATTGGGTGGTAAAATACCGAATCCAGGTGTACATGCACATGTGTGCATGCACACCTATGCCATGTGACAGACAGACATGCCCTTAGAGCATGTCTGTGTGCCACATGGCACACATGCCTGTATTTGGGGTGCTAGAGAGTGTCAAAGTGACACCCCCTGCACCCTTGCTGGAATCGGTATTTACCGAATCAGTAAATACCGATTTGGTAATGCCCATTGATTCCTATGGGCTTCAATGCCCATAGGAATCAATGGGCATTACCGAATCGGTATTTACCGAATCGGTAAATACCGAATCTTAACGATTCAGTATTTACCGATTCTGTAATACCTACATCCCCCCCTTCTATTTTACCACTTCTTAAATACCGAATCGGTAAAATTCGGTATTTAAGAAGTGGTAAGATAAAATTACCTACATCTAGCCCTATTATACAATAACTGCTACAACTTCAACATTGATATTGAGTGTTAAAGTCCCTCCTTTAGCTTTTCTAAATTACTAAAAACCTTCCAATTTTTGCCAAATTTCCTAGTGACTCCCATCCGTCTTGCGTAAGTTTCTTCAAAATTTTCTGTCCTTTTCAATTTATTAAACCACTTCAAATGAGAGGAGGAAACGTCACTGGATTTCCAATTCTGAAGAATTAAAGAATGGGCTACAGTACAAGAAATAAAGAGAGAAACGTTTTCGGCCTCTGTTAACATCATTCTGTCTCTACATAATCCGAACAGAGCAGCTTCAGCCTCGAACTGAACTCTTTCCAATTGCCTGCTCTATATCTTCAAAAATTGCTTCCCAAAAGGGCCTCAGCCGTGGACATGCAAAAAAAATGGTGCCATCCACTTCCCCATCAGCCTGATAGCAAGAACACTTATTTTCAATTTCCAGGAATCTTTTTTCCAAAGCTGCCGGAGTTAAATAGAAGAGCCACTGTGATAAGAAGGCCATCCTTTTAAAATTTGCTGCACGCAGGGATTTGATTCCTAGGTGGCATAAGGCTTCCCAATCATTAAGGGAAAAAATACATTGTGTTGTGCGAACTATATTAGCCAAATGGCTCTCTATCAAGGGTACTTGACCCTGGTGATGTAGAAACCGGAACCAATTCCCTTCACCACTGACTTTGGCCCAGTAGAGAGCTATCACAAGTTTGTTTAGAACATCAAAAATGCCACTAGTATTTTTTTTTAATGAACAACTTGTAGATATTTAAAAAAGACAGGTTTCCTAAGGCTCTCAACCCTTGCCATTACCTCTTGCCAGGAGATCACCCTATTTGAATAATGAAACGTCCTAACTCCCATAGCCCACAACCTTCCCAATTGTTTATATGACTTACTCGAAACTGGAGGCCGAGACTAGTACATTCTCCCAATCTTAAATATTGCAGACCCGAAGAGCCCTTCTTTTTAAGAAAGGACTGAAGCCTAAAGGAATAATCCTTTAAAGTCTTGCATCTAGTTCTCTTGGGATGTTTGGAGGTTTTTAAAAACACTTGAATTTGAGAACCAATTTCTTGCATCATTTTATCAATAAAGAAGCTATCTGTAGTACATTTAGATCTTATCAAGCCAGCCAGTAAATCTAAAAATGCGGCCTCATAATAGGTTCTTAAATGAGGGAAAGCTAAACCTCCTTGTGCAGTAGGTAGTTGCACAACAGTCAGTTTAACCCTTGATACTTTCTTTCCCCAGACAAATTCTCTAAATAAAGTTAATATTTCTTTAAAAAAAGACAAGTTCATCTTAATTGGGAAATTAATAAAAAGAAATATAAGCAACGGAAGTATGGACATTTTAATTAATAAAACTCTACCCACTAACGATAGGGGGAGTAAAAGCCATTGTTCCAGAAGTCTCTTAATTTTTTCTTTCATTCTTAAAGAATTCAGTTTATATAGCTGTTGGTATTGGCTAGACAAAAATATCCTAAGATATCTGATTAGATCTAACTTAGCGGCTTGTGCCCTCAGGCAAGATGGAAGAAACTTTAAATCTGTATTGAGGGCAAGAACTTCAGTTTTGTTAGAATTTATTTTAGTGCTGCCAATTAACTCGAAATTCCTAAATTCCCTTAAAACCATTTCGAGATTATCTTTGTCGGGCATTAAATATAAAATAATATTGTCCACAAAAAGTTTCAGCTTTGCCATGCCAGAGATGGGGGGTTGAAAAGCAGACTTATTTCGCATTTTAATTACCAATCGCTCTTTAAAAAAAGTAAAAAGCAATGGTGAAAGCGGACAACCCTGTCTTGTTCCACAGTTTATTTTTATAATTTCAGCTCGTTTCGAATTTATTGCTGCCAGAGCCATGGCCCCCTGAAAGATGTTACATAGCATATTAATAACCTGAGAGGGAAAGCCAAATTGACGGAGGGCAAAGAACAGAGTTCTTCAATTAACTAAGTCAAAAGCTTTCTCAGAATTGACCATTATAATACATGCCGGAGTAAGATTGGTGTTAAAGTAGTCCAAGGCATGTATTAACAAGCATTTACAATGCAACTGTTTCGCCTTTGGAAAAGTTTGAGCTATTGGCATTGTAAATGACAACATTTGTATTTATGTGTTTTGAAAATAGATAAATAAATGGCATTGTCATTTACATTGCCAATAGCTCTAACTTTTCCAAAGGCGAAATCGTTGCATTGTAAATGCTTGTTACTTTTTTCAGTCCCTGTATAGAAGTGCATGCACTGTAAGAATGTAAGATGAGATGGTCTGTCCCAGTATTTACACAAATAACAATACAAATAGACCATTTTATTTCGTTAATAGCACTACTCATCCTAATGCAGAGTCTTCTAGTGAGGTCACTTCCTGGGATGCCATGTGGGATGCCACGCGTCAAGAAGTCATGTGCTGTGTTTGCAAGTGTCATGATGTCACTTTCATACTGCCAAACTTGGTCAGTTCAACCACTTCTTTTTATAGGACTACTGCCCTGTTACCCAGAAACCGGTCCCAGGATGCTCGTTTCCGGTTCAGGGAAGACCTGGCTTGGCAGTTCGGGCTGGACTGTTCCCAAGAGGCACAGGGTCAAGACTGATTTGCATATAGCTGGGTCTAAACTGAGGTGGCAAAGTGAGCTAAAGAAGGATGATGGATTCATCCCAGATCTGTGCCTGGGGGTGAGTGTCTGAAAAGTTTCAGCCCTCCGTTCATCATCTCCTTGAGTCTGCTTATCACCCCCAGCAGAGACGTGCCCAGCAGCTAAACCCAGAGGGGTTCTTCGTCCGGTGTACGCCAGGATATAGTTGTGTCAAAGATTTCTCAATGCGTCACCAGGGGTTCCCTATAAGAAATCCTTTTCCACTTACTGATATTTTCAATGGGCCTGCATTATAAGGGACTCCAGGAAGCATACGTCTTCGAAGGCGTTACCATGAGCCAAACTTGAAATGACGGACACCACTAGGTAGGGGAATAAATGAAAGGTAACTTTCTTGTGGACACGTGTTGTGGTCTCTCGCTCACAATTGCTAATCCCGATATAGCAAACATAACCCTTAATCCTGGTTAGGTCAACTAACTATTGTTTATCTCGATAATGCCAACCCCATCTGTGTACAGTGCTGCGAAACAGCAGAAACTCAAAGAGCAAGCGCTATAGTAAAAGGTGTTATTGTGAACGATTGCTGACTTAAGAGCTGTGGCATGTCACATAGCTCTTCATCCGAGTAATACGTTAAATCCATAGGGTTCAAGTAAACAAATTACGGGGAAAGCAGCATACTTCACTGAAAAATATAATGTAGCTGGACAGCGTCGGCCATCAATCTGGTTGTGACAGTGATTTATTTTATAATGCTCTTCAAAACGCCTTAATTATATAGTTGGCCTATTCAGGAGTCAGTTACATCCATTATCGAGTTATTGGAGAACATTCCATTCTCGCATGCAGGAATTCTGTATTGCCGTCGTTTTTAATTCCGTTTGTATTGCCGGTTTTATCGGTGTATGCTTTCGGGTAATGTTTCAATGAAGTGCTCATAAAATGTGGTGTAATGAGGCTGTACTGCAGCTCCGCTCCCCTCTGAATGATGCCTTGCATTATTCAACAGGCCCCTGTGCATGCGCAGCTCTCTGGAGCGGTGGTCAGATGCTGTGGATCCCGTGTCTGTCCAGAGAGGAGGTATCGCAGCAGTGCCCAGAATCACACGGGTCAGTGACGAACAGAGGATCAGCCCCTCTGACTGTTAGACGAGAGATCCCTCCACCCCCGCGGGCACAGTAGCTTAATCCAAAAGCGCATTAACTATGCAACCGATGGCAGGAATTTAAACTCATTCTGTCATTACAGTGAAATTACAAGTCTTGATTTTCCAGGCACAGGGAAATGACTGTGACTTAATGTGCAACTCCTTGTAGGAGCCTAGAACATTCTCCTAAATAAGGGGCAGGCTAAATCAGGGCACCTATATGAACATGTGTGTATTACGGAACCGCTTTGAGCATATGTACAGCTGTTATGACCACGTTTACTAAAGGTCGTTAATTTCGTAACTCCCTTACCTATTATTTCACGGTTCCTGGCCTGGCAGTCCTGGCAACGTGTGTTAGAATCATTCAAAAGCATAACATTCTCATGCTAGCGGGTGACAATCCTGCATGGAATCAAAATTACGAGAGAGCCCTTCCCGTTGCCCTTATCAAAACACTTTCTCGACCCAAGTCGCACTTCTAAAACTCCCAGGCCACAGCTCAGAGCACCCGTACGGCAGGTGAGGCTGAGCCTATAAGGAGGCTTTTCGTGTGAACTGCTGTCGGAGACTGGCGCTATGCTCCCTGAAAGGTAACAACATCGGCGGCAGCAGGGAGGGAATGCGAGACCCCCACCTCTCTCACATGGGGGGGGGTGAAGCTCGCACGGACCAGGCCACAGGTCGGCCAGGCCCCGTTCAGCGCCACATGCGCCCACATACAATTGAAGTGCACTGGATGGCAAAAGGAGCGGCTCAGTCACGCAGGGCTCGAGCTCGGAGCCCCTAAATGCCAACCAGCCGTGCCAACCAAGCGCACATCTCCCTTTTGTATTCCACCTGTAAGTATGTTAGGAAATGATCGAGCCCCAGGAGCCCCCCTGCCGCGCAGCCGGGTACTCCTGCCAACACTGCACTTCTCTACCCGTCTTTTGTATGGAGACAGTTGCCCTTTACCTCATCTTGGGCACCAGTACCAAGTGCCAGTTCTGTCCTTCTGTAGCCCCTGCCTTACTCAGGTACGATTGCGCTGTGATCCGGGACATGCCTGACTTTGCCCTGGCGCCAAAGTTGCTTAAGTCTGCTTTGCACTAATTGGGAACAACGAAGCGACGGACAGGGACGCGAAACTAATGCGGGCAGAAACCATTCTACCGCCCCACTGCCGCCTCGGCTCTCGCCTCACCCCTGGAGACCCCGTGCAAGTGCAAATGATCCCTGCCGTAACTTGACGGCCCGGACGTGGCCAGCTGTCCCCGGCTTGAGATACAGCTGAAATATAACGGGAATGCCTGACATCGGGCATGGATTTCCTATCGTGGCAGTCGGAGACCTCCACACATGTAGCCCCGCCCCTTAGGCACTAGTGGTCTGCTCTCACCTGCGGCGCCTCACCGAGCTAACCATGTGTGCTCCCGCGACCGATTCTGCAATGTCTCCTACAGGGCGGCGGACAGCTGTGCTGCCACGCAAAGTCTCTAAACATGGTCGGTCGACACAGGGGACGCCCTGGGGCTTCCGTAGGGTGCAGTAAGCAAACCTCCACACGCCGGGCACCGGGCGAGCATGCTGCTCGAGCGCCCCCTGTCCCAGCCCGCGCCCCTTTCATGCCCATGGCTGTAACGCTGGCCCGCACTCCGGACTTGTCCTCCAATGGCGGCAGTGAGGGAGGCGGTTGTGGGGCGTTAACAAGCAGCGTACTACATATGCTCCTACCCCCGAGAAATACAATGCGAATTGTAGTCCACCCGGACGCCGGTGTGCCGTCTACTACCATACCCGCCTCTGAAGCCATCAGTATTCCATTACTAGCCGATCCGCCGCTGTTGAGACCAGGGAGGGGGCGCGGGGGGGGAGAATACACGCCTGCTTGACTAAATCGACCCCCCCTTCGCATTCACTAAGTCAGCCAGTACCCCCGTCGCCCGTGAAAAAGGGGGGGGGGGAGCAGGCAGAGCGAGTGATGCCAGCTGCTACCTTCGCGATAGGACAGGGCCCGCCCCGCAGTCCCCAGCCAGTACAGCCCTCTGCGAGCCCGCAGGCAGAGACTCGGCTATTGACCCCCAGGCCCAAGCGGCCCGCTACTAAGCAGGCCACATGTGTCTACGAGTGTTCCTATTATCGGGTTTCACCGTGTGGCTTACCTGTGCCAGATTCAGAACGCCAGTTTTAAATTACATTTACAAAACAAGTCAGGTCCCGGGCCGGCAGCCAATCACAGCGCGGCCCGGGACAAAGGGGGGGGGACTTAAAAAAAGCCCGAGAAACGCCCCCGAATCGCGTTTTCCCCGAGAAGCGTGATTGACAGCCTCTGTCTGTCAATGGCTAGCGTCCATTTATGGAGCTAGCCAATGGGAAACAGAGGCGGTCCGAACATCCCTACTGAAGACAAAAGTTTTCGATCTGGGAGGGGCACTGCGTGCCCTCGCCAGGTCGAAACCTAAAAACTCGGTGTTGGCCGCCATAGATCTACCTGCTATAAAACCAGTCTGGTCTCTATGAATTGTCTTTTGGGCAGCAAATAAAAAATGCTCGGCCCATACTTTCATTAAAATCTTTTAATATGAATTCAAAAGACTGATGGGCCTATATAAATTAACATCTATAAGATTTTTATCTTTTTAACAAAGGACACACTTATCACCTCTTTAAAAAGTGCAGGAACCAAACCACCCTATTTAATGTAATTAAATAGTTTTTTCAGGGGTATGATTAATTCTTTTGAAAAAACTTTATAAAATTCAATGGGGAAGCCATCCTACCCACGCTTTGGTCCCTGCTGTTGCTTTGATGGATGCCAAAATCTCGGCGGATTCCAAATCAGATCCTAGTTGACTGATCCGGTTAGCTGAAAGTTTAGGAATGTTCACATTTGTGAAATATTCCTGGATCAGCTCCTCCCCCACTAGATATTCTGTAGAATAGAGTTGGTGGAAATGTTCTAAAAAGATCTGATGAATCTCGTCGCTATTGACAACTTCTCGACCGGTCTGGAGAACAAGCACTTTTGATATTATGGCTGCTTCTTGTTTTTTTCTTGTCGAATTAGCCAGAAGTTTACCAACTAACTGGCTTTCTTCCTAAACACTGTTGATACATTTGGGAGCTATAGATCTCTTCTAAAACAAAAAATCCCTGAGCAGTTCCTGCCACCTCGAGTTGATTAGGGTGCAGCTGTTGTCAGACTCCACGCTGCCGAATCCGTTTGATGCACATATGACTCCACCTCCCGATCTCACCAACACGCTAGTAATAGCAACAAAGCGTGTTCGAGTGATAGGGCGAGGGAAAAACAGGAAACAAAACAAGGAAGGGACGGAAGGGGACTGCAGGGAAGGGACAGCTGGAAGACAAGAAAACATTCATACAGGTTATTCGGATTCACCTTGACACCCTACACTCATTGTAGTCTCACTAAGTAAGAGTAATGTTTCACCTTTATGAAAAGAAGATTGCTCCTCCTCCTCCCTGTGTTTTCCTGAATGTTGATGTACTTCACACTAGTCCCTATGGAACACAAACACAGTTAATGACTAGCCCTTTACCAGAACTAATATATGATACAGTATTTAGCGTTAGACCTACCCTGCCTTGTATTGAAAAGTGTTCAAATAAAAATCCAGTGAAAGACCCCAAACACCTATGTGATTTTAGCACAACACTCTTCTTCAGATAATTCTGTTCACAAGATATATAATGTTCCAAAAATGATTCAGGAAGGACACGGTAAGACGTAGCCTCCTACTACTGTCTTCCGCTCTCTAGTTCACACTCAGCGTTCCTTTAGTGTACCCACTCCAAATACGGAAAGGTGTAGGTTCTCCCCCCACTACCTTCCGCTTTGGCACTTGCCGATATAAGCACTAGTGACTTTCTTCGTAACGGAAGTACGCAGAAACAATAATCCGCGGTACTCCGTTCTCACAATAACAGAATAACAAAATCCTTCCCAATCACCTATAATAGTTCAGGCGCCTTGCTTTCTTTGGCCCTAGATCCAAGCAGCCTGTACGATTTATACATCAGCGTTAGTCAAACCACGCGTTAAACCTCACGCGTCTTGTGGGTTTACTCACGATACTGTAGCAGCTTATTCCCGGTTTCTGCGTTGTCCCGGGCTTCTCGTTTGCCCGCCTTCAAACTCTTGTAACCTCGTCACTCCTGCGAGGAATCGTTTAATCCATGAAGCGCTGACCTCGCGCTGCGGGGAAATCAATCAGGAAGCGCCGACCTCGCGCTACGGGAATAACAAAAGACTTCTGTTCTCAAGCGCTTAGCTAATCCTAGTCAAACGCGCCAAAAGTCTAATCCAGAACCAAATCCTCCTTCTCAAGGATACCAAGATCGCACTCCTCTCCAGTCTCTCCCAACAATGTTGAAAGACAAAATCACGAACAACGTGCAGAGGGGCCGACCTGCTTTTATGATGCCCCGCCACCACACTAGAGTTCTAGGAGATGTAGTTCCGATATTAGGTGGCGCAGCTTGACTACCCTGACAGAATGCCCCCCTTTCTAGCGCCTTCTAGGGCCCGGCTTATTTGGAAATCTCCTGTGGAACGAACGCACAGCAGCAGGAGCGTGCACATCCGAGCTCAGCTCCCAGGAATCATCCTCAGCAGAATACCCCTTCCAGGACACCAGGTATTTCAGCCCTCCCCTGCACCACTTGGCATCTCTGATACTCCTCACTTCATACTCCATACCACCTTCACATGCCACTGGCGGAGGGGCTACTCTGCGTGAAGTAAGGGCAGGTTTCAACAATTGCACATGGAACACTGGGTGTATGCGCATCGACCCTGGCAACTTCAACTTATAGGTCACGGGGTTCACCTGTCGCACTATGGTGTATGGGCCTATATATCTTGGATGGAACACGCTGCGCAATTTAAACCTGATGTTCTTTGTGGACAGCCATACCTTATCCCCCACCACATATTGGCGACTCTCTATCCTGTGACGGTCTTCCCACTTTTTATACACCTCCTTCGCTTTGTTCAAATGTACCTGCACCCCCTTATGGACCCTTCTCAGCATCAAGATTCTTTCTTTCACCGCTGGCTGATCGCTAAGATCCGAGGGTATGTCAACTGGCAGTGTATTAGCATCAAAACCGTAATTGGCCTTGAAAGGTGACATTCCCGTTGAGCTATGCCATGCGTTATTATAGGCCAGCTCTGCCATCCATAACAGGTCCACCCAAGACTCATGCGCTTCCTTAGAATAGCATCTCAGGTATTTCTTTAACGTCTGATTCAAACGCTCAGTCTGCCCATCAGTCTGTGGGTGGAAACTGGTAGATAAATTGGACTCTATTTTCAGGGCCCTACACCACATGCGCCAGAAACGTGCAATAAACTGTGGTCCTCTGTCGGACACGATCACCCTAGGAATTCCGTGTAACCTGACCACATTACTAGCTAGCAATTGAGCCGTTTGGCTGGCATTCGGGAGGGCCTTACAAGGGATAAAGTGTCCCATCTTGGTGAGACTATCTATCACTACCAACACGGCTGATGAGCCCTTATCCATTGGAAGACCCGACACAAAGTCCAAACTGATATGCTGCCAGGGTTGACTGGGGGTAGGCATGGGTATCAGTTTCCCTGCTTTCTTGGTGGTCATACCCTTGGCTCTAGCACACACCTCACAACGGGCCACCCACTCAGTAACATCCTTGCTCAGGGTTGCCCACCAGAAGTGTCTTTTGACTGTATCGAGAGTTTTACGTATACCAGGGTGTCCTAACAGTTCCCCTTCATGACACCAGCCAATGGCTTTCTTCTGCAACGGTATTGTGGGTAAATACAACTTGCCCTGAAAAAATGGCAACCCGTCTCTCAATTTGCAATCCAGTCGGTCATGCGCCCATGACCCCCATCCACCCGGATACTGACGTTTCCTCACCTCATCCAAAAAGGATTCAGCCCTCACCACACACAGAACCTTCCCTGATGGAATAATTGCCTGTTTCTCGTCCACACACTCCACTGGCATTGTTTGTCTGGATAAGGCATCTGCCTTCCTATTCTCAGACCCCGGGCGGAAAGTGACCACAAAATCAAACTCTGCAAAAAAGAGCGTCCATCTCATTTGTCTTGCTGTTAAGTGCCTAGCAGAGGACATAAATTGTAGATTCCTATGGTCTGTGTACACCGTAATGGTGTGCAGGGCCCCCCATAGATAGTGCCTCCATTCCTGAAAAGCTCTCTTAATTGAAAGCAATTCCTTTTCAGCAATGGTGTAATTGAGTTCAGCCGAACTCAATTTCTTTGACAGGAAGGCCACAGGGTGCAACTGACCTGTACTACTGTCCCTCTGAGATAGTACTGCCCCGATTGCTTCGTCCGAAGCGTCCGCCTCAACCACAAAAGGATGTTCTAAATTGGGATGTGACAGCACTGGGACAGAAATGAAAGAAGATTTAAGAGTTTGGAAAGACTCCCCTGCCGCAGCTGTCCACTCGAAAGGAACCCCTTTCTTCAATAGATTTGTAATGGGCACTGCCAGCAAGGAAAAATGCAAAATGAAGCGCCGGAAGTAGTTAGCGAAGCCCAGAAAACTCTGGACTTCCTTCACGTTCTTCGGTACCGGCCAGTCTCTCACAGCTTCCACCTTTCGCTCAGACATTTGCAAACCCGAGGGGCTGATCATTACCCCCAGAAACTCCACACTGTACACCCCAAACTCACATTTACTGAGTTTAACAAAGAGACGATGTTCTCTCAGTTTCATCAGTACCTTGCTGACCTGTTCTACATGACAACCCTCATCCATAGAGTACACCAAGATGTCGTCAATGTATACCACAACGAATAAGTCAATGAACTCCTTCAAGACATCGTTGATCAGAAACTGAAAAGCCGCAGGGGCATTACACAGCCCAAAGGGCATGACTAGATATTCATACAGGCCATACCGCGTCTTGAATGCCGTCTTCCACTCATCCCCCTCACGCACCCTGACCAAGTGATAGGCTCCTCGCAAATCCAAGCGAGTATAGATCACGGCCTCCCTCACTTGATCAATCAGTACTGTAATGAGGGGGAGAGGGTATCGGTTACGTATGGTATTTTTATTCAAGACGCGGTAGTCCACACATGCCCTCAGATCACCATTCGCTTTAGCTATAAAGAAAAGTGGAGAAGCTGCAGGGGAACGGGATGGTCTTATAAAGCCTATACTTTCGTAATGATCAATGTATTCCTTTAAGTGCACCGTTTCCGGAACAGATAAGGCATATACGCGGCACGTAGGAATCACTGCCCCATCAATCAGATCTATCCGGCAATCATAAGGTCTATGTGGTGGCAACTCCTCAGCTCGGCTTTCACTAAATACGTCCCGGAACGCTTCATATTGTTTCGGGAGGTTCACCTCCTTCTCAGCGGCTGTAGCCACCATAAACTTCAAGGCCAACACCTCTACCGGGGAAGACACATAAGGTACCAGATGTTCCTTGCAAAACCCAGAAGAAAAATGCACCGTGCGAGATTTCCAATCGATGGTAGGGTTGTGAAATGTAAACCATGGCATCCCTAGAATTATTTCATACTGAGGAGCCTCTATGATGTTCAACTCCACCTTTTCCACATGCCTTCCCTCTGACACTTCGATAGACAACACTACCTCAGCCGTCTTTTCCGTTATCAAACCTGATTTAATTGGCTGACTATCTACAGCTAAGACCTCCTCTGGATTGCCTCTTAGTACTCTAGGAATCATCAAACGAGACACCAAACCATTGTCAACAAAATTTCCTGTAGCCCCGGAGTCCAGAATGACCATTACTTGATGAGATTTATTTTCGCACTCCAGAGTCATGACCAGTACCAGATGGGATTCAGTTTCCCCTATGCCCGAGGAGGATAATGACGTAAGCTTCCAATCAGGGTTCTCCTCTTTGGTTGGCAAATGTACCGACCCCTCATCGCTCTCTCCGGCAGTATTAGAAACAGCCACCCTTTGATTCTTGTTCCATGTGTTCGAAGTTTTTGGTTTGGAAGGGCACTCTCTTACATAGTGACCCTTCTTCCCACAATACATACAGAGGCCTTTTACCCTCCTACTCTCTCTTTCTGTTTTGGACAAAGGGGGTCGAATAGCTCCTATCTCCATGGGCTCTGTTCCTGCTTCTGCTGAACCCAAAGCTCTAGAAGGAAAACTCACATTACGGGTATATCCCCTGTCCCATTTTCTTCGATCCCCGCTCCTCTCAGTCAGCCTACCATCCAACCTCATGACCAAATTCACCATATCTATACATGTCGTGGGTTGAGGATCTACATGTGCCACAGCGTCCTTCAATTCCTCCCTCAAACCCTGATAAAACAGAGTCATTCTTTTGCCCTCCGGCCATTCAGTTTCGGCAACCAAACGATTAAACGTAGTAAGGTAAGTAATCAAATCACTCCTACCCTGCCGTAGGGACAATAACTCCTTATCAGCACTGAAATTGGTGGCCCTCCTGTCAAAGACTTTTTCGAATTCTTCTCTGAATGCTGTCCAATTGGATAGCATGGCATCATCTCGTTTTATTATAGGTACTGCCCAATTTGCAGCATCTCCCACCAAATAAGATATGGCAAACGCTACCCTAGAATGGTTATTGGGAAACGAGGCAGGTTTGCAAGAAAAATGGAGCATTATTTGCGTCATGAAGGCCTGCGTTTTGCTAGGATCCCCCCCATACCTCTCAGGGGTGGCTAACGGGATAGGAGGGGGAACCGTAACCTGAATTTGCGCAGGACCCGTAGAAAAAGGGTTCTTGGATAATTGTTCTACCCTATCCTTAAGCAGAACAGCCTCTGCCTTTGACGCAGCCAGTTCCTGTTGAACCAAAACCAAAGCCCTCAACACATCATCCAAGGTGGCCATATGTACTCCAAACCGACCCGGCAGAATGCAATTCGTGGGTTCGTGATTCTGTCAGACTCCACGCTGCCGAATCCGTTTGATGCACATATGACTCCACCTCCCGATCTCACCAACACGCTAGTAATAGCAACACAGCGTGTTCGAGTGATAGGGCGAGGGAAAAACAGGAAACAAAACAAGGAAGGGACGGGAGGGGACTGCAGGGAAGGGACAGCTGGAAGACAAGAAAACATTCATACAGGTTATTCGGATTCACCTTGACACCCTACACTCATTGTAGTCTCACTAAGTAAGAGTAATGTTTCACCTTTATGAAAAGAAGATTGCTCCTCCTCCTCCCTGTGTTTTCCTGAATGTTGATGTACTTCACACTAGTCCCTATGGAACACAAACACAGTTAATGACTAGCCCTTTACCAGAACTAATATATGATACAGTATTTAGCGTTAGACCTACCCTGCCTTGTATTGAAAAGTGTTCAAATAAAAATCCAGTGAAAGACCCCAAACACCTATGTGATTTCAGCACAACACTCTTCTTCAGATAATTCTGTTCACAAGATATATAATGTTCCAAAAATGATTCAGGAAGGACACGGTAAGACGTAGCCTCCTACTACTGTCTTCCGCTCTCTAGTTCACACTCAGCGTTCCTTTAGTGTACCCACTCCAAATACGGAAAGGTGTAGGTTCTCCCCCCACTACCTTCCGCTTTGGCACTTGCCGATATAAGCACTAGTGACTTTCTTCGTAACGGAAGTACGCAGAAACAATAATCCGCGGTACTCCGTTCTCACAATAACAGAATAACAAAATCCTTCCCAATCACCTATATTAGTTCAGGCGCCTTGCTTTCTTTGGCCCTAGATCCAAGCAGCTTGTACGATTTATACATCAGCGTTAGTCAAACCACGCGTTAAACCTCACGCGTCTTGTGGGTTTACTCACGATACTGTAGCAGCTTATTCCCGGTTTCTGCGTTGTCCCGGGCTTCTCGTTTGCCCGCCTTCAAACTCTTGTAACCTCGTCACTCCTGCGAGGAATCGTTTAATCCATGAAGCGCTGACCTCGCGCTGCGGGGAAATCAATCAGGAAGCGCCGACCTCACGCTACGGGAATAACAAAAGACTTCTGTTCTCAAGCGCTTAGCTAATCCTAGCCAAACGCGCCAAAAGTCTAATCCAGAACCAAATCCTCCTTCTCAAGGATACCAAGATCGCACTCCTCTCCAGTCTCTCCCAACAATGTTGAAAGACAAAATCACGAACAACGTGCAGAGGGGCCGACCTGCTTTTATGATGCCCCGCCTCCACACTAGAGTTCTGGGAGATGTAGTTCCGATATTAGGTGGCGCAGCTTGACTACCCTGACAGCTGTAGCTAGAGGGCGTACTCTTTTTCGACCACTGTTTGTAATTCAGCTATTTTAAGACTCCAAGCATTTGACTGGGCAGCCGTAAAGGCAATTATTTGACCACTTGCTGCCGCCTTGTACCCCCCCCCCCCACACATACACAGAAAAGGCCTCCGCAGTGTTCTCATTGATCTTAAAATTTTCAGAGATCCATTCTCTAAAGCTTTTCACCCAATCCTGGTCTTGGAGGAGGAGGCAGTCCAGCTGCCACCTGGCCCGCTCTCTGCTCCCTCCCCCAAGTATTAATTTGAGCCCAATATATGAGTGGTCAGAGCAGGGATTGCACCCAATATCTGCCTTTAAAATCTGAAGAGATCTGGATGTAAGAAAATAATCAATTTGGGATGCGGTTTGAAAGCGGTGCGAGTAACAGATAAAAAAATGTTTATCAAAATGAATATTTCACCATGGATCTACTAATTGATATTCTTGTTAAATAGCCTCCACTCATTTTTGGGTATTTGGTTTCAGTTGTTTTTTGTTTTTATTTGAAGTATCATTTCTTAAATCCTGTATAAAGTTAAAATCCCCTCCTATAATAAACTGTCCAGGGGCTCCCATCAGAAGCTCATTAATTTTGACCAGCCCTGAGATGTCATCCGAGACAGGGCCATAGTAATTTATTAAATTCAAGATCCTCCACTGTAACCTTGTTTCCACCCATATCCATTTCCCCTGTGGATCCCTATGTACTTGTAAAAATTCCCAGGGTCGTTTTTTAAAGAAATAGATGGCAACTCCTCTCATGGCAAGGCCTGTGGGTGCAAAAAAAAAATAGAAAAAACCCTGGGTAAAAATAACTTAGGGGAGTTAGATTTTAAGTGTGTCTCCTGAAAAAATAAAGACTTGGGGGTTGAATGATGTCAACCATCTATTAAGAGTGGCATACTTTTGTTTATTTAAAATTCCATTCAGGTTGACTGATAGGTTCTTACATTTACTGGTTTCTATTAGTATTTCTATCTCTAGAGTAAACTTATGGTTTACTCAATAAAAAATCTCTAGATTGCTTGCTATCTGTACCTTCTGCTCCTGCTCTTTTTCCTGCAGTGAACCCCTCCCTGACCCCACCCTTCCCACCCCAAAGGGAAAAAAAATCACCCATTGAAATGTGGAAAACCCCCCACTAGCCACATTTCGTCCCTCCCATCTGACCTCCTGGGTGTCATGGAATTACACCCTAGGTGACCCCGCTGGCCCCACTAACCCCAGCAATAAAGAGAAACAATCAAAAATTAACTAGCTGGAGAACACACCTAGCACCAAATGCAGGGAAAGCCCTTTTTGTTGATATATGACGGATCTGAGTATTTAAACTATTCCCTTAGGCTCGAGATCCGTGCAAGATATCTTTTAATAATGCCTGGGCTTCTTCCAAATCCGAAAACATAAAAAATGTTCCCTTAACTAAAACTCGCAGTGTCAATTGTAGGGCAATTGATGCTTGGGCGCCGTGGGCTTTGAACGAGAAAGCCACAAGGATTTCACAAGGCAAAAATCACCAGAACGCCAGCCAGGTACGAATCGCCATTACTTGGGGTGGAACAGCGGGTCACCTGTGGCAATTCGGAGGCGTGGTTCTCTGTAGCCATCCGTTCCAAACCCCATTTTGTCTGTATTTATCCATATTTATTTGGTGTTTTGTGTATAAATGTTATTAAAAAACTGTACACTTCCATATTTAACTGATAGATGCACACTCATACTTTGATGTCTGTGGTGTTTTAGCTATTTAAGCTGTCTAATATTACATAAAAATACATCCACTGGTAAATACTAGCATTATACCATAAATGTATGTTGACATATGGTGTTAATTAACACCTTCCATGCTCAGTACTCTCCCGTCCGTCATGAGTCACAGTAGGCGTGTGCTCATGACGGCCGGCAGCCGTCCGAACATTGCCGCTCCGCCCATGCGCAATTAATTCCCCGCCTGTGCAGGAGAATTAATCAGTGGGCGGAGTTCGGACGGCTCCCGGCCAACATGAGCAAACGCCTACTGTGACCCATGACGGCCGGGAGCCATCCTGAGTACCCGAGCTCCACGCCCAGCCCAGCCCCCCCCCCTCGCACCACGGCAGAATTTGCCGCTCCCGCCTCCCAGCTGCTCCGCCCACCCGCGCACTTGGCCTTAAATGGCGACCATGCGACGCAGGTGAGTGTGACCCACTTGTGGGACACCCCCGCGCCGCACGGCCACCAGCTGCTGCGTGTGCCCCTTGCCTGCCCTCTGCCTCGCTGCTGCCTCGTTTGCCGGTTGCGGGCTGCCTCCGCTGCAGTTGTTTTTGCCCTTGTTTTGTCGATAATTTGTGCCTGTTTTGTTTTATTTTCATTTTGCCCTTGTTTTGTCGATAATTTGTGCCTGTTTTGTTTTATTTCATTTTCCCCGTGTTTTGGTTTTCCTTCCTTGTTGTCCGCCTACCTCGCCGCCCTCCGCCCTCCCTTCCCGCCACCGCCGCTTTTCCCCGCCCCTTTTTCTATTCTGTACCCTCCCCGCTCCCGCCTCCCAGCTGCTCCGCCCACCCGCGCACTTCGCCTTAAATGGCGACCGTGCGAACGCGCAGCGGTCACGCGCAGCGGGCGCGCCGATTGTGCGCCGAAGGCGCGCCAAAGGTAAGCCTGTCTACGCCCGTCCGCGCCTGGACCGCGCCCAGTGCCAGGACCCCTGGCCCACGAGGACCCCGACAGACCCGCCTGACGTACTCCGCCGCCACCCTCACCGCTCTCAACACCGGCCGACTCCCAGAATGCCATCAAGCCACTCCACGACGTACCCACGGACCTTTCAGCTGCCACGCCTGTAAGTTCACCTGCATCCGGACCAGCCTCGCACCAGCACCCGCCAAGTCGAACACCAGCAGCACCCACCTCAAGTGCATCCTGCTCAACACCCGCTCCATCCACAGACACGCCATCGAACTCTGGAACCTCCTAGACGCCACAGCCCCTGACGTTGCCTTCCTCATGGAGACCTGGATGAACGCCTCTTCAGCTCCCGACATCGCCATCGCCATCCCAGAGGGCTACAAGATCGTCCGGAGGGACCGAAACGCCAACCAGATGGGAGGAGGCATCGCCATCATCCACAGGAGCACCATCCGCCTCACGACCAGCACCGACAACACCCTGACCAGCGCCGAACACCTGCATTTCCAGATCCACACCAACCCGAACACCACCCTCAGAGGCACCCTGATCTACCGACCCCCTGGACCACGCACGCAATTCAGCGAGGACATCGCCGACTTCGTCAGCTCGCATGCCCTCCCCTCCGCTGACTACATCCTCCTGGGAGACCTCAACTTCCATCTGGAGAACAACAACGACCGCAACACCAGCACCCTGCTCGACAACCTCGCCAACCTTGGACTCAAGCAACTGGTGTCCACCCCCACCCACCTCGCCGGACACACACTCGACGCAGTCTTCTCTTCCAGCACAGACATCGACTTCAGCCACGCCACAGAGCTTCAATGGACGGACCACAGCTGCGTCCACTTCACCTTCAAGAGAACGACGACCCACCAACACCAGCAACAGGCCGCCCGCAGAAGCTGGAACAAGATCACAGCAGACCAGCTCGCCACCTCCCTGAGCCAGCACCCTCCTGCCAGCTCAGCGAACCCCAGCCAGGCCGCCGACAACCTCACGAAGTGGATCAGCAACTGCGCGGACGAACTCGCCCCACTGAGGACCCCGCCTAGCAGACCCGGCAGCAAGAAGGCCCCATGGTTCACCGACGAACTCAAGAGCTCCAAGAAGAACTGCTGAGCCCTCGAGAAAGTCTGGAGAAGGGAACCGACACCGGACAACAGGACCTCCTTCAAACTTGCCACCCGGAAACACCACCAGCTGATCCGCGCCGCCAAGAAAACAGCATTCAAGGACCGGTTGGACAACAACGCACACAACTGCAAGGAACTCTTCAACATCGTGAAAGAGCTTTCCAACCCCAGCGCAGGAAACAACGACATCACCCCATCGCAAGACCTCTGCAACTCCCTCGCTTCATACTTCCACAACAAGATCGCGGACATACACAACAGCTTCAACAACCAACCAACGCACACCATGACCGAGCAACCACCCCCCACCACCACCCTCCACGCCTGGACCCCGATCAGCACCGAAGACACCATCCGCACGATGAACTCCATCCACTCCGGATCACCGACCGACCCCTGCCCTCACCACGTCTTCAACAAGGCCGACGCTGTCATCGCACCCCACCTGCGAGACATCATCAACACATCCTTCGACACCACCATCTTCCCTGAGAGCTGGAAACACGCCGAACTCAGCGCTCTACTCAAGAAACCAACAGCGGACCCCACCGACCTCAAGAATTACCGCCCCATCTCGCTCCTCCCGTTTCCAGCCAAAGTCATCGAGAAGACCGTCAACAAGCAGATGGCCGCCTTCCTCGAGACGAACGGATCCCTCGACCCCTCACAGTCCGGCTTCCGAGCCAACCACAGCACCGAGACCGCCCTCATCGCCGCCACCGATGACATCCGAGCCCTGATGGACAATGGAGAAACAGCAGCCCTCATCCTCCTAGACCTCTCCGCGGCATTCGACACGGTCTGCCACTGCACCCTAGTACGGCGCCTCAGCAACATCGGAATCCAGGACAAGGCGCTGGAATGGATCATCTCCTTCCTCGACGGAAGAACACAGAGAGTCCGCCTACCACCGTACAAGTCAGAGGCCTCCGAAGTCATCTGCGGCGTCCCCCAAGGATCATCTCTGAGCCCCACCCTCTTCAACGTCTACATGAGCCCCCTCGCGGCCATCGTAGGCAAACACAACCTCAGCATAATCTCCTACGCCGACGACACCCAGCTGATCCTCTCCCTGACCAACGACCCCGCCGCCGCCAGAGCCAACCTGCACGAAGGGATGAAAGAGGTTGCCGAGTGGATGACGACCAGCCGCCTGAAACTGAACTCGGACAAGACGGAGGTCCTCATCCTGGGCTCCTCACCCTCCGCCTGGGACGACTCCTGGTGGCCTCCCGCCCTGGGCACCGCACCCAAACCGACAGACCATGCACGCAACTTGGGCTTCATCCTGGACCCCTCCCTCTCCATGACCAGGCAAGTCAACAACGTCTCCTCGGCGTGCTTCAACATCCTACGCATGCTACGGAAGATCTTCTGGTGGATCCCCACCGAGACCAGGAAGACCGTCACCCAGGCCCTCGTCACCAGCCGACTGGACTACGGCAACGCCCTCTACGCCGGTACCACCGCCAAGCTCCAGAAGAGACTCCAGCGGATCCAGAACGCCTCAGCCAGACTCATCCTCGACATCCCACGAACCAGCCACATCTCTGGACATCTGAGAGACCTTCACTGGCTCCCCGTCAACAAAAGAATCACCTTCCGCCTCCTCACCCACGCACACAAAGCCCTACACGACCAAGGCCCGAGCTACCTCAACAGCTGAGTCAACTTCTACGCTCCCAAACGCCACCTCTGATCAGCCAACCACGCCCTCGCTGCCGTCCCCCGCATCCGAAGAGCGACTACAGGAGGAAGGTCCTTCTCCTACCTGGCCGCCAAGACCTGGAACTCCCTCCCGACCGACCTGCGCCTGACCCAAGACCACCTCTCCTTCAGGAAGAAGCTGAAGACCTGGCTGTTCGAGCAGTAGCAGCACCCCCCCATCTCACCCCCCCCCCCCCCCCCCCCCCAGCGCCTTGAGACCCTACGGGTATGTAGCGCGCTTTATAAGTGTCACTGATTGATTGATTGATTGAATAGTTTCATTCTGTTTTTAAATTTCCCATGCTGTCCATATGCTCAGCTGCTGGCCTATAATTCATCACAGACAGCATGGAGAGTGACTTAAAAGGAGCACCATTTTCTGTATTGGTGCACTTTTCAAAATAAATGCAGACAGAAAACACATTGTTTTCTGTCTGTATTTATCTGTAAAAGTCTGCAAAAACTCAAAACATGGAGCCTTAGTTATATATAAATTAAGAAACATGCTTATAACACTTTCTTACGATAATTTTTCGACATGCTGCACAGCACCCATTTTGCTCTACAATATAGCTAAAAGACATTGCCAAAGCCAATACCTCTAGCTAAACACAGCCGCGGTCGCTAATGGAGTACCGGCCGGGCGGTGACGTAGGGAGGGGGAGGGGCAGGGAGGGGGGTAGTAATGTATGGATTACGGACTTTAACAGGTAAGTAAACATATAAATAAATAAAACGAATGTTGTTGCGTGCACTGCATCACCAAATGCGATGCAGTACACAACCAAATTCGTTTTTCTTATTTATATGTTTACTTACCTGTTAAAGTCTGTAATCCATACATTACTACCCCCACCCTGCCCCTCCCCCTCCCCACGTCACCGCCCGGCTGGTACTCCCTCTACCTGCCGTGGCTGGCTAAACAGTTAACCCCTTCCCTGCTGCCGTCGGCCGTCGCGAGCACTACCTTCGTAGTGCTACGCACGTCCAACGGATAACGCGGCCCCGCCCGAGCAACAGAACCACACCGCAGCGGAATTACTGCCACGGTTAACGGGTTAAAGGGCCTTAAAAGTGAGACCATTTGGTTATGCCAATGCTTGTTAAAAATAGCACTGGAGCTGGGCCTGGTTAGCAGATCACAGGGTACAGTCAGAGTCAGTTATCACAGTATCATTCAGCAAAAAAATAGGGGGGAACAGGGTTAAATGATGACTTTCTAACAACCCTCCCAGAACGTGTTCTGACGAGAATGAAGACCTTATAACAGGCACACACACAACACTACCTGAATAAAAACACCTTACTTAACGACTACAAATCAGTAACTTCTTTAAAGTAAAGCTCATTCAACACAAGTATGCTATGTCTCCGACCCATTTGGATGCTGCTTTGGGCACTGTTCCTCCTGCTGCCTATGCAGCTTCACACAGCGCCTGAGGCGTGGCTGCTGCGGGTGCTTATATAACAAGCTACCGGCGCGTGTCCTCATTTTGCTTCGGCCATGCAGGGACCCTAGGAATCACTCATCTTATCAGTACGAGGGAACTCGCCGTCTCGGCGCCCAAATTCATTTTTTTCTCGCCGTGTTTGTTGGTGTGTGTTTGTTGTTATCAGACTGTGAATTATGTCCGGCCTCCAGCGCGCTGAACATCCGAGGCCGGGCCCAATTGACTCCGAGAACGAGGCTGACGTCACAGCAGCCCTCCCTTGCCCCCGCCTCCGACGCCCGGCGACGCAGACTGCGGCTGCACGCTGAGGGGAGCCGCCATTAGAGCAGCTCTATTGATTTCTGATTCACACTGCAGCACCGGGGCGAAGGAACAGGGAGGGGGAGCGGCCCCGCAGCGGGAAGGAGCCAAAGGAAATCAGCCTTCCTTTGTCTGTGAACCCGAAGCAGATCTTGCTCCCGAGAAGATAAAAATAGAGACGGGACAATGTGAAGGGGACAAGGCTGATGATTGCGCGCCTGATGAAAACAAGGACACTCCCGAAGGGAATAAAAAACATCTTTAACGTTTATATTGTAATGCTTCTCGTGTTGTTAGATTCTTATTTAAAAGTAAACGTCAATGGATGCACTGAGAAGCATATTGGAGAATTGTGTTGCGCAGTGTTTTTTTCTCATTTGTACTTGCAAAGAATTGTTGAGATTTACGTGTTTAAAAATCGGAACACCAACTGTATTTTCGCCATTCGTATGTCTGCTGTGAATGTAGAATTACATTATAACACTGTCTATAGCTGCTAAAATCGGTGCAATGAGAGAACAACGTTTTGAGAGCGGGGCCACTGCACATTTCGACGATGAGTTTTTAAAAATATGACAAAAAACTGCTCAGACACAGGCGTGTTGTCTTCCAAGACGTGCTGCACTGTAGCAGCAAGCCAATCCCCTATGTATATATATTTCCATTGTTCGATTCCTCGTTGCCTCCTTTAAATCCAGTAAACACAAATACCACACTGCGATTACTTTTGTTATTGATGTATGCATTGGCTGGCTGCATTGTGTATAGCACCTGCGAGTGCACACTGTGAAACAAAGCATGTTGAAATCCATATGCACTTTGCGTTCCATGCACGCAGGCGTGCCCTTACAGTGAAGGGCAGCAGCCAGGCATTGTTTGCAGATGCTGTCTGGAGCCGAGCAGCCCTGCCAGACAGGCAGCCAGGCTCAGCGCCTGGTCCTCCCAGACATGTGCCTTGCCATTTTCATTTTAATCAGTCTGCTCAGGACGGCTGCTGATTCATTTTGCGGGACGGACCCCTGGGAACCAAGGTGGGAGCCTGAGGCGAGCAGCTATTGCATCAATGCAGCATTCCACATCACAGGAGGCGGGGGAGGAAGGGAAAGGTGGAAATGGCTTAGAGGGGAGGAGGGAGAAAGAGAGCGAGACAGCGGAGCAGACAGATAGAGAGGGCGAGGGAACGAAGGAGGGGGAAGGATGCTAGCACAAGGGGAGAGAGGAGGCACACCTCCTCTTTGCAATTCTGTGATGCACATTATATAGGTAAAGCTGAACTCAGAGATAAAACACATTCCACGCAATCAGACCAAAAATGGCGTATAAAACATTTCAACTTTATTTGTGTGTGAACATCTAGATATATATCTACGCCACATATTTTGATTATGCGTGATCTATATAAATATTTGTTAATGTCCATATCAATTTGACACTAAATATATTTTTATTTGATATATATATATATATATATATATATATATATATATATACACACACACATATATTACCGCACCTACATATATATAGCTTGTATTCTATGCCTTTACACATACGCCCTCGTCTATAAATAAATGTAAAGGCATTCAGCACACCGGCACGCACCCCTCTATGATTTCCACACTCTGCTGTTGAGCATGGGGATGGGGCGATGAAGACACCGGGGTAATGCTCACTCTGAAGGAAGCATATTCCTGTACTTATCCAATAACTGCTTGGGGTGGGATACCTGATTTACCCCGGGACCTTGATTCGTGGGACTGACAAGCTTATTATTCAGTGAGCCTATTATTGATATTATTCTGCTCTTGGTTTCCATGGCCACCTTGTGAGAGACATTCAATTTTCTCTCTTCCATCATCATTATCTATGAGGCCATCTGTTGTGGAAAATGAATTCAGCCTCATTTGCATAACTGATAAGCTCTTTTTTTTATCTATTTAACAGAAGGTCATATGCCGGGGATTTAGAGCTGGTGGAAAAAATGTGTAAAAAAATCCCTGCGAGAGAGGCTGAGTGGGAGTGCGTGCATTAGAGGATGTGTGTGGAAGTAAAAGCGATCCCCCAGGCCTGCTAGCCTATCGTGCTGCATTTGTCATCCCTGCCAGGGCGACATCCCCCCACCCCCTCGCCCCAAGCTTCTGCAAACGGAAGAGAGTGGGGAAGCTTCTCCCTGCAGTCTGCTGGAAGCCCCTTGGTTTTTTATTCACTAGTGGTGGGTGTTTTTCCTTTTTTCCTCCATCATCCGGGAATGTGAGTTATCTTTTCAATGGACGGTGAGGCAGCCGAGCCCCAGTTCCTGGCTGTCTGTGGCACGCGTGTAACTTGTGTTCTGTAAAAGTTGCCGCGAGGAGCTGCGCTGAGGCAGTGCATGCAGAGCAGCTGTGAACTTGAACTTGGCAGTGATTAACTTTTCCTTCGCCTTGACGCCGGTGGATGCAGCGTTTCCTCGCTCCTAGGTAGGTGTCTGGCTTTTGTGCAGCTGGAAGAGCTTCTCTGCAGCAGTTTTCTTTCGTTTCCTGTGTTTCTGTTGACTCCTCTGAAGTTGGAATGTCATTGGAGTTGGGTGTTTGTGACTTTCTTCTCGGCTGGGCGGTGTTTTAATGCGGGAAAGGAATTGCATGTTGTTTATTTTTATTTGTATAGGCCCATACTCTTTTCATGTTCGGTATGGTTACTTCTTGTTGGTCTCAAACTTAAACTTTCGCACAGAAGTGTCTGTAAAGTGAAGTAGTTGTTCTAATGTAGCTGTTTGGATGGCATCGCGGCGCTAGGCGCAGGTGAATTCAAATCAAACCAAGTAATTAACCCTGTCGAAAAACATTTAGGGTACTTTGTATTTAAATGATTTATCGATGGGTTTTCTTTCAGATAACTGAAAGGTGCAACACAGCATTTTAAAGATGTTTACATAATCATAGCTGCATGTATTACGAACAGTAAATGCTGTGTGTTGAAATTCAAGTTCCGCTAACAAAGGTGTGCTATATGCTTTAACAAGTACCGCGCTACATGAAAAGCTAACACCGCATGTAAAAATAACTTTACTTTTCAGGAGCACGTGAACAATATCAATGTGCTGATATCGAATTAGACATGCCTGTTGTTTGTCAAGAGAGTGGAAGTGAGAACTTGTTGTGAACACTGTTTTTAAGTTGTGGTGTTGTGTCTCACTGAGCAGCGCCACACATCACGCATTTGGCATGTGCCCGTTTCACAAAATATCAGCACAATTAGGGAATGTTCCTCAGAGCTCAGCGCGCGTGGTCGGTGCGATAAAAACTTCACTTGTTCATGCACACTAATTGCCTTGTAGCGCCGAGTTATTTGCAGACAGACTGTACACCGCAACGCAGCCGGGTGCTTCATGCCAAAGGGTGCTCTGCAGAGTTTAACATGCTCCTTCTCGCGTGGTAGCATGTAGAGAAGGTGCTTCCTGTGTATGTTGTCATGTATTAACATTAATAATAAATCGTATTTCGGAGAGTCCAGCATGCCTGGTACACAGGTGATTTGTAAGACACGTTTTATTTCTCTCCCAGACACAAACGCATGCAGACAGACATGCTGTTGCTGCAGAGGTCGATGACATCTCTATAAAATTATCGAAATTAAATATAATTCACTGTTCCTTTGGTTTATCAACTCCTTTACACTTTTGAGTTGCGAATGTGTACCATTAAAGAAAAGAAAATACATTTAAAAAAGTTCAGAGTGCCTACTTTCTGAGAGGTGTGAGGGCTCCAACAAATAACTTGAAGTAGAAGCTGGTTTTCTGTGTGATCTTGTTTTTTCAAGTCGTTTTTGCTGCAAAGAGTCGAGCACAAAACTTTGACGAGATAAGGCACCCTCTGAGCGGGGGGCTCCCTCTCCCTAATCGGTAATTGCCGGGCTCGGATGCCTCCTTTTCGTTGCTGACATTTGACTGCTGCTAATTCGCTGATTAATCTCATTAAAGTGATTATGCTCGTATTCGGGGCTGGCTGTCATTGTTCTGCAGACAGCTCTCGGCAGCCGCCGCTGGAGAGCGGGTCTGGGTCTGAGGCTGGCCAGTGCTGTGAGCGTGGTGGTAGCTCTCGGCGTTCAGCACCGGGAGCTGTCCAGTGCTGAAAGAACGGCGTCCAGCCCAGCCTCACTGCACGCCGCTTCACTGCTACTGGGAAACACCAACTGACCTTCATCTCAGAAGAGTCTATTTGCTGGAGTGCTCCACTGAAACGGGAACCCGTTTCTCCCGAAGTTGCATGTTGCTGTGTTGCATTTTTGATTGTTGAAAATAAAGGATTTGAAATCTCACCCCTCCCTCCCGCATCTAAAATCCTGCCCCTGTTAATTGGGTCGCTGCAGAGCGCACATACACTTTAGAGCACCCCCAGCATGACTATATACTATATTGTCATTAAATGTATTAAAAAGTGTACAATTAGGACTCACACTCCAAAAACTGATGTGCGAAACTCGATAGGTAGTTTGAAATAAATGCACAATGCAGCAAATGTCTTCAGACACCAACAATCTTTCTGTATGTTAGATACAATGCAGGGTGTGCGTTGAACCTGCCTGGTCTCTGATGCAGCGTGTGTATGCCTGAAGTGTCTGGAGCTGAACTTGACTGCCTTCTTCAGTGCAGTGCGGCGATAAAGAATTTGGAGGCGAGCCAGGCTATCGGGCACACACAATGCCCCTTTGTTCTTTAATATGAGCGATGTTGGCACCTTCTGTGCCATGCCAGTGCCATATCTCATCACTGCCTCTGCATCAGCAATTAGCTGCAGCCAGACACTGGAGCGGACTGCCCCCATTGTTCCTGTTTTTGGTGGTAAAGCACATGGAGAACTGGTAGCCAGGCTTCTAAATCGCCTCCCCGCTTTTTGTGGAATCAGAGGTTTGTGCCACACGTTGATCTAGAGGGGAAAGACGCTAGTTTACAAAGTGTACAAGAACAAACCGCACCTGGTTTACACGGTACCTTTTTTTCAGAAGCATTGTTTTCCTTAGCAACAGTCAGCATTATATTAGACAAAAGCTAGTCTTGATAGGTATAACACTCTAGGACACATCATTTTCGTTACTGATATTGCATTGCCGATAATTGAGTATGTGGACTGCTTTAATTACTTCCTTATAGAGCTGTCCAAGATAATCTACATTCTCCTCACCCCACCTTAGCCAATAGTCCAAGACACACGCAGTCCTTCACACAAGCACACTGAGACACACAGTGTATTCCTCAGACACACATTTACATTCTATCAGACACTCGCACACAAAGTGCTTCACTAATTGAACACTTCCACGCACATACATGCACACGCCTTACCACAAGACATTTCTCTTTCCCGCCCCCTCAAACAGACATGCACATTCCAAATCACAAATACAAACACACCCTCAGGTGATCCCACATAGCCATATACAGACATTCGAGCAATCTATCAGACACTCACAGTCCCTCACAGATACATATTTACACATTCACTCAGGCCCTCACAGAAATGCAGACACACATGTAGGCACCGTAGACACCACCCATCTACTCAGCCACCCTCCTATACACAGACACACAATACAACCCCACAAATGCTCTCTCTCTCTCTCTCTCTCTCTCTCTCTCTCTCTCTCTCACACACACACACACACACACACACACTGGCAGGCAGCCGCACAGACACGGCACATCCCCAGACTCCCTGCCGTCTCGCTGTCTGTTTTTTCTGTCTGCTTTCTCCTCCTCCTACTTCGCTCCATCTATCACCGCCGCCCCCCTCCCCTTCCCTCTTCTGCTTCCCCTTCCTCCCTCCCACCACGCTCTCCACGCTGCTTCTTTCTTTTAAAAATACCCAGTCTTCTCCAGTCTAGCTGTGCCTGTCCCCTTCTCCCCTCACTCCCTGTAACACCTGCAGTGCCGGGAAATTTGCAAAATCTGAACATTTTCCTTACTTAAGGGTTGCATCCATTGCGACACGTTAGCTTAAAATTACAAGCATCGAATGATCCCGTATATGTGTTTTATATCTTAAATAAAAGTTGAAAATATCAGGATAGCATGGAATTATGTAGAAAAAATGGGAACGCGATATCCGTCGGTTATCATATAAAACGCCCCGTTCTTTTTAATGGCGCATTGGGATGGCACGTATTTAGTTCTTTAAATAAGTTTCCCCATCGACAACGTCCCTTTGGCCCTGAGTCCGCGCGACGTTCAAGCCTACGATTTTGACAGAGATACCTTACAAAGCGGACCCTGCCTCTGCAGAGCGCTGCCCCCTCAGACTGCAGAGCGGCACCTCGCAAGGCTTTCTGGGATTGGAGGCGCCACATCTGTAGCAGTCATTTAGTGCCAGGTCTCTCCAGGACAAGGCTGTACTGCCTGCAGAGTAGCCGGCTGCCGGGGAGGGGAGCGTGTGGGTGAGAGGGGGTGGGGGGGGGGAGGTTGTTTCTTATTTCTGTTCTTTATATGTCGTGGTAGTGGGCAGTAGAGCTGACCGCCCCTCAGTCACCAGAAGGCTACCCTGCCAGACTGACCACCGGCTGCAGACGCTGCATGAATAACCATTTAAGTGGGGAGGCACTTTACTTTATGTTTCGATCGGAACTTGAGCTTGGAGATAAGGCCACGACAGACATAAGGTGATTGATTGTGAACATGTCTTTTATAACAGGTGCAGACTAGCCTTTGCAGCATCCCATTAGAAACAAATGCGCCCAGAGGTTGCAGGTGTTGCCATTGCCAGTTGAGCAGACAGTGCCATACTCATGAGACAGCAAAGCAAGAAGCAGCCTGCAGGCCCCAGTGCAACCAATTCACTCTGGGAGCAACAGAAGTAACTGCACGTCACTTCCTTTTCTTTTATATGACATTGTGCCAGGTCAACCAGACCAACTACGACTAAAACCCACATATCACCTCAGGTTGTCAAACCTAAATCCAGGGCTAAAACAGTGTGTCCCGGGGACATGCAGCAGTGTGATGATCTTTAACATCTAACGATGTCGCGAGCTTCGAAGCTTTGTATCCTTCACCGGCACGAAGATGGGCGAAGCAGACACAACATTAAATAAATTGGCTTCTTAGTGGGCCGATTTCTTTCTGTTCCTGCCAGTGCCTTAGTATGACTATGGATAGCAAGAACAGTGCTGGCAGCTACCCAAGAGGTTGCAGCTGCCACCTCCCCTTTGACCCCTACTGCCATCTATGCAGGACCCTGGGTTACACGAAGAAGATGCTGTGTGCATGCATGGACTGTGAGAGTCGCACCTTCGCGCTCTGTAAACACACACCGCTCTTCCGCCCTCCCCCGTCTCGCCCAAGCCGTCTCAGTCCAATGACGTCACAGCTTCAAACCCGAGTGAGAGGACAGAGTGGGCGAGAAAGCAGTCGCCTTTCTTCTGGGCATGTGCAACACTTCCCACATTGCAGTGCGTGGGATGTTATCCCTTCATAACAAGAAAGACACTGACAGCCCGAGGCTCCACAGAAGAGAAAGGCGAATCGCATATTTATGAACAGTTAGCATATGCACAGGGAATACCACCCAACAATTGAATCAACGTCGGCTTAAAGGAATCTGCAATTTATCGATATTTCATGCAGCGTGACAGTCGTATTTTTATGATTTGTCACCCGGACGTCCAGAAAAAAATCTTCGATGTTCACGTATTTATCAAGATATTGCCAGCATGTGGCCTGATGATCACTGCTGAGTTCCGCGTTTGTTACTTCATCCAGACACGCAAATATCGAGTCTTAAATTAAGATGAGAAAGAGTGTGACCAGTGGCGTAACGAAACGCAAGCCCCCCTCCCCTTACAAAGTACATGAAGTCCCCACCCTCACCCAATCAGGAGCTCTCCGACCAGGATCCCGCCGCCCATGCACAGTGCTGGAATAGCCCCCCCCCCGCATCCCCCCAACCCACCCCGCCGCCCCCAGCTCGTGGGGGCTAATGGTACGCCACTGTTTGGGATGTAAGTTATTATGACACATATTCCTGGAGACCGAGATCAAACGACATCCAAGAAGAGTGAAGTGGTCAGAGTTTGACATATTACACGAATTCAGCACAACAATGTGGACAAAAACACAACAGACACCTCGGTTTCCATCACAGTAGACTACTCATTGAGCTGGTGTCCTGCACAATTTTTTTTTAAAACGTTGTTTTATAGATTGTTTGCTAGTATCATCAAGCTGCAAATAGCGTACATGTAGATGGATCCTACAAAGAAGCAAGTGACAATTGCAATGCATGCTGGTACATCTCACAATCCCTAGACTTTACACCCCCATATCTGGGCCAGACTGGGTACCGGGAACCGAAAGCAGCCCTGGCAAATTTTTTGTCCGACCAGTCCATGTACACTTAGTGAGTGAGAGAGGCTGACCACTACATGGGGGGATTGTGGCAGGGTTTCCCGACAAGAAAATTTGGGAAGAAATTGCAAACATGGTGCATTCTACTACACATTTTTCATTATATATTCAATTATATTAGCTTTTTAAGCATAGTAAATGATGACATTACAGTGCACCAGGATACCCATTCATGCACGCAGACATTGTTATGGAGGACACAAAAAAATAAGATGTCAAGCATAAACTGTTGTGGCTCCTGCAGCTAACACCGTGGGGGGGGTTCGCAAGTCGACAGACAATGGAATAGTATTTATTTATTTTATTTTCCCTTTTCCATTGTCTGTCGACTACCCCCATGCCCCGTCCCAGCCCAGCCCTACCGCGCTGGCCTGCAGGAGCCGCGGCTGAGCATGAAACAGGAATTTAAATGTAAGTGTATGCAATCACTGAGAACACAATGAAATACCATTTTGACGGATCTTAACATCTTCCCAATAAGGGACTCAGCAGGGCCAGCTTTAGTGCTGGTTTCGCGGGTGCGACAACATTTTTGGGCGCCCACTCACAATTACCTCCTCTTCCACTGATTCCCTCGCTATCACCATCCAACAGTGTCCCTCATATCTCTTTAGCCCCCTTCTCACATGTATTTCATTTGTTTTACAATGCCTCTCATACCAGTGTAGAGTGTCAGAGGACTTTACATCACACACACACAGCGACAATGAATCATAAGTGTGTAAACCAGTGTATAGAAAATGTTACATAAGACAAAGGTGACTACAGGGTGTAGCATTCAAATGTCATCCATACTGGTAGGCATTTTTTAAGAGTGCTTGATCTGTAGAAGAACAAACTCAGGATTCAAAATGTGACAAAGTGGTTAGGGTGACTTTACTAATAAATATTTATTTGTACCTAAGCAAACACTTTTTTTAGCTACTTTAGGATTATAAAAGACTGGGAAAAAACATAGATTTCTAACCTACATCATGCAGTTTGCATGTAGCTCTTTGATGGTAGTTCATAGCTCACTGTGCTTTATTGCAATTATAACTTATGAACTGAAAGTTACAAGAGGATCTCTATGCAGCGGCAGCCTGCATGGATCGGGGGTGGCAGGACAGGGTAAGGGGTATAAAAAAGAAGAAAAAAAATGTACCCCCCCGTCGCGCCTCTCCTCTATTATTTCGCCGTGGTCTCTCCTGGCCAGGAAGGAACAGGAAGCACCCAGGCTGAGGCTCCCTACAGTCAATCACAATGCTGCACTGCAGCATTGTGTTTGGTCTAATCACTGTGGTTCGGAGCTGATCTAGGGAATGGGAGCCTGGGCATGTTCTCCACCAAGGCTGTAAAGCAGCCTGAGTGGAGAGCATGAAAAGTGCGCGTGACTGTATGGCTGGCCCCAGAAACGGCCAAATAGTCATGCACACTTACAGTGTGTCATCACTCCTCCCCCTGCTTCTCTGTCACCAGAGCAGCCCGCCCTGTTTGCCAGGCTGCAGCAGCAGGAACAAATAAAATATTAACCTCAAGTTATTATCATTTTATTTTCCTTCATTTGACTGCTGCAAAGTAGTGGGGCAACACTTCTCCACGTTAGTGGAGGAGCCACCACTGTCTCTATGACAAAAGCAGGGACCCACTGAGCTATCCACATAAAATAAGGTTCTATGATCTGGATGGTACATGTTCTTTGCAGGAGCCATGGTAACCATCTGCACTATATTAGAAGAGTCAATACTGCCACTAGATACAACTCTGATTCCTCTCCAGTAGGAACATTATTAACTAGAGTTATCTTGACATTTTCATTGTTGCCTTAAGACTGCTAAATATAAAAGGAACTCTGCAGCAGTGTTTTTAAACTCATCACAATTTACGAAGGACAGTGACCCCTAGCTCAGCGATACACCAGCCCCCATTACAAAACAGGCTCTGAGGAACAAAACCATCTCCCACCCTTCCAACCTCCTGGGGAAACAGTTCGGCCCGTCTGGCTATGCCCCACATCAACAACTTAACAACAACCAGTAGCTATTGTGCGACAGACCAGCACCTTATACTGCAAATTGGGTCCCCAGTTAAGTTAATACATTTTCATGCGTATCCGCTAACCATGCCTCATCTAGTATTTTCATCAGGTGTGCATTTATGCACTACAAGTTGAAGTGTATGCAAAGAGATCCAGCCCGAGCATTTCCATTGTCAGTCCCCTATGACCTATTCAGTGGGTTTCAGGAAAGACATAAGAACCTGCGTCCAAAGGTCAGCCAGCAGTTTCTTCCAGAGACCTCTTTGCTTGTCGTCCCAGATTTCCTCCGCCTTTACTGTCACCCACTTCTCCACCTCCCTCCACCATCTACTGTGCGCTGGGCACTCAGGGACTGCTGTTATGCCCTAAGTTGTTCTAAAAACAATGAAGCTCTGACCATTCTCAACACTCGTTACAGATAACTAGGATGCATATAAACTTGGACACTCAGCCACCGATCAAAACAAAACTCTATAACTAAACCATTGTCCCTATTTCATGAAATCAATTTAATGCTTCAGATCATGTTATTTTTTATTGTGGTGGATGATGCATTCTCATTAATTCCACGTTAAAACCACAATAATCTTGGCCAATGGAATTATGTGAAAAAGGCGGAACAAATTATGAATCTGGTATGCCTAAATTATGCAACAAGAAACGGCCATTTATGCAACATAATGTGGTACATTCTTTGACAGTATTATTTCACTATGTTACAATTTCAATACACAAAAATAGACTCTGGGGAAAAAGGTTTGCCCTCAAACCTGTCACTTTAACACGAGAATGCAATAGGCAGCAACTCAAAGATGACCAGTTAACTGTCCCCTCTTTAGATTTTAATATCTATATCAACTCAACTCAATGAATCTTTATTCAGTATTTAAAAAATACCATAAAAGTGCATAAAACAATTCATTAATTAAAAATACAATTCATAAACCCCATAATTATACAATTTATACAAATGTCAACACTGTCCCCTCGAAATCCTCAACCTTACAGGAATCCTAATAGAATTCATTATGCAAAACAGCGTGTGGGAATCATTGGCCCTTTGCAAAAACAACAGTTCCAGCTTAGCACATTTAAACTTTAACTGTTTTAAAATACCCACTAAAAACTTGCTCCTAGGTACAGAATAAAATGAACATAACAATACAAAATGAAGGGTATCCTGCGGAGACCTATTGCCGCAGCCGCAGGTACCCTTCTGCTCAACCGGCTGTGTAAAACCTGCTGGGTTTGCCAGGATGTGATGTAAAAGGTTGAGCCTAAAACGCATCATATAAAATCTTTCTTGGGCATTATACAATAGAGCTAGATAGGGTTCCATCCCCACTTCTGTTTTTAGTACTTTATAGGTACGGACTGTACGGACTGTAACTTTTGATTCTTCTCTAACCGCCCTGTGTGCAACAGCCTGCTTCCTGAATATATTTTTCACTCTGACTTTGTCAAAGGTAGTAATTTTTTCAGGGTTGACAAAGAGGTTCAGACAGCCCATGCCCTCCAGTGTGGTCTTTACATATCTAAGCCAGGGGATGTTCATTCCCTTATCCCTTTTTAGGAAATCTAAAATAATTTGCCTGCTAAGAGCTGCCTCCCCATGGATCCAAATCTTCACCCAGGCTAGAAGCGGTCTAATCTTTATTAAATCTTCAATGAACTCAGCACCTAATTCATCGTGTACGATGAGGCCCGGTGTGCTTTGCGGGGTTTTTAATACCTTTCTGAGGTATTTGTTTTCTTCCACTTGTATTTTTTCAGTGTTTACAAACCCCCAGACTTCTGCCCCACAAGTCACTTTGGAGCAACAGATTGATCTATAAAGATTCATCACTTGTTCGGCGACCATCCTCCCAACCTCTGCCCATAGTTCGTTATCACCCCTGTTGCAGCCACCAATTCAGAGCAGTGTTTTTCAACTAACAAATTGAGGTTTAATAACCCATCAAACAATAAGCCCAGATAAGTAAAAGACTGAACCCGGCCTATTTTACGGGTACCTATCCTATACGTAAAATTTGTGCAGGCTTTGGCCCCTGCTAACATTACATAGGATTTATCCAGATTTACATATAAATCAAGTGAGGACATGAAACTGATGAACCCATCAATCAGCTTCTGTAGGACCTTTGGGGTGCGGGCTAACAGCACCGCGTCGTTCGCGTACAGCAGAACGGGTACAGGGCAAGAACCTATCTGAGGGGAGTCCGCTCTTAATTTGCCAAATTCCATATCCAGATTGTTGATATATAAGGAAAATAAAAAGGGGGCTAAAATACAACCTTTCCTAACCCCGCTGTTACACGGGAAAGGCAATGTACAACCTCCTTCTGCACTAAACCGCATTTTGGCTGTTGTATTCCAGTGCAAAGCTTTTAATATATTAATCAGGTCAGGTTCGACCCCTAGCTTTGTCATCAGGGCCCACAATTTTTCTCTGTTGACATGATCGAAGGCGGCGGATAAATCCATAAACCCTAGGTACACTGCCTCATTACTTGCTATTGTGTACTTGGCAATCAAAAGGTAAAGGTTTAGGCATTGATCCATCGTGGACCTTCCTTCCCTGAACCCATATTGAGTTTCAGTGATAATATTATGTGTGTCAGCCCAGACCTTAAGGCGATTCAGCACCACACGCCCTAGAACCTTCGCCGTTACATCAATTAAGGATATCGGGCGATAACATTGTGGGTCATCCCTATTCCCTTTTTTGAATATGGGGACTATTACTGCTGTTGACCACGAGCGTGGGAGGCCCGTCTCTGCTGCTGCTTTCAAAACCCTTGTTAATATTGGGCCCCATAGTTCCACCTTACTTAAGTATAGGTCGAGTGGTATTCCATCTGGGCCTGGGGCCTTGTTTTTAGATAGGCCCTGTATTCCCCCTGCAATTTCTTCCAGTGTGAATTCCGGCCTGGCAACCCAATGAGTGCCTTGCTCAGTGACCTCATTAGACACTCCTGTGTGGTTATACAAGTCTTTAAAATGAGTGTACCATTGTTCCGGGAGTATTGTATTACACATCTCGGGGGTGTTTGTGTCCTGAAAACATGGTTTATTAATAATTTTCCAGATTGCTGTAAAATCTCTATTCTCCGACGCCTCCCTTAAATCCTCCCAGACTTGCGATTGGAGCGATTGTTTCCTAGTATATAATACTTTCTTATAAGAGCTTCTACATTGGGCGATGTGTAGCTTATCCCTCGGGAGTGCTTTCAGGCTGTCTTTCAGGTTCTTGTGGGCCTGTGAGCATGCTTTATCAAACCATCTGGGGGCACTAACTAAACTTGCCTTTTTAGTGTTCGTTAAAAAGCCCTCAACCAGGTGCGCTATTTCCTCAAATGCATTTACCACAGCAGCACCTTCTAGGGAAAGGTTCAGACACACTTTAAAGGCGTTTCCCCCTTTATCCAATAGTGATTTGTAGAACCTTGCCCCGTCTATTTTAGCCCACCTCAGGCGCCGCCCCTGGTCCGTAGCTCTTTCAATATTTTCCAAAGCCCGGGGGACCCTTTTGGTGGGAGGGGGGGGGGGGTTATAATAGCTCCAGCACTAGGGGATTGTGATTGCTATGTATGTTCCACTCAATGTCCGCTCCCTTCACCCAGGATCTAAACAGTCTCAAAACCACAATAAAATCGATAAAGGAACAGCAGCCTCTACCCTAAAGGTGGGTGCAATTTCCTGTCCTTCTTCAGCTTTCACTAAATCAATAGTGTGTATCAGGTTTTGGCCTTTCATCAACCTGTCCATTTACATCCCATCTGTTGAGTGCAGAAAGTGTGGCCCATTCTCCAACGTACAACGGGATCAATCACTGGTAATAGGTTTAAGGGATGGACAAATATGACAATTAAAGTCGCCCGCAATTATCCGGAATGGAACCACTGCCCTTTTCCCATGAACGGGCTCAGAATTAAGGAAGTTATCAAGTTCTTTAATTATGGTTCCCTTCCCATTACTCCCAACTGCATTACAAAGATTAATTATAGTGAGGTTTAACCCTTTCATATGTAGCCCCAGGGCCTGCAAGTTATGTGATGGCCAATTGAGGTCCGTCCACACTCCTTCAGTCTGCAAATCCACGTAAGTGATCAGGCCTCCCATGGCTCTTCCTGGTGGTGACTTCTGGGCAGGGGTAAAAAAACACGTATGACCTGATAGAAAAAAGGGTCGTAATCAGTTACCCAGGTTTCTTGCAGGCATATTATCTGAAACCTCATAATATAATCCCTCCAGCCCTTGTTGTTAAATTTCATAGCCAGACCCGCTATATTCCATGACAGGAACTTTAGCCCCGTCTTGGTAGAGGACATACTCATCGGTGGTGTCTGGTTACTATTTTTTACCATGTTCCCTTCCAAGGCTCCCTTACCCACTGATATCGAATACTGGGAAGATATAACATTGCTACCCTGACTTTTTATTTGGGGGTCTGTCGGCAGCCCTTGTTGTATCATCTCTCTAGGTTCACCCACCCAAACGCAGGGGGAGTCTAATAGTACATTTACTGGGCTATATTGGGGACTCTTCTGGACCGAGCTGTTCTTCCCTAGTCATCTAGTTCTTCCAGAGACATCAGTGAGTCAAATCTATTCATCAGATATACACCTCCTTGATTCCTGACCGGGGCATAGGGTGCAGATCGTCGTGGTCCCACCCTATTCCACTCACTCCTACTTTGCACTACCGAGTCATAATCTGGGCTAAGCGTACCCCTTGGATAGAAAAAATGTAAGGGCATGGCTCTAATGTTGGTGTGTTGTGTGGGTGACTCCCAATGAATGATTTTGTCAACAATCCTGGGGTTCCTAAAGTTCACCACCACAGAGTCCCCAATGATGTCTTTACGCCTATTCCCCACCCAGTTCACCCTTCATACCAACAGAACTTCCCCCTGCTCGTTCTCTTCACGGGGTCTAAACTTATTTAGCCAAAACATGACTTTGCTTTTAAGCTCTTCATGGGTCTCAGTCTGTTCTGGCCTTAGCTCGGGCCCCCTGTAAGGATAATTACATATGGGGCAGCTTGCGGGGGCAGATTTAGACAAGGTAATATGTTCTTGGTTGCCCTGGTCGGGGATCTTTCTAACTGGTGCCTTGGTGGGGCATCTAAGACGGTCTGCCTATGGACTATAGCCTGATGAATGATCTTTGGCCCCACCCAATATTCCTCCCTCGCAATGGCAGTATTCTCCTTCACAACCGGGGTTATGAGTGGCCCCTGTGGACCAACTGACATGGGCAGGGATGTAGTGGAGGTAACTTGTCCTAGTGCAGGGTTACTATCTGTCACCTTTGACAAATTAGTGGGGATAGTCTCCCTTACTGATATACTATTTGGAGTAGACTGATAACTCCCAGCGCCCGGCCCCTTTGATTTTACCATGGGTACCACCTTGTCCAACCTACAACTAATTAGTTTAATTTGAGTATTAATGACACTTTCTAGGTGGGCCTGAAGGTCTGAAATCATTTGAGCAGCCCACATGGTGGGGGGGGGGGGGGGGGGGGGCTTGAGTGTGTGGTTGCTCCACGCTCCTTGGGGTACTCACTCTATCAGGCTTATTACTCCCTGTTATAACTGAAGTACCCGTCCTCTGCTTTTTAGTGAGGCTTAACATCTTTTTTTTGCCCCTTTGGGCCAGAGCCTCCCCTTTACAGCCCACCTGTGTTTTTAGCTCCACCTCTCGGCCACAAGGTATATCCGCTAAGTCAGGCTCTGGTAAGGTATATGTATCAGTTGGAGGCTCTTCCAGTTCACAATCTACTTGTGAGGTTGTTAAATCAATTTGTGGGGTTAATGATAAATGCCTCTCTGTTCGCTCTATTTCCTCTGATACTACCACAATCACTTTGCACAACATTTTATCTATTGCTGTGGGTTTATCAGGTACCATACAGTACACTCCCTTTGATTTGCCAGACGAGCGAAGGTCAGAAGGAGTACGTAGGCTCTGCCTAGCCGACCTGGTTTGCACTGTACTGGCCATTTATAATAGAAATGTTCCCAGTTTAATTTTGAGACAGTGACTACCAGATAAACTGGGTAGGTTAATCACCAGAAACCCCCTCTCCACTTATTCCTTTACTCTTTATCGACTTCTGCCCCAGGCCCTCACCCCTTCACTGGTTACCCTTAGCTTCAAGTCCACGGCTCTGTCCCAGTCCCACTTTACTGGAAAAGGTCAACAGTATCTTAGTAGATCTTGGGTAAGAATTATTAGAGGGCTGGCCCGGCCTGGCCTCCTCTGGCCCCCGATGGCCACAGATGGTCCCGCCCTTGTCCCAAGCTTCTCCCGGCGCTGCCCGCGCGCATCCTGCAGGACGGGAGGCGTTCTGGTCTTTATTGGCGCCTCCGGGCCCAGCCTGTGATGTTCCTGGTGCGCCTCTGTCACTGGGGCACCTGGGAAGTGTAGTCCAGTGCTGGCGTGTTGGAGCGGCCGTTTCCCTCACGGCACTGGGTGGTCAGCAGGTGAGCAAATGGACACGTTCAGCGCAGAGCCTTTGCCCTCACGGCGATGCCGATGCCTGCTCCGGTCAAGAAATGCCCCCCACAGAGCCCTCGGCGCTCCGGTCTTTATTGGCGCCTCCGGGCGCAGCCTGTGACGTCCCTGTTGCGCCTCTGTCACTGGGGCACCTGGGAACTGTAGTCCGCTGCTGGCGTGTTGGAGCGTCCGTTTCCCTCATGGCGCTGGGTGGTCAGCAGGTGAGCAAATGGACACGTTCAGCGCAGAGCCTTTGCCCTCATGGCGATGCCGATGCTGCTCCGGTCAAGAAATGCCCCCCACAGATCACTCGGTGATCCGGTCTTTATTGGTGCCTCTGGGCGCAGTCTGTGACGTCCCTGGTGCGCCTCTGTCACTGGGGCACCTGGGAACTGTAGTCCGCTGCTGGCGTGTTGGAGCGGCCGTTTCCCTCATGGCGCTGGGTGGTCAGCAGGTGAGCAAATGGACACGTTCAGCGCAGAGCTGTTGCCCTCACGGCGATGCTGATGCCTGCTTCGGTCAAGAAATGCCCTAGACTAGGGTTACATTATTCTGCTAGATATGTCAAAACCCATCAAAAAGCAATATGTGTGAAGAATGTCATACTCTTAGCGTGTTTCCCTGTTTAATGCCCTCTGGACATCTGATATCTCAACCCCTGTGGTGACTGAAGCCTATTGCATAAACTAGCAGAGTTTGCATTTTTATTTTCTGAAGTTTTCATCATTGTGCCTCCCATTTCCCAACAGTCTGTGGAGTGCACCGTTTATAAAAGTTATGGAACATCAGTAATTTTCTTCTTGTGTTCGGCTACAGTGTATTCAAGTGATAAACATATTTCTTTCAGGAAGCACCTAGACTAACCATCTCCTACTTTCCCAGTTACTTCAAGGCAAACTCCCACCCAATCTATGAGAGAAGGATAGAAAGTTGCCTGGGTCCAGTTGAGGGAATAATTGTTCCTAAATGGAAAGCAACCTGTAATTAATTCCTTTCCCTTTTTAAAGTGTAGGCCAGGATGTCCAATCATCTTCAGATTTAGGGCCTCATTATGATGTCAGTTGGAAAGGCTCGGAACGGCATTTGGTTTGTCTGAATCTCTGTCGGGACCGATGTTTCCGACCAACTCAGAAACATGTCCGACCAACCGATTATGATGCAATTTAACCATTTGGTCTTTCCGACTTGGTTCTGATAGGCATTAGAAGAAATCTAGTCGGTCAGAGCCGAATCGTACAGCTCTATGGTCTGCGTTTCTATCTAATGCATTAAGATGTCGTATTCAGGCAGCCTTTCCAACTCGGTTTGTCTGACACTGATCGGCTGTCGAGAACCAAATTTAGGGGCCTGTAGCAGCCCCCCATCATCAGGAGGCCTCCCCAAATCTGAGTCAGTCGGAAACAATTCCAACAAGGAGTCAATCGGAAAGCATCGTAATGAGGCCCTTAGTTATGTTTAACTATGGGACATGTTTGATGCCACAAATCACATTCCATGAGCAGGAAGTAAACCACATTGCTACAAAAGTCAGTGTAGGAGGCTTGGGATTTTTATCAGAATTGGTTTTAGAATTCCGGCTAATAATTAACTAGTTTACCTTTTAGTAACCTACCCTTGAACCAGTGGTGGCTGCAGCCTATGTAGAGTGGTAGGGCGTGGTGGGGGGTGTTGAGGAATAAAATAAAAATAAAAAGACTTACCTGCTGCTCCCTCTGATGCTGTCTGCTGCCTCGTTGCTCCTCTCATCCTGGAAGTGGATGGGCCTCAAAACAGAGGCTCCCCACCTAACCCAGATGCTGCTTTCATGCTAAACCAAGCATGAGAGCATCACGGGAATAGACCTGAGTGGGCTGGTCTGACACTCGCTCAGGCACAGGAATCCTGTGGCTTTTTCCAAACCCAGCTGTGCAACAAAGCTGGGTTGGAGAAACATAAGTATCAATGTCTGTTTGGCCGGCCTAAGATGGCTGGCCAAATTGACATGTGCACATAAGTGCCTACATTTCCTTCCCCTGCCATGGCCTGGCCCGACCCGCTCTATACTTCAGACTCCATCGCAGCTCTGCCAGCGATAAATAAAATGATAATAACATTGTGCTATTATCATTTTATTTATCAACAGCTGGCTCTGGGCAGGGGGGATACGCCCCTACACCATTACAAAGGCGCAGCCCCTGCCATGAACCCTTGCAAGGGGAATACTTGTTAAGCACTGAAAATGAAGAAAAAAAAGATATTTGCTTAATGCAGGAAAGTGAATTATAGATATTTTAGAATGGAAACTGTCCACCTCAAAGGATAAGATCAGCAATTTATAGATTTCACTTGAAATAGATAAATTAAACCTGTGCTCAATCCCTGGTAATATGACACATATCTGTCAGGCTTACATCAAAGGCATTGAAAAAAGTTATTAAGCAGTGTATATACAGTAGAAAAAGTCACACAAAGTCACACAAAACACAATAAAATTCCACAACCAATTTTAAAATAAAGAAGATGTTATGAGTAAAATAAGACTAAAGCAACAAAAATCCAAAAAGAATAACCATAAATGTGACTTTTTAAAAATGCAAGTGGAAATTGCGTCAAAAAGCACAAAACACCAATGATGGTCTAGGTAAGGTAAGTGGAGCACCAGGACTTAGGGGTGATTTGAGGTCAACCATTAGGAAGCACCCATAAGAATACAACAGGTGGATAATTCCTGGTGAAAGTCTGAAGTTAAAAAGTTAGGAAAAAGTGAATAAGTCCTACTGCAGAAAGGAACTTTGTTACTTGGTGAGAAGACAAATCCACCCTGAATGGTCCATTGCTGAAATTTTAGCCTCTGCCATGGAACCAAAAGCTGGATCCCAATGGAGGCTTGGAATTATGGAATTTACCCCAAAAACATTTCTGAGTCAAAATGGGACTTAGTCATTTTTTTCAGAGGTGATGGGAGCCTTGACAAGGATGAAGCCGAGATTCGATCCAAAGCCATGAAACTGCCAGATGGATACATTTTCTCGCAGGCCCCCCTGAAGCATTAGAGCTCCAGAGACAAAGGTTTACAAAGTTTCCAAACTTTCTTCTGGTGCACAAACAACCACAAGAGTACATTTCTAATGCCCAGAGGACCACGGGGTAAGGTATTTAGAGAGGATCAGGGTGTCAGGCAGACATCAACAGTAAAGTGTAGTCCAGGTCCAGTTGTCACTGGTCATTTGGGCACTTCCAAAAAAAGACCTTTGCAGCTTGTTGTTTCGCTGTAGCCACACAGGAATCATTCAACTGACTCTTGTAGTCTATTTATATGTTTTGGGGACAAGGGGCCATAGGTCCAGCCCTTCACGGCTCCACACATGCCATAGACAACAGGTTCAGCCATTTTCTGATCTTCTGCAGATAAAGTAAGTGTTCTAAAAAGGGTGCCTGGGATGTCACTTTTATGGTTGACACTAGCTAGCGAGTAGAGGTGACTCCTGGATACTCCCTAACCACTGGGGTAGAATCTCCCAGGGACAACGCAGCCCAATTTTTCAGCAGTTCAAGTTTGCACTATTCCAAACAATACCACAGTGTGCCTCATTCTCAAAGTCCAAGATGTAGGGGCCCAGAAGCAGTTGTTAAGCAACCTGCTGTAAAATAAATAACTGTTCACGTCCAAGGCTTTTTTCATTTGTGAAATCTGTCTCAAAGCCAACATAATGAGCTTAATTATAATTTCTTGTTATTTTAAATAATATTATTAGTAATATTTCACAAGACAATGACTGCTAAAATAGAGAGTAGTTTGTAAACTGACATCTGATCTGAGTGGAGGAGTTCTATCACAAGGAAAACATTATACCATCAACAACAACATATATGTATTAAAGCACCACAGAAGAGACAATAGTAGATTAAGGAAATGCATAATAAATTGACAGTGTAAGAGAAGTAGACTCCGATGTATATGGGACTTTAACCAGCAAAAACCGTTGGTTAACTTATGGCAAACTAGGTAGGAGAAGGAAAGTGAGAGGGAGGGGTGCCCTGGTGAACTAGATATGAGCTAGGAGTCCAGTATTTTGGTAGGAGAGATGGATCGGTGATGTACGTGTCACTGTGACACAGCATTCACAATGGAGGGTCTGATAATGAGGGGGTGAGCGGGGGGGGGGGGGTTATGAAGAAAAGAGAATAGTGGACACATGGCACTCCCATCAAAATATTTAGCAGCTGGGGTGTGAGGTGAGGGGTCTTAAGGCCCTATTACGACCACAGTGAGCCAAAGTACCGCCGTAGTTGCAGTGGTTGTCCATGGAATACCAAACTGGCGGTCCACCCGCCCTATTTTATGTTGGTGTCGTTGAACCACCACAACACCAGTGTTGGTGCTGGGGATCCATGATACTGCAGTGATTTTGCAGCAGTCTGAGGCTGCAATATGCTGGCAATGCCGCAGCAGTACTGCAAAGCATATTAGCAATTTCCTCACCACCACAGTTTTCGTGGCAGTGACCCACCATGATAAGTGTGGTGTGATGAAACTTTCCTCAGGGCCTGGGTGTGCATGTAGTGAGGAACATGATGTTACCCCTGTCAGGATGCACCCCTGTTCCTGCACAGCAGGTTCTGCACAGGCCATGCTGTGTTATGGAATGTGCTTTGGTGCTCCCATTGCAGTGCCTTTCAAAGGCTTTGAAAGGCACCACTTTGGGACCGCCAAGCACCACCCGCCAGACCAGCATTAAACTCCTAATCTGGTGGGTGGTTTGGTGGTCCCGCAGTGGGGTGCTGGCATAGCACCAAAGTTGTAATCAAGCCCTTAGTCATACCAGTTAGTGTGATAAGGTGAGGGGAGTGGGAGCCTAATTATGATGGAAAGTCAATGTTGCATTTGTTGTGATAAAGGTAATGGGTTTCTGTCAAAGACTGTATGTCTGATATTTGGATTAGGAATACCACAGACAAAAGCAGTAAGCTTGTCTTTTTGATACCAAATAATTTTTGCATTTTCACTATATAATTTGTGGAAAGCTTAGACACTGGGAATAATGTTTAACATCTCATTCACATCAACATCAACAGGAATTGAGTAACTGCGACTATATGAATTTGCGATCCTATTTGTGCTGCTTTAGGTATGGTGAGATGTTCCTGTAAGTTTGTGCGTATGTATGGAATTAATACTTTAATAACTGTCTTGACCTGTGAGTCATTCTGACAGTGTGGTCTGAAGTTTCTCCATTCCATTTGTGTTTTTTTGCAACGTGTCATAGAGTGGAGATGATTACTTTTATGAAACTCTGGGTAATGTACCTAAAATATTTCAGGCTGAGAATTAATACAAAACTCTCTATAAACTAATAAAGTGTTGAGTTAAGGTTTACATTTGTACTCCAAAGCAGTAATGATTCAGATGAATTGTTAATCAACATGAGCATTGTTTATGTTACAAATTTCTCATTTCCCTTTGCATTTCCGTTTTAGGATCCGCATGTTTATTAAAAACTTAGAAAAATGCGCACACATATTGGGATTCATTCACCTTCGTTTTCATTTTGTTAGATGCACTTAACTGTGCCTGTAGCTAGGGGAGACATCTTTCTATCAAGTGATTAACAATAGACCGGACACAGACACACATGAAAACACAATCTTTTGTCCTCAGTGTTTTTATGCAACGAACTTGGTATGAAAATATTAATTTTGCTTAGATAGATTTCTTTACATATTGGATTGCACACATTCAAAGAGAAGTGGATTGCTGAACCAAGTAACAGAGTTCCCAAACGAAAGTAAGGAACAGAACATTTTTAAAATATAGGGGTATTGTCTCAAGCCCACAGATAAAGTGAAACATCAGATTGATAAAGGTAAGCTAAGCAATTAGAACAAGTGTGGAATTTAGGTTGAGAATCCACCTTCCATCAAGGGCTTCAGTTTGAGAAAGGTACATCTGTGGCTTCTAAGGTGTATGGCTTGCAACTTTCACATCTTGATTCATCTCTGGCTAAAATTCCTCCGTACAAGGATCATCCACAGTACAGGCCGTGGCACTGATTGCTGTGTAGAAGTATGGAGCAAGGGAAATATGTACAAGCCCCTATCACCACAGGAACATTACTTTTTGTGATGTTTCTTTTGGCGATAGGGGCTATGCCTTATTTACAAGGCAGCTTTAAGCCACGCAACGTGGCTTAAAGCTGCTCTGCAAAAAAGGCCCCCTTTCATGCTATGCTTAGCTTGAAAGGGGTGGGCAGTGGGTGTTCCACTTTAACACTCATTGATTTTGCCACTGCCCCCTAATTACCAGGGCAGTGTAAATAGGAGGCAGCACCAAAATTAAGACCAGGGAAAACCTGGGCTTAACTTGGCGAAACAACGAGAAATGCTCTATTTCTCCTTGTTTTTGCTTTTTCCACACATTGAAAAAGGCAAAAGGCCTTGGATTGTTTATGTGTAGGAAGGTGACCATTCCTGCACATAAACAATCCTTAAAAAAAAATACATTTTGTAACTTCCATTTGTGCAGCATTAAACAGCACACATAGAAGTGACATAACAGCATTTAAAGATTGTTTATGTGTAGGAAAGGGGACCTTCCTACATATAAACAATCTTCTCCTGCACGCAGGCATCCTTGCACTATGGTGCAGGGGTGCCTGCGTTAGCTCTACACTCCTAAGTGTAGCGCCAGCGCAGGGGGAAACACAAGGTTGAACGATATCCTTGTAAATATGGTGCAGCATTGCGTTTTTGAAGAGGAACCTCACTCCGCCACTTCTTTGTAAATATCCCCTCGTGCTTTCCATTTCAAGCCAGATAAAGACTAGGGGCCAGATGTACAACCCTTTTTATGGTGCACAAACGCCAAATCGTCCCGTTTGTGACCGCTAAACAGGCTTGTGGCATGTACAAACCCTATTTTGCGAGTCGTTAACCTATTACCGACTTGCAAAATAGGGCTTGTGAGTTGCTATTAGGAAGGGACATGCCAAGGGGGTCCCTTCCTAATAGCGACCAGCAATGGTATGCAGTTACCACCTACTTTTAGTAGGTTGAAAGCCAGTCTCAAACAGGAAGGGGTCCCCAGGGGACAAGTTCCCCTATGTGAATGTTTGTGAAAATATTTTTTAGGAGCAGGCAGTGGTTTCACGGACCACTGCTTGCCGTTTAAAAGTAAAACTTTTCATTTATTTCTTTTAAACGCATCACATTAAAAAAAAGACAGGCTGCTTTTGGGGGGAAAAGGCAGCTTTATTTAAAAAGCAAGCACAGACACGGTGGTCTGCTGTAACCAGTAGGCCACCATTCCTGTGATATGTGAGATTCCTAAGGGGTTGCAAATTGCGACCTACCTCATTAATATTAATGAGGTAGGTTTTTAGTGACCCTATTAGGAATCGGAAACATTGTCTGAGATACTGTTGTGCATTCCATTTTGGGAGTCTCAAAGCTCATAATTAGCGACTAGCAAAATTAAATGGTTGTACACCTGGCCCTAATTCCTGATTTGGGTTTCAAACAGTGTGTCTCCAGTTAAGGTGAACTACCGATCAGGATCATGTAGCACTCCTAAGTGTTCAAAAAGCAACTGTTCAGTGATTAATTGCTTTAAAAAAAAATATTTTTTATTATTGCATGATGTCATAAATAGCAATGTCAATATTCATCATAGTATACCAATTTAGCACTTACAAAATAAAAGAGAAAGAAGAGATAAAAAAAGGAAGAGACCAAAAGAGCAATACATTGGAAAGAAAAATCATCATCATGCAAAATTATTAGTTTTTTTATCCATCCACTTCCTCCCTCCCCCACCATGCAGGAGATGTGCAACATTCCTTATCTTCTAAGATAATCCTCTATCTTTCGTACCATTTAGTCATTGGTTCCCAAATGTTCTTGCCCTTTCATCCATGCCTGTGTGCCTCTTTTCTCATAAATAGCTTTCTCAAAGCTATAATTAGCCATCAGGTGTGACAGCCATTGATAAAAAGTTGGGGGGGAAGTGTCCAAACAAGCAGAAGCCAGGCATAATCGTAGTATTGCCATACCAATAAACAGCAATTTTTCTCCCAGTTTCCCTTGTAGATCCGAGTCCAACCCTAATCCAATCAAAGATGGAGAGAGGACAGTATCATTCCCAAACACTTCCCTAAAAAAAGTTGAAATCTCTTGTTTTAAGTTATTTAAACTTATGTTTTAAATCCGCCTGATATAAAGAGCATCTTGGGCATAATGTCTCTATCCCTGTTCCCCATTGTGCTATTTTGTTTGGGGTATATTAAAGTGAGAAGCAGGATTTATAGTACTGGGCCTGGAGTCGGGCCAGGAATAAAATGTTTTGCACTTATTCTATTGAGTGATTAAAAAATTCTTCCGAGATTCCTATTTCTTCTTTCCATTTTCTTGCACGGGCTTCTAAGTCATCTGGCATTAGTTGATTAAACAGTTTATAAATAGCTCTAATAGTTGGTGGTTCGACCTTTCTCACCTCGTCTATAATATGCTTATTATCAAAGCCGCTTGAGCCTCCGCCCTTTCTACTTAAGAAGTCCTGTATTTGAAGGTATTTAAAAACATGTCACCTGTTTAGGGCATATTTTCCCCTCAAATTTTCAAATGGAACTATGCTTGTTTATCCACCAAGAACAGAAAGCAGCAGCGGGCCCTCAGACGCCGCACCTTAGTCCCAGTTCAACAATAATTATAGAGTTTTGTGCAAACAACCCCTGCGCCAGCTGCTGAATGGCGCCACAGAGCTTCAGATCACTAGAATGTTTGCAGGTTTGGTTGGGGATGCACGTAGTAAAGAAAGTCCAAAGAGAGTGATATTTGTATGCAAAACGTTTCTTCTTTATTTGAATTTTATTATCATAAAATAGCTTCTCATTTATCAAATAAATTAGCCAACGCGTTTCTCTCCCTCAAGGGGAGCTTCCTCAGGGCATATAAATTTCTTTAAAGATGATGATAAGTAGAGTATATTGAGATGTAGCGTTCAGTATGTCCTAGGCCTGGGATGAAAATAACGTCGGTCAGCCGTGGTCTTAGCTTTGTTGTACAGTTGGGCATCAAACCATGCAGAGGTGTACAGCAGATTATGGTGTTTCCTTATTATAGTTCCTTCGTCAACAAAGTATCGACGGCGTGGAGTAATCAAATAGGCCAGTCTTTGTTTTAGAAAGATCCTCGACGAAATAACGGCTAGTGTTGTCTCCTTAAAGTCGGTATGTTTTCTTGGCCCGGTCCCGTATATAAGGACAGAGTTTCCAGTTCCAAAGCAGCCGGAGACGCAAGTAGCATGTAGGACCTACAAACGGAACTATGCTGGTTATTGAATAGAAATCCCCCAGTTTGGTTAGGCCTTTTTCATGCCAATTTTTAACTATAGAGTCTCTAAAAATGTCTGGCAAATTATGATTATTGCCAATTGGTGTATAACAATTTAATCAGCCTAATCCAAGCATTTTATGAATTGATTTCAAAACCTTAAATCCATCAGCCAGTGTCTTGAAGCGTACCTTTTTGTAATGACAGTCATTCAGGAATCTCCACGCCCATCCCCATGCCTTTTCACCCATTAAAAGTTCGATCAGTGTCGGAATATCTTCTAGCGTTCTTTCTCTTGGTTTTCCCCAATAAGGGTTGGGTTACTCAATAGAGTAATAACCCAATAATATATTCTAATGTTTAGGAACGTCAGTCCACCCCTTTCTTTAGACAGGGTTAGATATTATAAGCTCTTCTTGGCTTTTCAGATGCCCAAATACATCGTGAAAACAAATCTTTGATTTTCTTCAACCAGTTACTACTTTATTCTAATGGTATTGCTCTTAAATAATATACACATTTTGGGGAAAAAAAGCTGATTAATTGCTATGCAATGTACTCACTTTAGATAATATCAAACCTCTTTTAACAATACAATCCATGCATGCTAACTGACCAGAAGTGGAACATGGCTGCCAGTACAGTGAATGAATGTCAAGGCAATTCCTAATTTTCACAGGGCTCTTAATTAATTACCACCACCCACTGGAAACAACTCTCCTTACAGCAAATGCTAAATTAGCATGATGCAATCATGGGTATGAATTATATTTCTTTATATATCTGGGCAATTATATTTTTGTTAGCTTAACATGTGACTATCTGAAAAGATTACAGTCCTTCACATGCTGGATCACAAGCCTTAGTTGTATGGAACAACATTGCTGGATGGCTTACAATTGTTTTTAAAGCACCCCTATGCCTGCTCTATCACATCCTTCATAAAAGTTTGGAAAATGAAAAGTGAAAAGTGAAAAGTGAGTTCATACTGGACACCGTGAGAATAGGTTGCAGAACAACACCCTGCTGAAATATTTGGGATATTATGAGGGCTGTCTGAACAGGGAGCTGAACATTGCCCACTTCTCTCCACCTCGGTGCAAGCTGTGAGAACTTGTCTTTGGCCCTTACTTAATTTTTCTACCAATATGCTGTATAAGGATCAGAGGCATTTCCCATTTAGCTGGGGACTTCCAGATAGCTCCAGGATTTCTAAAGCTACCTTGTCCCAGAGATTGTGATGCCAGTAAAAGTGAAGCTAGTAGAATCATAATGGAAGGGCAGATCGAATAGTCCAGAAAGGTGATTGCGATGAGAAAGTTCTCATGGGGAGTCTGGAGTACTGGCAGAGCAAGTCAAACATATTCCCTATCACCAACAAGAGACATTTCCCAAGCCGCTCTCCAGCCTCAACTTAACGTGGCTTTGAGGTCACAGAACGAATAGCATGTATACTATCCCAGACTAAGAACTTCCATCTGTAGATAAACAGACATTACGTTTTTTCACCCTGGATTTAGACACCTTATCCAGAGGGGTTCTAGAATAGTAGGTACTCACTTATTGAATACTCTTTCAATCATGGATAGTCAATCTCTAGAAATAGGCCTTTACATTCACCCTAAATATTCTAACAGTAACAATTTGGCTCTCAAAATGAAGGATGCCTAGCATGATTTTGGCTAGCCAGTTCCAAGACATGACATCTTGATTTCTGATCATAAGGTGCAAATGCAACAGGTACACCAGAAAAACATGATCATAATTGTGCAGTTGTCCATTTGTACTCCTACGTGTGATGCCATGAGTTAAGGGCGGTTCTGGGGTACTGCTGAACAGAAAAAACCTTTAACTGTGAAGACGAGAAATAGAAGAACACCAAAGAAATTTTTTATTTCAATTTTTTGACTTTCAATCCAAAACCAGAGAGGAACACAAAATCTAAATGCGCTTCCAAGCAAATCCCGTCTTGCTACAAGGCACAATTATGCTCAAGTGCCCTACCCCTTCAGGGTACATTGTATATTCCCCTAGCATATGGCCCATTAGCTGTGTATTTGTAAACAAATAGTTGATTTTCCAAAACAGCAAAGCCAAAACACTTCACAAAGACTGTGGCCCTCCAAGTGACTGTGAAGACTGCTAATAGCAGAATACATTCCTTCTCAATGCTTTACTTTTCCAAAAGGCTGATTAATATGAAATTCCATTGACAAAATGCAAACTATAAGTTAATATGTGTAGCACAAGTTGCCTTAGATGACGAAAAAAATATATGAAAATATATATTTCAGAAAGTAAACTCTATTCCTATAATTTACCTCACCTGCTTAATATACTGCTTTTGCTCCAACCATAAGTTGCCTTAGCAAAGTGGAGGTGGCATCCACAATTTTGCAACAGCTTACAGGATATTCCATAGCTATGCTTAACACTGTTGCTTCTTGCTTAGCTGTTTTAATCTTGAATGCAATGAAACTTTGGCAAAGAAGCCTTAAAATAGACGTTTAGCTTCAAGGAAAACTGTTGTATACTGATTCTTCTTGTAATATGGCTGACAGTAGTCATTAGCCCTTCCTTAGTGTTTTCACCTTCTCAGCCTCCCAGAATACCTGTGAGTGTTCTAACTGTACCAGAGTGTTTTACCTGTGTCAGTTGATGGTCTGGTCAGCTGGCGAGGTTTTGTACTCAGCTGTGTCCTACAATAAATCTACATGTAATCAACTAGAAGTATCCTGTCATCTATTGCCATCTTATTTACAACATTTTGGCGACGAGTCTGGACAGGAAGTCTACAACGGGGACAAAGGTCCCAGGTACGAGTCTGGATAGTAAGTCCAAAACGGAGGCAAAGGTCCCAGGTCAGAGTCTGGATAGTAAGTCCAAAATGGAGACAAAAGTCGGAAAGCCTGAATTTGGGACAAAGGTTCCAGGATTAAGTCTGGATAGTAAGTCCGAAATGGAGACAAAGGCCGGAAAGCCTGAATTTGGGACAAAGGTTCCAGGATTAACATCGAGGATGGACAGTGGTCCGGATTGCCTCTAAGTTAGTCACATCTAGGACTATGTATCCATCTTTTGAAGTGCAAGCTTCAAGGAAAAAAATGAATCTCTTTACATCGCTTGTGATACTGCACTTAGTAATCTTCAGGAGTACCTACGTTTGGAATCTTCAAAGTTATCTAATCATTTGGTATCTATAAAGCATGCTTAACACTGTTGCTTCTTGCTTGGCTGTTTTAATCTCGAATGCAATGAAACTTTGGCAAAGAAGCCTTAAAATAGACGTTTAGCTTCAAGGAAAACTGTTGTATACTGATTCTTCTTGTAATATGGCTGACAGTAGTCATTAGCCCTTCCTTAGTGTTTTCACCTTCTCGGCCTCCCAGAATACCTGTGAGTGTTCTAACCTGTACCAGAGTGATCTACCTGTGCCAGTTGATGGTCTGGTCAGCTGGCGAGGTTTTGTACTCAGCTGTGTCCTAAAATAAATGTACATGTAATCAACTAGAAGTATCTTGTCATCTATCACCATCTTATTTACAACAAAAACCTTAGGAATACGGTTTGATACTGTAACATCTGGCTTAATGATGTTGGACTCCGGGTGACATTTAGAAAAATCCTCAAACCAGTGCCAGCGTTTAGTGTGGCCATGGCTGGGTACAGACTCTGTGCTGTTCAATCGGCTCAAGCGGCACCTCTACACAAAGGGTTTCTGTGATTTAAAAATAAAAATTTTTGTGGATCAGCTGTAAAACTTTACTGTACAAGTTGCAGTTTTCTACAGGAGCAGTTATATGACAAAAAAACTTTAGCACTTTCTTTGAGCAGCACTCCCTGGACAAAGGCTCTTTTTAGTCTCCTCAGTTCAACGGCAAGTCCCTCCCATGCAGCGCAGCAACTTCCACCAGGCACTCTTTTCTTAGTATCATAGCAGCTCAACTTCTTTGAGCAAGTTTCTCCAACAGGAAGGCTCTTGTGAAGACAGTTAAAGACAACTCTTTCTAAGGTCTCTCTTAGATAGGCAAGAAATGTTAAGTGCTGCGACGAGCAAATATTTGTTTTACTGGTATCAGGCTATTACTTTTGCCTTGAAATAAAAAGGCTACATGTTGAGTTATGGTTTGTTAAATTTCTTGAAGCTGCTCTGAAATAGCTGGTTCATTCAGTAAGGTAATGTAGAGACTACATACATTTGTTGAGTGCCTAAAACACCTGCAATTAATTATATTTGTTTAATTCCTGTAATGTAGGGCCAGGGTATCTTGAGTGTATATTTATTTACTTAACAAATATGAGGACATTTTAGATATTACTATTATTTTGTGTTTATTGGTAACTACTTGTTGTAAAGTGACCTCTGTTATGGGAATCACCTGCTGGTAATCTTGAACTCTAACACTGGGACACTGCTATTCAGAATTCAGTGTATGTGCTATGACCCTAAAACATAACGAAAATGGCTTGAAAACTGATTGACACATTTAAAAGGCCAGAGTATAGTGTGCAGAAATACACTCGTGACATGGAAACTGTGCCAATTACTATAGTGGCAGTAAAAAGATGACTTCTGACCTACCCTGTGTAGTCTAACAGCAGTGGCTTGAAAACTGTTGCACATACCTGTCAAAATCATCCTTTTGAAAGGTAGGAGGCTGAAAAACCGAATTTAAAATATTTAATAAGTCACCCATAGGCCATTTTGCTGCACATATGATAGGATGTACAATATTTAAGTGTGTAATATGTGTGATTTTAGAAATGGCAAGTTTCCACAGTGAGCAGGCCCAAAATGTCATAGTCATCAGTCAATCTGTAGCTGGCACATAGGAAAAGTCAAAGTAGATTATACACTTTAAAACCTTTGACCTATACAAGCTACGGACTACACCCAGTGACCTATTTTATATTTAATAAAGAACCAAACTAATGGCAAAGTCCGATTTTGGGAAATGCAGCTTTTAAAAAGTTACCTTTACCCTCCCTGAAGCTGCTCGGGGCTAAATTTCATAATCTCTTCAGCAACTGCTAAGTCTGTCCTTGGCCAGAATTTGGAGTGAAAGAGGTTTGAAACTTGCTCACAGAGATGGGTAAATTGCCTGGGAACGGGGAGGTGTTTTCTTCCCCTGGCAGTAAGATTCTTTGATGTGGGCCCAGGAACTTAATGTACTTCAAAGGAAGCTTCCCTGCAACAAGTAAATGTTAGGGGACACCTAGAAAGGCCCTAGCTTTTGTCCCTAAAGTTAGGCTGGCACCATAGACAGTAGGAGGAACGCTATCCCCAGAACCAGTTTTAAGTGGCCACAGAGGAGGGGACTGCCCATTAATCAAGCCACAACCCTTGGTGTGCATACAGGCTCCTCACACAGACTCCTCTCGGTGATTTAAAGCAGGTGTATTTCTGCTTCATGCATCTTCACTCTCCCTTCTAGCAGAATGGGGGGGGGGGCAGTGGATTCTCTCCCAATGCTGGATTGGGGCAGAGGGCTTACAGGGGAGACCACACCACCCCATATAAGTTGGTGATCCTGCAAGGGTACCACTTACCCTTGGTACCACTTGAATCAGTATATGTACATTTTCTCCCAATACTGGGCTTTACGGAATATGCCATGGCTCTAATTGTGGATTTTTTTCAAATTAGTGCTGACCTTCGCCTCAGTTTTTTGGACGGACTAACACAAAAAGGGCTACAAGGGAGAACTAGCACAGCCAAACTTGGTGTTTTTGGGAGAGGTGAACATTTCACATATGAACCGTTATCTAATTTTAGGATATCTAGGGCCCTGATGGGACAGTTCCAGCAGGGTTTGCTGCATTTGGCTCAGGATTGAGTCCACAAAGTCTTGTGTGTGTACCAATCAGGAGTCCCCAAACTCATTGTTAGAAACTGAGGTTTTTTGTTGGCAGAGTATACACCCTGTCCAAGCGGGAGCAACAATCCTAGTCAGGGTAAGTCAGATACATAACCTAAATTAACCTGTGCTCATCCTTTGGTTGGTGGGTTCAGAGCAGTCAGGTTTAACTTAGGAGGCAATGTGAAAAATATTTGTGCATACTTTAATTAGAATAACACAGTGAAAACACCACTAAAGACTCCACATCAGTTTAGAAAAATAGAGCATTTCGGAGTAAAACAAAGCCACAATGACAAAAGTTCAATGTAGAACTTGAGATATGAATTAATTAAAAATGTAATGCAAAACCAGTGCTTAGCAGTCACTAGCGGTGAAAAGGTTACTGTAATATGGATGATGGGTTCATTGTCGACATTGCTAAGTTAGCATGAGCTTCGTTGTCACAAGGTTGCTTCTGCGCACAACACTACATGCCTTAATTTCCCAAGACTTTGTTTGTGCCTTTCACATGAGAACTGTCTGCTTTTCAAATTCTCTGCTGTGCTCTGGGGTTTAGTCTGCACACGATGTACAAGGTCGATAAACAATGCCCCTTGTTATTCTGTTCTGGGCAGTCCCTCGCACCTAGACATAACATGACACACAGCTGCACTACTGAAAGTGGTATGCTTTAATATTGCAGTGAAGAATGTTGTTCACACACTTGGAGAGAGACATTTCCATAGAGAAGAGCTGTGCTGATCCTGAGATGTAAACCTTTCATCTAGGCCTTGAGGTATGGGGTCTGCTGACAAAGTCCAGGGATCTTCTTTTTTATAATAAACTATTTCTTATCACGGGGAGGGTGGTTAGGTATTATAGCCCTTTTCCACTGTCTTTATAAAATAACATCCCTGTTTGTATTCTATGGAATTGTAACAATGCTGCCGATATTGTGTTTATGCATTTTGCTGCTAGTGATGGTATGTGTACTGTACTATAGAGCACATTAGTTAAAATAAACATTTTAAACTATACCGTGACTGATTACTCTTATTGTGGACAAGTATGAGTGACTGAGTGAAAGAATTGTATTGCTACCGTGATTCCTGAGAGTCGGGAGTGTTGTGTTCTGGGTTGTCTAATAATTGGTAGCTTCGCTATTAGTCAGAGAACGAATGAGATACTATAGCTAGTTGGTTTTTGAGACTTTGACCACTGAGGTGATGCATTGGTACACCACTATGCACCGCGGTCCTGGTTTCCTGCACATAGTTCTATATATGTGCTGAATCCCTGCAACATTACTTGAGGTCACAAGGGACTGGTGAAAATCCAAAGTTCAGGCCGACCGTGATGGAGGGCAGGCCAACTACAGAACCCACCCAGGATCTGCCGAAAAATTACCTTGTACGGAGCATGCATCAGCGTTGAAGGCTTCACTGCATCTGTTCAGATTCATGCAATCAGGTGGATACATCAGAGTCAAGTTTCGCCGCCTGGTGTCTAAGGATCAGTGCTGCTTCCTCATCTAACCTCTCAGATGGAACCCATGTTGCCATCGAATTGGCCCTGAGTCGGAGGGCTCGCATTGGTTCCAATCAATGCCTCGATTTTTTCAGAAAACAGTGGCAGAACCCACTTCTGATGCCAAGGAGGACTCGAGGGGTGCACCTCTGGCAAGGGTGGGACTAACAGATTGCAGAGTCCAGCAGCATCAGCAGAGTTGCAAGAAGTATTTTGTGTCCTTGAAACTTCAGAAATCAGGAGACAAACCAGCAAGCCCTTGGAGAATCTTGGGTTCAAGGATGTGGAGAGCAGGTACAGACCCTCTCACTGCCCGGCAAGAAGCAGGAGGCAACACAAAAAGGAATAGGAGTGCTAGGAAACTGGCTAGTGTGATTTGTGTCACACTCCTAGTTTCTTTAAAACTGCCCTCACCCACATATTGTGGCATGCTTAATCATAGGGCTTGCTGCAACGCCCCCTCTTCAGACCAATGCTTGGGGTGGAGCAATTGGAAGGGGGAAGACAATACAAACATAAAACAATGATAGGGATCTGAAATAGGGCAGAAGTGAAAATATAAAATTGGCTTAGGAATGTCTGATAACACTTTTATTATTGGACTACCTGGTCAGGAAAAAAATATATCAATGAAGGATGATGGTTTAGGGGAATATTAATAACCACACACCCCTCCTCTCTGCATGTTAGTCAACATGTTTCTGCCTATTTGGTAAGCCCTACATGGGTCTTCCGGCTTTCATCAGGACTTATGATCCCCTTGAAACCTCTTTGTCTCCTATCTTTATTTAATGAGATGAAGATAAACCCAATCTGATATTTGGGCTGTAATACACACTTCGGTTTTACCAAGTTTCACTGTTGATGTTGCTTAAAAAAGAATGGGCGCAAAGGCGCCTCCCTGTAGTCCACACATTTGTCAAGGTAAGACAGTGGCGAGAACTGGTTATCTGTACTCAAACATTGTTATTTATTGAAAGTGTTGGAGTGCTCCTTTTTAGAAGACCTCAGGTGGCAGCAGAGGTCCAAATGCTGGGGATACAAAACCACGCAAACACAGGGAAAACATTCCTAAAGGAAACCTTTGGTATCATAGATGAAGATCGGAATAGAAGTATTATGCCTTTATCCTCCATCACAGGTTCCTTTAATTAAACTAAGAAACCACCAATGTGAGTATCATAGTACAACAGAAATTGGATTATTAGTACTATGTACAGTTTCAGTTCTTTTTTGATGAAGTCAAAAATATCAGTGCCTAATATGTTGGAAATCATTCATTTTTTGAGGTATAAATATGCCCATGGCAAAATGTTCATGAGCAAATAATGCATGTGAAAATAAATAGAATTTAATTGTTAGATGATGTGCAAGTCAATAGTCCCCTGTTTTACATTTCTGTATTCTGAGATCGGAGCTAAAGAAAGATATCTCAGTAGGATTTGAAGGACTTCCAATCTGGTGCCAGGGAATTGAACAAAGGGCTAAATGGGACAATGGGCCTGTTAATTTAATTTTTTTAAGAAGCTAAAAATCTGGAAATCATAATTAAAACAAAGTGCTTTCTGTGGAAGTCTTAAAACAGCTAAAAGAGTTTAACTTTAGCCCTGTAGTGGTGTAACGTAAAAGGATGCCCCCCCCCCGCAGAATGTGACGAGGGGCCCCTTAACCTCTCAGAACTAACAGATATTCATAGGCCTATTGCTGAATGGGTCGCCTTGAAGGGTTGGGGGGAACTGAAGGCTTGCCTCTTGTGCCACAGGGGCCTGCATAGTGCTCCTGAAGCACTAGTACTGAGCACTCCACAAGAACAGTGTAGGAAATCCAAGCGTGAGCTAGTTAAAGTAAACTCTATTCCTAAACAGGTTTAGTGTCATTGAAATGTATCTGAACTGTATTTACAGTACTTTTGTACCCCAACAAGGTCATTAACACTATCTATCGCCAATTTAATAGTTGAGTTAACGTTTGGATTATTACATCAGCATAGTACCTACGTTTAAAACAGAATGAATTCAAAGCATACATATTTTGAAAAGTGTAGATTATGATTGTGCCAACAATAGTAGATAGTACATACAAATTAAATACTAGGCTAGATGTTTGTTTAAAGAAACGGGAACCAATTTTAGTATTGTGCAGTCTGTGTAGTAGATATTCTGTTTATATTCTTTATCCTATTCAAGGAAATTGCCATAGAATGAAAAATAAACCACGAAAGCCCTAAAACTGCAGTGCATTGAAATCTAAGTCTAGGGTATTTGAGTATGTCTCCTGACTCACTGGTAATCAGTACCCATAGTGTCCGTCTGCGATCTTAAACTACATTTCTTTCCCTCACAAAGGACGGGGACCTTGTAGAAGTAGGTGACCTCCTACTTCAATGTAATACACAGAGCTCACTCAGAAGTTGTGGGTTTTCGGCTGTAGATCTTCTTGAATCCCTTTATAGTGGTACGAGTCAGGGAAAAAAAACGAGGATGCTGACAAAAATATAAGTCTATTTAAAGGGAGTATGATCACAGGGTCTGTTGCTAAGTGAGAAATTTGAAAACATGAGATATAGTGGATGATTGTCAGAGCCTTCAGGGGTCATTTAAAGGGTGTTTAAAAAAAATGTACACCAGAAGGTTCATGAACTCGCTTTGGTGTAATGTTTGAGAAGTTATGATGTGCTTTTTATTAGTAAGGATATTTCTTTTTACTTTTCAAATCAATAAATAATTTAAAATAGTGGGAAATCCTAAACCTTTCTCAAGTTATAACTTGAAACTTATCACAATCAGGGTTTCAAGGCATACTCCTGGAAAACATTTGTGAAAACGAAATTGCAAACATGCTAAGGCGTAGCCAAATGTGCAATTGTGCATGTATACCATTGCACTTACTCTTGGCAAGAGTAAATCTCCAACCAATTCTAGAGAGAAATGAGTCACAAATGGTTTGTGGATACCCACAAACTCTAAGGTTTGTTGGCGATCCCAAACACCAATGTCCACTACTTACCGCATCAGTGGGATTTATTCACAAACTTTATGAAACAATGTAGGAGAAATACTGCACATGAGTAAACAGATTTACGAGTACTAGGTCACAGGTCCCAGTTTGTGCATACACTGCACGTGTAAATGAAGCCATGTTTAAACATATAAATGGTTTTGCGAATCAGGTGTATAGAGTCACAGTTGTTCCAGTAAAGCTAAGTTCTTGATTTTCTTTCTCTGTCTTTGTATTTCTATGGTCTGGGGCAATGCTCTGCAACCTACTTTAATGTACTATTTTTAAATGTAATTGTGGACATTGAAACACCACTCACTACCTTGAAAATAAGGCATTCACATTCCCATGGGTATGTAATAGAGAGGTGCTGTGATTGTAGGTCCCAGAAACATTTATACAAAAACCCCACGTAGCAAGAATGCCCGGACAGTGGACATGTTCTTGAACAAAACTTTATGTAGTTAACATGCATGTAAGTAACATTGTATATACAAATATGTTTAAAACAACTAAACTACTGTGGTTAAATATCTAACACATTCTTTACAACAGGCCTAAAGTCAAGGGAGTTCCAAAGAAGACATTTAGATACTTAAATGTGCCTAAATGTGCTCTATGAAACAAACTGAAATGTCTTTTAATACTGGTCATGCAGCAGATATAATGTTGTATGAATATAAAAGAGAAGCAATGTATTGTTGTCATTAGTATAATTCTTTTTTTCCCAGAATCTCAGAATTTGTATTATGTTTTTTATGCATACCTTGGCAAACATCTTTGGAAAGACAACATTTAGAAAGGATCCGAGTGTAAAATGTACTGGTGCTGACTTTGTAATTGTCTGAGCAAGAGAGGTATACCAGTGCCATGCTTTAGGAATGGAATTTCAGGTATTCACCATATTCTTCATATTACATCGAGTTTTAATTGACATGGTGCTACTGCAAATCAAGTTCATTCTTTGAATTGTGACCAAGGTAAAAAGTAATGCATTTTAAAGCTCTCTCCTATTCTTCCTGTCCCAGTTTGAAGTCCACCTGTATGTGATCCACGATGTGCAATTATGGTAAACAGATAAAGTCTAGTGAAATATTTTGATCATCATGAACAATGAACGAATGTAGAAGTCTCATGATTTTTGTTTCAAAATACCAGAATCGTTTGCTCCTTTGGCATCAGCACAACAAGTCAAATTAGCTGGACCTTGCCACATAGCGCACAATTCATGTCCGTTTACTCTACAAAATAAAACCTTGAACAGTGAATGCATGAAAAATACAGTGTGGACATCAAACTGCCAGATGTGTTCTTAATGTTATATTTTTCCCCTCAGTTTTCATTAAACAAATAGGTGCATACCTAGAGTTCTTTTAACTAGAAAATTTGAGTAATCCTAATAAGAGATTGTGAGACTTGGCCCTTTCCCCAGAAATTTTTCGCTTTTTATCCCCTGTTAATTTAGAATGCCCCTATTGAAACAACAGTGTGTAGGCCTTGTGTGGTGGAGAAGGGCCTGTGTAGTGTAAAACTAGTGTTAAAGTACAGGTACTTCCTACCCCTAACATGGCCGCCACAGACCACTGCTGCAGCAGCGTGGTTTAGTGGGCGCATTCTAGTAGCCAGGGGCTGGCTGGAACCCTCAGGCAATGTATCCATCTTAGCCTGCCAGCCTGTCCACAGGTAGAATGGTGGAACCTCCTGGAAGCCTCTGGAACCTTCTGGGAGAGGTGAGGTGACACCAACTGACACCAACTGACACTACCAACTGTCAACTGGCACTATAAAAGGAAAGGGAGGGAACTTTCCTGAGAAGAGAAGCTGAGGGGAAGACCTGGGGAAGTACCTACGCAGGAGGATAGGCAGTGGGGGTCAGGGCAGGGTCTTATGATGCTGGAATGACAGGGCCTAGTGTGCTGCTTTACAAGTGTTGAGGTATCCTGTTCCCCCCCCACTGACCTAGCCCCGCGGCAGGGAACCCCCAGGGACCACTTGAGGGGATTGGCTGAGGAGATCCAACACCAGCCACCAACTTAACCCCCTTCAAGGAATAAGAAACCAAAGGAAACAAGAAACCAACTGCTATTTACAAGGGCGCAAGAAACAGCTGCGCCAAGAAGAAATCAAGGAACCAGTAACCAAGAAACTTACAAAGGCGCAAGGAACATAAAGCGCCAAGAAGAGACTAAATCTCCACAGGACATTTGAAGAGCCACCCAGGTATTGGCGCTGTGTTGCTCCCTGTGCCCCCTGACGCCATCTGGGGTCCCTGCGCTAACCTACCGCTGCTGTTTGGCATGTCCTGTGAGCTGCCTCTATCTTAAAGCAACTGCTGATGAAGCGCCAACCTAGAAACTGCCTAAGCGCTACATTGCCCTCCAAGCGCTTGACTGGTGAAGAATTGCTGTGTCCTGTGGGAGCGCTGTGAATTGCCTGCAGGGCTGTGGAAGTTGCCCCCCTGTAAAGCGCTGTGAAGTGCCCCAAGTGCTAGGACTGCCTGCTGAAGCGCTATACTGCCCGTGGAAGCGCTGTATGCCAGGAGATGGCTGGGGCTGAAGCACCGCTTGTCCCCACGAGGCTGCCCCCCTGTGGAATGTGATGAGGGAGAGAAGCGCCGTGAAGCCCCCCCCCTCAAGCGCCCACCTGTGGGGTCCTGTGAAGCGCTAGCCACTGACCTGCCTGAGAAGCGCTGTGATCCTTTGATCTACTGGGGCCCGGAGACTGTTGTATCTGTGAGAAGCGCTGGCAGCAGTATCCCCGAGGCGCTACAAGTGTTAAGCGCTCACCTGCTGTGCCTTAGAGGCTCTGAAGTGGCCGAGCGCTGCACCGCCTTGTGTCCTGGAGTGGAAGCTCTGAAGCGCTGTGTTCCCAAAGGCGCTGCCCGCTGTGCCCCCGTGTCGCGGGAGCATCTGCATCGTCTTCTGCCCCCATCGGCGGCCCTCGGTGCCAGGAGAGGGCCGCGACCGCATCGCTGCACGAGGAGAACACCGCCGCAGCCCGGGGGGCTCTTGGGGCCTTGTGCTTGCTGACGCGTCCCGGCGCTCTCTCGTTGGCGCCGGTGCCGCTTTCATTCTCCCCTCGGCGGCCCTCAGTGCCTGGAGAGGGCCGCCGTGAAAATTACCTCAGACGGTGGTAGGCCCGACGAAGCCTGCCTGCCGGCCTCACGTGACGGGGGCGTCGGAAGTGACTCCGCCCCCGCCACACTTTGATTGGCCGCTGGCGCCGGGCCCCCGCCGGCCGCGCGGCCATTGGCGGCTGCGGGAGCACCCACGTCCTCATTAGTTTTCTGCCTCAGCCCCCGCAGATCGCTACGTGATTGGCTGCAGGGGTCTAGCCCCCACCTGCCGGCGCAACTTCCCCCGGGCCCTGACCGGCTTGCATACACACCGGAGGGCTCACGAAGAAGCCGGAGTCCTCCCCTTTTGCCTGTGATCAGCGCAAGGGCCCGGGAAGGGCCGAAGAAGGCAGGTAAACCCCCGGGGAGGAGGGCGGAAGGTCGCATGAGACCCGAGTTCGCCCCTCCCTGGGGAAAATTGGTAACTGGGCCCCTGAAGGCCATCGAGGGACCTCTGCTAAGGAAACGTTTTACTCCTGCAGTGAAATAATCATCTAAATGTGCTGCATTGATGATAAATGTTTTTCATTTGCCCTCATGAGATTTTTCCTGATTCATAGGAGTGAGACACTGCTCATTCATGCATTAGGAGATGTGTAGTTGCCCAATGAAAGGTTGTACTCCGACTAAATGAGATGTTTACTCACTGGCAAGGGAATGATCCACCTTTGCTTGACGCTTTGTCAATTAGAGCCTTATGGCATGTTGAGTATTGAGTAATGACCTGTTGATAATTACCTAATAAGAGGTTGCCTGATTTTCCCTAAAGTGGTTTACTCCTGCATAGGAAGGTGTTAGATGTTCCTGCCTAGTGCAGAGTTCCCGAGGTACTTTCAGCTACTACAGGGGATGTTTAATGCGGAGTAATGGAATGTTTCACTTCTGCTAACTGAAGGTTTTAGCCTTAAATGAAATGTATAGACTCCCACTTAGTGCTGAGGAATGAAAAGTGGAATTTGCTGGTCAAACCTGCTTTAGGCAGGTCCTAAAAGAGTACTGTTGCTGGGCTAAAGCGTTCTATGCCCAGGAAAAGGATACTCTACACAAATGAAATGCTCTACCTTTGAAGGAGATATTTATGCCCTTGTTGCCAAACTTATCCTGGATGGGATGTTGGTTCATGTCTACTGCTAGGGTTATTCTTACCTAGAGAAATGTTGATGCATTGCCTACCAGTGTATAATGAAATGTCCTACTCTGGTTTAGTGACATGCAAACTTTTGACGCAATGAAAAGTTATTAAGAAGTAATGAAAGACTATGCCTTCATTGTATGTGTTACATTAGTGAATTGCTCCCTTTTCTCTACCCCAAGGAAATGTGTTGTTGCACTGCTTATCTTTATGGCAGGAAATGTTTACTCTGGTATTGGACTGTTTTAGAGGTCCCAAGGTCCATAGTTGTTAGGCCTCAATTCCTAATAGGGGAACCCCCCTGTTTAGGGGCTGTAAATGAAAGCCTACCGTTCCCTGACGAAGAGTGATAGCAACTGCAAGACCCAAACCCAGGGATTATCCATATTCCGCCTAGTGTCCTGTTCAGCCTAGGCCTTATGAAAGGTTTACCTGTTATGGTAATGCGTTCTGTTATAACTTCTTAATGTATGTGATGCAGGTGCTGACCAGGAGCAAGGCGTAGGTCAGGCCTGTGTTATTCTAAAAATGTATTTAATCAATATTTAATATTTATGGAACATCTAATATTTATTATTTATTCATCCAGTATTTATTGCCAAGTGTTCTCACACATGTATTTTAGTGGAAAGCGGATAAGCTAATTTTATGATGAATTCCTAATACCCTGATCCTGCTCTATCTTAATAAAGTTAACTTGAGTTTTTACATAAGCTCACTGGAGTGGTGTCACTAATTGCGTGCCCAGGTTTCTGACTCAGTGGTTGCGTGTGCTGCATGGTTGCTTTACACATAAGCTTTCGGATGCCTACCCGCTCGTGCCATGCTACCCTAGGGGACTGGTGACCCCAGTTCCAACATAGAGATCAGCTTTGAGTCTCTTCAAAGAGACCACTACCCATGTAGTGTAGTCACATTAAAATCAATTACAAGAATACTGTCAAAGTCATCATGCTTACCTGGTAAGAATACTGCCAAAGTCATCATGTTTACAATGTCTTTACTGGTCAATAGTTTTCATGGTTATTTCAGTTCTTCTATTTGATCAAAGCCTTAATGTTTGTCCTTTTTTAACTAAAGCTCCATACTGACAGCGTATTTCTTAGTCTGCTGGTTTGTTATAAATAATATCCAAATTCAATACCCTTCGTTATATAGTTGTGTTGGGATTAGTGATTTTGGAATACTACCTGACGGGGATTTAATATCATACTAATGGAATTGGTAACCAACAATTTATATTATCATATGTGGAGTGTGATGTACTTTTGTTAGCTTCTTGTTAGAAATGGGGGTCAATAGTTGCAGTGACTAGCACGGTGTCCAAGTAGGGACCCATCCTTGTAGTCAGAGTAAGGGGATTGCACACCGAAGATAACCCTTGCACAGCCCTTGGGTAGCTTGGCACGAGTAATCAGGTCTATCTCAGAGGCAATGTGTAAAGCATTTGTACATAAGCACACAGTAACACAGTGAAAACACTACAAATGAACACCCACCAGTTTAGAAAAAACACCAATCTTTATCTAAGTAAAACAAGACTAAAGCGACAAAAATACAACATACATGAGGAAAGATAACACTTTAGAAAGGTTTAAAATAGTGCTGTCATAAAAAACTATGGATGCATCACTTTTTTCAAAGAGTAGCTGGGATGCGTCAAAATCAAAGACAAACAAAGGCGCAGGGGAGGTGAGGTGCTAGAAAAGCAAAGCGTTGCGTCAAAAATCAAGATGCGCTGGGTTGATGCGGAGGTGGCTAAACAGGCGCTGTTTCGATTTTTCAGCTGCATGGTAGGTGATGCGTCAATTTCTTCAGCCGCACAGCAGGGCCAGTAGGAGTAGGTGCCTTGGACACCAGAGACACAGTACTCAGGACTCCAGCTGGGGTAATCTTTAGGCCCCAAGCACTGTGTCGGTTGTTCTGCCGTGTCAATGCGTTGGTTTTTCAACCCCATGGCAAGACTGCAGCAAGAAAGACAGGCTCTAAAGGTTGATGCATGGATTTTTTTCTATTCTTGCAGCAGAAGACACCTCCTAAGGCCCAGAACTAAAATTGGCACCACTTGCCAGGTCAGATTTCCCAGCAAAAGAGTTCAGGGGCTGCAGATGAAGACTTTGATGCCCCTGAGACTTCTTGACAGGAGGCAAGCAAACACAAGCCCTTGGAGAACCTTGGCAAGCAGTATGAAGGAAACGAAGTCCAGTACTTTTACTCTCCAAGACAGAAACAGTAAGCAGTAGGCCAGCACAACACAGCAGCAAGCAGAGTGGCAGTTCCTCTCCCACATCTTCTCCAGCTCTTCTTCTTGACAGAAACTCCTCTTAGTTCACAAGTCTACTGAAGTTATGGTGACAAAGCTCCAGTACTTAATCCAGTTTCTGCCTTTGAATTAGATGAACGTCAAAGGATAGTTTTGTAGTGCCCGAGACCCTGCCTTTTCCTGATCTTGCTTCAGACACACTATAAGGTGCTAGAGACTGTTTTGAGTGAGGACAGGCACCGCCCTGTTCGGGTGTCAGTGACAACTCCTCCCACCACTCTAGCTCAGGAAGACCCATCAGCTTGGTGATGGGCCATTAGGATTTGCAGGGCGCACCTCAGCTCCCTTTGCATGACTGTCTAGAGTGACTGCACAAACAGCCCATCTATCACCCGCCCTCAGATGCGGATTTCACAGGCAGGCAGAAGCACAGAATGGCAAAGCATGAAAAACTTTCTAAAAGTGGTATTTTCAAACACGCAATTTAAAAACCAACTTCACCTCAAACTCAAAATCTCCATCTATTTACAATTGGAAGTTACACTTGTAAGATGTTACAAGGCAGTTCCAATGATAACATATGGGAGAGATAGTCCTTGAAATAGTGGGAAACGAAATTAGCAGCATTTCACTATCAGGACATGTAAAACACATCAGTACATGCTCTACCTTTTAAATACACTGCACCCTGCCCTTGGGGGTACCTTGAGCCTACCTTAGGGTGCCTTACATGTAGAAAAAGGGAAGGTTTGATCCTGGGAAATGGGTGCCCTTGCCAGGTCGACATGTCAGTTTCAATCTGCAGTCTTGGACACTGCAGTGTCAGGTCTGAGACATGGGTGCAGGGCTACTCATGTGGCTGGCACAATCAGTGCTGCAGGCCCACTAGTAGCATTTGAATAACATGCACTGGGCACACACAGTGCACCTTTCTAGGGTCTTACCAGTAAATAAAATTTGCCAATCATAAATAACCAATCACAATCACATCTTACACAGAGAGCATTTGCACGTAAGCACTGATCAGCAGGGGTAAAGTGCCCAGAGTCCTGGAACCAACAAAAATTGTTCAGAAAAAATAGGATGAAGAAGGTCAAAAGTTTGGGGATAACCCTGCAAAATGGGCCAGGTCCAACACTTATTATATAATATGCATAGATTAATAATCATTTTTTAAATTATTTAAGCACTTGAATAATGTGTATGATCTTGCTGATGTTTTGTGATATTTTTTGGAAATCCTATATTGTTTATGCTTTTCTTTTGACCTTGAAAATTATTAGGCATTGCAAAACATGTGAAGGTATGTATAAGGCTAACAAATTGGAATTAAATATTACTACCTACATATATAATTTGGAATTTGGACATTTCTTTTAATACAACAAGGGCCAGAAGCACAACCTTTATTTGCGGTCGCAAAGGGGATTTCAGGTCAGACCAATGTACTAACCCTATTTAGCGAGTAGCTAATCAATTAGCGACTCGCAAAATAGGGTTAGCGACTCGCTATTAAGAAGGGGCGTGCTAAGGTGGTCCCTTCCTAATAGCGACTCCAAAACCTATGTATGAATGTTTTGCAACTTCAATTGCAGTTTAATACACTTGTAGTTTACCACCCCTCTCAGAAGGGTGGTAAACCACTCCTAAACGGGAAGGGGTCCCCAAGGGACCCCTTCCCTTTTGGAAATGGATGCACAAATATTTTTTAAGAGGAGGCTGTGGTGCCAGGGACCACTGCCTTCCCCTAAAAAATTGAACTGAAATGTTTAATTTTTACTTTTTTAAAAGCCTCCCATTTTCCTTTAAGGAAAACGCGTTGCATTTAAAAAAAACTGCTTTATTGACAAAGCAGTCCCAGACATGGTGGTCTGCTGACTCCAGCAGGCCACCATCCCTAGGAGTGCCAGCCATTCCCAATGGGGTCGCAAATTGCGACAGCCTCATTAATATTTGTGAGGCATGCAATTTGCGACCCTATTCGGAATCGCAAACAGTCTCTGAGACACATTTTGTACATTTGATTTTGCAACTCGCAAATTGTGACAAGCAATTTGTCGTAATTTGCAAGTCGCAAATTCCAATGGTTGTACATCTGGCCCCATAAGATTAAGGACTCTGCTGTCTTATTCGAACTTTATCGAGACAGAATAATTAATGAGTTGCTGAAACTGATGAAATCAACTAATTATAAAATATATTGATATATTGTCTGAAACAGAAATAGTAAAGATGATGTCCTTGACATCCTTCTTGTAACTGACAGTGAGTTCTATATTACATTTATTTGTTGCATTTGATCCAGTTGCTCAAGCAAGAACACGTAATAAAAGTGATTTGAAAATAAACTCAAAGAGAGATAGTTCCTCAATGTGACTACTGCTGTAGAAAAATCATGGTGTTCCTAAGTGACTCTTCTGGTCCTAGTGGTGACAGGCAAGAATTGTTTGTCGATCTGGCCGAACATTTGATAAAAGGAAAATATAATGGTCAGAAATTATGGTGGTTTGAGGTGTGGGCTTTTACACAAATGTTACAATTTTAAAGGCTACCCTATATCAAATAGCAGTAGAGATCACATATTGGCATCATAAGTGTTTGTCTGGCAGTTTTGTAAGCACTAGTGCCGCAGCACACTGAGCAAGCTGCAATAGACCTAAGATTTTGTCAGTAGATTCAAAGTATATTCAATTAGTGTAGTCAAGACATTTTTGAGTGATCCTTTGAGTTCTGGTGTATGCAAAGAGACATCAAGGAAGGCGAGAATCTTTTTTAGAAAATGAGGGTATGTGAAACTGCTATAGGCCACATTCATGCATTGGACTTCCATGGACATGGGCATCCAAGAGAACTCTTACATTTTGCACCACTGTCAAAAGATTTGGGAACTGCTCATTAAATATGATCACGAGTTTTTGTCAGATTTTGCAACCAATGAAGCAGAGGTAATTAAGATCTTGGTTTTGGTTGGGTGTATCTTGAGCCAATTCTTGACCATCCATCATCCATTGATGATGGTAAAGAACTCAGTTTAATGTCTCGTATTTTGATTAGGAGACTATTGAGCACTAGATAGGTTAAAGATAAGTTGAGTATCATCAGCATACATATAAAAGCGTTTCTATGATTGGGGGAGCAATTGGGATTGCATGTCTATATTAAACAGAAAAGATGAGAAGACTTAACCATTGCAGAAACCTTCAATCTCTGCTGTTTGAATTAGAAAATTATAGAGGAAGAGTGACAACTTGTGAGGTCCCTGAAATGAAAGATTCTATACATTTCAGTACCATGTTGATGACTTCAATTTCTTCCAGGGGCTTAAAAGGATGTTGTGGTCAATTGTATCAAACACTTAAAGGAGGACTAGCATGCTTCTTTATCGATGAGCCTATGAAGATCATTGAGAGCCGGTATGGATGAAAGCCCTTTTATTGCACATACTGGAGGTCATTAGATTCTGAAAAGTTCTGAAGCCGAGACAGAGAAACTTTTTCTGCAACGTTACCAATGGAAGGGGGCAATGAGATGGCGCTAAGCTTGTTCATGTCCTTAACTCCTAAGGTGGATGTCTTTAGCAGAGGTTTATCTTAACAGAAGTCTTCCAAAGGTCTGGAAAAATTCCTTACCTAAAGGAATTCATAAAGACAATTGGAGGATATCACTCACAGCTACAAGAAGTTGTTTTAGATACCATACTGGTGCAGGATCATTTGGGTAATCTGAAGAATCGCTGTTAGTTATGGTCTGAATGAGGTACTCTTTTGTGATTTGTGTGAAGGTGTCTAGACACTCCATGCATGTAAACTATATATGAATGATGAAATGGGCACAGAAACTGGATCATGAACGAAGGGGTCTTGGATAGCAGACATTTTTTTTTAGGTAGAAAAGGGAAATATTGTCCCAAAATACAGCATTTTGAAGTTATGGATGCCGGCTGTTGAAGTTCTGAGACAATGTGAAGGAGTTCTTTAGAAAGGTTGGTTGAATTATGAACCCTTTCATTGAAGAAGGGCATTTTCTCAGCTTTAGGTTTTTCCTTAAATGAGAGTGTTATATAGTGGTGTGCCTATTTACCTCAGGTGGACTAGTTTCTTCTCCATCAAGGATGAACTGCTGCTTTGCCTGTGTATAGATTTTTGGTCACCGGACTGTCAATTTTTCATACAAGGTTGCAAAGAGTAAGGAGTTGAAACGATAAAACATGAATGTTAGTGTTGGAAATTGTTGACAGTATGCTAGATTGTGCCATACATTTAATATTTCTTTTGCAACTTGGTTTGGGAAGAAAAGATTCTAGTTGCACATGTATTTTATTGCCGATGGGTTATGGTGGGTTTTAATAATTTATTGTGAAATGTGATTCCAAAGTGGTCAGACCGAATTAGAGATGTGGTTTTGTGCAATGTAATTTAATCATTCGACGCAAACATGACACTCAGCATATGACCTGCAATATGAGTGGGCTCTTGGCTTAGCAAAGTAAGATTTAAGGTGGATATGTTATTTCTGAAATTTGTAGCGTTGTTTAAGGATGAGTTAAATCCTAGGTTTAAATCGAAATCAGCACCAAAGTATTGTCTTTCAGGAGTTCTTCGTATAGGGATATGGGAGGCGACCTAGTTGAGTGAGGTGGCCTATAAAGTAACATGAAACTCAGGGTAGCTGATTTCAATGAAATGCTAAGAAGAAGGTTTTCTATTTCAAAATTCAGTTCTTGAGGATGTGTTTTGATCTTCAAGTCAGTCATGCATAACATTCTTTACACTACCTTCTATTCTGTTCGATCTATCTTTTCTAAGAATATGAAAATGAGGAAGAACCAGCTCATCCAAGAAAGAAGCACTATTCTCAGTGAGAAAGGTTTCTATTAAAACAGCAGGCCAAGTAGATGCAGGTCGATAAGGTTAGTAATTTGGTGACTATATTTAGTTGCTGCATGTGCTTTACATATCCTTGGGCAATAATGTGAGGGATTGAACAAGGCACTATAAATATATCAGAGGACACTTGTCGCAAGGGAATTAAGTGGTAAGGGATACTGACCCCAAAAGTTGCACTGATTGTTGGAGAAATTGCTACTGAGGTACTAAATAAAGGCAGTAAGAACTCTATGGCATACGTTCGAAATTTGATCTCACCTTTCATGACATGTAGGAAACATGGCTGACAGCTGATAGTATCCAGGCACGGACGGGTGGTGATGGACATGTGTGGCATTCCCATTGCGAGTGTTCACAGTGTTGCTGTGAAGAAAGAGTGTTTAAATAGCCAACTGAAGACCTGCACATCGTGAATTCTGTTCAACTAGACTGTTGACCGACCCAAGATGGTGTTAAATAATGGCACATCAGATCTCTCACAAAATTGTTTCTGTGAAAAATATAGTGCAGCTGTAATTGGGGCAAATTCAAAACAGAAGTGTAAAGTAACCCCTGAACAAGGTACACAGATTGGTGGGTGGAACCATTTCCCAAACAAATTGGGCCATCACACTAGAGATAAAGTGCAATAATTCTGTTTGTAGACCATACAAATGCGAGGAAATGTCAGGAAATTAATTATCAAACAAAAGCCACTAATCCTGTGGTTTTAAAGTAATGATAAAACAGGCTGGTCTACAATTCAAGTTCATGGCCATGACTGAGTAGTGCTTAAGTAGCCAACAGCAGCTGTGGACAACTAGACTGCTGAGTGGCTCAAAATGCTGGTCAACAATAGCACACCAGGACGATCAAAAACGAGTTTCTGTTAAACAAAAAAACAAGCTGCACTAAAAATTGAGACACAATTTGAAACAGAGCTCTAAAGTAACACCTAATGGGGGGTGGGGGGGAATACACAGAATAGTGGGTGGTGCGGATTACCAGCAAACTGCTGGCCATCGCACTACAGACAGAGTGCAAAAATGTGAACATATGTGAGGAAATGAATTCTAAACAAATGTCACTAACTCAATGGTTTTTAAACTGATGAAAATATGGTCTACACAGAACATAATGGACGTTGCGATCTTGATACTTTCTTCTGCTCACTAGTGATTTCTTCTGCAGAGGCTTGGCATAGTAGGTGAACATTAAATATGAATCTTCAGAGTAACAATTAGGCATTCTACTATTTGTCTATCTGTTCTTTTGCTCCTTGAATCCTAATTCCTATATTTAGTTCTGAATGAGTTTTATAAAACTGCTCAAAAGGTCAGGAGAAAGGAGAAATCAACTGAAGAAATTTACAACAAGACAGCTGATCTTCTACCCTTCTTTAATTGTACAAGTTCCAGCCTATTCTTGACACGAGAGTCCTACATAGACTTCAGTTCGACCTTTGGCTTTTTAGTACTGTTGTTAACACATGGGTCTGCCCGAGGCCTGTTTATTCCCTCCTTTTAAATTGCTCCAGTTGAGAGATTAAAATATGCACCCATCACCCTTGTGGTTACAGGAAATGGCATGGTTATGTGTAAGTCTCACCTCTACACTTATCTATTGTAGAGTAGAGGTGCCTCTACATTGAAATGTTTGTAGTGAAACTGCAGTCTCCAGCATTGTGACAGTCATGTACTAATACCCATCAGTGGTTTTCTACCTGCCTGCCTATCACATATTAATCTTCAGTGATTGCAGAGATATGCCACCATCAAGTAGTAATCTTCCCTCCATAATTATATTTGCCACCCATCATGTAGTAGCTTTTATGACATGCGACCGCCTACCAGGCTGTTCGCCCTTAGCTCTGACCACATGGATGTCATTTAGGGTCAGCCAGAGATGGCAGATACTACCGTTGACTCTCGCCTCTACACGTGCTCACCTCTGCCCTAGGGATCTTGAAAGTTGCATCAGAAGCAATGAGGATGCAGGGCTCTAAAAGCAATGTTTACTTAAAGTAGCTTCAGCTCCTTTACTTATCCTAGCTCTGCAAAAGGAAATAGATCCCTAATAAACGGGAATGGGTGGGCCAAAGTTTCAGCCCAGTGATGCAATCTTAACGGTCAAAGGATGCACAATATCACTTGTACTGATCATGTTTATTCAGTGATTGTACATTAGTGGCTGACCATCCATTTAATATTGCATGTATGCGCTGTGCACATGGGTTCTGTGAAACTGTGTGTGTGTATGTGCATTATTTGAATGTCTGTGTGCCACTGTGTGTTTGTCTATGCACATCGATATACATCTGTGTCTGTTAGTGTGTATAAGTGACTACATTTTCTGTATGTAAATCAATCAATCAATCAGAGAATTTATAAAGCACACAACACACCCACAAGGGTCTCAAAGTGCTGGGGGGGAGGGTGGCTGCAGCTAGCGGTCGAAGAGCCAGGTCTTGAGTAGTCTCCTGAAGGTCTGTGGGTCTTCTGTCTGGTGTAGGGGCAGAGAGAGGGCGTTCCATGTCTTGGCGGCGTGGTGTGAGAAGGACCTGCCCCCGGCGGTGTTTCTGTGGATGCGTGGGACGTTGGCCAGTGAGAGGTCAGCGGAGCAGAGTTCTCTGTTGGGTACATAGAATGACAGTCGGCTGCTGAGGTATTCTGGGCCGGTGTTGTGGAGTGCTTTGTGTGCGTGGGTCAGGAGTTTGAAGGTGATTCTTCTGTCGACAGGGAGCCAGTGCAGGTCTCTCAGGTGGGGAGTGATGTGGTCTCGGCGGGGGACGTCGAGGACCAGGCGTGCCGAGTCGCTCTGGATTCTTTGCAGTCTGCTGATGAGCTTGGATGGGGCTCCGGCATAGAGGGCGTTGCTGTAGTCGAGTCTGCTGCTGGTGAGGGCGTGGGTGACAGTTTTCTGTGTGTCTGTAGGGATCCATCTGTAGATCTTGAGGAGCATGCGGAGGGTGTAGAAGCAGGTTGGAGAGACTGCGTTGATTTGGTTGGCAGTGGTGAGTTTCGAGTCGAGGATGACTCCCAGGTTGCGTGCGTGGTTGGTAGGAGTCAGGCAGTGCCCAGGGAGGTGGGCCACCAGCAGTCGTCCCAGGCGGAGGGGTTGGGTCTGTGGAGGAGGATCTCTGTCTTGTCAGTGTTAAGTTTGAGCCGACTGTCTTCCATCCAGTTGGCGACAGCCTTCATACCACGGTGCAGGTTGGCTTTGACGGTGAGTGGGTCCTTGGTGAGGGAGAGGATCAGCTGTGTGTCGTCGGCATACGAGATTATGTTGAGGTTGTGGAGTCTGGCGATGCGTGCGAGTGGAGCCATGTAGTTGTTGAAGAGCGTCGGGCTGAGGGATGATCCTTGCGGGTTGCCGCAGATGGTCTTGGTGACTCCTGAGTGGAACGGGGGAAGGCGGACTCTTTGGGTTCTGTTGGAGAGGAAGGAGGTGATCCATTCCAGGGCCTTGTCACGGATCCCTTCGCCACAGAGGCGTGTGCGTAGTGTGTGATGGCAGACGGTGTCGAAGGCGGCGGAGAGGTCCAGGAGGAGGAGGGCTGCTGTCTCGCCGTTGTCGAGTAGGATGTCGTCTGTGGCGGCGATGAGAGCGGTCTTGGTGCTGTGGTTCTTGCGGAAACCTGACTGGGAGGGGTCGAGGATGTTGTTATCTTCCAAGTAGCAGGTGAGCTGGGTGTTGACAATTTTTTCTATGACCTTTGCCGGGAACTCTGTCAGGAAGGCGATGTCTGGTGATGTGGAGTCGAGCAGGTCCCAGAGCTCGAAGGCGTGTTTGCTTGCGGAGCGGGTGTTGAGCAGGATGCATCTGAGCGGATTTGGTTCCGTTGTGGTTGGAGGCTCGGTGTCTTTGGTGCAGGAGAAGCTGCAATTCCGGCAGGTGAAGGGGCCGTGGGTGCGCTTAGGCGCGACCTTGTGGCATTTGGATGGTCGTCCGAGGTTGAGTGCGATGAGGGTGTTGGCATCGTACCGAATGTGGGCTTCGTGGGTGGTGCTTGGTCCAGGGGTCGTGGCGCTGGGCGCGGTCCAGGTGCGGACGGGTGCAGACTCGCTTGCCTTAGGCACACCTTCGGCGCGCCAGCGGCGCGCACGCTGTGCGCATCCGCTGTGCCGCATCGCAGCAGCCGCCATAAAAGGAGGAGTGGGAGGCAGGCTTTAGCTGGGAGGAGGGTGGGGCTGGTGGTAGCGATGAATCGGCAGCAGGGGGGCGGGGCCGCAGGGGAGGCAGCGGCGGGAAAAACCTGGCAGCAAGCGCGGTGAGCGAGAGATGGGGCGGGGTACAGAAGGAAGGGGTTGGGGCAATCAGCAGAAAGGCGGCGAAGCAATCAGGGCGGCGAAATCACCCATTAATATGTATGGGTGACTGCGCCAGTCTATTCATGTGTAGTGTGGTAGTGTGTGATTGTTGGTCCTTATAGGTAATTTGGGCAGTGTGTGCAGGGTGTTTGTTGATGTGTTGCTCTGTGTATACCTGGATGTCTTATGTGTGTTGCTGTCTTTATACTTGTGCATAAGCGTGACTTACGTCAATGTGCCTATTCATGTTTGGAGAACTATGTAAGAGCCATACAAACCTGTCGGCCTCGATGCCAATTGCTGTAAATCTACTATACTTGTGCTGATCCTGATTTTAATATTACAGGTATAGAGGCTTTATTTTCAAATACAGATTAGCGTTAAGTGTTTGCGTGCAGCATTTGCAGTGCCCACCTGCTTCATTAAACACAGCTCTTCACAAGCTCACAGTCATCTCCCCAGATTCGGGGCCTGTGGGTGCAAACGCAAGACGCATGCATCCCGGAAGAAAGTCTACATCACACGCATGTCGCGAATCATGTGTTAGAAGCAGCGCCGGAGGTGCCAAGCCCTTATCAAGCCGACCGGCAGAGACAGGAATCCACACATCAAGAACCGAGGGCGCGGGTGCTCAGCGCGCTGCTGCGAGGATGCCAGACCGAGCCAGGGTAAGTCAGCAGCCTGCTCCTGATGCTGTTCTGCAGCAGTGATGTGGTCTCCAAGGATCTGGCGGTGATGCACACAGTACACGGCTAAGCCTCCTCCATCCTCGCGCCTGCCTGTCTGCTGCTGCTCCCCGATCGAGGCTGCAGCCGCTCCATCGGCGGCAGCTTTTCACATGCCCGCCTCTCCTCGTCATTTAGTGGTGTCAACTTATTAATCTCCAGCTCCGACTCCAAGCCCCTTGGTTTCCTGTCTGAGAGCGTTACTGCTGGCGTCCATGTGGCACAATAATTAGCATACAGATGAGAAGGGATCCTGTCTCCGAGCCGCGGGAGCAGAGGCAGCAGGAGATGTAAGGGGAAAAGTTGATTGGATGAGCCGGAAAGAAATGGTGGGCGTTCAAAAGCCGGGGAAGAGTTCTGCTGCCGTGGAGCGGGGCTGTCAATTTTCTGGGTGAGTCTGTGTGGGAGAGGGGGGTGACTGGGGCCCAGATGACGGCCTGTCAACACGTCTTGGCCTAGTTGGAGGGGCGACATTGGACCCCGTGCTTGTGAAATCAGCTTGGACCACGGGCTTTTTTGTATTCCTCCTGTTTTGTGACGCGGATCTGGCTTCCAGGTGAGCATGACATTTCTTCAGAATTATTTGTGCTGCATACTCCTGCCACACGTTTGAACCAACTTCAGCCTTGGGCCGTTCGTGACAAACTACCAGATTCAGGTCAGTGGTGTGAGACTGAGTGGTCAATTACATGGCCAAGCTATACTTTTCTTCAATATGGCTGCATCTTTAGCGAATGGTGCAAATGTTGTTCAATTGCTTTTCACGTTAAACTCTTTTTCAATTATTATCTTAGGCGATGATTAACATCCTTGTCTCAAAGCTCTGACATTTCCAACTGTGGTCACGTGACTTGTGGAAATTGTTTTCTAGAGTTGTACATTTTAGCTGTATTGCAGCGTAGATTTGAGCAGAAGGGCATTCAATGCCCACTCTGCACCAGGTGTATCTACAAACCTAAATGCGATAATTAATTAGTGCTGAATTTTCAATAGGCGACTAAGGCACATTTTGAATAATATAGGCGAGGATGATGAAAATAAGAACCCAGTTTGTGGCTGGAGGCATGTAGTGTGTTATACAGGTAATGAACGTGCAATGTTGTATACATTTATATGCATTTGTCTTAATATGAGAGAGGGAATAAAGAAAAGAGGAAGATGATCTGTACTTATATCCTTTTGTGGATACCTTTATTATTTTTACAGTTGAAGGACAAGGCTTTTTTACTGCTTTTGCGAGAATACTATTGGTCCAAGAAGACACCTGCAACCAGCACTGACATTGTCCTTCTTGTGAATGGGACTTTCGATATTTTTGTAGAGCCCACTTTTTGAATTGTAAACACAGCTCAAGTTAGCAGAACTGCAAACGTTTGATTACCCTTATTTAGTTGTGTGTTTTCATTGTTGAAAGGCAAATGCGCTGTGATGAATTTGAAGGGTTAATGCTACTTTGTACCTGTATGTTTTATTTTTATCTTTTGCAACAAAACAGGCAGAATGCACACTCTGCATGCAGATACATGTATGTTTTATTGAAAGAGGGGCCCTATTATGGCAGACACGTGCAAATCGAACACATTTTGCTATTAAGGCGTTTCAAAGTGGAAATACAAATTTAGGCCATGTACGCATATATGTTTCAGAAAAGACAGCTTCTCTAAATAAATGCAAATCAGTAGAGTTGTGCAGCCATTTTTAATGAAGAAAGTCTTGCTTCTCCTATACTTTGCTGCCACTGACTTTTTCATGCCAAACACACTTGCATACAGCAATGGCTGTTCACAAAGAACCAGTTGAAAATGCTGGTGATGCAGTATAGAAGAACGCAGATAAGGTGCCATGTCATATATATCTCTGAGGCTTTTGGAAAATGGCAGTTTCATGAAATGTTAATGGTACATTGCAATGCTATTGCAACAATTGTGAAACTGACCTTTGAATGATAAAGGCTCCCTACTTTTTCAAGTAGGGTCCTCCATCCTTGGTGATGCTGTACTGAAACAAGCATTGGCACAGCAATAAGTCTGGTCTTTGGGACCTGTAGGTTTGCCCATGCCTTTTGGCGAAGCCATACAGCATCTGCAAGATGCTGTGTAGGCTATGCAGCACGGTCGAAAGAAAAAAAAGAAAAAAGAAAGAAGCCAAAAAAGGTACGACGATGGAGGCGCAGCAGGCGTGTCACTTTGTAGGTGTGCATGCGGAATTACGTATGCACGCCTACAAAGCGTCGCAGGCGCTATTTTACTTTATATAATATTCTGAGATGGATCATAATAAAAAAAGTAGTGCGAAAACGCTTTTATTGAGGTTGAGAGGCTGACAGCAAATTGATCCCTGCCCACCCTTCTTTAAAAAAAAATAAAGGTATAGGAAGAGCAGGTGGGGGAGTCATAGGAACTAGGTGGGGGAGGAGAAATGCAACACATGATGGAGAGCTCCATAGGATAATAGGGAGAAGCAAATGAGTGACACAGAAACATGTAGTGCAGGGGAGGCAGAGAGTTTGGCGGGGTACAAGCACATGAGAGAGAGCTTGCAACACGAGGGAGACAACAACATGGAATGAGGGTGGTGGGTGAATAATAGGTTCATACAAGCAAAAGAGGGAGAGAACTGGAAAACACGTACACTTTCATGGAGCGTTTAAACAAATAGACAAAAAGTAGTTCCCTAAAGGAGAACAGAGAAAGAATAGAAGTCAGACAATCAGAGAGATAGTCAAGAGGTTATGCTTCAGGAGCGGGCCAAACATGAGTTGAACAAGCTGGGTAAAGGAAAACCATTACATAAGAAGCAAGCAAATGAGAGTGGCAGTAAAGCCAACCAATAGTAAGCATGTCAGGGTTATAAGCTCCATATGTTCTCGGTAAGCATGCAATAGGTCTTTTGCAATCAGACTGCTTGCACTGTCTGGTAAGCTCGCCCTACAGAGTGGGCTTCTGTTATAAAGAATGGTGTGAAGTGGTGAGGTGTTGAAAAATGAAAAAAAGTTCTGAGGATGATAGCAAAGCTGAATAATTGAAATATCAGCTAGATGCACATGTTTGTATTATAGAGTGTGTAAGACCAACAAGCAGCGCATAGACAATCTTGAAATAGCAATGCTACATTTTGTTTGTCCTAGTTTGGGGTATGCGTGAAAATATTGAATTTATTGATAACATTGAGTTTTCCAAGTGAAGTTTATGAGCACTCTAAATTTACAGTTGTCAAATAGAGTTGCATGAAGATAAATTCTCAGGATCTGTGTTGAAGAAACATACACTGAACTCAGGAGCATTTATTCTAAAACAACCAGTGATAACAAAAAAATATATATTTCTTGTACATGTTAACTGTCATCTAATACTAAGAGGTGAATTGACCCTTTGCAAATAAACCTTAACACTTGCATGTATACCTTAGCATGGCACCACATATATGCGCTCAAATATAAGAGCGGGGATGCTAGCATTTGATGCCTGACGCCCACAGGTAAGAGTGGGGGGAGGCCGGTGCCACCAAAACTCATGCCGCACCCCCCTATGCCACTGCTTCTTGGGAGTGGAGAGAGCGTAAATACAGTTTCACCACAGTGCAGGGCAACCCAGTTGCATGCACATTTCTTTGAAACTATGTTTGCGTATCACCAAGTCAAACTTTATGCATAGACATACTGATTATATACAATGCCCCATAATACAGCATTAAATCAGCCATTTTTTACATGTAAATGTTAGACAAGTATCTATGCAAATAATCTTAACAGGTAAGGTTGTTATTAAAACTGATAATTCAGGTTGTCATTTTTCTCTAATAAATTTGTAGAAGCTAGATTAGCATTTTATATTCCATTAGTATATTTATAGGCACACAGTGAAGTCTTGTGTATTAGATTGTCTTTAACAGCTGTCCGACCCCACTTATTTGATGTTCTCAAACGGGTGCAGGCTTTTCATTTGACTAACTACCTGGCTTCCAAAAGTGAGTAGATGATTGGGACCATCACAAGCAGAAGATGGGGGTCACGGACTACAGGGCCCAGCTCTGCTAGCGGCACCAGTGGCAGGGATGCAGACCCATGCTGTTTTAGTGCCAGGAGGCACTTTAAATTCATTCCTGTAAGGGCATGGGACATCACAGGCAGGAGGCGGGGGAGGGGCACTGACTACAGGGCCCAGCTCAACTAGTGGTACCAGTAGCAGGAAGTCTGCCCTTTGCTGTTTTCACACCAAGAGGTGCTTTAAATTCCTGCAGACACTTCCACAGCACAGGAGGTGTGCTGGACATGCCTAGTGCATGCCTGAGCAAAGAACGGGGGCCCGTCATCATCAGTAAGAGGCTGGGCCAACCCCCTTTCATCAGCTTTTAAAAGGTACTCTGCTCCTCCACTTCTATTTGGGCTACTTATTGTCATCTACTGTGTTTAAGCCCCGCTTTGCAGGTTACTATACCATTCATGCCCTTTCCGCTATTGGGGATCCCAGGGCCACTCCATTAAAACACCCTCAGGCAATACATTGGATGGCTTTTGACGGCAGGCTGCGCGAGTAATTAGTAAGGAAATCAAACTTGCAGAATGGCGTTACTTCCTGTCATCCTCATTTGAACAGGAACCCAAGCTTTTGCGGATTGTCCCTGAGCCCACTATGGTCACTGCGGGCTCCTATTTACCGTAAGTTGAGAGTCCTGGTGTTTTAGATATCCCAAATGGACCAAATGATCCTGGCCTCACTGCCATTGTTGAACTTGTTGGCCACTCTGACGGGATTCAAATTTCTGCCATTGAGGGCAGGCTGGGCAAAACAAAAAGTCAAGTGGGGAAAAGGAAGAGAGTAGAGAGGGTTGCCAAATCCAGGAGACAATGACCTGGGCCTTCAATTGCTCTGTCTAGCCCAGGCCCTGGCCATAATCTCGGCCTCAACAGTCACACTATCAGCAAGATCAGAGACACTAAACCCGACCTATTTGAGGGAGGAAATATGCAACGGTGTGGTAACCACCTTCACGCTTGCATTAGGGCTATTCTGGCCAACCTAGAGAAGGCTAAGGAAGTGCTGATAAATCTGAGTGGTATCCTTGTGGAGCATCGCCTTGCAGGGTTATTGCCCCCGGGCCCTGTGGGCGGCGCCACTATCGTTGCCCCATCTATCCAGTCTCATTCTCCGCGGATCTGTTGAACACTCACATGGGGGGTGATTTGTCTAATGAGGGCATAAGTAATCATGATGAGAATGGGCCGGGCTTGTAAGGTACCCTGGCAGGGGGAAGTGGGGGCTCTGTGAAAAAAAAGGGTCTCATGGCCCAGGCAGCAACAGATCTGAGTGTACGCTGGTGTCCCATTCTTCTAAGCTCCCCACGCCACATCTATCACTTCCCCCAGGCAACCCCTTTTGTCATGATTTTGAAAATGTTCCTCCTCAGAAATGTGACATGCGAGGACCATGTCCAGCTGGTTAACAAAGTGATACACTGGGCCAATAGCAAATTGGTTGTCCCTGAGCAATTCCTCAGCCAGCTCAATTTTGTCGGCAGTGTCTCATGGGTGGGAAATACCCCAAAGTTTGATAACAATGATTGCATTGTCATCATCTTTAAATACAGAAGGGTGGCCAAAGATATTTTAACCAGGCTTTACTTCACCCGACCTACCTCCTCTACCATAGAAGCACTTCTGTTAAGCTACTTCTATAGACCACCAGCTAGACTGACACCTGCTCCCATGACCTTTTAATATTTTGTCCCCACTTCAAATAGGTTAACCACATCTTGCAGTTGGACTAGCTGAACTGACTCCCCGCCAAAGCCTACGCTTCTGGCCCTAATAATTTAGGATGGGAATGGGTTGGCAAGACCCAGTGCATGCCCAATGTACCTCTCTGCCATCAGTGAGAGATTTATGTTCAGAGCGGACCATAGTAATACCTCAGGCAAGTCATTAATGATAGCCTCATGGAATGTGGTAGCCTGTTGAGTAAGGGGGGCAACTAAGACTGGCGTAAATTCATCAAAAGCTATACAATCATTTCTCTTCAAGAGATATGGTTAACTGACACTATATCCATTGACAGTTATGTCACTTATTTTTCACCTGCAATCCCAGGTGCTATGGGCAGGGCCAAGTGAGGTCTTATCATCTTTATTTCCCACACGTTGCCTGCCCAGGTTAAATGGCCAAGTCTTGGTTCTGCACACTCCCAGTTCAATTCGTTACAGTGTCTAATGATGCAAATGCTACTGATAAACATCTACAATAATGTATTTGATTTAACTAAGGTGGCCAAGTCATTGCATAAGGACATTGATAACTGCATTAGAGACATACTGGGCAGCTATATGGTGGTACTACTGGGGTATTGTAACATGAGGCTGCACCAGTTTTCTCCAACCAATGCTTGTGGGCTGGTGGACAGTGTAGGGAAATCTATTACCAATTTTGCTCAAAGTCCACTTGGTGATTAATTCAATCAAGTATTGATGAAATGTAGTTCAAATAAAAAAAAATGGAGTGATGAAGCAGAGGCTCATTCAGCTTCCAGATGGTAAATATCTTTTATCAATAGGGGGAAAATGAACCACAATGGTCTCAATGCCAGAGTCTCTGAAATGTTGTCTCAGAGACCCTCAACCACACTTTCACAATCTGCATTCTATACAGTCTCCGCCTGGTGTGCTTTGGTGGATAGTGTCATCATCGGGTCAGTCACTCGAGTGTCCCATTCTTCAAGAGCCATCTAAACCTCCACCAGGAGGGAGACTGTCTGGATATTGACAGTGGTGAGTGTTGGTAATATTAATCCACTCACCACTGTCAACATGCAGACAGTCTCCTGACCAATGTTGACACTATCCAAGTTCAAGTTCAAGTTTAACATTTGTATAGTGCACTACTCACCCAGAGGGTCTCAAGGCGCTTGAGGGAGGGAAGGGGGGTACATTACTTATCAAATATCCAGGTTTTTAGTTGTTTTCTGAAGGAGAGGTGGTTCTGTGTAAGGCGGAGGTGGGTGGGGAGAGAATTCCAGGTCTTGGCCGCTAGGTAGGAGAAGGATCTTCCTCCCATGGTTGATCTTTGGATGCGTGGAATTGCGGCAAGGGCTTGGTTGGATAATCGTAGTTGGCGGTGGGGGTGTAAAAGGACAGGCGCGTGTTGAGGTATTCGGGTCCTAGGTCGTAGAGGGCTTTGTGTGCGAGGGTGAAGAGACGGAACGTTATTCTCTTGTTGACGGGGAGCCAGTGGAGGTCTTTCAGGTGACCGGAGATGTGAGCTTGGCGGGGGATGTCTAGGATGAGTCTGGCTGAGGCGTTTTGGATGCGTTGGAGTTTTTTCTGTAGTTTGGCTGTGGTTCCGGCGTAAAGGGTGACCGTCTTTCTTGTTTCGGAAGATTTTTTTGAGCATACGTAGGATGTTAAAGCATGATGATGTGACGGCGTTGACTTGTCTGGTCATCGAGAGGGAGGAGTCCAGGATGAAGCCCAGGTTACGTGTGTGGTCCGTTGGTTTGGGTGCGTTTCCCAGGGCCGGTGGCCACCATGAGTTGTCCCAGGCGGAGGGGGATGATCCTAGGATGAGGACTTCCATTTTGTCCGAGTTCAATTTTAAACGGCTGTTCTTCATCCATTCGGCCACTTCTTTCATCCCATCGTGTAAGTTGGTTTTGGCGGTGTTTGGGTCTTTGGTGAGGGAGAGGATCATTTGGGTGTCGTCTGCGTAGGAGATGATGTTGAGGTTGTGTTGGCGCGCGATGGATGCGAGGTCACTCATGTATACGTTGAAGAGGGTGGGACTGAGTGATGATCCCTGTGGAACGCTGCAGATGACTTCAGTGGCTTCCGATTTGAAAGGGGGGAGGCGGACTCTCTGGGTTCTTCCGGCGAGGAACGAGATGATCCAGTCCAATGCTTTTCCTTGTATTCCGACGTTACTGAGGCGTTGTATAAGGGTGCTATGACAGACTGTGTCGAAGGCTGCGGAGAGGTCAAGTAGGATGAGGGTAGCTGTTTCTCCGTTGTCCAGTAGAGTTCGAATGTCGTCTGTTGCTGCGATGAGTGCGGTTTCGGTGCTGTGTTTGGCTCGGAAGCCGGACTGTGACGGGTCGAGTGATTTGTTGGATCGAGGAAGGCGGCGAGCTGACTATTGACTGTTTTCTCAATGACTTTGGCAGGGAATGGGAGGAGCGAAATGGGGCGATAGTTCTTAAGTTCGGTGGGGTCTGCTGTGGGTTTCTTCAGGAGGGCGCTGAGTTCGGCATGTTTCCAGCTTTCCGGGAAGGTAGCGGAGTTGAGGGAGCAATTGATGACGTCTCGGAGATGGGGTGCAATCATGGAGTCTGCTTTGTTGAAAATGTGGTGGGGACATGGGTCGGTTGGCGATCCTGAGTGGATGGAGTCGATCAGGCGGATGGTGTCTTCAGTGGTGATAGGGTTCTAGGCGCAAAGGATGTTGGAGGGGGGGTTTTGGTTCAGAGGTGGGTGGGGTGGCCTGGTCGCAAAGCTGTTATGTATGTCAGCAATTTTGTTGTGGAAGAACGAGGCTAGGGAGTCGCAGAGGTCTTGGGAGGGAGTGATATCGTTGGTGCCGGCGGAGGGGTTGGTAAACTCTTTGACGATGTTGAATAGTTCCTTGCTGTTGTGGACATTGTTGTCGAGTCGATCCTTGAATGCTGATTTCTTGGTGGATCGGATAAGTTGGCGGTGTTTGCGGGTGGCGTTCTTGAAGGTGGCCAGGTTGTCAGTGGTTGGGTTTTTTCGCCAAGCTTTCTCGAGGATGCGACTGGTCTTCTTGGATTTTTTAAGGTCATCATTAAACCAGGGGGCTTTTTTGCTACCTTGCGTGATTTGATGGTTTTTCAGGGGTGCTAATTCGTCAGCGCTGTGGGTGATCCATTGTGTGAGGTTGGTGGCTGCTTTGTTTGTGTCCGATGATTTGGCAGGAGGGTTTTGGTGAAACGATGTGAAGAGCTGGTCGGTGGTGATTTTGTTCCAGTTTCTGCAGGGAATTGGTTGTGGGAGGTTGTGGGTCGTAGTCTTTTTGTAGTTGAAGTGAAAGCAGCTGTGGTACGTCCAATGGAGAGCTGTGGCGTGATTGAAGGAGATGTGCTTGCTGGAGGTGAAGAGTGGGTCGAGCGTGTGCCCGGTATAGTGGGTGGGGGTGTCAACAAGTTGTTTGAGTCCGAGATTGGCGGGGTTGTCCAGAAGGGTAGTGGTGTTGATGTCGTTGTTCTTTTCTAGGTGGAAGTTGAGGTCCCCCAGTAGAATGTAGTCCTTAGAGGGGAGGGCATGTGGGCTGATGAAGTCAGTGATGTCTTCGCAGAATTGTGTGCGGGGACCTGGTGGCCTGTAGATGAGGGTGCCTCTGAGTGTGGTCTTGGGGTCGGTGTGGATCTGGAAGTGAAGGTGTTCGGCGGTTGCGAGGTTGTCGTCGGAACTGGTCGTGATGCGGATGGTGTTCTTATGGACGATGGCGATGCCTCCTCCTGTTTGGTTGATGCGGTCCTTTCGGATGATCTTGTAGCCGTCCGGGAAGGCTGTGGCGATGTCGGGTGCTGATGAGGCGTTCATCCAGGTTACTGTAAGAAAGGCGACGTCCGGTGATGTGGTGTCGAGTAGGTTCCAAAGTTAAATGGCGTTTGGATGATGGTAAATCATAATTACTTTGAGAATATTCAGGTATGTGGCTTTGAGACAGTGATTCCTCATGAGCCCTGGGTTTCTCATTTTAGGAACATCTATTCAGACCCTTTTATAGGGATGTCCTTTTCCCGGTTGAGGCTGTTAGCAGCTTGTCCTGTCCTGATTATGAGCCTTGGTACAGTTGGTATCCCTAGTGCTGATCCAGCTTTTGGTTATGTCATCTGTTGTCGATTGAGCTGAGTGAAGTTTTATCAGCAGTAGCTAGCTGTCCGATCAGAAAAGCCTGAGACCCAGACCAAGTCCCACCCAATCTCTTTAAGGCTATACACCATTGTGGGCTCCACTTCTGACCAATGACTTTAACACGTTTTTAACAACAGGTTCACCGAAGGCTTGGTCCCATGCAACCATTATTCATATTTTCAAAAAGGCTCAATAGGAGATCTGCAATGCTACTGTCCCATCTCACTGATTATTTCAACTGATAATGGGAAGAAATCTGCTGGAGTGTCGGCAAACTTGGACTTGTGAGCACAATGTGCTCTCAGAACTTCAATTGGGTTTTGGTCTTGGCTTACGGACAGTTGTGCAGTCCCTCAATCTATACCTTTTAATAAGAAAATACACTGTGGCTAGAACGGGTAAGTTGCACCTGGCATTTATGGACCTGAACTCAGTGTTTGATTGCACCAAAATATCTAAGCTATGAAGCATTGTGTCAGGCATGGGGGCAGACAAGAACATCATTAAGTTCATAAGAGAACTCCACATTGAAGTAACTGCCAGTTTGAGGTAAGGCCCGGGGGTGGAGGCAACTGCAGCTTCTAACCTGGCCAGAGGTGAACACCAGGGCTGTTTCCTGGCCCCCTTTCTCTTTTCACTATATGTAAATGGCCTGAAAGAACAACTCTTGGAGCTCTGTGTGGATTGTCCAGTATAGGCGATCGTCATGTCCCTGCTCTGGCAACTGGTCTGCAGTGTTTGCTGGAATGCTTTTGCAGTTTTATGATGGGTCCGGACCTGAGAGTTAAATAGTACACAACAATAAAGTTAGTACCATTCCCACGTTTTCTTATCTTGGAATTCAATTGGACAAGAACCTCACTTAGGGCCCAATGAAAAACTGTAGAGTCGCAGCCTTCTCAAAAGCCATTAAGGATGTCCTCAATTTCACTAGTAGGCTACGCAATAAGTCAATTAGGGAGCTCACAGCCATTTATAAAGAAAAATGCTGTGCAATTGCTAGCTACAGGACAGGGTTTTGGGGCCTCAGTGACCAGGCGAGGCTGGAAAGTATCAAGAATGGCTTTATTTAGATGCTATTGGCTGTCTCCAAATCTACTTGCTCTTTAATCTGCCATTATGAGGTTAGGCAAGGGCTTATCAGTGATGTCATTAAGATGCAATCACTCCTTCTGTGGTTCAGGATCTGGACAAGGAGTTAAACCTCCTTTACCCAGGCGGTTCTCACTGTCTTCCTGAAGCTATATCAATTATTGAAAATTCCCTGGGTCGGGTACATTCGTACCACCTGTTTTAGCTTGCACTGGAAAATCTTTTTACCCCCCTGGTAGCCTGAATTCTAGTTCTCTAAGCACCCAGAAAACAAGTTTTTAACCAAATGTACGGATGAGAGAGTGTAGGGGAAGCCGATAAGCCAACCGCCTAGGCATTTGCTGAGATTTGCACAAGTAATGGTATAGAGCCCTACTTAACATGAGTTAGCAACCAGCACCATAGGTTTCTGCTAGTAAGACTTAGATTGAGCACAGTACAGATTGTAGTCGCCTTCCCTCAGCAGCGTTCTTATTTTGCCAGCTTACCTCCATGCCTCTGTGATGGCTGTTCTGCACAAAGAATGTTGCACTATATGATATTCTTAAAATATTATGGACTTCTGAGAAAGCAATATCTTATCCTTTTTGATGTAGTAGAGCCATTTTTACTTTTCTGCAGTCATTGTCAACTGTGAGGTTTTATTTAGCAACTGCTGTTTACATTCAACGTGCTTTTAGACAGAGGGCATCTGTTGCTATGTAATATGTTTAAATTTTTTAAAATTGTATTTCATTCTGAATCTGTTTTGTCTTTTTAATGGTTTTATGATTCTTTTATGATCCTATATTCATCTAATAAAGATTGTTGAACTGTGAGTAGATGATTCAAGTATTTGTGAAAGCCTTTTTCCCTATAGCATTAAGGATTGATTACTTACTAATGCCTACTACCCCTCTTAGGGTATATGCCAACAATCAGAACTCTTCAACCATCTCTGTCTTGGGCCTTTCTTTCAAACTGACCCCAGGTGTAGCCCATCTCCTTGCTGTCAGCATTGAGGCCTCAGAGTCAGGTTTTCTTATCTTTCCTTTTTCCTATGAGTGCTCCAGGTCAGGGCCTGACTGGTGGTGTTTGGTGCAAGATTGTGAAGGGTGTGACCTATCCACCCCCAGCGTCTTTTCATGATTTCTTCATGAGCAAAGAGTTGGAAAGTCTGCTGCCATCGGTCATTTTTGCTGATGGCATTTGGTCAGAATTTGGAGGATTTTCCTCAGTCCGTTTTTGTGACACGGAGTACTTTCTGTACTACATCTTGTTTCTTCGTACAGCTGGAACGATTTTCAATCTATAGATAAGAAAGTTTTTCGTGATTAATTTGGTGCCGTTGGCATTATGATCTGCAAAACATTTGGGCAATCATTGGTGTTGATGACGACTTCAAAGCTATTGAGAAACAGACATCACGAGTTCGATCCTCTTGGAAATGTTTGTGCCCGCCCTGAGGAAGTCTTGGATGAATGCCCATATAAGACGAAACACGTGTTGGCTCGGTGGCTTTCGTTTGTTGGAAGAGAAAAGAAAAAATAAGAAAAATAAGAACTGATGCACTTACCTGAAAAGATTTGGCATAATAAAATACAGAGAGGAACATTGGAAAAGAACACTATGTGGACTTAATATTTGTCTTAGTATATGAATATTGCTCAGGACATTGATTTTGTTTTTGTATGTCATATGAGTGTATGCTGGGTGGTCATTGTTCAATGCCCTTGTGAGCACTCTCATAGATTAATGACTTGAATTATTTACATTGATATACTTAGGTGCATCAAAATGAGCAATCAGTACCCTACTACCTGTTAACCTTTTATATTTGACTCTGTGATGGCCACTTTTATCCTCCCAGTTTCTGCTCCATACAGAAGAACCAATTTAATTTTGGTGTTACAAAGCTTGATCCTGGTGTGCAGTGATAGGTCCTTGTAGCTGCAGATATTCTTTAGCTGAAAAAGAGCAGCCCTTGCTTTACTGATTCTTACCTTGACATCAGCTTCTGTGTCACCTTGCCAGTCTATGACACTTCCCAGGTAGGTGAAGGCCTCAACTTCTTCCAGTGCAATGCCTGCAAGAATGACTGCAGTTGTGCTGGCTGTGCTAGCCTTGATGATCTTGTTTTTTCCCTTCTGAATGTTGACGCCAAGTTGTGCTGATATTGCTGCAACCCTTGTGAGTCTTCTTTTGCATCTGTAGATGTGTATGGGAGAGTAGGGGCAGGTTGTCTGCAAAGTCGAAGTTATTGAGCTGCGTCCACGGTTTCCATTGGATCCCATTTCTTCTCCTTGCTGTGGATGTCTTCATGATCCAGCCTATGGCCAGCAGGAAGAAAAGAAAAAAAGCGAGAGCAAGCTACTTTGTTGGAGTCTGACCCAGCTTAGAAGGCTTCAGTGAGTTGTACTCTATGGACTATCTTGCAGGTCATTCCCCTGTATGAGTTCTTAGTATACCTACGAGTTTATCCGGCACACCATTGTGTCAGAGAAGTTTACAAAGGGTCTCTTTGTCCACGCTGTTGAGTGCCCTTTTATAGTCGATGAAGTTGGAATAGAGAGGGGAGTTCCATTCCATGGACTGCGGAATGATAATGTGCCGTGTTGCAATCTGGTCTGTACAGAATCAATCTTTGCGGAAGCCAGCTTGCTAATTGAACAACTGAGTGTCAACTTGTTTCTCCATTCTGTTCAGAATGATAATGTTGAGCATTGCCTGGGGTTGATAGAAGAGGTATTCCACTGTATTTGTGTAGTAACTCAGGTGTTCTTTCTTGAGGATCTTGATGAGACATCCTTCCTTCCAGTCTGTTGACAGCTTTTGCTCTTCCCAAATCCTGCCAAACATGGGGCGCAGCATGTCTACTAGTGTTCTGTTGACTGGAGGTGAGTGTTTGATTTCCTTAAACGCTCCGTCCATCATCCCCTTTTGTATCGCTTTGTTCGCCCTAAGTTGGCAGGGTATTCTCAGAGGTGAGTCCCTTGCTCACTTTGCCACTGGATTCAAGATAGCCTGGCTGGTGAGGGTTATGAACCCGAAACCGGTCTCAGGATGCTTGTTTCCGGTCCAGGGAAGACATGGCTTGGCAGTTCGCGCTGGACTGTTCCCATGAGGCACAGGGTCAGATTGATTTGCATATGGCCATGTCTGAACTGGGGTGGCAGAGTGAACTAAAGAATGGTGATGAATTAAACCCAGATCAGTTGACTGGGGGTGAGTGTTTGATTTCCATCTTCCTCTTTTGTATCACTAATGCTTTAATGTCAGCTGTCAGTGCCTCTGCAGGAATGTTGGCAGGTCCTGCTGCATTCCCATTTCTCAGACATGTTATGGCTTGCTATATTTATTCCTTGGTTGGTCTGCTGCAGGTGATTGACAAGTCCTTTTCTACTGACTACATGTCTGGTGGAGACTGTGGCATGGTCTAGCAGTTTTTCAAAGTGCTCCACCCATCTTCATTGTTGGACTTCGTTACCCATGATCGTTTTTCCAGCTTTGGCTTTAACAGGTCTTTCTGGCTTGCTGGATCTGCCAGAGAGTTTCCTTTTTATGTTGTAGAGTTCTTTCAAGTTTCCACAGCTTGCTGCTTCCTGGGATTTTGAGCTAGACCATTGATAAATCTCCACTTGTCTGCTCTTAAGATTCTCTTTGCTTCATTGTTGGTTTTGGTGTATTCACCTTAAGATGTTGCTTTTTCTGCTCTTGTTTGGCAGGTGTTGACTGCAGCTTTTATTTCCTTTCTCTCTTGGATTGTGCGGAGAGTCTTGATGAAGATCCATTCTTTCTGTTTGTGCATCTTGGGACCCAGAATCTTCTAGCAGGTTGATGTTACTGTTTCTTTGATCTTCTCCCACTGACTTTCTACTGGGTCACTGTCATCCTCTAGTTCCTGCAGGACGGGAAATGTGTTACTGAGGATACTCAGTACTTTATTTCTGTGCATCTTAGAGGAAGTTGGTGTTATATAGCTGACATTGGTTTGTCAGTTTCATCAATGTTTTCTTCAGCTTTAGCTTTAGTATATTCATTAAGGATTAGTATCAAACTATTGTGGACCTTGTTAGACTTGTCAGCCTTAGGGTAGTTTTCCTCTAAACCTTTTGCCTTCTCCTGCCTCTTTTGCCAAATTTGCTTTTGTTGGCCATAGGGCTCTGTGCATGTTACCACTTCTAACCAGTGCCAAAGCACTTGTGTTTGTTCCCTAAAACATGGCTAGATTGGCTTACACCTGATTGGGATATTTTGTGTACTTATAAGTCCCTAGTAAAGTAGTATACCATATACAAGGCATGTAAATTAAATACCACTAGTGGGTCTGCAGCACTAATTGTGCCATCCACTTAAACAGCTCCTTAAAACATGTTGAAGGCCTGCCACTGTAGCCTGTGTGCAGTTTTAAACTACCAATTCAAGTCTCAAACTGTTTTTTTAATACATATAAGATACCCACAGGGTAATGCATAAACTGCCCATAGGACAGGGTGCAGTGAATTTTAAAATTGGACATGTACCTTTAAGTTTTCCATGCCCTGGTAGTAAAAAACACAAAAATTAGTTTTTCAATCTTGTGAGTCTTACCTCTTACAAAGGAGAACATTGGGTTACCCTATTACATTTAATAAGTGATAACATTTATTTGGGGACAGGTAGGAATTTCATGTTAGGTGGTTATAATTTTTAAATTTAAAATCCTCTTTAATCAATCAATCAATCAACTCAGATTTGTAGAGGATGGTTAATCACCCGCGATGGTCTCCAGGAGGGAGGATGATGTTCGGAGGTGAAGTGTAAGGTCATTCCAGGACTTGGTGGTGGGGTTGGAGAAGGAGTGTCCTCCAGTGTAGCTTCGGTGGATGTGAGGAGTAGATGCCAGTGCAAGGGATGCAGAGTGCAGCTGTTTAGAGGGTTTGTGGAAGTTCAGGCAGTTGTTGATGTATGCTGATCATTGGTCATGGAGGGCTTAGTAGGCATGTGTCAGCATCTTGAAATGCCATCTTTCTGGATAGGGAGCCAGTGGAGGTTCCTGAGGTGGGGGTGTTGCAGGTCCATTTGGGGAGGTCAAGGATAAGTCTGGTAGCTACATTCTGTATCATCTGGCGTCTCTTCAGGTGTTGGGTGGTGATTCCTGCATATAGTGTGCTGCCGTTGTCCATCCGGCTGGTGATTAGGGCCTGTGTGACGTTTGTCTTCTGTTGATGGGGAGTCATCTGATGATTTTTCAGAGTGTGTGGAAGCAAGCTGAGGAGACTGCAGTGATCTGGCATTTTATGGTGAGTTTGCTTGTCAGGATGATGCAAAGGTTGTGGGTGTCATCTGTCGGAGTGGTTGTGGATCCAAGTTCAGAGGGACACCAGATGTAGTTCCACAGTGAGGTGGTGTTCCCAAAAATCTGCACTTTTGTGTTCTCTGTGCTGAGCTACAGGCAGTTGGTCTTCATCCAGCTGGGGACACTCATCATGCAGTTGTGGAAGTTGGTCCTCATGATGCAGAGTTCTTCTGAAAGCAAGAGGATGAGCTAGTTGTCATCTGCCTAGGGTATGAAGTTGAGGCCATGGGTGCTGATGATGTCAGCATGGGGGGTCATGTAGGTGTTGAACAGTGAAGGGCTAAGGGATGAACCTTGAAGGATGCAGAGGATTATGCTTTTGGGTTCTGAAGTGAAGGATGGTAGGCGGATACTCTGGGTTTGTCCATTGGAGGGCGTCCCTAGGATCCTGATGTGGTGGAGTCTCGTGATGAAGTTGGGGTTGGATATGGCATTGAACACTGCTTAGAGGTCGAGGAGGATCAGCACTGCTGTTTCTCACCATTCAAGGAGGGTTCTGATGTCATTGTGGCAGCAATCAGGGTGGTCTCAGTGCTGTGGTTGATGCAGAAACCAGATTGGGAGGTGCCTAGCAGGTTGTTTTTCTCCAGGTGTTCAGTCATTCGGAGAAGTTGATGGACATCTTGAGGACTTTGATGGGGAAGGGTAGCAGCGGAATGGGGTGATAGCTCTTGAATTTGCCTGGGTCGATGGAGGGTTTCTTGAGAAGGTGTTTGACCTCACCATGTTTCCATCTGTTGGGGAAGACGGCCGTAGTGGTGTATGCGTTGAGAATGCAAGTGAGCTTGCAGCTGCTTTGCTTGCTCCAGAGGTTGAAGAAATTATGGGGCAGGGGTCAATACGTGCTCCCGAGTGGATGCACTTCATGATGACTGTGATGCTGTGTGTGGTAAGCTGTTCCCATGAAGTAAGTGGGTGGTTATGGGTGGCATTGGTTGGTGTCAGGAGGCTATGGAGGGCAGTGGGTTGGGGTTCTAATTTGCTGGAGATGGTAGGTATTTTGTTGTGGAAGTAGTCTGCCAGGGTGTCAAAGACATCCTGGGTTGGGGAGATCATGATCCCAGTGGCTGATGGGCAGGAAAACTCTCTGACAATGCTAAAGAGTTCCTTGATGTGGTTGGAGCTAGCTTTGATGGCGTCTGCCAGGGAGCCACTTTTAGTGTATTTCAGTCATTGGTGGTATTTGTTGAGGGCTGACTGGAAGGCGGTTCAGTCTGTGGGGTCTTTGTTGGTGCTTCATCTTCTTTCTAGCCATTTGCATTTGCAGTTCATGGTCCTGTGTTCTGGTGTGTACTAACTGGCTTCTTAGTGGTCTTGTTGGGCTTGATAGGGGTATCTCTGTTTGCACAGATGGTGATCCAGGTAGAGGCATTTTTTCTGACTGTTCAAGGTTGGTTGCAGAGGTGGACTGGGTGATATTGAGGGCATCAGTCCATTGGATTTCTGTCATTTTGTTCTAGCAGTGGGAGGAGCTGGGAGGCTTGGTGGTGGTAAATGGGGATCCTGTGCTAGTGAAGTGAATGATGACATGGTTGGTCAAAGTGAGTTCAGTGACATGACTGCACTTGACTCTGTCGTGGAGTGGAAATCATGTCAAGTGTGTGTCCTTTCGTGCGCTGTGTTGGGTTGGTGACCAGTTGGGTGAGGCTGATGTTGCTCATGCTTTCCAGGAGGCTGTAGGGGTTTGTGTCTTTGGTGTTGTTGAGGTGAAAGTTAAGATCACAGAGGAAAAAACGTAGTGGATGGATTCAATGGTGAGTGGGATGATAAATTCAGAGATGTCGCTGTAGAAGCCGTGGTGTGATTCTGGGGGACTATAGATGAGGGTGCCTCCGATGGTAGTTCTGCCATCAATTAGGAGTTAGAAGTTGAGGTGTTCCATCATCGGTTTAGTGTTGTGTCCGTAGGTATTTCAGCAGATAGTTGCTTTGTGAATGATGGTGTTTGTTGGTGCGGTCCCAGTATATCATATTGTAGCTGTTGGGTGTTGCTGTGGTGATGTCAGGGTTGGAGGAAGGGTTGAGAAGCGCTAAAGGTTAAGTCATATTTTAAGTTGCAATTCTGAAAATGCCACTTTTAGTAAGTTTCCATTTTCTTGTCCTAACCATTTGTTGCCTGTGGCCTGTATCATAGATCACACGATTCGTTGTGACTGCTAGTTGGCCTTTGTGTATTCCTCCCAGTCGCACAAAGGGGAAGTAGGTGATGGCAGGATGGGCCATCCTGACAAGATGGAAGGGGCAGAGCTGTGCACAGCCTCACTTACAAAGGAGCTGCCTCAGCACACAGTTTGTTGGTGCGGTCCCAGTATATCATATTGTAGCTGTTGGGTGTTGCTGTGGTGATGTCAGGGTTGGAGGAAGGGTTGAGAAGCGCTAAAGGTTAAGTCATATTTTAAGTTGCAATTCTGAAAATGCCACTTTTAGTAAGTTTCCATTTTCTTGTCCTAACCATTTGTTGCCTGTGGCCTGTATCATAGATCACACGATTCGTTGTGACTGCTAGTTGGCCTTTGTGTATTCCTCCCAGTCGCACAAAGGGGAAGTAGGTGATGGCAGGATGGGCCATCCTGACAAGATGGAAGGGGCAGAGCTGTGCACAGCCTCACTTACAAAGGAGCTGCCTCAGCACACATTCAAATGTTCACTAGTCTTTAGTGACCTCTGATCCAGTGGAGTCTGAGCAGTAAAGCACCAAATTCCAGGACCTCTAGAAGTTTCTTCCACTTCAAAGCTGGTACCAGGTGTAAAAATAGAACCCTCAAACCCCGCCTTCAGTTCACTTTCGGACCTGCATAGAAAAGTCCCACTGCCTGTGGCTTGCTGTTTATTTCAGAGAACTTCCCTTCTGTTCCAAAGGGACTGATATGCTGCCTGAAGCCTGCCCTGTGCTCTCAGAGGACTGCTTTGCTGCTTTAGACCTGCTTTTCCGCTTGAGCCCTGGATCACCAGAGTGACTCCAAAGGCTGTTTGCTGCCCTCCTGTTTAGAGCTACAGGGACACAAACAACTCCAAAAACTTTCAAAGTGCACCTGGATGCAGCCAGAAATGACTCTTGACCCACCAAATGGGGCCTCCAAGTCCTGGACCCTTAGAAGTGGTGCTAAAGTTGCCCAACCAGCCATACACAAAAAACTGGAACTTCAAAAAATTCTACCCAAAAAGTGCTCTGAGAAACAGCTCCTACCTCTTGCTGATCAGCCCAAGGTGGGCCGCCAGTCAGCCTGACTTTGCTGTAGCTCCCACTACAATCTTCTCGACTAATCTGCGTTTGATGTTTTTTTAATTTTACCCATAATTAGGTTATTTATTATAAAAACTGGAACTTCTATGAACCTACATTTTTTTTAACAGTGCCTATGTAATATAGTTTCAATTTTTTTGCATCTTCCTTTGTCTGGGCCTTACGGTCTTTGCCTGTGCATTGTGCGTATGTTACCTGCATTCACCCGAATGTCCTTGCAAGGACTTGGGATGGCCCTGCTACAAAAAGGTGAGTCAGACATTATATTAGACAGACAGTGACTACTGAGGAGGAGCTGATTTAAGAGCTCCTGGTTTAGGGATCACCTTCTGGTAAAAATCCCCAGCTAAACCACCAAACCCGCAAACTTTTTTTCAACCCCCCGAAATCGGAAGACAACACCAGTCTACACATCCCATGGATATCGATTTCTGACCTATACTCACTGCTTTTTCAGATTCCTGACATCTGAGCTGCCCAGCCAGTCGCTGCTCACCTCCCAGACCGATCGTCACGGTGCTCTGCTCGAAGTGCCTCGAGGTCCCTCGAGGTTCCGCTGCTGCGGGGAGTAAGTTGCATGATCGGATTACCTTGGATGACATTGCGGCGCGGACTCCGCTGATGGCACGGAGCCCGGGACGGTTTCGCTGGTTTGTTTGTCACTGTATGTTGCGGCATCTTCGCTGGGGCTGGGTGGCTCCTTTGCCTCGAGCCTATGTTCCGCTGCTTCCCTCCTGGTGGTGCTGCCGTGATTGCCGGTTTCTAGAGCTGGGTGCTCCCTTTGCCCTGAGCCTCTGTGTGCTGTACGGGGTCCCTCCGAGCTGGAGACTGGCTCCTACATGCTGATCAGGGCCGCCCACTGCCACCCCTCTGCCTCCTGCCCGTGTGGCTCTGAGGCTGTGGCTCGCCGTTCTTACTCCCGGAGCCTATGTCCCTGAGTTGCCACATCGCTGAAGAAGCTTTCTGGGGCCCCGGCTCTGTTCTTGGCCGTCTTATTGTTTCGGCTCACCGACCCCCCTCCTCCCACCCTCCCCTTCCTCATGCTCCAGCCACTTCCTCAACCGCCGCGTTGCATGGGCTCGCCGATCCTCGGATTTTGATCCCTAATCCTGCCGAATTCACAAGGATCGGATCTGTCCCAGCAGGTTGCCTTTGTCTCGGCTGTGATGCACCCAGCCCTGCGTGGAATTAGAGATAACTCTATGCAGCATGTCATGATGGTGATATACGACTCTTTTGGCTCACTTTTCGTGACTCTTTTTGTTGCTGCCCTCTTGTATTGTTTGTCTGTTTCTCCTCATGGCTCTTCCTAGGTATGGGGCTGGTTCCCCTCGTGGATGCCAACTTGTGGTGCCCATTTTGTTTCTTAATCACGATCAATGTTTAATGGGCCTCCACTTTGCCTTTTTGTATTTTGCTTGTTGTTGTCCCCTTGCCTTGCTGATTAATAGACATTGAGAAAGGACTCGCTCCTCCTCCACAAAATCGGCGGCCATCTTTGAAGAGAGCCCTGTTCACAATTTGCCTGTGTAACTCCAGCCTGCTATCTCGTCACCTTAAATTACATTCTTCTCTCTCCTTGATTTCCCTATCTCTTTTCTATATCTTTTCTAGCCATATTCACCCATGTATCTCGCGCTTGCCTTCTTCCTTAACTTACTACTCATCCCACTGATGCTCTATTCTATTCTTCCCTTCAACTCTAAACCTTTCTTTATTGACTATTGAACTACACTTTATGCTACTTTTTTATTTCTACCCCCAGCGTGGCTAACATCGACATATACCTACACTGTATTACATTATTTTGTGCACTTTATTCATTCTTCATTGTGATTTGTTATTATTTTATCATTGTACTTTTTGTATGACAACATTATCCCCCTTTATGATGTCCTTTTCTGTGGTTCACCCCAGTACCTATTATTGTAATTTGTCCTTGGCTATACATCTTTGTCACTATGAATGTGTCTTACATCATTCTCATTTTGAATTTTAACTCTATGAATGTACTTTTTGATGTGTCCCTTTTTCGTTTTGTATTTTGTATTTCATGTTATATTTTATATCTGTTTGAACTATCCCATTTGTTGTTATTTTTACATTGACTACACGTAACTACACTCCCCCTTTTTCCTAGCTTCTCTTTCTATTCCTTTTGGTTGTCCATTTTTTAGATTGTCATGTATATTTTATTTGAATACGCTGCCCCTCCACACGATGTCCCTCTGTCTGGCTTCACCCACACCTCTCACTGTCTGAGTCTGCTTTGGCTAAACACTACCTGACTCCCCCACTTCTGCTTTTTATAGTCTTGTTTTGTGGTTTATATGATCTAACCTGTTTGCTCCTACTTTCTCTCCCTATACTCCTAATCATGCCCCCCCTCTTGCTTCCCCCCACTATCTGAGCTTCACCCATCTCTCAACTCGGCCCTAACTCTTGGTCTATCCTCTACCCCTCCCATCTCTCCAAACATGGTAAGAAAAACTTCAAGCACAAACTTCTCTGTCTCCACCCAGAAACCGTATTTGCTGATCACCATAATAGTCTTAACTCCTCCATTATCACCAACTACATCTTCTTCACCAAACGCACTTCTAAATGGAAAAGCCTATTTCTCCGACACCTCCCTATCACTAATTCCCGCAATATCCCATATGGTCTGAAACTTTCCACCACTCCCTCCCCTTCCTTTCCAGGAGAAATTGATATCTCCATCTTCAAATCTGGAAACAATCTCATCCAAGCATCTGAAAACCACCTCCACATCTTTGAATACCACTTTAGCTCTCTATCCCAATCCCTCACACAATCCTTGCACCCTTCCCTCTCATCCCCTCAACCCCTATACCCAAATCCTTCCATATTGTCCCGGGCCCCCCTGTCTCCTCTCTCGGACTTACCCCAACTCTCAGTTCCTTCTTCACCCACCATCTCTCATACCCCCTATCTCTTCTCCCTGACTTACCCTCCTCCTCTTGTACACCCAACATCGTTACCTTTCCCCACCAGCATTTGACCTCCCCTGCATCCATCACTTTTACAAATACTGATTCCCTTCAACTCCTTCCACCTTTATCGCCTCTCACCATTTCACACTCCTCTTCCCCCAATCAAGTGGATTATTCCCAATCTCTACTTGCCACCCTCGCTCTCAACATTATTACTTGTTACGACACCCTTTTCTCCCTGTCCCCTAATATCTCCCAGTCCCCTAATATCTCCCAGTCCCCTAATATCTCCCAGTCCCCTAATGTCTCCCAGTCCTCCAATGTACATGTCCCCCCTTCATCTCCCTCCACCTATGACTCTCCCACCCCCCTCATGATTCCCCTAAACTGCCTAATTCCCCTGATACCCGCATGCCTACTCGAGCTCCCTCTTTAACCCCGAATTCCCTATGCTCGGCTACGTGCTCTCTTCCTTTTGATCACCTCTTGAACAATCCCCCCTTATCCTCCACTCTATACAAGGCCTCAGCAATGCCTGCAGCCTCCCCCACTTACCCCCTTATATCCCCCATTCTAATAATTCTCGCTCATCTATTCTCCTCCCTCCCTCTGACTTCCATACCACCCCACCCTCTGAGGCATTTCATCCTCTCCCCCCTCGCCTAACCGTCTCCCACTCTTCCCCAACAGCTCCCCATATCCTTTACCGATACCCCCTTCTCACAGTTCCTTGTTCCCTCTAACAACCCATGATATAGCAGGTACACCATCCCTTACTGTCTCGTCACCTCATTCACCTATCTGTCCTCCTAAAATGAAAGCCACTCCTACGTCTACCTCCTGTATACCACCTACTCCCAAAAATGATCCCCCCCTCATTACAATTCCCCCCTACTCCCTCCTCCAGGTCCCCCCCCTTCTGCCCCCGGCTATCCCCCCTTGACAACCCTAACCATACCAATCTTCTAAAAACTACTGATACACTTTACTCCTCAATTCCTACTCAATCACTCCTTATAGTTGAACTTCTCCTTTCCCTCGTTTTGGAACTCTCCTCACTCAGAAACAATATCTCACTCCTTCTAAAAGCCCACCCCTCAGATCTTGACCACACATCGACCACCTCACAATACACCTTACCGTCGCACATCAACACTCATCTCAATCCACCCACAAACAGACCACCTATTGTTATTACCAACACCGACACTCCTCCCCTCCCTTGTAACTACGCTACCCGATCCAAACACACTGAACCCTCCTGAAGCGTCCCACCCTGCAATGTCAGCCCGACCTCCCCTCCTCAACGTGATACTTGCCCTATAACCTCTGGAGCTAACTTTTCTAGGAACTCTTCTGTCTCTCCCTCTTCAGTCTCGTCCACTATCCCCCCTATCTGTCAATCTACTATCCCAGTTCTCTTAGGAACAAACAGACTCCCCCCATATCTGACATCACCTAGACCCCCCAACTACTTAGACCTATCCCCCCTGTCCCCTCACCCCATCACCTATCCCCTCTCCCCTCTGCTGCATGTTGATGAACTGCAGATCTGCCTCCTGCCACGCAACTGAGATTGCGGAAACCATTCTTAGTGAAAACATAGACATCGCATTCCTAACTGAAACTTGGCTCAACGCCCACTCCACGTCTATAGGAGGTGGCCTTGCCCTAATCTTTAAAGATGAACTTGACATCTCACTTGTCCAGCTCCAAGACCCCTCATCCTTTGAATACCTTTGCGCCGACCTCACGTTTCCTGGCTTCCCACCACTCGGCTGCACACTATTTACCCCCCCCCCCCGGAAATTGTCTCTCCTTTACTGAAGAGATGACTGATCTTATTATTCAAGCATCGCTCTACCACTCCAAGAATCTCTTCCTTGGTGATTACAACATCCACTGGAACAAAAATGATGACCCCGCTGTCATTAAATTTAAAGAAGCCTTAGACATCACTGACCTGACCCAACTCTGCCATGCCCCTACTCACACCAAAGGTGCCACCCTCGATGCTATTTTGACAAGCAAGGATCTGGCCTCTCTCTCTAATATACTTCCTGTAGACTGGTCTGATCACCACCTTATCCTCTTCACCTTGAATAGCCCCATTACTCGCCCGCCCCTATTAGCACTTTACCGATGAAACCCACTCGCAACCTTCACCTTATTCGACCTGGCAAATTGGAATCCACAATTAAAACTCGCTTACTTCTCCCCCCTCCCTCTCATAGCACCATCGACCTTACTGACCATTACAACAATTCTATTCTTGAAGCCCTCGACCTAATTGCCCCAATCAAACTCAAAAAACAAAAACAAAACATCCCTCCCAAGTACTAGTTCAATGCGGAACTCAATAATGAAGGACAGGCCCTCAGACAATCAGAATTTGCTTGGAGGAGTCATCCCACCACTGATAACCTGGCTCTCCTGAGAACTACCAGAGCCCATTACAAAAAACATATCTTCAACGAAAAGGCCTCCTTTCTCCAGTCACAACTTGACCAGGCTAGAAACCGCCTCAGAGAACTCTTTAACATCATTAAAAAACAAACTTCCTCTGGCCCTCCTAAATTAGCAGCCTCTGTGGAAAGATGCAAAGAAATTGCCAGCTTCTTTACAAATAAAGTCAACAACATAGAACTATCCTTCTCTTCCCCCCCCTCTCTCTCCAACCTCCCCTCAACCAACACACCCTCCCTAACATTCCCAATTCACTTTTGTCCTCCTCTCTCCCACATCTCGACCCCTCTCAACTCCTCCCTGCTCTCCCCCATCTTGACTCATCCCGGACGGGTCACCTTTCTAAAAACAAGGCTTCATGGAGCGAATTTAGTCCAGTATCAGAAACCACTATCATCAACTTCATTTCTAAACTCAAACCATCCTCACACTCCAAAGATCCTCTTCCCGCCCATTTAGTTCAAGAACTCAAATATATAATTGCCCCATTATGGACCGATATCATCAACTCCTCACTTTCCACTGGCTGTGTTCCTGCCTCCCTTCAGCTAGGTTAAATCTCCCCCATTCTTAAAAACTCCTCTGCTGACCGTAATGAACTTAACAATCTACACCCTATCTCAAACCTTCCCTCCCTCTCTAAAGCCCTTGAAAAATGTGTCTTATCTCAATTAGATAACCATATCATCTCCTTCAATCTCCTTGACGTTTTCCATTCGGGTTTCAGAAAGGGATGCCGTACCGAAACTGCTATGCTCAATATTACAGATGACATTCATCGCTCTTTAGACAAAGGTGAATCCTCACTACTAATCCTCCTTGATCTCTCAGCTGCATTTGATACTGTCCACCATCCCACCCTTCTTAACACCCTCAAAGATCGCTTTAGCTTTGAAGGCACTGTACTCAAATGGTTCTCCTCGTTCCTCCAAAATAGATCACAACAAATTAAGTTCAGTCATTGCCTCTCCAAACCTCAATCTGTCTCACTCGGTGTCCCCCAAGGGTCTATTCTCTCCCCAACCCTATTCAATCTTTTCATAGAACCACTCACCCTCATTCTCAAACAAGCCAAGGGTCCATCCTCTCCCCAACCCTATTCAATCTTTTCATGGAACCACTCACCCTCATTCTCAAACAAGCCAAAATCAGCTACCACCTCTATGCAGACGATACTCAACTATACTACAGGATCAAATCCCACAATGACATCCTTCACCTCAATGATACTCTGATTAAAGTCCAAACATGGTTCCATCTCAATCATCTCAAACTTAATCTTAAAAAACACGAAATCATCCTTTTCACTCCCAAAAACAATTCCCTTCCCATTCAACTCTGGATTAATGATATCAAAGCACTTAATTGCTCCCTCTCCACCTCTAATTCTGTCAAATCCCTAGGCATCAGCATCGATCAGAATCTTAATCTCATCCCCCACATTAAAAATGCAGCCAAACGTGCTCTTTTCACCCTTCACCACCTCAAAAAAATTAAACCTTTTATTCCAGCTAATAATTTCAAAATCGTTGTCCAATCTCTTGTCCTTTCCAGGATTGACTATGGTAACGCCACTCTTGCTGGCACCCCTAAAGTCCACCTATCACCGATTAAATCTGTTCTCAACCTTGCTGCCAGACTTATTTCTGACTGTAAATGATTCGACCACATATCTCCTGTCCTCAAAAACCTAAACTGGCTTCCAATTGAAGGACGATCCACCTACCAGATTGCTTGTATCACACACAAAGCTCTTCACCAAAACACCCCCTCTTACCTTTCAAGCAAACCACAAAACGCAGGGTGCTCCAGGTACCTGAGGAGCACTAGCTCCCTTGTTCTGATCCCTCCTAGACTAAAATGTAAAAAGACCCAATCACGTGCATTCTCTGGTAATGATCCTACCATTTGAAATTCTCTCTGCAAAGACCTTCGCTGCAAACCCTATTACCCTCTCTTCAAAAAAAACTCAAAGTACTTCTCCTCAACAAATATTGGGGTTCTTAATGTTAATGACTTTAACCCTGCTAATTTCCTCTCTGCTCTGATTCATACTTTTACCCAACCCCTCTCCCTCTTTCCATATTGTCACTCTCCTTCTCTACACCCACTCCTTTCTCAAAAATTTCAACTCCCATTGACCCTTTAATTATCCCTTTGTTTCTTTGCCCCCTTCACTCATTTAACACAATGTTTTATCTTTTGTGAATTTTTCTGCACATTGTCAATTGTATATTGTATCTTAATATGTTTACCTACCTTGTAAAGCGCTCTGATACTATTGGGTCCAGCAGCGCTATATAAAACCTTTTAAATAAATAAATAAAATAAATATTATCTGAATTTAGATACTGTGGAATCTCGGTTAGAGGACAATCAGTGTCTAATTTTACTTCAAATAATTTCCCGTCAGTGACTTATTTGACACATTCACCCCTATTGCTCTCTTCGATGTTACTAAAAGAACCTCCTCTAGTTTGTATATTTATTGTTTTAACTACATTTAATGACGAATAAAAACAAATTACTCTGTCCCTTTTTCAGTAAACCATGAATATTCAAACTACTTAATAATGCCTCTTTAAGGCTCTTCATATCTTGGTTGCAGTGGAAAAAAGTAACATAACTGTTGATTCAGTTGCAGCAAATCTCATTTTGAGAAATGGGCATATTAAAAAACAGTTCGATTCTCTTCGATTTCATTTGACAGCTAACTTTACTGGTCAGAACATATACTAGGTGTGTCTTCTGTAGAGACAGATGTGCACTACAAGTCACAATCTTGAGTCAGCTGTTCTTCCATTCAGAGTGCAACTGTGAGTTAAATATAATAAACACTCTGAATAGGGTAGTGTGGCAAAGAGATTTCAGGTAGTGGAAAAGCAACAGATTATAAGAGGTCACTTGTAGAGGTTGGAGACCCAAGGAGTTGAGCGATGTGCTGTTGAATTGTGGCTATTTCATGTAATGTACCTGTTGCAACTTTGTTTTTCAAGTCTGTCTTCTATACCATAACATGGTACATAGATGAATGTAGAAGGAGTTGGATTCTCAGATGAACGTCTCTCAGTTGAGCTGCTCTTTATCACCAACCCACGAGTATGGTGATGGATAACCCTGTCCTCAAAATGGAGCTCTTTAAACCCACGATTGCCTCAGATATTCTGCAGAGAAGAGTACTGTGCTCATAAATGATCAAATGACCCAACCATTGATATGGAAGAATCTCGCACAGCATTACAAAAACTCTCTCCCACAATAGGTATCCATGGGCACTGGGGTCTATCTAGGGAGAGCCTCACAGCGTTAATCATATCCAAAAATCCCTACACAAAAAGCAGATGTACACCTCCACAATCATGTGTGTTACATATCCCTATAGGTCTACCCAGGAAAGACTTTCCAGAGGTGTCTGTTCCTTTATAAAGCGCTCTACCTAGTTCCATATTATCATCTCTAAAATCAAAATTCATTAGATTAAATGCTGTGGAATATAGCTCAAAATACAATTAGATGTATGCTGATCGAGCTAGGATAGACACATTTGCCTATCCATTATGTCTACATGACCTCCTGCCAAACTTGTGTGATCAAACCTGAAAAAAAGCCAAATATTCTGGACCCAAAAATAATATTGTATTTAGGTCCTTTTATTTGAGAATACATGTCTTGTACTTGAAAGGGTATATTGCAATGTCGCACACTCACACACAAATCTCATATTGATTCCTTTGATTCAGAGCTGGCCTTTTTGATTAAATAAACAGACGTGCTATAATCTTTAACACATAGAATATGACTAATATGTCAGAATGTGAACTGAAAACAGATGCATCCTCTCTATTTTGGTTTTCTGTCTTTAAAATACAATTTCATCAGTTTCCGAGTTTTTCTAGCACTGCAATCATATAGAAACGAATGTACCCACAATAATACACTGATCGACGGCTATAAATCACAGAGGACATTGGTGCCTTATAAGGTAAGGGATGAAAAGCTGGGTGCTTTATACAAGCTCAGATATCCGAGGTGACTTTTAATATCGATTTGAATATTCTTACTGCAGTACATTATCCTATTCAGTACCAACATCGCAATATTTTACATTTCTAATTTCCTTTTGTGGTCAGCAACAACATCATGCAGCATAGCTCTCAACTGTCGCATATATGGAAAGTCCACTGCTCATTAAATCAAATTTGCATTTTTATTAAATACCAGTTTTTGGCTGATCTAAAACATTCGTCCAGCCAATGCATTTCAGTGGAAGTCATCATTTGACCAGCATTTCAGTCTTAAAGGACCTTCATTACCACTACGACAGGTTGAGAGCTGTGATGCTGCCCAATGCATTTTAATGGAAAATCAGATAGCTGGACCAGCATTTTAATGAGGCAGTAATTATAATGACGATCGATTAAAAGCTGTGAGGAGGGGAAAGTGGTGGTAGATAAGATGTTTCACAGTAGGCTTGTAGGATTTTAGTCATCATTTCACTATTTCTGAGGGGAACACCTATTTTGATGTATTCGCTGAAGAACACTCTTCATACTGCACATCTAGGGACATGATCATTGCCTTTTGGAGGGAGGAGGTTCGACGGATGTGTTGCTTGTTGTGAAAAAGTCAGTGATTTGCAAAATTATGATAAGGGAATATATGTAGCCAAAGAGATTCTTTTTTGTCTTTGTCATAGCTTCCATTTTTATTTAGCACGTATGTGCCAAACATGGCATGGGTTTTGAACGGTGCTTAGGTTTAAAGGGTAGGGGTATTATGTTTAGTCCTGGAAAGATGATCTTGGTCTATCAGTCAGAGGAGGGGAGCAGCATTGGAAGCCAGGTGAGTATCATAGCTTTGGAATGCAATAATGGTGTTATACCCTAATTGGTGACTTTTTGTGGCATCGGTGTAGGGTTATGATGAGGTGTGTATTTGGATTTTGGATGTGTGTTCCCTCCACCTACAAACTTAGTGTATTACTAGAAAATGGCTGCCTTTCAGTGATAGAGCTGAGCCCTTTCTGTCGCTACCTTAGCTTTTTCTCACATTCCCTGTTAATCTCTTTTGGGTAGGGCACATTACACTACTCTCTCAGGATTCTTATTTTATATAGTATTGGTTTTCTAAGTGTCCCTGTCTTTCAATTTAATTTTACAACTTCTTTTGCCTCTGTTTCATTTAAATTTACCATACACTTGGACCTGTCTCCTTGTCTTTGGAGAGCTTGACACTATTCTCTTATGTGCCCTTCCCTTGTCTGCGATTATGATTTCCTTGGAATGTTGCAGTAGTGATTATTCACGTGAATCTGCTGTGTTGTTATTCAGAGTTTATCAAATTACTTATACACTTACTTCTTACTACTTTTTACTTGTTTACTTTCATCCTAGTTTGCTTTTTTTATTCAATATATCAGTGATGTGGCTTGCATCTTCTGTTCCCGCAGCCATTTTCTAATACTGTTTCTGACCAATCATTTGAGTTCACAAATTTCCATCTTAATATTTCAATCAAGAATATGCCTTCTAGTCCATTTTGCCTACTTGTAATTAATTATTTCCTCAGAATCCTAATAACCTACCAGTCATACCTCCTTAATCTTGGATAAATACCAACTTCCCTTAAATATGAATTGTGCTTTATGATTTTAATGTAAAAGCACAGATCACCTTTTTCTCTTAAGTCTGTTACTCAATTGTCATATTGTGCTCTGTATTCTTTACACTTAAGTCTGCTGAAGAAATCCTTTATCAGTGTTCAAATTTCAGGCAGCCGGGGCGCTTCTTCACTGCGGAAGAAGAGCCTAGGCCAGCGCACTCCAAACATTGAGTCCCATTAAAGGACACGTGTAGGTACTTTCTACATCTGTTATAAAACCCGATCTTGCACTAGATGGCATTCCCATATGAGGCCTATGCCAAATAGATAACTTTATAGAGTGAGCATAGTTAAATACCCACAATCACGTGCGTTCAGGTGATACTTTTCCAGATCACCTGGGCACGAGATTCATTGAACCATTCATTGTTGGTTTAATGAAAATTGTTGTGAACTGTTGTTGTGGAAGTCAAGGGCTACACCCATACAGATAAGAAGGCCAACAGAGTAGTCCATTTGAGTCACGCTGGGTCCTGGGTTCAAGATGGAGTTGCAGGTTCAGTTCTTCTTCCCCGGGCAAGAGGGCAGTAGTTCAGCACAACAGGGCAGCAGCTCCTCCAGAGGGGCAGTCCAGCAGAGTAACAGTCCTTTCAGCAGCACAGCAGTCCTTCTTCCTGGCGGAGTATCCGCCGGTTCAGAAGAGTACTGAAAAGTGGGTGTCTGACGTCCATCTTTTATATAATGATGCCCCAGTTCAGGAAGGTGGAGAAGCTTTTAGACAGTGGCTTTGAAGTGCATATAATTCCTGCCTACCCTGACCTAACACCAAGCTGGCTGCAGTAACAATGTGGGGTTGTTAGTCCCTTTGTGTGAAGGCAGAACACAGGCTATTATGTTGCAAGTGGGGCTGGGCCCAGGTCCTCCCACCCAATCTGCCAGTAATGGTCCGTCCAGTCAGACCTAAGCTGCCATTATGTGCGGCTATCTAGGAGGAATACACAAAGCCTGTCGCCCAAACCCAGTCATGTGACCCAGAGACAGACTGCAGGCAACAAATGACTATGGCAAGAACATGCCAATTTTCTAAAAGTATATTAATAACTATGGGTGACCCAATACAACCTTGTGGGCTTGGGTAATAAGGTTAGGCATGTTGAGCTGGCCCGCAAGGGATTTTATTCTCAAAGATACATAAGAACCCATTCTTCCTTTTAGCCACTGTTAAATTAAATTATTTTTGAGTTTCTGATTCCTATGTTTAGGATCAACTCAAGGTTTGATTTTGTGGAGAAGGGTATTGATACATTGATGTCTAGTACATATCCATATTTGAGCTATTTTTGACTTCTGCTAGCAATGTCTGTAGGAGCAATTGGTTAGGAAACCCTTTTTCATGTATTTCTTGCATGTCTTGAATACAAATCAAACTGCCTTTTACAAAACCAGGTTACTGTAATGTATTTACTGAATTAATCATTTATGTTGAATTTCACATGGTTTGAGGTGACATATGTGGTCATGTGACAGAAGATCTATCGAACTATTTAAAACATATCTTTGAGAACGAATCCCTTGTAGGCAGCTCTACCTGTTTAACTTTCTAAAAGTGGCATTTTCAGAATTGCAATTTAAAATCCAACTTCACCATAAGTTAGGATTTTGAATTGTTATTCCAGAGACACAAAACATGACCTGGTTAGCTCTTCCCATTCGGAATTTACACTTATAAAAGGTAATAAGGCAACTCCAATGTTATCCTAAGGGAGAACTAGACATCACAGTAGTAAACAACTAATTTGGGAGTTTTTCACAACCAGGACATGTAAAACTTAAAAGTACATGCCCAACCTTTTCATTACATAGCACTTTGCCCTATTGGCTACCTAGGGATAACCTTTGGGGTGACTTACATTTATTGAAAAGGCTAGATTTGGGACTGGCAAAAGGTTTATTTTGTAAAGTCGGCATGGCAGTTTAAAATTGCAAACACAGGCTCTGGCAGTCCCGAAACCGGCGTTAAGTGGCTACTTAAGTGGGTGGCACAATAGGTGCTGCAGGCCCACTAGTATCATTAAATGTACAAGCACTGGGCACATATAGTACTACTTTACTAGCGACTTACATGTACATTAAACATGCCAATTGGGTATAAGCCAATTCTGCCATGTGTTAAGGAGAGAGCACAAGCACTTTAGCACTGTTTAGCAGTGGTTAAGAGCACAGAGTTAGAAAGCCAACAAAACCAATTCAGCAAAAATAGGAAGATGAAGGCAAAACGTCTGGGGATGACCCTGCAGAGAGGGTCAGGTCCAACGCACCTATGATTTTAAGCCCCATTAATCAGATCTAGATATCTTAATTTTGACAGGATGAGAAGGACCAAAGATTTAAGATCATATAGAGTAATGTATCAACTTCACAAGGAACATAAATTGGAACTGGAACCAATAAAGTATAATTTAAAGTGGAAATGAAGAGAGCATCCTTTTCATAATATTGTAACATGGTAAAGCAACAATAGTACCTTGAGTAGTATCATTCACATTTCAACAATGAATAATGTGCAGCTTTTGTTTAGAGAAGAACAAGGTACTGTGCATATTTCTAAACAGGGTGAAAAGTTGCACGTGTGCATCAGCAATTTGTTTTAGACAATCATGTATGTTGTGTTTGCTAGCCATATTTTCACTCTAGAAAAGAAGTGACAGAAGCAGTATTTTTAAATCTGGGAACTTATCTCTATAGTTAAATTAGCTCTTTCATCTTCCTGTTGCCCATGGAAACCAATAATTTGCAATCATTTCTCACTACATGGCCGTTGCAAAAGTCAGAATAAAAGTACCATTCTGTAAAAGAATAACTTGTGGAAAGTTTGTGAGCTTGTTCTCCTTCATTAATGTGCCCAGGTGTTTTAGTAACAAACGCTTTGTATGCTTAATCTATCAGACATGCATGCAAAATGTACTCATAAGGCTTTGCGAGCAAATGAGTGAGCCAGTGAGTATTCTCAAATAGCCTTGAAGCAGTTTGAACTGCATTCTGTACAGAATGCAAACAGAAGATGGATTGTAAAATCTAAAGATATGGTTTGTTTCTTGCCAGGTAAAAAAAAATCAGACTTGAGAAGTAATGTAGTGATATGACAATCTTCTTAATGCAGGGATGCTCATCTTTGTAAGTGTCTTTGGTTACAATACTTCTGTTAGTCAGCGAGATACGTGAGTAAATAATAGCCAGACCCCCCAAAGAGGGGTGTAGGACGTTTTCACCTGAAAAAATATTAAGCATCATGAACAAATCGATCTAGCATTCTTCCAAATCCACCCACTGTCTTTGCATAACAAGCTCTACTTTATTTAAAGGGTGCATAACCACCCTAATTCCTAGTAGTATGCACAGATTTTCTTGACATTTTAAACACCCAAGGAGGATTTAAAAGAGTCAGCTGCAGACTGGAGAGAGAAGAGTGTGTGGGGGCTGGGTCATCTCTTTGACAATGTGTGAATCGATGTTTCCCTTTATGCCATGCTGAGTGTGAGGCACTGGTGTGAACATCATGTCAGCATATGATCAGGCTACAATTAAGTAGTGGCCTGGAGGTCTCTTTTTTTGTTTGCTCTGGTTTAATAGCCCACAGCAACGTTGCAATCTGAACTACTTCCAGTGTGCAGGAAGCTTCTTTGGTTGCTGTGACAAAAATTAATTCTAAAGAAAAAAACAACACACACACACCACCTTCATAAACAGGCCGCATAAAAGGCACGCTGGCAACACATTGTGGCCTGTGAGAAGCATGTTGGACAAGCCAGACTTAAAGAATAATATTCATGATCTCATTATAAATCTAGAGGTAATCCCGAATCAAGCAGGAACAGGAGAATCTGCTTGGGTCAAAATATTTATAGTAATACAGTAACACGGGCACCATCGAGTTTTTCTCAAGGAGCAATTCCTCCGTGAAAAATAGGCTAAATCCATGTGTATGGGATGAAGGAAAAACTTCAGTCAAGCTCTGATTTCTATAGTTATTTCTAATTCCAAGGGAAATACTCACAATGGGCCAATAATACCACACCCTATAATGTCTTAGTAACTGCGAGTGCTAGTATTGCTGCATCAGTTTTTACATAGACCTTTAATGAGGGCCTCAGTGTTAGGAAGCCGCTGGTTTAACCCCAATTAATCACCAGAGATAATCCAATTCTTAAAATTAATCAGTTCGACCCGTCAACATCACTGAGGAGCCAATTTAGTTTAAGGGGTTTATTTGTGACTGAGCAGTTCCAGCCCTGCCTCTCCCCAAAATGACATTTTCGTGCATCATTAAATATATAAAACCCTCAGTGGTAGGGCTGCCTTTCAGAACACAATACTTGTACCTGGGGTATGACGGTTACAACAATTCCAAATACCCATGGCGCAGACAATATTATTCTGGCTGCTGCTGCAACTTTGCTTTTAGAAGAATGGTGAAGCAACGGATGAAACAGCCACTTTCGAGGGCAGAATGGTGATCAGTAGGTACAGTCAAAATGAACGTAATGGGTCTGCAGTCCTACAAGAGGCATAACTAGACACTTTGCCGCCTGTGGCAGTCCGTTCGTTACTGCCCAGCGGCGGCCGCATGGAAGTGCACAGGGGTGGAGGGTTGAGGGGGTTGCTAGTCATTCCTTGGTTAGTTGACCCGCGGCAAACACATGTAAGAGCAGGGGGAGAGGCCGCCACCCCCAAAACTTGCTCAGCTTGAGGCGGACCCCCCTCCCCCGCCCCCTCTTGCTACGACACTGGGCCTACACAATATAGGGATTATGGCAGGTGTGGTCCTTCTCCATTTTGCAGTTTTCAGCCCTCTGCTCCAAAGAGGCAGACTACGTGGTATGGTTTCTGATATAGCTAACACAGTTCAGGATCTTTGCAAGGCCAACTCAGGCTTTAATTCATTCCAGGGGCCTTATTTATGAAGGCCTTGTGTCAGTTTTGCGCCGCCGGTGCGTCACTTTTTGTGACGCACCAGCGGTGTAAAAAATACATCTCGTTGCGCCATATTTAAAAAGTGACGCATCTAGGTAGATGCGTCACTTTTTAAACCCTTGTGCCACATTATACCTGCGTCAGGTATAATGTATGCAGAGGGGGCGTTCCCCCGCAAAAAGCCTCGCAATAGTGACGCAGTGAAATCTATGAGATTTCACTGCGTCACTTTTAGGACGCTGTTGCGTCAAAATGTTGCGCCTGCCTCACAGCAGGCGTAAGACTGGCGCAAGCCCTTTCACATGGGGCTTTCCCGATGTGAAAGGACGCATTGCTGGAGTTGCGTCACTTTTGTGACACACTCCAGCAATGCGTCACTTTTGCGTTTACAGATACGTCAGAAATACTGACGTATCTGTAACTCCTTGCGCCATGATGCGTCATACTGTAAATATGACGCATCATTGGTCTCGCAAGGAAGGCGCAGTGAAAAGTGACGCATCGCTGTTTTCACGCAGCGATGCGTCACTTTTCATAAATGAGGCCCCAGGTAACTATCTTCAGTACCATTTAATTAATAATATGAAAGTGTAGCCCTTAAACACACCAAGGCTGCAGTATGAAGTGTCTGAACAAAAATCAAGGTATTATTGTTGCCTGAAGACAAACTTCTTTGTTTTTTCTAGAGACACAGTTGGATGAACGAAGTATCTTTGTGATGGTCACGGTGGTAAAAAGTACCATAGCTTAGAGTATATCAATCATGACAATAGATCTCAAAACATGTTCAATCACATCCCCAGCATGATCTTTGGCCTACCACTACAAAATAATGCCTTTCTGTGGAGTAAAGTGAAGGTCGAACTAAAGAATAGCACTTATGCCTTAAGGAACCCAGGGGCATATTATCAAGCCTGTGCGCTAAAATTATCGCCGCTTTATCGGCCGAAAACGGCCGATAAAGCGGCGATAATGGGCTTGATAACATGCTCTATGGAATTCCAATCGAAGCACATGTTAGATGTGAAGACATCTAACATGGGCTTCGATTGGAATTCCACAGAGCATATTATCAAGCCCATTATCGCCGCTTTATCGGCCGTTTTCGGCCGATAAAGCGGCGATAATTTTAGCGCACAGGCTTGATAATATGCCCCCCATTTTCTGACTTTCAGAGGAGCCAAGTGGCGCGGGATACACCTCTCAGGGGTGGCCGAAGGTTCTCTGGGAGTCACCTTAGTTCGTTACAAAGTCTTCACTTACCGAGTGATCAACGTTTCACACCTGCCTCTGCATTTGGTTTTGTGTCGTGGAAGTTGCTTAATGGTAACATATGCTGGACTCATTGGCATCGGAAACTCTCATTGGTGAATGAGCAGATATGCACCATGGGGTGTTACAGAGCGTGTTGTACAGTGCCAGACAGCAAAGCCCATTTTAAAAATCTCATACATGAGAATTACGCCATTTGGTCAGCTAGCATTGTTTGTGTAATGGGGTCTTGGAATAAAACATACAATTCCACAAAGTTAAAGTGTTGCTCCAACATATAGAAAATAGCACACGTACACACTAAGATGGAGAAGGGAAATGGCCTACTGGTTCTGTTTCCGCAGCACATGGTCAAAGTAAAGACTTGTCAAGAGTTGTGAACAATGTAAAGGGGATGGCACAGGGCAGGGGATGATAACATCTGGCAAGAACGTGGGAGCAATGCACCTATTTCAGTAAATAGAAGAAACAGGACAACAGTCCCTACGCAAAGGCATAGGAAGGGCTGGCCTTTGCTCAGTTAGCACCCCCTTTCAATCAAAAACACACCACCCACTCTCACACACTCATACAGCACCCTTACGCCCGGATTTTCCTCCGTCGCGCCCAATCATCCATAGATAAGTTCCCTTCTGAAGTGTGTTTGGTCTTCCACAGCCCTTATGAAGGTTGTTGATAAATGGGGCGAAGGATGAGGGGATTTACCACCAAGATGAGCACTGATTAAACACACTTATCGTTGTATCCAAGTCAGGGAGAGCCTGCTGAATACCTGCAAGCATACCCCTCTGAATGTCTGCGCCCCTAGCGTGGGCCACTGTGCCCATGCACCGGCTGGCACATGACATTGACATGAGATATATGGGTATGTATGCCACTTGGATTGAAACGACTGGAGATGGGACTAAGATAACCAGGCTAAAGAAGAGGTTGAAGCTGGTCTAGTTCCACTGCCGACAGGTTACTGCGATAAATGTCTCACCAGGACTTGAAAGTGTCAGAAGAAACGTTATGGGCAATTGAACTTTCATTGTAACAGAACTGAAGTAGGGGTGGAACTGGTCACAAAACCATTACAAGCAACTTTGCAGTAGCCAAGGATGAATAAATATTTTTGCGGATTTCACCGTGGTGTGTAACATCATCTGTTCTTTTGAGAGGAGAGATTTGAGAAGCCTATCATGATTTGATGGATGATGAGGTTTATGTGGTCACAAATGACACGATGGTTTCTAGTAGCAAGTAGCATATTGCAAAGTCCTTAAATGAAAATAAATAGGTAGGAAGACAGACTGGAAATCACTATTCTCTGCTCTGTGGAATTTCCACCAGAATTTGATAAACGTATCTTTGTTAAAAAGAAGTGACAGGTCAGAAAATATGGGTATTTACCCTCCCCCTAGAAAAGTTTGCTATTGTTTATTACCCCCCTCATCCTCGGTCAGCCTGTTTGAAAAGTTCTTTATTTAACATGAATAAACCACTTGAAAATGCATTTCACTGTTTAATTAATTTTGGTATTCAGATTTTATGAATGTAATGACCAAATTAGGCTAAAGTACAAATAAAAAAGCTGCAGTGTCACTACACATATTTGCATTTTACACATGACCTTCTTCATCCCCAGGGCCATCTTCATCTGATGGCTAGCTACGAGTCATCACTCAGTTTGTGAATTTCACCCTGCCTGCTCTTTTTCCTCCCCTGCTTCAGCGGGCACATTTATTACCAGATTAATGTTACACTAGTTGTGGCGTGATTCATTTCAGATGGAGTGGAAAAGATGGGGTCCAAATCTCAGTCCAGTGGTTCTTAACTTTTGACTTCTGTGGACCTCCAGTTAATCTTAATTGGAACTGGAGAACCCCCACTGAATCATTATTGGAATCGGGAGACCATGGGGTAAGAAGCACTGTTTCAGCCAATAACTCTCGTCTTCTCAACCAATGTGAGCAGCCTTTGCAGGGCAAGACTGAGTTATTTTCACAACAATAAAATCTAGCAAAATTGGCATTTCTGACCTTGATTTTCTTGGCATAATTAATTTCTGGAAGTTCCACATTTACTCCTAAATATCAGCCCTCTCCAAGGTCTGGTTATAATCATTTAAAATGTTTAGAGTAGACAATGTGCTTGTAATGAGCAACCCTTAAAAGGAGAAATGGGTGTGCGTGTCAGGCCTCAGCCATACAACTATCCGTGAGGGTTCTATAAGAAGCAACTAATCATCAGAAGTCAAAAATCAATACATACAAAGAGTAGAAGAATGGATGATTGGATAGTGTAGGAAAGGCCCTATTTTTGACATGGTCACCCCACATGTTGCTCACTGGTACTTGATTTGAAGTGCTCGTGTTCCCTGCTAACCAGGCCCCTGTTCATTCCCTAAAAACTACACAAATGCCTGATTGAAACCCCAAAGTTTAGCACCCTCGGAAGTCCAAGGAATTGGTGCCCTTGATACACAGGGCACAGGGTACTAACGATGGTCCCCAAGGGCTGCAGCATGTAGTGTGCCAGACAAAGGGACCCACACAAAAACTGCATGCAGACTGTCATTGCAGAATGCATGAAATAGTGCAAACCATTCCAAAAACACAACATTGCCCACTCCCTGTGTGTCACCCCTAAAGCAGGCATTTGGAGACCTAAGGCTGGGTGAATTACCGTACACCTGGGGCACATCGGCCTGAGCAGAGGTGCCCCAGTGATGCCTAGTTCCATTGCTAGCCATTGCTAGTGATCAGGAAGCCATTTTGAAGGTATGTACTGGGCGCTCGGCATTACGAGTTACTTAGCTACATAATGTCTTCACTGAAAATAATTGTGTTTGATATTAAACACCTTGTCTTAATAATCTGTTCTGATGCCAGTATTATATTTATTAGGACATGCACCCAGAGGGCACCTTAGTGGTGCCTCCTGTACCTTACTAGTCACTATGGGCCAGTTGTACAAAAATGCACTTTTGCATCTCCTAACAGCTACTACTTAGAAATCACTATTTAGGAAAGCAAAATTATATGTATGAAATAACATAGGAATCGCTATTAGAAAATCGCATTTAGGAAATCCGATGCCATTTGTTCCAATGTATTGTTTTACCATTTCCAAAATCATGATCTCCTAGTAGGAAATTGCAATTTTGAAAAAGCTAAGCCAAGGTTGTTTATGGAGATAAGGCCCTCGTGATACACCTCAAAATTAGTGGTGCACATGCCGAGCACACCTATGTCTTAGGGGCATGTGTGTGCTCTATCACACTTCACAAAAAGCATCTTCGGGTGCTTTTTTTTAACTGCACATGGTTACCAGCGACTTCTAGTAAATGGTAATTGCATTTCCTAAATGCCCATTTTGCATTTACATTGCACATGTGAATAGGAATCGCAAATAGATAATACCTGTTTGCGATTTCCGATTAAGGATATCTCAAATTGCGATTTCTATTGGGTTAGAAAACACAATTGGCAAACGCTTAAAGAAAGGGCTTTGTACATATGAAAAGCCCATTTAGCATTTCTAAACGGCCCGAAATAGCAATTCAGTCCATTAGGAAATGCTAAAGGGCTTCGTACATCTGGCCCTTTGTGTGTTGGATGACTTGTATCTTCCAGCCTGCAATCCCAGACATGTTTCTGACTCCCTGCAAGGGACAGCCCATACTCTCATAGGTCAGGAACAATGCCTGCTCAGCAGGTGTTCTCACCTCCTCCAGCAGGATGGCTAGGGATTTAGCATATCACTGCTAGAGGCTTCAAAGCCTCTGCCACCTTTGATAAGCCTTCCACCTAGACCTGGAGATCACCACTCCCTGCCCTGGGGTCCATTTGACAAACAGAGCAGGTGGGACATTAAATATTCAGGATATGTGTTTCCCTCACAGGCTAGTCACACGCTTATGGTGGGCTACCTGTAGTGAACAGCCAATTCACCATTTTGATTTTGGTGAAATAGAGACTTCTGGGTCAGGGTTATGCCCACTCCCAACAGGAAGTGGTCTTATAGGTAATGTAGTCACCCTAGTGGTAGATAGCCCATTGGCTACTACCATTTCCTCCCTTAAATGCCCCGTTATTGAGTATTTATGGAGTCCCTCCCAAAACCAGATTGACAGATTCGACTTCCTTACAACTGAAAAGGACAAAAGAAGAGTCGACACTGCAAGAACCAAGGGCCTGCACAGAAACTTGTGCCAAACCCTACCTTGCTGCTTGCTCCTTAAGAATTGCAAAGACCTGACTTGTCCTGTGGCTGTTTATCCTCCTCAACACTTGAAAGACTGCACAGCACTACGTTAACCAGTTAACATCTCCATTGGGGTAGAGGAGCCATCTCTCTTCATCTGCTGGCACAGACCACATCTGCCTGGTTCACCGTGTGGTTGGCTATCGAGCCCACCAAGGGAGCAACACTTCAGGAGGAAGTTTTTGTGACCCTAGGAGGTCATCCCCATCTCTCTGCCAAGGTTTGAGATACTAGACCCTCCTGGAGCCCCCCTGCAACAATACCCTGAGTACCAGGGCACTTGTCCCTACCAAGGCTTGCTCTTCATTCAGCACAGACACCACCACCTTAGAACCCTTCATACCAAATGAGGGACTTCAGGATTGATTAGACCCATGACCATAGTGGCTTTGCTGTCTTGTTTTTCCCTTCTCTACAGGCGATCTACAACAGTGAGAGCCTCGACTTCAAGTGGCCAGCCAACCAAGCACCTGCATACCTGAGCCCCCATGCCTGGGTTCACAACTTCTGACTGCATCCCCTTGGCCTATGGGTCTGCACGACCAGGACCCCCTTTAAGTTCAGCCGGACTTGTAACAAGTCCCCTTTGCAGCCTCTTTGTTTCAGGCCCCATTGTAATTACCGGTGTAGCATTTGAGGCTGCCATCCCAACGAGCACCTCGGCACCCCGATACACCAGGTCAGGTGAATGGAAACTGCTGGTGGTACTTTGGACCGTGGCCCCCCCTAGCACCTTAAGTCCCATAGGGAACCCCCAAACACCACCTGCAAGTCCCTGTTTGCTATGTGTGTTTTTTTCCCGTAGGATAAACATTGCCGTCTGTGCGGGCGAATTAGTGAGCGGGCGGGGTCATGACAGCTCCGCGCATCATGAGCACATGCCACCCGTGACTCATGATGGCGGAGCCGTCTTGAGTAAGGGAGCGCCATGCCCACCCCCTAGCCCTGCCCGCACCGTGGCAGAATTTGCGCAGCTGCGAAAAGGTTAGCAATCCTCTCTGATAAACCGAAGCTGCTCGACCACACTACCACAAAGATAGTATTTGGGATTAACAAAGTAAGCAGGGTCGTCTGTACTTTTTGCATGGTGTGCCCTTACATTGGCAACACAACATAAAAAGCCAGCTTCCTACAGATAAGCATTAGGATTTAGATAACTTTTAGAATGCAAAAGGTTTTATTACTCAGTGCCTCTCAAGGGAAGTTTGGAGGAGTTTGGGGGAGGTTCTGGAGTAACTACTCTATATAAATTAAACACGACCTAGTGCCTCTGAAGTTCAACCAGGCGTATTTAAGCCTTACCTCAAAGTAGTTTCATTATTCTACTAAGACATAACTGATGCAATTTTGGTTAGAAGAATATTTCAAGGGTGCACCGTTTTTCCTTACAGACGTGACGTTTTGTGAATGAATGTATTTCTAAAAAGAATGGCCACTCAGAACTATTTTGAGCTTTAGGAACTGAAAATGTTTTTGTGAGGACTATAAGTAGGCTTTGTTTCTCCTCAGTGTCTGCGATTGTTTTTGATCTCTGCCAGATATCTGTCTTTACGTAACAGCATAACTCCAAAGGGCATATTTAGTGTAATACAATTGAAGCTTTAAATGTTACCCAGATCTAATTAAAACAAATAGCTGTGTTAAAATCTGCTGTGGGCCAGATTTACTGAGAGTCACAAGTCGATGATGTCATCAGCCGTGTTCATGCAAATAACTCCATTTAAGCACAATCTAAGCATTATGTTGCGTTGGAAAGCTGAGCCAATAGAGTCATGCATCAGATTTGCACTGCAGGTACAAACTCCAGTACAAATTGTACACAGTGACATCAAGCCAAGGGTAGGCTGCATAAAATGTGTAATGTTGCAACAATCATGTGGTATTCCGGGTAACCATTTTTGCACCTGTTTTATTTTGGCACTAGGTTTTTATGCAAAACCAGGTCATGCTAGTTTAGTGGATTTTAGCTTTGCTTGTAACCCCGGGGGTGTTTGTACTGCACTCACCCAATGTGCTCCATTAACCATTATTACCAATTTTTTGTCGGGCCATGATGCAAGGAATTTGCCAGTGCACTCATGTCAGCTTTTAAAAACATAGGGTTTATGTGGGAACGTTGGTTAACGCTGCGCAGCATGCTGCTTTGCGGTGCGCCCCTCTGTATTGTGCAAGTATTTGTGGACAACACATAGTAAATCTGGGCCCATGTGTCTCCGGCTGAGCATTTTCACACGTGTTGCTTATGAACGTACATGGAGTCTGTGGTGAAGTTTCTTGATTATGGCCTATTTTCAGATTGTGTAGAAGGTAACTTTTAATGGCGAATACATCTTTTCTACCACGCTTTGGGCACAGTTGAAGTCTTCTTTTTACTCATCATATTATTTTATTTGTTTTTTTGACCACCAATTTACATTGAATATTCAAAATTTGGTTTCAGTTTTATCACACTGATGAGCCCAAACATTGTATTCATGTGTAAAAGTTGAACGTATTGAAAGACGTCGGTATTTAGTTGACAGTGTGTAATTGATTAGGTTCTGTTTGTAAAATATGATACGGAATATGATAGGCCTGTAAAGGCCTTTGTTGGAATCTTTATAACAGTCTTCTTTTAAGGGGTTAAGTAGTCCATAGGCTATGTACACACCAACCAGCGGTGCGTTTGTGGGACTGTAACAAAGACTGATCATATCTCCAACTCCCTAGCAGCAACACAGAAGTAACTCATCGAAGCTGCAAATACCTGAGCACATACTTACCAAACCCAAAATTCAAAACGACTCGTTAGATAAATTGCGCCATTTTATGTACTTTTTAAACATCTGGAAAAGTTTTGCAGTAGGCCAAAAACACAAAATCTTGTACTGGATGTCTTGAAACAGTGTGACAGGTGGTGAGATTTCTTTTTGTTTTGCGATTGTGACCGTCTCTAATGAGTACTGTGTCCAACACAAGAAAGACTGATACATGACATTTATAGATAAAACAAGTAAACATAATTGTGTTTGAGATACTTTTTCTGACTTTTATGAAGTCACAACTCTTCTTTGCACACATACAACGCTAATTGCTTATATCAAAATCAAAAGAACAAATCCCATTGTTGGAAGAGACAAAACACCCACCTCATCATCATCCTAATCCATTGAGGATTTAGAATGCGGAAGCCACCCTATGTGCCTCAATCAAGTAAAAATAGACGAACCTATTCTCTAAGTGTATGTTTATGTATTTGTGACATTATAACCCATGGCTCTGCAGTGTTGAAAACAATCCTTCCCTTAAGAGCTCCACACCCAATGTTCACGCCAAGAAGTTTTGTCATGCATTCTCCACGGGCAACCTAATACACCTGTTTACAAATGTACCTAACCACCTGTTCAAAATGTCATGAGGCTAATGATCAAAACAGTGTCACCACGCTGAGTAATGTGGAAAACTCTGGAGCTTGCAATGCAGTGCGGGTGTACCTCGCTCAGCTTGCTGCAAGTACAGGGAGAGGAAACCGTTGCTTTTCTGCATATAATATTCATTTGATTCCACGAAATATGTCATAGTCCTCCTAGTTGCTGCAATCTATCTGCCCTGGTGCATATCGTCCCGAAATATCCCAGTTGGCGGATAAAGGTGTACTCCTTGATCTAAGCAGCAATTCCTACTCCTGGCTGTATCACAACAGCGTAGTACGATCTTCTGCCATATTATATCGCAGTAGATCTTGCAAGAGAATTTAAATTCTCTATGATTATTTGGGGGAAGGAATATTTATTTTTAGGTTTGCCTTGAAAGTACACGTTAGCAAGACCTGGTTTTATAATTTTTCAAATATACATAGTCTCTCCTCTTTGTGAGTATTTTCCTCTCATCCTTTGCTATAGGCTCTTTGCGGTATACTTCCACCTCCTGTGGAGTTCTTGGGTTGAAATGCATGAGGGACTATTTTACATCTCAAAAGTACTCTAAAACATCACCAATTACAATATTTTCTCATAGATGCATGGCACAGAGAGCACGATCATTTTGGTCTGTTATTTTGTCCCTTCAAAAGGCAGTTTTTAATGTTTTAATCAGGTCTCAAATGCAAGTCAGAACTATTGGCTTTTCCAATGTGTGCTTCGTGTTGCTGTGGGTAGATCGTGGAGAGGGAGAGTAGCTGCATAGCTCAGATTGGTAGGTTTGTTGGAAGACAAGAACTAATGAAGACACGACCCATGAGTTACGACCTACAGACTCATATTTCCTCTTAGTTTCTTACTGCTTTTTAAATCCGACAGAATAACTATTGGATAATCTACAGCATCAATAGTCAGGCTAAAAACAAAGAGGCATGATACATTTACTAGAATAGACTATACTTTTCTGTGATATGCCATTCATCGTTATGGTGTAACAGAATCATTTGAGCATTGGCAAGGCCAGTAGCACTGGCATGCGTTAGTTCGGGGAGGCCTCACCGGCTGTCTTATCAAGTCCTTGGGTCTAAGGGGACTGCACGGCAGCAACAGGAAGGGGCAGCTTGGGGCTCTGAAGCATTAATGAGTTGACTGGTGGGAGGATCAGGTGGCTTCATGATGGCAACACGAGGAAGCCTGGAGGGGGTCTGAACGTGTAATCAGTGGCTCAGTAGAAGGAGCTGGGCAGGAGAAGGAGGGGGCCCACTGTAAAACACACTGAAGAGCAGCTTGGTGGACAGAGGGAGAAGCAGTGTGTATAGCATGATGGGCCTATCAGCCATTCAGATATGGTAAACGCTACCTAGTGGAAGCATGAAAGACCTCCAAAGTACAAAATAGACCAAGTTACAACCTACATTGTGCAAAAAAGGGACTACTTTTCTCCATCGCTACTTCAAGTTCCAAAAATATATTGTCCAGGGCTGTGGGGAATGCCCTAAAGTCCATTTCTGTATATTGAAGGTTTTTTGGTATGTTGTATGATATGTGCTGTGTGTTGCTGTTAGGGTGACCAACAGTCCGTAAATTTCATGGACTGGTTGTAATTTGGGTCTCTTGTCCGTTGTCCATGAAGAATTCTTTCACGGACGCCTTTTGTCCGTAATTTCGGATTTTAGAATGAGCTGTCCCCTGCAAGCAGCCTGGGAGCAGGGCTGGACTGGCTACCGGGCGTTTTGGCAAGCTGCCGAGCTAGGGGCTGATTTCGTTGATGGGGACCTGCATGTGCTGAATGGAATTCATTTTGCTTTGTTTATTTGGAAGCACACACAGGTCGCCCCAGCTTGGCAGCATGCCAAAAAGCCCGGTAGCCAGTCCGGCCCTTCCTGGGAGTCCTGTAACTCTCACTGCAGGGGCCAGCTCATGCTCCTGCTGTGATCAGTGGCCTGCAAGAACCTCTCCCCGACCTGGCACAGGTTGCTATTGGCCCATTATCATTCTGTATGTCGGCCTAATTATCACAAACAGAATGATAATGGGCCAGTGACAACATTTGCTGGGCCTGCTCCTGCCAGAGCCCAGGGCATGGCAAACTGCTTTTGTTTATGGGCTTCTGTCACCTGATCAGGGGCCAAGCTCTGGGGTGGGTGGAGGTTTCATTTTGGTGCATGTTACCCAGCTGCATCTACTATGCAAAGGCAGGTATTTAATAGGGGTGGGCGGCCAGCTACGCTCCGTGCCGCCTACTCCGCATTTTGCGGAGCTGGCGTAGCCAGGCGGCACTACGCACGCTCCGCAGACGGAGCGTAGCTGGCCGCCACCCGCCTCCCTCCCGCCCTCCCTAGATACTTTCAAATAAAGCAATCAAATAATTTAAAAAGCACTTACCTTGCCGCCGCTGCCCGCCGCGTCCCCATGGCTCGTTATCTTCCGTCTTCCGTCTTCTTTAGTAATGCGCATGCGCGGGCGGCCGCGCATGCGCATTTTCACGAGAAAATGCGCATGCGCGGCCGCCCGCGCATGCGCATTACTAAAGAAGACGGAAAATAGCGAGCCCCGCGGACGCGGCGGCAAGGTAAGTGCTTTTTAAATTATTTGATTGCTTTATTTGAAAGTATTTAGGGAGGGCGGGAGGGAGGCGGGTGGCGGGGCTGGCGGCCAGTGGTGTTTGCGGAGTGGGGCTACGCGGAGTGCGGAGGTGGGCGTAGTTTCTCGCCCACTTCGCGTAGCTCCGCGAAGCCCCACTCCGCCAACTCCGCCCAGGGTTAGTATTTAAGTTTCACTCAGGCACACAACAGATGCAGTGCAAGGTTCTCTCAACCTAATATAAACTTATTTTGACTTGGGCCTGTGTTGGTTGTCTATTTACTTATGTAATATTGCGCAACCACCTCTGATGTGTCTGTAAAATGTAACTTTTGTCCCAAATTTCTGTCCTCAATTCTGATATTCTGTCCTAAATTTTTGTCCTAAATGTTGACCCTTTTTTCACTCACTGTCCTGAATTTGCACCCCTGCCATTTAGTCACCCTAGTTGCTGTATGTTTTGTATAGTGGTGATATCAGGGCCTTGACAGACAGATAACCTGTCAGTAGCCAACTTCTCATGACAGACAACTTCACCAAATTGGTAGAACCTGTGACGTGCAGCTGTGGGAATGGTGTGGTTTAGTATGCTGTGTCCACAAGTGGTGTGTTTGATGTGTTTTGGTAAGCTGTGATGAACAAGATATTGATATAGCATTCCATTTTCTGGTTTTGGTACGGTGTGATGTGGAGTAGTATGAGCAGTTGTGTTATGGTGTGGAGAAATAGAGTATTGTGAGTTGCATGGTACAGTTCATGTTATGTCAACATAAGGTGAGTTGTATTGCATGTTACATTGTCGGGTATATATGTTGATGTATGATGTGTTCTGGGTTGATGACATGGGTTGACAGACTTTTGACTGGTATTGCTTTGTCTGTAGTAGTATGGTATGCAGATAAGTGCATGGCATGCTTGAAGGCTTAGCTTGTTTAGTATTTTATAGAATGATATCACTTGGATTGGAATAGTATAGTGTGCTTAGCTCCGGAGAGGGATGAAGCAGGTTGGTGAGGAGGTGTGAAGTGGTGCAGTAAGGGAGATGATGTGTGTATTGAGAGAGAGGATTATGGAAGTGCAGATTTTTAGTAACAGCACAGGATATTCCACCCTACTACAATACTGCCATCACGTCAAGATTCTAAAGCAACAAATCACAACCTATAACACACTAGACTTTATCTCCCTACTTTTCCGCACAAATTAGCACTGCATATTCCCGCCACACATTGTGATGTGTAGTGGCAATGTGTGGCATGGTATAATGTAATTCTTTGTGATGTAGTGTGTTATTTTAGCATTAGGAGGTGTAGTAATATATGATTACATGTTGTTGCAGTCCCAATTGACCTGATATGTACAGTTCATGGTTAGCCTAGGCATCGATGGGTGGGAATTAGAAGCTGGATGAAAACTAGCGTATAGAAACCCAGTAAGTGAAGAACAAGATCTTGCATATTTAATTCCACAGGCATCATATTAAAAAGCTCGACACTTGTTCCTTACAGGCCCCGTAACTGTTGTAAAACAAGATCGAAAAAATCTTGACATTTCAATGGTGGGTGTCCCTTATCAACCCTGTCTATGAAGCTAGCGGGCTGAAGTTAATGAAATTATTTCACATATGTGAGTTGTAATTTACAACTAAACGTTTATGAAAATTAAATTACCTAGGTCGTAGTTCACTTTAATTCCTTGGAACTTCCCATATTATGCACATGGGTTTCGTAACAAAATAAAATGTGATAATCGTACAAGGAAAGGAATGCAAAAAACGAACATTTTTCATGACCATACAATGATTGTTTTTGCACACTGCAGCTAATTTTAAAATACGTGCTTTCTTTAAACGTTTGCAGTGTTTAGCTTGCTCATTTCTTATCTATACCATTCAAGTTTTGAGCGCAATAATTTCTTGCAACCGTCTGTCCTTCACTATTGCACACTTTCCTAATCACTAGTAGTCATTTGGAAAAGGAAACAAGTGGACTCATTCTTGCATCACAGGATCCATTTCACCTAGCCTAACTTATCAGTAGGTGTATCTTACTCCAGGCAAACATGCGAGTGGAATTGCCGTAGGAGAGACATTTTTAAACATGACTTCTATAAGTTAGCATATCTTACTCATGGAGACTACTTCCAGAAATGCTTTGAAACCTTTAACAGACATCCTAAATAATATCAGGTGGTCTGTCAAACTGTACGTCCTACATAGAGCTGAAGTTCTGACATGCTTATGTTTTTTTTCCTATTTGTGAACCTTAGGTCATTGTCCCGATATTTGTTTTTGTTAAATCGATTTTTTAAACAGTCTGGCCAAAGGCATGGCCTACTGCAGATGTGATCAGTGGTCTTATTTAACATACCATGAGTGATGTTAAATGTGCGATCATAAGTCATAAATGACAGGGCATGAGTTATGGCTACTTTACCTAAGAGTCACTGGCAAATTTCAGTGTTTTTTTAGGTTTTGTTGTCTTAATCATAGCTTCACTGTAAATGTAGTTTTTTCAGTGTATTTCTGAATTTTTTCAATCCAATGTTAAGTTGATGTAACCACAGGAAACCGTAACTCCAAACCCACTACCGCTACCATCAACCCTGTCTCTCATTAACCCGCCATACGGACTCTGTCAGCAGTGGCGCAGCTGTGGCCAAGAGGCCAGCTATTAAGTACTCATTAGTCGCAAATTGTGAGTCACAAACACTGAGTATCGTGCATCTGGCCCTTATACTCTTCAGAAAGGAGTTAAAAGCCCAGCTGCTCATCAGGTGTTTGCCCTACCCAAATTATTTGAGAAGCATCTCCCCCCTGACCTGACTTTTTGTTCATCTATGTGAACTTACACAATAGGATCACAATACTCTGTAGATGTCCTTTGCATCTTTCTGCCCTGCAATTTATTGTCTTGTCTCTGCATCATTTTCTCTAACATGATATATTCATGGTGTGATATTATCTAATTTCCATTGTGCTATATCATTTCATGCATGTCTAATGAGGCCACCTTAATGTTTTGTTACTTCATATCAGGGTACATTGAGGCTCCAGGTCTACCTTACATGGTTTTGGTGTGTGAACAATTGGCGCTTGGTGTTCTGTTTAACTGTAATGTTTTGAGCAACTTTCATTCTTTTTCCTACACCTACACAGTATTCCCCTGTTAACTTTTCCTATAATTATGTAGTCCTGCATCTGTTAAAAGGTTTTGTTCATGACCATGCATAGGCACAACATTTGATTTAGCTATAAAAAATCTATTATTTATTGAGTTTCACAAAATGTGCCATGTACTTGTGGCAAATAGCATTATTGTTGAGAACGTTTTCTCCTCTGCTTATTATCCCATGCCTTTCTTTGGATTCTTCAGCTTCCTACCATTTGTCCCACTCCTCTGCTTGGAATCTGCGCAGCACTGTTCTGTGTTGTCCCCTTTGTAACATATTGTTTGCTGCCTAAAGTCAACTTCCAATAATGCTTTTCTATCACTATGAGATTTTTTCTTTAGGAAATGTGACTTTTTTAAACAATGAGATTTATTATGATTCTTGCATTTCTATTACTTTGAACGTTTCTGTATAGAACCATTAAAATTAAAATTACAACATAGGAAGGTACAATCTATTGAATGCAGCTTTGTACTGTATTAGGAAATTATTTAGCATGCCTTCCAAATATTTTTTTCTAGGGGTGTTTCAAGGTGTTTTAGCAAGTTATATTTGTGAAGTTTTTGTTTTTTACAATACTCAGAATTTACAATATGTTCAGCTTCATTTGTTTCACTGCACACCTAGCACCAATTTTGACCAAGTTGTGTAGTTTCTTATACTTCCTTCCCCACATTGACAAACTACGAAGTTTTTGGTTTGAAGTTGCATCATCTCTGATGAGCTTCATCCCATCCAATATGAAATTGTCTCAAACATATATACACATAAGTTTCATCTGAAACGTTGTAATGCTATTGTCATATCTTGTGTCACCTGCTTCTCCTGCATACTATTGTACAGTGAGTACCATGAATCTTTTTCCTGGGGCTGCTGGTAAAAGACAGGCAATATTGTACTGCCCTCATCTGAAACAGGAGTAAAACCTCTAATTACTGAAGTTGCAGTCATTCTTCTGTAACAGACAGATTTGTTCCGCTTTCTCGCCATCTATTGGCATGACTTGATTAGATGACTTGCTAAGATGGCTTCCCATTGTTAATATTCACATTGTAGAAGCCAGACTTATTGCGGTACCACATCTCAGTTTAATAGTATGTGTCCTGAGATGAGTGGGTGTCACTTGGGGTCGATTTACCATTCTGGCATCCAACTACCACTGTAAATAAGAAATGTCACGAGAGACCTGTGGCACTCTTTCTCCACATGTGCCCTGCAACATTAAGCAGAATTGTATGACTCTTTGCTTTAGTGCTTTTCTTGCCATATATAACGATCAATTAATTGAAAGGAAACCTAATTACCCACATAAACATTATTCAGCATTCTTAAGCAGCTTTGGCATCTTTTCTGTTGAAGGACTACCGAACAAATTCTCAACTCTGTAAATAAGGTTAAGCAGCCAAATACATATTTCAATAATTCCTACTCTCAAGTGAGCAGAAGGGGCCATATTGATTGATATTATAGCAAGGTCACTGGCTACAGTCATGTCTAGACTTTCTCTCCTTAGGGGGTGCTTCATAGTGGTAACAAACTACTTAGGGCTCAGCACTTTCCTATAACTAATGCATAATTGAAGGTTTTCACACATGAACATGGTAATGTATCCACTGGCACAGTCAATATTGCTGAGGTATTCAACAGTGAGCAAAATGTTATTCCTTAGAGAAAAGCCAGATAGTGTTTGTGACTATTAATGGTTGCCTAATAAGTTGCCTTGCAAGACAAATGCTGCAGGTGATGTACAAAAAAGCCTGGAAATATCATAATGAATGAATGAATGAATGAAAGTGAATTTTTAGAGCGCGAATTGCTGCCCTGAGGCGTCCAAGCGCTAGAGGAACCTGTTGGTAGGGTGAGTGAGGTTGCAGACCAGGAAAAGAGGGAAGGAGAGCTGAGTTTTTATTGAGGAGAATTGAACAGGTGTGTGATTGAATGATTCTTGAATTGTATAAGAGGAGGCAATAAAAATGAACACCATTTTTAAATGATTTAGTATAAGAAATTGAGTTGCTGGCCGACTGGGGTTTGAGCCCTGGTCAAGCAGCAACCACAATCCTTGTCAGGGTGAGGTTCAAGTGAACCCTAAAGTAACCTGTGCTCAACCCTCTGGTAGCTTGGCATAGAGAAGTCAGTCTTAACCGAGAAGCACTATATAAAGAATATGTACAACACTTCATACAGACCTAGTTAGACTAATAGAGATTTCTTCAATCCATAAAAGAAGCTACAAGCCTCATCAGAATTGAGAGATCTACAGGAACACCACAGAAGTCTTAACTTTTTCTTGGAGATTTTAGCTGCTAAAATCTAAAGCAGCCGAAATCAATAAATGAAGAACTCTTGAGCATTGGTGACAGCACCACTATCCCTTGCTATGGCCTGTCATTCATTGCATTACCAAACTTCAGGTAACATCCCTTACCAATTGAAAGCAGCAATCACAATTTTAACGCTCCCTTTGTCTTGGTAAATTGTGAAAGGATGAAACGCTGTTGACAGATTTCCATAGATATGTATATATGAACACTTCCATCCATTTATTTTCATGCACAATATTGGATTATTGTTATTGTTACTTTTCGCTGCTGCTTTGTTTTTGTGTGTATCACTTTGCATTGTCCACTTCAATTTCATGAGCACTGTGTGTTCACCTGGCACATTGAGCTCTTTTGTATTCATACTTAATGTTGCCACTAATCCAGTACACATATAGACATAATCAGAAACATATATATGAATATCTTTAACGATTATTGTTGGCCATATCCTGTTTGTAATTGAGTTACATATGCAAATACATTGATTTATAGTATTGTATGAATGGGAGAGGTTGCCTTTTCCAAGAATAGATGATGCATCAAGACTTATGACCAGTGATACCATCAATGTATCCCTCTCAGGATTGAGGTAGTTTATTTGCTCTTCTGTTTGCATATCTATCCTATTAACTCCATCCTCAGTTTTTATTTTGAACTGTTTAGACAATTATTGGTCCCTCTTCAGTTTCCATTCCCTTCCTGTTTCCCTTAGCCCCTTTTAATATTGCCATGGCTTTGTGACTTCACCCAGTAATGCTTGTGTCTGTAGAGGAACTTGTACTCAAAGAGCATCACATGCTCAGTCTATCCAAGGGCAACAAAGGCAAAAGGAACAAATGATGGACGGAATGCTGAACAGTGCAAACATTCACCCCCAGTCACAAGGATCTGGGTTTAATCCATTGTTCTTTTGCTCACAACACCAGCCCAGTTTAGACCCAGTCATATGCAAATCAGTCTTGACCCTGTTGCTTATGGGAAGAGTCAGCCCGAACTGCCAGGCCAGGTCCTCACTGGACTGGAAACAAGCATCCTGGGACTAGTTTAGAAGCATCACCCCATATCAGCCAGGCTAGCTTGAATCAAATGGAGCAGTGAGCCCTCGTCTGGGCATACCGTTCCCACTTAATGCAACAAGAAGCAGCTTTAGCACCAACCACAATGATTCACAGGAGCATGAGCGGCATGTGATGGAGAGGATCTCATGTCTTGTCATTGTAGGTGACTACATTTGTGAAATTAATACCCATATATCAACCGCCAAATGCCATATAATAATTTTCAAGTTTTTTACTCTAGAACTGAAACCACACATCCCAGCATTAAAAGTCCCAGTCATGAGATAACGCCTCATAGTAGGGAGGAAACAGCATTATTTCAGGTGCAGAACTATCTTCAGTGTGTAGTGAGTGTAGCAGCACCAAAACCCAACAGTATGAAGGGCCTGCTGCATGCTAACAGTGGTTGCCTTTTACAATCCATTTTGTTTGCATGCATTAGAGCTCAACTCACTCTAGCTACACTACCGCGCAAGAGTGCCTGCTGTAAAAATGTATATGCTGTTTAGGTCTCCCTGTCTCTTCAAGATCTTTTGTTTTCTTACAGTGATGTTTGAGACCAACCTTTGCTTATGATTGGTTGGCTTCATTGTCACTCTCATTAGCTTGCTTCTTAGAGGTCAGTTGCTTTAGGCTTCCTTCCTCTTCATGTGCATGTCCCTCCCCTGGAGCATGGATGGATTACTTGTGTTGTTCCGCTGCTCATTGTATTAGCCCCCCACTTGTTTAAGCACTCGACCAGAGTGCGTCTTTTCAGCTAGCTCCCTCATATACCTATTCCCCCACTGCGTTCCTCCCTCCCTCTCTCCCCGTTGCTTGCCCTCACCCATCAGCTCTTTCTACTTCCACTGTTATTGTACAGCATGGCTAAAAGTACTTGACAAAACAATAACTCTCTCTCAGGCGAGATCAATTGGCTTTGCCAATGCCTGTTTTCAAATATCTGGCAAGACCTGTTCCCTTACCTGTGGGAAAATAACACGACGTGATTTCGCTCCCTATCAATTTTCTAGTAAGTCATCTAATAATCAACGTAATTGTTTTTTGTTGCTTTTTCATTAAAAAACTCTTTGACATAGTCAGAGAAATGCCTGCAGCCTTATTTACAAGATGCACGTACACTTCAGTGTAAATTTGCGTACCCTTGATACTAATCTTTACAACAAAAATCGCTCGTTGGAGGAAAATGAAAAGACTTGAACTAATGTGCCTGGTGGCCCGGTAGATATATCCTGTTATACGTGCTTTGCAAGCTTTCCTTTGAGGAAGGGCGAAACAGCAAACCTTCTTATTCTTGCTGCGGTGTTTGCAGCACGTCCAGTCCCAGCGGGGCAAACAGCTTGGACAATCTGTCTCCACTGGCGTCTCTCCCCTGCTGCTCTCCTTGCTTTCCGAAAGGTCGTTTCACTGGAGTGTTGTAAACACATGACTTACGGTATACTTCAGGCCCGACCTGCAGATGCCTCTTGGTTTCTTCTATAAAGTGCCAGCATCTAAATACTTGCCTTTAATAGTTTTTAATGTCGTATATACATGTTGCTGTTACATCAGAGTAGTTTATCTCAAAAGTAATATTGCCTTGATACTCCTACCATATTTGAATTTTCCTATTTAGTTTTATTAAATGAAAAGTTGGCATTGTGCACGAATTCAGTGAGTTGCCGTCCACCCCACAAGTCTCAAACACCTGAAGGGAAGTCAAGCACTGGAACAACAGGAGTTGCATCATGAACTTGTAGAATGGACTTGTGCACTGAAAACTGCTGTGCACATGAACTGCACAGCCGCTGCGCCAAATTCTGGGCCAGAACGGCATTGAATGACAAAGAAATGTTGGAAATCTGTGTGTAGTGGCACTCCTATATACAGGTGCATATTTACTACTTTTGAGAGTTAAAAAAAATCCTAGGAGTGTGGCTGATAAGCTGCAAACAGGCCCGGACTGGCCGTTGCGGGCACCGGGCAATCCCCCGGTCGGCCGCATGGGTGGGGGCCGGTTTTGGGCCCCAGCGGGCCGTTTTTATTACAGGGCCGTTTTTTGCAGCATAGCTGCAAAAACGGCCCTGTAACAAAATCGGCGAAAACCGGCCCTGGCAAAGAGCACGGTCGCACCACAATCCACCCCCTGGGGGGAGGGGGAGGCCGGCCAAGCACTTTGCCAGGGCCGGTTTCGGTTCCCAGTCCGGCCCTGGCTGCAAAGGTTTCCAAATATGCTACATGGAGAGTCATGTGATACTCCATGGGCTCCCATTTTGCCTGTGAGTGCACATTGTGCAATTATGCACTTTAAAATTGGAGCCGGATTTGCAAATCAAATCTTGTTCCTGTGTTTCCGAAGGGAAAATATGTTTTCCTGTAAAAAAAAACGCTTCCTCACACACCCTCGATGTATGGAGGTGGTCCATCCTCCTTCTTACACCGGAATGGTGGAATTACTCTAGTCCTGTGTTGGAGTAGAACACTGACCATTTCCAGGGTGAAAAAGGTTTGGATCAGAATTTGTGAATGTCAATAAACTCATGAGTTTGAGGATCTTCAGAAACCATGCCTTGATCAGCCTACTCCCCAGCGTGTACATGGGATTTACATCTGCAAATTTCACATGTCCACAATAATACAAACATGTACACCTGTCACAAATTCTTCTCTCAATTCCTGACAGTCATAAACGAAACCAATGGCTTTGTGAACCTGGCCTTTGTTTCAGAGAGCTGTGGCGTGTGAAGTTCGGCACCTAAAGAAAAGAGTTATTGAGTTAGCGTAAATGCTGGAGATAGCACATTATACTGAAAATGAGCATAAGACACACCTCTGTGTCTGTTTGCTGTTGCAAAATGAGTTAGTAATACAGCCTTAAGTTTAAAACATGGTAGTGCAAAATCAGTGTAATTCACAATATTTTTCCTAGTAGTTCATGTGTTATTCCATATATGTTACAATAGGCCTTGTCTGGGGGTTTTAGATTAGTAACAGTCCAAGTGATTCACTTAGTTCACAGAGCCTAATTTGCTCTTCTATGGCTCATTCCACTTCCTCCAATATGTTATGGTTCTAGTAATTTCGGTCTTGAACGCTTTCTCTCTAGATCAGAGCATCCTTATGTGGGAAACAATTTCTTTTTCTTTTTTTTTATTTCAAAAAGTTTTTATTTAGAAGATTTTCTAATACAGTACAGTAGTAATGCGGGGGGGGGATATTTACATCGGGGAGTTCTTGGCATCTTTCTGGTTACATGGTTGCCCCAAGTATACATAGTTATAGGCTGATTTGCCCCTAAAGTGTTTTAATCAATAATTGTTTTTCACTGGAAAATGGCATAAAAATCCGTAAATTTTAAGGACAATTAATACTATCCCAATATTTCGAGAGAATATTATAATCTAACAGAATTACCACTCATCATAGGGAAGTTTCAAAGAACGTTTTGGAAGTATTTTATTCCCATCTTAACTCAGCACCCCTCAACTAGCAAGTAGATTTGGTAAACATTTTACTATAAGAAAAAACTTTAGAAGCAGCAGCCTTTACTCCAACACACGCTGTTATGTAGGTTGCTCCAAATATTTGTTCTCCATTCTTGCTTTAGTCTATAGCCCATGCCTTAACTTTATTCTTTGTTAGTCCCTGAATATGTTATTGCACTGCAACGAGGTGAATTTCCGCAGTCTGCAGCCTACCTTCCTCCAAGTTCTCACAGTCAAATTGGATTTGTCTATCTTCATTGTAAACAATACTTCTTTGTTATTAGCCTCCTGTTCCCTTTTAGCTGATTGGTCACTTTTCAAACTTTGCATTCCGGTCTCCACCTTTCTCTCCAATCCGTAAATCTTTAACAAACATTACACTCCTGTCACCACTGTTTTTATGACCACAATTATTTTACTGACCCTAAAACCTCCAAGGAGATCCAAGCCATATACACCTACAAAGAGGTTCTTTTGTCAATTATTAATAGTAAGATCTGCTAGCTCACCCTTCATTCTCTCTGAAATGGAGGCAGGGAACCTTTTTTCTGTTAAGAGTCACCCTCATGATTCCCACTCACCTAATAAACACCTCTTGAACAGTAAACCTGCTGGAAATTCTCCCTTTATTCTAGTATCGGCTAAAAAATCAACTGCTCTCCCACAGCATTGGCCAAATCTTCACTCCCATCATGGAATATCCATTTAAGGAAAGAGGTGTCCATCTTTGCCAACAGCAAGTTTCAGCACACCCAACCTCATCCCAAGCTGACTATGCTAGTCCCTATTGTTTCTATAGCCACTTCATACTTACCCACCAGCATTAGGCACAGGAGTACCATTAGGGTTAGTCAGGTAGTACATAACCTCAAAGGTCTTGTGCTATAAGCATAACCTCTGGATCTGCTTTTGACGTCCGCATTCTGAAAGCATCAGTAATCATTGTTGCAACCATGAACAACTTTTCAAGTATTCTTATGTTAAACTTTAGGCATCTAAGTATCAGAGAATACAATAGCCCAAGAATATGCACACACTTGAATCCTGATTTAGAAATTGGCGGACAGCTTACTCTATCAAAAATGTGATGGAAGTCCCATCCACCTTATTAAAAGTGCATTATATCCTTGAAGCAGTTGCAATAAAGCAGACATGATATCCATCACGTTTCTGAACGATTAACCATCTGCCAAACTCTAAATCAGGATCTTATTTAAATGCCTGTAGAAAACACAGCATCAGTGCCAACAATTTTTTGACTTTAGGACATCATCACTTAACAACTATCTTGCAGATTGGGTAAAAATGTTGCCAAGAAACAACTTTGAAAACAGAAGAAAATTACTTCTTTCTCTTTTTGGGAAACAGTTTCTGTTATCTGTTTCCAATTTACCACCATTTTTCTCGATGTCTCTAATTCATCTACTTTTTTACTTGATCCTACTGATCTTTTTCTCACACTCTGCATCCTTATCCTGGTTCTACACATCTATTCCGAGCATGCACTGGCTGTAACTGAAAGACTAAATATTCTTGTGTTTACAAATGCACCATGAAGCTGTACATGCATCATCATGTTCATGACTCTGATTAGCAGTCATAGCATACCTCAAAGGAGTAACCCCCACATGCATCATTGTTGGTATTTGTGATTCCTAAATTGCGAAAATTAAGGAATCGCAATTTAGAAATCGCAAATACCTATGCATTAAAAATTTGCATTTTAATTTGCGATTCCTTATTATTCCTTATTTGCGATTCCTGATTTTGCGAATCGCAAATAAGGAATCCCTTTACATTGATTCCTATGGGCCTAGAGGCCCATAGGAATCAATTGGAAGGCATTCACATTTTGCAAACTTCAAATTGCAATTCCCAAAATGTGAATGCTATTTCACGGGTGCAGGGGGGGTCCAAAAAACCACTCCCTGCACCCCTGAAAATTAACTGTAAGTGCAATTTACACACACACATGACCCAAGGACATGTGTGTGTGTAAATTAAAACTTTCAAATATGCAACTAGTGCATGTTTGAAAGTGTTCTGTAAATTAGCATGAAGTTCAACTTCATGCTAATTTACCCCTTCCAAATTGCGAATTCGCAATTTCAAAATAATCATGCATTGCATTTAAGAAATCGCAAAATGGTGATTTCTTAACTATCGCAATTTAAGAAATCACAAATAAATTGTGATTTCTTAAATTGCGAAAAAGGCCAAAACCTTAAAGCATCCTATAAAAGGGTTTTGCATTCGCAAACGGACGATTTTTGGGATTCTCACCATTTGCGAATGCAAAAACCCTTGATGCATGTGGGCATAATTGTAGATCCGAACAATTATGTCAATATAATATCCTAACATCTATATATCTATATCTCTCTTTCTCTCTCTCTCTCTTTCTCTCTACATATATATTTATATATATATATATATATCTATATATATATATATATATATATATATATATATATATATATATATATATATATATATATATATATATACATATGTATATATGTTTGGTACGTTGTCATCTCAGCAGCCAATAACTCGGTAAAAAGACGAGGCAAACCCAGTATCTAGTGCGTGTTATTTATTTTCAACCCAACACCACTCTGCCATGACACGTTTCGGCCTGGCGTGTCCTTGATCATATGTATATATGTATATATATATTTGCAGAATCCTTCAGTCATACAACAAAAGATAAAGTCGCTCTCTGGATAATTTTTAGAGAATGAGATTTATTGACTGACGCGTTTCAACCTCATTGTCTTTGTCAAAGTCACTTCCTGACCCGGAAGTGGCTGTACTAAGTGTTTTTTCAAAAGGTCATCAAACATAAATGTATAAACACAAACCAAATACAAACATGTTGAGGTCTGTCAATGACTGAAGACAGACTCAGCTCACGTTTTCATGCAAATTGTACACAACATCACACTAAATAAATGCATGATAAGTTAAACACTATATGACGCGAATCAACAACATCTCAAACCCAGGTGGTTCTCAAAAGGTGGGGATTTTATAAATCTCAGGTAGGCACCTACACGAGTGCGCAAGGTGACAGCAAAATTAATAACGTTAAAGAGCGGCATAAAGCTAATAGGCTCTAAAAATACTAATGCTCTAGTCAAGTCCTCCTAGTGAAAAAACCCAGTGGTACTACGGACAGCAATTCCACCAATGGTAACTATGCCCAGGGGCCATATAAATGGTAGACAGTCAAAATATCGAGTTGTTAATGTCGATGTACCATAATATCGAGTCCAAAATATCGATGGTACGAAATGTCGAAAACAAAAATATCGTCGTAGAAAATATCGATTTATGTGTGTGTTAAAAATATCGAAGACATGAATGTCGAAATCAATAATATCGATGGTGAAAATATCGATTGTCAAAAATATCGATATGTTAAAGTGATGTTTTAAAGTATGTTAAGTAATGATTTATTTATATGTTGTTTATATATAAGATCATTTTTATATATAATTTTATTATTTTTAGTAAGAAGTCTAGGAGCGGGATGTAGAGTTTATAGGGGATAAGGGTGGGTAGTGTATTAAAAAAGTATAGTGTAAATATGGAATAATAAATTTCGCATTTGAAGAAAATTTATAAATTTGCGAAATTTTAATCAAAATATTTATAAATGCGAAATTTTATATAAAATTATTGAGTATTGTTAAATTATTTCTTCTTTGATTTTGGATATATATTAATAAATGGTGTAAATATATCTAAATATTTATTTTTTTACTAAATAATTGTATATTAATGTTAGGAGCGGGATGTAGAGTTTATAGGGGATAAGGGTGGGTAGTGTTTTAAAAAAGTATAGTGAAATTGTAAAATTTTAAATTTCGCATTTACTTTAGATTTCAAAATTTCGATATTTATAAAAATTGTTTGGGAGTAGTCGAAATTTGAACGAAATTTAGGGAGTACATTAAACATTATGAATAATTTTTGTGTATGTACAAAAAAGATTTTTACATAATAAAATATTACATTACATATTTATATTATTTTTACTATAAATTTAGGAGCGGGATGTAGAGTTTATAGGGGATAAGGGTGGGTAGTGTTTTAAAAATATATAGGGTAATTATATAAATTAAAATTTCGCAATTTCATATAAATTTGCGAAATTTAAAAAATTAAAATTAATATTTCGATATTTGCGAAATGATATCGATTTTATTCTAATATAGTATTTATTTTTAAAGTTTGCTGTTGTTTATGTACTAAAATATATTAGTAATTATACTATTTTCATATATTTTCTGAAAATATTTGACTAATTATGTTATGAGTGGGATGTATATTTTCAAGGGGATAAGGGTGGGTAGTGTATAAACAAAGTATACTCTAATTATAGAATTAAATGTTTCGCCTTGTATTTCATTTTAGTTTCGAATCGAAATTTTATATAAATATTATTAAAATACGAAATTATGAACACTATTATGTTGTTGTTCTAATTTGAGGTATTTTGTGTATGTAGTAAAAAGAATCAAAAATATATAATGTAGTAGATATTAAATAAATAAATGTATCATATTTTTAGGAGTGGGATGTAGAGTTTATAGTAGGTTAGGGTGGCTAGTTTTATCAAAGGTACATTTTGTGCGTTTAGGGTCTTGTTTTTGTGTATGTGCGAAGGGGTATTTTAACTGTTCAGGGTCAGTTTTTGGTTTGTGTGTAAAGGGGTAGTTTTAGGTTTCAGGCTCAGTTTTTAGTTTGTGGGTAAAGGTGTTTTGTCAGGTTTCAGGGTCAGTTTTTAGTTTGTGGGTAAAGGTGTTTTGTGAGGTTTCAGAGTCAGTTTTCAGTTTGTGGGTAAAGGGGTATTTTTAGGTTTCTGGGTCAGTTTTTAGTTTGTTGGTGAAGGGGTTATGTTAGGTTTCAGGGTCAGTTTTTAGTTTGTGGGTAAAGGGGTATTTATAGGTTTCAGGGTCAGTTTTTAGTTTGTTGGTTAAGGTGTTTTGTTAGGTTTCAGGGTCAGTTTTTAGTTTGTGGGTAAAGGGGTATTTTTAGGTTTTAGGGTCAGTTTTTAGTTTGTGGGTAAAGGTGTTTTGTAAGGTTTCAGGGTCAGTTTTTAGTTTGTGGGTAAAGGGGTATTTTTAGGTTTCAGGGTCAGTTTTTAGTTTGTTGGTAAAGGAGTTTTGTGAGGTTTCAGTCAGTTTTCAGTTTGTGGGTAAAGGGGTATTTTTAGGTTTCTGGGTCAGTTTTTAGTTTGTGGGTAAAGGAGTTTTGTGAGGTTTCAGAGTCAGTTTTCAGTTTGTGGGTAAAGGGGTATTTTTAGGTTTCTGGGTCAGTTTTTAGTTTGTGGGTAAAGGAGTTTTGTGAGGCTTCAGAGTCAGTTTTCAGTTTGTGGGTAAAGGGGTATTTTTAGGTTTCTGGGTCAGTTTTTAGTTTGTGGGTAAAGGTGTTTTGTGAGGTTTCAGAGTCAGTTTTCAGTTTGTGGGTAAAGGGGTATTTTTAGGTTTCTGGGTCAGTTTTTAGTTTGTGGGTAAAGGAGTTTTGTGAGGCTTCAGAGTCAGTTTTCAGTTTGTGGTTAAAGGGGTATTTTTTGGTTTCTGGGTCAGTTTTTAGTTTGTTGGTGAAGGGGTTTTGTCAGGTTTCAGGGTCAGTTTTTAGTTTGTGGGTAAAGGGGTATTTTTAGGTTTCAGGGTCAGTTTTTAGTTTGTGGGTAAAGGTGTTTTGTAAGGTTTCAGCGTCAGTTTTTAGTTTGTGGGTAAAGGGGTTTTGTGAGTTTTCAGAGTCAGTTTTCAGTTTGTGGGTAAAGGGGTATTTTTAGGTTTCAGGGTCAGTTTTTAGTTTGTGGGTAAAGGGGTTTTGTGAGGTTTCAGGGTCAGTTTTTTGTTTGTGGGTGAAGGGGTATTTTTAGGTTTCAGGGTCAGTTTTTTATTATAGGGGTACAGGGAAAACATAAATTAAGATTATTTTTAATTTTAAATTATTATATTAAATTAATTTTAATGCGATTACATTATTAATTTTTAAACATTTCATTTTTTATAGTAATTAATTAATATTTAATGTCCTGCAGTTACTTAAATTAATTGTTAATTGGTGTTGGAAGAGTAAATTTAATATGTTCTGTGTTCTGCACTTACTCTAATTAAATGGTGATTGAATTTCTAATTGTAAATTAATTACTGTTTTTGAGAAGAAATTACCGAAAGAAAATGGTTATTGGAGTCGGAATATTTAAAATTTAATTATGTGTATTTCAAAAATTGATATTATATGTATATGGGTGTATGAATAATAATTTTTATAACTTCAGTGTATAGTATGTTATTTATTTACATGTGGTATATAGAAATAGATATAACATTACACTTATAATACATTTGCAAAAATTCATAAAAATGATTTAGTCATAGGTAATACAAAATAATGACACCAGTTTTCTTTCCAGTAAATTTTTTTATTCAACACTTGAAATATACGAACATATATACATTTTATTAAGCTATGTTTGGTATACATATAAAAAAAAATGGAGGACAATGTCTTTTTATTAATCACATTTTATAGTAATTTTCTTGACAAGTACTTTTAATTTGTAGAGAAAAAATGGTTAGTTCACATAATGTAATGTATGATATTATACATACATAATACTATTATTGTTTCTTAATAAAACATCAACATGTGTAATGAAAAACATAAGTCACTAATTTTTAATACATATAGTGATATACTGATGATGATATTAACATATGAACACTTTTAAAATTATAATATAATATAAATATCCTAATTAGAACATGGACATCATCATCAATGATTCTTTTAACATTACAATATTCTTATGTATGATTATTATTATTAATAAATACGTTTTAATAATAACAATTTTCACATATTAGTCATATTGTAAACATTTAAATCTGATAAACAAAAACAATATTACACATTTAGTTATATAATAATTTTAATAAATATTACATTAAATATTTTTATTTTTTTGTACTTAATGTAATAAATATTAAAAGTATGTAATATATAATTAATATACAGGCAAATACATTTTATATTCACAATATACTATACAATTTTTTTAACATTACACATAATTTCGAGCCATATTTATAACAATAATCGACATTTATTGTAGTTCTTTTCACAGTTACATATAATTTGGATCGTTTCTTTTGTAACCACTCTTTGTCTTTTTGCGTTATTTTGGTAAATGGAAAGTCGCGGTTGGAAACAGATTCACTTTTGAGTAGGTACGAATCTACTTTTATATTATTAAAGTATTGTAAATTATAATTAAAGGTTATATTTTGGTATTTTGGGGTTGAGAATTAAAGTATGACTATTTACATATAATGGAGTGGAATCAATACGTATTTTCGGTCACGCATTTTTGAGCCATTTAAAATAGTTGGAGTTAATGAGTATGTGGTATAATTTAATGAAATTATAAATTAATAGGAATATTATCTTTAAATATTCTGGGATATTCGTTAGTGTTATGTCGGTGGGATTGTTTAGCTGTTTTTTTTTCTCGTATTTTGAAACAGCTATTTCCGTTTCCGATAATTTTTTTTTAAGGGAAAGGAAGTGTGTTTCAGTTGTTAGAACGGAGATGATTTACATTCTGCCTTTATATTTTGAGTTCGGTGATATATTTATCACACTTTAAGATAACAGTCGTTATTGTAAATGGCATTTAAATAGTCGTTTAATTTGGATGATGGATAGTTTTTGTAGAGTTAAAGAAAACATAATTAATGAATCGTTGGATTAAGTGTTTGATATTTACACATTGTATTGTCGGATAAAGGATTATCTTTATGATGTTCTATTTAAAGGTAAGTTATAAATTTATGTTCTTTTATTTGGATGGAAGCAGTTTTTAAAAACAAATATTGTGATATAATAATATATTTATTTAGTCTTTTTAGAATAGTGTTAAAAAATAAATTAGACTAAATAAATATTTTTTATTATATTAAAATATGTGTTTTTTTAAATTAAGGATATTGTTTGATCTCTATCAATTAATTTAGTTATAGCAATTAGTTCAATGTTTTGGCTATCATTTTTAAATATTCCAGTCCTCTTGTTGTAGGATATAGTTGGACTTGCTGTTGTAGATATAAATACATTTGAGCAGTTTGTCTAGAGAGTTTTGGTTTCAGTTGTATGACTGATTGCTGCATACGTAGTTCCTGAAAGCTTTGCTCTTTTTGTATAGCTGAGACTAGCTTGTGTAATGTAGGTGTTGTACGTCCAGTAGAAGAGAGGAAGGCATTGTGCCAACCTTCAACAGCATTGTTCGTTTTTGCTTCTTGGTTGAGTGTTGGTAGATAGACATTCCACCAGGGAATTGCAAATTTTGGCTGGCGTCTGTGGCCTGACCTATGTAGTCTTCCTACCCAGTTGTCCTCAAAGTAATCTAAAAGTGGGGCAAGTCTTTGCTCATTTTGGGTGTAGAAAGGACTTTCAATTAACAAATTGTAATGTTCGGCCACATCAGTTACTGGTACATATGCCAGAGCAATGAGATGTTTGATCTGGTATGCAAAATTTATATTTGTTGCATACTCAACACTAAGGGCAGATTTTTGTAAATGTCTCCAGAGACATTGATTGAAATGAAAATAACATCCTTGAATGGATGTGTGTGGGTACGTTTTCAAAATAGAATTAATCATAGCTTGCTCGAAGTCTATGATGATTTTCATTGGGAAGTAGTCAGAACTTTGTTCCTTTATTTTTTGTAAGATTTCAGAGTAAGTAGTGGCTTGTTTGTTTGGTAATAAACAATATATGAAGGGGATACAGGTATTATGATATTGCCCATGAATTGTGTATAAATGGTAGAAAGGTTTTGGGCATATAGAAAAAGTACCATCCATCATCCAAGTAGTACTTTCAGTTAATTTTTTTATATTGTTATTAGTTGCAAACATGATTATTCTTTTGTCCTTGCTATGATTGTCATAAAATATAAATGGCTCCTCATTATGAGTAATTACAAGCTCTGGCGGAATTATGACTTCTTCAAAAGTTTTTGGAGTTGGTATATTGGGTCTACTTGCTTTTTTGGTTCTTGCTATTGTTCTTTTAATGGTAGCAATAGATGGTAGCTGACCTCTTGCTTCTTTGGGAACTTTAGGTAGTAATTCTTTCAGAATTACGTTGGTAGGTAATTCTGATCTGGTACTGAATTCCTTGATATTTTCAAGAGTGGATCTCACTTCTATTTCGGAGATGTTTGGTGGGTGATTATGTTCAGTGGTATTTATAACACTAGTTTCCCTTGTTGTAGCACGGCCATAGCATTTATTGGAGTAATATTTTGTACACTTCCAATTCACTTTAAGGTCTTTTTGTTTCTCTTGAGTATAAATGTAGCCCATATAGCATAACAAAAATTTCCCTTTCTGAGAAGTAATAAATCTTGCATCATCAGTCATTCTTTACTTCTGGTATCTAGAAAAGTTAATATACAAATATTAATACAATATGAAATGTATAAAAGATTTTAAATAAAGCTAGTATTCTTCTAGTAATTTACTTACCAACAGTAATGTTCTATTTATCGAAAGTAGATGCTTGTTCAGTTAGATGTTGTTCTTGTATTGCCACGGTCTGTTGAGAAATAATTAAGTATGTTATAGGAAAAGTTACCACTTTTTTGCTTGGTAACTTATTTTTTACGTTATAATGTCTCTAAAAATAGTTTTGTTTATAGAATGTAAAAAGAGAAATTTCCAAGATTATACTAACAGATGCATAAAAAGAGTCATTTTTATTTCTAGTACATTCTATAGAGTTTATAAAGACTAGTTATGTTTTATTTATGAACTTACCAAGAGAATTATAGTAGTAGCAGAATGTTTGTTCTTTGATGTGAATTATCTGTTTTCTGTACCTTTGAGTTCTGTTTAGAGAGAAAGATGATGAAAATTACTAATGCGTTTATATGTATATAAATAATACACATTTGTTATAAAGCATTGTTACTTAATTGCTAAAAAGAACCGAGGATGACACATGTATTATGAGTAAAAGCACATTAAAACATATTTAAGAACAGGAAGAAAATATTTTTTACACAGCATTGTAACTTTTTTTTCCAAAAAATTCTGCCAGCACAATATGTATTAAGATTTACAGGCTAAGTATAGAGTTTTAAATTAGGCCAATAGTTGGCTAAGAACGCTAAGTAAATGTTAAACATATGTAGATACCTTTTTTAAATGTAAAGTGTCCTGTATCTTGAAGTTGAAGTATAACTTGATTTGTTTGTAGAGTCTGTTTAAAGGTAAAGTACATAAAGAAATAACAAATTAGGTTACAAATCTTGGTCTATAATTAATAGACAAAAAAATTAGAATTTATTAACAGAGTTATATGATTACTTACTTGTAGTTTTAGGACGAATTTTCTTGAAGAGGAGAATATAGATGGTGCTCCCAAAATTGGCAGTATGTGGTCACGAAGAATATTTCCTGCAACTTGTATGGCTGTTTGTGATTGGTTTATATAGTCTATGTGTAATTAAGTTTGCCATCTGATTGGTCAGATATGTAAAGACGAGTTACTATTGGTTAGTTTGAATTTTTTTTAAGTAAAACATTTAAGATATATCTTCTTATATAGTTTATGTTAAGGAATTAAAATGATATATTTATGTAAAATAAAAGTCTTGTTATAAATAAAGTTTATGTAAAATGAGTACTAAGTATTAAATAAGTATGTTTACAAAGAGTTTATATACAAATTGCGTCAGTTAGCGAAAACATAATATTGTACACTAAATGTTACTTAATAATTTGAAAATACATTAGTGAAGTCATTAGAAATGTGTGTATTACTTAGAGAATAGATTTATTGGTGTTATATATAAAAAAAGGAGTATAATTTAGCTATCGATATTTTGATATTGACGAAAATAGTGCTATCGAAATTTTTGTATTCGATATTATTGTAGTGTGGTATATGTAGTATTGAGTGTCGATATTATGGTAATCGAAAATAATGCTAACGATATTTCTGTAGACGATATTTTTGTGCATCGATATAGTTTGCTCGATATTTTTGTAGTTTACATGTTAAGTATAGGGTGTCGATATTAGTGCTATCGATATTAGAGACTCGATGTTATAGTAGGTCGATTTTTTGGAAATCGATATTCTGTCAGTGATTCCATATAAATAAACGAAGGCGAAGAAATAATTAGAAAAACTATATGATTAGGCAATCATAAAGTCTGGAGACTTGATGCAATGTGGCATCACCGGCTTGGTGTAAAGACTTCACGACCCCACAGCTAAATAAAGATAAAATATAATACGCAAAATAAATAAACAAATAAAATCAATTACAGAAAAACACTCACGATACCCCACCCTAGGTGCTGTATGAAGGGAGTGTGGAAAAGTGGATACTACTAATTCAAGCAGCCGCTTGAAAAGGGGTGACAGTCCAGTTGTAACAATGAAAATGCAGTTTAAAGGGGGAGACTGGAAAACGGGGTCAAAGGGGCCCAAGGGGGGGTTAGGATGCTCATAGGAGTTAAAGAAAAGGCAGGACAGTGCCAACTGCCGAGGCTGAGAGTGGGGAGGACGCCTAGGCAGAGATGGTGAAAAGACCCCTGGGCGGTTTTAATTTTCATGCATCAAGTAAATAAAGAAAGATAGCAATATATATAGTGTCCAAAAAGGGGGTGTAAGGGCACCACTTGTACATAGTATCTTCTCCGAGATGGACGTGAAGGTCTTCCTCATGGTTGAGACCTCCGGGGATATTGCTCTGTAGGCAGATGATATACTCTGATTCCAGGCGCTGTAGGTTGAGTTCGTGGTGCAGAAGGGGGTGGTGATGGACAGAGCATCCGAATCAATCAAACACTCACACCCAGTCGAAGGTTGAGTTCGTGGTCATCTCCTCGGGATGAAATGGAATCCTGTCAATTTCAAAATAAGAGATCTTAGAACTAATGTTGGTGATTTCTCAATGTTCCAACTCACAATGCTTGGCAACTGTATAGTTAAGATCCCTGTTCCTAACAGCGCGCAGGTGCTCTAGAATACGCTTTTCAACTGTAAAGATGGTGCTACCAACGTAGCGCAGACCACAGACCCAAACCAGGACATACAGAACAAATTCAGAATTACAATTAATGAATGATAGTATTTTCTCACTTCTACTAACTAGCAGCTGATAGCTTTTCACATTGCGACTGTTGCGATTGGTCTACAATCCACTCACACTAAACATTTTATTTATGCAGCCTATAATAAATTTTGGAAACTATCACAAATGGAAGCAGCATTGTGTTTACGTCAAATTGATCAAGATAATTTGGACAAAGTTCTTACAGTGGTTGAGATCAGCATAAACACACTGACCTCTTGTATATATGCATTCGACAATATTGTGTCATCTGTCATTGATATTGTTCGGAATGAAGTATCAAGTGTCCGCCACCTACCTGTGTGTTCCAGTAAGACCGAAGTGCGTATTCCTAAACAACATCTGTATCTGTTTGTTTTGTCTAGGTGCTAGGGCCGGACCAGAACAGAATAACACAGGGCATTGTTGTTTGACCTTGTTCACAATGTGCAGACTAATTCCCTGGAACCTGCAAGGCCTGAACACAGTGGTAGGTTCTTATGTGAAAATATGAAAAGAGGTTTTCGCAAAATAAAAACAGGTAGTAACGTGTGCAAAGCAGCAGACAGTCTGCTGTGTGCTCATGCTAACTTAGGGAAGACGACAATGTCCCCATGGGCCAAGTGGCACCCTCCCCTTGGTCAGGATGTTAGCCCTGGACTAATACAGAAGTCACTGCTAAGCAGAACCAAAGCGACTTTGCATATATATATAATATAGGTGGGTGGACTTTCAGAAAGCGCCTCAAGACTAAACCTGGGCGTAGTTCGTGAAGTAGCGCTACGCGTAGCTATGCAAAGTGGACTTCCCACTACGCGAGCTACGCGTAGCACTACGCGAACTGCGTAGTACCCTGTTTGCGATGATTGCACATTGCGGACAAGCATCCGGCACTGTGCAATCATCGCAAACAGGGTACTACGCAGTTCGCAAATGGCATCTTGCACAGTGTGAGCTGTCTTTTACTGCCACTCGAGTAGATTTTTACTCGAGCTGCAGGTTTCTCAACGCGGACTGGTAGCTTTTCATCGCGAGCGGTCGCGAGCATGTGCAACCACTCGCAATGAGAAACCCAAACTCCCCGCATTGAGAATCTCGCTGGGAGTTTTATTTTCCACGCTCGCGATCGGCAACTTGATGTTGCTGGTGGCGAACGATGAAATAGTCTCACCAAGGATGTCATTTTGTTTGGTGGCGGTCACCAACTTGATTATGAGGACTGCAGGCAAGCAAAAAATGACCGCTGCACTAAGCTACGTGTTTTTGCACTGTGCTACATGCAGTTCACATAGTGCAAAGTAGCGCAAACTTTGCAAACTATGTGAGCGTAGCGAAGTGCTTTGCCCAGGGTTACTCAAGACCTGGCTCTCTGGTTGACTCGGAGCAGCCCCCCACCGCCCCCAGCGCGGCGAGACCCTCACGAGTGAGTTGTGCTCTTCACAATTCCCTGATTGATTCAACAAGTGCTTAACTTTACAACAAAGAAAGTTTATAGTTTTCACTGAAACATTTCTGCTTCACACAGTAGGTATATAGGAGAATGGATGTCGAATAAAAACTACCTCTCTTCAACTCTAACCACAAACTCCTGTGTGGCATCTGGAATTTGGGTCTTCTACTTACTCATACCGCTGCACAGGAACTCTGTTCCTGCTGAAATAGCCCTACCCATGCTCTCATCTCATCCTACATAAATCTCAATATTGATCTGTGTAGGACTTGGCCCTTTTTGGCTAAAGCCCCTAAACTTTTTGTTTACCCCTACACCTTTTTGCTAACATGGTGTTGCCAACTTAGATGCTTTGGACACGTTGCCACTGCTAAACAGTGTCAAAGTGCAAGTGCTCCCTGTGTAAAGTGTAATGGTAATCGGTTGTCCATGATTGGTATGTTTGCCTTACTAGTAAAGTCCCTAGTAAAGTGCACTATGCGTGCCAGGGCTGGTTATGTTAATGCTACTAGTGGGCCTGCATCACTAATTGTGCTACCCACACAAGTAGCCTTAAAAAGGGAGCTCATGCCTGCCATTGCAATGCCTGCGTGCAGTTTGTTAAACTGCCATGTTGTTCTGTCAAGTACACTCACTCGCCAGACCTTACCCTTCCCTTTCTATGATTATCAGACACCCCTATGGTAGGTCCAGGGTACCCCCTGGGCAGTGTGCAGTGCATGTGAAAGGTGGACATGTACTAAGGTGTGTGCCATGTCCTGACAGTGAAACAATCTCCATTTCGTTTTTCACTGTGGAAAGGCCATCTTGTCCATGAGATAGAATGGGAAGGCTGTGTAATATGTTTTCCAGCCTATCTTCCCAAAGGCTTAGGATGGAAAGGTGAAGTTTAGTATGCCTGAACTCACAATGTAATAACACATCTTTTTATGAAGGTGGTTTTTGCATTGTGTGTTTAGAAGGCACTCTTTTTGAAGTGGATTGACTGTCTGGATTTGAAAGTGATAGGAGCTGGGGAATGTCTTGACCCAGGGGAGGAGGTGAGACAGCAACAGGCTGACCTGCATCTGGAGTGTAAGGGGAGGAGAAGCCCCTAGAGGTGAAGAGGCCTGGGTTGCTGCTATAAAACAATTTTCCCATCTCCTGCTGTTTGATTGAGAATCGAGACCCCCACTCATCAAAGGAAGAAGGTGTCACTGGCAGGGAGGCACCCAGAATTGGTCAGTGCCCCCTGAACACAAAGACTTCAAAGCCATTGAGGGGTATAACTATGAGAGCTGAAGCCCATGAACTTTGTAGAATGGCTTGATCAAGTGTGAACAAGACTGGAGCTACTTCGTGGTCAAGAGGAACTTTTCCAAGGAAGAAACAACTGAATAGATTGAAGGAGAGGGCTAACCCTTCCTGTGTGTTCTGGGGCTGGCCTGCAGTTTGCTGTTTTAACCAAGGAAAGGCTAAAGGGACTTTGCTGTGTGCTGTGTCCCCCTGCTTGAAAGGACTTTTCTGTGTGCTGTGTCCTGAAGTAACTTATCCCAAAGGGCCCGAAGTGAACTAGCTCCCTGTTGCGGAAACACAGGAACACAAAAGTTTCCAGGAGAATCTCAGCGGGGCTGTGTGCTCGTGCTTGTTGCAGCATGAGACCCTCGTAACGTGTGGCCTGTGGTCGTGGGCACCTGGAGTCCAAGCAAGGATCAGCATCGTGGTGTGCGTGTACTTTGTGCAGTCTGAACACCCTTGTGAGGATTGTCCAGTTATCATGTGCACAGGAATCGAAGTGAGTCTCGTTGACGCTGTGTGCATGTGCGTTGTGCACCTTGAGACATTTGTGAGGATTTGCCTTGTTATCGGGCATCCGGAATCCAAGTGAGTCTCATCGACGCTGTGTGCATGTGCGTTGTGCACCGTGAGACCTTCGTCGGGGATTTGCCTTGTTATCGTTCACCCGGAGTTAAAGTGAGTCTCAGTGACGCTGTGAATGGCATCTTCATGCAGCCTGAGACCTTTGTGTGGAGTGCCCAGTGATTGTGGACTCGAAGCTCAAGGAAGTCTCAGCGACACTGTGTGCGTGTGCCCTGTGACAGCCTGAGATCTTTGTAGCAGTAGAGGGCCGGACCGGCAGTACTGGTGGAGCTGAGCTGCCGGCTTGAGGCCGTCGTTGCCAAGTCCCAAAGATTGCATCAGAGGCCCAAACCACTGGACGAGGAGAGGAGAGTGAGTTCACGCTCCGCAGGTAACGTGTGTTGACTTCTGGCTCAGAGGGAGACGCTCTCCACCTCTCATTCACTTTAGCAGAGCGAGCCTCTGCTTCGGCTCGTATCGTGGTCCATATTGCCAAGGGAGTAGCCGTACCGGGGGCGGAGCGCAGAGCTGCACTTTTTGTGTTATACCATTGGGGGCAACTGTTGTCAGAGGCTACCTGTGAGTAAGCATGCATGGTTGAGGGACCGCCTGAGGCACTGTGATTGGTGCCGGAGTGTAGAATGGATTACTCAATTTCTGATAGTGGAGTACCCTATTGTTGTATTACACATTGCAGCATTTTTGCATAACAAACTACCTGATTGTCTTATGATCCATTGCATTGTCTCTGCATAATGAACTACCTGATTAGCGTATTACGCAGTGCATTATTCTTGCATAACAAACTACCTGATTAGTGTATTAACCATTGCCTTGCATCTGTATAACGACATACCTTGTGGTTGTATTATGTATTGCATTATTTTTACATTGCAAAGTACCTGATTGTCATGTTATGCATTGCATTATTTTTACATCGCAAAGTGCCTGATTGTTGCTAACACATTGCATTATTTTTACATTGCAAACATGCCTGATTTTAGCATTACGATCTGCATAACATGGCGTTAGGATTACAGTTGAATGTTTAGAAGTGCTCATTAATATCGCCAGAACTTACAAGGGTGGGCTGGCCTAACAACCGGCCAGGAGAAATATTACAATTATGCATATGTTGAATTTATATTGTGGGGTCTTATCATATATCTTTTTATATAAAGTTTATACTTGTTTTTATGAAACATGTGTGGAGTCTATTTATGGTGTCATCATTGGGTTGCTGTGAGCGTGGTTGCAAATACTTTACAAATTTGCCTTGAAGTTAAGCCTGGCTGCTCATGTCAAGCTACCAAGGGGATGAGCAGGGCTATCTCAGAAGGTGACCTTCCTTTCACTGCCATTGAAACGCGCGTCCCTATTTGGCCTAAGGCACCTACCTCAGCCAACCAGGTATCCTGGCACTAACAATCTGCAATCTAACCTAAATTCTGCACTGAAACTAGTGCTGACAAAATGTATAAATTAAAAATAATTGTTTGTATTATCAAGTTTTTATAGATCCACCACCCATCAAATTTGACACATTCTTTCTGTGTTCCCACCGAGACTGATAATTGCGTACTTATTGTGCACAGGCTGGTATGAACATCATTTCCGGTCAAAATATTTCTCTTGCCACTTCAAATGACTATATAGAATTAATACTAAATGGCCTCATTATGGTGCCCCTAAATTACCTATAGGAATAGTAGCATAGTTTCCGCCCTTTTTCAAATTACACAGTCTGTGGAAATTACGCAAACCTGTCATGCAAGTAGCTGCAAAATCTATGGAAAAGTTTTGCGAAGATGAGGCGTTACCAGGGGGCTCGACTAAGAATTACGAGTCGGTTCTTGAGGTAATTTCTTGTTTCTGAGGGGATTCTCTGGGCTCAACCCCGTTGTCCCCATTAATTTAGCACATCAGAGTTAACGCAACTCCTGTTTCATTAACTTTGGAGGTGCTGAATTAATTCCAACTCACTGGAGCATTCGCAAAGATGTCCTTATTGTTCATGACCAATCCTGAAATGTAACTTAGCAACATCAGTGCAGTTAGTGCAAGGTTAATTCAATGTTCTCAAACAGGCAATTTTCATAAGCAGTAGCTGTTTATGGACAGGATACTGCAACAAAGGGAAGATACAGTCGTCCAGCCAAAATGATTTACTTTGTTGCATGCTAGTAATGGTTGATGTTCATGACGCTGTTCAGGGTTGGATTGGGATTAAAAATCGACCAGGGCACAGTAAAAAAAATGGCCCACATTTGCTTATTGCCTTTCTGCAAAACTTTATAAAAGTGGGTGGGGGCGGAAGGGGGCCTTAAAAAAAATGCACGAATTAATTTACAATGGTGAAACACACCTGAAAACAGGTGAGGCCACTTCTGCTTAGGCCCCTTGCCCAATCTGCATACATGAATGGGCCGGCCCAGCAAGAGAAAAGGAGTGACACCTCTGCCCATTGATAAGAGGGAGGTAATGGACACCTATCTCCCTTCAGAAAAGCCACTCAGGCACCCGCTGGGTCACTGGCTGCATCAAACAAAGCAGAAACCGCCCAAATTGGCCCCCAGGCTGCTCACAAAAGCAGCCCACAGCTGGAATTTGGATACTGGCCCCTTGGGAATTGCCTGAGTGCCCGCGTTACCAATCCAACACTGGCACTGTTCATTGTGACCACCCAAGCCAGCACAGAAACAAGCTAAATCAACGCTAGTAAGTTACTAGGTGTCTGGTATCCTGCAAAGGAAGGAGGTAGTGTCCCAAATTTCCTTTACATTAACCTTGCATAATTTCCAACAGTTTGCATGCCGAGTGTTGCTCTTATTTCCTTGAATTAAGACATTGCACCACACCATATAAATCACATTTTGTGTTGGTGAAAATACTATTGTAAAAGGACTGTAACAAATGAATGAACAAACTGTGAGTGTATGTTGCCCATGTCACGCACAAGTTTGCATTATTGTGCCCTGCAAAATACCTTTTCTTGTCCAGAATGGACAAGTGATCTTATACCAGCATTTTACTTAATAACATGTCCTTTTGTGTGATTTTTGAATTTTCACTGAATTTCCACGAAGGTAATTATGGAAGCTTTGTCTGGGTTTACTCAAGTATTAGGTGGACAATTACTTGGGCCAGGTAGGCCAGCCATTTGGGATAGGATTAGTGCTGGTCAGTGAAATGGAGCAAGGATATCTCACTACCTAGTGAACTTGAGCCTCTGGGTCTGTGGTTTCTAACACTAACGGCTCCAGCCTTCACGACAAGGGAGGACGGATGCAGTCTGTCCCATGTTAATGAGTACAAGCCCAAAAGCTTGAAAGCCTCATCTTAGACTGCACAGGTCTCTCTCAGCCAAACTAGCTGGCTAGCCAGTCGGTTTCATATTACCATGCACAGCAGATGTAGGACCCGATTTAGATGTTGGCAGACAGGTTACTCCACCGAAATATAAATCCCATTGGATATAATGGGATTCATGTATCGCATACAGAATATCTGTCACTGTTGTGTGGAGTAACCTGTCCGCAGAAATCTAAATCAGGCCCTTAGTTTGACGAAACAAAAACAATAAAAAGGGTGCAAAAAGGAAGTGTGCTCGCTATCGGCGAAACCACCCAACTCACCAGCTTTACATTGGTCTTTACTTGGTGCAGCCCTCTTCTGGCTCTTAGAAAACTTCTGAAATAATCTAGAAATAAGGGCAAGAAAATGTATAACAGATTTATTTTTAAAGGTTAAACTATCTACAATATTTGCCTCCTGGGTCAACAAATTTCCAATGCCAATATTCTAAGGAAATGGCAAAGGAAGAAGTTAAGTTTGGTCTGCTATTGCGAAACTGCCTTGTCAATATAATGGAAATGAGAATGAGAAATGCAAGGGAAAGATGTCATCTTTATCAGATACAACTGAGTTTAGTGAAAGGAGTGGCTCCCAGTGTAACAGGAAGAAAGACACTTAATTTGAGGAAAACAGATTTCAAGAGGATAAGGACCAGAATCAGACTAGAATTAATAGAAGTTCCACTGGCAGTGAATGTAATGACAAATGGAACCAATTTAAAGGTGGCATTGCCAGGGCCAGGAGTAATTGTGTTCTCTTCAGCAACAGGCCGAAGAAGGCTGAGAGAGGAGTGCACTGTCAAATGAACATAAGTGCAAGTTAACATTAACACGTCAAATTTGAAGCAAGAGTCCGAGAAATATTAAGAAGCATGGATGTGCACAAATTACAGCGATAACTTGCCAGCTTCTAATTCTGAAAGCTAAAAGTGCACTGTACGACAGACTAAGACACCTTATTGGGAGAAACAGTCATTTGTATTGTCAAAAATATTCTGTTTATTGAAAGAATATGACAGTCAAGCAAGGCTAAACAAGGACAACTCAAAATTGTAGATGATTTTATAAATATTCGCTTTGTGATTTTTTTTGGTTATAAAAAGGATTTAGGATTTTGATGTCCAAATTTATGAAAACCATTAACAGTGCACCTTACGATTGAATAGTCTAACTGTACATAGCAGTATGAATTGATATATAGTTTTCCTCTCGATTGAAATTAGGGATTATCCACCCACTGGAGGCAAATCCCCCACTGGAGGAATCTGGTAATAAAACATGATCTGAAATATGCAATTATACAAATCTAAAGCTCTTCTGATACTCTTACATCATTAATCAGTGTTAAAAAGGTGGACAGCAGCATCCAAGAGAATTTTAATTTTAGAATAAAGTTTGAAATCCAAGGACAAGGCATAAGAAAAATATGCCAAAGGGGATGACATCTGCAGTGTTATGAAGAGCTAATTAAATACCATCCTCAACTTTAGAAGGACAATATATTCAAGTTTATTCCTTCGTAACCATACTATGCTGTATTTTTGTTGTATTTATATTTAGTTTACTTTTATTTGAGAATTAGGAAAATTGGAAAATATCATCTGAAATTAGCAGCTATGGGAAAAAATACAACACAGGCAAGCATGTGGGTATTGAAGGATGATTGAAGATCATTTACACAAGTAGGTTTGGGAGAGGTGGTAGTCATGGTGATGTCAAAACCAGCGGAAGTGCCAAGATTAATGACCAATGTCAGGCAGGGCATTTAGCCCATGATGAATCCTAAAGTGCAAGGCTCCATGTGGGAAACTGGGTACTTGTTTAGAATTAGGTCCTGAGCATGTCTCTAAAATTAAGGAGGGTGATGGTAAGCTGATGCAGAGTCAGATGTTTTTCCATATTGTTAGAGCAGATTCTGAGAAGTCCCTAAATGTAGTGCATTATTATCAGTCATTGGCTGTAGTCTTGTGGTGGCCATGAAAGATGGTGATAATCTATAACTAGTGTATCAATCGTTTTGTTATATTTTGTATACAGGCGATGCAGTTTCAATTGAAGGCCTATTTAGGGAGCCTGTGAATTTTGTATATGTTTCAGACAGTGTGATCAATATTTCACGGTAGATTGCCTTGTATGCTACAACATCTAGACAAGCTTTGACAGAAGCAACAGATGTGGCAGTAGTTGCCAATAGATAGGACAATGTCACAGATCAGTTCCAGTTTAGAATTTGGGTTTTGGTGAGATATGATTTAGCTTTGCAAAAAGGGACAGATCATACACACCTTAGGCTTGTGTTTGACGTGTAAACTAGACATCCAAAACTGAATGAGAGAAAGATTGACTTCACATGGTGGATGTAGTTAACTGATAAAGCCCATTGATATCGAAGGGTGTCCGTAGCGTGATGAAATGAAGAGAGCATGGACTACTGGAGGACACAGCAAGAGCATGAAAAGAGAAAGGTTCCTTAGGGCATGGCATTGTGTATTGTGTGATCAGGTGTGGAGATTTGCCTACTTGTGGATTACGAGTTACCACTGAACATTATTTGCTTCCGTGCTATAGGTGGTGGCCTTTGCTATCTAAAGCTGATATTATATATTTCTTTCTGTTTATAGGGGTTAGAAATTCCACAGTGCAACATAAATTATCAGAGACTCTGAATTGTGTGGTTAATGAAATACTTAAACACAAATAGTCAGTGGTGTATTGAATTAGATGGCTAAATATTTTCCCCGAGGTTAGGTGGCTTTCTGAAAAAATATCCTACTCCTACTGTCACATACGTTGAATAAAAAGCATGCACGAAAATGTGATCTGCTGTCTCTAAGGAGTGATCAAGTGAGTATAGATGAAATTATTCATTCAGACCCCCTCAGGACATCACAATTTCGGAATTAGCAAAACAATTTAAATCGGCACTTTTGTAAAAACCCTGCAAGTTTTAGAAAAGGGACCCCAAAAATGGCCACTGTCAACAAATGGAGGCTGAATCTCCTTATATTGGCTTTGCTCTGTGCTGAGCCTGAGCCAATAAAAGGAGATTGAACAACAGGTTAACAGGAGGTGTTAAATGCTTCTGTTGCCTGCCTTTAAAATGCAAAGGCCCTCCTTCTGTGCTGACAGGCCTCTGCTCTTCCCCTGCCTTTTGTTTCATGGGACCTGCTGCACTTGCCTATTTATTTTTTGCACATTTATACATTCGACCCGAATTGCAGCGCTTTACATGAGTCCCAGTTTCATTAAACTATTTTTTTAGGCACTAGTGAGATTAAATGATTAGCCCAGAATTACAGAATGTTGAGCTGCGCGACGCTGGGGCTCAAATCTAGGGCCTCATTTATGAGGCCCCTTGCGCCATCGGAACTTCACTTTTCATGAAGTTCCGTGGCGCAGAAGCCTGCGTGGTATTTATCAGGCAGCAGTACGCCAGTTTTTGTGGCGTACTGCTGCCTGATAAATATCAGTCCCTTTAACGCAGTGTTCTGCGTTAAAGGGGCGTGCAATGGGTGTTGCTGGGGGCGTTCCCAGCAACATCCATGGCCTTTTCACACTGCCCCTGATTTACGAGAATTCGTAACTCTGAAGCAGTGGCAAAAGCTTGAGCCTCCCCAGGGGAGGCGTAAGGGAGGCGCAACAGCGAGAAATGTCTGTATTTCTCCTCGTATTTCCATTTTCTATGTGTGCTGCATTCTACAGCACACATAGATAGAGGAAAAGCCTCTTGTGATTATTTTTGTACAGAAAGGTTTCCCTTCCTGTACAAAAATAATCTTCCCCGCAACGCAGGCACCCTTGCACCATTGTGCAAGGGTGCCTGCGCTAGCGCAGGCAGCCCATTCTGCGCCGGCGGAGGGGAAAAGGACAGGAATGCGCCGTATCTTATAGATACGGCACATTTCTGCCCTTTTCTTTTGCCGTAGGGAAGCGCAGCAGGAAGGCCTGCTGCGCTTCCCTACGGCAATAAGTCATAAATGAGGCCCCTAAATTCTTATTCTTTAAAGAGGCAGTCCCTCCTTTTTCATCCCGCTCTTTAGTCCTCTTCCTGTGCCTTTTCTTTCCCCCATTTGTGCTTTCTCCTTTTCTATTCTTCCATGGGTGAACCACTCCCAAAGTCCACCCTTTTACAACTTACCACTGATGCTTTGCTGCCTTTCCACGTGTCCTTTATCACCACTACCTTAACTTTTTGTTGTTGTTTTATACTGCTTTTTTTCCTATCTTGTTTCCCTTTCACGCTTTTTTACTTGTATGCTAATTGTATTTTAGAATTATTTGTTTATGACTGGTTTTAGTGCCAATCAAATAGGCCCCAGGTCCAAAGTAGGCAGCTCTCGCCTAAACACCACATCCTCTCCATTTACCACTGGAGAGTCGAGTCACCCCCTCCTGTGCCTCCTGTCTCTGGATGTAAACTCCCCTGCCCCAATAGCACCAGGATACTCAAGGTACCCCCTCTTCTCACTCCTATTGTCACTTCTATATCCCACTTCTAAGTCCCCATTGTACCTGCCCCTTCATTTGCCCCCGGCTGACCTGCCATATGGAACAGTGGTTGTGCGTTGCCAGTTTTGAGATTTAGATATGAATCAGACACCCTCCTGTTCCGAGACGCAGTGCTGATTGACCCTGTGCCTGGTCTCATTAAGTGAGTTGACAGAGTCTCCAGCAGTGACCGAGCAGTATTTTGGTGACAAGCACATATTCTTTCTCCACAAAAAATACAACAAAGTTTGGGGTTTGGTATGACAAATATTGTTTTTTTTTGCTGGAACATTTTCCATCCCAGGACTCAAACGTCTGAAGGTCTGCTTATTGAGCCAATAATGCCCGAAACATTCATTTATTTCAATGTAATCATAGTACTGTAAATATTAATGTGCATTTTCTAGGAGTTAGTAGATAGACGTGAAAGGAAAAAAAAATCAGCAGACTTTTTCTAGATCAGTGCCCATATGATTTTACAACTCCACTCACAGCGACTTTTACATTTCTTTTAACAACTCAAATTACACAGTTTAACTTACAGGTCCCTGCACGTTCTCTCATAACTCCACTTATAGCAGCAGGTACAACTTCAGTTAAGGTTCCATACAGTATTCTACATTCAACTCTTCTAACACGTCCACTCACAGTTACAATTCCCAATCCAGTCAGCTTTACTCTCACCTCCCTCGGTATCTTCATATTTCTAGTCACAATCCCAGACAGCTTTGCTCACATTTTCATTCAGTTCCACTTACATGCTCTAGTCACAACTCCTTTTATAACTCCACTCATTGTTCAACACATAGATCCATTTATAGTTTCACACAGAACTACACTTAGAGCTTCAGTCACAGATCCACTCAAAGTTCATTCATTTCTCCATTCTTAACTTTATGCAAAGTCTTGTTCAATATTCTGCTAATATGTCTATTGCAACGCCATTTAAACTTACACCTACATCTCCACTCAGGTCCTCTTTCTTGTGGGGTAGATTAGTATTTGTATGTGTTTCTTTTAGATTGATGTCTTTCTGAAATAAATCCTATATATAAGATTGCAGTGCTGCATTAGTTGGCTGGTCGGGAAATTGTTGGTGTAGGTGGTTCTGTAAGGATGCAACAATACATATAGAGGTGGTAAACCTATGTTATCTCACATGCAAGAATGCTGATGTTTTGCTTGAACTGAAATAGGGGATCAGCAGCACAAGTGCAGACTTGAAAAATAAAAGGGAAGATTGTGTACTCAGGGAATGGAATTCTATTAATTCCGTGTGGTAGTTGGAAAGACTTGAACGCTAGAGTCACAAAGTGTGCACACAAGCAGCAGGGTGAACTGGTTGAACTGGTTTGGCAGATGCAGTGTTCATTTTTTAAATCAGCAGCAGTTCTATGAGGAGTATGGAGGTGGTGTGTGCTGTTCTGAAGACAAGGATGAGAATTGTAAAGAGGCTCCATTTATTTGGTCAACCTGGTAGTGAGAGGAATATCTGGGTATGCACTGTAATAGTTTGAAGAACATTTGGGTATTAAAATCAATAAAAATATTTTTTAGAAGTCCATGACTTATATAAAAAGTGATTGATTATTGTGTAGATAAAGGAGGCTTATTCGAAAATCAAGTTTGCTCATGAGTATGGTACAAATAAAGGACTATTGCTACAGAACCAAAAGTGCAGGTACACTTTGCAGACGTTCAGTAGTTCAGTAGCTGGAATCTAATTGCAGTAGAGGTGGCAGGTCTGATGTCCTCTAGTGTCCCAAAGTAGACAGGGTGTGAGTGTGTCAAGCGAGGAAGATAGAGTCATACTGATGGAAATTGTCTGTTATAGAGGAGATAACAACAAAGGACAAATGTAAATCTAATGTCTGGTGTCAGAGGGACCGGGTGATTCTACAATAAGAGCAAGATGTGAAAGATGGAAAGGAAGAGAGATATCTATGTTGTTAGCAAATAGGTAGTGGAAAACTTTAAAAGAACAGAATATTTATCTGAAGGAGTTGGTCTACAGGGAAACGAGGAATAGGGATTGGCACTTGGCACATTTCCACTAACTGCAATATATGAAGAATGTGAAGAGCATCACAAGCAAGAAAAGGAATGATGAAAGATATAGGAGTGCAAGTCAACTGATGTGCCACTGATGTTCTAGGAAATCAGGATAGCAAGTATGATGGGAGGGTCAAACTCATTGAATGCTGCTGAGAGATCAAAAAGAATTGCCTAGGCATTTTTGAGACTTAGATGTTGAAGATGGAAACGTATATAAGCGTGATCTCAACTGCATTGCAGTTGATGGAATCTAGATTGAAGGTTTACGCTGTTGTGTGATATTAGAGAGTGGATATGACAGTTGCAAATTAATCGTATGATTTAGAGAAGTAAGCATTGTGAAAATAGAAAAGCAAGCAATGGTCTGTTTCTTTAGTGAAGACATCACTGTACAAGGCTGGAATCCTTAACGGTAGATTCGAGTACTATGAGATTCACGAGAGAGCCTAGGGAGGCAGGAGAGGATCCTCGAGGATGTTGAACAATTTCAGAGGCACAAAAAGGTTGATAAACCAGAATATGAGAATGTGTTTGGCCAGGGATAGGAAGGGAAATAAGCAAGGCAATCAGTCTTTTTGTGAGCGGCGGGGTAAGATTTTGAGGGTTGAGGACGAGCTAAAGATTGTTTGGAACAAATAGAGGGCAAATTCCCCAATCTAATATGCTAGACTGGTATCTATGATGCAATATGAAGGAAGAAGGGCGTTCCAGATACAGCATAGTCACCAGCAGCTGTACTGAATTAAGGAAATGAGGGCTTGGTTGTGGGTATTTTGGCTATGTCAAACAAATATAGTAACTATCCAAGTCAAATGATTTACTTTTATTTGGATGAACCATTTTCATGATAGGATGATTGGAATTATTTTTGACATAAACTTGTGGATTCACTGAGTTGGAACATGCTTTGTAAAGAGAGTGATTTCTCAATAAATTGGCGCAAAAAACCCTTGTGTGTCTATGTGAGAGCACATAATGGGATCACAATATACCCCCAGAGATGCAATATTGTGACCCACTTCATCTCATAACGTTGCAACAAATATTTGTGACATAATATTTTTCATATTCATTAGGGAGAAGCATAGTTGCATGCAGAGTCGTGGATAGTTGTCATGGAGGCTTCATTTAGCCTTCTGTAAATATGTATCAAATTCTGATTCAAAGAGAATGCATATAATATAGAAGCCAAAACTGTTTATTTGATAACTGGCATGTAGATAGGAGATATAGGTTTACACAGCTATATGGAATACACTTGTTCTTGGCAGTTGCAGCAATTGCAGTCAAATAATGCAGTAATTGGAGACTATCTATCTACTTGATATTTTCTTCATGTGGACGCTTCACGTTGAATGTTTCTGTGATTCTCACTGCCTTGCTCTGTAAGTGTTAAGGTTGCAGACGGTCTCTTATTCATCAGCTTTATGCATGTTTTCTGCTTTACTACAGTGCCTTTATTGTTTTACTTAGTGTTGAAATGCTTGCACATCACCTGAGTTGGAGCCTTATTCTGCTCCAATTAGTGCCTAGGTGGTAGCCCCACATCCACCATACTGTTTGCTATTCCTCTTGGATAGAACACTTCCCTGCGTTTTCATCCATGTTTAGCTTATGAACTGCTCATTGTCTCCTTTTTCTCACTATAATTTGTATATATGGCTCACGTTTCTGTGACTTTTGTGTTCTACAAAGCAGCTTCAGACTCATTTTTCATCTACTCTTGGGTGGAAAGTAATCATCAGTTTTCAAAGTAGTATTTCCCACCCATATTGCTATCTTTGCCAACTTCCCATATAAAACCTTCACATCCTTCTGAACAGAAAATATTACCTCTGCTTCCTCCTCTGCACCTTGTACTTGTTGGCTACAGCAGTCAGGCCATAGCACACAGCTAGATGTGTGCTCAGCTCCACCAAAGCTTGAATTGAACATTTGAAGATCATAACCTTTTGGAATTTCTCGAACAATTTTCCAGAACTGTAGGGAGTCTTTTTGTACATGTTTTATATGTGTATCTGTCTAAATGAACGGAAATTATTAGTTGAACTACACTGAATTTCAGAGTTGCATCAATGAAAAAGGAAACGATTCCAGGATACATTTCAATACATATTTCTGGAGTGCAGATTTTTGATTTCACACTGGTTTTGTGTTTGCACCTCATCTATAAAAAGACCTTAAACAGAATGACCATAAACTGAGTCACTAATATCATAGTTCAGGGAAGAGTGTACAACTGACTATGTTGCTTTGGTTATACATTATGTTGTGCAGTCCACCATGTGCACCACATAAATGACCATAATCTCTAAGTGTGATTGATGACCATCTGAAGGTAACAGGTCTCTGGTTTTGTGGTTTGCTACAAGTGCATAAATGAATCTTGAAACTGGTTTTGTACAGTCTGCCTTCTATGGAATCTTTTTTTTAAACTTTTATTGCAGAAAAATCCGTTGCAATGTCATTGCCAGCTTCAGAAGCGAATCTGATTTTTTTTAATAGCAAATGCTAATAATGTAATCACACAGTGGCTTGATAAAATTAACTAATTTACCTGAAACTATGATACAATTCAATCACCAACCTTAAAAGGTAAAATAAACAAAGAATGTTTCATTGAGTTGAAAAAGGATGCTGGGTCTTAATGAATGTTCATAACCTCAAGCCCTCCACATATTAATATCTTAAAATCTTGCAACATCAAACGATACAGAATATATTGGTCTCCAGGCAAGATGTGTTCTTTGGGTCTTCAAGATAGGAGTAATTGGTTGAATTGGCGTTAATGCTAAAGGGACATTATGTACATGGCCTAATCAATCCTAAGTGGTTGAAATTATGAAATTGATAGGTTTTAGCCATTATCAAATTGTCATGGCTACACATGCTTGAATACACCTAGATGATATCTATTCATATCTTCACTTCACAGGTAAGCATGTGTGTTTCTATATTTTTTTGTGTTACAATATAGTCATTGACTAGGTCAGGAGATCTACCTTCATGTGTGTGCTATATAACTGACTATTTATACTAAAAGATCCATTAGGTAGATACATATGATGCTATCTACAATACCTTATTAAAACTCTGTAGGTACCTTAGAAAAAGAAACTGACCAAATCTTTGTAAACAAAGAGTCTTCCTTTTCCCAATTTCTCTTTGTAGGAAAGTAGATTGGCATTTGGAATGGACAAGTGTCCACCTAAAAGGATAAGGCCACCACCAGATAGATGTCAATGAAAGTAAATAAAACAAACCTGTGTTCAATCCCTGGTAACCTAGCACAAATCAGCCACACTTACATGATAAGCAATATGGAAAGAATTTAAGCAGTGTATAAACAGTAAACAAATCACAAAAATTACAAAAAAACTCCACTATCAATATTAAAATAAACTGAAAAATGTTTTGAGTAAAATAAGACTAAAACAGGAATAATCCAACAAGGGGAACTGCAGATATAAATGTTTAAAGAATTACAGTGAAATCCTCCCAAAAAAACAAAGTTGCCAATGTAAGTCGATGATATCAGTAGTCCTGGACCAATGTGCAAATTCAGGCAGACCGTGATGTATCCTAGCTCAGATATGATTGGTGTTGGTGAAAGTCTGGAAGTCAAAAAGGCTTAAAAAAAATTAAGTCCCCCTACAGAAAGACGAGTGTCACTTTCTTGACAAACATTTTTTTACATTTCTTCTAAGTTCCAATGCAGAATGCAATTTTATTAATTTTTTAGAAGAAAATCTTGTCTATGCGAGATGTCACTGAAACTGTAATCCCTGCTGTGGAACCAGAGTTTAGACACCTGAAGCAGGCTATTTTAAGCGCCGCTCTGGAGCTATTGAGATTTCTTGCTAAACAATTTCTAAGTCCCAACTCAAAATAGGGCTTGGCAATTTTTTGGGAGGTGTGGAGAACTTTGTACAAAGTGAAGCTGAAATCGAATCCATCGCTCTGGAAATATCAGTTGGATTCTTTTTCCCATGGGCCCTCCATAAGGTTGGGAGGAAAACTTTTTACATTTTCCAAAAGTACTTGTAGTGCCTAAACAGCAACAGGAGTACACTTTTAAGGCACCCAGAACCTCAGGGGAAGACACTTTGAGGCCTTCACCGTGTCAGGTAGAGGGCAAAAGCAAAGTCTAGCCCCAATCCAATTTCCACTGGTCCATTGGGAATCTTTACAGAAATGCCCTTTTCAGATGTTTATGCTTTCGAGCCACATAGGGGGTGAATCTTATGATCCTTGAAGCTCTTTCTGTCCTTGGATTTCAAGTCAAAAGGGGTCTAACCTCTCCAGGTCCTTTTCACAGGTCACAGATGCCAAGTGCAGTGGATATAATCCTGATTCCACAGGGCTCGATTTTGAGCCCCACGTTATTCAATCTGTACATGGAACCCCTTGCCAAACTGGTGGAGTCATATGGTGTTGCCATAGTCTCCTATGCAGACGATACACAACTGGTGATCAACCTGTCCCGTGATCCAGTTGTGGATGCTGAGAATTTCTCGGCCTGCTTGGTGGCACTTGATGGGTGGATGAAGCAGAACTATCTCCGCCTCAATGGAAATAAGACAGAAGTTCTTATCGTTGGTCCCTGTCCTTCCATCTGGACATCTGCCTGGTGGCCCATAGAACTGGGCTCTGTCCCTGCCCCGGTGGACACAGTCAAAAACCTTGGCATTCTTCTTGAATCTAATCTAGCCTACACCAATCATGTTGGTAATGTTGCAGGTAAATGCTATGGCATCTTGAAGGTCCTGAGGAAAATCCTGGACCTACTGCCCCCCAGCTCCAGAAAAACAATGGTACATGCCTTGGTCACCTCCCATTTAGACTATGGGAACTCCCTCCTATGTGGACTCAGTAAAAAAGGCCTAACACAGTTACAACGCGTCCAGAACGCAGCTGCCAGGCTGGTCCTGAACCTCCCTAGGAGAGCCTCTGGGAAACATGCATTGCGTTCCCTGCACTGGCTCCCAATAAAGGAACAAATTAAATTTAAAACTATGTGCATTACCCATCGCATAGCTCACAAAAAAGCACTTCCATATCTCCAGGATTTGCTTCCAATCTATCGTCCTTCACGCCCTCTTAGGTCGATGGGCAGCATGCTATTAGTGGTTCCACGGATCCACAGAGCAAGGATGGGAGGACGGTCCTTTAGACACCTTGCCAGTAAAGACTGGAATGACCTACCCATCGAATTGAGGATGGAACCGTCTGAAACTAGGTTCAGACAGAGGCTGAAAACCCATCTCTTCCCCAAGACATAATCAGTATAGTTTCCCCTGACCCTAGTGCTCATCCTCTGTGAGCTAAGCTGAAGAGATGTTTAGTGGGATTGTCAGCGCGGGGACGCACTGTTCCTTGTGCAACCAGGCGCTTAACAAATGTCATTAAGTTAAGTTAAGTTAAGATATCCTTTCACAAATCCAGCCGTGCTCTGAGCAAGTCTGGGTGAAGGGCCAACTTTGTAGGGTTCACCAGCTTGTGGGTGTTTGACACCCTAAGACACTTCTAGTCCCTCTCTGACATATGGATTAAATGTTCCCAGGCCCTGTCCTACATACTTTTTTATTAGTTTTTGGTTGTATCACTGCAAACATGACCAAAACGCAATATGTCAGGGAAATTCCAAGATGGCAAAAGTCCAGCCACACTAAATTTGGGATCTGAGTGCTGGGATACGAAGATGAGTGCACTGTGGAAATGACTAGTACGATCCCACCAATAACACTAATATTCCAGTTTGAAGCAGGCCCTGTCCACTAATAAAATAAAATGAGACAGAAGTCTAGCAAGACAAGGCAGGGTCCTTCAATAACATGAATAACTCAGATGGGTCATCCCTGCCTATTCAGGTTAACCTGTCAAACAAAGTTAACTGATACAGCCAAAGCAAGGCTAGCTAGCAGCCATATGTTAGGGCTAATTATTCACAGTGGCTAGGGCAAGGAAATATAACTTTTCTGTAAATTACATTTCCTAACTAATTAGAAAACCACACTTTACCAATGAAATAGATTTTTAAAATCAGCTGGGAGAAAATGTTGGTCTTTTTGTAGCTGTTTCCTTCTGGAAAATGCATAGATTGTGATTTGATCTGCTTTACCAGTATATCCTATAGGAGTAGATAATCTCAATAGCCTATGGAGGATTAATCTATCTATCTATCTATCTATCTATCTATCTATCTATCTATCTATCTATCTATCTATCTATCTATCTATCTATCTATCTATCTATCTATCTATCTATCTATCTATCTATCTATCTATCTATCTATCTATCTATCTATCTATCTATCTATCTATCTATCTATCTATCTATCTATATCACTTCTAGACCCATGCAAAAGAGCTTATCCAAAATAGAATAATTTTAGGGGCAAATTATTTGGAGCTTAGAAGTAGGTTTTAAAACCTGTAACAGAGTTTATTTTCCATGTCTGTGTGCAAACACAAGAGCTTGGAGGCTGCAGGAGAACAGGCCTCAGTGGAACCGACTTTCATGTTTTCAGAGTGCAAATGTGGATGGTACAACATAGTGCTTCATTTCATATGTGACATTTAATTTACATGCCATGGGTGTAGTTTGTACACCATAAACAATAGCCCTATAGTAAAATGAATTGTCAACTGAGTTGTTAAGCCAATTTGACTTTGTTTTTGGGGCCAGATCCCCTACAGTGTCCCAGTGTTGTAGTTCAAAATTACCAGGTGAGTTCACCCAAAAATACAAAATTGAGAGTGATCACCCAAAAAGAGTTCATTTTGCAACATTCTTTACTGCTTTATATATGATTGTGCTATTTAGCATAAGTGAAATTCACACTAGTTTAATTTATTTGAATTATCTTATATAAGTAATCATCCAGAGAGAACGAGCGTAGGGAGCCTCAGGAGGCTTTACAAAACCCAACATGCGTGACAAGAATATAGATGAGGGATTATCACAAAATAAATGTATTGAGTTAAGGATTTATGTAGATATAAGGGACCAATGATGTAAATCTGTAAATAACACCCTTGAAGGGAGTATTATAGTAATTCCAACCGAAATAGGTGAGTACTTCCTCCTTCATTTTGTTAAATGCAATGTTGGTATATACCTAGGTGTTTTTAAACAAAATGCAGAGCAGCTCTTAAACCGCCCCTTTTCCTTACAACTCACCACCGGGCTCAACAGCTTAAAGCAAAACTTATTGGGCAGCCAGTCACCCTTGTGTCTCTTGTCATAGAAAGGACCAATCTAGTAAATTTATCAAACCAGTTCTTCTTCCTTTTTCCCTCAGCTTGAAAAATTAACAATTTCTTCTTTTACACTTTGACAATCCCAGAACAGAAAATTGGTTCTAGTTACACAACTATGAAATCAACCAACCCATACCATGAGGGCATAAAGTGAAGCTTCGTTTAAAGAGACAAATTACTGTGTCTTTCTTTTTCTTTATCTCCATGGTAGTGAACAAGGCAAATTAGCCATCCGGCCGAGTACCCCTTTATCAAACAGAGCAGATCTCATAGTCATTAAGGATGCTGATTTAAAGTGTCAGGTGATATATGTCCCACAGATAACATCAAAATGAATTTCCAACATTTTATTTATACACCTTTAATGCTGTGACTTGGTAATGTACTTCTGAGAACTTTATTTAGTATTGCTTTTCTTCCCGCAACTTTAGCTTCATCTGTAACAGATTCATGAGTACATGAGCGTCAGGCCACAGGATTACTGCGTTTCTCCTTTTTTTCTTAAGTGTAGATTTTGAAAGTAGTGAAAGACGATATGTGGTGGTAGGATAATCATCCTGAAACTAAAATGAAAAATATGTCATGGCTGCGCCTAATGGGTTACTTAACCCAGTTAGCATTGAAACATTTCAAATTTTGTCTTGAACAGGGACCCTAAATGTTCGGTTTCCAGAGAGGCCGAGACACCTGTCCACACATATGTGGTGTCAGATTGGGCCTAGAATGCACGTAAATCCCCACCAAACTCAGGGTCAGATTGTGCCCAGACCTTGAATGCGTCACAGCAGATGTGGGGTAAAATTGTACCACAAGTGCACTTTAAGCCTCGCCAGTGCTTAATTTGTAAAATATGAAGTGCAGGTGCTCAAATCTTTGTCGGAGTCCACACCTACTTTTTTCTGGCTCCACCCACTTCCTCCGCTGGCTCCGCCCACTTCCTCTATTAGCTCCACCCACATCCTCAAATGGAACTTCAAAAAGTCAAATGAATTTCAGCAAGGGAGCCTTCCTTCCTCATAGGAAGGTTTTGATAGGAGGTTCCCCTGCCCTGTGAACATTTTGAAAAAGATGAAATCAAAATTGCATTTAAAGCACAATTTTGAAATAAATTTGCTAAAATCACTAATGCATTGAAAAGGGACAATTCGGGTGCTCTATGTGCAATGTCTGATACTTCTATGTTTCTCTCGTCTTCATTGCTTGATTTTGCTCGCCAGAAAGTTTCATTCATAGTTGTTGAAATGCCACTCATAATTACACTAAATTGACTGAGATTATGAAAATGGCACTCATAGGAATCTGAAACCTTGGCTGCTATAATAAAGCTGTTAGAGCAGTATTTCCGCCCAATGATAACATGATGTTCTAAAAAAACAAGGGGAGGAAGGAACAATAGGCAAACACTGGAATAGTGTAAACATTGGAATGTTGTAGATCTATACAAGTCGTTACTAGTCATCAGCATTCAATTGTCCTAAAAGGAGCTCCGCCCAATGATAATATGATGTTCTAAAATAAACAAGGGGAGGAAGGAACAATAGGCAAACACTGGAATAGTGTAAACATTGGAATGTTGTAGATCTATACAAGTTGTTACTAGTCATCAGCATTCAATTGTCCTAAAAGGAGCTCCCGGTATTCCAGTACATGGAATTTCATTGTATTAAGAGCAAGCTGGGTCAGGATTGGAAGAAAAACATTGCACCACATAAACAGAACATTTTAAATGCCACAGTGTAAAAAAAAGGGCTCTATGGAAATTCGAGGCAGGCAGCAGAACTGCTGGGCTTGTGGGAATTCGATATAGGTTTTAGTAGATTTACCTTATGCCCTCTTTCAACTTTCAGCTTCAAAGTACCCGAGCCAGACACAAAGCAACACACACAGGCAACACGCACAGACATTCACACAGCCACCTGGACATACCGCTGTGTGTGCGGGAGAGAAACCTACCCATATTTGTACACGTGCTCCACCTCTTTGCATCCCCGCCCCGGCGCACCCCTGGGACCTTTCCCTCATGGAGACTGAGTCAATCATTTTGGCTTCGGCAGCATATAACACAGGTATAGCTTTGACAACAAGAGCGCAAGCTTCCCTAATGCAAAGAACAGTTACACAACAAGACTCAGAGAACGCAATGACAGCAGTGCAAGATTCCCAAAAGTGAATTACAAGTTGTGGCCTGCCCCCACTGCCATATGCTGCCATCACCTTATGTGCATTACTTGCGCTTGCAAACTTTTAAAAATTATAAATCAATGATGAACATTTCCTACAAGTTTGTACATAAATACTGCTGCTTGCTGCACAGCACTAAACAACACTGAAGTCTTCTCTTGACAGACTACAAACGCACACATGTATGGCTGAAGCCACCAGGTTATGTATTTCATCAACTAAGTGGAGGGCATTTGCTTTCGAAGAGAGGATGAGGATCACAACGTTGTATACGTACTTGGGGTGGTTTGTCACCTACAGATTCTTCAAGGAAAAGTGGGCAATTAATCTGGTTCTCACCTCTCAAGGCCCTCTCAGGTATTATTTCTCTCTCTCTTGCTTCCATTTTTCTCTCTAAATATCACACCCCCCACCCCCTGTCTGCCTTTAACTCCAATTGTATTTCTCTACCTTTCCGTCCCTCAACACCCTGTCTTTCTATTTATCTTCTTTTCTCTCCTTGCCCATCTCTTGCTACGTCATCTCTCTCTTGGTATCTGACCTCCCTTCTCTTTACCTCGTCTCTCTCTGCTTCCTACCTTTCCTCCTTACTCTCTTCTAACTTAAGTTATTCTTCACCTCACCTCCGATCTCCCTCTTGCTACCATGCTTCTGTGCTGGTACTCTTTCTTCATTTTATCTCATTTCTACCGGGCTGGTAGTAATAATAAAGTGAAGAAAGTAGAGGAATAAATAAACTTAATTAAGCGCCAGGCTTTTCTGCAGTAGACAATTCAGCTATGCCAGCCTCCGCCAAAAATAAAGAAACAAAGAAAGCCAGTGGCAGGAAGAGTCCACTATCCACATGGCCTCCTGTTTAATCAAATGCTGTTATGCTCAGGTGGCGCGCAGTATTCATTAGCCCCCCTAGCATGCCCCACCCCACCTACCACTAGGGCTAGGGCTGGAAGCCACTGCGTCGCACAATATAACTAATTAAGTTAATGCAGGACATTGCATGCTGACTGACGGACCTACTCCGGTCAGTTGTTATTGCACATTGTCTTCTTTAATACATATGAAGGCACAAATACAATACTTTACAAGCACAAATAGCATTTATTATGTGTGCCAGCCGGGGGTTGGCGCTACTACTTACTGGTAGAAAAGAAGGCAATCAACCAGTTTATTTAACATCTTTTCATGGCACATTTGATTTACTGGGCACTTTAAGTTAAGAGGAAATGCTAGGGAAGGAATGGAGCTGGAGGAGGATACTTCGAGCCTAGAGCAGGGCCTTTAACTTCTTAACTCCACAGAATCCCGGCTGCAACACTACCAGTCATGGTTAATTGCCCATTGTGAATAATTTTGCACAAATTAAGTTTTGAGCAAAGGTAAATTATGTCAGTGTGCAGCTGCCATTTTACGGTATAAACTTGCATCTTCTTTTCGGTGCTAAATATTTTTGCAAGCAAACGTTGTTCGGCACCGCAGCAAGTGTATCTGCAGTTCTGCACTGACGAAAAAGAGCGGTGTAAATCTGACCCTAAAGAATATTCCAGAGCTTTGATAATTATAGTGTGTGGATCAAGCAGGGTATTGAAACGGAGATCACACCCAGTGGCAGAGAACATGAGGACACAAGCAGGATAGGCAAATCACATAGCATGCATAAGGGCAATAAAACAGAGGTACAAACAGTGGAAGTAAAAAAAAAAGATAAGCAGGACAGCAAACACTAGCAGAAGGAGCAAATCAGAGATCACAGGCATGGATCGAGAAACAGAATACAAGTATTGGCAGTGAAACTGAAGTTCACAAGTTGGAGAACAGAAAGAGAGTGCCGAGGCAGAGTGGGTGAAAGAGATCACCGGCAGGTGTGGCGAAACAGAGAATAGAGGTAGGGATAATGAAACAGGCAATATGAGGACAGTGAGGATAAGACCGAGCACAGGCAGGCAGGAGCAGAAAAAAGAGCATATTCAGTGGAAGTGAAAAAGAGCACAGACAAGGGGAGAGGAACATTACACAGATATAAGAGAAATAGCACAATCCGGAGAAGAGAAGTAGAAAGCACGGTTAGGGGCAGCAAAAAGAAGAGCACATGTATTGGCAGTGAAATAAAGAGGCTAAACGTGCCAGTGAAACAGGACACAAGTGGGAGAATTGTGACAGATTAACAGGCAAGATCAGTGAAACACAAAACAATCTAGGGCAGTGAAACAGAATAGTCAAATGTATCGAGAGAGAAAACAGACACAGGCAGTGAACCAGAGAGCAAAAAGTGGGACTAGAAAGCACTGGCAAAGGTGAATAACACATGGCACGGGCAAGAGGCAGTGGGTCAGTAAGCTCATGTAAGAGGGGGCAGTGGAACCAAGAACACAGTACGAGGAAGGGAAATAGACTGCACAGGTAGGGGCAGTGGGACACAGAACACAGGACGAGGAAGTGAAATAGATTGCACGGGTAGGGGCAGTGAAACAATTTGCGTAGAGAAGGTCAGGGGAGAAGAGGGGCATGGCAGTGCCACCCCTCTCACATGCATCACACCCATCAGATGACAACATTACAGAGGGGCAGACCACCTGCAGCACTCCATTTCATGCAGACATATGTGCCGGCCAAGCTCTGCCTGTGTGAAGGGCACTCACAAAAGAGATATAGTTTTGATCTGCCACGTTTATCTAATATTCAAGACAATATCATACAAGGGCTTTTCATGCCTGACTTATACACACGCATAGTACCCACACATGAGTGTTGATAGTGTAAAATCAAGGGCCTTCTCTCGTCACGGATAGACAATATGCATCATTTAATGAACAATAAGATGTCTTTCAACACGTATCTTTTATTAATGAATAGGCCATTAGCAAACAAAAAGCAGCGTTGGTTTGGAATGGGCATGAAATGACCTGCTTAGTTAGTAAAGTAGAATATTACTTCTCATGGTATGGTGGCCGGGCGTCCGGGGCGCTGCCTTATTTATTACACTGACTGAGTGGATTATATGGCAAGGTAGGCCTGCCTGGTGGTGCTGCTGCCTGCCTGCCTGGCCTGCCCCACGTCGTGGGGATGATGATGGCTCATGGGGTGCGGCGGGGGTGACAGCAGGGCGAGGCAATCAGAAAAAATCTGTGCGCACAGCGCAGCCTGCCCTACACAACATCCTGCTTTTCAGGACATTATTTAGTAAAAGTGGAGCCACTGTTAAGCACGGAGGGAGGATATCATAATCATACTAAGTTCAAACAAGGCAGGGCCTCGCCGCCTTTAACTTTAAACCCGCCAACTCGACCGACCGACCGCCGGCCCTATATCGTTATGATGCTACGTAAAGGCTTCTTGAACACCTTAACCTCAGCCAGCCGGCCCTGGCCTATTCTGCTAATATATATACAAGTATTAGGTGTACCGTTACCGTACTATCGTGGGGCAGCTGCAGGCCAAGCACACAGTGGTGCGTCATCGAATCTTGCCCGGCTGAGTCCGACACGCCACCACGCTAAAATAAAAAAATATGGAGGCATGGCATGATGATGACTGATGCTTATGGAGTGTGTACTACTTACGGTTACGCTCCTGGGGACTGCCTTTATTAATTACTGGGCCCGCCGCCTGGTGCTACTGCTGCGCTGCAGTTTATCTCCAACGTGGTTCCTGCTGATGACTCGTGTGGGTGAGGGGGTGATGCCGGGACGTTGGAAAAAAATGTACGTGCAGCACGCATAACCAAATCCAGCCTAGGCCCAGCCTAAATTGTCCAATCAGTGTCTGACTCCCGCCCACCACCCGGCAACACTGAAGTAACAGCCGCCATCACCATGACGCGCCGACATCACACATTTATGATTGATGCACTGACTATCGGAAATTATGCAGTATTATTTGCTCAATCAGTCTCCGGGACTCGGGAGAGATCGAGAAGTTACAACAGCACTCTGCGCCGAGTCAGGAAGCTCTAACACCATACAAAATGTGACATCCTCTCGTGCAGACTCGTGACCTCGTGTAGACCCGGCCCTGAAAAGTAGTTGCCGGTGCTAAGCACCGGCAAGCCCCGGCACAAATTAAGCACTGAGCCTCGCAGATGCTGAACCCATTCATGCCCCTTCCGATTATGGGACAGATTTTAATTGAGGCGGAGGGGAGGGGGGCAATGAGGTAGAGGGAGACAGAGAGACACACACACAAAGGGACACAGCGATAAAGGGACAGAGAGCAGCATAGAGAATGGCAGAGGGAGGGAAAGAGACCTACAGGAAACAGAGAGAGGGATAATCTTTTGTCCCCTGCTCTCTCTATCTCGCACTCTGATTTCTGTGTGTTTCTGTTTCAGCAGAGAAAGAGAGAGGGCAAAAAGAAAAGCGATACACAGAAGGACAGAGATGGAGAGGAGCAGAGTGGGACAGAGGCACAGAAAGGGACAGAGAGAAACAGAGACGGGGAGAGAGAAAGGGAGAGAGAGAGAGAGAGAGAGAGAGAGAGAGAGAGAGAGAGAGAGAGAGAGATGGACAATAGTATAGGGAGAGAGTGACAGAGTGAGGGAGGTGGACCAAGAAAGGTGAGTGACAGGTGCAAAAATGGAAAGCAAAAAGTCATGGAACAGGGCAGGAGAGGCAAAGAGAAGGACAGAGAGTGCTGAGGCAAAAAGTTCAATAGAGAGAGAGAACAGTTTGGGTTAGATGGACCGTAAAAGAGACACATAGAGATACAGGGAGAAGGATGGAGAAACAGAAAGTGGGACAGGGTGCAGAGAGAAAGATTGAGAGGGAAAGAGCGAGGCAGGCAGAGAGGGACTGGGAGAAAGAGAGAAGAATAGACAGATATGTGTCCAATGCAAGACAAAAAGATTATGCAATACGCAGATCAGAGAGTGAAGAGAAATATCAGGTTTATTACATACACTTCAGCCACAGCATACTAACGGCCAATTCAGGAGTGTGTAGGCTCCTCACTTCTAGAACTTCATGACTGCAAGGATTCACTGTTCTAGTCTCTTTCACAAAGTTTAAGTATTTTCTACAGCTTAAGTGACATAGGTGACGGACAGATACCACAAGATAGATAGATAGATAGATAGATAGATAGATAGATAGATAGATAGATAGATAGATAGATAGATAGATAGATAGAGCAGGCTCTGATTTCTTCGTAAGAAAAGCTGTCAGAACTTGACTATTATAAGTTATTACAGTCAAGTTCTGATGTCACAATGCCTCAGGTCAGAGCCAGTAGCCGAGGTATAAGGCAGGTCAGGTCACATAGCATAATTGAAGCAACTGTTTAAAGCAATGAAACCAGAAGGTTGCTTTTCTTCAGTCTGCTCTATTTAAAGCTTACAATGACCAGCAGAGAGAATATGTTTGTTTTTGCACTCCTTAGGTAGATAAAGTGAGAATCATTCTTCATGTTTCTACACATCCAAGCTACTGCCGAATTGTTTTAAAACAGTTTCTAATTTTATGTTTGCCACAAATATCTAACAGGTTTTTGATGTGTTTAATTTAGCACTAGAGGTTTTATTTTTATTTTTCATGTTTGCAAACACTCGCTCTTCCACATGAAACAGCTACACACCAAGGTTTCAAGTGGTTTGTGGGAAAGGTGATGGTGTGACCTAGTAATATATGGGATAAAGTACCCCTGTTCACCATCTGTGTCATTGTCAAGTCGCGGTCTGAAATACAAAGTAACACATATTTTGCATGAGGGTCGCTGTCTTATGTTTATGGTATTGGTTAGTTTGCCTGAAAGTTCAATAGCTAAAATGGAATGAATTTGTGTATAACCCCTTCCATGCTCATGACGAGCTCAGCTCGTCATGCAGCACAGTGCTCGTGTTCTTATGACGAGCTGAGCTCGTAATGACCACACCCGTTTTTATTGCTGTCCAGCACAGCAGAGGAATATCTCAAGCATCGATGTGGTTAAGGGATAAAGTATGCCCTGTCATAAATGCTAAGGGTATTGCAAGTCACCTCTGTAACCATATAAAGGAGCTCAGCCTTTTGCCTTGTTCCTTTTTATGGTTATTGAACTCTTCTGTGACTTGCAATATCTTTATAACGTGCGGCTGGATGTACTTTGTCCCTTATACACAAATTCATTCCATTTTAGTTATAGAACTTTCAGGCAAACTATCCAATAACATAAACATGATACAACGACACTCTTGCAAAATATGTGTTACTTCGTATTTCAGAACCGTGACTTGACCCTCAATGACACAGAATGTGAACAATCAGTCAGTCTCTTTGTGACATGCATGATAACAAGATATATATCCATGGTAAAGGTATGCTTCTTCAATCTCCATACTGTTGAGGATCTGTCATTTAGCTTGCTGATGATAGATATCCTTCCCTATTTAAGGCGTAAGAGTTATGTAACCCCTCTTGCCACTCATTTGCAGAATAGGTTGTAAGTGCTCGAAGGAAGGTGCAATGCTAATTTTTAGAATGAGGCTGAAAATCCTAAAACGTGCCCACAAAATGTGAACCAGCAGTCACAGTCTTAAGCACTTTGGATAAATACTTTCAATAGCCTTTGCTTCACTAAAGCTTTCCTTAACTAATTAGCACCCCAACCCATTCAAACTATTGGCCCTTGATTGAAGATTGAAGATATCATTATTTTAGATATATGATAGTCCCATAGATTGATTTAATTAAATATACTGCTGACATTTCCCCATCATGCTAGCATATATATTCATTCAAATATTATATAGGGCATACTTGTGTGTATACATAGGGTGACCGGCACCGCGCAGTGCCTGTCACATTGTGCATGGCAATGCAAACCATGCACTTTTGACATTGCAGACGAAGCTGCACCCAGCAGCACCGTCCGCAATGTTAAAGGCCAGAATGTGCCTGGTCAGTCCCATTTTTCCGTTACGGTGGCGGGCGAACAAAGTTCCCCTGCCATCATAATGTGATGGCCATCTTAGTGTGGCCCTTCCAGCACCTTTTTTTCCTGTTTACCACTTTCATGTAAACAATCATAATGTGCACAGCAGGACGGCTGCACCCCTGGCGGGCGGCCCGCATCCTGTTACGGTGGCGGGCAGACAAACGTAATAGTGCCCTAAGTACGGACAATGAGTCCATAGTTCCTTGCTGCATTTTTGCACAGATGGTCATGACAGACTATCCATCATGACGTTTTTGCTTAGTATTTTGGACCAAACGTTTACACAGATGACAAATAGGCTCTTTTAGCAGCGTAACGATCTAGTCAGGTCACTGAAATCTATAGGAGCCATTTCTGCATCGCTCTTGTGATTCTGGTGACTAGTGCTACACTCTAAATAAATAAATGCATAAATAAATAAATACAGAAAATTGTAAATGTAATTGTAACCCCTCTTTATTCAGCAACCTGATTTATATTTCATAACAGTGGAAGTGATGTACTATTCCTATTCGCAAACCAGGGATGAGGAATGTACACACTGATTTGTTTGTGAAGGAGAACGCAATTTATGATGTGACCTATGAACTAATAGGTTGCTTCGAAAACTGTACGTTCTCCCAGGTAGAAAACAATCTTCCTAATGAATATTGATTATACCCAATTTTCAAACCCTTGTGATTAACTGCATGTGTAGAATGGAAGCTTACAAGTGGCAGCAGAACCCCCATAACTTCTTTTGTATTTCCTATTTGGAAATATTTTTTTTAAAGCATTCATTGTCTATTAAATGGATGAGTTATGCTTTAAAGAGATGTATCCTGACTAGAAAGACATTAGAGGGATCCGGCAATGGCCCTCTGCACTACTTCTTACTCCTCCTAAGCCTGCAGTCACAATTAGGGAAGCTGTACCACAAACACACCTTCCACTTTGACTCAGGTGTCAGTTAGTGATCAATGGTTCAATGGTTTGAAGCAGCAATTGGGGTCATAACTCAATAATACATTTAATGATGCATCCCAAATAGGAGAGTGAAGCCTCTTTCATCCCCCTCTCTATTAGCAGAAAATCGGTTGTGAGTCAGAAAAACATTGATACATTTTGTGAAGGTGTTGTGCGGTTGGAGACCCTGTACTTTTGCTAAGCACAGGTTTTGTGATCTCAATACACCTGTGATCAAAGGCTCCTATATACAGTACACATTTTTCACAAATTTAGAGCATGTATACGCCAATAAGAATTTAACTGAAGAATAGCTAAACGTTTGCATTATTTTCTTGAACGCCCAGATATTTACACAAGGTTTGAGGAAACTGTGTACTGCACTTTCATGAGTAAAGGTAAAGACATTTTATGAGAATATAAAGTAAAAGTCGATTGCAAAGGCAGTGCATGACAGAGAATAATCATTATGGAAAAGCACGGCTACACATATTGAGTCTGAGAATTGACACAAAGGTATGTCGTGTCAAAGGTTTGTTCTCATTCTGCGTCAATGAGGAAAGGCTTGATACATAAGCCATGTGGATGTCTTGTTTGTGCGCATGTTTGTGGGGGAAGGAGCGCGAGGGGGAAGCAGTGAAATCTCCGGTGCATATAACCATTGATTAAGAAAGGCATCCACAGAGGCCATGATAAAATGAAATAGAGCGAGAGTGTGTGTGTGGGGTAAGAAAGAGAGAGAGAGAGAGAGAGAGAGAGAGAGAGAGAGAGAGAGAGAGAGAGGGAAATGGGGGACTGTAGAGGGAGATGAAGGGAGAGAGAGAGGACGTTATGAATTAGAATGAAAGGCACTTCTGTAGCTGATGCCATTCCCAGACATCCCCAGGAGACAGGAGGGAAGACGTACAGTACAGCGAGGCTTACCGTAGATGGAAGGGCAAGAGGGAAAAAATTGCTCTGAGCCGATCACGTACACAAAAGGGGCGGGAGAGAGGCAGAGTAGAGTCAGGCACAACCGGGGGAGGAAATCGTTCTCTTCAAGAGGTATTCTCTAAAACAGCTAATAGGTGCACATTTATTGTTGCATCTACTTATTAGGAGGAATAGGGCTTTCAGAGGTTACAGTTTGCTCCTTCAGGGTAATCATAACTCGACGCTCTGTCTTTCCAATGTATAATAAATTAGAAGAAAAAAAAATCACTTTGGATGCTCCTTTGAAATATTGATGTGCGTGCGCCTCCATACCTTATGTGGACAGATCCCTAGCGCTCATCACTTGGCAGTTACACCTTTGAAGACGTATAGGTCGCACATTCGATTCCTTGCAAAGATTGCTCACTAATTGAGATCTAATGTGCTTACCTTGTTTGTATAGTACTCGTAGAAGGTTTGCAAATAGTTGTATATCAATTTTGACCCAGACAAACATTCATCAACAGAAGCGTAGCTGGCTTTTCACTTTGAAAATATTTGTGGAATGTTCACCCCGCTTTGGTTGGATATTGAGAGGTCACTCATTGTTAATGCTCCCCTCCCGGCTTTACTCACCATGGATCTTGCACACCTTCCACATTCAAAATATATCTTATTGAACACAAGACGTGCCCTTTTAAGACTCGATCAATCCCACAAAACCGGTTTAAAAATTAAAAATACTACCTTAGTAGCTCTCTGGTGCAACCCTGCCCTTGAACTTAACGGGAAATCCCTCAATTGGGAACATTGGTCCACAAAAGGTATTAATTTGCTAAGTGACCTTTACGATGGGTTGCATCCCCTACCGTTCTCCGCGATCCAGGCCACACATAGTCTCACACCGATGGATTTTTATGACTTTTTGAAACTCAAAGCGCTCCCATCCACTCGCTCTTTGAAACCCTCTGAGCCATGGCTTAGGTCTCAGTTAACACGTATCAGAGCAAGAGGCCACTTTGTTTAGAAAATGTATAAACTTCTCCTCCCTTTGCCAAGGAAAACCCACAAACGTAATGAGGTGCGATGGGAAGCTGAGCCCAACTCCACAGGTTTCACGTTCGATTGGGACAAAACCCATATTACTGCCTTCTTGAATAAGGTCTCTCCCATATTATCTCAGACCAAATAATGTTACTCAACAGGACATATTGGACACCAGATAAGCTCTTTAGACTTCAACTACGAGATAACCCTGACTGCTGGAACTTTGATTCCGGGGTAGGAGATCTGGCCCACATGCTTTTTAATTGCCTATCTCTGGGGAAATACTGGATTTTTTTTTTATTGCATAGAGCATATCTTCCTGTCAGGGAATTTGCCTATGTCCTTTTGGGCGAATTAGACCAGAATATACCAAATGATAATGACCGACAATTGCTGGACCTACTACTCACCCTGGCATGTAAAGTGGTTCTTTGTAAATGGAAGAACGCGTCCGAGGTATCCTTCAAAACGTGGCGAGAGTGGGTAACCTTTTTAAGAGGAGCGGATTATCCTGCCCTGCATTCCTCTCCTTAGTGCTCTTCCCACAAGAAGCTTTGGAAATCACTTGATGCCTCCTCTTTTTCATTTGATCCCCTGTGAGGACATCTTATGTACCTATAAACCAGTGGGTGAACCACAATTTATTTGTATTGACCTCGTTTGTCACAGGAACGGTAGGGCTTGGATATAAAATATAACCCTGTAGTATGGCCGGGCTCATTGTCATTGTATATGTAACAGTATTTGGCCATGTAACTCTGATTGTTTGGGTTGTCACCTGGGCCTTGATGTGCATCACTATGTATTTCATTCATTTTCTAAATCATTTTACGTTTTTGTGTGTGTATATTTGATTATTTTATGACTCATTGTATACATATGTTTTACTTTTCATTTTCATTCTCATTTGTTGTTATTATTGTTATTTGTTATTCTCTCAATAAAAACGATTTTAATTTAAAAAAGAAAATATTTGTGGAATGTCAAAGTGTCCACATTCTTTAGAAGTTTCCATGCACCAGGCAGAACGTGGTTCATCTCTCCACATTGCAGACACATGTATGACATTTCAAACCAAAGTTCCCTGTCTTCTATTTGCCTGCAAATTCAAATAGTGTTCTTCTCTGTTTTGATAACAATTTGAGTAATGCAATTGAACTTTTGGAAATACAGTTCATCTTGCAAAGACACATTCATATTCCACAGCAAGCTTTTTTTCAGTCAGTGGGGGTGCCTTTGCAAACACGTGGGAGCAATATTGTCCCCCAAAATGCAGACACCCCAACATTTACTTCATTCAAGCCACAGTTTACTGGATTGTAGATGGTGTTAAAGCTCAATTTTATGAGACAATGTGTCCCTTCATTAAGGCACCTTTCAAAGCATCAAATCAGCAGAGAAGTAACATTCATTACGAAATTGGGGTCCAGTCAATAGCTGAGTTTTAGATAGATGGAAAGTTAAAGGGTTTTGATACATAAAATGCAAAATTGGTAGTACAGAGTAAATGCCATGAAGGCTTTTAGATGCAAATTTACAGAGTATGTAAAAAAAATCATAAAATATTCAAAGTCACAAAAAGCAGCAAAATCAGGGAATAAATGGGCAGCCTATGTGGTAGAAAAGAAACGCCGTCTGGCTCCCTTCCAAAATCAAGGGGCTTTAATACAAAAATCTTGCATAGAAAATCTGAATTACTGCACTTTCATCATGGTGTGAGCAAAAGTATAATTTCTTCAGCAAATCAGAACACAAGAAAAATAAACATTACCTTCACACATAAGCACTATCCCATTTAATTGAATAATTATTCAAGAACCTCTCTGATAATGTCATTCGAAGATGTTTGAACAAATATGAAACATTTGACAATAAGACTGTCTTTGAATGAAAAGGTCCAGTGAATAAACAGAAAAAAAGAATTATGTGTAACAATATTTTATCTGCACCATGGTAGATTCACAATGAGCAGAACAATAACATCAGTAGGAATAAACCATTATGACTTCAGTGAGACCAATAGTCTACAACATTTTTAGTAATGAGATCTACTTCTGATTAGTGAAATTCATCTGGTGATGGCCAGTAACGTGTGCATTGTTTCCAGACACCTCCTCGCCAAGCTTCATTGACTTTAAACCTAATGTCCATATAGCCCAATGCTCTGGTTTGAACAACGTACTGTGACTAGGGGGTACTATGATAGGGCAGCTATGTGTGTGGTCTGTGAACATGTACGAACATGTGTTTGGGTGACTAAGAGCCTGTTTCATATGTACTTGTGGCACAGGACACACCTTTCACCATATGTGGCACGGTTACATGTACAACACAAACATAGAACCATTTTTTTAAATGGGAGAAATTTAAAATTCAGAAAAATTTGGTGCAAAAATGTTCAAAATAAGGAAAAAAATTTGGACTTGATCGAACATTTTTCTGCACTTTAAATTTCTCCCACTTAAAAAAAATGGCTGTATTTTTCAGTTATAAATATGGCAGCAAGTCTACCAACCACTTGGAGCATGATGCCTGCTGTGTGTAAATGTGACACTTTGAATTGGAAGGAAATTCAACTGAAGTGTTAACTTTATATTCATATGCATTGCATAAAACTCATCCTATTAATTTTCTCCCATGCCAAAGCATCTTTAGAAACAGCATTCATATTACTTCCGGTGGCCTGTGATTATGGTGGTATATTTATAACAGGAAAATACAGTAATTTGTTTAAATATTAAGGATTTAAAGTGCAGAAACGTTTCATAAACCATTAGGACTTGGTTGGCTTAATTTAAAGTAGAGAAATACATAAAGAAAACTTTCATGGAAACTTTTTTCCTCACTGTAAATTTCTCACATTTAAAAGAAAATGACTGTATTTCTTCAGTTAAAAAACATGGCACTGTGTCTATCAGCCACTGGTACAAGATACCATCTGTTTGTAAATGTGACACTTTGAAAACAATTACATGACAAGGTAATTTAACCATTCAGTTAACCCTTCATTTGATTTTTTTCTCATTTAAAAGCATTCAGAAATATCATTTTTATCTCATGCTACAATATTCAGTTGAGAATCACTCTTTAAAGAGTTAAATACCTCAGCACTTCAGTTCTGAACTTCTGTGCCCCACATGGGTCTTAAGTCTGAGTAGAGCACTGCTCATTATCTGGCTCTGCTATCTGTAGCCTGATGATTATACAAAATAAACATAGCCTTTGCTTAACTTTAAAAGAAAAATGCAACACTTATTGCAGTTTTTTTATAATGAGCTCAAGGCTGGGAGCTACACTGAAGGTTTCTACAATCTACTGGTAGCTTGTGATCGACTGGTTGGAGACACTTGAGCTAGACTGTGTGCTGTGGAACCTGGGGGGAAAGGATGTGTGCATGGGAAGAAACACCATTGAGTGACGGAAATGAGGGGGGGGGGGGTGTGCACATGGGGAGAAACACCAAGGAGTGACCGAAATGGCTTCTATCTTGTTTAACATGGTATACAGAAATGTGGCCTATCTAAAACACAGTAGTAAATACACTTCTATACATCACAGGGAGTTTGGTTTAAATGCAATTATGTTAATGCAATCATTATATGTAAAACCATGTGCAAATATACATAATGCACACTGTTAATAATGTACAAAAATAGATACCCACAAAATGCCCCTTCATACACACATTCTGAAGTCTGTCCACAACTTGAACCCAGGATTAGGAATTACCTGCTAATGTCCATCATTCACTATTTGAACTCTGCTAGAGACTATAGTGGTGGGGGTAGTTGCTTGAGGCAAGCACTCTAGCTTCACAAAATTAGTTCATGCTTCCTCGAAGAACTATACTGACACAATCAGATCCCTCTGGCTATGCCTAAGGAGTATTCAAGGATCTCAAACAGAACATTTGATTTTTAATCTACCAATTTCAATTAAATAAAGTTTTATGTATTTTCCATGTCAAAGTACGAACAAGCACAAGTATCTTCGCACTGGATAGCAGCGGTACAGTGCACATAGTCCTACAGCCAACAAAAACACATTTCAGCAAAATAAGAGGGTAAAGGCAAACGGTTTGGGGGAGGACCCTCCTAAGGCTTAGAGGTTTAACAGTTCACATGAACACATCTTCACAATGGGCCTTGGCTGTGCTACAAAAGTGTCCTTACACACATGCCCGCATCTTTGCTGTGCAGCTGCTAATAATATAATGCCCTTAATTGTACTACAGTACATAAGAATAGTTTCTGCATTTCAAAACATTCTATATTTATAGGAGTCTTTCAGGACTGCCCACTTGATATAAATAACTGCACAGTTCATGTTCATGCGAAGAATACGCACAGACATTTTGAAGGTACAAGTCATGGCACTGGAGAAGATATTGCCTTTGTATACTTTATGTTGCATTCATGCTGCATTTATGGTATTTACTTAGAGATCATTTGCTTGGAAATTTTTACTTTTCTAAACGTCTCTCTTTGGCCACTTACGAGAAATTTAGGAAAGAAAGCGTTGCATGAGAATTTAAAGGGGGTTAAATTCCAGCTTGGTCTGAGAGGCTGAGTAATATATTCTTAAACCACTACTTTCATGGATTTTAGATATAGGTGATGTCAACAGCCCATATTTTAAGCATTAAGTGAAGCACACATTTCTCAGGTCCACCCTTAAGGTGGGTTCTATATCTTCACTTGAAGGCTTACATATGGACACTTGACACTTACTGGGTGGCCAGCTTGTGCCAGTATCCAAGCCTTTTGCTAAAGCCGATACAATCATTAATTACATACAAGAAAAATATTGGCCCAGGTTTACTGCATTCAGTCTTTCGGAGCCAATTTACTGTGAATCCCTGCAACATTCCATGACAAGAAACTATAAAACGGAAGGAAGAAGGATTCCCCTTAGCATTAGTAATTGAAATATTCCTCAGTACATCCACATCCTGCCCATTTACACTACTTCAATATAAACTGTCAAATAAAATATCTACTTCTATAGGTTTGAACATAGAACAAATTGTGTCTGTAGGAATAGCCTCCAATGAACTAACTTCCTGATCACTCCTGATATATGAAGGCATAGTCCCAGATGGATCAAGAAGTCAATCACACCCAGGCATACCTCCCAAAGCTGCTAATCTGTTAGCAAGAGGCAAAACATCATGGTCAAACACTGGGTGCAAAAGATTAAGCCTGGAGGTGGGGGCAAGTGCTGGATCAGAAATAAAAGGGGCTACAAAATGATGGGGCTTATAAAGATATTCAAGTGGGAGGGGGAATATTTGAAAGTGCCCAGAAAGAGAAAAACTGTGGTGGATTAGGAAGCTATGCACTATATTAGGATCTTTAAATTTCACAACAATACAGTTCATTGTCAATACTTTCGGGATGGCCCAACCCAATCAACACTTGTGGCCCTAAATGTTTGCATGTTAAAAAGGGTAATACACCCCACATGCTTCCATAACCAGTGTAACAACTTATAAATCAGTTTGTCAGTGGTCTCTTCCTGAACTAGTTTAAGTTTAGGGACATTAGCCAGGATTAAGACATAAGGTAAGCTGAAGGGGGAAATTCAAATTAATCTGCCCTGTGAACATTGTGCCTCCTTGGATTTCTATTGAGGAAGTTCAGCCCAGCCGTTATTATTAATATATCTAGGATTCATGGAAACAGGTGGATTAGGTGGAAGAGGTAGGGAGTGAGGAGATATTAGAGACATACGTGACAATAGAGAAGATTAACAAAAAGAAGTAAGATTTCCAGTATCCGTCCTTCTGAGTACTTGAGCACATGCCAGACATGCTACCCCTAACTTTATGAGAGGCATCTTTGAGGTCAATTAGTGGCCTGTTGGTCATTTTATGCTTAATGAACTTTGTCAGACTGGATTCAGTTATGTCTAACCAATCTGAGAGAGGCTTAATGTGTACCTTTAAAATTGATTCAAATCTAGCACACAGTTTGTTTAAGTAGTATGAGTCATTCTCACAGTCCTCGATGTCCCACTTGTTTGTACCTGCTTTCCTGCCCCATCTCCCTTCACTTTGTAACACTCTCTTTTTTTCTTTTTAACTTGAGGTTTTTTAGGTGAAGGGGTATTGTTGCCCTCTGCCCGCGTGCTACTGGAATTATCCAATTGAAAAAGTGAACACATATATTCTGTATCTGCAGAAGCATGGATCCCAGCCATTTCATTCTGTTGAACTCAAACAGGAGGACCAGCCCGTTCTATTGAGAACCTTATTTCAGTTAATGCAATCTCTTTTGTAATTTCACCTATTGCACGTTGCAAGATGGAATCTAGAGTTGTGGCTCCTTCGCTATGGTGGAGGAGCGTCGCTACCCTGCCAGCAGCATTAAAAACATAAAAATAAAACAATAATGATCTCTGGTTTATTATTGATTTATTTTGTTTCTAGGCCGTCTTGAGGGCCGGGCTAGGGAGTTGATGGCATGAAGGGAGTGGTGAGCACTGCTATCAGTGCACATGATGGTTAGGCTGGCCGTCTCAGGCCAGCCAAACTGTCATTCTCACTGAGGCTCTCTCCAACCAAGCTGTGTTGCTGGGATGGAGACAGCAAAGCACAGGTTTCCAGTCTCCCTGGGAGTGCAAATCCTTGGAGCTCAGGCCAATCCTGAAGCTGCTCTCATAGTGAGAGCTGCTTTAGGATTGGCCGCAGGGGATGATGGGAGCCTGTGTCTGCAGTTGAGCCACAAGAGGAGATGGCCTGTAATGTGGCAGGCTGAAGGTGGCAAGTAAGATCTTTCTTTTTTGTCCCTTTTCTTTTTTTGGTGTCATTGTGTCTTCCCTTCCCTCCCCTTTCCCCACCCCACTCCTCTCCCCTGATACCAGTTGCTACTGGGTTTGTAACATTAGCTGGAGGGCTGTACGTTTTCCTCTTTCCCATGATAACAGGGAGATTAAACCACTGAAGTAACTCATTAAAACTGAGGTGGCCCAGCCCACCCTATTTTGAATGATGACGGTAGCTTGGTCTGGTCTTTACCTTGGCTCGCACTTAGGCTCATCCAGTGCGGCAGGGTGTAAGTGGCATTTATATGCGCCCAACCAGTGTATTGAAAAGCTTCCCCCACCTCCAATAAAAGCAAGGCTTTCTAGGCCTTTGAATTCTGGCCCTCTCCCAGCATGCTTCTTTATTTTCTATTTTTTCTTTTATTGTTCCGTGTGCTTGTATCCTTTACCCCTTTATTCACTTGTATCCTTTATCCCTTTATTCACTTTGTGCTTTTCTATAGTTTTTTCTTCTGGCTTTTGGCTCTTAGATCACTATTCAATCACTACAAGTCTCTGTAGGGCAGGGTCGTGAGGGTCGTGGATTGTAGGGGCACCCCTTTATTTATTTATTTATTTATTTATTTTGTGTACTTATAAAGCGCAACCTATCACCCAGAGGGCATCCTGGCGCTTTGAACTTCGGCAGACACACAACTCACTGCTCAAACAATTTTCGGGAACAAATGCGTTTTCAGCGCTTTCCTAAATGGTAGGTAATCCTTATGGCTTCTCAGAGAGAGAGGAAGGGAGTTCCATAGTCTGGCCGCCGCAACACTAAATGAGCGGCCACCCATCCTGACTCTCTGGAACCTCGGGACCACCAACAAGCTGGCTGAGGATGAGCGAAGGGGCCGCGAAGCAGCATACCAAGCAAACATGTCGCGAAGTGGTATTGGGCCCTGTTGGTGTACAGCCTTGAACACCAGACACGCGGCCTTATACATCACTCGCAAATGCACCGGGAGCCAGTGCAGGTCTCTTAAAGCCAGAGTGGAAGAGCTAGATCTAGCCCGCGAGAGAGCCAGCTTGGCCGCCATGTTCTGCACCCGTTGTAACTTCCCCACCAGGTTTTTTGGGGCCTCCAGAAGCAGCGCATTGCAGTAATCTAAACGACTTAAAATAGTACTGCGAACTACCTCTGGCCTGGCCTGGGCGGGGAGAAGGGGCAGAACTTTGCGCAACATGCGTAACAGCATCATGCACGTAGAGATAGTTTTGTTTACGTGCAGGTCGAGCTGTAGGTTCGGGCCAAAAATAACCCCCAAGTTGCGGGCTGATTCCGCCGCCGCTACTGGTTCCGGGAAAGCAGTGGGCCAGAAGTTCTCTGGAAGAGCCCGCGGAATTCGGTCACTGGAGCAGTGGAGCACCTCCGTCTTAGAGCTGTTAAATTGGAGGGAATTGGCTCGAAGCCAATCTGCTGTAGCTGCCATACAGCGATGGAAAGTTTCCAGTGAAACCGCGTTGTTACCTTCCAGAGAAAAGACCAGCTGGGTGTCATCGGCGTAATTAAAAGCCGAGACACCGAAAGATTTAATAAGCTGGACTAGGGGGCGAAGATACAGATTGAAAAGTATCGGGCTGATGGCCGAGCCCTGTGGAACCCCCTGTCCCACTTTCCGTGGCTCAGAGCGGAAAGGAGGAAGCGAGACCAGCTGTTGCCGGCTACCCAGATAAGAAGCCAACCAATCTCTTGCGCTACCTGTGACCCCGCACTCCTCCAGTCTTCTGATGAGGGTTTGATGGCAAACCGTGTCGAACGCGGCCGACATGTCGAGCAGCACAAAAAAGGCTGCCCGTCCACTGTCGACACGCGTCCGGAGGTTGTCCAATACGGTAACCAGTGCTGACTCCGTCCCATGCCCGGGGCGGAAGCCAAACTGTGCCTCGTCAAACCAACCGATGTTTTCAAGAAAACCAGAGAGCGAGCGGGTCACCCATTTTTCCATGATCTTAATAGGAAATGGGAGCAAAGAGATAGGCCTGTAGTTGGAGAGACAGGCAGGGTCTAACGTTGGCTTCTTGAGCAGTGGAGATACCACTGCTAACTTCCAGCAGTCAGGAACCCAAGCCGACTCCAAAGACTGGAGACAGATGGCATGCAACGACGGAAAGAGTTCTGCATGGAAGATCTTCCAAAATTTGGGAGGTAGTGGGTCGAGCGGAGAGCCCGAGGCAACCGTTTGTGCCAAGCTGCAGAATTCCTCATAAGAGAGACGGGGAAACTGTCTTAGTTGGGGTCGACTGGATAAAATATCCGGAGCACCCAAGCAAAGACCAAGGTCACTCGAATGGGGTCGACTGGGTGTTCCGACCGGAGCTCCCAGATTGGGACCAGGTGAATCCACCTGGGGTCGACTGGAGGGATCACCCGGAGCTCCCACTCCAAGCGAAACCTGTATAAGGCCTGCATCATTCGGCTGGGGTTGACTGGGTGACCCGCTCGGAGCTCCCGGGTCAGGACAAGACCCGACTGACCGGGGTCGACTGATCGGGCTAACCGGAGCTCCCAGACCGAGGTCTGCTGGCAGAGGGTTTTTTAAGCCCTCTAGGATCTTGGCAGTCTTCTCCTCAAAGGCACCCGCCAGTGCATCGCACAGGGTTTGCGACGCCACGACCGTGTTGGCCACACAAGCTGGATGAGACAGGTCCCTGACGATTTTGAACAGGGCTTGCGATTTATTAGGCGCCTTGTTCAAGGTGGATTCCAAAAAGGCCGCCTTGGCCAACTTGATCTGCGCCTTGTACCCCAGCAAAGCAGCCCTAAACGAGGCCTTTGTCGATGGCAGATACTACTTCCTCCACGCCCGTTCAGCACGTCTACAACCCAGTTTAAGCAGTCGTAGCTCTTCCGTATACCAGGGGAAAGCTCGGTTCACTCTCCCTCCGACTGACGAAGAGGAGCCAGCTTATCCAACGATTCGGTGATAGACTGACATAAGGACAGATAACTTTCCTCCACCGAGTTGCTCAGACAGAAGTTGGCTGATAGTAGTGTGGGTAGTGAGGATGACTTAGAGAGACGAGACCAGGGTCTACCCAGTTTCGAGCCTCCTACCCCCGCAGCTACCTAAGGGTGGGTCCCTAAATCAAGGGAAAAGGCCACCAGTGCGTGGTCTGTCCAGCACTGGCTTAAGATGTCGTTTACCGCTGCTGCTTGAGCGTCAGCGAATACCAGGTCCAAGATGTGCCCTCCACTGTGAGTCGCAGCGCCTACCAGTTGCTGCAACTGAATGTTGCCGAGAGCTTGACAAAGTGTCAAAAACGCCCCATCCAGAGGTGCACCCTGCCAAAGATTAAAGTCCCCCAGGACCAACAGCTTAGCGTGAGAGTTCGAGAGATCATATATTAGATCAAGAAAGTCTGATAGGGAAGGGGCAGAGCCCGGCGGGCGATAACATAACACCCCCGCGAACTGTGTTCGTTCCCGGTCTTTAATGGTAAAGCCCATCAGCTCGAAACCCGAAACCTCACTGATTTTAAGCTGGAAAAGACCCAGCGACTCTCTATAGATGATGCCGATTCCACCACCTCTGTTCTTTGGGCGTGGGGTGTGAATAATTTTAAAGCCTAGGGGGCAGGCCAGTCCTAGTTCGACCAGACAATCCTCCCGGGTCCACGTTTCCGTTAAAAACAGAATGTCCAACCCTGAGGATTCAGTCAGGAAGGCAATCTCAGTATAATGCTTGCAGAGTGACCTAACATTAAGGAGTCCACAAGACAGAGATCGTAATGGGCCGAGAGCATTAGCCCTCCGATTGGGGGGCGCCTGAGCAGGTCCTAAGTCCAATAAAGCAGCCAGAGAGTACACCAAGCGATGGGACAGTAGGGCATCAGAGGATACAGGCCTTAGCGCTCCCGTTGCGCGAACGGGCGCAAACGGGCTTACCTCTGGCGCACCTCCGGCGCCCCTACGGCGCGCCCGCTGCGCGTAACCGCTACGCGCTTGGTCCTTCATGCCTTTATGGTATTGGACCGAGCGGAAGTCCGCCTCCAGCGTCCCTCGACCTAATCAATATGGCGCCCGGAGTGCACAGAGACCTCACCCCTACCCAAGATGGCGGACGGACCCGCTAAACTTACTCTGTCCCACCGAGAACGGGTTGAAGCAGTTGCTGAGTGCAGGTAAGCCTGTCAATAGTTCCCCGGCCTACGGAGCCGACACAAAACAAAATAGCACAATTAAAAGCGAGCTCTAGAAGCTCTAGGCGATGACCAGCAGCGCAAAGGTATTTTAAAATAAATGAGCGCGAAAATAGTTAGGCAGCAGCGCTGAAGCGCGTAGGCAAAAGTTCTGGCCAAAGACTGCACCAGGTGGCTTAATAAGCACACCTGGTGCGGAAGTCCGCCTCCAGCGTCCCTCGACCTAATCAATATGGTGCCCGGAGTGCACAGAGACCTCACCCCTACCCAAGATGGCGGACGGACCCGCTAAACTTACTCTGTCCCGCCGAGAACGGGTTGAAGCAGTTGCTGAGTGCAGGTAAGCCTGTCAATAGTTCCCCGGCCTACGGAGCCGACACAAAACAAAATAGCACAATTAAAAGCGAGCTCTAGAAGCTCTAGGCGATGACCAGCAGCGCAAAGGTATTTTAAAATAAATGAGCGCGAAAATAGTTAGGCAGCAGCGCTGAAGCGCGTAGGCAAAAGTTCTGGCCAAAGACTGCACCAGGTGGCTTAATAAGCACACCGGGTGCGGAAGTCCGCCTCCAGCGTCCCTCGACCTAATCAATATGGCGCCCGGAGTGCACAGAGACCTCACCCCTACCCAAGATGGCGGACGGACCCGCTAAACTTACTCTGTCCCGCCGAGAACGGGTTGAAGCAGTTGCTGAGTGCAGGTAAGCCTGTCAATAGTTCCCCGGCCTACGGAGCCGACACAAAACAAAATAGCACAATTAAAAGCGAGCTCTAGAAGCTCTAGGCGATGACCAGCAGCGCAAAGGTATTTTAAAATAAATGAGCGCGAAAATAGTTAGGCAGCAGCGCTGAAGCGCGTAGGCAAAAGTTCTGCCTTGATCATCCTTTGTCACCAATCTTACTGCTGGACTCCTGTGCCCTGTGGGATAGGTGGCAGGATTAATAAGTGTTTTATCCAAATACAATGGGTGCAAAAAAGCAGTGCAATCCTATTTAGTGCCTGTTTGGCTCTTGTGAGGTCACTGTTTCGCCTATGCTATGGCATTCAACGTGGACTGTATAAACTCTTGTGCAGTGATGGTGCACTGAGGAAAGTACAGTGAGGAAGGTGTGAGTTGGAGAGGATCAATCTAGCACAGAGTCGCAAGGCACACCAATGCCTGGACAAGCCACTTCCACAAACTCCTGAGTAGGGCCCCAGCACTATTGGAACCTAAATCTACTGGCAGTGCTACATTCTTCTACCCCCCACTTCCCCGACAAACCAAAACAGCGAAACAGGCCCTATCACTCAACCTCAAATCATGACTAATAAAGGGCCGAGATTCTGTCCTCCATGGTCCACGGGCTGGGCCTAATGTTCACACGCCGTACTTGCGAGACTCGATATGGGCAGAGATGAGTGGAGCAGAGGAGAAGTAGGCCCTAGCGGGTGCAGGTGGTGGCCAGCTGGTCAATGTAGCTTGAGTGTAACATGCTGCACTGTGTCCAACATCGTAAAATATTTCAACGTGATCTTAAAGACTATTGATGTTATCAAGAGAGTGATGTTGCAGCAAGTCTCCAAATGCAACCAAATATAGTCAAACAAAACGACATTCTGGAACGTCAATTAATGATAATTATTATTGATCCAAGAACCAGAACTGTTTCTTTATCTTTGGTCCAAGAATTGTCACTTCTAGAAGTTTAGAGCTTAGCTTGTTTGTGATAAATGCTTGAACTGATGGTAGAAATAGATTTTTGTATGAGGCACAGCAATGCTCTGAAGAAAGTTTAGTATCTTTTATTTTGACGGTCTTTCATAACATGTTCTTTAGTTCCAATAAGTTGAAAGCAGTGACTATAGATTTCAGCAGACTTGGAAAGTAAGGGGGATCAGGTAAAGGTTTGAGGCAATGAAGTGGTATTAGAGATTTTAGATATTTTTCACTCAACCTGCAGGGATTTCGTAACATGTACATATGAGGTATTTATTAATTTGGCATGGTTACATTGCATCAAATATAGGTCAAAATATCTCTTATGTTCTCTCAATAAATGTGTGGTAGCTCGCAGCATGTCTTGCAGAAGTTTCTTTCATCATCAGACGGAGACTTGCGCCATTAAGAATCCAAGTTTTGACTGTTTTGTTTTAATCCAGCTAGGTCTCCTTTGTATCTCCTGCTTGTGTTTTTGATAGTTAGTACCGGATTGCTTATTCTGAGGCTCACTTTGCATTGAACAGGATATATTCACATGGAGGTATTCCTCCAAAATATTGATGAAAAATATCATGATGCAAGAATATCATGTTAAAAAAAGACACAACCCGGGGGCGGAGCTTGCCGGCAACCAAGATGGCCGGATAAACCCGGTGCTCCGTCTTGTGGTATCAGACAATCCTAAGATTATCCTACATCAGCGCTAGCTGCAGCACCAAATGTCTATCCCCTCATCTGGACGGGGCAGGATTTCCAGCAGACGTGAATACGGAGATGCTGAGGTCCCCTTAGAGGAGAGAGCCACCCCGTAGTTTCTGGGACGTATTACACACAGCTGAGCTGCTGCAGAGGAACCGCTCAACTAAACTCCACGATTAAAGGAGGCCAACTCGGGCTAGGAGCTTGCTGGAAATCGTAGCACATTGCACGGCGCGGAGTTGGGTGCTCCCGCCAACGCCTCGCAAAATAGGCCGAGGCAATAAGACGCAAAGCAAACTCTCATTCGAGCAAAGGCGCTCCAAGTAGCAGGAACCCGGGAACTCTGAAAAACGCGCCATGCAGGAAGACGAAGGAGCCACAGAAGACAGTGATATAAAAACCATGCTCCTAGCGATGGATAAAGGCCCTCAGTACAGCATGGCAGCTTTGTGCACAAAAATAGATGCCCTAACCTACAGGATGGACAGGATGGCAGAACGGATAGATAAGCACGCAGAGAGACAAGATATGTCAGAGAGGAGGTTGACAGAGGTGGAAGAGGCGCAAACAGAACATAATACCGGCCACAAGAAAATCGAGAAATTGATGCAGGCCCTGCAGGATAAGACTGAGGACTTGGAGGCGCGGTCCTGTCACTGTAACCTGAGGTTTACGGGCCTTCCGGAGATGACTCAGACGGGCAACATGGAGAGATTCATAGAAAAACTGCTGGTCTCTCTACTGGGTGAGGAAACTTTCTCCCTGATGTTCGTGGTCTAGCAGGCACACCGCTCCCTGGGGCTGCGCCCACGACCGGGTGCCCCCAAGCGCCCGATTATAGCGAAATTGCTTAGTTACAGAGACAAAGACGCAGCCCTTCGTCAAGCCAGAGACAAGAAATCACTGCACTACGAGGGCTCGGAGATCTGTCTGTACCCTGATTTCACCACCAGAATGCAGGAGCCTCGGAAGCACTTTGCCCCATTCAAGACACAGCTCAGGGATCTAGGCTTGGACTACGCGATGCTGTATCCGGTGAAAATGAGAGTAAACCGACAGGGGCAATCTCACCTGTTTACAGACCCTCGAGCCTTACAGCAGGCCCTGAAGGGCTGGTCGAGGGACCACCGCAGCAATTCAACTGTGTCAACGGATGAAGCGGGTGGGAGCAGTCGGTTCGACGAACGGGAGTGACTGACTACACAACGGTGTCTCCAGCTGGCGGTGAGGTGAGGGCTGAGATATTTAAGGGACTTATTCAGGGAAACAATGGAGGGGCGGGTTTATTGGTGGGACGGGATGCCCCAAGTGTACTGCTGCGCTAACAATGTCAGATGGGGACTTGCCTCAGGATCTACCAGTGATAATAATCCGAAGGTAATCCTAGTCTCGCCGATGCGGGGCTACAATCACCGGGGCTAGACCATAGTAAGGTGCAGCAGAATTGTTATGACCATTCCTGCGTATAAGGGATATACAGATCTCAACATTGTTTCTGCCATTAACGATTTCGAAGTGCGGGGGGTTAATACATCCAGACTTGCTGATGCATGACAATAACCACAACGGGTAGTGAGGGGCATGACTCCGGCATGGCGCATGTAGGCACAGTTTGCTGATGGCATGGCAACCTCGGCCCCCGCGCGCAATGCTCCCATTTGACTCTTTTGGAGTTCACAAAGTTGGGGACGGATGAGAGATGGAGGGCGGGCGGGCCTAGGATCGGCAAGGCCAGGTTGGGGGAGGTCTGCCGTGGGGGGGGTGGGAATCGTTTTGTTGTTGTTTGAAATTAGGAGGGATGGGATTGTTGTCTCACTATCTGCACACACTGCCCACCCTGGGCCTGCGAAAAATCTTAGCTCTCATGCTACACACAACTTGCAAAGACAGCTGACACTACCACACATGATACATCAGTTCAGATTCGTGCCCTCACATGGAATGTAAGAGGTCTAAATGACCATCGCAAACTTAGGAAGGTGCTGCATTACCTGCAACGACAGAAGGTGGATTTGGCCCTCATATAGGAGACTCACCTCCCACTCACAAGTAAGATGCTGCATAGTAGGGGCCTGGAAGGCAACGTAGCTGCGGCAGACTTTACAACCCACTCCAGGGGTGTGATGACTTGGGTTAACCCCAAGTCGAAGCTAGCTCTGACACTATTGCAGGCGGACCCTGGAGGCCGTTTTTTTATATCAACTTGTAAAGGTATGGGGCTGGAGCTGTTAGTCATTAATGTTTATGGGCCGAATTAGGACTCCCCAGACTTCTATCGAACCTGGCCAATGTCGCTGGAGCTTATCCCACTGCGCAGGTACTCTGGGGGGATTTCAATCTGGTCTTGAATCCGGCTCTGGATAGATCAGCTGGTCCACCACGCAAACCCTCAGCGGCTACACAAGCGCTACTTATGGAGTTCACGGCTTTAGATCTGGATGATGTTTGGAGATACTGACATTCAGCACAGGGTGGTTAAAAACACTACTCGGCATACCAGGACATTCACACCAGAATTGATTTTTGGCTGGCGTCCTCGTCCATGATGGGCCGCATTAAGGCGTGCACAGTCCTGAGCCGCACACTGTCGGACCATTCCCCTCTTCTGATGGTACTAGAGGCCCCTAGAAAATCGATACCCCATTTACTTGGCGCTTTCCCCCATACTCACTACTCAACCCGCTGTTTAGAGGAGAGTTGACTGAAGAGATTAATGTCTTTTTTAAAACTAACATAGGCTCGGTAGACAATTTCCAAACAGTGTGGGAGGCCTTTAAAGTTTACATACGGGGAATAGCAATGTCCAAGCACTTGAGTGTCCTTAAAGCCATTCAGAAGCGGCTGTTGCTGTTGGAGGGGCAGTTGACGGCATTGGAGAGGCGGCAACAGAGTGCCCCAGATCCAGCTGTAGCGGATGAAATAAAATCCCTGATCACTGAATATAATGAGGAAGCAGACAGGGAAGTCCAACACATGGGAAAATACGCGACGGCGAGAACATATGGTGAGGGGGAGCGACCTAGCTCGCTCCTTTCTAGAATACTGAAGGGTAGCAGGGGGGTCTCAAATTACTGAGCTAAAGACGGCGGACGCCCAGATGCTCTCAGATGAGATCGGGTTAGCTAACAGATTTCAGAGCTATTACTCTGACCTTTACTCCTCCAAAAGCAGAGACCTCTCAGCAGAAACGGCAGAATACTTGGAGCATATAGAACTGCCCATGCTAACTAATACACACCGCAAGTTCCTTATGCTACCTATAGAGAAAGGTGAGATCATTGAAGCGCTGGCGAGCATGCGCTCTGGAAGCACCCCAGGTGCTGACGGACTCATGGTGGGATTCTATAAAGCTTTTCAAGATAAGCTGATCCCCCACCTGTCCATGCTATTCGACGATATCTGTGTAGAAGGCAGTATGCCACTTTCCATACGAGAAGCCTTATTATTCACAATCCTTAAACCTGGTAAGGCACACAACGAGTGCAGCTCCTACAGGCCTTTGTCCCTATTAAATGTGGATGCCAAGCTCTATGCTAAGGTGCTGGCTACTCGACTCGCTCTCCTCTCCCCCAAACGGGTTGCTCTGGAACAGGCGGGCTTCATCCCCGGTAGAAATCTTACCTATAACATTCGCACAGTTCTCTGCACTTTGCAACATGTTAAACAGGACGCGAAAGCCATCAGAGTTTTCCAAGATATGGAGAAGGCCTTCGACTCCGTTGAGTGGCCATTTATGAGACAAGTGTTGCAGAGGCTGGGGCTGGGCATGCCGTTTCTTCAAATGATAGGAGCTTTGTACCACGGGCCAACGGCTAGACTCTGCATCGGTGACTGTGTGACGGACCCGTTCCCGATCAGCAGAAGCACCCGGCAGGGCTGCCTGCTCTCTCACTATTGTACGCATTAGTCGCCGAGCAGTTGGCTTGCGCACTAAGGGAATATCACAGCAATGAGGGAATTGGTTTCCCATCATATCGGATCGTGGTATCAACATACGGAGACGACACCCTGCTGTATGTTCGTGATCCTGAAAACAACTTGACATCTATGCTTAGAGAAGTGGTCTGCTTTGGGGCACTTTCTGGACTGAGGGTCAATTGGGCGAAATCACTGGCTTTTCCCCTGACCAATGGAATTCCTACTGCAATGGACGTCGGACCCTATTAGGTATTTAGGAGTCCGTATACACACGGGCTCAGAGACGCTGCTCAGAGAAAACTATGAAGTAGCCGTCAGTAGACTGGAGTATGACTTTGAGCCTGGTGCAAACTCCCGCTTTCCCTCATGGGACATATAGCCATTATGAAAATGGTAGTACTTCCCAGATTTTTGTTCCTGTTTGGTGCCATTCCGATGGTATTGTCGAAGGCTTTCTTCCGCACCCTGACACAGCTTATGATTAAGCTTGCATGGGCCGGCAAGCAACCTAGAGTGAAGTGGACCCTCCTTACGCTGCCATGCGACTTGGGCGGTTTGGGGTCTCCTGACCTCGAGCTTTATTACAGGGTTGCACAGGCCTCGCATCTGCACACGTGGATTCATGGAGATGCCCATATTCCCCATGTACGCATGGAGCGGCTATTTGCTGACACAATATCCCTCCCGGCTACGGCTTTCAGACCGACAGACCGCAGAACCGGGATATTAGACTCCATAACTGCCACGAATCATGCTTGGGATTCACTCTTGCAGCCGCGTGGCAGTGCGCTATTGTACTCTCCCAGCATGCCTCTGGATTGGACCTTGTGGCTCTCACCTATTGGAGAGAAAGGCGTAGTCCAGGCACTGTACAAACTGGGTGTACGCACAGTGGGAGACTTATTCCTGGGAACAAGTGACGGAGGGTCGTGGAGCTGTTTCATTGCTGAGCCGGTTTCAATTTCACAGAGTGCGCAGCACCCTTTTGGACTTGCTGGGACCAGACTCGGCGGAACCGCAGGAAGTCCTGGAACTCACATATGTCATTAAAACTGAGGCCCCATGCGGGCTGCTGACAAACCTGTACAAGACAGCCATGTCTAATAGGGGACAACAGCTTATGAAAGCCAGGGTGGCTTGGCAGAGTGATTTACAAATCACTATCGATGACGATATGTGGCGCTTCTGCTGTGTAAACACTAAAAAGCTATCCTTGAATGGTATGAGTAATAAAGGGGGGGTGCCCTAAAAACTCAGGACCTGGGTCCGTAGGTCAGTACAAATAAGGTTGGGTCTGAGTAAGAACAGTATCAAAGTGGTTTCAAATAAACACACACTCACCATTGAATTTGAAAATAAATCGAAATAATGGAACAACTTTTTCCTTTCATACATTTTGGCATTTTAATCATGCAAGGTCAGAGTGCGATCCAATTGCAGCCAAAGTTTAAGAGTAAACATATTATCTCCATGTAATTATAATGTCATTACATTCGGTATTCAAAAAGAAGGTGCTCTCAGTGAAAGAAAGGGGGAGGAGTAAGTGAGTGAGTGAAAGGGACAGGGTAAAGGTGTGGTGACAAAAATGATTACATCCAAATTGACGATGGCAAAACCTCTACAAGCAAATTAATGAGCAAAGGTTCCCAAAATCACATCACACATAGGTAGCAAGAATCCATCGCTTTTTTAGCTCCTATGGTGTGTAGAGTGGAGGCGTAGTTCTACGTTTCGACCCCTGGTTACGCTAAAGGGCAAATTCACGGCCTCATGTTGGGGTCTTCATCAGGAAGGGAAAAGGGGAGAGCCTACAAAATAATTTGAACACACAGTTCAGTAACTACAAGGTGAGGTAGGTGATAATATACATAGAGTAGACGTGGGTGGGTACCTACGTTGTCAAACGGTCATCAAATGTTCCGTCTGTGTAAAAAGGGGCTCCCTCGAGCTCCACAGTATACTGAAAAGTAAATAAAAAGGTGCCGTCAGGGCCCTGATGCTTCCTTTTTTGGGAAATGGTCGGGGGTGGTCAGAGGGGACTTACTTGGCGTGTAGTTCAACACACAGCCGGTGGGCACATGTAGTTAGATCCTCGATGTGTAGTTATTGCTGTAAGGAGAAGGGAAGTTGCATTTAGCAAAACGGATAGAATCTGCACGTACTAACACACATCGAGTGTTTGTAGAGAGGCGCGCTATTCTAGATGGTAAATACCTTAGGAACGGGAACGCACAGCCGTGCTGTATCACCGTCGGCGTCCTGCATCCGAGTGTGCTCGCGGTGCAGGCGCTCAATGCCAGTGACTAATAGAAGAAGGGGCCCGACTCGCGGGTCCAATTAGAAACGAGGCTGGTCTTGCGCGTTCAAGGGAGCGTCTCAGATGAGTCGTCTCACCTACTGGCGAAGTATTAACATGAACTGAGGGAGTTCTTTAAAGAGGCTGTGTTCGAATGCGTGCACAGTGTTGACAAAATGATGTATGTAGTGTATAATCTGTCAGGAGTCAAATATCATGCACATATATATACAGTTTTTAACATGTAAAAGACCAGACAGAACTAACAGCGTAACGGTGCTGACAAGGTGTTCAATTGTTTAAATATCCATGAAGATGTCCAAAGCATTCTAATTGTCCCTGCTAGATACATGTACACATTACAAGACATAGAGTATAGGGTGTAGCACATGAGTTTTGAAAGTCCCATAGTTTATTCAGGATTCAGACCCGCCATCTGCGACAGGTTAGCTTCAAGCTCATTCAAACCCTTACTTATTGTCTGGAACTTCTGCATCCATTTGCATTCCCTTATATCAAGGATTGTATTAAGATTGCCTCCCCGTGGGCCAAGGGAAATTTTTTCAATTACCACCCAGCGGATGGATTCTGGTGAATGGTTTTTTTCGGTAAAATGATCTACCAAAGGGGCCCCTTGGGTAGTACAGCGAATGCGACTACAGTGTTGAAATATGCGACTTTTGACCTTTTGTTGTGTCTGTCCAATATACATGAGGTCACACGGACACAAAATGGCATAAATCACCCCACTTGAGTTGCAGTTGGTCAGGGACTTAAGCTCTATTGTGAGTTCATTGTACTGTATTTGCTTAGTCTCCAAACACATCGGGCAGGCTTTGCATTTGGTGCACTTGAAGTGGCCTACTAATTCAGGTAGATTCCATAGACTTTGAATCGTAGGTGTCGGTGGGGTTTCTAGCAGGGAACGCACTACAAAATCTTTAACATTCCTAGATCTTTTGAAGGCATGCATGGGGGGATGAGGAGCTTTCAAAATGTCTCCTACCAATCCCCAATGCTGATTGACAATCTTTCGAATCGCGTTGCTTTCAGTGCAGAACGTCGTCACACATATCATTCGGTCCTGTGCTGTAGCTCTGGTCCTGGGTTCCAGTAGTGTAGCTCTATCCTGGAACCAAGCTCTCTTCCTTGATCTCTTGACAAGGCGTTGGGGATAGCCTCGGTCTATTAGTCGGCTGATAAGGTCGTCAGATTCCCTAAAAAAGTCCTCTTTGAGAGAACAATTTCTGCGTAGGCGAAGAAATTGGCCAAAAGGTAGATTGTCTCTGAGTCCTCTGGTGTGGTGACTCGTATACCTTAATAGGGAGTTTCTTTCAGATGGCTTGCGGTACAAGGTGGTGTAAAGGTAACCCTCCCTCTCCTTAATGCTTAGGTCCAGAAAGTCGATCGATTCTTTATTGGAATGCATGGTGAATTTAATGTCGTGTGACTGGTTGTTTAGCCAGACCAGGAATGCCTTGAGGGATTCTTCTGTACCAGTCCATATCATGAGAACATCATCGATGTATCGATGCCATGACGTAATCAGCTCTCTGTAAGGGTTATTGTGTGAGAGGATGCTATCCTGTTCCATTTCAGACATATAGAGGATGGCTAAGTCTGGGGCAAAGGCAGCGCCCATAGCTACTCCTTTGCTTTGTTCAAAAAAGTTATTTTGAAAAATGAAAAAGTTTCTAGTCATTGCGATTTCTAAGAGTGCCACTAGAAATTCTGTTGGTACTGAGGTGGGTTGGTCCCGACCATCGAGTACTCTCCTCATACAATCAAGTGCTGGTCTCTGAGGGATGCTGGTATATAGGGAGACAATGTCCATTGTTACCAGAATCTGTTCATCTTTGTTGAATGGTTTGTTGTCAATGAAGGTGATGACTTGTGTGGTGTCTCTCAGATATGTGGGAGTGGCCTCTGCTAGAGGTTTAAGAAAGACATCAATATATTTGCAGAGTGGTTCTAATATGGAGCCGCACCCGGAAATGATAGGTCTTCCAGGTGGTTTGACTGGGTCCTTGTGGACTTTTGGTAAGACATATATAGTTGGTATTCTGGGTTGTTCCACATTTAGATAATCAAATTCTTTTTTAGAGAGAAAGCCCATCTCCAGTGCCTTGGTCGTTATGGCTGTAATGTCCGTACGTATTTCTCTGGTTGGGTCTCGCCTCAATGGTCTGTAGCTGACACCATCAGATAGTTGAGAGTGAATTTCTGCTTTGTAGTCTTCCACGTCTAGTACCACTATTGATCCGCCTTTGTCGGCTGGCTTAATAACCACCGCCTTATTGTTCTTAAGTGATTCCAGTGCATGTCTCTCCTCTCTCGTGATGTTATGTCTAACATAATGTTTTTTGTCAATGGTACGGAGGACATCTCTCATGACTGTGCTTTCATACGTGAGGATTTCATGGGCCACTGAGGATGCCGTGGGCATAAAGGTGGACGGAGGTCTCAGGTTGGTGAAGGCCGTCATCGCTGGAGTGGGTTTGTTCCTGAAGAAATATTTCAGCCCGACAAAGGCGGATCAATAGTGGTACTAGACGTGGAAGACTACAAAGCAGAAATTCACTCTCAACTATCTGATGGTGTCAGCTACAGACCATTGAGGCGAGACCCAACCAGAGAAATACGTACGGACATTACAGCCATAACGACCAAGGCACTGGAGATGGGCTTTCTCTCTAAAAAAGAATTTGATTATCTAAATGTGGAACAACCCAGAATACCAACTATATATGTCTTACCAAAAGTCCACAAGGACCCAGTCAAACCACCTGGAAGACCTATCATTTCCGGGTGCGGCTCCATATTAGAACCACTCTGCAAATATATTGATGTCTTTCTTAAACCTCTAGCAGAGGCCACTCCCACATATCTGAGAGACACCACACAAGTCATCACCTTCATTGACAACAAACCATTCAACAAAGATGAACAGATTCTGGTAACAATGGACATTGTCTCCCTATATACCAGCATCCCTCAGAGACCAGCACTTGATTGTATGAGGAGAGTACTCGATGGTCGGGACCAACCCACCTCAGTACCAACAGAATTTCTAGTGGCACTCTTAGAAATCGCAATGACTAGAAACTTTTTCATTTTTCAAAATAACTTTTTTGAACAAAGCAAAGGAGTAGCTATGGGCGCTGCCTTTGCCCCAGACTTAGCCATCCTCTATATGTCTGAAATGGAACAGGATAGCATCCTCTCACACAATAACCCTTACAGAGAGCTGATTACGTCATGGCATCGATACATCGATGATGTTCTCATGATATGGACTGGTACAGAAGAATCCCTCAAGGCATTCCTGGTCTGGCTAAACAACCAGTCACACGACATTAAATTCACCATGCATTCCAATAAAGAATCGATCGACTTTCTGGACCTAAGCATTAAGGAGAGGGAGGGTTACCTTTACACCACCTTGTACCGCAAGCCATCTGAAAGAAACTCCCTATTAAGGTATATGAGTCACCACACCAGAGGACTCAGAGACAATCTACCTTTTGGCCAATTTCTTCGCCTACACAGAAATTGTTCTCTCAAAGAGGACTTTTTTAGGGAATCTGACGACCTTATCAGCCGACTAATAGACCGAGGCTATCCCCAACGCCTTGTCAAGAGATCAAGGAAGAGAGCTTGGTTCCAGGATAGAGCTACACTACTGGAACCCAGGACCAGAGCTACAGCACAGGACCGAATGATATGTGTGACGACGTTCTGCACTGAAAGCAACGCGATTCGAAAGATTGTCAATCAGCATTGGGGATTGGTAGGAGAAATTTTGAAAGCTCCTCATCCCCCCATGCATGCCTTCAAAAGATCTAGTAATGTTAAAGATTTTGTAGTGCGTTCCCTGCTAGAAACCCCACCGACACCTACGATTCAAAGTCTATGGAATCTACCTGAATTAGTAGGCCACTTCAAGTGCACCAAATGCAAAGCCTGCCCGATGTGTTTGGAGACTAAGCAAATACAGTACAATGAACTCACAATAGAGCTTAAGTCCCTGACCAACTGCAACTCAAGTGGGGTGATTTATGCCATTTTGTGTCCGTGTGACCTCATGTATATTGGACAGACACAACAAAAGGTCAAAAGTCGCATATTTCAACACTGTAGTCGCATTCGCTGTACTACCCAAGGGGCCCCTTTGGTAGATCATTTTACCGAAAAAAACCATTCACCAGAATCCATCCGCTGGGTGGTAATTGAAAAAATTTCCCTTGGCCCACGGGGAGGCAATCTTAATACAATCCTTGATATAAGGGAATGCAAATGGATGCAGAAGTTCCAGACAATAAGTAAGGGTTTGAATGAGCTTGAAGCTAACCTGTCGCAGATGGCGGGTCTGAATCCTGAATAAACTATGGGACTTTCAAAACTCATGTGCTACACCCTATACTCTATGCCTTGTAATGTGTACATGTATCTAGCAGGGACAATTAGAATGCTTTGGACATCTTCATGGATATTTAAACAATTGAACACCTTGTCAGCACCGTTACGCTGTTAGTTCTGTCTGGTCTTTTACATGTTAAAAACTGTATATATATGTGCATGATATTTGACTCCTGACAGATTATACACTACATACATCATTTTGTCAACACTGTGCACGCATTCGAACACAGCCTCTTTAAAGAACTCCCTCAGTTCATGTTAATACTTCGCCAGGAGGTGAGACGACTCATCTGAGACGCTCCCTTGAACGCGCAAGACCAGCCTCGTTTCTAATTGGACCCGCGAGTCGGGCCCCTTCTTCTATTAGTCACTGGCATTGAGCGCCTGCACCGCGAGCACACTCGGATGCAGGACGCCGACGGTGATACAGCACGGCTGTGCGTTCCCGTTCCTAAGGTATTTACCATCTAGAATAGCGCGCCTCTCTACAAACACTCGATGTGTGTTAGTACGTGCAGATTCTATCCGTTTTGCTAAATGCAACTTCCCTTCTCCTTACAGCAATAACTACACATCGAGGATCTAACTACATGTGCCCACCGGCTGTGTGTTGAACTACACGCCAAGTAAGTCCCCTCTGACCACCCCCGACCATTTCCCAAAAAAGGAAGCATCAGGGCCCTGACGGCACCTTTTTATTTACTTTTCAGTATACTGTGGAGCTCGAGGGAGCCCCTTTTTACACAGACGGAACATTTGATGACCGTTTGACAACGTAGGTACCCACCCACGTCTACTCTATGTATATTATCACCTACCTCACCTTGTAGTTACTGAACTGTGTGTTCAAATTATTTTGTAGGCTCTCCCCTTTTCCCTTCCTGATGAAGACCCCAACATGAGGCCGTGAATTTGCCCTTTAGCGTAACCAGGGGTCGAAACGTAGAACTACGCCTCCACTCTACACACCATAGGAGCTAAAAAAGCGATGGATTCTTGCTACCTATGTGTGATGTGATTTTGGGAACCTTTGCTCATTAATTTGCTTGTAGAGGTTTTGCCATCGTCAATTTGGATGTAATCATTTTTGTCACCACACCTTTACCCTGTCCCTTTCACTCACTCACTTACTCCTCCCCCTTTCTTTCACTGAGAGCACCTTCTTTTTGAATACCGAATGTAATGACATTATAATTACATGGAGATAATATGTTTACTCTTAAACTTTGGCTGCAATTGGATCGCACTCTGACCTTGCATGATTAAAATGCCAAAATGTATGAAAGGAAAAAGTTGTTCCATTATTTCGATTTATTTTCAAATTCAATGGTGAGTGTGTGTTTATTTGAAACCACTTTGATACTGTTCTTACTCAGACCCAACCTTATTTGTACTGACCTACGGACCCAGGTCCTGAGTTTTTAGGGCACCCCCCCTTTATTACTCATACTCTCAGAGCAAGGAATTCCTTGCGAGGGTTTTCTTTCATAAACAAATCATTCTACATTGATTACGAATTGTGTATAGATAGGTTGTTATCAACATGGAACTTGTGACCCTATCCTATACTGAGGATTACATAAAGAATCTTGTCGGGGTTGATACTGGGACTGTTTTCTTAACCACAACCAATGCTAGTGTAGATCACTCTCTTAATGAAAAAATTAATAAACTTGAAAGATTAGAAAAGAAGTTAGTACGAACCAAACTACATGGCCACTTACTAACTGGCTACCTCAGAGCTAATATCATTCCTATTGGACTACAAGTCCGCAACGAACCTGCCATCTTTGTCGATAACCCCAAATTTAAAGAAGGATTTAGCTTTGTGGCTAACAACTGCTCCCGGCACTGGATGGTGCTGGGAGTAGAGACCGCCAGAGACCAGGTAGAGCAGCTAACCAAGGAAATTGACGAACTCAAGGCTGAGATAGCCAACCACTCAGCCTTTGCTGAGGCCAAGGACACTTTGGAAAGACTTAAGAAGAATCTAAAAGATTTTGACGTGGAAACTCAGAATAAAAAACTGGAGAAATTGGCAAAAGATATCCAATACTACGACCAAAAGAAGACTTATCCCTATTTACAACCGGAGTACTACAGACAGGACAATCAAGGCCGGTTCTCTAACCGAGGCAGGGGAGGATACAGAGGCACCAGAAGATATACGAATTTCTCTGATTCGTCCTATAGTGGCGACAGCGACAACGACCGTACAACATCCGGAGCAAACTACCAACAACAAGACCAATGGTACCAACCACCCGAACAACAACCGCCTTTTTTAGAAGAAGGCCAATGGAGACCACCGAGAGGACGTGGCCGTGGAGGATCATGGAACAACCGCTCGAACAGAGGAAACAACCAACAGAACTGGGACAATGGAAGACAGCTGAACAGTACCCCCAAACAAGTACGCTTTCAACCAGAGGATCACGGAGAGAGGAGCACCCGCAGGAAGACATACAGATGGTGAATAATATATCAATGAGGACCAATCCAATCTTGAATTTATCTAAATACACACTCACCAAGAATGAAAGTAGTATTCTCTGTAAAGGTCTATCTTACGTACCAACGTCATATCCTAATAAATTCAACATACAGACCGAGCTGACAAGATTTTTTAGGAAACTGAGGCTGAAATATTTCTTCAGGAACAAACCCACTCCAGCGATGACGGCCTTCACCAACCTGAGACCTCCGTCCACCTTTATGCCCACGGCATCCTCAGTGGCCCATGAAATCCTCACGTATGAAAGCACAGTCATGAGAGATGTCCTCCGTACCATTGACAAAAAACATTATGTTAGACATAACATCACGAGAGAGGAGAGACATGCACTGGAATCACTTAAGAACAATAAGGCGGTGGTTATTAAGCCAGCCGACAAAGGCGGATCAATAGTGGTACTAGACGTGGAAGACTACAAAGCAGAAATTCACTCTCAACTATCTGATGGTGTCAGCTACAGACCATTGAGGCGAGACCCAACCAGAGAAATACGTACGGACATTACAGCCATAACGACCAAGGCACTGGAGATGGGCTTTCTCTCTAAAAAAGAATTTGATTATCTAAATGTGGAACAACCCAGAATACCAACTATATATGTCTTACCAAAAGTCCACAAGGACCCAGTCAAACCACCTGGAAGACCTATCATTTCCGGGTGCGGCTCCATATTAGAACCACTCTGCAAATATATTGATGTCTTTCTTAAACCTCTAGCAGAGGCCACTCCCCCATATCTGAGAGACACCACACAAGTCATCACCTTCATTGACAACAAACCATTCAACAAAGATGAACAGATTCTGGTAACAATGGACATTGTCTCCCTATATACCAGCATCCCTCAGAGACCAGCACTTGATTGTATGAGGAGAGTACTCGATGGTCGGGACCAACCCACCTCAGTACCAACAGAATTTCTAGTGGCACTCTTAGAAATCGCAATGACTAGAAACTTTTTCATTTTTCAAAATAACTTTTTTGAACAAAGCAAAGGAGTAGCTATGGGCGCTGCCTTTGCCCCAGACTTAGCCATCCTCTATATGTCTGAAATGGAACAGGATAGCATCCTCTCACACAATAACCCTTACAGAGAGCTGATTACGTCATGGCATCGATACATCGATGATGTTCTCATGATATGGACTGGTACAGAAGAATCCCTCAAGGCATTCCTGGTCTGGCTAAACAACCAGTCACACGACATTAAATTCACCATGCATTCCAATAAAGAATCGATCGACTTTCTGGACCTAAGCATTAAGGAGAGGGAGGGTTACCTTTACACCACCTTGTACCGCAAGCCATCTGAAAGAAACTCCCTATTAAGGTATACGAGTCACCACACCAGAGGACTCAGAGACAATCTACCTTTTGGCCAATTTCTTCGCCTACGCAGAAATTGTTCTCTCAAAGAGGACTTTTTTAGGGAATCTGACGACCTTATCAGCCGACTAATAGACCGAGGCTATCCCCAACGCCTTGTCAAGAGATCAAGGAAGAGAGCTTGGTTCCAGGATAGAGCTACACTACTGGAACCCAGGACCAGAGCTACAGCACAGGACCGAATGATATGTGTGACGACGTTCTGCACTGAAAGCAACGCGATTCGAAAGATTGTCAATCAGCATTGGGGATTGGTAGGAGAAATTTTGAAAGCTCCTCATCCCCCCATGCATGCCTTCAAAAGATCTAGGAATGTTAAAGATTTTGTAGTGCGTTCCCTGCTAGAAACCCCACCGACACCTACGATTCAAAGTCTATGGAATCTACCTGAATTAGTAGGCCACTTCAAGTGCACCAAATGCAAAGCCTGCCCGATGTGTTTGGAGACTAAGCAAATACAGTACAATGAACTCACAATAGAGCTTAAGTCCCTGACCAACTGCAACTCAAGTGGGGTGATTTATGCCATTTTGTGTCCGTGTGACCTCATGTATATTGGACAGACACAACAAAAGGTCAAAAGTCGCATATTTCAACACTGTAGTCGCATTCGCTGTACTACCCAAGGGGCCCCTTTGGTAGATCATTTTACCGAAAAAAACCATTCACCAGAATCCATCCGCTGGGTGGTAATTGAAAAAATTTCCCTTGGCCCACGGGGAGGCAATCTTAATACAATCCTTGATATAAGGGAATGCAAATGGATGCAGAAGTTCCAGACAATAAGTAAGGGTTTGAATGAGCTTGAAGCTAACCTGTCGCAGATGGCGGGTCTGAATCCTGAATAAACTATGGGACTTTCAAAACTCATGTGCTACACCCTATACTCTATGCCTTGTAATGTGTACATGTATCTAGCAGGGACAATTAGAATGCTTTGGACATCTTCATGGATATTTAAACAATTGAACACCTTGTCAGCACCGTTACGCTGTTAGTTCTGTCTGGTCTTTTACATGTTAAAAACTGTATATATATGTGCATGATATTTGACTCCTGACAGATTATACACTACATACATCATTTTGTCAACACTGTGCACGCATTCGAACACAGCCTCTTTAAAGAACTCCCTCAGTTCATGTTAATACTTCGCCAGGAGGTGAGACGACTCATCTGAGACGCTCCCTTGAACGCGCAAGACCAGCCTCGTTTCTAATTGGACCCGCGAGTCGGGCCCCTTCTTCTATTAGTCACTGGCATTGAGCGCCTGCACCGCGAGCACACTCGGATGCAGGACGCCGACGGTGATACAGCACGGCTGTGCGTTCCCGTTCCTAAGGTATTTACCATCTAGAATAGCGCGCCTCTCTACAAACACTCGATGTGTGTTAGTACGTGCAGATTCTATCCGTTTTGCTAAATGCAACTTCCCTTCTCCTTACAGCAATAACTACACATCGAGGATCTAACTACATGTGCCCACCGGCTGTGCGTTCCCGTTCCTAAGGTATTTACCATCTAGAATAGCGCGCCTCTCTACAAACACTCGATGTGTGTTAGTACGTGCAGATTCTATCCGTTTTGCTAAATGCAACTTCCCTTCTCCTTACAGCAATAACTACACATCGAGGATCTAACTACATGTGCCCACCGGCTGTGTGTTGAACTACACGCCAAGTAAGTCCCCTCTGACCACCCCCGACCATTTCCCAAAAAAGGAAGCATCAGGGCCCTGACGGCACCTTTTTATTTACTTTTCAGTATACTGTGGAGCTCGAGGGAGCCCCTTTTTACACAGACGGAACATTTGATGACCGTTTGACAACGTAGGTACCCACCCACGTCTACTCTATGTATATTATCACCTACCTCACCTTGTAGTTACTGAACTGTGTGTTCAAATTATTTTGTAGGCTCTCCCCTTTTCCCTTCCTGATGAAGACCCCAACATGAGGCCGTGAATTTGCCCTTTAGCGTAACCAGGGGTCGAAACGTAGAACTACGCCTCCACTCTACACACCATAGGAGCTAAAAAAGCGATGGATTCTTGCTACCTATGTGTGATGTGATTTTGGGAACCTTTGCTCATTAATTTGCTTGTAGAGGTTTTGCCATCGTCAATTTGGATGTAATCATTTTTGTCACCACACCTTTACCCTGTCCCTTTCACTCACTCACTTACTCCTCCCCCTTTCTTTCACTGAGAGCACCTTCTTTTTGAATACCGAATGTAATGACATTATAATTACATGGAGATAATATGTTTACTCTTAAACTTTGGCTGCAATTGGATCGCACTCTGACCTTGCATGATTAAAATGCCAAAATGTATGAAAGGAAAAAGTTGTTCCATTATTTCGATTTATTTTCAAATTCAATGGTGAGTGTGTGTTTATTTGAAACCACTTTGATACTGTTCTTACTCAGACCCAACCTTATTTGTACTGATCCTTGAATGGTAGGCATAGACTGATTCACTTTAAGTTTCTCCAGAGAGTGTATTACACCCCAGAGAGACTACATAGATATGGTCTCAGACAATCGTCGGAATGCGAAAGGTGCCACGAGCCGGTTGCAGATTTTCTGCACCTGGCGTGGGCATGCCCAGAGATCTCAAAATACTGGGACAGCATATTTACTGAGATGAGCAAGGTCCTGGAACATGAGCTCACTCCAGATCCAGCGCTCGCTCGTCTTGGCTGCTCCAGGGGCTTACCTAACGCGATAAGGCGACTCACAGACATGGGACTTCTTGTCGCCAGGCGCGTAGTGGCTCTGTGCTGGATGAGAGGTCCACTTCCGACGAAGACATGATGGGCTCACGATATGCTGTATTGCTGCACGCAATCAGAGCATTACAGCGAGCTGCTCCCCCCCACAAGCCACCCGAAGAACTTCTGGGGTTTATACCAAACACATTTAAGAGATAACGAGACAGAGGCTGCAGTGGCGGAGGGAATGGATATAGAGAGGCAGACCACCGGATGTACTGACTGCAGTGGGGATCGATTCACAGGCAACCCCCGTAGAGCCGCGCGGTGAGGAAGACTTAGTGGTGTGGTGGCTCCATGAGAGGGGAGGTGGGCAACAAGAGGATGGAAGCACAGACAGACGAGAGTATCTGGTGGCCCCCCAGAGATCTAGTTGATTAACGAGGGACACGTCTAGAGTTTCTCGTGATGCACGATCTGTTTGTAGGTAGCTGTGGGGCTGTCTGGCATTGATGAGGGGGGGACATAGATCCCAGGCTATGATAGGGGGAGGACGTTGTGTGCGATTCTGGGAGTGGGTGGGGGGTAGTTTGGGTCAGGGTTGGGCTAGTTAACGGTTTTAGTAAATTATCGTATCTAAAGATTGTTGGGGCACGCAGCACTGGGAGTCAGACGACAATAGTCCTTAGGTTCACTGAGATAGGAGTGGTTCGCTCCCAACATAATTGTGTAAATTCTGTTTGTCTTGAAGGCCTGTGCGCCTCTGTTGCCGCCAGACCCTCGGGTTGTCGGCTGAAGGGCTGTGTAATCATTGGAGACATGTCACTGTTTCTTCTTTTTCTTGCCCTAGTTGCCAGCCAGCCCCAGGGTTGTAGGCTTTGGGCTGTGTTTACCTTTTGTAGCACAATAAAGGTTTTAAAAAAAAGAAATAAAAGAAAGACACAACCCGCATTGACTAGATCCTTCAAGACGGCCGTCTGACCCATCAATCTCTCATCTATTCTCATTGTCGTTAGCTTAGTAGTGTATGTTATGAACATTTGGTGTTTATGTTTTATTACTGTAATGAGATATGTTTTCTACATTTATTTTGACTATTTTGACTCTTGTGAATTCCCACATGTAACTCAGTGTTAAATCCATTCTCGTAACATGTTAAGCACACAGATACATTTGGGTCTATCTAGAGCTATATACAATTTTAAACAAAAAAAATAAACACAAAAATATTGTGGGACAGAATATAGAAAGTATGAATATCATTGTTTTAGTATATAATATAGTTGTTTTAATTTTGTTGTATATATAATTGTTTTCTTTACTATAAATACATAACATCATTTTTTTATTAATTTATTGTAAATTAGTTATAGTATTATTATAATGTATTAATATTATGATATATATGTTGATTTATTTTTAGACTAGTTTGTAATTTTGTATATGTGAAAGCATTTTTTTAACAGGTTGATGAGTTTGTAGATCAGGGTGGTATTTTTGCCGCTCCAAATCCAACAATTTCCACACTGTTGTTCAGATTGGAGCTGGGATAATAAATCTAAACCCTCTAAAGTCCAATACATTCCCTACTGTTTTTCAGATTGAAGTAGGAACAGTACATCGACCCAAAGATTAACCTTTTCCCTGCTTTTGCTTACTTTAGTGTGGGAATAGCAAATCTAACCCCTCCAAAGTCCAACACTGTCCCTACTGTTACTTATATTGGAGTGGGAATAATAAAACAAAACTCTCCAATTTGAGCACTTTCCCTGTATTAGTTTAAGTATGAGTTGGAATATTACATTTGACCCCTTCAGAATCCAACACTTCCCATACTGTTGTATAGATTGGAGTAGGAATAACAAATAAAACCCCTCCAAAGTCCAATACTTATCCTGTTTTGTGTCCATTGGAGTAGGAATAGTAAATGTGGCCCCTCCAAAGTCCAATACTTTCTCTACTGTTGGTTAAGTTGGAGTTAGAATATCAAATCTGACTCCTTCAATAGTCCACACTTTCCCTACTATTGTTTAGCTTTGGTTGTTAATATTTATTTAAATTTTTAAGTCTTACATTATTTATAATAACAAAGACTTAGCAATTTTCACTTTTATTTTCAACATATGTTGAAATATTTTATTCGTTTTTATATTTTGCGTTTTTGTAAATACAACTTTAGGAGTTGGAATAGTAAATCTATCCCATCAAAAATCCAATATTTTCCTTACTTTTGCTTAGATTGGACTTTGAATAGTAAATCTAAGCCGTCCAAAGTCCAACACATTCCTTGTTTTTGTTAACGTTGGAATGGGAATATTACATATGACCCCTTCGAAGTCCAACACTTTGACTACTATTGTTAAGATTGCAGTGGGAATAGTAAATCTAACTACTCAAAAGTACCAAACTTTCCCTGCTTTTGATCGCTTTGGAGTGAAAATAGTACATCACATCCCTCCAAAGACCAACATGTTTCCTACTGCTCTTGTTGAGGATAGTAACTCAAAGCTCACAAAAGCCCAACACTTTTCCTACTGTTACTAGATTGGAGTGGAAATAGAAAACCTAACCTTTCCAAAGTACAACACTGTCTCTGCTTTTGGGAAACCTCTCCAATGTTCAACGTTTTCCCTACTATTGGTGTGAGAGTAGTATTAAGAAGAAAAACTAAAGCATTATATTTCTGTATCATCTTGGGATGAGAAAGACTGTAGTCCATGCCTTAATAATGTCAAGGTTAGATTACACAATCATCCTGTATTTAAGTTTACTAAAGAAACTGATCAAACAATTGCAGATTGTGCAAAAGGATGCAGAATGTGTGATATTAAAAATGTCTTGCTTTATCCCCTTTTCATACCATCTTGGAGACCTATATTGGCTGCCGATTAGGAAAAGGATTCTATTTCAAACTCTTGTTTTGGATCACAGTGCATTCTATGGTTAGTGTCTAAAGTATCTCTGTAAGAGTATGACCCAGTATGGCCCTGCCAGACGTTTTATTCTTCCCAAGCCTTTTTAACAGTGGTTCCTAGGTTTAGACTGGCGAAGAGAGATGCCAGCTCATTTTCTGTGTTTGCTATGAAGGCCTGCAGTAAATGTCTGGCCAATCTTTGCTTGATATGTAATAGATCTATGTTTCATAAACAACTAAAAAAATTAGTTGTTTTCCCTTTCGTAAATCAGCTGCATTTAAAACATTTCTGTTTCCTCTCGGGTCACTCCTAGGCGTAGCTGAGTGCTCTGGAAAAGTTATTGATACATTCATTCATTCATTCATTCTAACTACTCCGAAGTCCAACACTTTCCCTACTGTTGATCAAACTGGTGCGAGAATAGTAAATCTAACCCCTCCAAAAATCCAATATTTTCCCTGGTGTTCCTGGGATTGGGAATAGTAAATCTAAGCCCTCCAAAGTCCAACACTTACCACATTTCTGCTTATGTTGAAGTGTGAATTGGAAATCAATGCCCTCAAAAGTTCAACGCTTTCCATATGGTTGCTTAGATTGGAAAGGAAGTTGTAAACCTAACCACTCCAAAGTCTAACACTTTCCTTACTGTTAGTTACACTGGAGCTAGAATGATAAATGTAACTTCAATGTCCAACAATGTCTCTACAATTGCTTAGTTCGGTATGTATATATTTTTTTAAATTTTTGTATTTTATATGATGTTTTTAACGTGTTTTTTATGTTTTAGTTTTACTTTAAATTTATGACTAAAGTTTCTTTTGAGTTACATTAGTATTTTAAACTTTAACTTATTAAATAAATTACATACAATGCTATCTATCTGTCTGTCTATCTATCGGTCTATCTATCTATCTATCTATCTATCTATCTATCTATCTATCTATCTATCTATCTATCTATCTATCTATCTATCTATCTATCTATCTATCTATCTATCTATCTATCTATCTATCTATCTATCTATCTATCTATTGATCGATCGATCTATCTATCTATCTATCTATCTATCTATCTATCTATCTATCTATCTATCTATCTATCTATCTATCTATCTATCTATCTATCTATCTATCTATCTATCTATCTATTTATCTAAATCCATGAGTTCGGCAGCTGTCAGGAAGAATCAAAACCTCAGTTGGTGTGCTGTCCCACGTAATTATGATAAATCACTCTGCTTCCTACCAGACAAACAGACAGCCAGCACTATAAGCGGCAAATAAACATATCTATTTATTTCTTCATTTATATATCTGTTTCCATTATTGATGATATTCTGGTTTACAATAATTTTGTAGTTTATATTCAAAGTATGTAAACTTGATACTTTTGTTGACGCTGTTTTTTACCTGATGTTTTTGTTGGCAACATTTTTGATCTGACATTTGTGTGTCATGAACGTTTTGTGGATTGTATTTAGTCGTACACCCCTACAGATATTTTTGAGCAAGGATTCAGAGTTGGTAGAATTTGTTAGGCTGTTAAGATTGCTCTAGAGGTTGCCTAGGATGAGACCTCAGGGTCACTATTCTTGCAGATATTATTTCAACTGCTATGCAACAGTTTAGAGGGGTGGAGGGACATACGTGTGTGTTCAGTCCAGGACTGTTGTGGCCCTGTTATGTGAGCTAGGATGATCAGGCATCAGATTTTTAGCAGTGCCATTGGCCCCTTTAATTGAAATCAATTGCCTCCATATCTCCTAAGAATTTGCTGCCGACTTAGTTTGGAAATCAAGCCACAATCAAAATTGTTTGCCTACCATCTGTTAGTGATAGGTCACGTCTTAGAATTCACTCAAGAATGCTGTATACTGCATACGTGTTGATCACTAGTAAGCTGGAATATGGGTTTACATCTATTGCGCAGTGAGGTGCCACATATTTGGTTATATACTGATTGTCAAATAGATCCTTGTAGGGGTATATCCATTGTGAATCAGATCTGCTATTCTCCCTACATAATGTTCTAGTTAGCCGTGCCTTTTAAAAATTGTACTTCCTTCATTCGCACACATCCCTCAAAATGTATCTCAGTACAATCAAAAAAATTAGACAAACCAATCAGCTTTTGCCATATTTTAAGTGTCAAAATGTTTGTGAGGAAAAGTGCAAAGTTGCCCACTCTGATGATCCTGATTCCTACATAAATTTTCATTGGTGTACATGATCCTATTTTTAACATTTACTTGAATTGCAGGATTCACATCTGAGAGCCTCTAGCAATGATGATTGCCAATTCGTTACTCGACTCTCACTGAAGCCAATTAGCAGTTGAAAAAATATGTGCATGAAACAACCTAGCCATAAGATGTTCTAGAGTAAGTACCATTCGTGCCAAAGGGTTATGTTTGTGAGGTTGTTTTGGCTGTTTGCAACAAAAACAACGCTTAGTTGGCACTAATCATTTTGTGCACCTGTTATGGCAGTTTTTTCTACATTGTACAATCTGTTTGAGCATGATGAGAAGGCAATCAACTTAAGTGAGTTCACTCAGTCCCCAGTTTCTAATTTGCTTTACTGCTAAAATAGGGATCAGTTTTGATTTAGCTCTTTATGGTAAATGAGTGTGAAAGCAGCTTTGCCCAGTAGATACCAGCTTTGTTTTACAACGCTTTGCTTTTTCAAGGCCACCCAATCCTCAAAACCTTGTGCCACAAAGTAAATGTGTGCTTACAGCAAACCTTTAGTCTAGGATCCTATTCTCAAATTGATATTGGACTTTTAACTAGGCTTCTGCACAATTTGAAGTGTGCTGGCGCTATTCATGTAATTTTCTTTGAAGCCTGTAACATAAAAGTCCTGAAACTATGCAATGATAGCACTTGGCGTAATTATGGTAAAATGTTACTGCAAACACAAAGGATCAGAATAACACATGGGACTGTTGTCCCTGGTACTTCTTAAAATGCACCCTTGCTCCAAAAATGGACACAAGGATGCATTTCACTGTAAAATATCCTGCAAAATGATGGAGTTGGATTTAGTGGGTTTTACACATAATCTTACGTCATTTCACGTAATTTTGCATGATTATGAAAAAGCGAATTCTACAAATTTCACCCACCCTTATTGGTAATTTTAGTATGTGTTAAATGTATCCCCCTGAATATCACATTATTTATCTCTTCAACTGCTTTGACTTAAGTGTCATTTTTCCTCCATCACCCACCACTTTTTGCAAGGTATTTTCTAGATTTTCACTTCAGCTAAGTCACAAGAACACCGGCCACAGGTAGCTAAGAGACACTTCGGAGAATCTTGGTACGCTGGGCTCATGCTTTGTGAAATTTCTTGTACAGTGTCCTATGTCTTTACATTATATATTCTATCTCTACCCAACTAAGTCTTCCTGAGTGAATTGTTACTCATCTACATGTTGCATTTGTGTTGCATGTTAATATTATCTAGATTTCTTATTTTGTTACATTCTAACCAAACATCAGATTTTTATGTATTGGTACTCGGACGGCATATGTTTTCATGATAAATGAACATTTCATTTGATGTATTGTTACACGGACAGTCTATGTCTGTATGGAAGAATCTTTACATTATAATTGCAAGCAACCATATCTTTATGTTGGTTTTCTCTTTGTGTGCAAAAACAATATGTTCTGCTATCACTTTGTTTGCCCATGCTAGAAAACTAGCAGTGTATCACACTGTGAAATTGTTTAGTGTATTGACAGATTTGGTGTGGGAACCTTTTTCTAGTACTTTTGCTAGTAAGGAAATGTTAGTCACTGGTTGAAAGTTGTTTAGATCTGTCAGGTCAACACCTGGTTTCTTTTTATCAGGAGGTGAGTCACCTACTCAGGCTTCAGGCAGTCTGGGACTGTGCCTTGTGTGATAGATGCTATGACAATCTTCTCCCCAAGGGGAGAAGAGAGGTGACTGAGATATTTTGTGAGTAATGAGAGAATTGGGTCAGTGAAGTGTGAGGTGGTTTTCAGTGATGCTACAAACTTCTTGATATCAGATAAAATGTGGATTTTGAATTCACTCTATATTAGCATTGGTTTGGGGCTTTGAGTAATGGTTGGGAATTAGATCCTACTCAGTATTCATGCATCCCTTTTGGGAGAAGAGAATGTCATATCGCAACATCTGGTTAGTATCAAGATTATTCAAGATAGAGCTTTCTATTTTTCTTATTTTCTCCTCAGAAAAGGGCTAAATGTGTCAAAGGTTTCAGAGAAAGTGTCCATGATTGTGATGATAATGCTGCAGCCGGCTTGATGATTCAAAGCATTCGCTGAGACTGTTTTTGCTGTTCAATCAATCAATCAATCAACAAATTTGTAGAGCGCGCTGCTCACCCGCTACGGTCTCAAGGCGCTGGGAGGGGGGTGCTGCTACTGCTCGAAGAACCAGCTCTTGAGTTGCTTCCTGAAGGAGAGATGGTCCTGGGTCAGCCGTAGGTGGGTGGGGAGGGAGTTCCATGTCTTGGCCGCTAGGTAGGAGAAAGATCTTCCCCCTGTGGTGGTTCTGCGAATCCGTGGGACAGTGGTGAGGGCGAGGCAGGCGGATCGGAGCTGGCGGGTGGGTGTGTAGATCGTGAGGCGGTTGTTGAGGTATTTGGGGCCCATGTCATGGAGGGCTTTCTGTGTGTGGGTGAGAAGCCTGAACGTGATCCTCTTGCTGACGGGGAGCCAGTGCAGGACTATTAGATGGGTGGAGATGTGGCTGTGGCGGGGGACGTCCAGGCTGAGTCGTGCAGAGGCGTTCTGTATGCGCTGGAGTCTTTTCTGTAGTTTGGCTGTGGTTCCTGCATAGAGGGCGTTCCCGTAGTCCAGTTGGCTGGTGACGAGGGCCTGGGTGACCATTTTTCTGGTTTCGGTGGGGATCCACCGGAAGATTTTTCGGAGCATGCGCAGGGTGTTGAAGCAGGATGATGAGATGGAGTTGACTTGCTTGGTCATCATGAGGGAGGAGTCCATGATGAAGCCCAGGTTCCGTGCGTGGTCGGTGGGCCTAGGGGCGGTGCCCAGAGCAGGTGGCCACCAGGAGTCGTCCCAGGCGGAGGGGTATGGTCCTAAGATGAGGACTTCCGTCTTGTCCGAGTTCAGCTTCAGACGGCTGAGCTTCATCCATTTCGTAACATCTTTCATTTCTTCCTGGTGGCTGGTGCTGGCGGGGTCGTTGGTGAGGGAGAGAATCAGCTGGGTGTCATCAGTGTAGGAGATGATGTTGAGGTTGTGTTGGCGTGTGATGGCTGCGAGGGGGCTCCTGCAGACGTTGAAGAGGGTTGGGCTGAGCGAGGAGCCTTGACGAACGCCATAGATGATCGTGGTGGCTGCTGCGTGGAAGGGAGGAAGGCGGACTCGCTACGATCTGTCGGTGAGGAAGGAGGTGATCCATTCCAGGGCTTTTCCCTGGATGCCGTAGTGGTGGAGGCATGTAGTTAGGGTGTGGTGGCAGACAGTGTTGAAGGCGGCCGAGAGGTCGAGGAGGATGAGGGCAGCCGTTTCCCTGTTGTCGAGCATGGACCTGATGTCGTCGGTAGCTGCGATGAGGGCGGTCTCGGTGCTGTGGTTTGCTCGGAAACCTAACTGTGATGGGTCGAGGGAGTCGTTTGTCTCAAGGAAGGCGGTTAGTTGTTTGTTGACAATCTTCTTGATGACTTTGGCGGGGAACGGGAGGAGCGAGATGGTGCGGAAGTTCTTGAGGTCCGTGGGGTCCGCGGTGGGCTTCTTCAGGAGGGCGCTGATCTCCTCATGTTTCCAGATTTCTGGAAGGTGGCGGATGCGAAGGAGGAGTTAATGATGTTCCGGAGTTGGGGTGCGATGATGGAGTCGGCTTTGTTATAGATGTGGTGTGGACAGGAGTCGGCTGGGAAGCCAGAGTGGATGGTGTTCATCTCGTGGGTGGTGTCTTCAGTGCTGACGGGGGTCCAGGTGAGGAGGGTGGTGGTAGGGTGTGTTGGTTCGGTGGATGGGAGCGTGGTGTGGGCGCTGAAGCTGTTGTGTATGTCAGCGATCTTGCGGTGGAAGAATGAGGCAAGTGAGTCGCAGAGGTCTTGCGAGGGTGTGATGTCGTTGTTGCTGGCTCTTGGGTTGGAGAGTTCTTTAACGATGCTGAAGAGTTCCTTGCTGTTGTGGTTGTTGTTATCCAGCCGTTCCTTGAATGCCGTCTTTTTGGTGGTGCGGATCAGCTGGTGGTGTTTGCGAGTGGGGTTCTTGAGGGCTGTCATGTTTTCTGTTGATTGGTTGATGCGCCAGGCTTTCTCGAGGGTACAGCAGGATTTCTTGGAGATTTTGAGGTCGTTGGTGAACCACAAGGCTTTGTTGCTGCCTGGTCTGCTGGGGGCATTCTTCATTGGTGCAAGGGCATTGGCGCAGTTGGTGAACCACTGTGTGAGGTTGCGGGCTGCTTCGTTGGAGTCTGTTGTAATGCTGGGGGGGTTCTGGCTCAGGGAGGTGGTGAGCTGGTCGGTGGTGATCTTGCCCCAGCATCTTCAGGGGGCCTGATGTGGTTGGTGGTTGGTTATGGTTTTCCTGAAGCTGAAGTGGACGCAGTTGTGGTCTGTCCAGTATAGTCTGGTTGTGTGGCTGAAGGAGATGTGGTTGCTGGAGGAGAAGACTGGGTCAAGTGTGTGGTTGGCGTAGTGGGTGGGGGTGTTCACCAGTTGCTTGAATCTGAGGTTGGCAAGGTTGTCCAGTAGGGTGGTGGTGTTGTTTTCATTGTTGTTTTCCAGGTGGAAGTTGAGGTCCCCTAGGAGGATGTAGTCTGAGGAGGTGAGGGCAAGCGGGCTGATGAAGTCTGCGATGGCTGCGCTGAATTGTGTGCATGGTCCAGGGGATCTGTAGATGAGGGTGCCTCTGAGGGTAGTCTTGTGGTCGAGGTGTATCTGGAAGTGAAGGTTGCTCGGCGGCGGTGAGGGTGTCATCGGAGTTGGTCGTGATGCGGGTGGTGTTTTTGTGGACGATGGCAGTTTGGTTGGTGCAATCCCTCTGAGTGATCTTGTAGCCCTCAGGAATGGCTATGGCGATGTCGGGGGCTGAGGAGGCGTTCATCCAGGTTTCTGAGAGGAAGGCGACGTCCAGTGCTGTTATGTCGATGAGGTTCCAGAGTTCGACGTCATGTTTGTGGACGGAGCGGGTGTTGAGGAGGATGCACTTGAGGTAATTGTTGTTGATGCTTGGTCCGGCGGGGGTGGGGGAGGTGCGGAGGCAGGTGCATTTGCAGGCTTGGCAGGTGAAGGGTCCGTGGGTGCGTTTCGGGGTTGCTCGTGGCAGGTGGGGGTACGGTTGGTGTTGTGTGCGTGGAGGGTAGTGGCATTATAGATCCGACTGGTGGGCTGTCCTCGACGGGGGCCAGGGGTTCTGGCGCTGGGCATGGTCCAGGTGTGGACGGGCACAGACGGGCTTGCCTTGGGTGCGCCTTCGGCTCGTCGGCAGCGTGCATGCTGCGTGCGGCCGCTGCGCGGCCTCCATAAGAGGGAGAGAAGGAGGGAGGAGCAGCTGGGAGGGGGGGAGCTGGGTGGCCAATGGGAAGCGGGGCGGGGCAGCGGGGAGTGCGAGCTGCGGGAAGCAGGTGATACAGAAGGCAAGAGGGGGCAGGGGGGAGAGGGCACAGTGGAGAAGGCAAAAAAACACACTGAGGAGTCACACAAATGAATTAGCAGTGCAGGCAGGCACTGAAGGGGCACACAGGGGCACACAGGAGCGAAAAACGAAGGGAAAAGGAATGAATCACAAACGCCATAACAGTGCAGGTAGGCAGAGAAGGGGCACACAGGGGCACACAAGGAGCGAAAAACGAAGGGAAAAGGAATGAGTCACAAACAAAATAACAGTGCAGGCAGGCAGAGAAGGGCACACAGGGGCACACAAGGAGCGAAAAGGAAGGGAAAACAAATGAGTCACAAACGAAATAGCAACCAAGGGAACACAGGGAGCAACGAGGCAGTCAGGAGAAGCAGCGGCACACAGGGGGTCTGTGCAGTGGCAGAGGAAGCGACCTGCCTGAACACAGGGTCAAGGGTCCCTGTTGTGGAGTTGAGATCTGCAGAATGAGGCTTTGGCATTCCATAATAGCATTTTTAACATGTTTCTTACAGCCCAGAAATTTATTAGAAGCAGGGAGGAGGGTATTTGACTCCATCATATTTATACTAGTCTGAGTTTTCTCCTTTCTCCATTTAGGCTTTGGTTGTAATAGAGATGGTACAAATTGTTTCACTGTCTTTTTGAGATGTAGTAGAGATGCTTTATCCATGATCTCTGTTTTTTGTTATGAAGTTAGCTTCTAAACATAGTGCATATCGCTTGAAAGTCGAAGGTTCATCTTGTAAAGAGAGGACAGTTCATTACAGCCTATGATTTTAATGTTAGTTTTCAATTTTTTGAGATATGATACTTTGAACTTTGGTCATCTGTCTGTACGCTGTGATGTGGAATATGATTATGTGGTAGTTTAACAAGTCAATTGGAAGGAAATATACTATGCCCAGTGATTCTTATTTTTTATTTTTATATTTAGAGTTTTATATAGCCCTAGCTACACCCAAATGAATCAGAGCACTTTACATGTTATGAGAATAGGTTAAGCATCGAGTTACATGTGAGAATTTGCGAGGGTCAAAAAAGTCATAAAAATTTTAGAAAAGATATCTCATTAAAGTAGTAGGACAGAAACACCAAATGCCAATTACATACAGCGATAAGGTAATGGCCATGGGAATAGATGAGAGATTGAGCTGGGCAGAAGACCGTCTTGAGGGATCTAGTCGATGAGGGTAGGGTCTTTAAGAATCGTTTATGTACGTGTTGATGGTTGATATTTCGTTTGACATGATATTCTTGTATCATGATGTTTTTCAATATTTTGGAGAAATACCTCCATGTGAATATATACTGTTCACTGGAAATCGAGCCTCAGAATAAACAATTCAACACTGCCACCAAAAACACCAGCAGGAGATATAAAGAAGAGCTAGCTGGATTAAAACAAAACAGTCAAAACTTGGAATCTTAATGGCACAAGTCTCAGTCTGATGATGAAAAGAACTGCTGCAAGAAATACGGTGGGCTACCACACATTTATTGGGAGGACCATAAGGGATTTTCTGACCTTATACCAGATGCAATGTAACCATGCCAAACCAATAAATGCCTCATCTGTACATGTTTACAAAAATCCCTACAGGTTGCTGTGTCAAAAATATCTAAAATGTATGATACCATTTTATTGTCTCAAAACCCTTACTTGATCCCCCTACTTTTACAACTTTGCTGCAATCTATACTCACCATTTTCCGCCTGCTGGAACTAAAGAATATGTTATGAAAGACCCTCAAAATAATACTAAAGTTCCTTGAGAGCATTGCAATGCCTAGTACATGAATCAATGTCACCCATCAGTTCAAGCAGGTACCACTAACAAGCTAAATTCTCTTCTGGGAGTGACTATTCTTGGCCCACAAAAACACTATTATGTGAGGGGACATTCAGCAAAGAGAAACAGTTCTGGTTTCCTAATCTTGGAGAATTAATAATTATCAACAATTGACAATCTAGAACGTTGCTTCGTTTGACAATATTTGCTTGCATTTGGAGACTTACTGCAACATCATTCTCTGGATAACATCAACAGTCCTTAAGAAAATGTTGACATGTTTGATAACGATTCTGGTCACAGTGCAGCATCTTATAGTAGCTGACCACTAGCACCTACTTCTGCTCCGCTCATCTTTGATTGTATCTAGTCTCGTGACTGTGGCGGGTGAGCATCAGGCCCAGCCCCTGGACCTTGGAGAACAGAATCTCAGCCCTCTATTAGAGATGAGATGAGGTAGAGTGAAAGGGCCTGTTTGTCTGTTTTGATTTGGTGGGGAGAAGGGTAGAAGTCAGTAGTATTACTGGTAGCTTTAAGTTCTGATAGGGCTGGGGCAGTGCTCAGGACTTTGTGAAAGCAGGGGGTCCAGGCATTCAACAGCTTGCGACTCTGGGCTAGATTGGCCCTCACCATCTCCCTCAATGCTTTCCTCACTCTCCTCTCCAGCATCAACGCACCATCACCTTCCTCCACAAGAGTTTATACCGCCCATATTGGACGTCATAGCAGAGGCGAAATTGTGACTCCACAAGAGCTCATGTTGTCCATATCAGAGGCTGTAGTAGAGGCCAAACAGGTGCTAAATTGCACACGGACGTAAGCTAGAGCACATCGCAGAATGATTGCACCAATGTTTTGCACCCTTTGTATATGGATCAAACACTTATCAAGTCTGCCACCTGCCCCGCAGGGCAATGGAGCCCTGCAGTAAGATTGGTGACCGAGGGTGATCAAGCGGCAACCCCACGACCCCCGTGACCACACACCCCTCAGGGACTTGTAATGACTAGATAGTAGTCTCAGAGCCAAAAAGCACAAGAAAAGACCATAGCAGAGTAGAAAGTGAATAAAGGGATAAAGGATATTAGTCAATGAAGGTGTAAAGGATACAAGTACAAGGAATGACAAAAGATTAAATAAGAAATAAAGAGAAACGCTTGGAGAGGGCCTGGATTTAAAGGCCTATAAAGTCTTGCTGTTATTGGAGGTGGGGGAAGCTTTAAAGCATGCCAGTTGGATGCACATAAATGCCAGTTAAACCCTACTGTGCATGAGGTACCTGGGCACGTGCCCAGGTTAAGACCAGGCCAAGCAACAATCATCACCTGGAAGAGGATGGGCTTGACCACCTCCCTTTTTATGTGTTACTTTAGTGGTTTAATCTCCCTGCTATCATGGGGAAGAGGAAAACTGTGAAAAGTACAGACCGGCAGCTAATGTTACAACTATAGATTCCATCTTGGAGCGTGCAGTAGGTGTAATTACAAAGGAGATTGCATTAACTGACAGAAGGTTGTCAATAGAAGGGGCTGGTCATCCTGTTTGAGTTCAACAGAATACAATGGCTGGGATCCATGCTTCTGCAGATACTGACTATGTTTGTTCACTTTTTTATTTGGATAATTTCTGTAGCACCTTGGCAGAGTGCAATGATACCACTTCGCCTAGCAAACATCCAGTTAAAAGGAAATAGGGGGTGTTACGAAGAGAGAGAGACAGGGGGCAGGAAAGCAGGTACATACAAGTGGAACATTGTGGACCGTGAGAATGACCCACACTACTTAATCGAACTGTGTGCTAGATTTCAATCAATTTTAAAGGCACACATTAAGCCTCTTTCAGACCAGTTAGAAACAATTGAATCCAGTCAGGCAAAATTCATTTTGCCTAAAATAACCAACAGGCTCCAAACTGAACTCTAAGATGTTTCTCATAAAGTTAGAAGTAGCATGTCTGGCATGTGCTCAGGTACTCAGAAGGTGGATACTGGAAAGCTTACTTTCTCTGGTTCCTCTTCTGCACTGACACCCATTTCTCTAATTTCCCCTCCCTCCCTACCTCTCCTACCTAATTCATCTGTTTCCATTAATCCTAGGTATATTATTAATAATAGTTACTGGGCTGCTCCTCCTCAGCAGGATTGCAAGGAGACATAATGTTCACATGGGTAGGTTATTTTGAATTTACCCCCTTTGGCTTGCCCCTATGTCTAAATCCTGGCTAATGGCCTAAACTTAAACTAGTTCATGAAGAGACCAGCAATCAATTAACTTATGAGATGTTACACTTGTTATGCAACATATTGGGTTTAGTACCCTGTTTAATAATCAAACATTTTTGGCCATAAGGGTTGATTGGGTTGGTTATAATGAGAATGTCCCTTTGATGTGGGTTGGGCCTGCAAAGGCTTGCACAAGGCTACAATTAGCAAGGAAGTCTTTTGTAATTGAAACTTGTGTATCAACATCTTCATTTCAGTGGAGGGCAAAGTCCAATAGAAAAATGTTGTGAGGGTATAGCAGTAAATGCATTGTGATGATCCGCATTAGCTGTTTGATGAAAAACAGTTTTTCTCCTGGTGAGTGATAGAAGAGTTTGTATCCCAGGTATTTGCATGGGGGGGGGGGGCTATCCACATGGAAGGAGATACACACAAGGATATGTTTAGGGCGTTTTAGTGATTGACTGAAATGCCACCTCCTGGTCAATTGAACTGGTCAGGCTGTTTGATGGAGACATTAGTGTGGATTGAGATATCCATCTGTGGGGCAGAGGAGTAAGTGAAGCAATTTTCAATCAGTGATTAATGCCTAGCCTGTGTGAGATGATTGCCTCAGTACTGTCTGTGGCATGTTTAGCCACTGATCTTCATCTAGGACCCATGCATTTAAGAAGCACCCCTGGTGCTAGGGAAAAAGTTGTGTGATCTTGAATTAATTAGAACGAGATGAGGTTCACAGGGTTCTGGTGATGAACATTCATATGAGGACTGCGTTTATTAGTGTTAGCAATAACCCGGCTTCCATGTGATGGCAGCATAGGGGTCCGAGAGGCCTCAATGTGGGATTCAGCAGATGTTTTGTTTCTGCAAATGAAAGTCAACTATGTGATCTCTTGGGTTCTTGGGAATAGTTGGGTCCTTCAGTGGGGTAACAACACTTGAGCTGGCCCCCCTGCAAAATGCAGGGAGGGGGCCCACATGCTCCAAACACAGTCAGGAGCTCTCCTGCTGCCTTAGCACAGTGCTAATGGGGGATCCTGCAGCTCGGGGGCTCCCAGCAATGTAGGGTCTGCGGGGGATCTTGTTTTGCCACTGGGATGCTTCTATAGAGAGCCTGGGTTGACTGAATGATTGTTTTCTTGGGAAAGGTGAGTCTGTATGTAACTCATAGAGAGTCTGGTCACATGGAGGCTAATAGATATGTACTTTAATTCCTCTCTTACCTTGTCCAATTTGTTTTCTAGACAGCTTAAATGGGAGTTTGGTCCAACGAAATGAACAGATTGTTTGAGATATCGATCAGAGTTTCAGTAGTAGTTTGCGTTGCCACGGGAGATGCCAGAGGTGGTGGAACCCTGGTCAATATGGGGCCCACCTGTGGTGTGGATATTATGTGTGGCATTGTGTAGGGTGAGGTGAGAGAACCTAGTTGATAAGTTTCCTTAAAAAATCATTGAAGACAAGTTTAGCTCAAATATCACAATTGAAGGATCAAAGCTTTTTTCTGTCATATGCCACAAAGTAATGACTTACTGATTTTTGTGTGTAATTTTTCATACCATTATTTCGGCCAAAAATATATTTTCGGCGTGAATCAACAACATACAATTACACAGATAATAATCAATTCAATAGATTGAAAACATAAACTAGTGGGGGAAGTGAAAATGAAGATACCATTAGAAACGCATTAAAATAACATTTTAGATAAATAAACAATAATTATACTGGCAAGGATAAAAAAGACTTGGGATATGAAATTGTTCATAGAAAAAAGCCAGAGGCATCTGTAGGACAATATGACTCAGTCCCATTGGGTTATGCTCCTTACAGCAGATCCTCTACATAACCTTACTAGAAAAATGTGTCAATGGCTATCTTCGAGGAGTTTTTCTTGTGTAGCACATTGTTCTAACACAGGAAGTTAAGAACGTTGCTGCATCCTCTGATAAAATGAAGTCTATACTTTTTTTTAATGCAGCTAATGAAATTGTACTTAGGCCAGCCTTGCCACTTAGCCAGGCCATCGCCTTATTTCTATGAACTTTCCTCGTCTCCAGTCTTTTGGTGACGTTCATGAAAATAAAAGTGCTTGTATCCTCTAACAGCTCCGAGATCTTACTGTGTTGATATTTTGGCATCCCACATTTCATTCTGACAAACGTTTCATGAACATCTGACTTGGAATTTTTGCAATAATTTGGAGCTTTAACTTTCAATGGGCTAGGTGCTCCTGCACTTGTCTTTAGAAACATAGTTTGGGCTATGTCCAAGTACTGAACTTAGAGGCCCTTCAGCTTGCAGGGGTCTCCAGAGAATCAGTATACGTCGTCACAAATACAATGGACTATGAAAAGTGCTATGAAGATGATATGTTGTGAGATAGCAAGCCAATGTAGGACCCTCAAAATTGGGTTAAGCAACAAAGATCTTTTAAAAACTTAAAGTTAGGTCAAAAAGAAAACTTTGATACAGAGGTAGAGACATTTACATAATCCAAATTAGAATCCATAAGAGCCATGACACAGATTTGTGTTCTTTCAGTTGACATCAGGGGGAGTACACAGTGAAGATGTTGGATGTGAAAATTACAAGCACAAATAACTGGGGATACTTGATTATTCATCTGAAGAGCTGAATTTGTCTTAGTACCCATGATTTGTAAATATTTGGTGTGTCAAGGAAGTAGTCTAAAATGTATGAGCCAAATGGAACAGTGCCAAAGTTTGTAGTTGCTGCCTGTTATAAGAACTTTCTACTTGTAAGTGTTAAAGTGAGTCTGTGGCGTTCCACCCACATGTGCACTGCAGGTAAGCAATCCAGAAGGGAAAAAATGTCACTGAATGTATTAGTGAGCTGAAAATTAGTTGTGCATTATCTGCATAAGAATAAGTGTTAAGGTCAAAGGAGTGGATGGTAGTCAAAATGCCATCATGTAGAGGTGGACCAAATGGGGGCAAGGCAGAGTCTTGAGGAACCATGCGTGAATTTGCTGATGGTGTGGATTGGTATTACTCCGTGTCGAATTGTTGTGATCTAACACATAAGAAGGATGTAAGTCCCCAACCCTAAGATCTCTAAACTAGTTACCCTACGAAGCAAGAAAACAGCTTAAGGTATCCTGTGTGATACACGAAGCCCCCATTTCAAAACTCCTGGTTACCCGGCTCAAAAGCTAGAACTATCTGGAGAGGCTAGACCATCAAGAACTGCAAATTCTCTCCTCTTGAAACCTCAGACTTTTCGCAAAAAGGAACGAGGCACAGAGCTCTCTCTGGCTCGGCCACGAAGATTTGGAACTCTCTCCCACCAGAAGTTCGCAGAATCTCCTCCACGGCTGCCTTCAAACATGAAGTAAAAATAATCCTAATGAACAAGTTCTTGCCCTAAATCATCATGCTCATCTGTTTTCTCAATGCCCCTCTGACTACGTTCTTTTTGGTCTAACAACTATAAAGCTCAGGATTGTCTGTTATACCCTATTATGTCATATTTGTTCTCCTCCTAATACATTATGGTATTAGCTAAATGTGATATTCTCTGTTACCCCCTTTGCCATTTTTCCCTTTACTTTGTCCTTCCTTTCCAAAACGTGAAGCACTCTGATACCCTTTGGGGTCAGGTTTGCGCTATACAACATCTTATAAATAAATAAAAATAAATAAAAGTAAGTCAATCAAGGCAGTGTGAAGTTGACTAACAAGGCTCTTTTACTCAATTGTATCAAACAAGGCAGATAGATCTAAGAGAATAAGGGTGTCTGATCCATAATACACTACCTGGTGAAGTGTCCACAACCACCAACATGCTTGTACTGCATGCATGTTGTTGAATACCAGATTGTGTGTTGTCCAGGATATAATTTATTCTAAAAACACAGTGGAGCTGTTTAGCTACAAAAGCTTCAAGATTTTTGTTGCAGCACGCATCAAAATGTTTGGATTAAAATTAGTTGTGGCAAGAGGGTACAGTTATGTTTTTTTCAATAGTGGCATAACCATGCTCTCTTTGAATGTGTGAGGCACACATCCTGTACTAAGGGAAGGGTTGAAAATGTTCAGTAGTGTGGTGGCAGAAGATTCTGCAGAAGGGGAATATTTAACTGTTATGGTATCTAACTGCAAGCATATTCTGCAATGTGACATCAGTTTTAGCTTGGTTGGCAGATTGAGTGGAAGAAAGGACAACCAAAGAGACCGTGGTGGAAGTTAAAGAGAATCACTATGAGGGATCATGTGGAACCAATTGGCTATAGAATCTTGAATAATGAAAAGTGTCTGTGTGAAATAGGTCATCCCATCATTGCAATAAGATTGAGAACAGAGAAGTGTTTGGAGGAAAGTTCATTGATGATTTTAAAAGTTTCTTTGTGATTATTGCTAGCAGTTTGGGTCCTCACTGAGTAGTGCAGTGCTTTGGTACCTTCATTACATGGTTATTAGCAATAACAACATTTTGTGTCTATGAATTTGTTCTGCACATTTAACACCTTTTATTAGCGAGTGGATATCACTCATAAAACAAAACACTGAATTAATTGGTACAGCTGGATGCTGATGTCAGTAATGTCATCAGTGATGCCATCAATGATGTCATTCAAGTTGACATCAAAATGTGATCAATGATGTCATGCGCAAAATCATAAGAAGTGCATGAAGGGGCGAGCTGTAAACTATGAATAGTTTAGAGTTAAATGTCAGGTAAATGTCAGATTTTTTAGGTTTTCATTAGGAAACATCCTGCACTTTAACTGATATATATCAGGGGTGGGTCTTAATGATTTCAATAAATGGCCCCTCACTGTTGCCGAGATTGCTGTTCAAGCCGCCAGTGATCAACTCACAATGCTCCCCGAAACGCATTTCGCATTTGATAAGGAACTATGAGGGAACATGATGTGACTGGTAACCTGCAATTAAAATATGGTGACAACTCCCTGGTTTGTGGCGTTTTCATCGAGGGCAACCTTTTATGTTGGAGTATTTATCTGCAGCCTGGATGCGGAAACACCCCTCCGCAAGTCAGCGGACCTGCAACTCCTGAAGTGTCGGGAGCTGAGAGATCAGAGATGCCGAGGTTGTGGGATATGAATTAAGCAGCAACATCACTGTTTTCCTCTTCAAGTAGCCCACTAGGGTAAAGTAGTTTTTTGCTTTATTTTCCAGAGCCCCCCAACACCAACTCTGGTAAAATGGCGAGGGACTTCTAGGACCATGAAGCATTGCAGCTCCACGCCCACTGGGGAGGGTCCTAATGATTTCAATAAATGGCCCCTCACTGTTGCCGGGACTGTTGTTTAAGCCCCCAGTGATCAAGGGCACAATGCTGCCCAAAATGCGTTTGGCATTTGATAAGGACTTATGAGGGAACATGATGTGACTGCTAACCTGCAATTAAAATATGTTGACAACTCCCTGGTGTGTGGCATTTTCATTGAAGGCAACCTTTTATGTTGGAGTATTTAGCGGCAGCCTAGCCGTGAAAACGCCCCTCTGCAAGTCAGCGGACCTGCAACTGCTGAAGTGTCAGGAGCTGAGAGATCAGAGAGGCCGAGGTTGTGGGATATGAATTAAGCAGCAACATCACTGTTTTCCTCTTCAAGTAGCCCACTTGGGTAAAGTAGTTTTTTGCTTTATTTTCCAGAGCCTGCCAACACATCAATATATATATATGACAAGAACTCAGTCTAGATGTAACTCCTCACATTTGACAGGATACAGACTCTATGTGCTTCATTGCTGTAAAGTGATGTGCTCTGGGCGCTGTAGCATACCTGTGGAAGTAGTGTTAGTTTGCATTTATACAATACAGGGAGTGGGAAGGTAACTACTCACCCCTACCGGTCTCAAGACATGTGAATGATACCATGAGCTAATTGCTGTAAAGTCATGTGCTCTGTGTGGTATTCCAATGTAAGTCATAGTAGTATGTTAGTATGTAATGCTACTAGAATGTAAGTATGTAATGTTAGAATGTAGGGCTGTCATGAGGGGAATCTTGGGGAGTGTGTACACGGTGCTAGAGAAGACGGTTAACTTGCTGTCTGCCCCTGTTGGTGTCTGTTTAAGCTGTCTTGTTTTCCTGCACTAAATCTACTTATTGGATCCACTGCTGTCTGCCTCTTCACTACATAAATCTGGTGATGAGCAGGAGAAGGTAAAAAGAAGGCCGCACTCACCAATATTTCGAGCTTCCTTGCGTTCTTCTGAAGACTCGTTTTCTTCGTGAAGCTGTTTCTACTGGTATACAGTCAAAATATCGAGTTTTTATTATCGATTTGCAGTAATATCGATTAAAAAATATAGAATGGACACAATATCGACTGGACAGAATATAGAATACAAAAATACCGAATAGGATAGCATTAATATCGAATGAAAAAATATAGAATGGACATAATATCGAATGGACAGAAAATAGACCACAAAAATATAGAATAGTCCGAATATAGACTACAAAAATATAGAATGGACAGAATATAGACTTCAAAAATATAGAATGGACAGAATATAGACTACAAAAATATTGAATTTGAGGTAAGTAAGTTCATATCAATTTTTAAAGTGTTTTTTATGTTAGTATATGTTTTAAAAGTATATATTTATTTTATTATTTATATTAATTAATTATTTTTATGGTATTTAATTTGTGCGTGACATAATTCTGTAGCAGGTTGAGGGTTTATAGGGGAATAGGGTGGGAAATAATTTAATTATAATTAATTAAATACGTTAATTTATTTATTGGTATTTCTTTTGAATTAATTGTTAATTAATTATTAATTGGTAATTAATTAAAATATAATTGGTAATTATTTTTAATTAATTGATTAATTGATAATCATGGTAATTTTAGTAATTTATTTTCTGTAGCGGGTTGTGGGTTTATAGGGGAATAGGGTGGGAAATAATTTAATTGTGGATAATTAAATATGCCAATTTATTTATTGGTATTTATTTTGAATTAATTATTAATTAATTATAAATTGGGAATTAATTAAAATATAGTTGGTAATTATGTTAATTTTAGTTATTTATTTTCAGTACCGGGTTGTGGGTTTATAGGGGAATAGGGTGGGAAGTTATTTAATTATAAATAATTGAATATGTTAATTTATTTATTTGTATTTATTGTGAAATAATTGTTAATTAATTATTAATTGGTAATTAATTAAAATAGAATGGGTAATTAATTTTAATTAATTTATTAATTGATAATTATGTTAATTTTATTAATTTTTTCTGTAGTGGGTTGTGGGTTTATAGCGGAATAGGGTGGGGAGTAATTTAATTGTAAGTAATTCTAATGTTTTTTTTAAATCAAATTTTAAATTATTTTCTAATTGTTAAATAATTTATTGTTAATTGGTAAATTATTCGTATTGGTAGGTAATTATTTTTATTAATTATTTTTATTTGCATTTTTAATTGATTAATTAATATATTATATAAAAGTATTAAGTATTTTATTAATTTGTAATTGGTATTATTATTTATTTTATTTTGATTCACATATGAAGTATTTCCTTTCCCTACTGTTGCACTCACTGGAGTGGGAATAGTAATTTTCATCCCTACGCTATCCAACGCTTTCCCTACTGTTGCACTCTCTGGAGTAGGAATAGTAATTTTTACCCCTACGCTATCCAACGCTTTACCTACTGTTGCACTCTCTGGAGTGGGAATAGTAATTTTTACCCCTACGCTATCCAACGCTTTCCCTACTGTTGCACTCTCTGGAGTGGGAATAGTAATTTTTACCCCGACGCTATCCAACTCTTTCCCTACTGTTGCACTCTGCGGAGTGGGAATAGTAATTTTTACCCCTACGCTATCCAGCGCTTTCCCTACTGTTGCACTCTCTGGAGTTAGAATAGTAATTTTTACCTCTACGCTATCCAACACTTTCCCTACTGTTGCACTCTCTGGAGTGGGAATAGTAATTTTTACCACTACACTATCCAACGCTTTCCCTACTGTTGCACTCTCTGGAGTGGGAATAGTCATTTTTACCCCTACGCTTTCCAGTGCATTACCTACTGTTGCACTCTCTGGAGATGGAATAGTAATTTTTACCCCTAAGCTATCCAACGCTTTCCCTACTATTGCACTCTCTGGAGTTGGAATAGTAATTTTTACCCCTACGCTATCTAACGCTTTCCCTACTGTTGCACTCTCTGGAGTGGGAATGGTAATTTTTACCTCTACTCTATCCAACGCTTTCCCTACTGTTGCACTCTCTGGAGTGGGAATAGTAATTTTTACCCCTACGCTATCCAACGCTTTCCCTACTGTTGCACTCTCTGGAGTTGGAATAGTAATGTTTACCCCTACGCTATCCAACGCTTTACCTACTGTTGCACTCTCTGGAGTGGGAATAGTAATTTTTACCTCTACGCTGTTCAACGCTTTCCCTACTGTTGCACTCTCTGGAGTGGGAATAGCAATTTTTACCCCTACGCTATCCAACGCTTTCCCTACTGTTGCACTCTCTGGAGTTGGAATAGTAATGTTTACCCCTACGCTATCCAACGCTTTCCCTACTGTTGCACTCTCTGGAGTGGGAATAGTAATTTTTACCCCTACGCTATCCAGCGCTTTCCCTACTGTTGCACTCTCTGGAGTTGGAATAGTAATGTTTACCCCTACGCTATCCAACGCTTTCCCTTCTGTTGCACTCTCTGGAGTTGGAATAGTATTTTTTATCCCTACGCTATTTGCGTGTTTCTAACGCGCTAGAATCGACTCCTGAAGCAGTATCTCTGCGCAATAGACTGCTGGGGAACCCGTCCTGGCTTTCCCTGTGAGATGGTCCCTACTGGGTATCTCCAAGGTGAAACCAGGCATCCCCGGCGTATGTGGGGGGCCGTTGTGGAGAGGAGGCAAGCTTATGCCCAGAGTTGCCGAGTGTGATCTCTGGTTAGAGTAAGCACCGAGGTGAGAATTATCGAGTCCGCTGACCCTGGTCCAAGACCCTGCCGTGTCAGTAATTGAACCCTGGTCCCGGGCCGTCCTCTGCTCCCGGGTCTGCCGCCTCTAACCAGTGAGCCACACCACTCCAACACTCTACTGTTGCACTCTCTGGAGTGGGAATAGTAATTTTTACCACTACGCTATCCAACGCTTTCCCTACTGTTGCACTCACTGGAGTGGTAATAGTAAATTTTACCCTTTCCTCTATCCTACGGTAAAAATATTGTATTTTTTTATTAATATTACGTTTATATATATATATATATATATATATATATGTATTAACAAATCAATTTGTATGTTTTTTTTTACCTACATTAATTATTTATTAATTTTAAGGTTATTTAAGTATTTTAAGTATGTTTAAGTTCATTATATTTATTATTTCATAAATTTTTTATTAATTTAAAGCATTTAAAAAAATTCGATATTTTGACTAACTATATTTTTTACATCGATATTTTTGATTCTATATTTTTGTACTTATCTGTTTGGAGATAGGAGGTCGATATTTTTGGCATTCTATATTTTTACCTCAATATTTTGGTAGGTCGATATTTTGGCATTCTATATTATGTCAGTGATCCGTTTCTCCTCATCCCAGGGTCATCAGCTAATCGTACTATGTCATCTGACCTCTGGTAGGATCTATATTTTTTGATTTTGGGCTTCCTCTGCCTCTTCACTACACTCTGGTCGCTGTTCTACACGTGTGGAAGTAGTGTTAGTATGCGTTTATTCTAATTCTGTAGTTGCGCAGTAACAAATGCATCATGGCCCTATGGAGCACCACCTCCCAGGCGCAGCTCATACAATGTCCCAGGGTGTGCATCCGCGGGACATTTATGTTTGCTATTACAGGGCGGGAGCATGGTTTCCACCCTGTGATAGCAAATCTTTGTTTGCTTTGTTGAAGCGAGAGGAGGAAAACCTTGCATCGCTTTTAATAAAGCGTATCTGGATGATAAAAATGGAACGAAAAATGAAGCGGGGTTTCACCCGTTCATTTAAATGAGCCCCCTGATGGGTAATGTTCCAGGACAATCCTAATATTATATTGCGGGGTCTCTGCAGCACTCGGGACCTTAATTTCACATGTAAATTTGGTGCGGGAGGGCACAGAGACGTTTCTTAGTCTAGGGGATCGCCATGTCCCCGAGTATTGTTTACTAATTGTTCGGGGGGCTTTGAGGCCAACTCAAGTCCGAGGATCGCCATCCTCCGGGGCTTTATTTAAATATGCAGGGTGAGCACGCCAGTCCCTGAAGCCTCGGTGGCCCTAGGCAGTGGCTTATTGATTCTGTAATCACACGGGCAGTACTCATGGTGTTATAAAGTGATACACTCATAGAACTCTTGCAGTTGTAGAATTACCCAGGCTTCATTTATGTAATAGTCTGTTGGTTTATATTTGGTAGGTGCACCGCAAAATTACAAATGTTTTCCCTCATAACCTCCTATCAACCGCCGATTTTCACAATAAACTACAGACAAGTGTTGTCAGAAAAAGAAGATCCATGGACTCACTATTTATTGGTAAAAAAAATAACCTATATTTAAAGAAAACAAATAAATGGAAATGCTACTTTATTTGAACAAACAACAGTGCCCAGCAACACAACAGACCCTTCGCACACCATCGACCACGACCCCGTGCTAGCCTGGGCCAGTGGGAGCATCAATGACACCATCAAGACCATGCACACAATCCACTCCGCCTCTCCGTCAGACCCATTCCCGCACCACGTCTTCAACAGAGCAAGCAGCTCCATCGCACCCCACCTGAGCAATGTCATCAATCTCTCCCTCGAGACCGTGACCTTCCCAGAGATCTGGAAACACGCCGAGATCAACGCCCTACTCAAAAAACCTAAGGCAGACCCAAGAGACCTCAAGAAATTCCAGCCCATCTCTCTGCTCCCCTTCCCAGCCAAGGCCATAGAGAAAACCGTCAACAGACAGCTAACCTGATACCTTGAAGAAAACAGAATCCTGGACCCTTCCCAGTCAGGGTTCCACAGCAACCACAGCACCGAGACTGCCCTCATCGCCGCCACTGACGACATAAGGACCCTGCTGGACAACAGCACGACCGCAGCACTCATCCTCCTAGACCTCTCTGCCCCCTTCGACACCGTCTGCCACCGCACACTACGCGCATGACTCCACGCCACAGGGATCCAAGACAAGGTTCTGGATTGGACCACCTCCTTCCTCTCTGGCAGAACCCAGAGCGTCCGCCTCCCCCATTCTGTTCCAAAGCCTCCGAGATCATCTGCGGCGTACCCCAGGGATCCTCCCTCAGCCCGACGCTGTTCAACATTTACATGGCCCCACTCGAACACGTAGCCCGACAGCACGACCGCAACATAATCTCCTACACCGACGACACTCAGCTGATCTTCTCCCTCACCAAGGACCCCATCACCGCCAAAGCCAACCTCCACGAAGGAATGAAGGCCGTCGCCGACTGGATGAAGACCAGCCGACTGATGCTGAACTCGGACAAGACGGAGGTCCTCATCCTCGGTTCCAACCCTTCAGCCTTGGTTTGACTCCTGGTGGCCTACCGGGACTGGGGGCAGCCCCGACAACAAACGATAACGCACATAACCTGGGAATCATCTCTCTCAATGACCAAGCAAGTTATCGCCGTCTCCTCCTCCTGCTTCAACACCCTGTGCATGCTCTGCAAGATCTACAGATGGATCCTGACAGATACAAGAAAGACAGTCACACAGGCCCTCGTCAGCAGCAGACTCGACTACAGAAACGCCCTCTACACGGGAGCCCCGACCAAGCTCATCAAACGACTACAATGCAACCAAAACGCCTCGGCATGACTAATCCTCGGCATAGCACTCCACGGCTGCATCATCCCCACCTGAGAAACCTGCACTGGCTGCCCGTCAACAAGAGGATATCCTTCAAGCTCCTCACCCACGGACACAAGGCACTCCACAAGACCGGCCCAGCTTACCTCAACAGATGGCTCTCTTTCTACATCCCCAACCGCCAGCTACACTCCGCCGACCTCTCACTCACCACCATATCATGCATTCGAAGAACAACCACCGGTGGGAGATCCTTCTCCCACCTTGCTGCCAAGACATTCAATGCCTTATCATTGAATGTATTTGGGCTGATATATTGTACATGCCTTATAACTAAGAAAAGGTGTTTTACTGTTTAATGTTGAAATAATTGTCTGAGACCATAGTCTTTGAATAGCATTTATTACCCAGGTCTCTCTGACGTTTTGGGTCACCCCATTGTCTTAATGGTTGCCAAGACATGGAACACCCTCCCACTGAGCCTACGACTGACCCAAAACCTGCTGACCTTCAGGAGGATACTCAAGACCTGGCTGTTCGATCAGTAGTACCCCCCCCCCAGTGCCTTGAGACCCTCACGGGTATGTAGTGCACTTCACAAATGATTGATTGATTATAACATGAAATAAGGGGGTGGGACTCCTCCGGAAGCAGCGTAAAAAACCTGCAAGGCAAAAAAGAAACATAAGTATGTGCGCCATGTCCAAGAGAAAAAGAAAGGTAATCCGATTGAAAGGAAGAAAGTGAGAATGGGACAGAGAGCGAGTGGGTGAAAGGGAGACGGGGAGGGAGAGTTGAAAGAACAGAGGGAGGAGACAGAGCGTCACCCTACTCCACCCAGCCCTCACTGTTCACCTCCCGTCACCCGTGTGTCTGGGATGCTGGGGTACGCGAGAAAGAGTGCTGTCCAGCAACTCCTTAAAATGAAGCAGAGATATGAATCAGGTCAGAGATGACCTTATTATCTACAGCAACATCGCTTGCTTGCACCTGTGCACCCAGGCTGTTGCATCCCGGCCCCTTCCCCCGCACTGTGCTCCATTGCACCTCCTGCACACCGAGGCTTCACTGCTCACCTGCCAGCACCGGTGTGTCCAACGACGTGCAAGTGCAAGCTTTGACTCCACGTTGCCTCTCTCAGGGTAGCATAGCAGGTCTCCGATCGGGGACGGTGTCTTGAAACCACGACAAAAGGTGCCAGAATACCCAGGGCAAAATCACAGGCTGAGCACCCACTTCACCAATTTTGGCACAACCAACTCAGTGTCTGAAAAGGGAGAGATATTATAATGCTGGAAACGTCTTGAGGTAAATGAAGGTTTATTTCAAGCTTAATCGAGAACACCAGTTGAGTGCATCCTTCCTTCTTGAAGTACGATCTACCGACTATTAGTGGTAATCGTGGTTCAAAGAGGAGTTGGAGTGCACAAGAATGCACAAGGTTAAATAATAATATGTTTTGCCAACGTTCACATACAAAGGAACAGAGCGCATGCTAGAAGCATAATATGCGTGTGTAATGCAGTGGCGCAAGCCTGTGTGCATGTACACTTAGTAATCAGCTCATTACAGTGCCCAAAAGGGCAGCGGCATATGTCTGTAGGGCAGCGGTGCACACTGGCTCAGGCCTACAGTATGGTCCACTAGGTCCTTAAAATGAGACAGAGATGTGACTGAATGAGGTCAGAGATCACATCATTATGCACGGCAACATCGCTTGTTCGCACCTATGCACCCAGGCTGATGCACCCCACCCCTCCCGCTGCACCGCGCTCAATTGCAGCCCCTGTGCACCCAGGCCCCACTGCTCACCTGCTCTCATTGCAGTGTGTCCAAACACGACGGTCAACAAGGTTCACAATTCAAATGGAGTTTTGATTGCCAGGATGGTGTACACCTCATGGATACCTATTTTTATTGTTCATTGTGATATGCGAGGTGGATGCAGCCATATCACCTGAGGCAGTGTGGAAGATCTGGGACATGTGGCATCATTGTTATCCCATTTATACATACACAAAGTGGGCTGGGCTTGCGTAGGCCAGGCCAGCGTAGGGGTGTTATTAATTTTTCCGGGGACCGGGGCTTTGTTCAGTGCCTGCCTGGCCAGGAAGTGCACTTATGTGTGTGTCCCTGTTGCAGTTTTGACATCACACAATCCGCAATTTACATTAATTTAGCATGTACCGGGAGGGCGGCAACTATCGCTAATGAGATGCTGTCCAAAAGCATTGAATGGCCAACATCACATGTCGTTCTCAAGCTTGTGGATATGTGCAGACACGCATGTCAATGGTGTGCGGTATTACTGAAAGTGTTGCTATCGCGAAGCGCACACATGTGAATTTGCTCTGATGGAGGGAGGATCAGCAGTGAGGTTATGTCATACACAGTGATAACGCTCATTACAGTCAAGCAATGCATGTCAAACGTGAATCTGAAAGTCCGATATATGACAGACCACTATACTGGTAAAGCCTGACAATAGAGCATACTGCAACACAAATCTACACATTACTCTTTACGGTTTGTCACGTGTGATCTAGGATGTGCATTCTGCCCGTGGCTAATGATACCCCTTTGAGCCACCAATACCCAGGCCGAAAGGCAGCACAAAAATTCCCCCCCACACACACACACACACACTAGGGGCATTGTGTAACACACATTTGTTTTTTGATGTAACGTTTCAGATGCATGGCTATCACACGTGGAAGGCTACTGTACAGACCATGAATATAGATCAAGATGATCGTTGCATGTTGTGTGTAGTATAAGATATGTGTACACAGCAAAACACTTTTCAATAAAGCTCTCTAACCAGAAGAGGTGTCTCTCATCAAATGCTGTAGAGAGAATGACTAAAATGGGTGGGGTCCTCCAACTGTTACAATGGGAAATGTTAGGAACCAATCAAATGTCTTTTTTTAAGGTCAAATGGCAATCGCGCACAGAGCGCGCAAGGAGTCCACACCCGAAGCGATTTTGAGAAAATATATTTACCATAATATAAGTTTATTACAGTTAGAAATATATAAGTGTTTAAAATATTTTAGATTATCGCTTGCTCTCATAAACACTTTAAACTTACTTAGATATAATTTTGGGACATTAAAAAATGAGGGAATGGCGTACCCGGCACGTCACCATACGTCTATGACGTAACACAGGGCCTGGTAGCGTGCACTCATAGCATACCCAATGCGCAGCGGGTGTGACCTCATACGTACATGATGTAACGTGCGGCTTGGTATTGCATACCCGTTGAATACCAAAGTAACAGCTGGCGTGAACTCATACGTATATGACGTTACACAGGATGCGGTGCCACGAACCTGTCGGATACGAAATGCTCATCATTTACGGGACTTCAGTTTTCTCCCCTCCAAAAAAAAAGATATACATATTTTTTTGGAAGACATTAAACATTAAATAATTTTTAAAGTAAAAAAAAGGATAATAGAGTTCCAAAATATCACAAAAAAATAAAAAAATATAGGTTTTATAAATATGAAAATATGAAATAAACATTTAAATACTTTCGAAATTCACTGAACAAACCAAAGGTTTTACCGACATTATAGTTAGGAATTAGCATTTAAAAAACCTTTGAAATTCACAAAAAAACATAGGTTTCAGGGACATAATAGTTAGTTGGACATTTGACTCATATAAAACCAGAGAAATTTCCCTGTTATAGTTAGTTGAGCTAACTATACCTTGCGCGCCCGCAATGCACTGCTGATGACGTCACATATTACATCACTCATGACATGGTCAGTGACATCACTGATGACATCTCAAATGACATCACTGATGTCATCACTGATGACATCCTCCACATGATAATCTGATGCATATACTCCAACACTGACATATTACTGCCTTAAAACATATGTAGTTAGTCACACATATACCACTAAGACATTCATTCACCAACTAACACACCTATACATACACTAACTCCCCCATACAGCCCTTCTCCGATGCACATTTAAATCCATACAACCAGTGAGTCACCCACTCAGACATCTATGTACAGAGTCACACACCCTCCACCCACCTACAAAGACACTCAGGCACCCATAGAGATACTCAGACAATAAATCAATAACTCATATAGACACTCATGTAGCTACTCACCAACCCATGCAGCCACTTACACACCAACTGAGAGACTAATACAGCGTTTAACACAGTTTAATCACTAACCCATGCATTCAGTAAGACACGTTCAATCACTCATTTATACAGTCAGTCACTCACCTACTAAATAATCCCTTCAGGCACTTGTAAATCGCCTCATTCTTCAATACACCTTGGCATGGATATATATGAAAAATATGTAAACTTTACAAAAAGACACATTCACTGGATGATGTCATCAGTGATGTCATCAGTGATGTAATTTGAGATGTCATTAGTGATGTCACTGACCATGTCATGAGTAATGTAATATGTATATATGTATATATAACCTACTTGCAGTCGCCAGTAGGTAGTTATAGTTATGACAGAGATTCCATAGGAAAAGTGTTTTTTTATCTGCCTATAACTTTATAACGTTTGCGCATTTTCGCGAATCTTCACAACATTTTCAAAAGTAATGGCCCTCTCACTTCAGTTATTGTGTTGAAAATTTCTGGCTGATCCATCAAGCGGGGGCTAAGAAAAAGGGGGGTCCCAAACGCTGATCCATCAAGCGGGGGCTAAGAAAAAGGGGGGTCCCAAACGCTTTTTCTACATGTTAATTTCTATAGGAAACTTTAGGCAGGGACACCTCTCAGCAATCCCACTGTGTGAGGCTTACTGGAGGTAACAAATAGGCTAGTTGGCCCCTGAGGACCCCCAGTAAGGAAGGGGACTTCATCCCCCAACCAAGTGCGCCCCAGGAAGTGTGCTTGCAGAGTCGTGGGGAAAGAGGGCATGGCATGCTATCAGAACTCAGCAATCCTGCTATAAGGGACTTACTGGATGTAAGAGGAAGGGTAGTTGGCCCCCAAAGACTTCTTTGGGGGCCAACCACCCCTCCTGTTGCCTCCAGTAGGTCCCACACAGCAGGATAACTGAGAAGTTGTCAGAGGCCATTCCCCGTTCGCCACCACTCTGTAAATGTGCCTCCCGGGGCACTACTAGTTGGGGGATAACATCCCATTGGCTCCAGAGGGACCACGGGGGCCAGGAAGCCCTCTGGTACCTCCTGTAAGTCCTACGTAGCGGAATTCCTGAGAGCTGGTTGGAGGCCCAGACCCCTTTTTCCACCACTCTGCAAATGTGACTGCTAGTTAAAAAAACCTTAGACATTCACAAAAAAAAAGGTTAGAGGGACGTTATAGTTAGGAATTAGCATTTATTAAAAACCTTATAAATTCTGTAAAACAACCAAAGGTTACAAGGACGTTATGGTTAGAGTCAGATTTTACTCATACAAAACCAGAGAACTTCAGCCGTTATAGTTAGCTAAGTTAACTATAACTCGCACCCCCCAAGGCACTACTTATAACCTCACATATGACCTCGTCATATCACTCATGACATGGTCAGTGACATCCCTGATGGAATCTCAAATTACATCACTTTGTTTTTTCAGTGAATATATATTTAAGGTTGAGAGACATTTTAATGCATTTCAACAATTTCATAATGGTAAATAATGATAATATTGTTTTGACTACTTCAAGTTGCACTCAATTGTATATTATTAAGGGACATCACCTCCTTGCCACTTTTTGAAGCTTGACAAAACCACTATGAGAATCAGAGATTTCATTTTTGCATCATGTTCACATCAATGATGTCATATTCCATTCGAAAAAGCAATAGTTTGGTTGAATGCAAGGCAACAAAACAACAGCATATAAATCCTGCAAAGGACTTTCAGAATCAATAAAACACCATACCCACGACTTCGACTCTTCCTGCCTCCACTTAGCTATCAGTCATTTCCAGACATTAGTTCCAGATCCAATAGCTGCAGGCGCTTGTGCTAATCAATTTCTTTCTACTGCTTCAGGAGTGAGTGGATGTGCCTTCATTGTCTCTCCCAAATTCCAGCACAATCAAGCATCTTACTCATGCAGATTGGATACATGCAGAGCATCTTCACTGCCTTTGCCTCACATAACACATGCTGCTATTGCCCAGTCTAAAGCATTTTTAGCTGGTTGAAGACAGAATAGTTTGTGGATGCATCAGTTTGACTCATATTTGATTGACCTTGTCTACCAGTGTCATTGTCGGCCGTGAGCTTGCCATCAAATAAAATGTCCAAAGGCTGTTCTCTCCTGTTACACACATTCTGACATTCTGAGAGGACTTAATGGGTTTCCCAGGTGCCAAATGCAATTCAATCTGACTTGATGGCAGTCTGAGAAGTGCACAGACCCCAGTCTTTTCTTTGCTACACTGTCCTTATGCTATCGGTAAGGCACACAGCTATGGATAACAATATGCAGGATACATCAATATTTTATTAATGTGCGCAAAACTGGGGCATTCTGTGAAAAACATGTCTTTGTTACTCAGGCTCCAGTATTAAATGTGTAGTTGTTCAGCTGTCTTTTGAGAAGTGAAAAAATAAGAATGGTACATGCATTCAAATGCGTTCATTTTAAGAAAAACATTTAGTTGGATATGTTTCTCCTCTTTTATAAGGTGCATCCTATTTAATTTGCCTAGTCCTAATATAACTTTCTACGATGTTTGACATTAGACATTAATGCCTTAGCAAATACAGTCTATTGAAGGGCTTATGCTCTTTGTGAGGTGCTGTCTCATTTGCTCAATTTGGAAAAAATGGCGCACTAAAAAAGCTATTACAAATTCTCAAGCTTTTTTAGCGATGGTTGTACTAACTGTTCAGCGCAAACAGAATCGTGACAGTGAATTATTGTTTTTTCTTCAAAACAAGAAAACAGTGGACACACCCAGCAAGTCCACAGTTTTCAGATCAATTGATCTTTGAAACATACGCATCCTGAAGGTATAAAAAGTGCTTGTATATCATGTAAAGTGTAGTAAGTCTATACTTACCTAGATATAATTACCTTTACTCTGTTTTGGTGGTTGTTTTTCTGGCTAGGATCGTTTGTCAGCACTATATTTATGACACAATTTTCAGGTAGTATAGATCAAGAAAGCTTGTCACATTACCTTGCTATACAACTTGCACCAAAATTTATTATTTATTACATTATTGTCCAATTTTTATAAATTGGTGTGGGATTTTTTAATATGTTTTCAACTTTTTTAATGTTTTGGTACTCGTAAATGCTTTTCAAATTTTTCAAAAGTTAAGCCTGTCTGCTCAGTGACATTGCTAAAGGGGTTAAGCTTATGTTTAAATTACTGAAACATTTACTGGACCCAACAAGAGTAGTGACATTGTGCCAGATGTAGGTAGCCTAATCGGTCGGTTACCTTGGTCGGTTACGGCCAAAATTACAGAATTTCGGCCGTTACCGACCGATATTAGGCTGTTGAGATGTAGGTGGCCAATTAACGGATTCGGTAATTTACCCGAATCGTAACTTTAAGGAATCGGTAAATTACTGATTCCTTAAAATTATTTATTACATTATTGTCCAATTTTTATAAATTGGTGTGGGATTTTTTAATATGTTTTCAACTTTTTTAATGTTTTGGTACTCGTAAATGCTTTTCAAATTTTTCAAAAGTTAAGCCTGTCTGCTCAGTGACATTGCTAAAGGGGTTAAGCTTATGTTTAAATTACTGAAACATTTACTGGACCCAACAAGAGTAGTGACATTGGGCCAGATGTAGGTAGCCTAATCAGTCGGTTACCTTGGTCGGTTACGGCCAAAATTACAGAATTTCGTCCGTTACCGATCGACATTAGGCTGTTGAGATGTAGGTGGCCAATTAACGGATTCAGTAATTTACCCGAATTGTAACTTTAAGGAATCGGTAAATTACTGATTCCTTAAAATACCGAATCAGTAAATTACCGAATCTGTAATGTAGAGAGCACTCAAATGAGTGCATTGCATAGTTAAGGATTCGGTATTTACCACCAACTAAAAGTTGGTGGTAAATATTGAAAACCTTTGAAAGAGCAAATTTGTGCTTTTCCAAAAGTGCCATGCGGCAGACATAAATGCCCTTAGGGCATGTATGTGTGCCACATGTGCACACATGCAAGATTCAGGGGTGCAACAGGGTGTCAATGTGACACCCTGCCACCCTTGAATGTGTTCCCCCAATTACCGAATCGGTATTTACTGATTCAGTAATTCCCATTCATTCCTATGGGCCTCCAGGCCAATCGGAATGAATGGGAATTACTGAATCGGTTAATACTGATTCGGTAATACTTACCAAATGTTTTCCTACATAGCATTTACCGATTCTAAAATACCGAATCGGTAAAATTCAGTATTTTAGAATCTGTAAATTTGGATTACCTACATCTGGCCCATTACTACTTGTGGTGGACTACCACCTTCCGCATTTCTCTTCTCAAGAAGTTAGGTTTCACTAACTTCATGACCATCCTCAGATCCTAATGAGAAATGTTTGGAAGGCAAGTGTCATATTGAGGAGAAAAATCGAAAATTTGATGAAAGAAGAGTTAATGTAGAGAGATAAAGGAGGCATTCGGATGAAAATGTAAATATTTCACTAAGAAAATAAATTGGCGAAAATAATATCACTAATGTGCCATTTTGGGGCTATCAAGTGGCGTTTTATTTATTGGAAATCTTCAAGTATGCTGGCATATTTTAATGTGATATCTTAAAATGTTTACTTTTAATAATAGTAAGTATATAATATGGTCCTATTTTGGAATCAAGATATTCTTGTGAATTCATACACCATGAAACTAAAGGATGAGTGGATTGTAAATGTTATCAGAATCCTGAGTTTGCAAAATAGGGCCATATGACACATGCTACCCATTACTTTGTTTTTAAAAATATTACTTTTGTATTATGGACAGTTACCTTCAAAAGTTTTTTTTTACGCAATAATGAAATATTTATCGAAACTGTGAGTGTAATACTGAAATATACTGTTTGATGGTCCGTGGTAACTATGCAGTTAAGAATATCAGTTATAGACAAACTACTTTTTGCTTTATTAAAAATAAATTTTGTCTGTAGAAGGGAGAAATTATTGAAGCTGTTCTCTAATGGTTCACACTGATTGGAGTAAGAATTTTTGGGGTACCTTACCTTTCAGTAATAGAATGTTGATTAAACAATGGAAATTGTAAAGTTCTACACAGTGGTTGTAGGCTGTCAATACAATGTTGAAACAGATATTTGAAATATTTACCATTTTTACAGGACCAGTGAAATAGTTCCTGTATTTCTCTGGTTCCTGTATTTATATATATATATATTCATAAGTCATTGTGTGTTCTATGGTGTTTTTTTTTATTAGTAGAGGCACAACAAAATAAAAGTAAATCTTTGACTTCTGGTAAGCTATATAATACTAGGGGCCTGAATTAGACTTTGACGGAGAGGGTGCTCTGTCAGAATGGTGACGGAGTACCCTCTTCACCAAAGGGAAGTTCATCCCGCCTCATTTAGAGTGGGCCCAAACTTCAATATGTAGATCGCAGAGACTACTACATCTCCACTGCCTCCATAGGCCTCCAACAGCTAAACGGAGTAATGGCTATTGGAAGTTTAGCAATGTGTTCAACCACCTATTTAAAGAGGGCGAACATGTGGCCAGTTTTTACTGTCCATCACTGCCAGAAAAAAACTGCCATTAATGTCCAGTGACAACTGCAAAATGACCCCCAGTTTGGAAATTTCTGTTTGAAAATTTAAAAAAAGATGAAAATTTGATGAACGGCTTCATCGTGTAGACAGAGCCATCCGTCTACCTTTCAATTCATTTAGAGATGACTTTCAATGCATTTAGAGGAACAGCTGTGACTTGGTTCCTTTATATGCAATAGATGACCAATGGGCCGGCACACATCTCTAAAGTTGGCAGGCTGCTACTGCCTTAGGGTGATGAAGTACACCAAACTCTAAATCAGGCCATAACTAATTTACAATTCACATAAATGCCGTCACTACAGAACCAAACCCACAAATGGGGGGACAGAGCTGGACACTCAACTTCCTACAGCTTTTTAAATAAAGTATAGCAGTTTTACTTTTAATACGCACATTGACTTCCTATAAAGATGTAGATTTTGAGATCACTGCATGATAAACTGTAATGTTCTCTAAATATTTATTTATTAATAATAAGTATTAAGACATTAGGAATATTGCCAATGGGTGATTTATGCATAATAGGGATGAGTTATTTTTTTTATTTAATTGTCCAGTAAATTACGTTTCTTTGAAGAAATGTACTGCATGCTTGAAGAGTATGGGTACTGTTTTTGTTGAATGACCCAATATTTCCAAAGAAATTAAGCCTTATTTTTACATGCATAATTAACGTATTGAGTTAACTATTAAAAATAAGAGAGTAGACCAATGTGAGAATGGTACTTAGATATTCCTATTAATGACAGTCCATGCACTGATTAATGTCATTATAAAAAATGATAATTTATAGATACATTGTCCTAACCTAAGAAGTGGTAAAGATCCCTATACCTACAATTATAAGTTCAGTTTAAGGGATATAGGGCAGGTAGTGCGCCTTATATGATGAGAGCATTGTTTTATGTTACATGAGATACATCTCCAAGGTTTAATGATACAATTGAGCTCATAGTTCACATTGTAGGTGCACTGGTGTATTAGAGTAAATCTTGGGTGAGAAAGATTTTAGCCAGTCTAAACAGTTGCAAAGGTGTATTGCATGAGACATGTTGTCTGCTTCGAATCGTAAACAATTGCTTTTCAAACAGTTTGCTAGTTCAGCAGATTGAAAGAACTGAAAGGGTATACTAGCTTCTGAAGGTGAAATGTATATTTTTTTACCCATTGCTTACTTTTAAAAGAAAGAGTGATGGTGTCTGAAGCTCTGGTCAGTAGCCTGTGGCTGTTGCAATTAAACATGGGCATTCCAAATACTAAGGCTGGTAGGCCTAAATCCAACTCATGCCTTTTTGATATATTGCAAGAAACTCCCTGCCACTTTCTCCTTTTGTGACGGTTTTGCAGTCTTTCTCTACCTCCATCTTCCCAACAGGTTTATTTTTCCCGGCCTTGCGCTTGTTAAATGTCTGATGCAGAAAAATAAGTGCTAGTACCCAAAACTAAGTGCCGATGGCCCCGTCCGGCAACAGCAAGTTGAAATTAGGCACTGTTTTCATCCGTCCATTTAGGTCTGCATTTGTGCATAACCAAAGCTTCCTGGTGGCCCATGTCAGTGTCATGTGTGATGCCTTCAACAACTTCTGGCACTTCAGGTAGTAGAACCTTACATTCTGAAACTTGAAGTGCTCTTGATACCATTTCTAATATGTGCTTAATAATTTTAACATGCTAAATGCTACTGAACGAAGGTGTCACATATGAAATGGCTCCATTTGCCATTAATGTGTCCATGTGTGCGAGCTGTGGGAATGAAAGTGTGTCTTCATGCATTATTCCTTTACATAAACGAATGTATGTTTCTATAGATGTAATTTGTCTCTAAGAATTGATATGTGCAGTTGTGTTCCTCTGTCTGCATGTGAGCATGTAACACGTTTCTCCCTATGTTGTGTGATTTGTTTGCATTCACTATAACACCCCAGTCCTAATAGTGATTTCAAAACCTGTTTCTATTTTCTCTATAGTTTTTCAGCCTATGAGTTTCACTTTTATTTTGCCCCCATATTAATGCCAAGCAAAACCCCTTAATATTTACTTTTTTGTTTGACAAACAGGTGGGAACATATGTTTGCATTATTTAGAAATCAAGTATGATTTTCTGCTTCCCATGTAATTATTAGAAGATGACAGTTTGGGAGGTAATAACAGGATAATATTAGAGTGTCTGCTCCAACAGAAAATCAGGGGTGAGGCAGTCCTTTTAAGGGTGGTGGAGGGGGGTGGGGGGGACACAGCTCCCCCAACCTGCTGCATGAGAATGTAGATAATTTGAAACTATGCAGCTTAAGAAAAAGTTGCATAGCCAGAGGCCTGCAGGGGCCTGTCCTCAGTGGTAGAGGTGAATGAAAAAAAGAATCCAGGAAGAGTGCCTCTCATTTCAGAGCGAGGGCCTCTTCACTGGGCGTGAGTATAGATAGGCCTACGTGCCCAAGAGCGTGCCGCGTCCTTCATTAAAAAAAATCACCTTAAAAAGCCTGTGAGCCCCAAACTGGTGAGGAAACTGGAATGCAGATGTCAATGCCTTTTTAGTTGAAGTTATACGTGATTGAGGACACTAAAGCGCCTGCAGAGATCTTTTGTGTGCCCCAAATATTTCAGGGGATAATAACAGTAAGATAGTGTAATTGCTAAAGAGAGTTGTCAAATTATGGTTGTGACTGATTAATGAGTCTAGTGTGACATGCAGATTAGACATTTGTATTATATGGCTGTAGCTCAATCGATTTTTGCTTTTTCCTACAGACTGTTACAAGTTTCAATCCTTGTAATGTAACACAGTGAGCTAAGAACTGTCATCACAGAGCTGCATGCAAACTGCAAGGAATATGCTTAGAACCGTAGTTTCTTTCTTACGATATTATTATTGTAAGTTGCTAAATAGGGTTACTTACAGTAAAAAGAAATCTTTATTGGTTTAGACAACCTCAGCAGTTGCGTTACAAATTATATTCTAAGTTTTTGTGCCTCCAGACTAAGCACCCATCATATAATGCCTATTAGTATGGGTGATGTGAATTCTGCACCTTGTAGCTCACTATGTCTAGTGTAATATTTACAAAAGATGCATTTACTCTTTTGTAGCATTCACTGTCTCTGTGTACTGTGTGTGTGTGACATAACGTGCGCTCTGATATGATACATTGGGGTTATGGAGAAATGAGGAGCACTGATGGAGGGTGGTCGTAAGGAAATCCACTGAGAATAAAATTATTTAAATGGTCACTCCTAATGCGAAAGCCAGCCCTGGGATTGTGTGTGATCTGCCCGGACTCAGAGACACATCGCCAATGACCCATCAACAGTTCATTTGCCTAGGTGCAGAGTCCATTGGCTTACCTCTTTCACCCAGAGCACTAAGAATTCTTCACACAAAGGGCCATATTTATAACAAAGTTACACAGAGCCACAAGTTTCCATACTGCACTTCGTGACAGGGAATGGGGGAGGGATGTGCCGTATTTATATAAATGGAGCACGTTCCTGCCTTTGTTACTGCACTTTTTTGGCTGCCTAGTGCCAAAGCAGGCACCCTTGCACCATGGTGCGAGGGTGCTTGCATTGTATGAAGGATTCGTTTTGTGCACCTTAGTGCAATCCCCTGGGGCATTTTCTTCTTTCTAGCAGACATACAAAGAGGAAAAATCAAGGAGAAATACAAATGTTTCTCTTCATTGTGCCTCCCTTGAGAAGGTGTAGCATTATGGCGCATTCCCCGGTCTATCACTTTTGGTAAATCCGGGAATGTGTCATAATACATGGATGCTGTATGGAAACCTCCATGCAACACACATGGAACACATCCCTGGTGCAGAGTAACAATAGACAGTGATTTGTGCTATGTTGCATTACTCTTGATTTATGAAGCCACTCAGGGCCATGCAAGATGGACTTGAATGGCTTCATAAATCGCATTTTGGGCATGGATTGCATTTGAACCACATTGTGTGTTGAAAGCCCGACGCAACCATACTCATAAATATGCCCCTAAGTTTTATATTGTTGATTTAAATGACCTGGATGAGTGAAAAATAATATATAGGTACCAGGCACACACCATCATGTGAATTGGAACCATTAGTAAAATAAAAAGAAATGATCTTTAAAAGCATACTTAATCCTTCAAGTTTCTCAAAAACCATTATATTATAACTCTCAAAGCTACGAGTTTAAAGAAATGTTTCGTAAAAGCATAATACAAAATGCACCTGAGGGCAATCTGATGTCTGCTTTATCACATTTTATGATTCGTGTCTGGTAATTTGTGTGTTGTGTACATTTCCACACACACCCACATCTTCCAATCATCATTTAAAAAATCTCCAGCTCGTTCTAGATTTTTATCCAACATCACTGTGCATCTTGGAACTTGTAGTTTTGTGTTTTGCTTTATACATATGATTAGAATCCTCTGTGTGCACAATGCTTTTAGAACAAGGGCTAGGAATGACACATGAGACATGTTGCCAGTTGGCAGCTATGCACACCTATCTCTCTTCATACTGTAGCACCTGTTTTATCACATATGCTTGCTCTGCTGCTGTGTATTCTACCTGTTTGGGTGCGAAGTGCTTGCACAGCTGCCGCCTCTACTGTACCTCTTTTGTGAAGGTGTCTGCCATTCCTACTGTGTATCGCTCTTGTGAGGAATATCTGCACTGCTCCTGTTTCCGGTACTGCAACTGTTTCATGAGGGAGACATCTACAACTGCTGCTCACGTTTTTCATGTTTAGTGTGAGAACAGCTTGCACAGCTGCTGTCAATGATATACCTGTATTGCAATGGAAACTTGCTCTGTTGACCACTGTAATACACTGATGTGAAAGCGAAGTGACTGCTGATGTTCATCTTGCACCTTTTCTGTGTGAGAAAAGTTTGCAGAGCTGTAGTTTGTGGTGTTCCTGTTGTTCGTGTGAAAATGGTTTGCACAGCAGACGCCTCTGCTATGCTAAGCCTTAGGGGGGGGGGGGTGATGTTTAGTTTGAGAATATCTACCTAACAGTGGTTCATAGTTTAAGTTAAAGCCAGCACCAACAATAAGTGGAACAATACCTAATTTAATCACTTCAGAGGTAAAAAGAGACCAACATTTAGGATCATCATTTTTTAGACTATACACATTAATTATATAAAAAATATTAGTATCAATTTTAACTTTAGCTATGATATATCAACATGCATCTGAATAATATTTGAATATTTACATTTTTTGCAAAAAGGATAGCAACACCATTCCTTTCACTAAGGAGAGGAAATAATGTTACCAACCCATTGCTTATTCATATATGATAAAACTGTATCATCTATATGAGTTTCTTGAAGTAAGCACATGTCTGCTTTATGTCTGGCTAAATAGTATAAAACTTTAGTTCTTTTAACAGGGTGTCTTAAACATTTGACCTTAAATGAAACCCATTTAATTTTATTAATACTATCCATAATCAGTAGAAAAAAGAGATAGAACAAAGAAAGAAAAAATACGTGTAGCTCCAGATGAAGAAGATAGGCAAAAAAGGAAAGACAATGACAAACATAAAAAAGACAACATAGAAACATAAAAAATGTTCCAGAATCATACTCACACATATGCAAGATTGACCTGCCTAGACAATGCCCCCACAAAAAATATCAGCTAATCAGCTAGAATCCAGAATATTTAGATGTATGATTCATGTTGAGTGTCACTTGCTGCCATGGAGAGCAGAGAATGTTGATCTAAACGAAGATCCTCAGGACGATGAAAAGATTTTGAGATACCATCCTTCCAAATTCTCATAAAAGAATGATCAAAAAAGGCCATATTTAAAACCCCAGTTTCTTAGTTGAGGTCTAAGTTCAGTAAATGCTTTGCACATTTTAACAGTTTTCTTGGTGAAGTCTTGCTGTCTAAAAATGTTATTCCCACTAACCATTAAAGTTGGGATTTTTCTTGCTGCTTTCCGGATCATTACAGACAATGGCGAGTCAAGACTTTAAAAATCACCCGAAGTGGTTTAACATTGCTTGGATTACAATGAGGAAGAATTCTATTTGCCTTATCAATTTCAATTTTCAGGTTTTCTAATTCAAGTAATAAAGCATTCATTGGCACAATGTTCATGGTGAGGAGCAACTTATTGTCAACTTTAACCTTCTTATCCTTGATTTTTATTGCATTGTTAGAAACTTTCATTGAAAGGCCAGCCACTTGCTTGTGAATATTTTTAATTGCCAAAGCAATGTTATCGGTATTAGAGTCGACTGCTTGTAACTTTTCCAATAAAGTTATTAACAAAGGCTCATTAGAATCCACTATTTTGGACTTTAACAGTAGAGGAGAAATTGTTTGCTCAAGTTTGTTAGTTGTTGTATGTAGTAGTAGTAAATAACTTTTATTCGGTTTACAAATTTTAAAGGAACCACAAGAAGTACACATGAGAATCAACATACATGGTTTAAAAAAGAACAAGAGTTCATTCCAAAAGTATAAAAGAATAAATAACTGTAAAGATTTTTAAAACACTGGGGCTACAATTAGTCATGATTACGACAGATTTTTAAACAAATTTTAAGAAACATGGCAATGCATTTAGCACTAGATACTGATTCTAGGTGTTGTAACGCCTAAAGGGCAGGACGACATCTTCTCAAACCCAAGGATAACAATATAGGAATAATCCTTCGTTTGCGGGGGGATTCATAAAATTTGCAGAACAATATTACATGGATAGTGGACAGTTCGGAAATACCATCACAAGGTCACCGGGTAGATGAAGTGGACCAGTCTTGTTTCTTGGGAAATGTAACCAAACGAAAAAATATATTGAACCTGAACCGAGTCAACAGCTATTTTTCGTAAGTGGTCAGACAAAAGGTGAGATACGGTTGAATGCCCTGTGTACATTGAATAGTTAAAATTTGTCGGTTTGAGACTTTGTTAATTTCTTGGGCTGTACGCAATTCCCTTAGATGTGACAAACATAACATTTTTAAGGTCTTTCTTGCAATAGTGGATAAGATGGAAGGTTCTTTAAAGTATGTAGGAAGGTCCAAATCCTTAACAAAGTTGTGTACAAAGGACAGCCACGGGATATCTGACCAATTATCTAGGCCCAAACAGTCTAAAATTAATGCACGTGTTAAACTACACTGCTCCGTTGACCAAATGCGGTGCCATAGTAGTATTGGCTGAATTTTGATGTAGTCTGCAATGTAATCCATGCCCAGTTCAATATGGCAACCATACGTTGGGGAGCACTGCGGGACGGCCAACAAAAAACGAATAAAATTGTTCTCTACCCTCTGTAAAATGTCCACGGATACATGGCCCCACACCCCAGCACCGTAAACAGCTACACTATGGCATTTTGCATGGTATATTTGCATAAGTTCTTTTGGGGGAGGCTTCCCTAATTTACGCGCGAAAGCAATAAGGGCAGAAGTAGCTCTCAAGAATAGAAGGTGCCTACTACTAATGGCCTGTTTCCAAGAAGAAATGTTATCAAATAAAATACCTAAGTATGGGTAGGTGTTAGTACAATCCAACTTGGCTTCTTCAATGAATATCAGTTTTGTCTTGGCTCTCTTTTTACCAAAATGCATAGCAAAGGTTTTCTTGATATTAACCTTAAGGTCCAATGAGGCCATAAATTTGCAGTAGCGATTTAACAAAATCTGAAGTTGTATTGGGGTTCGCGCCATGATCAGCGCATCGTCCGCATAAAGCAACGCAGGAATGGGACGACTGGCGATAGTTGGTAAGTCCTGACTCCCCTCTAGCATGACCTTCTCAAGACCATTCGTGTAAAGATTAAATAAGAAGGGAGCCAGGACGCACCCCTGTCTGACTCCCTTAGTAACTGCAAAGGGGGGAGTAAGCTCACCGTTCACCCCAAATCTAACCCTTGCCAATGCTTCAGAATACAGCTCGCGGAGGAAGGATATTATCGGTGGGTCTACGCCTAGTTCTATTAGGATTGACCACAGCCTTGAGGTTGAGACACAGTCAAAAGCTGCGGTCAAGTCCACATAAACTAGGTGAAGGTTACCTTTCTTAACCCCTACATATTTCCCAATAAGAAGGGAGAGATTCAACGCCTGCTCCACAGTGCCCAGGCCCTCCCGGAAGCCGTATTGCAGGTCTGTCAAGATGTTATTGGCCTCAGACCAGACCCCCAATCTATCTAGGATCAGCCGACCAGCGACTTTACCAAGGGAATCCAGGAGGGAAATGGGCCTGTAACATGCAGGATTGTTACGATCTCCCCTCTTGAAAATGGGCAGCAGGGGAGAGGTTGACCAAGATTTTATAAGGCCCTTTTTAGAGCAGCTTCAATTACCCGGGTCAGTACCGGCGACCAGAGCTCCTGCGTATGGGTGTAAATATCCAAAGGAACCCCGTCCGGCCCAGGGGCCTTACCAGACTTCGAGGATGACAGGGCGCTAACTACTTCATCATGACTGAAAAATAGATCGATAGGAAAAGTTGATGGGTTCGGAGATACTCCCTCCCCACTTTCGTCTGAGTACAGACTTTCAGCTGAGAATATTTTCGAGAAGTGAGAGACCCATCCCTCTGCAGTGATTGCTACCTCAATACTGGGGCCAGGGTTCACATGAGTCAAGAAGGGTGATTTAACCACTTTCCAGAACATGAAACTATCCTTTCTATTACAGCTTTCATGAAGCTTCACACAAAGATCTTTTTTAATTTCTTGCCTGCATTTTTTATGGCCAAATTATAAAGCCTTCTCAGGTTCCTAATTTCAGCTTGATCCCTCACAGGTTTACATAGAGCTATTTTTAGGGTCGAAAGAGCCTTACGACATTCAGGATTAAACCAACCTTTATCTTGGGAGAAGTTCTGCTTTTGCTTACGAAGCAACTCCTCGCTAATTACCTTAATGATATTGATGAAACCGGTCAGAATCTGCTCTGCACAGGAATGCAGATTTAAACATGTTTCCAGCATAGGAAGGGCTCTGGTTATAACCTTTGATGTTATAACATCCGGAACTACTTTGGACCATTTAACCAAATAGCCGTTTATTTTGTCTATGCTTATAGCTTTATGGTTTAACAACCCAAGGTTACCAGTTGTATTACGTGCGGCCTTCGCTGAGATGGTAACACTGATGGGGAAATGATCACTACTAATATCATCTCCAGTTAAAAATGTGAGCAGCTGGTCCTTCATATAGTTGGAGATCAGGATGAAATCAATTATGCTGTTACAACCCCTACCGTGAAAAGTGGAGGAGAAGTCAATTGGAGGCTCAACTAATTCATTCGCATATCCCAGTCCTAGGGTAAATAACTTTTTGTTTAGAATATTCCTCGTACTGGAATGAGCGAAATGAGTTAGAGGTCTTCCGCCTTCATCAACAATGCCACAGTTAGTCTTATTATATTCTTTACATAGAGTAATATTAAAATCTCCACCCCATATCAACTTAAAAGGTGAAAAGGAAAATCTACTCCTTTGCTAATCTAAAAAAGAGGTTATCCTATTTAGGACTTGAACAAATTCTGGTTGTGGCAAATTATTGTAAAAATTCACCAGGAAATATATGTGCCCTTGATTCACAGAAAGTTTGAGGATCTGATAGTTCTCTTCAGTTTTTAATTCAACAATTTCCTTAAGTGGGAGGGTATTAGATACATATACTGATAGTCCTCCCTTGGGTCTACCAAAGAGGGAAGGACGTGCACTAGAGTAAAACGTTCTGTACCCCTGAAGATGGATAGCAGTCACTGACCATGTTTCCTGGCAGCATACTACATTATGATTTCTAATTGTCTCTAGCCAATTAAGTTAGTTGACTTTAGGACGCAGGCCTGCTACGTTCCAGAATACGATTGAAAGGGTCGAACTACTGGATGATTGTACCTTGGAAGGGAGATGGGGTTGTTTAAAATGAATTTACGGAGTTTGACCTTGGGTCAACGGAGAGGGATCTTGTGTTGAGTTCCAAGGCCCTTCGTTCAAAATACTGTTTTCCGGGGCCTTATTAGGAAATTCGCTTGAGCGAGAAAAACTGTGAGAATAATCCTCCAATAAAGAAACCTCTAGGGGTACGATCAGCTTGTCTAGGATGTGCAGGTTAGAATTGCCTAAAGACATTGGCGTAGATATTAGTCATTCTATATCATCTATTCCTGACAGAATGTTATATCGGTTCTGGGTGGGGATCAAAAAAGATCTTGTGGTCAGTTGATGGTTAAACCTGCGTTGCTGGGTAGGAGGGTTATTCCACAGTGAGGGATAAAAATATCCTGGGGGCCTAAAGTGATCATTCTGATATTGAAGTAAGGGTCTGAAGTGATCAATCTGATGTGGGGGTGGGGGCCTAAAGCAGGCATCCTGATGTTTGAATAGGGGTCTAAGGCGATCATCTCGGTGTTTAAATTGGGGCATGAAGTGATCATCCTGATGTTGGAACATAGGTCTGATATGGTCGTTCTGAAGATGGACTAGGGGCCTGGGATTAGTAACAGGGGTCATCAAATTTCTGGGATAAAAATAGGGCAATTCACGAGCTGTAATTGCATTACTGCCATTAAGAGGAAACCAATTTAAAATATGACTGACTGCCCTTTTGTCTCTAAAATTTATTATGATGATGTCCCGCATTATGTTCTTTATTCTGGGTCCTAACCAGGGAAGACGCCTCACGTATAAAATTTCGCCATTTATGTTAGGAGGAAGTGGTCGATTCTGCCTGAGCCAAAAAATGACTTTATTTTTTAGCTGCTTTTGATCTTCTCTCTTACCATCCTCCAGAACCAGAACTCCAGTGAGGACCACCACAAGCGGAGCTGCTTCCGGAGGCAGATCCGCAATGTGCCTCTTAGGGATGGATGTCCTCGCAGAATCATCATGGCCAATAGGTTTTTGGACACTTCCTGGGAGATTAGGTTTTCCACCCACCTAAGTCTCTTTATATCTATTTTTCACTTTTTGCTGTGTTGTTTTGGGGGACATTGGTTTCAGGGTTTTAGATTTAATTTGATTTGTGGTTCCTGTTCTAAGTTTCCCAACTGTTGAGCTATTCTTTTTAGTCTCTCTACTAAAGGCAATAGGAGAGATCTAACCAGTTTTTCGATACTTCCCATTAGATCAGTTCCAGATGTTTCTAGTATTGGGGAGGGTGGTTGGATAGCTGGTGCGGGTAATGTAGGTGCATCGGATGAGGAGCTCTTAGGTTTAACAGAATCAGTATGAGTGATCTTTTTTCTCTGTGGTCCATTCCCCCTCTTTCTCCTTTTTTTCGGGGGGGGGGCCTTGTACTCGAGGGTTTTTAGAAGTTTCATTAGGTTTTTGGGCAGTCTCTACCAATGGTAACGGTGTGTCTGCCAAGGCTTCTGCCTCTCGTATCGTGCTACCTAAAGAGGCAGAAAGGTTTATGATCTAATCATTATTTTTATTTGGATCGAGTGGAGGGGTTCTATCTTGGAGGAGTAACGGTATGCTATCACCGAAAGATGCTTCAGGACTCTCGCTTTCGCAAGGCGGGCTGGTGTGCGGTGACATGGCTAACTGTAGCGGGCCCAGAGATGAACGTTTATTCTTGATAAGCTCAACAGTCTCTCGGCCCGTCGCTCAGCGAGTGCGATGTCCCTGTCAGTTGCTATGGCAGCCCTGATGACATAATTATCTAATGTCCCTCGTTTAGTTCCTCCACCCACTAAGGATTTTTCTTTTGAGACAGGCGAGGTCATGATACCTACTTAAAGCTATGAATACCTAGTTAGAACATACTTAGCCTTTAGTGTTATCTCTGACCAAACTGTAAACGAACATTTATCAATAATCAAGGAGGCCAAATGAAAAGCTTTAGGTAAGACTGCTTATTAAAGTCATATGCATATACATACAGTCAGTCCTCGCCGTAGATTGCAGGTCAAAGTGGTAGTTTTTGTTAAACCCTCTCGTTCTCCCCCACTCAGCGGCTGCTGGCAGGATGCAGCAGCGGAGGGAGAGCGGAACACCAGCGCAGATCCAAAAAACAGTAGCTTGTGGAGGGTGAGCAAGCAGGTAAAACAGGTTGTATGTTCTTTGAGCAACAAGAAGTCCCGTGATGTTTCAAGGCTACATACTGCTAGCAAATCCAAGAGGGGGGACCCGACCCGTCCTCCTTCGGCCCCCGAACGGTGACGAAACAGCTCCGCCCTTGACCCGGGCTTCACCCGGGCTGCACCCACACGCGTTCCACGGGGCTGGAGGAGTGCAGGTGTTATTGTGCGCCTCCGGGCGCTTCCGCTGTCGTAGGTGGGCGGTACCTGGAGGAATTGTGGGGGCTGTAGTCCCGGCGCTCGGCAGCTGCAGATTGTTAAGCGGCGGCGGGGGGACCTTATGCGCTGACAATAACGCTCCTACTGGTGCTCAAAGGAAATCAATCACTCTCCCACACGTGAACCGGCAAATGCAGGGCAATTATGGCAGCAAAGTTTCGGCGTCCACGAAAAAAGACTCCCCTATGTAAATTCATTCCTTCCATATACAAATTACCAAGCAAAATATATATAAATAGCATCAAAAGCACTTCAAAAACAAAGAAAATGAAAATGCATACAATTTCATCAGAGCAAGCAACTGTGCAGCAGCTAGAACCAGCTGTGGGTGTGCTTTAGGCCTCAGCCACGTCCTTTCCTGAATATGTCTCCACACTCCTGACAGGAAGTTCCCGCCGCACCTCACAGGTCAGCTTGATGCAGGGGCACTGCACAACAGAAAACCTTCAAAAGATGGAGTCAGAACCCCAAAAGCAACCTTTCCACAAGCGCAGACCACACAGAGTAAAAGGAGACACCCCAACACTTTTGAGGTAATGTTCCTAACTTCACACATATGTATCTGGATTTTATAACTGTCACACATATGCCTTACTTGGTACTATGTTAGATTGTGGAATATATTAAAGCTGCCTAATGTCCCTTTGTCGGGATGTCTGAATCACTCTTATCAGGACAATTTGCTGCGGGCCAGTCCTCCCCATTCTATGCCTTTTGGTGACTTCAGGGTACGGCAGTACCTATATACCAAATCTCACGTATGAAGCCTTAATAGAAAAAAGTAAATGTATTCAGCACTTGACATGTTACTGTGTGACCAACAGAGTCATCAGGCTTTCAGCCTATTGCACATTCAGTGAAGTCTGGGTATAGAAATGAGAACTCCTTGGGTCGCCATCTCTGGGTAGGAGAATGAGTTATAATCAAAAGTATAATTGTGTCATTATTTGGAGCCATATATTCCAAATCAAATCTATAATGAACAAATTAAACAAGTGGGAAAAAGGCATATTCAAGTATAATTGCTTTGGTACAAGGTTTGCAAATCACAACTGAGCAATTGTATCAATGAACTTAGAAAACAAAGAATAAAGTAAATGGATTTCAAATTTAAGGAAAGGAGGTCTCAAACCCAGGGTGATCTTTGGCATTGTGAATGACCTGGCATTCTCTGACCGAACTTCGTCCCAAATCCCTCCCTCCCAGCCCCTCTGTGATCAACTCAATCACTACTTCTTGGACAAAATCACAACTATCAAGGCTAATATCCCATTACCCTCGTCTGCTTTTGTTGATCCCTCCCCCCCCACCGTCCAAAACCCTCTCACCCTCATCCCTCCCCTCACTCAGGAATCTTTTCTGGCAATACTCCCCAAAGTAAAGTCGGGGTCTCCGGCGGACGTCTGCCCCGCACGCATCTTACAGCAAATCTACTCTAGCTGCCCTGATCCCCCCATCGCCTTCCTTAACAGCTCCTTGGCTCAGGGTGTTGTGACCCCTGCACTAAAGGCCGCCACCATAGTGCCTCTGCTGAAGAAACCCGGCGCGGACCCTTCCATCTCGGCTAACTTTCGCCCCATCTCCCTGCTGCCCTTCCTGGGCAAGGTGATGGAACGCCATGTCATCGCGGTACTGAGCGCTCACATCGAGGCGAATGGGGGGCTGGCCTCTCGCCAGGCAGGATTCCGCCCCAGGCATTCGACCGAATCGGTCGTAGTTTCAGTCCTAGACAACCTCAGAAAGGGTATGGATGACAACAACCACCAGGCACTGGTCCTCCTTGATCTCTCCGCCGCCTTTGACACGGTGGACCATACCATCCTACTTGCCCGTGTCAAGGCGGCCGGCATCGGGGGATCAGCTCTGGTCTGGCTCTCCTCCTTTCTGAGGGACCGCACTCAGGCGGTCCGACTGGGCGATTTCACCTCCACCCCTCTCCCTGTCACCTGCGGTGTTCCCCAGGGCTCCTCTCTCTCTCCCTTACTCTTTAATCTCTATATCTTTCCTCTTATCTATGCACTCCAGCAGCTGGAGGTCACTGTTTACAACTATGCGGATGACCTCCAGCTCATCTTTGATCTGTCCCTCTCTCCTCTCTCGGTCTCTAATTTCCAGTCAACTATGACATTCATCAGGGACTGGATGAACCACAACCATCTTAAACTGAACCCTGACAAGACCGAGCTGGTTCTCACTGGTGGTTCATCCAGCCCCTGGAACTCTCTTTTCTGGCCCCCCTCTCTTGGCCCGGCACCATCCCCCTCCACCGTGGTCAAAACACTGGGTGTTAAAATGAACAATCAGCTCACTCTTCACTCACAAATCAGTTCCGTGGTTTCCTCCTGTTTCCTCACTCTCCGAACTATCCGCTCTGTCTCCCGCTTCTTCTCTCCCCAGGCACTTAAGATCATCATAGCCGCCCTGGTAATCTCACGATTGGACTACGCCAACGCCCTCTATCATGGCATTCCAGCGTACAGCCTGCGTAGACTCCAAACCATCCAGAACCAGGCGGCCAGGCTGATATACGGCCTTCCACGCTATCACCACTCCACCCCCCTTCTAAAAGAGCTTCACTGGCTCCCCGTGAAACAACGCTCCCTTTTTAAGATCGGATGCATGGTTTTTCAGGCCTGCCAGGGCACTGCCCCCGCTTTCATCGCCTCACTAATTAAACCCTATGTCCCCGCTAGAAATCTCCGGTCTTCCTCCAAGTCCCTTCTCCAGATCCCCCGCTTCTCACGCAAAAAGTGGGGCGGTTCTAACTTCTCAACTCTGGCCCCTACTTTCTGGAACTCACTTCCAGACAATCTCCGTTCTGCAACTCAGTATCTCTCCTTCCGTAGAGACCTGAAAACTTTCCTTTTCAGCCAGGCTTTCCCCGCCTAATACTTACTCCACCCTTCCATGGTCTTTCTCCCTCAGTTACTGAACCTCCAGCGCCAAGAAACCGCAAGGTGTACGCCGCGCTCTACAAGTGTTTTAAATTAGAAATTAGAAATTAGGTCTCTGCTTGAGCCATCCAATATTCTGAGAGTCAAGCAAGCTGCGTACATGATTTGGAAATGGAGTATTGATCATCAGTTTGTGTTATAGATATTTATGTTTATTTCTTTGCTTTTGATAATGAGAGCTATATAAATTACTTGACTTATACAGCAAACTCGGGATAATAAATGTTTTCTTTGCATTGGCCTCTGTAAACATAAGTAATAAGAATACTTTTTTAATTGTGATTATATATAAGGGAAGACAGTACTGCATGTAAATATGTGTTGTTGGTAGACTATCGTGAAGTGCCCATTAAATACCCATTTTGACATGTAAAGTTGTTAGTTTGCGTGCAGAAAGACAAGTCCTTCACCGACATGACTGCATGTTCAAAAATCACCACCATACTAGAAAAGTGACACTGAAAAACTGAAAGTAGAATTGTAACACTGAATAAACATATCAAAGAGAGTAGCCCATTGAAAAAAAGAGGACATTGTTTCACAGCCAAAAATAAACTGTGCAAATGAAGGAGTAGCCACTTACTCGAAGTGAACGTTATGATATCAACAGGTGTAAACAGTCTTCACTAGTGCAGGAACGTAACTTACAAACTAATGTAATAAGTATGGTTGAATGGAAGATAAACCCTAACACCACAAATGCAGAATTCATCATACCTTGAACCCTGGAACCCATTATTTACTGATCGATTCAACCCTTGTAAGTTAAAGCTCACTGAATCTGCCAAATAATGATAAAAAGCAGATATAATCTCATGTCTGCTCAATATACAGCACAATGTTCCTATTTACAGCATTAAATCAAAAACATTCAATACTGTAAATAGGAACTTAAAGATGAGACTGCAATTCTCATCCATCAATCACATGGGATTTTTGATTGTAGGAATACATCATTGCCTAACCTAGATTAAAGATAAATGCTACCGTCCTGTATCCTGGTTTGTATTCTGCTTTCTGTAATGTCTTTATCATGCTGCTCCCATGTGAAATATGTCCATGTTGTGTTTATTTTCAGTGTAAGCAGCAGACTAATCTCCTACAATTGTTTTGTGTACACTAAACTGTTTTGGAACTAATATTGTGTTTCGTTCGATTCCTAAAAAGCATGTGTGGTGTGGAGTAAACCTAGCAGAAATGGTTGTGTACCTAATTTCCAAAGGTCCATTCTGCTGATGCTCAGTCTGTCTATTTTGTGAATATGCATGTCCCATACTGGAAATGGAAAACAAAGTTTACTCTAAGATCTCATAATGGGGTTGGAATCATCAAGGGTGGAGTCAATGAGGGGGGGGGGGGGCCATGACAAACAATAACATTGACATGATCTGTAAGATATTTTTGACAAACATTTTGACAAACTAGGCCCCAAAGAAATTTGCAAACAGGAAAGTTGTGCGATTAACGTTGCTGCAGTTTACATAATTGGCCACAGCCTCTTTCTTGTGAGCATATAAGTCCAGTGTTGGAAACCGGTTTCTCTGGGATCCAATAAAGGAATAGTCATTGAACACGTGTCCTGTGGCAACAAAATGCAGTGAGAGTCCTGGCCATTAGTTTCAGTGATATTTGCAGTATTATTATCAGCACCGCACCATGGTAATTTGCAGCCATATTTAAAATGATCCCAAGAGGAAGAATTGTTCAGAATCCCTATAACTGGACATTTCATTCCTTTCTGGAGCATACAGTTACCAACAACTTCTCCGTAAATCGTTACACACATGTACGCTAAACTTAACAACGAAATGAAAATCTCCATTCCTTCTGCCTTGAGAACTATGCTAAAAATATTGTTTAATTAATGAAAAATATATCGAATTGTTAGTAATCTGGTTTCATTTTAAAATATTTTTAATGCTAGAGTATTCCATACTTGGCAAAATGTATGATGTGATGTGCATTTGCGGATTTTGTTATTGAATGGCGTTTTTGTAAAGTGTTAACAATAAAAAAATGATGATAAAATATCACAATCATTTCTGAAAACTGTGGTAGGTTGTGGGAAATATTCCAACATTGTCTTTAATGCATTACTAAGTTTCATTGAAAAAGAACAGGTTCATCGAATGTGCAGCCGGTACCAATTAATGGTCCGGCAAATGTTCTAATTGGTCTTTTGATTGGCTGTACATTTCACACACTTTCATGACATACTATCTTGTTTATACCTTTAATTCAAATTTTCTCTCTTTTGTGTGGCAGTGTAAGATACTTGTTTTTTGTGGTTGGACCCATTGCATTTAAGTTTGCGTCCTTAGGTGTCCTTGTGGATTGCTCTTTTTGGGCAAGGTAACACGATCATTGGACATCATATTGACAGAATATGAAGGAGCCATACAAACTGGCACAGTAATGCACCTCCGGGAAGATATTTCCTTGGACAAGAGCACTTAATAAATCAATTGTTATTTGAAATTTCAAAGCTAGTATTGTACATTGGTGAGGCAGTTACAGCGCTCTAAGATGAAACTGTACGGATATATAGTGAATCGATCAACCTGATTCAATCGTGCAACGTAGAATAACAACTACGGTAATATGAAATACTTTTTGAGACAATGTTGCAATTTGGAATTAAAAACTCTGGATTCAGTGTTATTGCCAACTGCTGCAAACAATAACAACTGTATTTTACCTATCGCCAACATTATGAGACCAATACACAATGTAGAAATCACAATTGAGAAGTGGTCATTATTAGCCATTGCTGCTTTGTATTTAAGAGCAACACATCTGATATTATCCTTGTCGGGGACTCACAGCATAAAATCATTGTGTACGTAAAAAACTAGCATTGTCCTTTCCACTAAGCTTAAGCAAACCATACCTTGGCACATTTTTTCAGATCTTCTCTCCTCTATTGTCTCAGCAGCACACTTCCTCCTTGACTGCACTCTGTGGCCCACTCCAACCAAACAGCAGACTGGATCCCTCTTCAGCCTTCACCCAATGCTAGGAAGCACAGCTCTTAGAAAATAAGGGAAGCTGTACTGCCTCCAAAATAAGTGAGACCCTTGGGCCAGCACTCCAGTCACACGAGACAGGCCTGCCATATTCAGCCTCTTCCGGTGTCTGGGACAGGCAGACAAAGAAGACTTGGTGATCCAACAACTGACAGTTATTACCCAATAACCAGACATTCAGATTGTTAACAACCACCTCCTGTCCCCCCACACCCCACCATTCAAATGTGGCTAATAATGTACTGTAAAGGTCACTTTTTTGTTTAGCTAGTGTTAAGGGTTATAAGCAAATTCCATTGTTTTCTTTCAAACATTATTTCAGAAGCGTATTTGTCACGAAGATTGAAAAATGAAATTACTTTGACTGTATGCTTTCTTTTGATCTTAAATGTTCTTTTTGGGTGGAATCCTATTCTTTGGTATTGGGTGTCACGTTTTGATTGTAAAAGAAGACCAAATAAGTGATAGCTTTGACCCTGGCATCAGGTCTGTCATAGTCATTGTGTTATAGTCTGAATAACACAGACTGTACATGAATTTAAATCATGCAAAAGTCGCATCAGTATTAAATGTCAAAGAGCGGATAAAGAAAGTTTGAGATGCTGGTTAAAGAATTGTCTAATGATTCAAAATGATGGAGGCATATTTACAGGCCCCTATCGCCACCAGAACATCATTTTTTTGATTTTGGGTGCCGATACGGGCTTTGCCTTATTTACAATGCAGTGTTAACCCACATATTGTGTAAATACTGCACCCTTTCACTCTATAATTAGTGTGAAAGGGATGGGCAATGGGTGTTGCAGCGGGCGTTCAACCGCAACAGCCTTTGATTGTGACTCTACCCCATATTTGAAAGTGTGACGTAAATATGGGGCAGCAGCAAAATGAAGACAGGGAAAACGTGGTCTTAACAGGGCACGAAGAGGAGAAATGCTTTTTTCTCATTTATTCTGTTTTTATATGTGCTGCATTTGTGTAGCACACATAAAAACAGCAAAACACCAAGAATGATTGTTTATATGTAGGAAGGTGTTCGTTCCTGCACATAAACGATCATTTTAACAAGCATTTGCAGTGCAATCGGTCTCTCCTTTGGGACCTTACATGTATATAGGTATGCAGCACATTAGCCTGAGTGCTGAAACATCTACTGTTCTTTAACATGGAAGGAAAGTAAGCACCAAACTGCATGACACGCCAGGTATGGGAACAGAAGGAGAGAAATATTGCCTTTCAGCGGGGAATGGTATAATCCAAAGATCTGTTTTTATATTAAATATTATTGTCAACGAATGTTCGTGAAAGACAATTCCTATGGATTGGAATGTAGAGAATGCTAAAGTGATTATAGTATTCTACTGACCTCTGCTGGTCATATTCTATCAAGACAATTAAATAGAGGCAGTTGAAAAAGCAGAAAGCAATTCTGGTATTTTACTGACCTCTACTGGCCATTTTCTATCAAGACAGTTAAATAGAGGCAGTTGAAAAGAAAAAAGGCCCTAAGCGGAAGCAGACAAGTCCTAGCGCTGATCTCCAGAGCCCACAAAGTACATACACATATAAGTATATACTAAAGTATATACAAGAGGTTCTGTATGCTCGACCTAAAAATAACGAATTGCAAGTTTCTATGTGTGCTGCACAAAGCAGCACGTATGGAAGATCACCATTTAAGATTCCTTGTACCATGGTGCAAGGGTGTGTGCATTTGCAATAGGCAGCTAAATTTAGCTCCAGCATGGGGAAACCCAGAGCTACACCATATTGTTGTAATTACGGTGCAGCTCTGAGTTTCAGAAGTGAAAGAGCATGGCGTTAAGTCAAGAAGTCTAACACCATGCTCTGTCACCTCTTTGTAAATATGCCCATCATTCCTTTCAGGAAAATGCAAAAGAAACCTGAAAATCTAATGTGCAACTATATTCCAGGTCAAAAGTCATATTTAGAGTTTGATGAATGGAGGGCAGCTGGCAAAAAATAATGAATGTCCTGTACACCATATAAAAAGCACATTTATGTTGATGTCACTTTAAACACTTCAGACTGAACATCCGCCATGTTCTGATGGATGCCCCACGCAGGCAAACTCTAAATAAGGCACCATGGGACGTATCACATAAAGTAAGCATTTCAAGTGTTGATTTAAGGCACAGCGTCTGCCGTAGTATTTGGCTAACTAGTGTCTTAAAAAGTTGAAGACTTTAGATGGGGTAAAATAATGATCAAAGAGTGGTGTTTTTCATAATACCTTTCAAAGCCTCCACTGCTTCAAGTGGAAATGTAGTTGCATTTGTTGACATATCTAGAGTAAATAACAGAATATACCACCATAACATACACAAAAAAAACATAGCTCAATGAAAACATAACAAGCTACAAAACAACAGTAAAAACAGAATGAAGTACAACAAATATGACCAAACAGCAACATTACTTTTCAATAATGCATCACAAAAAAGAGCAGCACTAAAAAAAAAACAACAGAACATATCACCACCACGACAAAATGCCATACAACAAATATGTACAAATTCTTGTCATACATTACCACCTCTAGAAACCTGGTTTCACACTAAGGTGGTAAAAGATGTTCGCACAAAGCCCTGCCTTAACTCACCCCTAAGGGCATGAGATGCCACCAGTCAAAACTGTTTTGTGATCTGGCCCCAAGTTACCTATCCAGCAGGTTGACAAGAAAGGGTCTCTTTGATGTGATGGTTTTTATGTATTATGGTTTTGTGAGTTGTTAAGGCCATATTTTCTGTTACAGTCCAAACAAGTACAGTAAACGATCTGGCCAACGAGATTGAATGGTAGATGGTCAATGAGACAGACATGGCTCGAGCATCTCCTAACCTGTCTGTTGTTGTATATTAGAAATGTTACCATATATTACAATAGATACCTTCCATATCATACTTATTTGTTTTCCATTCATGTTTTTATAATTTGTTCGCAACACACAAACTCTTCAGGAAAAACGCACTGCATTGAACTTGAGATACCATGTTGAAAACAACAACAAAATGTGTGTGCCATATGGCACCCCAGTTTGATTTCTAACACTGATCGAGATTGTGCAGGTCCAGTAATACCTTTAGTGCTCAAATAATTGATCCACCATATGTACATAATTAGGTAGATTTTTCAAAGTGTTTCTGGCTCCCAACAAGATCACAGTGAAATTTTCTGAAAAAGTCTATTGGGATTTAACTGCTACGTGTGTAGACGTAAATTTGCTTTTCTACTTTGCTTTACTCTACTCTGCAAAATAATGAAATCTTACAAATAAGATTTTTATTTAGTTACAAGAACAGTCAGGTTAGGAGATGCTCGAGCCATGTCTGTCTCATTGACCCTCTACCATTCAATCTCCTTGGCCAGATCGTTTACTGTACTTGTTTGGACCAAATGAAAACCACACCCACCGTTTTAGAGTTCTTTAGGATTTCGTTCAGATTTTATAAAGTTCCCATTCATTCATCTCCTTTGTCCTAATTTAGCAATGTTATCCAATCCAAATTCATCTCTGTGCTTTCCTTGCAGACCATAACTCAACAGGTGCTTCTTGAGCAGCAATCCACTAGACTTAAGTACCACGCATAACTAAAAAAAACCTGGCTAAAAAATCCCAACAAAGAATGCATGTGTGGCTTTTTATTTTTTCAACTGTGCTATACTAAGAACAATAGGCATTGTGAGTTTTAAGAACAGTCCCAGCCCTCCCACCATCAGTGCATAATTATGGAATTAACAGATGAGGCCCATAGAATTAACGGAACACATACAATTAATAGAAATAATTCAGTGAAGTACCCTACAATATCATTGATATGATTATATGGAAAATATTTATGCAGTGACCGCCAAGAGGGTGAGTTTTCTAAAAACTGTTACTTTGTGGATGTATAAAATTTCACAAAGAACAATTAAACTGGGGAAAAACTAAGAACAATGGGCCTCATTTATGAGGCCGTGCGTCACTTTTACGCCGCCGGTGCGTAACTTTTTGTGACGCACCAGTGGTGTAAAAAATGCGCCTTGTTGCGCCATATTTACAAAGTGACGCATCTAGGTAGATGCGTCACTTTGTAAACTCCTGCGCCACATTATACCTGCGCCAGGTATAATGTATGCAAGAGGGGCGTATTGACGCATGGAAGGGTCGTATAAGTGACGCAGTGAAATCTATGAAATTTCAATGCGTGACTTTTAGGACGCCGTTGCGTCAAAATCTTGCGCCTGCACCATGTGAACGGACGCATTGCTGGAGTTGCGTCACTTTTGTGACACACTCCAGCAATGCGTCACTTTTGCGCTTACAGATGCGTCAGAAATACTGACGTATCTGTAACTCCTTGCGACATGATGCGTCATACATTAAATATGACGCATCAGGAATGTTGCAAGGAGTGCGCACTGAGAAGTGACGCATTGCTGCTTTCACGCAGCGATGCGTCATTTCTCATAAATGAGGCCCAATGCATTTAGATAAAAACAGTTTGATTCACTTTGCGATCAGTCCATGCTGCACTGCTTCATGTTGAGATCTTGTGAGAGCAGCTTCCAAAACAGTGCAACAAGGCGCTATGTGTTAACTATTTTTATCAGTATTTGTTTACACTCCTCGCTCAATCGCTTCAATTTGTTTTACACATTATAATCTACATCCCCTGAAGAACAAGCTAAATATCTTGTACGCATTCATGTTTCCAATTTCTTTTCCACAAGGTGAGCTTAAGTTTATCCATTATTTCTCCCCTCTGCTTATATCCTGTTATGCCATGTGAAGAATCTTTGATCGACTACGGATCTCATTTAGATTATTTATTAATATCTGCTTCTGCTTGTTGCTTATTCATTTATTCATACCTTCTTTCAAGCACTCCTTTTAATTGCATCCTCTTGCCTCTGTGGAGCCCTAGTGCTGACAGCACTATTAGTTGGCGAGTGTGGGCAGTGCTATTATCACAAGATTCCCCACTGTGGAACTCGTGGTAGCGGCCATTATCCCTGAGCACGATCTGCTGACTCAGTATAATGTATATATATTTATATATATTTACATATACGGGTACACTAGGAAAGGATTTTTAAATGCTATTTCTCTCTTTAGCTAAGCTAGTACATGGTATGCCTGATTCCAAAGTTTCTATGGGTATTATGTTCCACATTAAAACAACCTTTCCCTTGTTTTTCAGTTTAATAGTACTATATTATCTATATATATATTTATCTAGCTAGTTAGTGAGATATGTATGCATTTATGTGTTTGTTTTTTATATTTTTTTAATAAAGGAATATGTGCCGTATTTCTGTGTCCTGGAAGGGCTTAAGTGTCCAGAAGCCTGGGTGTAGGCGTGGCGGGTAATGCTATAGTCCAATCTATTTTAGGCTGGAATCCTTGTCCCATACTATCACTGTTTTGCATTGTGTATAGACAATCAGAAAGTCGAAATGTCCAGTGTTAGGGATCTTTTTAAGGTACTGACAGTGGGGATTTCTGCATTGTGATGTAATTGACTTCTGGAAGGTTGGGCTTGAGGATGTCAGAGACGGCCTGTATCTGTAGGTGTAGGTGTAGTTGGCAGTTGGTCTTTGTCTTCTCCTCCTAGCCAGCCACACACAATAGAGAGTGTAAGTGTCCTTTAATAGGCCATCAATGGCAGGATGGTAGGGTGGGGCTGGCACAGCCCCACTTGAATCTGAATAGGATGTGTCCTATCTTCACACAAAGGGCTGCATATACCCTGTAGTTAGTCTGGAGCCAGGTCAGGGGAGGCAGAAAGCCTGTGCACTTCAAAGGGTATCCCCTAAAAGCTTCTCCCACTTCAAAGAAGGCACCAGATATAAGTATTGGACCTCAGACTCCAATTCTTCCGTACACTTCTGGACCTTTGAAAGACTCTACCAGGAAGAAGAATTGCTGTGCTGCTGAGAGGACTGGCGCCCTGGTGGCCTGCTGACATTCAGGACTGCTGAGCTGGCCTTCTGCCCTGCTGTCCTCTTGCCTGGGTGACAAGGACTGGACCTGCAACTTGTACCCAGAACCACAAGATTGACTCCGAGGCCAGTCTCTTGTACCCTGCAGCTGTACTCTTCAACTGTTAGACAAACCCTGCAATGTGCTGCCACCCCATTCATTGACCTTTGGAAGTGGGCCTGAAGGCTTCTCTGACAGCTCATCTGTGGACCCGGTAGAACCGACTCCTCTCCTCTGCTGTGCGGCATACCTCGAGCAGAATCTACACATCGCCTCTGCTGCATGGACTTCCCTCTCACAAAGACTGAGCCTCACTGTCATAGCTCGCAGATACCTCAGAACTGCTGCTGCACAATGCATCCCTGGTGCAGGCCGTTGCATCGCAAGCCCCTCGTTGGCAGCATCCTTGATGACAACACAGAACTTTACATTGCAAGCCCCTCAGTTTCTTGGGAACCAGCTGGTGTGCGACACATCCTCAAAGCAGGACTTCACATTACAAGCCCCCAAGTCGACGGCCTGCTAGACAATGATGAACCTCACATTGGAGCCTCACAGCTCTCCGGCACTAACCCTGCTTAATGCATCTCTGACACGGACCTCGCATCATCTCGGGTGCACGACACATTCATGACGCGGCACCTCGCAACGCTCCTCAATTAGGATTTAAGGTACTCCAATGTGGTTGGCCTGAACTTGTGACTTTTCCTGGTCTGGTACGACCAGATATCCACAATTGGCACTTTGTGCTTTTTCTCACAATTTTCACTGAAATCTTTAAATCTATATCTCTGGTCCTACTGGTTCGATTTGTGTGTTATTGGTCTTATTGTATTAATCAAAAATGTATTGCTCTTGTTCTCTAATTTGGTGCGACATTTTTCTTCTGGTGTGTTTTTTACATTATTAACTGTTTGAAGTGATCCTCATTTACTTTACACATTGCCTCTAAGTTAAGCCTGACTACTATGTGCCAAGGTACAAGAGGGTTGAGCACAGGTTAATTTGGAGTTTGCTAGGGACTTCACCCTGGTAGATTGTGGTTGCTGCTTGAGTAGGATTTCACTCCCTCCACAACAACCCAATTTCTTATAATGAGGACATGTTTACTTGGAAAAAAAAGAAAGCTTTGCTAATTAATAGCTTAGGACTAATATTAAAGACTTTGATGGTTGAACAGATCAGACTACCAACGAGTGTTGAAGGGAATATGGTAGATGAATATGCAACTGTAATTAAAACACTAGAACAATGGAGGCCGCCTCAGGTATGTGCAGTGAGGCGGGGCAGGGCGCGGCAGTGGGGGGAAGCCGACTGATGACAGAAGAGGTATAATGAAATAAATAAATATACCTATTCCATTGTCCATCGGCTTCCACCCTGCTGCGCCCTGCCCCTCCCTACCGCGCGTACCTTAGCCGGCTGCCTTTGCACTAGAAAGGAGATTTTGTCCAAACCACAACGTTGTGCTTGAAAGACACAGATTCTTAGGGTGCAAACAGGTTTCTGGGTAGTACATTGACAATTTTGAGGCAACTTTGCGTACTTTAGCTGGAATTAACGTGACTTGAAAGATGAGATAATTCGTTATCAGCTAATAGAAAAGACATGTCATAGAGGAAACCAGGAAAAATTATTGTCTACCAAAAATCCTAGTTTAGAGTCAGCCATCCCTCTTGTCAAAAGCTCTGAACAATCTGAACTATGCTCTGGGCCTGTAGGACTACACCATATAGTACCACTGGGGTATCACCCTTTACGCTCATTCGAGGAATGATTGCTGGCACTAATCTTAAGAAAGAATGGATGGATCGTCAGATGATGAACTGTTACGTCCTGGGTAGGGTGTTAGATGTGCGGAAGGCTCGGTTGGACTTTTCAGAAGTTTGGAGTGCTCGGAACAATGAAGTGTGCATGAAAGTTAGGAATTAGATCAGAGTGAAAAAGCCAGTTCATGTGAGAAAAGGTTTCGCAACGTTTTCTGTGCCCATGAAAGTAATCAAGATACATGGCCATGTTGTAGTGGTTGAAAGAGAAAAAGTGCACTACAAGAATAACATTTCTGTAGTCCATCCTGGAAAAACTTCAATGGTGCATTCTTCACTTATTTATGGGGCTTGTTCTTACCTTCAGGACGATAATGTTCAGTGTATGTTGTGGGTGGAGCTACAGATGAAAGTGAAATTAGCAACAAAGTGACTGGAGTTGTGGAGAACACCTAAAATACATCTACTAGCAGTACTTTGACTAGAGCTAAAAAAAAATATTGGTATGCTATAAAGATTATCCTGTGGGTTTAAGCATCCCACAGTTTTCAGGATTATTAGACTGATTGGTGCAATTGTCTTATTCATGTCTATTCACTGTGATTTTTTAATGTATTGTTATAATGTGGGGTAGATTGTTCCCAGTCCACCTATGTATTTTATTCCTTGTTTGGTTTACTTTGTGGGATTCGTTTTGTTGTTTCAACATTTCTAAATCATTTTTTAATGCAAGAATTTGTGCAACATTCCTGTGTTCTGGGAGTGCTATGGTGCCCAGAAGCCTGGGTGAGGGTGAGGACAGGGAAACCTTAGACTAATTTATTTTAGGCTGAAATCCATGTCCCATAATCCTTTGATGCTGCCACTTTTTTTTATGGTGTATAGACAATCAAAAAGTTGAAATGTCCAATGTTAGGGATCTTTTTAAGAAACTGACAGTGGGAATTTCCATGTTGTGGTATAGTTGATTTCTGGAAGGTTGGGATCGAATTTGTTCAAGGCGGCAATTTCTGCCCTGGATGGAGAGCTAATGGCTGAATGAAGAGGTACTCCAAACTTATCTTACCCTCTTCTTAATACTGATCTACTGAATTTAGTAGTTAACAGGCATGATTTTATAGTACCATTTAAAACTGTTTCATTCCTGTGTAAACAAAGGACTTTGTCCTGACCTAGGGGTGTGGGGGAAATAGCATATCTTCAGATCTGTAGGGGTAGTGTTAAAATCTGGAACACAATTTAGTAGAGCAGTATCACCCACTATACTATCCCTTTAGTGGAGGAAATCCCTCACTGATTCTTCTCTGAGTTTACCACTTCCTCCAAAATGTGGAGGAGTTTCAATCACCATCCACCCCAATATCTGGCCCACAGACTTACTCTATTTGTAGTACAACACTAGCACAGGTAGGGAGCACTTAAAAAAATGGTTGTATAATATTTCTCATTGTCTTTTTAATGCATAAGGCTTTGCATTTTTCATTTGTTTTATATTTTATCTGGTGCTCTTGGTAGTTGCTGAAATTCTGGCTAAGTGGATTGATGTTGCACCACCCTGCTTTAACCAATGGCTTGCTCATGAATTGTATGCATGTCACATGAAGGAGATGACACCCTTCTCAGGTTTTGGGCACGTTCTAGATGTGATAAGGGCATCAAACTGATTAAATATGGAGAGAAAGTACAGTGTTGTTTCCTATGGTTATTCCTTTAACAATGGGTTTCGGGCTGGATACAAGTTTTTAAGTTCCATGCCAGTTTCATTATTGCTGCTGCACCAGAGGTCAGATTAATTTTGGGGTTGTTTGTCTGAAGATTTATATGAGGAAAGAAATAAAGAAGATATCTGCAGGACATGACTACCCAGATAATATCCTAAGCCTATAAGTAACTTTCAGGATGTTGCTAAATTACCCAGCATAGCAGCATCACCACAACAACGATCCTCTTTTGTGCACTGAAATGGTAGCCTGCTGCGAATCAATAGTGTCCTATGGCATGAAATCAGTACTGTCCCATATTATTCCTTTTCTCTGTCCCATATTATTCCTTTTTTCCTTCCAGAATTCTGCAACAGAGTCAGGTGTGACGGCATTAAGATTGGTCCCTTTTGAATTTCTGAAAAGGTAGCCATAGTGCTGTGGTTACCCGCATTATACTGAGTGCAGGAAAGCTCCCCCCCAAAAATTAGTCCCTTATGGGATTATTTTAACTTGTGTGCAGTGGCAGCTGGTGGAATGTGAAAGTGGTAAGGCGTAAAAGTTGGGGATAAATTTTGGTCCCCAGATTGCACATGAAAACAGAACATGGCATGAACGTGTTTATAATAGGTGTATCATTTCGAATGAGCCTGCGCTGTTTGGCCTATTGTCCATGTCCGTTTAAAATCCAAAGCCCATTTGCCTCAAATGCCTCCAGTAGAAACCATTTGTCAGTGGCAGCTGGTGAAATGTGAAAGTGGTGAGGCGTAAAAGTGAGGGATGAGTGTTGGTCCCCAGACTGCGCATGAAACCAGGACATGGCAAACACGTCTTTATAACAGGTGTATCATTTCCAATGCTGAATCGGGATGAGGCACTTCTAATTATACTTGTGTTTCTAATTGAGGTCATGGCACCGCGAAGAAATTATTCACACAAACAGAAGTAATCCTAGGCAGTACTCCTTATCTCACTACATCTCATTTCACTTATCACACAAATCTGTCAGTGCATGAGTTTGATTCACACGTATATTCTCGCTCCCTAATAGTTACTATATAAAGAGTGAATTGGTAGCTTCAGAGCATTTCCATTTCCAGAAACATCAAAGTGCTTTACACCAAGACATATTTTAATGTGCATGCAGACATGTTTATGTACCAAGAGTTCATATCCGGGCATGGATAAGTGAACCACGTGTGTTCACATTATGGAATTTACCATCAATTGTAGTGAGCCTGCGCTGTTTGGCCTATTGTCCATGGTTTTAACTGCGCTTACGGGGTAGACAGATTTTGGACATTGAACAAAGGGATCTGTTAGGTGAAATACAAGTTCATTCCTACAAGCAAACACTATAGATATACCAATAACCATTTTAAATACTGAAAAGGGATTTTCTTCAAAGCGATTTGATATCAGAACGGAAGCCCATTTGCCTCAACTAGCTCCAGTAGAAACCATTTGTAACTGGTCTGGTGAAATTTCCGCTATGAGAGTGTGTTTGAGTGAATTTCTGTTTTTAATGATATGATGATATGATATGATAATAGGGATTTATATAGCGCACGTTCACCAACGGTTTCTTGGCGCTGAGGTGGGGAGGCATGAGCAGATGGAAAGGTGTGAGTTATTAATCATAGGCCTGAGAGAACAGCCAGGTTTTGATGGATTTTCTAAACATGGGGTGGGACTCTGTTAGACGTAGTGAGGGTGGCAGTGAGTTCCAGAACTGGGGGGCAAGGAAAGCAAATCTCATCCCTCCGTGTTTCTTGCGCTAGAAGGTAGAGGGTGTCAGGAGATTTGCATTTGCAGAACGAAGGGTACGGCGGGGAATGTAGCGCCGGACTCTGTTGGAGATGAAGACAGGTCCATGGGAGGACAGGGCTCTATGGGTCAGGCAACCAATTTTGAAGAGGCAACGTTGCGCCACAGGGAGCCAGTGAAGGCCTTTGAGAAGAAGTTTGGCTTGGTGCGACTTGGGTAAGCCGTGTACAAGCCTGGCCGCCTGGCCGCGTTTTAACAACGTTTTGTTTTAGGTAGCATTAATTGGTTAGTGGTAATCCTTGTTTTTTCTTAGTTTCCTAGTTTTTCTTAGTGAGCATTGAGCTCACAGAGTGACATTTTAGCTTTTCATACTGACCCACGATGATCAATGTGACATGTTGGTTTGGGTCCTAAATCTCAACATCACCATAAACACAAGACTTTCCAGCTGCTGATGTTTTTTGTTTGCAGTAAAAAGGTAGCAGCCAATGCACGGACATCCTCACATTCTGCAGGTGAGGCTGACCTTAATTATCAAAGCCATATGCTTGTTTCTGGAAAGCGCTTTCAAAGGCCTTGGGGATTGTGCTTGTGTTTTTCTATTGGCTTTTGCACCGCCCTCCTCAACAGATACATAAAATGCCCACCAGGGACTCTGTTCAAAGTGGTTTTATCATTTCCCCCTGCCCCTCCCCCAACCACCACAGCTGTCAGTAAGGCAAGCACCTCACTCAAAATGCTACCCAACAGACTGAGGCTATGACATGGAGAATGGACCCCCATTTCCCCAGTTCAAGCCCCTCCCCCCTTTTCACAGAGAAGTCTGCCAGCTTTCCTCAGCACTTTAAAACACATTACTACTACGGCCGGCGGTCACAACAGGTTCTGATGACCTGCTTGATAGTCTTTAAAATGAATGCATTTGCTTCATTCTGTTGGGCTTCGTTAGAGAAAACATAACAATGACCAGTATGCATAGCAAGGATCCATGCCCTTGTGCAAAGCAAGGATAACACACAGCATCCTGTGTTCAGCAACATATTCCAGTATCTGTCGGCTTTCTAGCACAGTAAAAAAAACACAAAAAAAACCTTACTGGAGACTCCAGAAATCCATTTTCCAGTTTGGTAGTGCTTGATTAGGATACCGCTTAACTTAATTTGTACACCATGTGTGGCCTAGCATCTCTGACTCTGAGTGCTGCCTCTCCCTAGTCTCATCTTCAATGTTGTGCACAATGCCGTTGAGGCACTGCGCATGAAGAGAGAAGAGTGCAAGGGATTGCAGTGGCCAATCCGTGCACAGCTTCATAAAAATCCATGCAGTGATTGGCCATGTTGCGACCACTGGAGCAGAGGCCTAACGGTGTGTCCTGAGCAAATTCAGACACTGCTCCCTTGCTGTTATGTTACAGCTTGACAGCAGAGCTAGGATGGGCCGGGCAGGTGAACTTAGCTTTCATTAGGAGTCCAGGAGGCTCCAGCTGTAATGCCCATGGCTCACTAATTGAGCAGATGGGAGACACATCTAGTGGGCATGTCAGGCCAGGGCTGAGAGGCATCTGTCCAACCCGGCATGCGCACTTTGAAATGAATGCCGTCAACTCAATTGAGCTGTCCTGATGACGTGGTGGCAATCATTTTTATGTCCCGCCCACACGCCATGCCCTTCTCACTCATCTTCAATCCTGCAGGAAGGAACCCTGCCCGTGGCTCAAAAAATTGAACAGCCATGGACATTTTCTAAATATATTTTTTTATTCAGGTTTAATACTAGAGCTCGGGGGCAACACCACCACAATTAATAGTGGGGCTGCCCCATGCTTATGCATAATTATCAGGTGCCCAAATGCCCGAACACAAAGGAGATTTGTGTTTGGACTAGGGCTTGCTTTCCACCCAGTTTGCAGGAGTGTTCAAAATAATGAGAAACCGCATGTTCACGTGGCAATGGACCCCAATGGTAAAACCGGGTGGTAAAATCTGTAAAAAAATAAATATTGCCTGTGTCATATTCATATGCTTCCATGTAATACAGCGTTAATAACTGCATACGAAACTTTAAATGTATCAACTCTTTTAATGAAATATGGATGTCCTTTTAAAATAGTTTGTAGCTTCCTGTGGCCGTGAGTATCTTGCTAATTTTCATTGCTCTTGTAAGCCTGGAAGCAATGAGGCTCTTGGTTATTCCTTTGCATATTTCCTAGTAGCAAAACTTTGCTTTCAAACCTGGCAAGTGGAAGCATGATTTTAGGAAAATGATAAGACTAGTATTTTTATGAATGATATCTTCTCATCAAGGAAGTCCAGCCCTCAGGGAGAAGATCCTGCTGAGCGTAACAAACGTCTGTCACATTATTAACCTCCATTCAATAGTACTAAGAGAAAATATACATATACTCGTCTAATTTTCTACAAATTTTAGCTCTATTCTCGTTCCGTCTGTTCTCAGGGAGAGCCCTGGACCAGTTTGATTAACAATTATCTTTGATCTTTGTCTGTGCTACTTACTGTTTTGTGTTAAACGGCAGTTTAACTTTAGGTATCCTAACATGTTGTGTTCTGTTTTTAACAACGATGATACCAGCACACGAGTGAGTGCAATCTACACTTAACTTGCATTAGATACTAGTGCTAAAATCGGCGCAAATAATGTTTATGTTGATTTTAGCTTTCGTGTAATGGTCTAAATAGATTGGCTAGGTCTACTTCTAGAACTGTGGGGACTGAGATATGAAATATTGAGTATGCAAACCCCTAAACAAAAATCTGGCCAGAGGTCAGGGAAAGAGAAAAATATTTACTGATGATGCTAGGAGAAATGCACACCTGAGAATGCTGCAAAGGTAGTTTTGATGATGGAAGTATGTGTACACTTGAAATGAGCCGATGAATGTCAAGACCTTGTTGTCTTTAATACCTAGCCATTAGCTCACCACCCACTGTTACACTCAGATACAAAGGTTTTGCCAAAAACATAACTTATTCAGTTTTTAGCTTTCCCATGCTCATGTGGGTAAATTATAAATGTTTTATAAGTCACAGAAAATACAACTGGCAATTGATCAATGCATATGTTACATATGTATTGCTTAAATTAGCCTCATAAAGTTTGATATTAACAAATATACCTTCCATTCTTCTCACAATTATGTGTAATTTAGCCATATGTAGCTAAAGGAAATTTTCAAAGGATACTTTTATTTGTGTTTCATTCATGTTTTCTCCTTTGCAAAACTTTGAGATCTCTGCTCCGATGCTTACATAATTTTCATTGCTACATACCTGAAAATTCCCACTTCTTCCATCTTGGCTGCATCCCATTCATGAGAAAGTTAGGCTGTACTTGCACAAATTGCCTCTGACTAGTTTAATATCATTGTTTCATGTGTAACTAAGTTTTCTTTCTTTGACAATCACATCTGTACTATGCATGCATATCTAATTACTTTTTCTAGGAGTGAAGCTTGCTCCTGGAAAATAACTTTGCAAAGTAGGCCCGAATAATTTATTACATTTAAGGACTCATTGGTTGATCTTGCATGACAATTTTTTTTCTGTTCGGGGGGTGGGGGTCTAGAATAAAAACATCCTTGGATTATCTGGAAATTGCAGGGATAAAAGTAGGAGACAACTCTTTTTCAAGACTAGCCCTCTTCCTGTCTTTATGACATAGTACTCACTATACCGATACAAGTACTAAATAGTGATAAAGTGTGACTGCATTAGGACCTACAGGTCATGTGTCAAGTGGGAAAGTTCCAAGAGGTTCTACAGACTGTCTCAGACTGTGCAGCTCCTGGACTAGAGAAATTCGTTAGACTATTCAATCCCAATCTATGTGTGATGCTCTTCACTTCAATGTAGATGTGGGTCTTTAAATACTATGGAAATTGTATGTACAAATGTCCTTTGAGCAGTATTCAGCAAAATACCTGTCCTCATAACAACACTTGCACAAAAGACCCCCAAAACTTCCACATCACATTACTACTCCACACAGGCAACACACACAAAAAGCCATTACAATTTTTCCATTGTCCACAAATAACACACAAATCCTGAGAAGGACAACACACTCAACAATACACTCACACGCAAAATTGCAGCCCAGCACTCCAACACATTCAGCACTCAGTCACAGTAGCCGGTAAGAACAACATGGCCAATAGCCAGGCTGAAAAAAGTACTGAATGTGCACCCAGTACCCAACCCTCTGGAAACTGCATCAGAGTATGTAAGGACATTTTCCAACTACAGTGTCGACAGCCTCCTATCGACACATACTGAAAAGCTATATACACAGCATACCAATCAAACACTAGAGCAGTCTACCGATACACCCATTGACTCCAGCCAACATCAGCAGGTAATGAAGAACTCATATACAACACACTAGAGCTACATTAAAAATAATAAACACTGCAACTAATGTCAATACAATAATTGAAACAATTCCTGCATACGCACGTTTGCACCTAGGAGAGATTTCAGGGTTAATCTTCATGGCTTCTAATAATATAGACAGTTTAACTAAAAAAACTGAAAATTGCAAAAATAGCAGCAAGTAGTTTGAAGAATTCAGGAAAATTTAACACAAAAATACCAAGGCACAGCTCAATGATTCTGTCCAAAATGAGATATACGTAGATCAGCGTTGTTGCTGAGTATATTTAGGATAACTGTGTCAGTCCTTCAAGTGGCATATCAAGGTTGAAATTCAAGTCCACAGCAAAGAATATTTCAAAGAGGTTCAGGTGGGCTCATATTGTTAAATCAAAATGTAGTAAACTCCTGCACCCATTCATTTGCAATGAAATAAGACCATTCACACTTGCTCGTTTTGATCTCCTTACAGCTGTTCCCTCATCATCTCTTTCAGTTTGATCAGACTGTTCATAACTTTCAGGAATGGTTTGTGATACTCGCACTCTTCCTTCTCTTAAACAATGTCACAGTACCTCACCCTTTTGGGGCGACTGTCTCCGGGCACTACTCGCTCCCTTGCTGAACTAGGCCTTTCATTAGGTCAGCACCTCTCATAGTCAACATTACTGGCTGAGACCCTTCAAGACAATAGTTGACTCTCTTGGAACCCCATCAGGCCAAACGATCATTGTTCCAGATGCTTGCTGGTCCCTAACAGCTTGACTAACCTGCTCCCTCTATCTCACTCTAATCACCGGCACAGCAGGGATAGGTGATGTTATATCATCAAGGGGACATGGGACTCTGTGAGTATGAGCAGCATGTTCCCAGTTCGGGAGACCTCCTCACTTCACAGCAGTGTTGGTAACCATGATCACCTGGTAAGGTGCTTTCCAATGGGGTTCCAGGAATGATTTTTCTATGTGCTTGTTCATCATTATCCAGTTACTGGGATTGAGGTCATGGCACTACTCCTGTTGCGTCTCAAGGACAGCCTCTCCAACCTAGTGAGACACAGAACGTGCCAAATCAACCAAACCTTTACAGTAGTCCAAGATTATGTCATCAGTTATGTTGACAAGAGCATTTGCAGGAACAGCTGGCTGTCTAATCACTCAGCCCATAATGACTTCATGGGGTGACAATCCTGGCTCCTGTCCGGTGTACTACTCAGAGTCATCAGCACAAGAGGCAATGTATCTGGCCACTTTTGAGACATTGAAGTGCACACGTACGCCAATCTGGCTTTCAATGTGCCATTAATTTTCTACACAAGCTATGAAGCCTTTGGACGGTAACTACAATCCATTTTCTGCTCAACCTATGATGCTGCATATAAGAATTTCAGAAATTCATTATTAAAATGTGTTCCTAGGTCTTACTCAAGAGAAGTCAGAAAATGAACCACGGAATCAACTCCCTCAATAACAATTTAGCTGCTGTCAAGCTGTCATGTCTGTGTGTTGCAAACACTTCCACCCATTTTGAGAAAATGCAAATAATGAACAAAACATATCTCAAACCTTTGCAAAGGAGCATCTCAATAAAGTCAATTTGCATCCAGTTGAAGGGACCTGTTGATTTTTTAACATGGCTCATTGTAGCAGGAGTTCTTTTCCCAGACTTTTGTTGTTAACACCCTATGCATCTCAGGCAGATACCTTCAATAATCAATCTAAATTTTGGGGAAAACCACACCTGTTGAAAGAGGTGCATCATTGCATCTCTTCCCACACATGCAGGACCCTCATAATGTCTAGTCATCGGTAATAACAAACTATCAGGTAATACAGGTCTGCCATCAGTATAAATCCAAACCCCATCTTCCCTTTTAGTGTAACCTGCTCACACAAACTTTGTTGTTTGGTTTCTGTCACTTCTTCCTGTAATCATCAGACCTCTTCCCAGGTATCTATTGCAGTTTACAACAAGTTTGCAATTTGTGACTTCTGATGTTTCATTATTTAAGTCCTCATTAAATGTATGATAATTTATGGCACTATATTTGGCCATCTTCTCAGCATATCCATTGTCAAGAGTCACATAGTCAGTGTGTTATCTGTGAGCTATGCACTTAACTATTGCAATTTGGGCAGGTAATTGTAGTGAGCACAAAACATTCCTCACACTATCTCTATTTTGTATTGGCAATCAGAAGGAAGTCATGAACCCTCATGACCAAAAATGCCCAGAGTCATGTACGACTCCAATGCCATACTGACTATCTGTAAACAACACATGATCAGATTCAGGCAATGGTTCACCGGTAGATCAGGTGGATGCTTGGTACATAATTCAGTTACATCCTAGCAATTATGTCAATGTCATCATTTTCAGTTTCATGAACAGAGTGGATGGGGTCAAGTGTGTGCATCATTTAAGTGTTTTATTCTCTGCACCAAGAAATATCATCTCATACTTCCTCAATCTACTATTAGTTAAATGCTGTGTCCGAGTATGAGTCAACAGTATTTCCACTGAGTGAGGCACAAACACAGTCAATGGATATCCGATGACTATGCTCTCACTGTTCAAGACTCACACATGGAGGTGCAACCACTTTCAAATATTCATGCAATGCTGTGGCTACAGGATCAAGAGTCAATGAAAAATTAGCGACAGGTCTGCAATTAATTCAGTGCATCTGTGTCAGTACTGAAAGTGTGTAGAGTTCCCTTTCACTACAAAATAACATAAAGCATTCCAAGAACCGATGCCCTTCAAAGGCATTTTTCTCAGCTCAGTGAAGGCAGTCGTACAATTGTCATTCCAAGGTACTGGAGCAGGCACATCTTTCTGTGTCAACCTCTGGAGACATATCACTGTCAAAGAAAGGTTTGGAGTCCATTGTTGACAGTAGCCCACCATTCCTAGGAACATGTGGACTTCTTTTTGGGTACCTGGAAGACTCATGTTAAGAATCACTGTGATTCTTTCTTGTGATACTTCCCTTGCTCCTTTTTCAATGTGATGTCCTAAGTGCAGGTCTTCAGTTTGGCAAAACTGTATCTTAGGGCCTAATTGCGATGTTGGTGGGACCACCACTGATAGGTCATCAGTGGCAGTCCCACATACATATAGGTCATTGGTTAAACCGCCACATTTAGATGCAGTTGGTTGGACAGCAGAGGTTGGGAGGAAAGATCGCCGCTTCTGACAGGATCCAAGATCACGTCGGGGCAGCAGTCAGAGTCCTATCCCTTCATAGGCACTGCCATAGGGATTACTATGTCCCTTTCCAGCTGCCTTTTCATGGTGGTCTGACCGCCATGAAAAGGCAAACAGAAATGGAATTTAAGGGCCCCTGTCCCCTGTGGGCTGCTGCTAAATGGACCTGAGGGCACATTTAGTGCCCCCCACACATCCATGCACCATACCACAAGGTGCCTGGCACACAGTGCATGGATGTGCAAAAAGTACTTTTTTCAGCTGCAACCTGTGCCAAACTGAAGACCTGCACTTAGGACATCACATTGAAAAAGGAGCAAGGAAAGTATCACAAGAAAGAATCACAGTGATTCTTAACATGAGTCTTCCAGGTACCCAAAAAGAAGTCCACATGTTCCTAGGAATGGTGGGCTACTGTCAACAATGGATTCCAAACCTTTCTTTGACTGGGATGCAGCAAAAGCTGCAGTAGAAAAAAACACTTTCCGACTGCCTGCACAGTGGTCTCATCTTAATTGGGTGGATGGGACCACTGGCTCATTGGGTGGTCTCCTGCCCACTGTGATGGTGGTCAGCGGTCTGACCGGCTGCCATCTTAATTAGAGCCTCTGTCAGGGATACTTTATGTCCATTTTTTGCCAAATGATTCAAAATGGCAATGGTATCAGTCTTGCAAGCTTCCTTTGTATTTGATGCCACCAATCGGTCTTGAATGTATTTAACTAACACTGAGTCAGTTGGTAATACCAGAGACTCAAGATTTTTTATTGAGAATCTGATTAAAGATTTAGGGGCTCTCCCTAAACCCTTGTGGAAGTCTTCACCATGCCAAGATATGACTGCTGAAATGGAAGCAAAGAAAAAATGTATATCCTCATACAAAGGAATAGATAAGAAAGCTTGACATAAATCAATGACTGAAAAACATTCTACTTCGCATAGAAACTGAAATAAGACCACAGCTGAATTTGTTACCACAGGACATCAAGGGAGAAATAATGCATTTATTTGTCGCAAAACCTGCATGACATGATACTTGCCATTTGGCTTCTATAAGCCTATAATGGTAGAGTTACATGGACTCCTCATCATCTCCTTTAGGATTCCTTGCTCTGTCATTGAGTCGATCACAAGAGTAATTCTGGCAATTGTATCTTGTGTCAAATTGTATTTTGGGATTCTTGGATAATCTGCATTGGGTTTGACTGTAATTCAGACTGGTCCAACACCTTTGATTTGTTTGATATTTATATAACATACATACATAATATAGAGAGTTAGGATGCAGATACACCCAGTTGTAGTTGACTGCTTCTCGGCTCATATTGTGTCTGATTTAAATTGGAACTTGTAGTCCTAGTACCAATGGTATTACTTTGAGTTGTAACCATTAGTGCTGAAGCAATGCTCTCATTGTCAAATCTAGTGGATTACCATGTACAGTATTTACCCCTGCAGGTACAGTCAGAGTGTGTGCAGTATTTACCTTTGACCCAGGTTTATAAAGAGGTAAAAGATGACCAATGGTAACAGGAATGGTTAAATCATCAGAAGCATTCAATTAATATGGGTTCGATAGTGCTGGCATATCTGTTCACCCTCTTAAAAGGAGTAACCCAGGTAGCTTATTTTGGTACTTCAGGCATAACATGGGTGTAGGACTTTGTCTTATTGGCTAAATTTCCCTAAGCTTTTTGCTTTCCTCCTAGACCATTTTCCTGACATAAAGTTACCAATTTAGATGCTTTGTGTACTTTGCCACTGCTGATCAGTGTCAAAGTACAAGTGTTCTCTGTGTAAAGTGTAATGGTAACTGATTGGCCATGATTGGTATGTTTACCATACTAGTAAAGTCCCTAGTGATGTGCACTGTGTGTGCAAGGGCTAGTAATGCAAAGATGCGTGGGGAGGGGAACACATACCTGCAGTATAGGGCAGGCGCGCAATTTGCTAAGTTAGAATGTTGTCCTGACAAGTGCAAGCACTTGTCAGACCTTACTTTCCCATTTTCATACACACTGGGCACCCCTTGGCAGGTTGCAGTGTAAGTAAAAGGCAGGGTATATACTAAGGTGTGTGTTATGTCCTGGCAGTGAAAAACACTCTATTTTACTTTTCACTGCTGAAATGCCATCCTGCACATAGGACAGAATGGGGGCGGGGGGCTGAGTGTTGTGTTTGGTAGCCTAGTTTCCTATAAGTTTAAAATGGAGAGGTGAAGTTTAGTACGAATGAACTCGCAGTGCCATAACACATCTTTCTGTGAAAGGGGTCTTGTCACTGTGTGTTTGTGCTTTAAGCATTTCTGTGTGTCTCTGCTGAATGTGGATTGACTGTCTGGATCTGAAAGCTCAGAAGAGCTGGGGAGGTCTTGACCCAGGAAGAGGTTGAGATGGCACCAGGCTGCCTCTGCATCTATAGAGTAGGGGGAGAAGAAGCTGGGGAGTTGAAAAGGCCCGGGCTGGTGCTATACACCAATTGACCCATCTCCTGCAGAGTGATTAAGGATCCAGACCCCAGTATCAAAGAGAAAAAGGTACCACTGGGAGGGAGACACCCAGAACTGATTGAGGCAGGGGTCAGGGACCCCTGAGCACAAAGAACTTCAAAGACATGAAGGGGTATAACTAAGAGAACTGAAACCCCTCGAATTTGGTGTTGTTTTGAATGGCGAAATGGAAAGATCGAATCTGCAAAGTCTTTGACCTCTTTCATGGTCAAGAAGTACCTCTGCCAAGAAAGAAGTTGCTGAAGAGACTGCTGGATAGGACTGACCCTTGCTTCGTGATCTGGGGCTGGCCTGCAGTTTGTAGGCCTAAGGAAGAGACTGAAGGGACATTGCAGTGGGTGGTGTTCCCCCTTCTTGAACAGGACTGTGCTTTGTGCTTGTTCCTGGACCCCAAGGGCCCGAGGTGAGCTGGTTCCCTGTTTGGAAACACAGGAACATAAAGGTTTCCGGAGAAGTCTCAAGCAACGTGGTGTGCGTGTGCTTTTGCAACTAGAGACCCTCAGAAGTTGTGCCTTGTGATCGTGGGCACACCGGAGTAAGCTGAGTCTCGGACACACAGGGTGCACATTGTGGTGCAATTTGTGGTTGTTGTGTGCACCAGGAGAAGAGATAATACTTGGACGCGCAGGGTGCGTGTCGTGGACAAGCCAAGGCGCTGGTGAAGAGCGCCTGGTCGTTGTGTGCACCGGGAGAAGAGAGGAGACTCGGACACGCAGGATGCTTGTCGTGGTGCAGCCAAGGCGTTGGTGAAGAGCGCCTGGTCATTGTGTGCACCGGGAGAAGAGGTGAGACTCGGACGCGCGGGGTCTTCGGAGTGAAACAGTAGCAGCCCGGACCGGCAGCCCCAGATGAGCTGAGCCGCCAGCCCGAGCTCGTTGTGCCCATTGACGGAGTTCTGGATCAAGGCCCAAGTCGCAAAAGGAGGAGAGGACAGTGGGTGTGCGCCCCCCCCAGGTAACATGGATCACCACCTGGGGTAGGGTGTGGGCTTGGAGGGACACTCTCTCGGCCTCTTGCTTCTGTCATCTGTGCAAGCCTGTTGCTTCGCTCGGATCGAGAGCCAAGCTGGCCCAAGGAGGGGCAGTACTGGGGCCAGAGTGAAAAGCTGTACTTTTGTGTCATCATTGATCCATAATGGGGACAACTGTTACTGGAGCACCTAAACTTTCGTATTACACTTTGCATTGTTGCTGCTAATGATCTATCAAACTGTCGTATGACCCCTGACCTTATTTGTGCCTGACGAACTAATGCTAGGTGCGCTAGGCACTCCGTTATTTTTACCTTGCAGAGTACATGATTGTAACATTGTGCATTGTAGTATATATTCATCGCACAATGCATGATTATAACGTGGCGCATTGCATTATTTCTTCATTGCACAGGGCATGCTGGTAGTGACACGCATTGCATTATTCCTTCTATTGCAAAGTGCATAACTGGCGCTACGTATGGTATTGCTTCTCTATTGCACGGTTCAGGAGTATATTGTTACGCATTGCAGTATTACTTTTTTTTGCAACGTATGTGATTCTAGCAATACAACCTGCCTAACCTTTTGGGAAACGGTTAGAAGTAAGCTTCACTGTTGGTTAGAATTGGTGGTTGGGATTAGAACCTACCAATCCACTGGAAGGAATACTACCCATTATTATATATTAGTTTTGTATCGTGTGGTCATATCGTATATCTTCTTATATAAAGATTATTCTCGTTTTATAAAAACTTGTGTGGAGTATATTTGTGGTGACATCATTGGGTTGCTGTGAGTGTGGTTGCACATATGCACACTCGTGCCTTGGAGATAAGCCTGGCTGCTCGTGCCAAGCTAATAAGGAGATGAGCAGGGCTATCTCAGACAGTGTCCTTACTTAGCCTAACGTTGTATAGAGGGGTCCGGAACTCACACCTAGCGACAGCGGAGTGGGACAGGTACTCCCACTTCTAGCATTTGGTGGCCGCAGTCAATGGGCATTTGGAATCTCAGTTGCATTTTGGTCTATAATATTCTCACTCTTAGATTCATTGTATGGTGGTGAACATTAAATCATTTAAAAGATTGTCATCTATAACATTTTCTCTGTCTGTTTCAGCATCACTCTTTTCTGTCTCAGCATATTTCTTATTCTCTTTTTTTCCCCTCAATTCAACCTTCAACCAGTATCAAAGGGTAAATTTTTTTTAAACCATTTTTTATTAAACAATTAAACACAATATATTGTGCTGCCATTATACAATGCAGCTTAGCAAAAAAAAAAAACAGTAGAAGTCATTGACAGAGACGTAGAAGGACAGCCACCCTGCAACGTTGGACCATGACATCTGTATCCCACAGGTCGGCAGTTAAATAAGTAACTTTATCATTCTACTACATCGTCATAAATTCCACCCAGGGGTTCACAGAGGTCCCCGATACTTGTTCCACTTGCCCCAGATTTTGTTCCATTTATTCAGGCAATCCCTTTCCACATATACCACCCTCTCTGCCAGCATGCACCAATCCATGTCATTCTTCCAATCTCCTAACTCTGACTCAATTTGGTTTTCCACATGCAAGCTATGTTTAGTTGGCCACCATCAATCCCAAGGTGACCTAAATCCGGTGCATACGAGTGAGGTCTGATTTGTCCCACACATTGAGAAGGCACCATTTGTCGGACAGTACCAGATTACTTCTCTCCACCTCACTGAGACAGTCGAGTACCTCCTCCTGATAATTATGAAGCATGGGACAAATCTGCAGCATATGTAAAATGGAACTATCCTGACCACACTTCCTAGGGCACCCAGCTTCATCTGATTTGTCCATTTTAACCAGAGTACTACATGCATAATAGGTACAATGGAATATTTTCAAATGTATGAAATCTGGAGCGTATGGCTACCTTCTAGGGGAAGTCAAGGCCTCAGGCCACTCTTCGTCTTCCAAATCCCCTAAATCTACCTCCCACTCGCCCGCAGCTTTATCAAGGGATATGTAGAGTTATTAATCAGTTTGAGGTATGTAATTAAGATAGCCTGTCTTGGCTGGTGTTCATCTAACAACTAATCCTCAAGTGGGCGAGAAGAGCGCTCCTGACCTATAGGTAGCGGAAGGTTTTGTTTCGGGCCAATTGGTATTCTTTCTGCAGCACGGAAAATAAAAGTACTTCTCTCTATTGCCACAAATCACCCACCTTTGACAGACCTATCAAGCCTCATTTATCAAACCCACTGTGCGTGGGAAGGGTGCCCAACCTCGCCTCATCCCACAACTAGGTTGCCTGTATGAATTTTTTGCCTCCATCCTAGGTTGTGAAGTGTGGTATGCCAAAGTGCAACCATGGTAGCGTTAGGGATAAATGTAGGCACAGCACCAGGCCCCCCATAAATGGCTGTAAGGTGGTCACCAGGCGTCACGTTATCCATGTCCATCCTGTATGCTGGTTTCCCCCTTGAGAAATTAACCCAGTGATTTATGGCCATTAGCTGTGCCGCACAATATATTTTTTTTATATCAGGAAGGGGTATAATACCTGCAAACCAACTCATAATCAGTTGTTGCAGGACAATACGTAGGGTACCACCATCCCAGAGAAGGTTGTGCACCTTGTTACTGATGGTCTGGAAGTAGGTCACAGGTACCGGGTATGGCGTGTTGTGGAGCATGTACATGAGATGGGGCAGGGCCATCAACTTGAAGAGGGCTGCCCTCCCAAAAATAGACAGCAGCAGGGACCATCAGTGTCAGACTTCCACTCTTAGCCTGCACAATGGCGACTCAATGGTAAACCCCCCGATCATGCATGACAAAAAATCCCAGGTATCTGAATCCTCCCACAACCACCTGGGCCTCACAGGCAGTTAGCAATACTGGGGTCTCGCCACTGAGAACATATATTCGTGATTAATGCCAATTGATGGTATAGCCTAAATACCGATGGCATATTGTTAATACTTGTTTGAGATTCTCAAGGGACTCAAGGGACTCAGTGGGAACTGACACATACAGCAGAATATCATCTGTGTAGAGGGAACTTTTATCTTAGCACTCTGTGGACCGTCTCAGGCCTCTAATCATTGCATCTGCTCTTACCCTTGCCGCCAATGGTTCCAGCACCAAGTAAAGAGAACAGCGCTGTCTCATGTCCCTTCATAGCGGAAAAAATGAAGATGTAGTCCCATTCTGCTCCACATGGGCGAGTGTATCAGAATACAGGAGCCAAATCCGGGATAGAAAACCTAGACCAAATTCAAGCTTTTCCGACACTGAATAAATAAAGGGACACTCTACCATGTCGAAGGCCATACATGCATCCAGGGACAGTATGATTGCATCCTCTCAGATCCGATCTGCTAAACCCAAGACACCATATAAGCGATGAGGTTTAACACTGTGCTTCTTCCTGGCTTGAAGCCAAACTGATCTGAATGGACCAGTGGGCTAATCACCTGAATCATACGTGAGGCCAAACGTTTTGCTAGTATTTTAATTTCTGCATTCAACAGAGAAATGGGCCTGTAAAAGACACATTCATCAGACGGCTTGCAGCCCCTTTGGATCACCACTATAGCGGCTACTCTGTGATCTCATGGCAGTATCCCGGCTTTCCAGCTTTCCAGGAACATACACAGGAGTCAAGGTACCAGGTCTCTAGCTGCAAGTTTGTACAACTTAATGGATTGCTTATTGGGCCCCACCGCCTTAACAGAGTTGCGAGCACTAATGGCATCCACTACTTCCTCCTCTGTCAGATCTCTATCCATAATTTCCATCTCTGTCTGAGACAGGCACAGCATTTAGATATCTTCCAAATGCTAGGGTTCATAATACTCTACACACACGGTGGCCACACCCTTCTACCTCTCACATAATCCCCTGCATCATTTAAGATTTCCATAACCCGACGGGGCCTCGCCTCACTTTCATCCAACCAAGCGCTTTAACCAGTCCCAGGCCTCCTCCAGTGTCATGAAGTAGAATGCCTTTAACTCCACAACCACATGCCATTTTGCTGGAAACAACATGGAGAATTTCACTTCCCTTTCTCTGAATGCTCATTTGACCTCCAGTAAGGAGTGCCGCTGTCGCTGAAGCTTGAGAGTAAAGTCTGGGAAAAAGGTGTGGTGGTTGTATTTTACTGCCAGCGTACTATGAAGGGTCTACAGGATGACATCTCTGTCTCTATAGTGAAAAATGCGTGCTATGATCGGGCACGGGGGCTGCTGGTTTTGGTGGGGCACTGGGGACTCTGTGTGGACTCTCAATGGAGAAATAGTTTGAGAGGTCACGGTGCTGGAGTTGTTTAAGTATGAGATTCTCAACAAACAAGTCAACCTTAGGCCCCACCGCACTTTCCGGCGCCCCTGTTATTGCCACACTGTTCCTTCTGAAGCAGCCTTCGTAATCCTCTATGCGGGCATCCAGTGTGCCCGTAGTTACAGTGAATTCCATGACTCTGGTTTTGAGCACCTTCTTCTCCACCTGCAAGGCAATAATAGAGTCCTCTGTTTCTTTGATTCATGTTCCCATATGAGATCTGCCTCATCAAAGTGACATCTGAAGACACAGTGTCTATTTTCCCTTCCGGGACGTTGTGAATCCCGTGTTTTGCTGCCATGATATCTGTTAGAGTGGGGGTCTCCAAAATCTCTGTGGGTTGCGCCATGGATGCTTGCTAATCTCACAGTGGTGATTTAGGAGCTGCTTCTTTAGCTAAGGTGAATTTGCCTAACTGAGTTTGATGTACAGCCCTTAGTCCTTTACCACCTGTCATCACTGGGGACAATGCCTCCACTGCCTGTACCTGCAGTCACCGCTGTATATTGGAGGAGGGCCGTATAATGCGGGGAATCTAGAAGGTACTCGCCACCACCTACCAAGGGAGAACAGGAAAGTCCAGAGCGGCGTGTTGGTTTTTCCCTCCCAATCCGTGTATCCTCGGATAAAGTGCGTAGTCCCTGTGCCTTAAGCTCTGCCTCTAGCATTGGTCTGGACTGAGAATTGGTTCTCACACCCTCAATGGCCTACAGCATCCTTCCTGGTTCTGAGGGTCCTCCACAATGACGCCTCCGTAATGGAAGTTCTCAGAGCACAGGCAATAACTTGGTTAGGGGTCAATTAACAAAGATCGCTGGCAACCAACACCCTTTAGCAGCACCTCTTCCCGCAATCCATGGGGGTTTTTCTGGCTTGGCAAGGTAGTGGTCTGAGGGCCATTTGCAGCATTATGTGCAGGTCAGTGGGTGCTGTTGCTGTCACATTACTGCAAGTTAGTAGAGCGCTGGGATGGAGATTCTCCATTAACGCTCCTACAGCTGCATCCAATTATGCCTCCTTTGTGCCACCACAATTTGTGGTGGTACAGCACAGCACGACTGCACTTTCTACTTACGACTGCCACACAGCGCCAGTTCATTAGTCCTCCCCAGGGGCAGGGAGTGCTGCACTAGCCCACGACTGCACTCCGCAAATGGTATGAGGCAGGGCAATATGAACTTTTGGGCTTAGTCCAATCAGAGGCAGCACTGTTTCTTTCCTCTCTGTCCCCACTCCATGCCCAGCAGCAGGCGGGAGAGTCTTATTCATCCCAGCCCGTGTCCCTCACCTGAGGTTTGCGCCTCTCCTTGTCAGTAGTCCCCGTAGCTCAGCTCCTCACCCTGCACTCAACTCCTGTAGTTCCAGAAAGCAGATTAGGGTAGTCGCAGCTTGCTGATTGCTCCACTATGTGGGACTGCCATTTACATTTTCATGCTGCCGCTTGTCACTCCATGGCACCACTGCTGTTCAAGGAGTAGGGTTCACCACTTATCTCACTGTGCAAACGTCCAGGAGGCCCCCAGACACCACAGGACCATTCTGCCAGAAGCTAGCCACTGTAGAAAGGTCTTGTGTTGCCTTCAGATGGATTATAGCATAGATGTTGGGGGATTAGTGTGGCTGGCTGCAGGAATTGCTTCAGAAAGTTGCCATCTTCCTGGCGGTTGACCACGCCCTTCAATGGGTAGATTTTTGTTCCTTGAACAATATCTGCTCGCCATGCTTTCTGTTGTGCATCCCATCTTTCTTCTGCGTATGGATCTATGGTTCTTTTATATCTTCCCTGATACTTTTCTTTCTCTTGCTGATGATGATCTATGTGTTCCCAAGTATGTCGCGAAGTGAACAGGTCTAGAAAGGGGAGCTCATTTTGTATAGTTTCCTCCCTAAATTCTCAATGATTCTCAAATCAAATGTCCCAAAATGAGGTTACTGTGGAACCTTGTCTCCCTATGTAAGTTTATGCCAATATTCAAGCCAAAGACATGGATGTAATCCTTTGTCCATCAATAGGATGTATCCTGGTGTACCCTGGGGTGGTGAATCTACTTCTACTCTAGCAGTAATGGTCACATCTCCTTATATTAGTTTTTGTATATCTTTAAAAAACTTCATTTTAATCAATTTCGTATTGCACAAATGTTTTCCACAAAACCAGGAAATTAAATTCTCTGACAATTCTCTTGTTCAACAATCACAACCAAATGTCAGCTTGACTTTCTGTGCTTTAGTCAACCAACCTCAGCACGGTTTTACACACTGTGACATCAGTCTTGCTCCTTGTAGCCACTCACCATCCTTTACAATTTTCTTCACCACATTTTCTAAGCAAATACTAGATAATACGCAAGTGTTTCAACATAGAACTGTCTACCCCACTAAAGAAAGACTGTCTCTCATTCAAATAATATTATTTCTAAACCTATGTTTTTCATTCACTCCTGATGAAATCTCAACCAGTGGACACCTGAGATCAACTATACCAATTGTTTCTCACTAACACTCAAAAGGAAGTCCCTTTCCATAAGATGTTGTCAACGACGTCTCACAAGAAACACCACAACACAGCAGACAACATACTTAGTGTCTTCTACACTAAGACAACCACATAGGAATATATCCTGGGATCCTAGGCCACAAATGGACCTGATAACAACTTCAACTTCTTTGCATCAAGCACCACAATCATACATGGACTTTAACCATTGTATGGACTTTAACCATTACTTCACTGTGCTCAACACACAACCATTTTAAAACACTGAAATCTTAAGCCAAAGCAATCTCAACACACATCCAAATTAATACTCACACTCTTTTGCTGCTACCAGTCATTGAAATCCATCAGTACTCCATCAATCCTTCTGCAGTGTCTCAATGTAATGTCAATATAATATATGCATCAGTGGCAATTGTGTAATATGGAACACAGTAGCAATTGCCTAATCAGTTACACAATACAATTAAAGGAGTTACTAATTGTTGTTTTTGTTATATTATACACCCAGGTTCCTCTTGTCTTGTGTTGTGTTTGCCCCATTCTTTGCAAGTATGTAATAACATGACCAGGCCCTGAATGAATACTAAGGACATGGCACATGTGGTTAGTGTTAGGTGAGATCCTACTGAGGGAGAAGAAAAAACACAGTTCTGAATGTTTGCATGTGATTCATTCAGATGGAAGAGGTATATTTTCTGAGGATTACATTTTAAGAGCGTATGCACCACAGTCAGCTGAAGTTTATTAACTGCCAATTTCTGATGCTGCCACTTGACGAGATCCTTAGATGGACCTAGATCTCATCCTTCTACTGATATTTTGGTTCCACCATTTCCGTTGAGAGGTATGCTGTATAAAGAATGAATGTCGGAAAGATTTGTCGGTACTAACTGGAAAAAAAGGTAATTACCTCCCCCCCTTGTCCAGGAGGGTTTTATGGTTTACTGTTTCTAATGCTACTGACAAGCATAGGAGTACCAGTAAGCATGAATGTTTTCACTAAGTCAGCAAAGAACTACTGATGTAATCTAAAGTTTGAGTTCTGACCCGTTGTCCGAAAGGTGACTGATACAGCCAGAGGGCGTTATGTGCATAGGTGTACTTTTGTAATTTGATTGTGTTGGCTTTTTCTACAGCTTCCCTATGAGTGGGAGTTTTCTTTCTGATATAACTCTAGACAAAACTCAGTTGCCCATCCTTGGTTTTTCAGGGTGTAATTTGACCAACTTGTAAATGATTCAACGCTTTGCAGACAATTTAGACTGAGCTGAAATCTGAGTAGGTTTTTTAAGCCTTGTTGTTTTTACATACAAGTTTATATTCTCCGAAATCAGTGATAACCATGATGCCTTCTTTTGCCTAGATCCAGAGTTTGAGCATTCCACGTGTATTGGCTAACAGTAGCCAGAGACAACGCACTGCCTCTTTACACTATGTAATGTCTACAACAGATTGATTGCATTGGCACACAACATGCTGTCACACTTTCCCGTTGTGCACTGGAAAATTGTCTGAACCCACCGTTTGCTATGTATGACATTGCCCAATTTATCTTCCATCGGAGAAAACCCTGTGCAGATGTAGTCTTATGGTCTTGTACTAATTACTTTGGCCACTTTATTGTGAATTTTATTTTAAACCTTCTCGTGCTATGTGATGCATTTCTCTTCGTACTAAATGCTTGCCGATAAACCTTAGGCCCATCCTATTTTTTGCAAAATGTCTATGACCTTTAATCTGCCAACATAGATCTGCACAACTACTCAGATCCCTGCTGTACACATTTTAAACTAAAGAATAGAGTGCAGTTCGACTGCCATCATTTTAGAATACTTGTTGTAGAAAAGAGATTGCCTGTCATGCTTTAACAATCCTTATGCAAAGCTTATCTCTAAGCTCATATGCCCCAGTAACAGTAAACTACTGTACAAGTTAAACAGTGTGCTGCTTGCATCATGTGGTATTGAACAACTAATCACTGCAAACCCCTTTACGCCCCATGCCAGCTTCACTAGTGTTTCATTGTGCTGTGATGTGAATACTGCATCTTTGTCAACATTTCTTCAGCTACTCTACTTGATCCTACATTTCCCATGTAGATATAGCTATAGCAAAGATTACACCTGATCGAATTTGTTCCCATTATATTTCGGTAAAAAAATTTGAAATAAGCTATTATATCTTTTATTAACAAAATCCCATACTCTGGCAGTACTTAATTTGAACCAGTGGTTTACAGTGCTCAACACCAATATTTAATTGGTTTACGGTGCTCAGCACCGGCACTTAATTGTCAACACCACACTTATGACAGTCTGCCACATGGTGGTGTCATGCTTATCTAATTTGAAGATGAGCATGACAACAGTTATTTATTAATACAACTTACATTAAAAATTACTGATACCTGCCTCCCCAGACATTCCTTTAGCTTTGGGGACTTGGAATAATCTGAACTGTCGCACTTGCAGGCGATAGAGACGGTTAGTTGTTTTGGCATTGATGACAGGGTTGATGGGGGGTGCAAACAGCAATGGCCTCCTGCTCTGGGTCCTGGTACTTATTATTTCACAAATTAAGCACTGGTGTTTGTCATACAAGCAGTCATGCAATTGATGTGATTTACAACTATGATGTTGGCATACAGAATTATCAGTGTTAGCAATTTCTTAGCACTATTAATTTGTCTTGCTGTTTCTACTTAAGCCTACGTTGCTCTGTGTCATCCAGAATTTTCTCCCAGAGGTGTCACTTTGTAAATTGTGTGGTGCATCATGTGGCCATAATAAGTGGCAGAACCCTTCCAACAATGGTGAGTAAGCCACTAACCCCTCTGGTGTTGCCACAAGATGCCTCATACAATGTTAGGGTGATGGTCTCCAAAAACATGTACATGAGACTACATATTTATAGGCCTGGACTTCGATATTATGGTTTTGGGCGAGACAGTTGTAACTTATGTTTGTCTATGAAATGTGTCAGTGTTGGAAATTGGGTTCATGGTTGAGGGTGGTGAAACCCTACTCAAGCAGCAACCACAAATCTCGTCAGAGTGAAACACAGCCAAACCCCAAATTAACTTGTGCTTAACCCTCTAGGAGCTTGGCAGGAAATCAGCCAAGCTTTACTTAGAGGCAATGGGTAAAGTGCTTATGAAGCACTTCATTATATGAGAAAAAAACAGCAAAAATCCATTCAGTAAAACAGGAGATATGCTGTTTTAAGGATTTGAGTGACAACAGTGCTTAGAAGCACAAGTGGAAAACTGTGATCATCTGGTCATGCCGGACCGAAACAAAGTCACAAGTTATGGCCAACCATGATGGTGTGTGGGCTGGATGCAAGGACCAAGTTAGGCCAAATGAATAAAGTACCTTGGGCCTTATTTATGAGGCCTTGCGTCAGTTTTGCGCAGCCGGTGCATCACTTTTTGTGACGCACCAGCGGCGTACAAAATGCGCCTTGTTGCGCCATATTTAAAAAGTGACGCATCTAGGTAGATGTGTCACTTTTTAAACCCCTGCGCCACATTATACCTACGTCAGGTATAATGTATGCAGAGGGGGCGTTCCCCCGCAAAAAGCCTCGTAATAGTGACGCAGTGAAATCTATGAGATTTCACTGCGTCACTTTTAGGATGCTGTTGCGTCAAAATCTTGCGCCTGCCTCACAGCAGGCGTAAGACTGACGCAGGCCCTCTCACATGGGGCTTTCCCCATGTGAAAGGACACATTGCTGGAGTTGCGTCACTTTTGTGACACACTCCAGCAATGCGTCACTTTTGCGCTTACAGATGCATCAGAAATACTGACGTATCTGTAAGTCCTTGCGACATGATGCGTCATACATTAAATATGACGCATCATTGGTGTCGCAAGGAGTACGCAGTGAAAAGTGACGCATCGCTGTTTTCACGCAGCGATGCGTCACTTTTCATAAATGAGGCCCCTTAAGTCTAGTTTGCAGAGTCAAAAAATTGCCCTTTCAGGCCTAGAGTGACGAGTAAAATATGCCAAAAAGAAGCACAGAACTCTGGGTAGTACTCAAGTTTAGGTGGAATGCAGCTCCTGTATAGAGCACTCTCAACACCAGCAACACTCTAGATCTGCTCACCTCAAATGTATGCTTTTCTATCAAAGTCTTTAAGCATAGGATTAGCACAGTGCCATCCATGCACAGATGGAAAGGGACAAAGTCTTTTGCCATTTCTACAGCAATGTCTTTAAGCATAGGACTAGCACAGTGCTGTCCTTGCCGAGCTGTAACATGACAAAAGCCATTTAACACTCCAGGCACAATATTACAGCTTTTAATTGGTAGTTTGTGGAGTGTTGCAAGGTCCTGGGCAGAGGATACATCATGCAGTGGCTGTTCCAATAGGCTGTGGGGATGTGATGCAAGGTCTTGCATCAGGACACACTGCATAGCGGTGTCTCAAATGAGCTGTGGGGCTTTGATACGAGGTCCTGCTTCGACATGTGTCATGCAACAGCGATTCTGAGGTGCTTTGATGTGAGGTACTGTGTCGAGACGCGTCACCTAGGGTGGTTCCAAGGAGCTGCAGGGCAATGTGACATACTGCACCAATTTGCCTGGGCTGACAAAGCACCTTCAGGCACACTTCCAAGGGTCCAGAACTGGGGTGCCACCACTTGAGGGCAAGACTCACAGCAGGCAGAGTCCAGGTACTGGTTTCAAGGTAGTTGTAGCATTTTCTGTCCATGAGGCTCTGATCAGAATGGCTAGCCAATTAGCCCTTGGAGTCACTCTGATGGTCCTGGGTTCAAGATGCTGGTCCAATCCTTCTCACTCAGGAAGCAGGGCAGCAGATTAGTTGTCCTTGCAGAGCAGCACAGCAGTCCTTCAAAGTCTTCCACAGGTCCAGAGGTGTACTGAATATTTAGGTCTGAGGGTCTACTGTTTATACATGGTGCCAACCTTTAGTAGGAGATGGGTCTATAGGTTTCCATCCACAAAGGTGTCTGGCATTTCCTGCCTCCCTGTCCTTGCCCCGGCTTGTCTGGGGGCACAAATTACTAGTGTCAAACCTTTTTTGAGTGTGCTCAAGCAGATGCTTTTTGATGTACAAGTGTGGTAAGTGACAGTGCTTCCCCCTCAACAAGTTAGAGATTGTCCATCCTACCAACACCTATTCCACCTTTGTCTAACCGTTCGGGTGCAGTACTAAAGACCAAATGCCAGCTACGCCTATCCATGTGACCCGAGATACAGGCACCAAATAGTGAAGGCAAGAAAATGGCAACTTTCAAAAAGTGACATTTTCAGAATTGTGGCTTAAAATCAGACTTTACCATTAAAGAGAATTTTAAATTACAATTCTTTACACGCCAAAGTAGATATTCCAACCTGCTCTAAATTGAGAGTTATCACTTAATAAATGTAATAAGTAAATCCAATGTTATATTAATGGAGATGCAGGCCTTACAGTTGTGAAAAACAAATGTAAAGGTGTTTCACTACCAGGACATGTAAAAGTTATAAGTACATGGCCAATGTTTTATACATTGCACCTTGCCCAATAGGCTGTTTAGGGACTACTCTAGGGGTGACTTGTATGTATTAAAAAGGAATGTTTAAGTCTGGTTAGCAGTGGTAAAATGTGCAGTGCACTGTAACCAGCAAACATTAAATCAGCAAAAACAGGAAGAGTAAGGCAAAACTCCTCCTGTTTTTGCGACTACAGGGTCCAACTTCCTCTACTTTGCCCTCTAAGGCCCTAGTAAGCCCTATATTGATGTACCGGGCCAATTTACCCCAGGAACATGTAAGTTTGTGACTTATGTGATTGGTTGAACTCATTTTATGTATCCCAATTGTCCATACTACATCACAAAGGCTTACCTAACACTCAGGGGGCTCTGGGCAACCACTGTTCATAACGTTTCATATGAAGTTGAATAGGGCAGGTTGGGCCATTTAAATCTTTCTCACTCAAATTTTAAGTGCACTATCACACCTTTTAAAAAAAAGATATACCCACCGGTGTATCCCGCTGCTGTGTAAGGTGCAGGGTATTTGGAGCTATCAAAACGCAGTGGTCTTACAGATCAAAGAAAATCGTATTGTGACTTTCTAACCTCTTGCCCTTTGTGCCATGTTTTATAAATGCACTCTGAGCTGAACTTGCCTTACCTGTCTGATGTTGTTTGGCTGGCCCCCTTCTTTTGTGGCTTAGCATAAGGTCCAAAACCACAGCTAGTATTAACAGGGAAATATTTTTTGACTGCCTCGAGCTTGATAGATGCTTTTCTATCCTTTAGTTGTATTACGTATGTAAGTCTTTTCATGATTTAGGTTTACTCAGGCTTTTTTCTAGCACCGCTCACTATAGGTAAATCAGATAAATCCCTAGTGAGGTACTGTTTCAGGGAATATAGCTTGATTCAGCGTCTGGATCAGGAGTATGCTAAAATGTCTGTGAACATTTTTTTTTATTAGTTTAGCATCCCCTAATCCAGCTTTTTACCTTACCCTGGAACTGACAAAATTGGGAAAACAATAATTTTTGTTCCAGAGTTGGTACTGTGTGGAGACTGTAATGTTTTTATGAAGATCATGTTTGTCCTTTGAATGGGATTTCCTTTCAGTTATTACAGCACACTCTGTTTTTTCTGTAAAAATTATAAAATCTATTTTTATATAATTTTCAAAACCTTTGTTGAAAGACTCTAATATTATGACATGTACAGAAGCCCTACTTTGTTTTACAGCTTTTGGGAAATTGTGATTGTGTTCTCAGAGTAATCGGATAGAGAGGGATTGTTCATGTAGGGTTGAGTTGTGTGCTTAATTGCCTGGTTGGAAGTTTTGGTTCTTTTAATGTTGTTGTATTTTTGTAGATGATTATTCACACGGCAAGACATGGATTTTAATCCATTTATTATTTTATTAGTTGATAATTGTTTGTATGAATTTTATGTATCTCTTTTATACTTTATTTATATTTTACACTGAATAAAAATTATTATGATGATGATGATAAGTATAGAATACTGCCTCGATACTCAGGAAAACAGGGATCTGCAATAGACAGACCCTGAGGAAAGCCATGTAGACTGTTATTGTTAGGAGTTGTAGGGGATCATTGACATGCCCTCATTTAACATCCCTGTTTTTAATGTTATCCAAATTCCCATAAACTGAATAAATTACATTATGACATTTGAGGTTTTTTTACATACATCACACAGATCCCACTGATTTGATCAGTCAAGAGGAAGGTTCAGCCCACTCAGCCACACTAGGGGTCTCAAGTGTCGACCTGAAGATGAAGTATGCCACTGATGAAGTCTAGTAGGTGAGGATGTCTTAAAAAGCCCTAATGGATTCTTGGTTAGGAAAGGCATTATTGTAACTCCACTTCTTCTTAAATTTTCCGGTCATTGCTGGATGTCGAGTGGTTGCACTACTAATACTTCTTAATTTGGTGTTTTACACCTTCGACGCTCATGACGAGCTCAGCTCGTCATGACCGTTGGAACGCATGCACGCTGGGCTAATTCACCTGCTGTGCGAGCGTTCTACAGGAACGGGTGTGGTCATGACGAGCTCAGCTCGTCATGAGCACACGAGCACCGTGGCTGATGACGAGCTGAGCTTGTCATGAGCACCGGGGCGCTGTGCGCGTCCCCCCTCCCCCAGCACAGCGGGGGAATCAGCCCCGCATGCAAGGGGTTAAACACATGGGTACCCAAAATTGGGTATACTAGTACTAGTTAAAATTCTGCGGTATACATCCGTTACAACGCATCTTTTACTCCGCACTACCATTACAACGCGACTTTTACTCCGCATACCATTACAACGCATTGCGCTGGGGGGCGCTCTAGGATAGGGAATAAGTATAATTTACTATCCAACACCTTCCCTAGGGTCCACGGGGACTGGAATTAGAATAGTAAATTATACTTACCACTATCCAGCACCCCAAAGCGCTATGCGTTGTAATGGTATGCGTTGTAAAAGTCACGTTGTAACGGTATGCGGAGTAAAAGTATGCGGAGTAACATGGTACATCCTCTGCATTGGCTATTAGTTCATGATTCAAGAGGAGTGGAGGAATTTTTATAACATGTATTCTAAAAGCCAGGCATTAACAGGAAGACTGTTTGTTCATGGTCAAGTTCATTGAATAAATGTGTGTTGTCAATTGTATGACTTTCATCTTAGATAACAGAGTTTACAAAATTCATCATTCTATACCTGGAAGAGCGGTATTACATTCTTAGATGTTACAGATCTTTCTTTGTACAGTCACAAGACGGTAGATATAGATGGAAAACAAAAGTAGTGAGAAGTGCAAGTTCCGGTGGATACCCTCTCCTGAATGGTTTGGATCCTATATGATGTACACAGCGTCATTACATCTTCAACAAACTCAGTAGCCATTCTACTAAAGCGATGAGGTGTAAAACAAAAAAATTGTAGTAGCAAGTAATCTGCATACAATCATGCTTTGTTTAATAGAAATCAGCCTCATTTTTCGATGTTATAGTATCCAGATATCTGGTATTTATGCATTCAAAAACAAAGAACACGTCTGTGGAGAGCACCCTTGTACGCACATCGCACTTGTAAAAGAGAGGCCCCTAAGATGACCCTGCTTTAAACTTGCTTGTTTGACAGACTTTCAAGTGGATATTTACCAAATTCGCACTTTAATTAACAATGTTCAGTACACTATCAATCTAAATCAAAATAACTTTATGATTATAGAAGAGTTGTTAAGAAACGCAAATTATTCCTCTGTCCCTGGAAAATTTTAGGGGGCATATTTACAAGCCCCTTCTACCACTTTTGCGTCAATTTTAACATGGGAAAAGTGACGCAAAAGTGGTGCAATGGGCTTGTAAATCTGCCCCTAAGTATTTAGGGGAATAGTGATAAAGCTATTCCTTCCAACTGTTTAATCTGATTACGCCTACTTACTGATGAAAGACTAGACTCTGAATATTGACTGCATGTGTGCTCTTGTTGTTTGTGTGCTGAAACTGCTTTTGGCAATAAAGGCAATCATGGCAAAGTATGAGGCTTGTTTTCATTATCAAGAATTCAAGAAACCGCTGAGCTCTCCTTTGTTACCTCACCAGAGCATGGTTTCAAGTATCACTTGCTCACTGGCCTGTAGAATGGCAACTTTCGTGTTTTTACTATTTGTAATAAATGTCACAATGGCCACGCTACCTTAATATTTCTGTGTCAGCCTGCCTGCTTTCATCATCATCCATCAGCACCAGAGCAGACAAGATGGAGATGTTGTCAGTTATTCCCAGTTCAGTGTACCATCCAAAACATGGTGAGAACACCTTTGTCCGGGTAAACAGAATGGCAAACAGGGGCACCTCATTTGCGCAAATACCATGAAGCACCTTGTCCGTGGAACCACTGCTGCATGACCTGTGTCACCATCGGTCAAAGGCGTTTCCTAGCTAAAGCAGATACCATAGTGCCTTAGTAAATGAGGACAATCAAAGGTTGCCGCAATGCATAGATTCAAGTCTGTGATGATGAAAGCAAGCATTAGAAAGAAGAAACCCACATTTCCTAGTGAAGACAGGTAAGCAGTAACTGGAGCAGAGATGTTCATTTCCTCTATCACACGATCAGACTCTCCTCTGCTTCTGGATCAAGGACAATAAAGTGTAGTAAAATTCAGTTAAAATCATATCCGTTTTACAAAATCAGTATGAAAACAATAATATACATTTTAGTAGCAAACATGATAATCAGTGGGTTTTCAGATACACCGAAAGCACGTTTTTTTCTGTGAATTTATGCCAGCATATACCTCTCAGAAGGAATGTGCAGTAGGCTTCCACAGGAGCATGTAACTAAATGCAAATTCCAATGATCAAAGGTAAGTCTAAAGGAAATGGAACTGAAAAGCAAAAAGCCGCACCACCAACAACATAACTGCATGACAGACCCGGAGGCGCCTTCACAGCTGTCAACTGCACTGCCATTGCAGCCCACCGAGGAGCCAGATGCTGTGAGAGTTTGCTTCCACGCCACGGAAAGGGGGGTTTGATATGGCATTCTGCATCACATGTGTGAGGATAAGCTCGGAAATGAAAAAATTTACATGTTAACATTAGATGAATCACTTACATTTTATGAAGAAATGTGCTTATACTGTTCATGTTCCACTCCTCTGTTCAGGTGCAGGCGGTATCCTAAGGTTCATGTGAATTTGTTTATTTTTGTCGTTAACACACAAGTATCGTTGATACTAGTATATTTTTATTAATCTGAAATGCAATGTGTAAACTTTAAAATAACAATGTAGACAACAATCTCAGATCCTAGCTTCTAAGGCTATGGTTTACACAAATGGCCTGCCCTATCTTTTTATGTGGGAGTTCTCCGTCCCTTCTGCGGAGTCTCTGTAGTCGTTAACTTACTATTAACTCATAGTTTATAGCAGTGGTGGTCTCAACTTAACGATGTTGGAGGGACAGGGGGTATGGGGGGCCAGCGGCAGGGGTGGGGGTAAACAAAGAAAATACATATTTTTTTAAAAACACCTGCAGGGTGGCTGCCGACTCTCGGTCCTCTTCGCCCGCTTCCAGGGGCAGGAACAGGAAGCACGCAGGCTTTCAAACTCCCGTTGCCAATCATAAAAGGTATTATAATTTTTTTCTCCTATTTTACTGCTCACAGAGCAGTGGGGAGATGCTCCTCCTCCTTTGCAGAGGAGCTGCCCCTGGTTTGGAGATTGTTATAGTTTGTAGAATTATATAGCGCAGCTTATCACCCATGAAGGTATCTAGACACTGTCCATGTGCACAGGGGGATTCATGTGATTTGCCTAGAACCACAGGATCTTGCGCCAACGCCAAGATTCAAACCTGGATCCCCAGCTCTCGAGATGGCAGCTATGTCTGCTGCGCCACATCCTGTTCCCTCGTAGTTTGTATGAGTAAACATATAGAAAAGTATGTTTTCTTTTGTGAATTGGCCCTCTGTTATTTGGACTAGGATATGTTTTATAGGTATATCTCACACCGGAGTGTCAATGACCAAAAGCTATGAAAAAGTGATGCACAGCTTGTACGTAGTCAATTTTCATTTCCATCGGATGCCCATCTTACGTTTGGACTCATTTCTAGGCGGCCTTTTACAACTCTTTTGAGCACTTCTGGAATATCAATTGTTAATTTTCTTGGAATTTGTGTATGCTTGTGTTCCAAATGCATGAATACTCAAAAGTTTAAAGATGTCACAGTACCCTTCCCACTCCTGCTACCTGCCTGTTTCATAAGCTCCAACGTAAGTTAGTAAATCCTATTTACATATAAATAAGTAAATAATTGCCATACGTGCAGCTCAAAAGATTCTTCAATTTAAAAAAAAAAAAGACTGGAAAGATTCTAGAATTTCGAGGAAGATTTGACTACTAATATCAGATTTCGTGTTCACCGCTGGGAAGCTAATTTACATAAAATTGCATTTTTCTTAAGAAATTTTCCTTCACCTTAACTGCACAAGAATCACCTATTTCTTTATTTGTAAATTAAAGCGCTCTTAAATTATAAAAAAGCGATGTTAACATAATTACAAAAGTGATGTAGAAAATGGCCAGTTAAGCAGTAGAAAATAGCACAGCTAAAATACATGAAGTATCACCCGCATGACATCCAAATGGAAAAACCTAATTTTGTGATTCTGTGTCTTTGTCAGTTAAAGAAGTCAAGAGATCCAAGTTCATCTTTAACAGAATTTAGATCAATGATTATCTGTGCCATAAATAAGTTGATTGCTGAGCTCCATTTAGTGGTGTTATACAAGCTATGTGTCACCCTTTAGCTGTTGAGAAACAATGTTCGAGAAAGTTACTTATGCTCAAAAGATCAGATACTGCTGAATCTGGTGAAAAATTTGCAAAGCATTAAACTTGTAAATGTTGCGGCAAACTGAGGCCTGGCCAGCATTTTTCGTTTGAGGAAACATTGAGATGGTGACTTCTTTCTCACCTCTGGTGCAAATGTTTTTCAGTGAAGTAATGAACAATTCATGCTCTAGTTCTATCATTAGCATAATTACATCTGATGGGCCTGTGCCTTCCTCCTTTCCCAAGCTACTTGGTTGAATTCGGGATCTCATTTCGTTGTGCAGTGTTCCTCCGAGTAGCCGAAAAAGAAGTACCCATCATAACAGTTAAGCCCTCATTAATTGGTGTGTCATCTATTATATTATACCAGTTTTGTAATCTTATCATGATAGATTATTGTTTAAGTGGCTTACTGTAAACTATCTTAATATTGTCTATTTAAATGAATCACGCTGTGCTCCTTGTGTTTGTGCAGTGATGGGTTTGGACTGGATGCAGAGCAATATATTAAATTAAGATTTGTGGATTATAGTAATTTGTTTTCTTATCACAGCTGGTCAATTCCTTTTAATAATTGCATTTTTAATACAAAGAAGATAATTGTTTGCTATCAAATTAGTCCTTATTTTCAACAATTTATCCCCAGATTCCAAAAATAGTTTAAATCAACTTGATACAGTGAAGTCACTTACTTTTTCTAAAGTGAATGATAAGTCATTTTGATCAAACAGCTCATATTATGGACATTTTGTGACGATAATTGCCTATGGTTACTTTTTAAACTAAAACTAATGTACTCACTTAGGGGCCGATTATGATTGTGGTTTTTCCGCATCCTCTGGGCCGGCGGAAGCCACCAGCGGCCCGGAGGATGCGGAAAAACCACTGCGGAGCCTCCAAAGACCCACCGCCAGATTAGGATGGCTGGTGGGCCAGGGAGTCCGTCTGCCGCATATCCGCCGCGGTCGCCTTCCGACCGCAGCGGAAAAGCTCTAACATGGCCGGCGGTGTCTATCAGACACCGCCAGCCATATTGGGATGGCAGCGGACCTATGCCTTTTCACTGTGGCATTTCCGCCGTGAAAAGGCATACAGACTTTTCTTTGTGGGCCCGTTGCGGGCCCCCAGGGGTGAAGGGGAGGTCGGGGATGCACATGGGGGGTACCTATGGTACCCCCAGCATTTACATGCACAAAGCAGCAGGCACCGAGCGGTGCCTGCCGCTTTGTGCATCTAAATGTAAAACATGCACTTTTAACCTTGCGGCGGGTGCTGTTTGAAGCAGCACCCGCCGCAATGTTAAATATCCAGGATGTGACCGCCAGGGTGGCCGTCACATCCTAATTGCACAGGAGGGAACGCCGCAGCCCCTGCAGACGTTCCCTCCTCCTCGGGGTTCTCGGTCGGACGCAAGTCTGTCCGCAATCATAATCGGCCCCTAAGTGAGGGTTTTGCAAAGACGTTTGGGGTAAACACCTTAGATCCTATGACCCTCCGTAATAAATGAATTATATTTTAAGGTATTAAAGCAAATTGTATATTTGTCCTCTAGTCAAAATGTTGAAGGAGTCATTAAGAGGAAGCCCAAAGATATATTACTGGCTCATAAAGCACTGCCTATGAATGTCATGGTTTGCTGCTGAACTCACAGTGGGTGTCGTAATATTGTGGAATTCACACACACTCTCAGGAACACTCCTGGAATTCTACAAACATCATAGGCCTCTCAGAGTACTGATACTGAACAACATTTACTCATACGTATTTTCCACTTTGTGGGAAATTCACCCCAATGATTCAGTCAGAAATGCGCATTTACAAGTTCCCCTTTTTAGGTTTCGACCTAGCCATAGCACCTGCGAAGCAGGTGCTACGCCCAGGGCGAAAGCTTTTGTTTACAGTAAGGGGGACTTGAACACTCCCCTTCTTCCATTGGCTAGCTCCATAAATGGAGGCTAGCCATTGGAAGACATCGTTGTCAATTACTTTTTCACGGTCAGAACGCGAATCGTGGGCGTTTCTGACTCTTTTTTTAAGCCCCGCCCCCTTGTTGTTGTGTGTCCCGGGCCGCGCTGTGATTGGCTGCCGCCCGGGACACCTCCGTGACGTCATTCCCCGGGCCGCGCTGTGATTGGCTGCCGGCCCGGGACCTGACTTGCTTGTTTAGCTTTCTGATTTGCTAATAGACCCTTTTATTTTAGATCCCAGGTCTATTTTCTATCCCAGACCGAAGGTGCCTGCAGGACATTCACCCATACCTCCCAATAGATGTCCATGTTTTCAGATGTACACCAGCACCAGAAATGTACACGCACGTTTGCTTTGTTCTCTTAGTTCCCTTCACGGGTGCTCTCTGTACAGACCCCCCCCCCCCCCCCCTCCATTGATGCCGCGTTGGCGAGGGTGGGCGGCGGGTATAAACAGTGACTCAGCCGCTGGCCGGAGTCACTCACTGTCACAGGCATGTGATGTGCAGCTTCCCCCTTCCCTGCAGAGGATGTGGGCTGGTGGCTAAATTGTCAGCTGCGATGCGAGGGCAACTAAGTTACGATTCCCGCTTCCACATTTTAACAATGGAACCATGTGATCCTGGGCAAATTTCTTCAGATCAGTGCTCTTGGCGGCCAGTGGGACACCGTCTTACAAACCAGGCCTCGTGAAATGAGCTATATAAAATCGAAACATTTACCTAACATTGTGCAAGCAAAGAAAGGCCACCAAGACAAAATGTTAGCAGAAGACGTCACATCACCAAGGACACAGTCAGCACCAGCGGTGGACTCTTATCAGCCGCGTAGCTAGGGGGGTGTGGTGGGGGCGGGCCGCCCCAGGCGGCACAGTTTTGGGGCGGCCACGGCCGCGCGGTACTAGTGGCCCGTTGCGGCCGCCTCTGTCAGTGTCCCCAAATATATTATAAAGACGGCCGTATTAGTGCTCAGATCACTGCATCCAAGTGCCGCCTAATTGGCCAGTGTGTGTAAGTGCAACCGCACTGCACGCACCACCCGAGAATATGTAACACGTTTCTTTGGGTCCCAGGGCCGTCAATCAGCGCGCGAAAGCGCTACCAATGACGGCCCTGCAGGGCCTGCAAACTTTAAACTTCGGAGCCCGCCTTCGGCAGTGAACCGTGCTGAAATTGAGTGTGCACCACGCACGTCACGTGATGGTGTGTGCATGCTTCCAGGGATCAACAGGATCATAACTGATTTCCGGTTTTGGACCAGGAGTGAGTGACTTGTTTTACTTGTCACTTTAAGTGAAGGCCGGCGCAGATCATGTGAGAGAGACATTGACTCTCTCGACTCTCTCTCCTTGAGGTGATGGTGGCGCTGATCTTTGGGACATTGAAGCACAATCAAGTAAGTTTTCTCCATTGATTTTGCACTGGCTTTGATAGTGGTACTTCAACTGGACGCCCCGCCCGTCTCTCTGCTCTCGTCTCCGCCCTAGTGCGCTCTGGTGTGCGAGGCTCACTCCCAGCGCCGCAATAAGCAAACATTCAGTTCATTAAATTTTGTGGACTAGAAAGAAGAAGAACCCCAAACATCACTGTCCGTTGCTAAAATAGACCACCATTCCCTGATTTCTAGGAACATTTCAGACGAAAAACACAGCCTCTTTTACTGTGTTTATTGTAGACATGCGAGCTTCCACTTCATTTGCCCCAAGCCTCCTCGGTGTACACGATTCTGCCCATGCAGGGAAGACACTGTGGAGGTGAAAGACGCTGTCCTCGGTGACTCAGCTGGCGCACGCCCCCAGTTTCCAGCACATTTCTTCACACTGCGCTTAACTATCCGTATGCTTCTGTCCATAGTCTCTTTCTCAGCACCCTGCCCCTTCCTTCCACCGTCCTTTTCTGACCACCCCTAAGCCCCCTGCCCCTCCTCCATTTGGTTTTGCAGGGTGCCTGGGAGTTTTGCATAGCCCAACTCCCACACCCCCAAAAAAACGTTAAGTGTTTTCGCACAGTGTTTGTAGTGAATGCTCTGCTTCACCGTGATCCAAGAATGGGTTGTTTAGTGGTTTGTTGCTGGATGGTGCGGGCTCGCTCATTAAATCCAGACATTACAGGTCATGTAGGTGCATGCTTAGTTTTTTGACATGCAGTCATGTCTCACGTGGAAACCGGAAGCACTCCCACAGCCACAGAGGAAACCCGACTGCTGGGTAAATAGAACAGGGAAAGAAAGAAGGAATGTTGGAAAAAAAGGGTGGAAAAAAGGAAGTAGGGATGATGTAGGAGGATGAATGGATATGTGGATGAATGAGTGGGTGAAAGAAGAAGTGAATGATGATGGATGGACACATGAAAGTATAGTAAAGGGATGGGTGGATGGGTGAGTGCGTGAATGGATAGGTGGATGGACAAGTGAAAGGAAGGCAGAACAAATGGATGAATAGTTGAGTGAATGAATAGATGGAGGGACAGCTGAAAGGAGGATAGAGTAAAGGGCTGGATGAGTGGGCGAAAGATCTGGGAATGGAAGTCGTAGTGGATGGATGATGAATGGATGGATGGATGATGAATGGATGGGTGGCAAAGTAAATGAATGTATGGACGGATGGCGGATTGGATGGATGGCAAAGTAAATGAATGGATGCGTGACAGCGTGAATGGATTAAAGGCAAAGTGACTGAATGCATGATTGGATAGCAGAGTGGATGGATTGATGAATGAATGGCAGGATGGATGGCAGACTGGATACATGGATGGATGGATGGATGAGCAGATGGATGGCAGAATGGATAGATGGTGAAGGGGATTGATGCATGGCAGAGTGAATAAATGGGTGGTTGAATAGCAGAGTGGGTGGATTGATGGATGAATGAATGGCAGAGTGGATGGGTGGTTGGATGAATAGATAGAAGAGTTGATGAATGGATGGGTGGCAGAGTGGATGGATGGTGAATGGGTGGCAGAGTGGATGGCAGAGAGGGTGAATGACAGAGTGGATTGATGGATGAATGGAAGAGAGGATAGGAGGATGGATGGATACCAGAGTAGGCTGATGGATGGCTGAGTGGATGAATGGAAGAGTTTATGAATTGATGAAAGGATGTCAGTTGATCGATGAATGGCAGAGATGATGGTAAAATAAAAGCGTGGAGGATGGATGCAAAGAGAATGGATGGCAGAGTGAATAGATCAATGGGTAGCAGAGTGGATGGTTGGTTTTTAGACTGTATGGATGGGCAGATGGATGGCATGATAGATGGATGGCAAATTGGATGGATGGATAGATAGATAAATGGATAGAATGGGGAAATATTGAATGATGGATGAAAGAATGAATGGATGACAGAATCTAAAGGCGAAATAGTGGATGCCAGTAGGTGAATGGAAGGGTGAAAGAATGAATAGATAGATGCATGGATGGAAGAGATAATGAAGCTGTTCTATTGCTATAGTTTTGCTTATGTTTCTAAATACTGTCGTTGTTTGGTAGAGTGTGGGTGTAAAGTGTGACCTATGTGGGAGTTGTTTTGGTGTTGTGCTTGATGTCTAGCGGGTGGTTTTACTGCTGTGGTAGTGTAGCAGCAGTTCAGGATGGAGAGGTGTAAGAGGAGGAAGGGAAGGAAGGGATACATTTACTTATGCATTTAGCTACCATTTTAGTGCTGGTGGGCCTTCATCAACTGAGACTTGACCTTCGAGGTTTGCTCTAGGCTTACGCCGCAGTTTCACACCCTTTCTTATGCAGTGGAGTAGACTCTGGCGTTGTAACTTAAACCCTGCCAATCCACCCCTGCTGCTCGCCGTAATTTTTCCCCAGATCCACCCTCCCCGCCGCTACCTGCCATGGCCGGCAATCTGGGGGATAGCCCCGGGCGGCAGAAGCTCTAGCTACGCCCCTGAGACTGTTATCAATCATTGTTTTCAGATGTGTTACTTCAGCACCCCCAGAGTGCATCATGATGATAAACCGAAACCAAGGACAGGGGCACTTAGTCCGTGGTGAACTCATATTGTAAACAAGAACTTATTTCAACTTGTTTTTGTGAGTTATGCAAGCTTGCTCCCTCCTTACCCACAATGCTTTTAAGATTATTACTAATCTGCTGGAAAACTCTTTGAAACTCTCCAGGGGTTGGGTCAACTCCTCATGGGTGACCTTGTATTATTACTGTGTCTTGTTCTCCTGATAGATATCTGCTTAGTCTCGGTACTGAGGTTGTCAGTATGAAGGATTAGAGAAAAGACACTTCAATGCAGATGCGTCTGTTCTAAATCCTTTTATTTTGTCCTTGGTGTTTGCAGAACACGTGTTTCACCCTTTACAATGCCTTTGAGAGGGGGGGGGGGGGGTTCTAAAGGTTCTTTCAGAGTTCTGTAGGACCTACTATGTCCTAATTATTCAGATATATTAATTATTCAGTTATATTAAGTTATATAACGTGTGTGCACCGCAAGCAGTAATAAGTCAAAGGGGCGATCATGTTTTTAGTTTTGACCTTGTATATATATTTTTTTTAGTGTTAGCTGCTTTGCCAGATTATTATTTTTCACTCAAAAATACATAATATACATAGACGGGGCTTTTGGTCAACAGGCTTCGTCCATTGGCCTGTTTTGCTTTCACCCACCACAGCATGGGGCAGTGGTTGAGCCCACTAACTATTGGCTCCCTACACTTTGAGAGACTGCACAAAGCCTGTGCACGTTGTTCTCTTCTGCCTAAAAACAGTTCATTTGACTTAAGTGACAACGCTGGTTCAAAGTGTGCTTTTTTGTTTTTGTTGATTTTTTTTTTTAAACATTAAATACTGAACATGTATTTTGCTTCCACTTCAACTGCCTAGTTGGTTGGGGATTTATATTCTATCTGCTTTTTAAGTTGCTGCAAACAAGTGTTTAAATATATTGTAGCTGTCTGTGATTTGAGTGCTTGGTGACTTTGCTATTCCTGTCTCGGCCCCAAATAATAATACTAAAAAAGATTAGGTCGCTGTATTGTTTCTTTGGTTTTTATTTGTGTGGCATATACTTGCAATAAAAAAAGTAAAAGAACTGACAGCACAAGGCCATACTTATTGGCTTTGATAGTGCTTGTTTTTGTTGGCAGAGGTTAAGATGCCACAGAGGCTTACATCATGGGCTAGATCTACAGGCTCATTCACACATGCACTGAAGCTCCTCCCTTGTGAAATTAAGTTGGTGACTGTTAGTCCCTGCTCTGGAGCTGTCGTGTGACACAGCACATCCGCCTGAACTGCCACCAGCATCCTTGATTACGCAGACTCACTAGTGTGTCTCAGAATGTGAGCACTATTGTGAATGTCAATGCAGGTTGGACCAGGGATGTCTTTAAACAGCTCCACTCATATCACTATTGCACTATTGCATGTCGTAGTGCACACATGCACTTCTAGTGTGCTTTTGTAATGCACAGCCCAACAAGCCACCTTCCAAAAGGTACTGATGCAAATATGTCTCGTATAGCATCTCATTTCTTGACCGTAAGTCAAATGTGTCATATTTCTTTATACCTGTGATCTGGTAAAGCAATTCTTCATCAAAGGCATATCTAGAATGTTAGAGTACTTTTTTTCTACATCGGAGCGCATTTCCCCCCCCCCCCCCCCCCCCCCCCCGAGGAAAAAAGTGAAATGTGCTAATGTAATATTTTGCATGATTTACACATGCATACTTTCCACTGTATAGAAATTCTTATTTGAACTGGAAAATTGCTTCAAATTTAGGACTGTAGTAGATTCCAGTATGGAGCCTGCCATTCATTAGGGATCTAATGCGAGAAGGAAATCTATACCATATGTAGGAGTAAACATAAGGGAGTAGATGTCTGTGTTTTAGTGGCAGACTTTTGGGAAACTGTGAGTTTGTGTATACTGGGACTACAAGATGGCCGAGAACCCAAGGAGAGCGCGTCTGCAGAGGTAGAGAAACTACAAGTTTCTGATCAGTGGTAGGATTTGCAGGAGAACCTGGCAAGTCATGTGTCTGTAATGTCCAGGTCAGACTTTGTGGCAAGATCATGTTGTTAAGACCAGTGCTGAATTCCACACAGAGCTGATGCTGAGATTGCAGTGAGGGTGTTGGGCAGAGTTCGGCGGGCCAGTAAGTGTCGTCCCATGGGAAGCTGTTCCGAAAAATCAGCACTTCTGTGTTGTCTGTGTTTAACTTCAGGCAGTCGGTTTTCATCCAGTTGGTGACTTTCGTCATGGCATTATGGAATATGGTTCTAGTGATGGAGGGGTCTTCTGTGAGCGAGAGGATGAGATGGGTGTCATCTGCATATGTTGAGGCCATGGGTTCTGACAATCTCGGCCAGGAGTGTCAGGGGTTGAACTGGGTCGGTCTGAGGCACGAACCTTGAGGGACGCAGCAGATGATACTTTTGGGCTCAGAGGTGAAGGCCAGTTGCTGGATTTTCAGGGTACATCCTGTGAAGGATGCGATCCATAGCGCTTCATACAACACATCTGCCATTTCTAAACACTGTATGGGCTTTCAAAAGAAATACATTTCTTTCTTCCGTACAAGCACACTACACTATCCCTATGGCCATTGAGGCTAGTTCCCATTGATAATACATATATTTCAGGGGAAGTGAACTAGCCCTGCTGTTCCTCCCTCTCCCCTTGATACCTAATAATCTCTAAACACTGCACATAACTGCTGCTTATGTAGTCTACATGCTGCTGAAAATGTTTGAAAAGCGCTGAATGCCCACAAAAGCAGAAATAATTTGCAGGATGTGTGCCTGTTTTGGCCTTAGTATCCTATTGTACAGACCACTATATAAACAATGTAACGAGCATCGGGAATCGGTGGGAGTGCTTCTGCCAGTGCCACCTGGCCAGAACCTGATCAGAACGCATACCTAGAACATCTCGTCTGTGGTGGAAAGCCTGAAATGGCCTACTGGGACACTTCGAGTCAGCCAATAGTGCTACAAGGTTCAAGTGATGAAGGTATCAATTGTCTTGTGCTGCAGATATTTAGGAAGCCATATTGTGACTGCTATATTGTTTCTGTCACCATCACTTTGTTACTTCCCAAGCTGGTATGACATTGTAGGCAAGTATCAAAAGGAGTGATGGAACACTACAGATGCCCGCTTACCACTGACTGTGCCAACCCACCAAATGTTTTTCAGCGAGTTTTGACCCTAGGCACTAGACAGAAGTTAAGGACGTTCGGGATAGGAGTCTGGCTAGAACCGAGGGCTGGTCTACCATGGGTTATCTGCTTGCTCCTTGAGCTGCAATGCAGCCCCCACAGGAGAACGGAAATGCTGCAGAGAGTTAAATTGCCTGGTTAGATTTTACCTGCACAGCGCTTGCGCTATACTTGCGAAATCGCCTATGAATTAAAAAAAAAAATCTTAAAACTGTCTTGGAGCCCACTCCTTGGCGGGCTCCCATGTCGCTCTAGTTTCCTTGCTTTTCATTGGTCAGAGCCTCCTCCTCACCTTTCTCCTGGGGCTTCCCCATTGTTCCTGCCGTGAAGCATGGAGCAAGCACAGCTTTGTGTCTGCAGTCAGTGTCCTTTAACTTGCTGCAGGCTCCTGCAAGTAATTACAGAAAAAATCGATTTGCATGTGTCTACAGTCCCTCTTCTTCAACACTCCCGCTCTCTGTTGTGTTTTTTGCTGTGCAACATATAAAAAACACTTTGACAAAGTCGATAGATTTGACATAGACGAAACCTGTTGGCTTTGCCAATGCTTGTTTCTTTTCTTCCCCCTGCAGCCCCATGAAATGTTATGGTGTTATATACCCATTACCATTTTGGAAATACAATTAGACCAATATTTTTAAGAAGGACATTTACAAGTATTTTTATTGTAGTAATGGTCATTACAAATCTTCACGAATACCGACGAGCATAAAGATATGTTTTTGCATACAATTTGCTTAGTTATTTCATGACATCCCAGCCTAATGCTGGGAAAACCAAGATTATGCTGTTTGGAGATGCAACCCTGCTGTGGTTCTCAAGTTGGTGGCCAGATGATCTAGGAGCCACCCCGGTTCCCAAGACTGTGGTCAAGAGCCTTGGCATAAGCTTAGATCAGAAACTGACAATGAAGGAGCACACTGCAGCCACTCTAGGTTCTTGCTTCCATGTGCTAAGCCTTCTACGGAGGGTATTCCCCTGCCTTCCTTTGACCACACTGAAAACCCTCATTCAGGCACTGGCGTTGAGACACCTGGACTAGTTTAATTCCCTCCTGCTCTCAGCAAATGAGTACTTGTTGAGCAGACTACAAGTAGTCCAAAAAACCCCGGCCCGCCTTTTCTTGAATGCCCCCACCAGAACTGCCTCTCTCCCTCTTCCACAGCAGCTTCACTGGCTCCCGGTACGCAAACGGCTCAAATTTAAGATATGCTGTACTGTACATAAAACACTGAACGGCACAGGTCCTATCTGTCTTGCAGGAAAATTCAATCAATACCTGCCACCCAGATCCCTACGTTCAAGAGCTAAATCCTTACTCTTTGTACCGTGTTTCAAAAAATCGAGCTTGGTTGGAAAAGCTTTCTTTCACCTAGCTCCCTTCTATTGGAATCAACTCTCTATCCATCTTCGGCAATGCCCTATTCACCTTCAATTCAGAAGGCTCCTCAAAACTGCTCTGTTCTAATCCTTGCTCTCTCCCCAGCCTACTGCAGCTCCTCCTTATAGGGGAGATACCCCTTTGGGGGTGATTCGGGCGTTTTATGAATGAATAAATATCAAATATCTGACTGTGATCCTCAACTTGATTTTTTATCAGACAAAGTGCACTTTATATATAAAGAGCTGAACATCTGTAGCTGAAAACATTGGAGGAGTCAGAGTAATTAGCTCAGTCCATTGAGTTATTGAAGGGTACACTAATTCTTCACAAATATACAAAATCAAGATACGTTTGGGATTTGTTTTCAACATACAAAGAGAATGATTATTTTTTTATTGAAATGTGATTGTTTCAATCAATTACAATTCTATGGCGTGATTGTGATGATTAAAATATGCATTTTGTTGGGAAAGCATCTTATGCATGCTAAGGGTTATGGGCATTACATTGGGTGAAACATAGAATGGATGTTAATGGATACTAACGTAATGGTACACTGTTATCTCTGATCCATATAACATTGATTACATTAATAATGAATCACCTATGATTTTTACTGAAAATGCTGTTTGGACTTTACATACATATTGGGGTTTGTGTTTTTGGATATAACTACCTGTATGCATTTTGTACTTCCAACTCAGTGGGTAGACAACGCTAACTGTTACAGTAATTGATAGTGTGGTCCAGAAATGTATAGTTTTTTCGAGCATCTTAATAAGTGATACATGTATTTATCGTTGTATGATTGCCACCAATAAAAAACGAATGAAATATGTAAATAAGAGGCTCATAATTTGTATGGGAGTCTTTTGAAAACTAACAAAATCAAGTTAGGAGGTTGACACACATACGTTTGCCTCATTGTCACTGTAGTGATGCCCCTGAAAAAGTATTTTTCAAGGAGTTGAGTTATTTATTGGGGAGAGGGCATACGTGAATCACCTGAGCACAGCTCTCAGCCAGTGGTCCTCAATCCTTTATTGTGTTACACTTTACTTCATCTCATACAGGTGAGATAATGATTTATAATGATATAACAAAGGCAAAAACAACCAAGATAGTCATTACTATATAGCAAAGGTCAACACAATCTTTGGTAGCCACAGATTCATTATTGCACTCTAGGGCATGTACGTTTGTTTTTACACATAGATTCCACTACCTTCTTTTGCTGCCCTTCATTAGTTCTGAAAGATCTAAATAAGTGATCCATCCCACAGTGAACAACAAGGACAGCTAAATCGTACTACTTGTTCCTTTCCTGTCATTTTTATGAGGTCCACTCTGGGAAGAAAGGGACATGGCTTCCTGAGACAAGAGCATCTTAGTTTCTACCTAGCCAGGTGCATGCTGAGGTGGCCATTACAATATACTCTGGTAAAAGGGTTGGGAGTGTGGTTCTAAGAAATATCTTGGAAGATAGAAACTCTGCCTCTGCACCGACCAAATTGTTTGTTTTTTGAACTTTCAGAGATGCCTCACTCTGATTGGCAGTTGGGCATAGCCCAACTTCTTGCAGGATCCTTTCTCCAGCTAGTTAAACATCTTTATCAACACAGGCCGGCAGGAACCGAGATGGAGTTGATTGCTCCAGAGGTTTGCTCCTGGATGGATGCAAGTCTGATGGCCTGTAGTTGCACTATTGCTGATTGAATGGTAACACCAGGGATGCACAATAATCCCAGAGATGCAGGTACAGCTCTTTGATGTTTTGTCTACTCCTCATCAGAGACCTACGGATGGCTGCCTCAGCCCACTATTAGTGCAGGTGAACTAAATGGTCACTAGGTCTGATGAGCACTCTCCCTTACTGCATCAACCTTAATTGTTTTGTTCTTTGTTGTCCTTTCTTCTTTGGTGAGCAATCAGGGCATATTTGATTGAGATCTAAGTGGATCTAGATAGATCGTTGTGGTCCAATGTGAGCCCCCTTGTGCATGTGGGTTTATGCAACAAGACGGTGAGTCGGCTTTCAGTTTTCACCCCTTTGCCATTGAAGATGGTAACTCACAAGTGAGAAGCCAATGAGTAGGAAATCTTCTTGCATACTGTATCTTACTTTCCAGAACTCAGAGCCACTTCCCATTTCATATGCAAGTTACTGCTGTGTTATACGTTTGCTTGTCACAGTTTTTTTGCAGCTACGTTTCTGAGTTTATAAACAATAGCTTTGTCAACGTAAACCGGTTATTCAGTTTTGGTGGAACAATTGGTTTCCTTAATTTTGTAGGGGTGTGATTGTAATTGGCAAGCAATCGCGAAAAGTAAATATTTCTAAACATCGCTGGAATAATTCCATTGTTACAATAACTGCATTGATCTTGTGATATTTTTTCTCAGTTTCAACAAGGTTCTGGTGTTCACGATCATTGTGAAATCATGAACAGAATGTTGTGTTTATAGACAAGTTCCTGGTTTTATGATTGTGTGCATTACATTTTTATTGTGCCTGGTGCTTTGTGTGCTTCTTACTATTGTATCCCCATTTCTCCTATAAATATATTTCTATATTTTGATATAAAAATAAAATTGTGTATATTTATTACTAACTCACATCCTCAACTAAACTCTACACTACCTACTTTGACCTAGGACTTGAATGTTATCCACATCTACCCAGTGCATAAAGGAGGCTTCGAAGGTTAACATTCCAAAACTGATGAATTTCCCAGCGTCCTTATGTGCAGGAAACACCACCACTCTCACTTTTAACATTGTCAGATTGTTCATTTAAGAATGCAAACCTGGGAAAAATGTAACACTGTTCTTACCCAAAATCTTCAAGTTGTCCCTCATATTTAATAAACTGAAACCCTTTTAGATTGGCATTCAGGCTGTCATTTGTCGATAGCGGTTAATTGCTTTCTAGACCTCCATGTATTAATTTACTACCTAAAGATGTGGGGCACTGCTTACTTTTATTTTCAGGGTAGTGACATGGCTCTTCCGACAGCAAGAAAGTTATGGAAATTGTTCAGTGTCATGACTGTAATCTTCAGTATTCTTTTCTGTTTCTATTCTTTTCTGCTCTCTGATTGTATCTTGTAATTGTCATATTCAGAGAAAAGGAACGGTCAGAAAATAAGGTGTTGCATTCACAAATACTTTCTCTGTGACTAAGCTTTACATTTTCCAGAACATACATCAATACATCACACCTAAGCATGGAGAAAGACAACGCTGTTCACAGAAAAAAATGTTCTGTGAATATGTGTGTGTATCCAGGTGTAATTCGCATCCAAGACATGAATTAACCGCAACTCCTCACAGAAAAACCTTTGTGGAGTGAACCTTCTTATGTCATTGCTAATGAGTGGTGGTAGTGTAGCTTTGCGCTTGTGTGCTGCAGTCACCTAGGGATAGCAGCTGCAGCCACTTTCTTGTCCTGCTGTTATAGGTGGTCTTCACTCCTGTTAAGACATTGGGCCAATTCACAAAATACAGTAGTAAATCTGTACTCAGTACTAGTACAAATGGGTGGAGATTTAGTACGCTTTGTTATTTAGAAACCCCCAGTTGTATACCTAAAATGTAGTAGAATCAGGTTTGTAGCAATGTTCCGTGACATTTGAATGAGTTAGCTACTTACTTAATGCATGCAGTACAGGTATGCATCAAAGAATATCAGGCTCACTATCCAATAACACATTTCCTCTCTTTTTCTCTAATGATAAAATGCTTCCCCATGGAGACAGCTGTACCTCTACGCCCCTGGGAAGTTTGGAGGTGCCAATTTTCCTTTTTCCTTTAAGTTGGATTTACTATAGGACTTTGCTGGAGTACATTCCCAACCATTTTTAGAGTGGGAAATGGCTGAAAAGGAGTTTGTAAATATTCAGAAGTTCACAAGCTTGCAGGCATTTACAAATTTAAGGCACACCATGCCTTGATTGGCCCACTGCCCACCAGATGCATGAGAGTTACTTATATATAATTGTTTACATTCATGGCGTACAATAGTAGAGTAATACATGTTTTCAGGCTTACTTTTTATCATTGTGCACAGCGCTTAAAAACTGCAAAAGTGTGGTATAAAGTACTATAAAATGTTTTAGAAGTTAATAAGTTCTTTAAGTTGACTTTTTATGGTGAAATACAAGTAGCAGTTTGTGGATGCAGCTGATTGGTGGGTTCGTAAGCAAATAAATATTTTAAAACAGCTCCGGAAGGACAATTACAAAGCGAGATAATATACCAATGCACACATGGGCAACAGTGTGCGTTCCTGTAACTGTCCATCTGAAATCTCTTCTTATTGAACTGTAATGGTGGCGGGAAAACAGCTTCCTGCACTCATGTTTTATTCTCACGCCTGAAAGCTAAAGTAGTGCCAGGAAAATGTTCGCATTTGGTAGAAATTTCGTAATGCTTTAGCTTTGCTAACACATGAGAGTAATTGGCCGGCACAGACTTCAAGCAACATTAGACGAAATGCTTTTCAAGTCCTCTGATGGGAGTGGGAGAAAATGATGAGCCGCGCGTAGGCTCCACGGCTGCCATGCTCAAAGGATGATCTCAGAAGCTTCACCAGGATTTCAAACATACTTTTTGAGTTTCGGGAAGTATGAAAATGCGGCAGGGAGGCTTGAAGCTTGCTGAAGATGCGTCTTATATGGTTAGAGACACGTCACTACGTATCCCCTGAGATGGTCGTTTTCTATTGCCCCACTGAACCACTGAAGACTGCAGCCTGCCCCACCTGTTCACACAGCACACTGCGGCTTCCTAGCTAGATTTCGGGTTTATATGTATCTCTTTGAGCTGCCTTTTTTAGGTCACGGAGTACGGCACAATAAGAAGGGGAAGATACACCAACAACCCTGCAGCCTTATCCGCATGATAATCAAGCTGCACGGGTGCCCTTTCACAGGGCCTCGGGTATTGAAAGAAGTCGAGCAAAACGTCATTGTCGTTTACAGGGAGGCATCTAACCCTTTGTGTTGAGAACACATCTGTAGCTGGGTAGTAACCCAGTAGATAGCTAGGGTCTCTGGTTCTCCGCGCCATGTTTTGCAAGCATCCACCTAATTTTGTATTACAACTAGCAGCCCGTCCCGACGTTGTCCGGGTATGAAATAGAATGTGTGCAATGTGTGTAATAGGCAAGGGAAATTTATTTTAAAATCTCGCGGTAGCCAACATTTTTAGCATGAAGTGTCACAATAGTTAGGGGTGTGTGTGCAGATACTGTGTGTACCTCGGAGTAAGAAGTATTAGCAGATGTCTCTAGCGTGTATGTACTCCACTTCCGTGGGTAAGCGTGTGTGAAAGTGCATTCAGTTGTAAATTTCGTTTCCCCGCAGGTATGCTGAATCGCGTCATCCCCCGCTTGAGGCCCGGCTCCAGTTTTGTTTGATGTTGTGCTTGTGGTATAAAGTCGTTGATGCCGAGAGTTGAGTGGGTGACAGCGCGCGCTGGAGACACTGGACGTGTGGTAAAGTGCAGTCAGTTCAAAGGTTAGTGTCCCAGCAGGCGCGCTTACTCGCATCATCCGCCGCCTGAGCCCGGCTCCAGCCCTGGTTGATGCTGTGCGCCTGGTGTCAAGTCGTTTATGCAGAGAGTTGACTGACTGACAGCGCGCAGGATACTGTGCAGTTATTGTCACCGCAGGCACGATCAGTCACGTTTGCCCCCGCCTAAGCCCCGGCAATTGCCGCATCCATTGGCCATGCCCCTTACTCCTGTGCAATTGCCGCACCCATTGGCCTTGGCCACGCTCCCGGCCCAAAGCACACGTTTGTTTTCCACACGCCCTCAAGCATGTTTTTTTGGGGGGGATGTGCCGCGCAATTGTTGCAGTTTGTCACGCCCACTGACCACAACAATTGGTGCCGCGCAATTGCAATTGCCGCGCCAATTGGCCTTGTTCACGCCCCCAGCACACGCCCCCAGCACAATGCACATGTTTAAGGAACGCTTTTTTTTTCGTCATGCCCCGCCCCCGCCCCCAAGGGACTACTTTGCCGGTAAGGTTCTTTTATGTTTCTAATGTATATGGTTGGCAGCTGTTTAGCCTATTTCCATCTGCTGCAACTGTTCTTTCCAATGCTGTATTGGGTGTTGTGATTGGTGCTGTGGTTCCTGAGATTACCCGCCTCAAAGGTTTGGGCTCTCTCTTTATTATATTAGTATAGATGTATTTGTATCTACCACTTTGTCACTTTAGATATGACACTTTAGATATGACATGCCTTACCAAGGTGGATAACTAAGCCACTCTGCACATTTTTTACATACACAGACATTTGCAAAGTCAGTAAGTCTTGCCTATGTGAGAGCTATTGGCTTTGACAACGTTTTTTGGTGGCATGACATAGAGTAGTGAGGCTTAGAGGAGGGTGGAGTAGAGTGGCGTACAGCCGAGTGGTATAGAGTGGCAAGGTGTGGAGTAGCTTGGTGTGGAGTGGAATGGCAAAGGGAAAAGTGGTGTAGAGCAGAGTGAAGTGGTGTAGAGTAGCATGGCGTACCGTGGAGTGGCATAGAGCAGTGGAGTGGCATTTAATGGAGTGGAGTGGAATAGAAGCGAGTGGGGTGGAGTGGAGTTGGGTTGAGTTTCATGGACTGGAGTGACATGAAGTGGCATAGAGTAGAGTGGCGCAGATTAGATTTGTATAGAGAAGAGGGGAGTAGAATGGCATAGAGTAGAGTGGCATTGAGTGGGGTGGAGTGGAGTAGAGTGGCGTGGCGGAGCTTGGTGTAGAGTGGTGTAGAATGGCCTAGGGTAGCATTGTCTGTAGTAGAGACATATAGAGTGAAGTTACATAGAAGAGAGGAGCGTAGAATAGAGTGGCAGAGAGTGGTGTACGGTAGAGTTGCATACAGTAGAGTGCTGTAGAGTAGAGTGGAGTGGTGTAGAATGGTGTACAGTGGCATAGAGTGAGGACTTAGCGTGACATAGGTTGGTTCAGAATGGCATGGAATAGAGTGTCAAAGAGTGAGGCAGAGTGGAGTAGAGTGACATGGAATAGAGTGGCATGGAGTAGAGTGGCTTTGAGTAGAATGGCATAGAGTACATACAGTAAGGTGGCATGATGTAGAGTGGCAAAGAGTAGCACAGCAAAGAGTAGACTGGAGTGTCGTAGAGTGACATTGCATGAGGTGGAGTGGTGTAGGGTAGAGTGTCGTAGAGTGGAGTGCCGTAGAGTGGAGTGGCATAGAGTGGAATGGCGTACAGTGGTGAAGAGTAGAGTAGAGCGATGTAGAGGGGCACCATGTGGAGTGGAGTAGTTTGGCATAGAGTGGGGTGGTGTAGAGTGGAGTGGCATAGAGGATAGTGGCATAGGGTAGAGTGAAGTGGAGTAGAGTGGCGTGGCATGAAATGAAGTGGCATTGATTAGAGTGGAGTGCCATACAGTAGAGTGGAGTAGAATAGAGTGGAGTGGCATTGGGTGGAGTGGAGTGGCATAGAGTAGAGCAGCATAGAGTGGTGTAAGGTGACATAAACTGGAGTAGAGTGGAATAGAGTGGTGTAGAGTTGTGCAGTTGATTGGCATAGAGTGGCGTTGAGTAGAGTCCTATAGAATAGAGTGGCATAGAGTGAGGTGGGGTGAAGTAGAGTGAAGTGGAGTTGAGTGGTGTGGAGAAGAGAGGAGTGACGTAGAGTGGTTTGGAGTTTCGCAGAGTAGAGTGGCGTGTGGTAGAGCGGCATAGAGTAATATAGCATAGAGTAGGCTGGAGTGGCATAGAGTGGTGTAGAGTGGCATTGTGTGAGGTGTGGAGTAGAGTGGCATAGAGTTAAGTTGTCTAGATTAGAGTGGAGTGGCATATAGTGGAATGGCATAAATGGTGCAGGGTAGAGTCGAGTGTTGTTGAGTGCCGTAGAGTGGGGTTGTGTGGTGTGAAGTTGCGGAGCATAGAGTAGAGTGGCATTGAGTGGTGTATCAGAGGATGGCATGGAGTGGCATAGAATAGAGTGGCATGGTGTAAAGTGGTGTAGAGTAGAGTGACATAGAGTAGACTGGAGTAGCATAGATTGGCATAGAGTGGAGCGGCATAGAGTGGAGTAGAATGGAGTAGAAGGACATTGTGTGAGAAGAGTGGAGTGTAGAATGGAGTGGAGTGGTCTAGAGTGGAATGGCATAGAGTAGAGTGGTGTAGAGTAGAGGGGAGTGGAATGCATAGAGTAGAGTGGTGTAGAGTAGAGGGGAGGAGAGTGGCATGGAGTAGAGTGAAGTGGTGTAGAGTAGAGTAGCGTAGAGTAGAGTGGTGTAGAATGGAGTGGCGTAGAGTGCCATAGAGTGGTATTGTGTGGGGTGGCATGAAGTGGGGTGGTGTACAATAGAGTAGCATTGAGTGGGGTGGCACAGAGTGGTGTGGCATAGAGTAGAATTACTTAAAGCAGAGTGGCATAGAGTGCAGTGGAGTAGAGTGGCATTAAATGCTGTGGAGTGGTGTAGAGTGCAGCAGAGTGGCATTGTGTGGAGTGGAGAGGTGTGGAGTGGAGTGGCATAAAGAGGAGTGGAGTTGATTGGAGTGACATAGAGTAGAGCGGAGTGGTGTAGAGTGGAGTGCCAGTGAGTAGAGTGGCGTAGAGTCGAGTAGTGCTGATTGGCATAGAATCGTACAGTTGTGGGTGTAAGTAACTAAATGGTCAATAATAGATGGCAGATAGGGTGAAAGCAATATAAATAAGAAGCTTTATTCCTGTGTAAAAGGTAGAATGGTGCATTGCATGTCCAGGAATAATGCTGAAAAGCTTATTAGATAAAAAAAGATGGTGCATTGCAAAAAGATGAGGAAGAACACATGTAATTGGTCCATGCTCCAGGCACAAGCTAACACAAAAAAGAAAGGAAGATTTCAGGAGCTGAGCAATTTAAAGATTGCAAATGAGAGTGACAAGGTAAACAACTAATTGTGTGCTGTGGGTGGATTTTAAGCCCACTGAATTGTGAACAATATGTCTCAAGGCACAGCACATACACTGTGTAGGCAAGACCTAAAAATGATAGGTCCTACACACTTATGAAATATCATTTGGAACAGCTGCTAACAGAAATGTCTGCTGCAATGCACAAACTTCTGTACAAGAAACACTTCTGTGTGACTGCAGAAGTACTAAATAGGACTCCTGTTTGTATCAGGTGGTGATGTTTTGCAAAGAAAATGAGCAAGGTAGGAATTACATCAAATTGTGTGACAAGCAGCTGCATTATTAGGTACATATAAGAGACCCATAGATCGTGCGACTTGGGAGTTCCCTTTCCCTCCAATACAGTTCACATTGGTTTGAGACAAAAGATGTGTCTCTGGGAGCAGTGCTTAATTTGCAAAATAATTAGTGCCAAGTCTCATGGTTTTGCTCAGAATCCAGTGTCTGGCATTGTTGAAGGTAAGACTGTTGAATACCAAGGCTGTGTGGTCTTGATTCCACCTCATGCCTCTTTAATCCACCAATCCGAATACAGGATTTTCTTTTCGACAATAAAAATAATAATGGCCCCTTCACCGTGAGATTTCCTCCCATGACAAGGGGCAAACTAAGGACTTTTTTCAGTGCCCCTTATTTCCCTTTGTTCCTGATGATAACGGGCATTGAAAAATGGCTACATGTCAGCTCATCTAAAGTATGTATCATATAGCCAAACCTCCAATGGCCCTTCCTTTGTCAGTAATCTCTGCTGTTGTCACACTATGGTACATCCACATTTAAATCAGGATGGTGGACCATTGTCTTGGGGGGGGGGGAGCTTCACCACCATTGCAACTGAGTTCTACCAAGAAGTAAATTGAGCCCCTAGTCTCTGAAATGAAAGTCAGAAATCCTCAGCAGTGCAAGACAGCAGACTGTGGCAGAAAAGGGCTCCACAAGGCCTGATAGCTGTTGGACGAGGTTCTGGTGAAGCACTGACTTTTGGTAGAAAAGCTCAGAGAGACATGTTTGTGTTGTGGTCTTGTGACCCACCCACACAAGTGGGGTACCATTCTTGTCAGGGGGCAAGTGGGAACTGAGAGTGGTAGAAATATATGGCTCCCCACAAATTCCAGAACTTTCATTCACAGAAATGTGAGGATACATTGTTTTTTATTCAAAGTTTGAGGTTTTCAAGGGATTCAAGGGTAACATTACCTAGTGAAAGCCACAAATGACGCACACCTGTATACTCCTCTGGTTATCTAGTTTAAAAAAAATGTGATGGTTTGCTAGATTACCCTAAGTGCCCACTGAACTACTGTCTAAGAAATCCACTGCTACTCACTTTGCAAAACAAGCATTTGCAATGCAATCGGTCTCGCATTTACGCGAGTTTGAGCTATTGGCATTGTGAATGACAATGCCTTTTTTAAAGTTTTGGTTTTTAAAACATACATAAAAGGCATTGTCATTTACAATGACAATAGCTTAAACTTGCTTAAATAAGAGATCTATTGCATTGTAAATACTTGTTAAGACTTGTGCCCTGGCTCCCCTGCACGATATGCTGAAGGGGACCACTAAGAATTGATAAGCCTTGGTCCCCCCTACCCACCCTGTACAGCAGGGACCTTTGCTACGCCCCACGTCCCTGGGTGCGACTCTGCTCTCATGAGAAACTTGTGTATTGGTTAACTTCTCTGGTGGGTATAAGGTTAAGTGGACAATATATTCAGTCAGATAGCAGAGGAAAGCTTTTGAACGGTGCTGAGGGCGGAGTCACAAAAGAGGGGTTGGCGTTCAACTTTTCTACTGTGTCACACTGGGCACAAGATAGCGAAATGGAGTGCTGTTAACCAAAAAGCCGAAGCTTGTGGATCGAAAGGCATCGCTAGCGCAGGATTCGAAACATGGGACTCTGTCCCGTTTGTCTATGGTTACCTTGGAGTTCATGGGTTTTAATCTATACATGGGAACCTCTAAAATACCGCAAGGGGAAATGTATTCCCTAAAAACAAAACGGAGTGTGCGGACAGCTTTCGAGGAGAAAAGGAGAGTAGGAAAAGAGAGACACATGCATTCCTCGTGACAGCCTGCATAGCTCATCGACTCCCATCAGCAAAGCAGCGCTTGATACAGGGGATTAGACCTTGCAGAAGCTGTATGTGTCTAGCCCTCTCTGAGGTTGTACAACTCATAAATACGCTGCATGCAGAAATCAATTCTTGTTTTTTAACAGCAGTAGAGTTTTCTAAATGTTTTAGCTAGGAAATGTAACACACAAATACACATACATGTTTTCGAAACACAGCTTTAAAGCACACAACCCACCAGCTTTACAATACATAAAGCACATACAATACAATACAAGCATTGGCAATTCAAACTGCTTTAATGTGGGAACGCATCAAAATATAGGCATACACAAATGTAGTTTTCATTCATCAGCACAATAAAGTCAGACCTGTTGAGTTTGCCAATGCTTGTTTACACTTAGAATAAGCTGCTCATGGCACCTGGTAAAATGGAAGACGCTTCTAATGGTTTTCCGCATCAGGTTTTTGACCCAGGACCCACAGAAACTTCGAACCCCCTACCTCCAAAATATTCACTGAAGAGAAACAACAGTCAACACTGCACCTGCACTTTAAAGTCTTCAACGTAATGGCTGCCTTAACCCGCGCCTTTTCGACGTTATTTCCGTTGCCTCTGTAGTGCTGCACCACTGTAATCTGCACATGCGCACACTTGCCTACCTCTGTGGGCAAGATAACAGCACCAGAGTGATAGCAAGGACAAAACTAAATAAACAGAAGCAGGCGGTGCAAATTGTTTTTGTCACTTTACGTACCGCGCACACAAAATCTTAGCCTGCTGAATATTTGACGCTTGACTAACCTATTACTGGCTGTGCATATATATGATAATTTAATGCGGAAGCAAACAAACGTAACATAGCTTGATTAAAGTGTCACGTGTAACACGGGGCCATTAGGCAGCTGCTTTTAATCTCACCTTCTGTGGAGCCAGTCTACCCAGTCTCATGAGCAACATGTCCAGCCAGCAAGACCTAAAAGGGGGTCTGTTTTCAGTAGAAAAATATGATATATCCATGCTGCATTTAGGGAGGTTTCCTTCCATGGGGACTAGGTCTACCCACGCAAGTGAGTTACCATTTTTATCAGGAAACTTGTGGGAATGCTGGTTGGAGGAAGTTTGTGGCTCCCCACAGATACCGAATATTTCTATCACATAAATGTGTGGAAAATGTGTCTTTTTTAGTGAAAGTTTGTGGATTGCAAAGGATTTTGGGTACAAAAACCCTGATGAGAGCCAAGCAAGTCATCCACCCTGGATTACTACAGGTGTCAAGTAGTCAAAAATGTGTACGTTTTAAAGTTTTCCATCGGTGTCGGCTGAGCCATGGCCCAGAATTCACAGCTAACCTTCTGCCAAAAAAAAAGTACGTTTTCTTTGAAACAAATGTATGTGTCTATGTTGCGTTTTGGGCTTTTTTCTCCTGCAGGCACAAAGCCTACTACCCACACAAGTGAGGTCCACATGTATTGAAGGTATGTGGAAGCATAGAATAGTTGAATATTTGTTATTACCAAATGGATTTTGCCGCATTTGTGTCTTCCAAATGTAAGCAGGTGTGTAAGAATAAAGATATTTGGAAAAATACCCTCTAAATCGTATGTTAGTTATGGCTACCCACAAATTCAGAGATGTACAAATAACCACTGTTCCTAGACTTCACATCTTGTGCCCATTTCAGAAATACATAGGTTTCTTGATACCCATTTTTCACTCTACTTAGCTCACCATATAAATTGGTCTATGCTCTGTACACAATGAAAAGCCAATATACGGTGCAGTTCACTTGTTGCCAAAAGGATCTAGCGGATGTAATGGTATATTGATTTTGTAAAACGGCCATTGTGACAAAAAGTTGCAGATGAAAACATTGTCACAAATGACTGTTTTTCCTACTCTTTTCAATATTTCTTTATTTCAAATAGATTGTTTCTTTAGGAAAAACTTGAGGGATCTACCCATATGACCCCTTACTGAATTTTGAATCTTGTTTAATTTTCAGAAATCTGTAGTTTTTTGGGATCACTCATTGGCTTCACACTAGTTTCCACCACAAACTGGAACTAGGTTGAGAGCACAAAAATAGGAAAAATCGCCTACCTAAAATGCCAAAATTGTGGTAAATAATTTGGTGTTTTTATTCAGCTCTGCAGGTTCCTGAAATCTGGAAGGATTGTGACTTTCAACATCCAGTCCCCAGCGAATGCACAGCGTTATGCCACCTTTGGCCTTGCTTTTTCCAACTTAAATCATTTTTATCCATTTTATCCATTTTGTCATGTTTTTCTCCACTTTTATGAAGACGGGACCACACGCTCCGTGTACATGTTATTTGCAAGTTTCTACTGCTCAAATGGTGTCACTCAGGACTTTCCCAAGAACATGATTTATACATGAATTCTTTCAAAGCAGTGTTTATTCAGATAAAATTACCCAATGCATTTCGAGCTGTCACACCCTTCTTCGGGGGTCACTGTAAATAATCACAAAACAATACAATTACCCAACTGTTAACACAAAGCCTTCACGTTTCTCGATATAACCTACTGCTACAAAAACATGTCATGTCTATTGCTCGAAGTTAATTACTGTGTTATCATTATCTAGTGAACCAACACAATGTACCTATATTTCTAACCCGCCTTTTAAGATCTCTACTTCCCAACCTCTGTATTATGTTATGCCACCCAGTTCTTGCTAATGTCCTTTACCAATGCGTCACCGTGCAATTTTTACATTTCTATATATCTACAACAACATTCTGGTAAAAAAACTAAAGAATAACTGTTTGTCTGTTCCCCTGATAACCATAACGGAAACCCCATATAATAGCACGTTTCATTCACTCGTTTTTTCACTGGCGGTATAGAAACCTTCTCTGCTACTCTCGCAGTGCCTGGAGGCCCATAGGAATGAATGGGAAGCAATTCACTATTACGGATTCGGTAAATACCGAATTGATAATAGGGGAAACATATTAAAGGGTGACAGGGTGTCACATTGACACCCAGTTGTACCCCTGAATCATGCATTTGTGCACATGTGGCACACATACATGCCCTAAGGGCATGTATGTCTGCCACATGGCACTGACAAAAAAGCAAAAAATTGCTTTTTCTAAGGTATTCGGTATTTACCACCAACTTATAGTTGGTGGAAATAACAAATCCTGAATGCTAAAATGCACTCACTTGAGTGCCTCCTACATAGGAATTAAGGATTCTGTAATTTACAGAATCGGTATTTTAAGAATTCGGGAATTTACCGATTCCTTAAATTACCAATTCGGTAAATTACCGAATCCTTGAAACCTGCCTCCTACATCTCCAATCACTAAATACCGGTCGGTAACGGTGAAATTGACCAAATTTCACCGTTACCGACCGGTATTGCCTCACCTACATATGGCCCATGGTGTCTGTCATAACGGGGGCAGGGGTTGGTTGATAGCCTTCACTGATGATGAACTGAGTGAATGTAATGGTGGTGTAGATGGCCAAGGATGTGTGGAGATTCCAACAGAAGAGTTTATAACCCGCACTTCTGCTACTGTTGAAGTTCCAGGCTCTTAAGGGACTACACAAGCACACAAAGCTATATCAAGCTGTTACTACTACAACAATGCCCGGAATATTAAGGGAATTCATTTAGGCAAATCTGCCAGGAAGACACACAAAACCGGAAGGTTTAATGAATTCAGTGTTGATTGGTAGGGTAATTACTTTGCCAATGTTAATGTGTATAGATAGACAACAAAAAGGGTCTTGACTCCTAAACTCAGCAAGGCTGAGCCAATATTAACTAAAGAAACAATACACTTGCCAGTGCTGAGGAACTTACTTTTCAAATCAAATTAAAGAAAACAGCATGCATGAATATAACATGGACACTTGCTTTATGAATTGCAACTTTTGCTTTTAATTTTCTCTCCCACTCCTGTATTGTTTCTTTAATGTTAATGTGTATGGCATACTTGTGTAATCATCTTTAAAATGTCATGTTATGTATCGTAATTAATGGCATTGCCTTGGATATAATAGGTGTTATTTTGTTATTCATCTTGATTAATTATTGTATCTAGTTTTTTTTGCTGTGTTGATGAATTATTATAATTTATTGTGTGTTACAAGGAAGAGGTGTGGTGTTGGTTGGCATGCTCTACTGCTGGTATGATGTTTTGGGGTTCGAACAGTGAACTTTGAGAGAGAAGCCGATTGAGAGTGGAGCAGTTCTCGCTCCATCCGTCTCTTGACTGGGGTATCAAATTAAAGTATTTTCAAGACATCTAACCACTGGCCGTGTCTTCTTTACAGCATGCAGCACTTATGGTCCTTTATGGCCATGGAAAGGATCCTAGCTCCCCAGCTACTGTTTCTTGAATCTCAATCCATCCACGATCCTTTGCAATTGGCCTGCCAACCTAAAAGCAGCGAAAATCTTTTGCTGCTCTATGGGATGTGTTCATGCTCATTCTTGGCACCACATCTTTGGTCAATGCAATCCTTTTAGACCTCTTAGATTGGTCAATGCAATCCTTTTAGACCTCTTAGATGTCTTCTTTGGGTAACTAGAACCTCATTAGGATCACCCCCATGAGTTGCACAATCCCTTCGCAATGGCCAAGAACTGCAGGTGGAACTGTGTTGCTTCCTTCCAGGGTCAGTATTTTTTACCTGGGCAGGCCCCAAGAAACCTCGTTTCATTAGTACATTTCAAAGTCCATATGGTCATCCTTATCATCACAGCCAGAAACCAGAGCCTCACTTTCAAATCTTGAACCCAGAAAATGCCTGCCTAGTCACAAAGGGTGCCATATTTTGGTGTGCTTTTTTACGCCATATTCTTAGACATGTTTTTTACTTCTGCTTTGGACGAGACAAATATACTGTCTTTAAATGGCATATGTTAGCAATCTGACTGTCTCCACTACTGCACTAGTCATCTATGAGGAATGGATGGTTCAAAGGGCCCTTAACTTAAATATCCGCTTCCGTGCGGCGCGAATTCCCCGCCCATGCTGACTCCGCCTTGCGCGGGCGGAGTCATGACGGAACGGTTCCGTCATCAGCACAGCTCACCCGTAGCTGATGACGGAACCGTTCTGTCATCAGCATGGAAGGGGCTAAAGACAAAGATGAAGCCACGTGTTAAATAACACAACTCCCTGCCACTCCCTTTTTCTTCTTTACTAAAGCGTTCATGGTTCCTACCTATAGTAAACATATTAGGATCTCCCTTGATTGCCATTTGATTACACTTTAACCGAGAAATATAGCATGCATATAGGCTTACTAATAGCTCAAACAACACAGAACAATGCTCTTGTACATAGCACCCCGCAATAGAGGGCAGAGGGGTCAACGTGAAACTTGACGACACCAACAGTTTACATGCCAGCTGCCTGGATTCTCAACTGGGCAAATTTTACAAGCCGCAGAATAAGAAAACAATGATTTCGTCAGAATGCTTTTTTAGACTTCAGTTCTTATATATAGTAGCATAGTTGGTATGCAATCCGATATCTAAAAATCATATTCAAACCCTAAGCCCGCAACAAACTTCCCTGTCTATCCAACTCAAATCTTGCTCTAAATCACACCCCCACTAAAGCATCTAAGCTTTGTATAAGTGTATTTTGCTGTGTTTAGTGACACAAAAGTATATTTTGTTGTACTTACCAGCCCCACACATTACATCTCATTGCCCATCCTCTTCTTCAGTTTCAAAATACTTGACTTCTCTAGTGTAGAAAGGCAACAATACTAGCAGTAGCATGACCGGTTTCTACTCCAATGTCTTACAATTCCTTGTGAGACATAGCCCCACAAGTTAGAGAATACAAAGCTCAGTCTATTTATGACACTGGTATTCCCCGGTGCCTCCTTATGCTTGTCTGTGAATATGATGCAAGATGCCTATTGCTAACAGGCATTGCATGCTTCCTAATGAATTTCAGTGTTTGCTGCAAGAGACGCTTGTATGCAGTCAAGACATGACCAATACGTTATGGTCATCACCAAGTGGATTAAAAGGCGGTGGTTATCACAGACTCACCATGACAAAGGACACTCTTGAATACACTAAACATTACAGTGAGGGAAGGAAATTGCCTTCCATGCTCTCATTTGTGTTTCAATTTAAGATTTGCTCATCTCTGCAACTCCTGTCCTCCTACCAACACGGTCAAGATGAACCACAAGAAGAGACAGGCTATACAGCAGCAGGTGTCTGAAAGGAACTTATTAAATGTGAGCTACAGTGAAAAGGAAAGGTTCTCAAGGAAAAGCAGAATTGTGGTGTAGTAGGAACTAAGAAAAACAAAACGTGAGTTGCTGGGCTGTCCCTGTAGCCTACATAGACAGAGGTGAATAAACATGGATTCCACATGGTGTCGCCCAGGTTTCCAAAGAAAAAAGAATGCGTTGCATATAATAGGGCTCCGACCCAGTTCTACAAGGTTTGGCTTCCCCAGAAACTGGGGCCTGGACTTTAGTGTGAAAGTCCATATTATTGAAACCCCACGGAATGCTTCGTAATATTCTTGTTGGTGTGGTTTTCATGCTCTCTCGTTAAATACCAGTCCCATAAAGGGATCTGAAATATAATGGCAATTCAAACCCAATTTTGTTCTTTAGAATAGTACATACAAGCAATGAACTGAGAAAGAACACTGTAGAACATGTTGACCATTCTTCACTCAACTCAACGAAGCAAGGGAACCTTCTGCTCTGCATTGCGAGATGGGTAGAGGATTTCTGCTCTCTTCTTAACCTAGTGCACTATGTGCTGCCTAGTCAGTGCTTAATTTGTAAAAAAGTAAGTGCAGAGGCCCTCGTCAGGAGGCCACCGCAGTTTGCACCATGCATGGCCACTGTCCTTACACAGCTACTAACCATCAGATTGCTACAAGCGTGATTATTTCAACTGTTCGAGGCCGCCAAAGCTATCGAATGGTGTGGGTGGCAAGTATTAGTTGTTTTTAGTGTACATTGAATTAACAAACAACTGTTTTTCTGCTCATCTTTAAATTACACAAATAGCACCACCATGTGGCAGCTGTCATGAGCGCAAGTTCCAGCAATTAAGTGCCACTGCTGGCAATTAAGTGCAGGTGCCGAGCACAAGAAACCACCTGCGCAAATTAAGCACTTTTCCTAGTGCCAGGTCAGGCATGCTTGGCAACTGTATTACAAGCAGGATTGTTTTTGTGCAAGAAGGGCTACCTTCCTGAACTAAAGCAATCCTTAGTAGCATATTCCTCTGTCACTGTGTTCTGCAGAATGTAGCACATGTGGAAAGTGGCATTAATGTGGAGAAATAAAGATATTTCTTCTTCTTAAGCTTTTGTCGGTTAGGTGCACCATTTGGTGCTAAACCAGGTTTATGGATTGCTCCAAAATTCACATGTAGGTATATGAGAACACCCTTGCGATCCCCATGTAGCACCTATTCAATGCAAATTAACCCAAAGCAGCATTATGTGCTGACTTGCTATACTTTGTATTCAATAAACTATGCAAAGCAATGCAAATTGACTTCGCGTGGCAGACTAAATGTCAGATAAGGACTTGTATTGCCTTGTGAAGACTTGCATCATGCAGCAACAACTTAAGTCCTTACTAAATCTACCACAATATATTTAAAAGTATTTATTCAACAGTCTCATCCTGTTTCAAATACATAAGTAATAGCCACACAGAAAATAATTTGAGCAGCACTGATGGATATCACTAACATGATTAGAATGTTACTGTTTGTCTAACACCCTAAAGACTACCTCTATGCACCATCCCATTAGTGCATGAAGTAGCTAACTTGCCTCTAGATGTTCTAGGGATTCAATGCACCGCATACCTGTTCACAGCAGAGAAGCTGTGGTTCTCAGACTTCAGCATAGAGAGAAAAAAAATGAACATCAGTTGGACTCAGCTCCTCAGCTTAAAGATGGATGTTGCGGCAATATGACAGTCTCGCAAGACCTCTTGCAATAACCTGGTACGAGACCTCTTTGCCTCAGTGATCGAGATGAACGAAGTGACTCAGCAATAGAGACAAGTGAAATAAGAGCACCGTAAAAGCATGCTTGAAAGACAAATATGTTTCTAAATAGTTATAATGCCTTGTAATATATTTTAATAACAAGATTTCTCATGAAATAATGTTGTACTATTCAAGTACTGATGAAAATAATGAATCTAATAATGAGACCCAGCAGTTCTGTTACATGTCCTTGCAAATGTATTGTAAATAGATTGTGGTGCAATTATGTGAAACGAATGGTTAGGAAATTAAAACTTACAGATGTGATAGTGGAGACCCTAATGATTATAGAAATTGGGAAACAATTTTTATATAGTGGTTTTTAAAAATAATTTAGATGTATTATTGTTGAAGGTGGTGGCAGTGGGCCATAACTAACTTTAATCAATTTCATTTATTAATGCATTTTTGAAACAATTATTATGTTCCTCTAATTATAAAATGATGATATGATGCATTACATTTGATTTAAATTGAGTTTAATTAATTTAAAACTGAAGTATTTATTTTAGGTTTTAAAACATGTTCTTTCTTGAGCTGCAATGTCCTCTTGGCAAGCATGGCAATTTATTGACATTTTTGCAAGTGTTGTTTTGTTTTGTTTCTTCTTAACGTTTGGAGGACATTCTTTCAAGGGTTTACATGGAGCAGGCTCGGTGGGAAAGTCGGTTCCAACCCGACACCATAGACTGTTGCATTGTGTGTTCCTTGCAGTTGGCAGGCCTGTGAGACCCAGAAAGCCAAGTGGTTCACATGAAGTGCTTAGGAAAGAATGCAGGAGTAACTACATTGTAATTGGAGACTACTTGTGTAAACTCATCATATAATGGACTGACTAGTGGAGAGACACCATGTTATTAAGGTAACATAAGGACTATGGATTATATAAAAAGAAATCCCAAAGTAGGGGCAACTCCATTATTTTTCTTTATCTCTCAGTGCGAGGACACCCACATCGCGATGCAATGCAAAAAAAAGATTCTATGGGACACAACGCATCACACTTTTGATTTTATCCTTTTATTGCAAGTGCATAATTGCTCCCTATCTTGGACTGCAGTTTTGCTGATTCTGATGTTGCTGCCTTTATGTAGTTGCACTTCAACTCTTCTTTGTTGAATTAATTGATGTTGTTTTATTTCCCCTCTTTGGCCATGCTCGTGGACTTGTCCTTAGAGGACTTTAAAACAATGCATTTCTATATTCCTTTTTTATCCCTTTGCTCTAAATATTAGATGCTGTTGAAAAGGACCAACTATCCTTCTGCCTTTTATCTGTAATTTTGTAGCTGATGTTTGTTGTAAACCGTCCATTTGGATTTGAACTTCTGACTAAATGCCTGGTCTTTCACTACATGCTTTAAAATGCCTAATGGAGATGCTGAAGAAATTGCTTATCTGTATCGATTTTGGAACATTAATACAATAACAAAACTATCTAAATCACCTGAGTCTATTATTGTGTCCTGATGTTCTTTATTTTAAACTGACCTAAAATTACTCTTTGATCTAAATGCGTTGTAGAGAGAATCAGCTAATCTTTCCAGAATATCAAGTTCTGCTTCTTTTATTCTGTGTTGCAATAGCAGAGCTTCTAGTTTGTATCATTCTGGTTAGACAAAATTTGTTTATGAGATTGGATCTCTATATATAGATACTTTCTGTTTTTACAGTATGTATTTGAAACCTATTTTAAACTCGTGAGTTAGTCACCAATTAAAGGTTCTCATTTGGTGGCTAAACTTTTATTTTTGGACATCCTAATTCCCTCCCCTCCTTTCAGCGGAGAATGATCCATCAGAGAACCTCAGCCTCTGTGTGTAGGGCAATGCTGTGACCTGTTCAACTGTAGGGAGCGCAGTACAGTTAGAGGGGCAAATAAGTAAGTACTGAATTGAAAGTTAAACTTATTCTGGAGCAAATGTTTGGAATTAGAGCTATGGTTCTGGTTAGAGAAGTAAGGTTTTAGGGTGTCAATAAATACAGGGAAATTATTGTCAAAGCCCAAGAGCCCAAAATTTGTGTTTGGCAAAATGAGACGGATTTATGGAGTGCTGATGGAGTATTGTTCCTGATTAAGTCAATTTTTAGCAGCGAAGGAGTATGAGTATTAATAAGGATGCACGTTGATATTGTCTTTGCTAAGATTGTGTTTTTTTTAAATTACTGTGTGTTGTTGAGCAGAGTCCATGATTGATTGTGGTGCTTATTGCAAAAAAGCAAAAGTTGTAAATGTTTCTGTCATGACCTAAGATCTCAAGATATTTTCCTATGGGTTGTCTCAGTTTAGAAGACACTGAGTAAGTTGTCTGCTGTTTTGTGGTGCTGGTCATAAGACGTTGTCGATAATATCTTGGTTAAATGTTCTCTTTGTGTGATAGTGCTAAACGTTTGGTATAATTGATCTCAGGTGCTGAGGGAATAACTATATCAATTAGGGTTTAATCATGCTGGTTGAGACTTCATTGATGTAAACGGTTGTAGAAAAGTTTATTTACCATGTGAGAGTGTATCACGCTGTGATTGATTTGTTGGTCTAAGGTCACGCTGGGATCGGTTTACTACATCATAAAAGTTGCGCTGTTATTGGTTGAGATATCCAAACAAGTGAATTGTGGGATAAATTAATTTCCTGCATTTTGTGGAAGACATTTGTGAATACAATATTTTTTATTATAATAATTTTTTTTAAAGGATTACAGAGAATGGTAAAGAAAGATGAGACTATATCTGTTAGAGCAAAGGGAGAAGCACCATCTGAAGGCACACAATCCCACACTATCATTATGGACAAAGGATTACTTCCCTGTTTGTGGCTTGAGCACATACGTACTGAAGAAGATAAGGGTTTACAGTGTCCTTGCTTTGAGACATTCAAGTTGAGCATCATTTAAAATTTAAGTAAGGAAATGTATGAAATGAAACCACCTTTAGACCTACAGTATTTTAAGCATTAAATACATGGGGACATATGGCACATCATAAAGAGAAAAAGAAGTATGAAGGGAGTTAAAGGAGAACTAGGAATCATTACGCAGAAGCTAGATGGGATGCACAACAGAAAAGGTAAAGAGCAGACATGGTACAAAATTATATCCTGTGTACCTACTTGAGTAAATATGGTACAAGCCAATCCAGTGGAATTAACAACAAGATCATTGCTTCAGACACCTATAATTCAAATTTGAATCGATACTGCTACAGAAGCCAGAGTTGTAGGTTACATTCCAAATCAGACTCAAAGTGACTGGACGAACAGCATGTGTCAGAGGTGTCCACCTTTTTATTGCCCCAGACCAAGTAGACCTCCTGAAATAACGTATCATACTTCTGACATGAATATGACATTAGGAAGTACAGTTCCAGATAGATCTGCATTAAATATGCAACTGGAACGAAAGCAAATTTGAGCAATGGAGGATTTCATTTAAATACTCCAAAAAAGCAATCAGGATTTGTTCTTCAAGATCTCAAGGAATGGCTTCAAGGAAATAGTACCTGGATTAATAGTCAAAATGTTGACAATGCTTCAGTTTCATCTCCAGTATCGAGTTTAGATCTAGTTCCAATACAAGCTCCAGTTTCTTATTCATCTCCATCTTCAATTTCAGTTCCAAGATTACGTTAATTTCAAAATCCGGTTCAGGAAAATAGAACACCAATTGACGTGAGTAGGCTCAAAGTGGAACTGGAAGAAATGATCTTGGGAACAATTAGTCTTTCACAATTAGATACATATCAGAATGAGAAACTATTGTTTTTCTGTAAAGATATTACTCAACAAACAAGATGTGAAGTTGACTGAATTAGCTCAAAAATATGATGTAGATTTTCAAAAGTCAAAGGTTTTACAGAGATCAAACAGGTTAGAATTTAGTGACAAAGACATTGTGAATTTGAGAGCTCCTGGAATGAAGTTGCAGATTAAAGCACTGAAATAAATAAAAAAAATAAAAGACTTAGCGTGCAGTTAACACCTGATGCCCTAGATGGAAATGTAGGAGAAATACAGGTGCTCCCAATCAGAGAAGTGGGCATTATGTTCATATACCATGGACAAGAACTGATATTTTGTCATTTATAAATGATTTCGCAAAATTGAGAGAATCCAATGCAATGGTACAGAGAGATTGAAAGATTTGTGTGAACATTTAAAAAGTTTTGCGGATTGATTTGACATTGTGGGACCAGGTGATTTGTGGGACACATGTAAAGTTACTGCGGATTGGCCTGAAACAGAACCAGAGAAGGATCCTAGATCAGGAGCGCCAACTCAAGTGATAGTAAAAAAATACCAGTAGGTGATAAATCACTTAAAGACTAAAATGTCTCCTAAAGAGATTGATTGACAACAGATTGACAGAACAGCTCAAGAACTAAAAGAGACAGAACATGCCAATTATGAGAGATTGATACAGGCTTTCAAACAATATAGTGGTTTGAATAATGTCACTGAAAAGGAAGTGGGACCTTTTGTTTATAATTTTGCGCATCGTTTGAGACCTGAGATTTCTAACATCATTCGACAGCAATTGCTTTGTTGGCAAAGCAAACTATTAGCTGAGATTTTTCATTATGCAAAATATTGTGAGGATGAAATTCAGATGAAACACTAAAAGCTTAAGGAAAAGTTGATGGTTGCTCAGATAAGAGCAATGCAGAAAGGTCAGAATCATATGGGTTTCAACAATATCTCTTTGGTACAGGGAGGATATAATCAAGTACACTTGATGTAGGGTTAAATAGTTTACAGCAACAGAATTTTCAGCCACAAGATAGAGATCGCAGTTATCAAGTAGATCCAAGAACTAGTGTTGACATGTTGCTTTTGAAATAATAGAAACCATGTCATGCTTCCATAAAATGTGGACATTATTTAAATGTGAGCGTATGTCAATTGTAAATAGGGAATCAGGTGCAGAATGTAGAATATGCACATTCTCGAAAAACATGGCACAGACTCAACAGGGACAAGGTCAGAAAATGGAAAATCCTAATATGTCTCAGCCAATGCAAATGCCCCAGGCTCTGATGCCTTAACAGAATGTACAGGTGCAAAGGTCTAAATTAAATCAGAATTAACTGTTGAATAGAAACTGTTTCCAGAACCAGAATATCTAACAACAGTATTTGATTCAGTTAGGTGGTTATGTCCAGATACCGGTCAGCCTGTCAGTGCCTGAGGGGAAGGAAGACTACATGCTTAGTGCAGCCTTAGAGGTGGACCACAGTGATCCCTAGGTGGATTGCCGACATTGGTGCTACCTGCTTTGCTGAAAGAACAGCAAAGGTTCCCAACCTACCCCTCTCAGGAGAAAGTATCCAAATTGTAAGCGTCATGAACAAAAAGTTATCCACCCCAATTTCATAACGTATCTCAGATAAAATAGGATCTTTTGAGGATTGGCATTGCATGAGGATAGATGCAAAAACAACAATTGATGGACATAATGCAGAACAATATCATACATTCACCCCAGTACAGAGATATGGGCCTAAATCCATCATTTTTTTGTACTCCACACCACCCCAGTTCAGACATGGCCATATGCAAATCAGCCTTGACCCTGTGCCTCATGGGAACAGTCCAGCCCGAACTGCCAAGCCATGTCTTTCCTGGACCAGAATCAAGCATCCTAGGACCGGTTTCTGGCTATCAGCCGTCTTCAGCCAGGATAGCTTGACTCCAGTGGTGTGGAGAGCATGGGACTTACGTCTGAGCATACCCATCCCACTCGGGGTGACAAATGCAAAAACAACAATTGATGGACAGAATGCGGAACAATGTCATACATTCAACCCAGTACAGAGATCTGGGCCAAAATCCATCATTTTTTTGTACTCCACACCACCCCAGTTCAGACATGGCCATATGCAAATCAGCCTTGACCCTGTGTCTCATGGGAACAGTCCAGCCCGAACTGCCAAGCCATGTCTTTCCTGGACAGGAATCAAGCATCTTAGGACTGGTGTCTGGCTATCAGACGTCTTCAGCCAGGATAGCTTGACTCCAGTGGTTTAGAGAGCATGGGACTCACGTCTGAGCATACCCATCCCACTCGGGGTGACAAATACAAAAACAACAATTGATGGACAGAATGCAGAACAATGTCATACATTCACCCCTGTACAGAGATCTGGGCCTAAATCCTTCGTTTTTTTGCACTCCACACCACCCCAGTTCAGACATGGCCATATGCAAATCAGCCTTGACCCTGTGCCTCATGGAAACAGTCCAGCCCGAACTGCCAAGCCATGTCTTTCCTGGACAGGAATCAAGCATCTTAGGACTGGTGTCAGGCTATCAGACGTCTTCAGCCAGATAGCTTGACTCCAGTGGTGTGGATAGCCAGTAACTCTTCGCTTTTCATTTCGGCAGTTGTGTTGTGGCATGGTGTCAAGTTTCACAAGGGTATACAGAAAACCCCTTAATCTTTAACCAGAACTTTTAAAAAATCTTGATTCTCTGGTCAAAGTCAAATCATTCACTGCTAGTGCAGTACATTGGCAACCTACTAGTGGCATGAAAGACAACAGAAGCTTGCAGGATTGATGTTAATGCACTCTGTATCACTTGGCAGAGAACGGACTTAAAGTATCTCCGACCAAGTTACAAGTTTGCAAAACAGAAGTCTTCAAATTGAGAATCGGGCAAGAATAGTGTCACAGGAAAGAATTGCAGCGATTCTCAACATGAATCTGACTACCCACAGAAAGTCGGCATGTTCTTAGGAATGGTGGGCCATTGTCAGCAGTGGATTCATAATTTTTAATTAACAGCGAAACCTCTTTAGAGGTTGACAAACAAAGATGTGTCTGATCCGCTACCGTGGGCTGGCAGTTGTATGACAGCTTTTACTGTGCTGTGCTGTGAGAAGGCCTTTGTAGGGGACCAGCATTGGGAATGCCTGATTACCATAAATGCTTTGCGTTGTTTTGCAGTGAAAGAGGAAGCTGCGCTCATTCAGTGTAGACACAGATGCATGTAAGCAATTGCAGACTGATGTCAATTTTTGAGTAACTCTGTGGCAGCTGCATTGACTGGATGCTTAACCCCTTCCATGCTCATGACGGAACGGTTCCGCCATGAGCGTCGGTTGGCCTGTGCTTATGACGGAACCGTTCCGTCATGGTTCCATAGACCCAATGGAACGTTCAGCACAGCGCAAGAATTTGCGCCGCGCTGAACGGGTTAAAAGCGGTTGCATCTGCATGTGTGTGTCTTAAACAGGGACAACATATAGTTATGGGACAACAGTAACATGATATACCGCTAGATAAGGACACATAATTGCTAACTCAAAAAATATTTACACTGGTTTCTAAACCATATAGAAATGTTGTACAAACCAGAAGCAACATATAGGGTAGAAAAACTCATACATATAAGAGATAGAGTCATGAATGCAGACAGACAGCAGAAAAAGGAGGTTCCTGGTGCTTATATCCTAACTGATTTTAAACCAGTGTAAATATTTTTTGAGTTAGCAATTATGTGTCCTTATCTAGTGGTATATCATGTTACTGTTGTATGAATTATCTGGCAATTCTTTACAGTATAATTATCAAAGTTGATAACGGTTGTATCCTATTAAACACAAGAATAAGTAATCTGAAAACAGTATTTTCTGAATTTTTGAACTATGCTGAAATTGTCCTGATGAAGACACATTGCATGTGTCGAACCGCGTTGACAAACATCAGCTCCTACAATCAGTTCTGGGAACTACCAAAGCTCTAGCCTTCCCCTGAACATTAGATACTATTATGATTGAATATTTAACTCTCTTTTATTGTATTTTAAATATATTTTTTTGTATGACTGAACATGTTTATATCAATTTTTATCAATATAATTAAATTTTATATGTCATCATAGTACTTTGTTGTTTTATCTCTCTTCTTGCGTTTATATTGTTGTATTGAATTCTTGCCAGATATTTACATTGTTTTTGCCTGGGTATTTACCTTTGCCATAAAATGTGTTTACACTGATGGCAGACAGTCTATTACCTCAGATGGCTAGACACTACCATGGTCCTGCACATGTGGCAAAAGATGCAATGATGTGCCTTTTCCAACAGGTGTGGTTTACTCCCAGATTCAAAGTAACTGCAGAGGCGTTTTGTCCCAGATGTGTAGTGTGTCAGTAACAAAGTCCTGGAAGAAAAACACAGGTTGTCAAGAGTCACATTGACAAAGTCACAGGTCCTTTCAACCGAATGCAAATGGACTTTATTGAAATGCCCCTTTGCAATCGTTTGAGGTATGTTTTGGTCATTGTATGCCTTTTTTCAAAACAGGTTGAAGGTTATTGAACACACAGGAATGACAGCTTGAATGTGGCACAAATGTTGCTAAGAGAGTTAATTCACAGTTTAGATTTCCGACTTCTCTTGAGTCATATCGAGGAATTTATTCTAATAATGGGGTCCTGAGAATGTTATGTGTAACATTACACGTTGAGCATAAGCTCCAATGTTGTTACCATCCGGAAGCCTCTGGATTGGTGGAGCAAGTTAATGGCACATTGAAATCCAAATTGGCGAAAGTGTGTGCTTCAACATTTTTAAAGTGGCCTGATGCATTGCCTCTTGTGTTGATGAGTTTAAAAAGTGCACCATATAGAAGGACAGGAGTATCAGTAACCCTGGGCAAAGCACTACGCTACGGTCGCGTAGTTTGCGAAGTTTCCTCTACTATGCACTACGCGAAGTGCATGTAGCACAGTGCAAACACTTCTAGCGTAGTGCCCCAGTCATTTTTTGCTTGCTCGGGGTCCTCAACGTGAAGTTGGCGGCCACGAGCAAGCAAAATGACATCCCGGCGAGACTTTTACATCGTTCGCGATCAGCAACATTAAGTTGTCGATCATGAGCGTGGAAAATAAACCTCCCGGCGAGATTCTCAACACGGGGAGGTCAGGTTTCTCATTGCGAGTGGTCGCGTATGCTCGCGACCGCTTGCGATGAGAAACTACCAGTCTGCGTTGAGAAAGTTGCTGCTCGACAAAAAATCTACTTGAGCGGCAGAAAACTACAGCTCACGCTGTGCAAGATGCCGTTTTCAATGATTGCACAGTGCCGGATACTGTCCGCACTGTGCAATCATTCAAAATGGCATCTTGCACAGTGTGAACAGGCTACTACGCAGTTCGCGTAGTGCTACGCGTAGCTTGCGTAGTGCGAAGAGCACTTTGCGTAGCTTCGCCTAGCGCTACTTCGCGAATTACGCCCAGCCCTAATTATCAGCGCACAAAGTAATTATGGAATGAGTGATGAGACTGGCAGCTGTTCCTGCCAATGCACTAGTGTACTTAACTGATGATCTTATTTTGGCTTACTGCAAGGGACTGGCTGATGCAGTACATTCTGTGTCTCACCAGGTTGGCGGAGCTGCTTTTGTGGTTCAACAGGAGCAGTGCCATGATTTCAGTTTCTGGTGATTGGATATAATTGGGAAAACATGTGTGCAAAATGGGTTTGGAGCCTTTTCAGGTGATCCTAGTCATCAACACCACTTTGAAGTGCAGAGGTCCCCCAAACTGGATACACACAAGCCACACTCGCAGAATCCCAAGCCCCCTCGATTATACAACAGCACCGGTTGCTGATGTAATGGTGATTGTAGTGAGACAAAGGGATACGGTTAGTGAAGCTGTTGGGGACCAGCAGGCTGCTGGAACACCACAAGTTTGGCCTGAGGGCAGTCTGAGAGAATCAACTGCTATAAATATTAATGCATTGCTAAAATTAAGAAGAACATGAATTATTAGAAGGGATGGCTTCATTAGCTTTAGACTGGCAACATAAAGATAACGTTGTATATACAGAAAGAGTTCAAATACTAACACAATTTTGTAGGTTCTAGTAAATGTGGAAATACTTTCGAAATGTAGGAGAATTGAGGAAGGAACTTGAAGGGTAGTCATCCCATCTTTTCTGGAGTGTATTATATTTATGGAAATACGTTTTTTTATAAATTACTGAGCAGTTGGTATGGAAGTTCTAATGTGGGAAACGTTTTTCCAAACATTTATCATGTTAAAGATTCTGAAAGAGAAAACAAAATTTAGGAGCGGGAGAAGGAAAAGAGGTGTGAGTGCAAGTGAAATAATAGGTGATATTTTGGGAGTTTTAATATCTTCAGTAGGAGTAGTATGAAACTCACATAAAATTAGACAACTTTTTACTACAGTTGATAAATTAAACAACAGTACAGCTGGTGGATTTTCTGTTATAGATGTTGAAATTATTTCAATACATTCGATGGTGATTCAATATCGACTTGCCCTCGATACCCTTCTTGCGAAGGAGAGCGGAGTCCATCGATTAATAATTATCATACCTTCATACCAGATAAGAGCTGAGACTTAGAGAGTTATATCAAAACATTGCTGATTTAAATGAGGTCCTAATAGATGGTGCATGGGAAACAATAGATAAGGGATTTTCCAAAGTTATCAATAGGTTAGGCAAAGATTTAGAAAAGGAGAAAATACATTGCTAAATAATTATAATGCTTATTAATAGATTTAAAAAACAAGAGTTCTCATGAAACGATGGTATACTAGTCACATAGTGATGAAAACGAATGAATCTAAGGATGAGGCCTAGCAGTTCTATTGCCTTTCCTTGCAAATGCATTGTAAATAGATTGTGGTGCATTAAGGTTAAAAGATTGGTTAGGGAATGAAAACTTACCGAAGTGATAGTAGAGAACCTAATGATTGTAGAAACTGGCAACCTATTTTGCTATAGTGGTTTTTAAGAATAATTTACATGCATTGATGTTGAAAGTGGTGGCAGTGGGCCATAGCTAATGCTGATCAATTTCTTGTAATACTACCTTAGTGAAACAATTATTATTTTTCTCTTACTATGAAATGATGATATGATGCATTATTTGGTACTCCAATTGAGTTTAAATCATTCAGAGCTGATGTCTGCATTTTAAGTTTTAAAACGTGTTCTTTTTTGGGTGTTAATTTTTCCTTGGCAAGCATACCAATTCATTGACGTTTCTGGAAGTGTTGCTTTGTTTGTTTTGTATGTGTTTCATCTTAATGTTTGGAGGACATTTTTCCAAGGGTTCACATGGGGATGGCTCAGTGGGAAAGGCAGCTCCAACCTGATGCCATTGACTGTTGCATTGTGTGTTCCTTGCCATTGGCAGGCCTATGAGGCTCAGAAAGCCAAGTCGTTCAAATGAAATGCTTGTGAAAGAATGCAGGAGTAATCAAATTGTATTTGGAGACAGCATGTCTAAATTAATAAAGTAATCATACAATGGACTATCTAGTGGAGTTACACAATGTCATTAAGGTGTCATATGGACTATATAGGAAGAAACCCCAAAGGAGGGGCAACTACATTATTTTTTCTTTATCTCTCAATGCAAGGACACCCACATCGTAATGCAATGTATTTTTTTCTATGGGATGCATGCTTGTGATTTTATCCTTTTATAGCAACACCATCATTTTTCCCTATCTTGGACTCTTTTCTGCTAATGATGCTGCCTTAATGCCTTTATGCAGCCCATGCTTAAGGACTTGCCCTTTTTAGCCCTTTGTTTTAAATTTGTAGATGCTGTTAAACTGGACTGAACTTTCCTTCTGCATTTAATGGTAGTAGAAATCTGTAACTTTGTCTCTGATGTTTGTTTTATACCATCCTGTTCTTGAACTGCTGCCAAAATGTGTGATCTTGCACTGCATGCTTTAATATTCTTGATTGAGATGGTTAAGAAACTGCTTAGCTGTATCGATTTTGGAACGTTAATACAATAACTAAACTTCCTAAATTGCCTGAGTCCATTATTGTATACGGATGTTCTTTATTTGAAACTTAGCTAAAGTTACTCTTTTGATCTGAATGCAATGTAGGGAGAATCAGCAAATCTTTTCAGAATATCAAGTTTTGCTACATTTATTCTGTGTTGCAATAGCAGAGCTTCTAATTTGTATCATTCTGGTTAGACTAAATGTCTTCAGAAGATTGCGTCTCCCTGTAGCAATACTTTACATTTACAGTATGTTTATGAGAGTATTGTATTTGAACCTTATTTCAGGCTGGTGAGTTAGGCACCAATTAATGCTCCTCATTGGATGGCTAATGTTGTATTTTTGGATATCCTGTTTCCTACCTATCCTGTCAGACAAAGAAAGATACAGTAGAAGACCATTTGTCTCTGTGGCAAGGATAATGCTGTGATCACGCTGACTGTAGGGGGTCTAATAGAGTGAGAGGGACAAATGAGTAGTGAATTGAGCGTTAAACTTAAAATATTTATATCTCTTTTGCCGGCTCAGACCTTTGGACAAAAGTTGTGCATTACATGATAAGGCGGAACAGCTAAACAAACATGGTCAGTGTTAAGCCCAACATGTCATAACAAACCTTACTAAAAATGATGTCCTTTAGAGCAGATCCTAAATTGATGACATTTAAACTATGCACAGATCTTGGGTTAACATACCTATGTTCTGGATGCAGCTATATCACAGCTGATAGGGGAATCATATGTTTTCTCCCATATCTGCAGCAACCCTATACAAAGTTGCATATGATCCACTACTAATTATGATGTGGTTTAATTAATTAATTTGCGACGATTTTTGGTGAGTTTGGTTGCAAGCTTGCAAGTTGCCTGGAATTGAAACATTCTCATTAGCCAGGATTGGAACAATGATCACATGAAATGTTTGATAGGTTTTGTTAGCATTACTAATCTTGGTCATTCATTTGTTTTACTCTTACCCTCTGATGAGTCTTGAATCTGTCATTGCTTGCTATAGCTTTTCGTGTTTCTTCTTTCAGTTTTGTATGTTCCCTTTTTATCTGGCTGCCTATAAATAAAAAAAGAAAAAGAAAAGAAAAAATGCACAGATTAATTCAGCTTTGCAGGATGTACTATGTCTCCATATCATTTTTAAAGGCGTCTGCAAATGCACGCCAATTGCAATAAAAATTATACTTGACCTTTGGGGTATTATCAAAATGCTACACTGCAGATAAAAGTTACTTTTATTATGTGGTGAGACCTATTAGGTGATAGAGATTATAGTGTGGTGGTTATAAGCAAATTAGAACCTGTAAAATAAAACTAAGGAGCATATTTACAAAACAATTTCAGAGCGTGGAACTGCGCCAAATTCAGCAGTGCCATTCTCCAAAAGTTTTGAAATGCAGGTATGCACCGTATTCACACGAATATGGCGCACCCTTGTGTTTCACCTAGCTCTGGTGCAAAAAAAGCTGCTTATCTTCACTGCAGGCACCCTGCTGCTATATTGTAAGGGTGCCTGCGCTGAGGGGCGATTGATTTGCTCTTTGTATGTGTACTGCAGAATGCAGGGCACATGGAAAGAGCAAAAAACGAGGGGAAATTAATAATTTCTCCTTGTATTGCCATTCTAATGTCTGATAATCCAGGGCATTAGAATGGCACTGTTTTTAGCACTGCATCAGTCTTGTAAATCTGGAGCAGCCTCAAAAAGCAATGAGTGTTGCGATGGATTGCCTACAGCAACACTCCTCGCAAGCCCCTATGCCACAGAGGACTGCGGCATAAAGGGCCATATTTACAAGTTGATGTTAAGATATGTTAAGTGACTTAGGGCCAGATGTAGGTCGCCTAATACCGGTCGGTAACGGCCGAAAATTCCAAATGTTGGCCGTTACCGACTGGTTTGAGGCTACTGAGATGTAGGAGGCCTCAATTACAAATTCAGTAATTTACCGATTTGGTATTTTAAGGAATCGGTAAATGACCAATTCTTTAAAATACCAAATCGGTAAATTACCGAATTTGCAATGTAGGGAGCACTCAAATGAGTGCATTGCATAGGTATTTACCACCAACTACAAGTTGGTGGTAAATATCGAAAAACCTTTGAAAAAGCAATTATTTTGCTTTTACAACAGTGCGATGTGGCAGACATACATGCCCTTAGGGCATGTATGTCTGCCACATGTGCACCCATGCACTATTCAGGGGTGCAACAGGGTGTCAATGTGACACCCAACCACCCTTGAATGCGTTCCCCATTTTACCGAATCGGTATTTACCGATTCAGTAATTCCAATTCATTCCAAGGAATGAATTGGCTCCACCACGATTGCAAAGAGCAGCGGGGAAAGTGGGCAGCCCTGACGGGTGCCTCTAGTGATCTTAAATTGCGGCGAAGTGTGCCCATTTATCAGAATCTTGGCTCCTGGCAGATGATATAGAAGCTGGATCCACGAGAGGAAGGGGGAGATGCCCATCCTAAGCAATACACCAAAAATGTAGTCCCACTCAATAGAATCGAAGGCCTTCGTGGCATTTAAAAACATTGCCGCCATTGGCAGTTCCCAGGAGACACTATTTAGGATGGTAAAGAATGTCCTCAGATTATGGGAGGTTGCCCTCCCGGGCATGAATCCCGACTGATCAGGAAGGATCAATGTTTCCCTTAGCAGGCTCAGCCGGGTGGCAATTATTTTTGCCAATATTTTTGTGTCGCAGTTAAGGAGCGACAATGTTCTGTAAGAGTCACAGTGTTGTGGCGATTTACCTGGTTTCAACAGGGACATTAAAAGGGCTTCACCTCATAGAGGCAGGGAGGCTACCCGTTTCTAGCGATTTTTCATACACCTCGCGGAGTATGGGGGCCATTAGGTCTATGTATGTTTTGTAGAATTCCACCGGAATTCCATCAGTTCCCGTGGCCATTCCGGATTGCAGGCCCATGATTGTTTCTCTGACTTCGTCCAGTTCAAAAGGGGCCCATACGAACGTCCTCTGTACAGCGCTAACCACCCCAGCACTACATCTCCCAAGAATGTGTCAAGGTCCAGATCATCTACTCTATTCATGGTATATAGCCACTGGTAATGACGCGCAAAGGCATTAAGAATATTAGTCATATCTCTATACACCTTCCCATCGAGATCCTCAATTTCCAGGACATAATTAGCACAGTGAGGTTTCCTAACTATTTGCGCCAGTGCCTTGCCTGGCCGTTCACCTTCACCATAACTTCTAGCAACCCAGTATCTGCCCCGAAATCTCACTTCCCTCTGTGTCATATCCATATACTCCTTAAGCGTTTCTCGGAACTGAGCCTGGGCACCACTGTTCAAGCCCGCCCCCAGTTCCCTTTCCAGATTTTTGAGTTCTTACTCCAGCTTCCGTATGGAGTTGAGTATGTCTTTAAGGACCCCTGCACTTTTCGATATGTAGTACCCGTGAATCGTGACTTTAAACGCCTCCCAGGTCGTCTCAACATTAGCCACCGAGCCTTTGTTGCGCCTGAAGAACTCCTGTATTTCTTCATGCATCTCCTCTTGGAAGACTGTATCTAATAAGATAGAAGCATTGAGCCGCCAGCTCTTTCGCGGGGTAGTAAAATCTCGGGAGGATAGCGTGAGCAAAATTGGGGCATGGTCCGAATATGTTCTGGCTAATTGTCGTGCTCGTAGTACTGCAGGGGCTAGCCCCGTGATATCAACCAATAGTCAAGTCGTGCCCATGATGCTGCGCAGGCAGTGTAGTGTGTGCCCTCTATTGTATGAGGGTGAATGTACCTCCATGCATCAATTAATTGATGGGCGTCTATGGTGTCATTCAGCACCGTACCTGCTTTGGTATAATGGTGTGGTGCAGGATGGGATCTGTCCATGCTGGAGCTAAGTGTGACATTAAAGTCACCACCCCATATTATATGGGTAGACCCCACTTCAGAAATCTTGGCCTACAACAAAGTGTAATAGCCCGGGTCATCTGTGTTCGGACCATAGCAGCAGGCTAGTGTGATGGATTCTGTTCCCAGTCTCCCCCACATTAAGCAATAGCGGTCCTGCGGATCCCCTGCAGTGCCCGCCATATGAAATGGCACCCCCTTCTTTACTAGGATCGCCGTATCTCTCTCGTAAGAGGAATAAGAGGTGAAGAGCCTGTGAGTCGCCCATTTACTGGCAAAATTGGTAGGTCTCTGTGGTGCAAAGTGTGTTTCCTGTATCAGTGCTATGTGCACTAGGTGTCTGTCTAAATAAGCCCGTAAATGCCTCTTCTTCCCTGGGTCCCCCACTCCTCTAACATTCCATGTGATAATATTCAGTGTTTCAGAATCCCCATTAGCTTCATTCCTAGGAAACTCGCTGTTGTCTATTCAGACTATAGTGTATGTCACTTATGCCACTTGTACCAATATAGAAAACTCCAGTTATTCGCTCCTGACTACTATGAAACACCCTGCTCTGTGCTACAATAGGCTCCTAATTTTAGGGGACCTCAACTTTCACTTGGAGGGGGAAGAGAATAGGGAAGCTCAAGAGGTGATTACCTCTCTGGAGCTATTCAAGCTGAAACTCCAATCCTGGATGCCAACACATCAGGCGGGGCACCTTCTTGACCCAATTTTTGCGAATTGGGAGGAAGTGGAGGTTCAACCACCAATCCAGGTGACATGGTCATATCACTACCTGATTCATTTCTACACATATGGTCTGCCTAAAAGTTCCGCGCAAGGCAGACCGGTAGCGTTCAAACGTAGGCAATGGGGGAAACTCAAGCAGGATGAGTTAGAACTTGCTTTGAAGTTGGACTGTCCTCCGCTTAGAGAAAACCTGGATGAGGCATGGAAATAATACGAGGACTGGTTGGCCAAGGCCCTAGATAGGGCCGCGCTGTGGACAAATAATGCCCCGGCGAGGTGCACTAAGACGGCACGGTGGTTTAATGGTGATTTAAGAGCAGCGAAGTTCGCTTGCAAAATTTTAGAGCGTACTTGGCATAAAAATTATGAGAAGACGGCCAAGTTGAAATATAAGAATAGTATGAAGGATTACCATCGCCTGATAAGAAGAACTAAAAGGGAATTTTTAAGAAAAAAAATTGAGCAAGCGGAGAATACTTCCAAGGAGCTTTTCTCTATGTACAAGGAGCTCACGTCACTTAATCGGACTCTAGCTCCATATATCTATTCCAAGGAGATCTGTGAGGCTCTTGCTGACCACTTTGTGCATAAGGTAGAGACCATATATAGTCCTTCCCTATGAGATCAGAGGAGATATCCACAGGAAGAGCTAGTGAAGTGAGGCTCAGGGCTGATATGTGCCTTAATCAGTTTGTAGTCCTGGAGCAATCAGAACTGATGAAGATAGCCCGCAGTATCCAGTCGGGCTCCCCAATGGACGCAGTCTGACCTAAGATCTTTAAGAATCTGCTGGAACTTTTGATAAATCACATAAGACACATGGCAGAGTTATGTGCCGCAGGATTGGAAGACTCCTCAGGTCATCCCGATCAAAAAGAAGGCCAACCTTAACATATCCCATCTGGACAACTTTCGTCCTATCTCGCTCTTACCTTACTGTGCCAAAGTGGTGGAGAACATTGCTAACGCTCAGCTGGTTAAATATACGGAGGAGGGCCAACTTCTTCACCCCTCGCAGTCAGGTTTTCGGGCCAACCACTCCACGGAGTCGGCGCTGCTTTTTTCCACTGAGCTGATGCGCGGGAAAGTGGATGAGGGACGGACAGCCGCACTGTTGCTGTTAGATCTTAGTGCGGCATTTGATACCGTCTCACATGCTATACTACTGACCCGCCTCAGGGAGGCAGGGGTTGTAGGGCCGGCTCACGCGTGGCTGTGCTTGTTCCTAGCAGACAGAAGGTTCCAAGTCCACTGCCCCCCTTTTAAATCAGAGATACGCCGACTAAAGCAAGGAGTTCCGCAGGGCTCTATCCTGAGCCCCACTTTATTCAATCTATATATGGAACCCCTTGCGAAGTTAGTGGAAGCTTATGGGGTGGAGATCGTGTCCTACGCAGATGACACGCAAATGGTGGTGACACTTTCTCAGCCCCCGGAAGAGGCGGCAGCGAACTTCTCCGCTTGTCTAAGGGAGCTGGCAGGCTGGATGAATAACAACTACCTGCGCCTCAACGCGAACAACACTGAGCTTCTAGTGATAGGGAAGGCACCCTCAATATGGTCTTCAGCATGGTGGCCGTTGGAACTGGGGCCTACTCCCAACCCTGTGGAGCAAGTGAAAAATCTGGGAGTACAACTGGACGTCAACCTGTCATTTAAACATCATACGAGAGGGGTTGCTGGCAAATGCTATGGCATTCTAAAAAGCTGCGTAAAACCCTGGACCTACTCCCCATCACCAGTAGGAAAACATTAATTCATAATCTTGTCACTCCCCACTTGGATTACGGGAACTTCGGTCTGAGCACAAAAGGTCTGCACCGACTTCAGTGTGTGCAGAATGCGGCCCCCAGGCTGGCACTGAACCTTTCCCGGAAGTCATCCGGGAGACGGGCCCTGGCCACCTTGCATTGGCTCCCCGCCCGTGAATGAATTGTGTTTAAAACGATGTGCATGGCACAGCGTATTGCACAGGGAAAGGGACCTGTATACCTTCAAAAGCTGCTGACCGTGTACCAGCCTAAGCGGTTGTTGAGATCCCTTGGGAGTATGCTCTTCCAGGTTCCGCGTATCTACAGAGCACGGATGGGCAGTCGCTCTTTTAGATACCTAGCCAGCAAGCAGTGGAACGTTCTTCCGATTGAGCTCCGCATGGAACCATCCGAGAGGAGGTTCCGTCAGAAATTGAAGACTTACCTCTTTCCTAAGTAGTGTAGGTCCTTTTTTTCCTTCCTGGCCTTACGAGCTCTATGCTGGACTGTGATTGTAGTTTGCATGGTTCTGTTTCCACAGCGCGGGGACACACTGTCTCCTAGTGTAACCAGGCGCTTTATAAGCTTTATTATTATTATTATTATTGCACTGGGACAGGAACAGACTAGTTTGCATACAGCCAGGTTCTGAAACTGGGATGGTGCAGTGAGCTAAAAAACGGTGTTGGATCTAGCCCTGATCTCTTGACTGGGTGAGAGCTTTCTGCTTAATTCAGAGACTCTGTCCCTCACCACCCCTTGTTGTAAATATTTTTGTCCACCCTAAGCGTGGAAGGGTATTCTCAGATGTGAGACCCTTGCTCATTGCACCATCAGGATTCAAGCAAACCAGGCCGAAGACGGCTGTAATGCCAGAAACCGGTCCCCGGGAGCTTGTTTCCTCCCAGTGTAAGAATTGGCTTTTGTAGTTTGGTTTGCCCTGTTCCCATCATGCACTGGGACAGGAACAGACTAATTTGCATACAGCCAGGTTCTGAAACTGGGATGGTGCAGTGAGCTAAAAAACGGTGTTGGATCTAGCCCTGATCTCTTGACTGGGTGAGAGCTTTCTGCTTAATTCAGAGACTCTGTCCCTCACCACCCCTTGTTGTAAATATTTTTGTCCACCCTAAGCGTGGAAGGGTATTCTCAGATGTGAGACCCTTGCTCATTGCACCATCAGGATTCAAGCAAACCGGGCCGAAGACGGCTGTAATGCCAGAAACCGGTCCCCGGGAGCTTGTTTCCTTCCCAGTGTAAGAATTGGCTTTTGTGGTTTGGTTTGCCCTGTTCCCATCATGCACTGGGACAGGAACAGACTAATTTGCATACAGCCAGGTTCTGAAACTGGGATGGTGCAGTGAGCTAAAAAACGGTGTTGGATCTAGCCCTGATCTCTTGACTGGGTGAGAGCTTTCTGCTTAATTCAGAGACTCTGTCCCTCACCACCCCTTGTTGTAAATATTTTTGTCCACCCTAAGCGTGGAAGGGTATTCTCAGATGTGAGACCCTTGCTCATTGCACCATCAGGATTCAAGCAAACCGGGCCGAAGACGGCTGTAATGCCAGAAACCGGTCCCCGGGAGCTTGTTTCCTTCCCAGTGTAAGAATTGGCTTTTGTAGTTTGGTTTGCCCTGTTCCCATCATGCACTGGGACAGGAACAGACTAATTTGCATACAGCCAGGTACTGAAACTGGGATGGTGCAGTGAGCTAAAAAACGGTGTTGGATCTAGCCCTGATCTCTTGACTGGGTGAGAGCTTTCTGCTTAATTCAGAGACTTTGTCCCTCACCACCCCTTGTTGTAAATATTTTTGTCCACCCTAAGCGTGGAAGGGTATTCTCAGATGTGAGACCCTTGCTCATTGCACCATCAGGATTCAAGCAAACCGGGCCGAAGACGGCTGTAATGCCAGAAACCGGTCCCCGGGAGCTTGTTTCCTTCCCAGTGTAAGAATTGGCTTTTGTAGTTTGGTTTGCCCTGTTCCCATCATGCACTGGGACAGGAACAGACTAATTTGCATACAGCCAGGTTCTGAAACTGGGATGGTGCAGTGAGCTATAAAACAGTGTTGGATCTAGCCCTGATCTCTTGACTGGGTGAGAGCTTTCTGCTTAATTCAGAGACTCTGTCCCTCACCACCCCTTGTTGTAAATATTTTTGTCCACCCTAAGCGTGGAAGGGTATTCTCAGATGTGAGACCCTTGCTCATTGCACCATCAGGATTCAAGCAAACCGGGCTGAAGACGGCTGTAATGCCAGAAACCGGTCCCCGGGAGCTTGTTTCCTTCCCAGTGTAAGAATTGGCTTTTGTAGTTTGGTTTGCCCTGTTCCCATCATGCACTGGGACAGGAACAGACTAATTTGCATACAGCCAGGTTCTGAAACTGGGATGGTGCAGTGAGCTAAAAAACGGTGTTGGATCTAGCCCTGATCTCTTGACTGGGTGAGAGCTTTCTGCTTAATTCAGAGACTCTGTCCCTCACCACCCCTTGTTGTAAATATTTTTGTCCACCCTAAGCGTGGAAGGGTATTCTCAGATGTGAGACCCTTGCTCATTGCACCATCAGGATTCAAGCAAACCGGGCCGAAGACGGCTGTAATGCCAGAAACCGGTCCCCAGGAGCTTGTTTCCTTCCCAGTGTAAGAATTGGCTTTTGTAGTTTGGTTTGCCCTGTTCCCATCATGCACTGGGACAGGAACAGACTAATTTGCATACAGCCAGGTTCTGAAACTGGGATGGTGCAGTGAGCTAAAAAACGGTGTTGGATCTAGCCCTGATCTCTTGACTGGGTGAGAGCTTTCTGCTTAATTCAGAGACTCTGTCCCTCACCACCCCTTGTTGTAAATATTTTTGTCCACCCTAAGCGTGGAAGGGTATTCTCAGATGTGAGACCCTTGCTCATTGCACCATCAGGATTCAAGCAAACCGGGCCGAAGACGGCTGTAATGCCAGAAACCGGTCCCCGGGAGCTTGTTTCCTTCCCAGTGTAAGAATTGGCTTTTGTAGTTTGGTTTGCCCTGTTCCCATCATGCACTGGGACAGGAACAGACTAATTTGCATACAGCCAGGTTCTGAAACTGGGATGGTGCAGTGAGCTAAAAAACGGTGTTGGATCTAGCCCTGATCTCTTGACTGGGTGAGAGCTTTCTGCTTAATTCAGAGACTCTGTCCCTCACCACCCCTTGTTGTAAATATTTTTGTCCACCCTAAGCGTGGAAGGGTATTCTCAGATGTGAGACCCTTGCTCATTGCACCATCAGGATTCAAGCAAACCGGGCCGAAGACGGCTGTAATGCCAGAAACCGGTCCCCGGGAGCTTGTTTCCTTCCTAATGTAAGAATTGGCTTTTGTAGTTTGGTTTGCCCTGTTCCCATCATGCACTGGGACAGGAACAGACTAATTTGCATACAGCCAGGTTCTGAAACTGGGATGGTGCAGTGAGCTAAAAAACGGTGTTGGATCTAGCCCTGATCTCTTGACTGGGTGAGAGCTTTCTGCTTAATTCAGAGACTTTGTCCCTCACCACCCCTTGTTGTAAATATTTTTGTCCACCCTAAGCGTGGAAGGGTATTCTCAGATGTGAGACCCTTGCTCATTGCACCATCAGGATTCAAGCAAACCGGGCCGAAGACGGCTGTAATGCCAGAAACCGGTCCCCGGGAGCTTGTTTCCTTCCCATTGTAAGAATTGGCTTTTGTAGTTTGGTTTGCCCTGTTCCCATCATGCACTGGGACAGGAACAGACTAATTTGCATACAGCCAGGTTCTGAAACTGGGATGGTGCAGTGAGCTAAAAAACGGTGTTGGATCTAGCCCTGATCTCTTGACTGGGTGAGAGCTTTCTGCTTAATTCAGAGACTCTGTCCCTCACCACCCCTTGTTGTAAATATTTTTGTCCACCCTAAGCGTGGAAGGGTATTCTCAGATGTGAGACCCTTGCTCATTGCACCATCAGGATTCAAGCAAACCGGGCCGAAGATGGCTGTAATGCCAGAAACCGGTCCCCGGGAGCTTGTTTCCTTCCCAGTGTAAGAATTGGCTTTTGTAGTTTGGTTTGCCCTGTTCCCATCATGCACTGGGACAGGAACAGACTAATTTGCATACAGCCAGGTTCTGAAACTGGGATGGTGCAGTGAGCTAAAAAACGGTGTTGGATCTAGCCCTGATCTCTTGACTGGGTGAGAGCTTTCTGCTTAATTCAGAGACTCTGTCCCTCACCACCCCTTGTTGTAAATATTTTTGTCCACCCTAAGCGTGAAAGGGTATTCTCAGATGTGAGACCCTTGCTCATTGCACCCTCAGGATTCAAGCAAACCGGGCCGAAGACGGCTGTAATGCCAGAAACCGGTCCCCGGGAGCTTGTTTCCTTCCCAGTGTAAGAATTGGCTTTTGTAGTTTGGTTTGCCCTGTTCCCATCATGCACTGGGACAGGAACAGACTAATTTGCATACAGCCAGGTTCTGAAACTGGGATGGTACAGTGAGCTAAAAAACGGTGTTGGATCTAGCCCTGATCTCTTGACTGGGTGAGAGCTTTCTGCTTAATTCAGAGACTCTGTCCCTCACCACCCCTTGTTGTAAATATTTTTGTCCACCCTAAGCGTGGAAGGGTATTCTCAGATGTGAGACCCTTGCTCATTGCACCAGCAGGATTCAAGCAAACCGGGCCGAAGACGGCTGTAATGCCAGAAACCGGTCCCCGGGAGCTTGTTTCCTTCCCAGTGTAAGAATTGGCTTTTGTAGTTTGGTTTGCCCTGTTCCCATCATGCACTGGGACAGGAACAGACTAATTTGCATACAGCCAGGTTCTGAAACTGGGATGGTGCAGTGAGCTAAAAAACGGTGTTGGATCTAGCCCTGATCTCTTGACTGGGTGAGAGCTTTCTGCTTAATTCAGAGACTCTGTCCCTCACCACCCCTTGTTGTAAATATTTTTGTCCACCCTAAGCGTGGAAGGGTATTCTCAGATGTGAGACCCTTGCTCATTGCACCATCAGGATTCAAGCAAACCGGGCCGAAGACGGCTGTAATGCCAGAAACCGGTCCCCGGGAGCTTGTTTCCTTCCCAGTGTAAAAATTGGCTTTTGTAGTTTGGTTTGCCCTGTTCCCATCATGCACTGGGACAGGAACAGACTAATTTGCATACAGCCAGGTTCTGAAACTGGGATGGTGCAGTGAGCTAAAAAACAGTGTTGGATCTGGCCCTGATCTCTTGACTGGGTGAGAGCTTTCTGCTTAATTCAGAGACTCTGTCCCTCACCACCCCTTGTTGTAAATAGGACTGTGATTGTAGTTTGCATGGTTCTGTTTCCACAGCGCGGGGACACACTGTCTCCTAGTGTAACCAGGTGCTTTATAAGCTTTATTATTATTATTATTATTATTATTATTATTATTATTATTAATATTATTATTATTATTAGCTGTGAAAATCACATCTCTCTCAAGAACAACCATTTGAATATGACATGTTAAACAACATTCCAACTCTACATCCTTCCCACCCCTCCCCCCTCCCCTTCGCCGCTCCGACCCCAACCCCCTGTCCCTCCCATCTGAAGCAGTCCCAACTTGCCAGTACCTTTCTCCCCCCCACCCTTCCCTATCCCCAACTCAGCCAGTGGCCAACTCAGGGCCTTGAGTGCCTTACGTGTTCCGCAGCAAACATTTTGGGGGTTATATCCTTTGAGGGACATTGCAAGGTGGGCACACGTTAACCCTCCTCCCAGTGAGCCCCACTCCGAATCGTGTATCCAGGCCCCGTGGAAGTCTGGGGTGCCCAGTGTACTGGGCTAGCAACTTATTTACCCTACTATGTTATTCTTCTTACTGTGCTGTTTTCAGGCCTTACTTTCGTGGAAAAGAACCACCACAGCAAAGTTATAAATTTATACGAGCAGAGAAATCTAGTCTCACTCCGAGTCATCTTCCGCTCCTGTTGATTGAGATTGCTGTGACGCAGCTTCGGCACTATCCAACCAGTTTGTGTGTTTTAGTTGCTTGAGGAAATCCTCCACTTGCTGTGGCTTTGTGAAAAATCTCAGTTTTTCCTTTATGCGTAACTCTGAGTCGTGCCGGGTACAGTAGCGCGTAGTCTATTTGTGCCACCCTCAGTTTCCTTTTAACATCCAGGAATTTCCGACGCTAGTCTTGCACCATGGGCGTAAAGTCTGGATATATGGAGAATGTATTCCCTTCATATGTTAGAGTCTGTTTACTTCGTGCTGCTCGCAGGGCCACAACACGATCCCTATAATTCAAAAGTCTTGCTATAATGGTCCGTGGAGTGGCGCCCAGTGGCGGGCGCGGCCCCAGTGATCGATGGGCACGTTCTACTATAAATTGACTTGAAAAGGACTCAGCCCCTATCGCCGTCAGCAGCATTTTTTTCTACGTACTCCTCCATCCTCTCTGTGTTGGTGGATTCTGGAATTTCAATTACGCGGATGGTATTGCGCCTACTGCGCGCTTCCAAATGTTCCTTTTTGGCTGCTATCACCTGCGCAACAGCTGATCCATGTGCGTCAATTGTGTAGTGTGGCCGGCCGTCACATCCTCAGAGTCCGAAATGCGTTGCCCCGTCTCTTTTATTCGCTCTTCATGTCCTTCCAGCTTATGCGCTATGGCGTCCATTCGAGATGCCATACGATCAATTTTGTCAACGACTGTGGCAAAGCCCTGCCTGACCTCCTGTATGATGCTTTGAACGTCCGCTGTTTGGGTCATAATACCTTCCCTGAGCTTCCTCACCTCCACACCATTCCTGGTCATTCTACAAGGTGCAGCATCTAAATTAATTTTCGGTTGCCGAGTGTCTGGTTTCCCCATGTTTGCACGGGGGCAGCCATGTCCACCAAGTAGATCATGTTGTTTCCTCGCTTCAGTGCCGGGCAGTCACCAACCATGCGTGTCTTGTCAATCAGCACTCCAATGAAATGCCCCGATATGGTCAGATCTGGTCAGGTGCCTGTCATACCCCGACGTGCCACACACGTGTATCTTCACCGTCCTTCCCGCGTCCAAGCAAATTACAGTGTCCAGGATTGACACCTCTGGGCCAGCTCCGCTTCAATGCAGTCTTGACCCAAGTGCTGGCAGCCTATCCCCACTGTGTGATCTCTGGAGGTGTGTACCTCACACACTGTGCACCGTGGCCAGGAGGAGTGGGCTCTTGTCCCTGGTGGCCCCACGCACCAAAGCAAGGCACACTGTACATGCACAACCACTGGCTGTTGGGCCTACCACCAGTGATCGGTTCCAGTTATTTCTTTGGTCCGCGCAGACGCAACTCTGCACATTTTACCACTGCTAACCCATGCCAAAGTGATTGTGCTCTCTCCTTAAAACATGATGGACTTGGCGTATACCTAATTGGCACATTTTATTTACTTATAGGTCCCCAGTAGAGTGGTACCACATATACCCAAGGCCTTTAAATTAAATGCTACTATGGGGCTTGCAGCACTGATTGTGCCACCCACTTAAGTAGCCCTTCTTAACATGTCTCAGACCTGCCATCACAGCCCGTGTGTGTAGCTTTTAAAACTGCCATTTCAACATGGCAACATAAACCTCTTCACAAATCAAAAAGGGGATAAATGTTCCAAAGGTAGGTGCAGAAAGTCACCTGCATATTGACCAAGAAAAATGGGAATGGGCAGACCTAGGTGTAGAACTTACTGTCTAGAAGCAAGTGTTAGTCTTGTCTCAGGATGTCCTCACAAACCCCGAAGGATGTCATGCTTCATCATCGGGCGGTTGCTCCTCTTCGGGCTGGTGCTGCAAAGCCCTACGGGTCTCCCAAAGGATTGCTTTAGTGGAGATCTTTTGTATAGTTTGGCGTTAGATGAGTGCGGGTGTGTGGAAAAGAGGGTCCTCTGTGAGTAGTGAGTAGGTGTGTAAAGGATAAAACTGACTAAGGGATACCAAAAGTCAGTGAAGTTTAATGTGAGGATTCCCTTGCCAGATTAGAAGACTCCGAAGGCCATGAGTTACTAAATATGGCCTAAGGTGCCCTGGTAACTATAGGTCATAGGCCAACATTTTTCGCGCTTGATCGGTCAGCAAGATCCATGACGCTTCATCCGGACCGGGTGTAGTGAATAAGAACGTGCGAAGTAGTGGGGTCAAGAACCCCCTCGATCAGTGCGAGCAACACCTGTGTGTAGCTATGATGTAGCTCAAACTAAATAGTTTAGGTGCTCCTGTCGCAACCTACTAGAAGGTTTGCATATTGTATGCATGCAGGCGTGCTGGTGGGTAGGTGATGCACAATGCTGCACTCCTGGATAACTACAGTTACAGAGCGGGAACCCACATGCACTAGCCTATGGAGCATCTCTTTACTTTCTAGTAGGTTGCGACAGGAGCGGCTAAACTATTTAGTTGTGGAGAAGAATTTGTATTGAATCAAACTTTTTTGTATACATTCCAGTGGCGTAGCGAGACCTTATGCCCCATGTGGCGGCCCCTGCATTTGCTGCCTGTGGCTGTCGAATGTAAGAGTGCGGGAGGGTGCTAGCAATTCCTGACTTTGCTGTCCATTGACAGTCACAGGTAGGAACAGGGGAGAGGCCGCTGCCTCCAAAATTCATGCCGCACTGGGTGAACACCTGCACAACCCCCTTGAACGCCACTGAAACATTTTAAGCTAATCAAGTGTTTGCTCTTTGAAACATTGTGTTTGGTTATTCCACATACTTCCATGTCTGAACACAAATTGCTTGTATCAGACACAAAGATCTTTTTAGGTCAAGCTTTCAAGATCTATTGTATATACTTTAGTATATACTTATATGTGTATGTACTTTGTGGGCTCTGGAGATCAGCCCTAGGACTTGTCTACTTCCGCTTAGGGACTTTTTTTCTGTTAAACTGCCTCTATTTAATTGTCTTAATGGCAAACGACCGGTAGAGGTCAGTAAAATCCCATAATTGCTTTCTGCTTGTTCAACTGCCTCTATGTAACTGTCTTGATAGAAAACGACCAGTAGAGCCCAGTAAAATATCGGAATTGCTTTCTGCTGAGGGACATTCTTTTTAAATTTTTTCTGGCAACTGCCTCTACTTAGCTTTCTTGATAGAAAACGACCATAAGAGATCAGTAAAATACCAGAATCACTTTAGCATTCTCTAGATTCCAGTCCATAGAAACTATCTTCCACAAGCACCCGTAGACAATAATATTTTTTTTAAATCTTGTATTTTCAGTGATATGACTCGCCCCAGTCAACTGATCTGGGTTTAATCCATCACCATTCTTTAGCTCACTCCACCACCCCAGTTCAGACATGGCTGTATGCAAATGAGTCTGACCCTGTGCCTCATGGGAACAGTCCAGCCCAAACTGCCAAGCCATATCTTCCCTGGACCAGAAACAAGCATCCTGGGACCGGTTTCGGGTTCATAACCCTCATCAGCCAGGATCCCAGGTTTATAGGGCTGCCCCTCTTATTTTGAATAAGCCATTTGTGGCTTATTTTTGCACATCTCCTGTTAAGTTTTAAAGTTTTTTTGTTTTTTTAAAATAAAATTTTATTAAAGAAAAACAGAGCATATCAAGCAATAAATGGACAAAAGGATAGAAAAGACATAAGATACAATTCGGCCACATATATGTAGAAGCTGGAGGATTTTTAAGGAGCAGCCCTCACCCTAACTATCCCATGACAACAAAAAATATCAAACAATATATGAATACACAAGGACAAAAAATGAAAAACTTTCAGCCACATTTATGTCTATTTCGAAAGATCCCTAGAGGGCAGACCTCACCCTATCCTTTGCCATATCTGTAGTAGGAGAACTGCAGATCTCGCCTCTGTATCTGTTCCACGGCCCTCACTTCTTGTCCCACTTTTTGGGGCAGCCTCTCAATTTATACACGGTTTTCTCGGCCAACATAGCCCTGTCCATCTCTGCCACCCATTGGATCACAAGCGGGCAGTCAGGAGAGCCCCAGTGCATTGTTATGGAACGTTCAATAAGGAGGCACCCTAGCGCCAACGACTGGTGTTCTATGTCCGTCAGGTCAGTCGCCTCCCAAACATTGAGGAACCCTCCCCGGGGAGTGAGTGGAATGTGTTTCCCCAATGCCTCCGTCATTTTCTTAACAGCCCCTTGCCATAGGCGTTGGATCACCGGGCAGTCCCATAAGGTGTGATAAAAAGTACCTATCATACCGCAGCCACGCAAACAGTTAGCATCGGGGCGTCTGCCAAATTTAGCTAGTAGCGGGCGGACTTGTAAGTTCTGTGGAGTATTTTAAGCTGTATCAAGCGGAAGCGGTGGCAGATTCCCGTGGGGACATCAGCACCGCCAACCAGTCAGTATCCTCTAAGTCGCCCACGTCGCCCACCCACTTGAGGCGCAGAGCTGGAAAGGAATCAGGTAAATTGTTACAGAGCTTGCGGTAGGTACAGGAAATCGCCTTAGTCAGAAGGGGTTCAGAAAGCAATCTGTCCTCTAAGGGTGAGGCTTCTGGGCGGGAGGAGCGGTCAGGTATATTTGTCTGGATAGCGTGTTTAACCTGGTTGTATCGAAAGACCTCCCTGTGTGAGAGTGTGTGCTTCTGTTGCAATTCTGGGAAGGATAGAAGTTTCCCTTTGTGCATCAAATCCTCAACGGTGGATATGCCAATAGTATCCCATCTGTCAAATCCCGGCTGGAAACATAGGAGGCCGAGACTCTGCGAAGACCAAACGGGCGTCGCCCTAGTGAACCTGTTGGACCAACCAAGGCTCTTAGTAGCGGGACGCCATATGGCCACCGTCTGTTGCATGGGACCTACATAGCGATTACGCTGTGGTCTGCTGTAGAAAGCCCCCAGGTAACCCTCACGCCCATCTGATAGTGCTTGAGATAGAATGCCGGGTCTGTGGGTGTACCGTGGATCCACTAATCGTGGTCACCAGTTGAGAAGCCCAGTATTACAGGCGCATATCAGGTAGAGCGATGCCGCCATCGTACCCGCCCTTAGTGAGTTTACGGAGGGCGATGCGAGTTGCCTTGCCCTCCCACAGCAGTAGGCGAATTTCTCCCTCAAGAGTGGAGAAAAGGGAATCTGCAATCGGATATGGGCAGTTCTAGAGGACATATAAGAAGCGGGGAAGCACCAGCATTTTAAATAATGGTACAAAAGGGGGTGGTGATGCATGGAGCATCTGAATCAATCAAACACTCACACCCAGTCAAAAGATCTGGGTTTAATCCATCACCGTTCTTTAGCCCACTCTGCCACCCCAGTTCAGACATGGCTATATGCAAATCAGTCTGACCCTGTGCCTCATGGGAACAGTCCAGCCCGAACTAACTGCCAAGCCATGTCTTCCCTGGAGCCGAAACAACCTTCCGAGGACCGGTTTCTGGCATTCCAGCCGTCTTCAGCCCGGCTTGCTGTAATCCAGTGGCAAAGTGAGCAAGGGACTCACGTCTGAGCATACCCTGCCACACTTATGGCACAGGGTCAGACTGATTTGCATATAGCCATGTCTGAACTGGGGTGGCAGAGTGGGCTAAAGAACGGTGATGGATTAAACCCAGATCTTTTGACTGGGTGTGAGTGTTTGATTGTTTCAGATGCTCCATCCATTACCACCCCCTTTTGTACAGCATTTTAAATAAATCAGCTCATGCAGGGAGGGGCAGAGGCAGAGATCTCCAATGGGAGATGTTGTTATGTAATCTCTGCAGGGGGCCTTTGAAATTGCGGTCGTAAAAAAGTTGGGGATCCCAGGTGACAAAAAACCCTCAACAGCCAGAGGAACGGAATAACCTATGGGTAACGTAGGCGGTGGGCAATGCAACACATACAGGACAGACTTGATCCAATTTATGGAGTAGCCAGAATATTTACCAAAATTGGCCAGGACGTGAAAGAGATTGTAAACAGAGGCGGCAGGGTTGGGCATATAGACGAATATGTCATCCGCATAAAGTGAGATTTCATCAACAATACCCTCGGCCCAACTAAGGCCCCGGATAAAAAGGTCTGTGTGGATCCAATACGCCAGTGGTTCTAAAGTTAAGGTGAATAGCAACGGCGACAGGGGGCAACCTTGTCGGGTCCCCTAGTGCAGCTGGAATTGTCGGAAAGTGTGATTGTTGACTCTGACCTGACCCCAGAGGTCGGTGTAGAGGAGCCTGACCCACTGTATGAAATTGGGCCCAAAGCTGAATTTTATCAGGACTGCAAAGAGGTACGTCCACTCGATCGAATCAAACGCTATTGTGGCATCGAGAGAGAGGATAGCGGGTCCTCCTGCAAATACGGCTGTCTGCCAAGTACATTATGGACTCAACGGAGGTTCAGTGCTGTGTTTTAATGTGGGAGAAATCCCGACTGGTCAGCATGGACCAGGGATGGAAGGACCGTGAGGAGTCTGGTAGCCAGGAGCTTAGCCAGTACCTTGGCCTCCGAACTGATTAAGAAGATCGGTCTATAAGACCCTACATCCGTAGGGGATTTGTTCGGTTTAGGAATGACTACGATGGACGCCAACCTCAGATCAGGCGGCAGAATGCCTCTTTCCTTGCTTTCCTCAAACATGTTCTTCAGATGTGGAGTGACCCCTAAAGCTACGGATTTCAGGAATTCAATCGGGACCCCATTTGGACCCATGAATGGCAAAGATGGCATTGCTGACCTCCTCAGAGGTAAGGTCTCCCTCCAATGCCTTTCTGTCCTCATCCAAAATGGAGCAAAGCACATTTAATCTAGAAGGGACTGGGATTCCTCAGCCATATAGTGTGCCCTAGCCGTATAAACGTGTTCGAGGTGATCAGCGAAGGCCGCTGCCACTTCCTTGGGGCCGTTATTCGCGCTCCATCGGAACGGACCAGCAGTGAAGTTTTAAAGTTTGAATGGATTTTAGAAAACAGAAAGAGAAATAGTATCCCACCTGTTTCAAGACATTCTCCCTACCTGAAAAACTAAACTACTTTGGGTGAATTCCATTGTCTATACCTTGTCCATGGCACTGGTTCAACTGGTGGTAGTTTAATAGATTGCACTTAAAAGGAATGAAAAGGAAGGGAAGGGACTAAAAAGAAAGATCAGCTCCACAGTTTTGTTTTCCTCAGAAGGCGCTACCTATCCTTATCTCCACACTCTGGACACACAACACAAATGGAGCTGAGTGTACAAGAATCAGTGCTTAATTTGAGCAGGTGGTTTATTGTTCTCCTCACCGACACTTAATTGTCAACACTGGACCACAGCAAAAGTTGTTTATTAATTCAACATACATTAAAAATGACTAATACCTGCTGCCCAAGCTATTCTTATCGCTTTGTGGGCCTGGAATAGTCTGATTTGTCCCACTTGTATGAGTGTGATGGCTAGTAGTTGTGTTCGTACTGTCATTGGCAGTGCCGGCAGGGGCAATGGCTTGCACAAGCTGCAGTGGCCTCCTATCGAGGGCCCTGACACTTATTTATTTTTACAAATTAAGCACTGGCAAGAATAACCAGAAAAAGAAATGGAAATAGCAAGCTAAGTCAGGGTCAGAATAGATGTAAAGAGCCTCTCCCATGGAGTAAACAGGGTGACATAATTCTGAGAGTAGAATGCCAGGTCAGATATGCGTTACATTGATATTGTGGCTTATAAATTAGATGACGAATGCAGAACAGTGCTTGTATTGATGCTAACTTGTTTTTTATACAGCCATTCGGGCTGCATTTCAACATGTTAAGACTGTGGTAAATAAAATATGGTTCTTTTATGTATTTTAAAGGTACTGAATTTAACAGCCCCAGTGGCAACTATTAACCCACTGAACAATCTTGCTAACTGAGCTTGTGTTGCAATGTTCTTGTATACTTTTGAGACGAAAGGTACTAAAAACATAGCAAGAACAAAGATTTTGGTTTGACTGTCTCTTCTGAAAACAGTGACTTATTTCTTTGCATTGTTACCCAGAGAATATGGCATTCCATGCAATGTTGTCCATCTTGCTGTTCAATGGAAAATGGAATATATCGTCAGATTTGCCTTCCACTGAACAGCGTAAGGGTGGGTCTCAGATGTGATCCCATGGGCTCGACACCAGAAGACATTCTTTATTTTACACACTTGTTTCATGGTATTTTCCCCTGCCGATGCTATTTAGGATAATCAAGTGCTGAATTGTGGCTGGTTACAGTATCTCAACAGTGAATGCTTACCTACTGATTCCTCTGGGTAAATTCCCAGAGCGCGCATGATTATACCCGTTTTTAGCTCGCCTTTTCCAGCAAGAAAGACTGTAAATGAAACATTTTATCAAGAGGATATCATTCTGTGCGTGTATCCTCTGGGCAGTCCAGCTTAAACTGTAAAAACGTGGGGTGTGTTATGTGCAGAGATCTTTTTCCCTGATTAGACATAGTGCAGCTTGTGTATGGCTCTATACCCTTTTCTTTCTGGAATACTCAGTCCAACGTATTCATGGATTCCTCTGATTACTGCAAGAGACAAATAGCTAAAGAACTGAGGGAATTATTTATGAGCCCTTGCATCACTTTTGCACCCCTGGTGCATCACTGTTTGTGACGCACCAGCCCACCAGCAGGGTAAAAAATGTGCCATGTTGGGTCATATTTACAAAGTGACACATCCAGGTAGATGCATCACTTTGTAAACCTCTGCGCCACATTATACCTTTATGTGCGCGGGGGGGTGGGTTCTGACGCAAGTAAGCCTCTTAGAAATATATGAGATTTCACTGCATCACTTCTAGGGGCCAATGCATTAATATTTTACGCTTGCCTCACAGCAGGCGTAAGACTGACACAGGCACATTTGAAATCGGACTTGCCCATTTGAAATGACCCATTGATGGAGTTGCGTCACTTTCGTGACACACTTCAGCAAGGCGTCATTTTTGCGCCTACAGATACATCAGAAATACTGACATATCTGTAACTCCTTGCAACATGATGCGTCATACTGTAAATATGATGCATCCAGCATGTGGCAAGGAGGGCGCAATCACTTTTCATAAATGAGGCCCTGAGGATGTAGCCTAACAGGTCGGGTTGTGGAACTCAAATCTGGGGAACTGGGTTCGACTCTCGGCAATGGCGCTCAACATCCTGTGATTCTGCGTAAATCACTTCATTTTCCGGTGCCTGACAAAAATGAATGTGTCCTTGTGTAAGGCAACTGGTGCTCATGTACAGCGCTCTGATGCCTGACACTGTGAGGTCAAGTTCACGCTATATTAAAGTACAAAAAAAACTGTGAACAGTGTAGGTCCAGGAGGGGTGAATTAGTAGCAAGCGCTTATCACATCCAGATAAGAAACATTTCTTACACTTGCAAATAGATCCCCAGCCTGAAAACAAATGCAAATTGATTCATGTCCAAGGCAGAAGTGAATGCATTAAGTGTTTAATGAGTGAATTCAGTCATTTCTAGAAGTACTCGTGGAATTGTTAGTGAATACTATAAAAGTTCAAAAGATGCTCCTTCATGTATTACTATTCCTAGGGCAAATGAACCATGGCCTTTTGTGAATTTAATTATTGTGTTATTAAAGAAAGACCTATTGACTTGACGTGTATGTGCATGAAAGTAAAACATAGTCTGTGACGACTTCTGTATCGGAGAATCAGGATTGGAGAAATTATACGTTTGCAAAATGTGTGTAGGTGCACAAAAATATAGGCGTGTGTTGGATTTTCTGCATTTGTAAATGTGTCAGATTTGCACATGGAATTTTCCACCAGCTGGAAATTCCCGATACATATATTTTACAGATTTTACACTCCTCGAAAGCTTTAACCAGCTATGAATTCTAGGGGTAGTCTTGCGACTGTCAGTGAATCTTTATTAAAGTCAAAGAGTTGCTCTAAAGGTAGGAGTATTTTTCGGACTATTTGCCATTATTTATGGAGACCCACAAAACAAAAAGGCAATGAGTACATTCTGATTGAAAGCTTCATCCATTCTCGGCCATAACCTCAAAACTACAGTCAAGCAGATCTCAGGGCCTACATGATCTGTAAGACCTACAGGACCTCAACAGTAAAGCAAACAGCGACACCCTTGCCTCCACAAAACTTTGGCTCATTAAAGCCAACATAACCACAGCCAGGTATATCCAAGAACTAACTGACAACAAATGCACCATCAGGGAAAATAATTAAGGATGCTACCTGAAATGACCCTTCTCTGACCACAGCCAGTTTCTCATAGAAGTCAAAGATGCCAACTATAAGAACATTGGGCGAGGCGTACAATAAAAGTAGGATGCCCTTCAAGGCTATCCAATCGTGAACAAACTCTGCAACAGTCTTTCACCAATACACTTCAAGGAGATGTGCACAATCCTCAGTGTATACTTCAGCTCTGAGATAGACTGTACCCGCTCAACAACACATTTGAAGACACCTACTTGACAGAGGCTCTAAAAAGCATATTCCAACCCTTTAGACTATTTCCTAAGGAGGATCAGTAATTCAGTAAGCTACCAATATGATGACATGTGGAAAGACATGTGCACCCTACTTAGCATCATTTTAATGAGGCCTTTCTTCAGTTGACCTTTTCAAACATTCTCGAGACTGGACAAATTCTCCCACTTTCCAAAATGCAGACTTTTGACCTGGAATGGACTTTTGTCTTATCTCACAACTACCATTTCTGTCTAAGATCATGGAAACGGCAGCCCTAAACCAGCTCCTTGATTAAATTAATCTCATAACCTTTATGTGGAACTAACAATCCAGCTTCAGTCCATACTGCAGCACAGAAAAAGCAACCATCAAAGTGATTCATGATGCTCTACAAATTACTGACAATGTCTTTCCCACCCTGCCTTCCTGACCTGTTTAACCTCTGTGCAGCCTTTGTCACAATTGATTACAAGGCATTGATCAAAACCATGGCACTATAATTGGTTCTTGATGGCGTTATTGTACCATGGTTTGAAATGTACCTGAAGAAGGAACAACAATGGTACAGATGAGCTCCCACAGGTCTGAGCTCATATCAGTTTCATGTGATGTGCTAGATCGCTCTAGCTTCTTGATGGCTCTTTCCAACCTGTATATGGAATCCCTGTCCAACAAGGATAGAAGCATCAAAAAACACAATCTTCACAACTAAATATCTACCTTCCTACCATCCAGGCCTAGATATTCAAGGCCCACCTCAAGCTAACCCAGACCTTCTTGTAAACTTTAACCACACCATGCAGAATCAGGTCCATGACTGGCTCAGTGAAATGAGGCTAGATAGGTAGCTTTACACATCCACTGATATTCAGTGCAAACTTCCAAGGCGTCCGAATTGGTACCCTCTGCTTGCGGAAACCCTTTGTACACAAGATGAATATCATCTGAGAGTTTAAAATGGCTACCTTTGAGATTGTCTTGTCCCATCATCATGGAGAAAAGTCCTTACTATCTGACGCCCAGAGAAGCCTGTGTTTAATATGTTTATGCATGAAGGAGCTTCTCCAAAGGCAACTCAATTTTTGTGCCGAGAAAAATATTTAAATGTGCAAATGCATGTTTCATATTGTTTACTTTTGCACAACTTTACACTTATTCAAATAAATTCATGAGAAAATCGTGCATTTAAGAATGCTCCTGGAAATCCACAGGAACTGTAGATTGCAAAGCGGAAACATACAGTAGATAACCTATTTTTTAATAAAATGTTCTTCATGTGACTCATACTCTAAGACATACAAACAAGGAGACTACCTCATTCACCTATAACACTAGAATGATAACACACTTGCCAGATCAAAGAGACGGCCATTTTAAACCCCTTGGAGTCAAATGAGCAAGAATGAATTTAAATATATCCTGAAGAAAATACGTTTGGACCAATAGTCATTTTCAGTAATGACGTGTGGATCATTCTAGATTTTCAATATTTAAAATAAGGAAAAGAAATATATACAGAACTGATGGTTGACATGAAGCCAACAGTTTCACTAACAAATAAACAGACATTAACTTGGGCAAGGCAGGGGGTGTGTAGTTCCATAGTTCGAGGGTCTGAGGTTCGGTGGTTCCGAATCCGTTCAATAAAGGTCGTCGGAAATAGACGATCTTGGTGTCAGCGGACCGCAAATCACGAGTGCGGTATGTACGAGTGTTTTCACATTAGTCGATCAATGAAAACACTACGTATTTAGGGATTTTGTTTGAACCCTCGGGTTCCATTTTGTGTACTGCACCCATTTTGTGTGGCTGCCCTCACATAGGCCAATGACTACGGCCAAGCGAGTTCTTGGGACACGTACACCTTAGCTGACTTCTGAATGACCTGGCCGAATTGACTCCTTTGCCCGAGGCTGACCTCGCTGAGCCAGTTCCTTGTTAAGCAGCTGGCCAGATAAAGTTCAAAGAGCAGGACGTACCGAAGTTTACAGTACACTGCACCCACCTTTCTATCTTGCTTCCAATCTGTTTCTGCTCCTTCCTTTATGACATGATTACTGATTTGGGTTGAGGTTTTATGATGGGTTTGTCTGGCCTGACCGAACAAAAAATTGGAATGTTCTTGGTCATTTCTGGTGGGCTGGACAACGGAAAGTGGGATTGTCGTCATGCGATATGTTTGAAATGTCACCATGTGATTGGTTAGTTTGTATGTAATTGATGCTACTTTGGAATGTGATTTTTGGCATAAAAGACCATGCTCCGCTCATTGAAATTGTGCAGTCTCTAGCGAACCACCCGTGTTGTGCTTCGTAGATCTCTGTTCCTGGTTGCAGCCAATAAACTTTGGTCATTGACGTCATCAACAAGCGTCCCGTGTCTCTGTTTGCCAAGGCAGGGGAACTCGAAGGCATCGGGCGTTTTCCCTGGCGCCGCTAGGTTCTAAAAACCTGGTCCTTCAGTTGGCGCCCAATGTGGGGCGACTTCAGCGGTACCGGTCCAAGCCTGAAGATCGTGGAGAGCTTCATGTGGAAATTCTGGAGGAAGGCCAGCCACTTCATCGACCCCTGTATGTCGTCGTGGTCCGAAAGTCTTTGCTGCGAGGTTCCCCGCTTTCCGATGGCTACGAAGGACTGCTGCCCTGACTGTCGCCCTGTCTTGGAGTCGTAGACGATTTGTAGAGCAAGATGATAGACGGGTCTTCTGGTGACGCCATCGACATTTCAGTTAAGTATGAGTGGAGCGTCTCCCAGTCTTTAGTTTTTTGGTATCCCTTCTTTTATCGCTTTTATTTGGTACCTGCAGGCCCCAAAGCCACGAGACTATCGTTTTTAGATTTCCCTTGAAGTTTGAAGCTAGACTAGTGAGCGAAGATGCCTGGTCTTAGCAGACTTGGAAAGATATTTGGTTGTGGTTGTTCTAAGGATTCCCGGTTAGAGGATTCGTGTCCGGTTCCTCTGATTGGAACTCCTACGTATGAACTCTATGTGAAGCATGGTGTGGGCCCTGTTGGTTATAATGACATCTGGGTAAAATATATGAAGAATGACGGTGTCCTACAGTGGCCCCATTATGGTAGTTTTGAAACTGAGATTCTAGATAATCTCGAAGTTAAATTGTTCAAAAAGAAAGCCCAGCCGGCAATGTTTGACTCTTTCCGCATATGGCTCAAAGAAGCCAAACAGAAAGAAATTAAATTAGCGAAGAAGAATAAACGAGAAAGAGGTTTGCCAATGGTGCAAGCTGCTATAGCATATAGGGATAATGAGGCAGAGCACCGCCACTACCAGTTGTAGTTCCACAACCTCCGGTTGTTGTGCCACCTGCAATTCCTCCACAGCCAGCTCCTCTTCCGTTGGCTACTATTCCTTTGGCGCAGCCTCCTCAGGGGCCGCCAACTTTGCCAACCATGCCGGCAGGGCAGACCTGGGGCAAAGTGGCATTTCCATGAGACTTCTGAACGCATGCACCTACAATGGGAGAAGCGTGCTGGTTTACGGGAACACCTAGTTGTACAAGGTTGAGACTTTTCAATAGAGGTCTTACAAATTATATCAAAGACGACGCCCATACCCTTTAGATTCTTCCTCTTACTTTTTACACTGACACTGGCATCGAAGATCCTGCACTATTGCTCCAACGCATTTTGTTTTTGTTTTATATAGCGTGAAATAGACCCGAGAATATCAGGTATCGAGCACTTTGCATGAGCACCAGTTTAGTTACAGATGGACACATTATTTTTTTGTTAGGCAGGGGGAGATTAAGTAACTTGCCCAGAATCACAGGATGTTGAGCGTAGTTGCCGAGACTCAAACCCTGTTCCCTGGCTTCTTAGTCCACCGCTTTAGCTGTAAGGCTACATCCTCTTCCCTGTCTATCGTCAAAGCAAGCATAGCTCAATCCATAATATGAATAGGACGTTTCTAGGTAGACCAGGGAACTAATATTTGAGACCATGACACATTATGGCTTGTCTGTGCCAGAAGCAGTGGGAAGAAATGGGAGGCAGGTGGGTAGACTCATGAAAGGGGGGTACTGAATAGCTTAGGGTTTTTCAACCATAGAAATGGCATTGTGCTGCAAGTTGTAATACTTCATACAATACTGTATAATACTGATTATACAATCTATGCCATTAGTTGCTGGTTTTGCTAATACTATAAATAAAAACGATATTTTAAACAAAACTAAACAAAATGTACAGTGTAGGCAAAAATGCAATTTAAACTATTATACACTCAACATACATGGCACACAATGATTTCATCCAGGCTATAGCCGTGATTAATCCCCATTATAAACAGAATCTCATGCTCATAGAGGATCACCTCGGACATTTGGAATGTTTGAGGGATAAACCAACCACCCTAGAATTAAAAGTGGCCTCTGTTGGAAGAGATGTTAATACATTTCATCAAAAAGCACCCCAACTGTAGTTATCACTAGGACTGGGCGGAACTAGTGGAGTTTCACTCCACAAAATTCTGTGAAATTACAAAATAAATCTTCAAGATTCTGCGGAGTTCCACAAAGAGGAGGAACTAGGCAAGTTATGCTGCTGTTACTGTGATTTAGCGCTGGGTGCTCATTCTGCTCTGAAAAATCAGTGCAAGTAGCACCACGCGGGGTGCCAGAGAGTTCACCTTCTTGAGTTGATTTTTATGCTGCTCCAGTAGATTTTGTATTCAAGCTGCAGCTTTCTAACCATGAATGTTCGAAACTGCGTGTGACTACCCGCTTTGGAGAAATCTTACCAGGTGCAGAAAATCGTGCTAGGGTATGCCAAATCTCGCTCCCGCTTGCCAACTTACCATTTTCGAGCCATGCATGGGAAAAAACTCCACCACGAGGCGGTTCACTCAATATATGCCCAGAACTCTATGTTACAAGCGTGATGCAGAGTGACCAAAATTGCACAGGCAGAGCTGAATATATCGCCCACCGCTAGTTATAACCCTCATGCTTGAAATTGTCACCAATTATTGTAAATATATTTATATAGCGATGAACATGTAGGTCTGTTAGTTGGCTCGAATAGGATAAAGGAAGGAAAGAGGAAGGAAGAATCTAGAAAGTTTTATTACCATAAGTAATATATACATTTGTTAAACAGATCTGTAAGAATATCTATATATTTTGAAACCATAAGTAGTATACATATTTGTACAAAGAACTGCACATATCAATCTACATCAAATTATACATGTTTACATATAGAGTCATATGCAGTACATTTGTGTTTTGAGTAAAGTGATCATGTAGGGAACAGAGAACTCTTATGTTGTCTTCTGATGATAAGATAATTATCCATGGATCTTATGTTTGGGGGTAGTGATTTCCATAGTTTGGCTGCTTGAACAGAGAAAGAAGTACCACTCATGTTTTTAACTTGTATGCTGGGGTTTTGCGATGAGGTGCCTATCTGATACTATTATTCCTTTGTTGTATGCATTTGTAAATTTTATTTCTGATGAAAAGTGGTCTTGTTCTATGTATTGTTTGTGAGTCATACAAAAAATCTTGAAGGAGCATCTTCTGGCAACTGGTAACCAACGTAAGCCCTCAAGACAGGGAACATGTGGGCTTGTGGCTTTTCATATAGGAATAGTCTGGTGATAGAGTGCTGAATCCATTGTAGTGTTTTCATAGTTTATAAAGATGATTTGTGGTAGAGGACATTGGTGTCATCAAATTTAGAAAGTAGAAGAGAGATAGTAGCTTGGATCTTATGTGGAAATGCTCGGTGGGGGAAGATGCTTGGCAGAGTTTTCATAGTAATGAAGGTTGATTTCGGTAACTTATCCACGTGGGCATTCATCAATAGCTTGAAATCAATGGTAATTTCAGGATTTCTTACTTCTTTGGATACTTTAGGAGATGGTCCCAGATCATCAGGCCAGGCGCAGAGTGGGTCATCATTTTTCCATTTGTCACATGTGAGTGTTTCAATTGTGGATGCATTCAATTTGAGATGGATACATGTCATTCACTAATCAACAGTTCTGGGGGAAACAAAAGATTTTAGAGTTTCTAATGTTTTTGGGGCTTTCAAGTTTAAGAACTATTTGTGTGTCATCTGTGTAGTTATTTGATTGATATTTGCTGGTAATTACTTCATGTAGATGTTGAAAAGCATGGATGAGATGATAAACCCTTGAGTGACACTTGCTTTTTATGAAGTACGCTTTGGATAGGAAAGAGGAATTATGTATGATGTTTGTTCTTTTTTTAAGAAAGGAGGTGATCCAATCCAGAGCAGTCCCTTCTATACTGGCTTCAGAGAGTCTTTGGATTAGAGTGTTATGATCAACTGCATAGAAGGCAACTGAAAGGCCCAAGAGAAGTAGTGCAATGATGCCATTGTGGTCTACTGTGCTTTTAAGGTCATCCGGGATGTCAATGATGGCAAATTTTTTGTCTCTTCCTAGACAGAATCCTGTTTGAAAGTCGGAAGGTATGAAGGTGTCTTTAATGAACAGTGGCATCTGGGTGATTGTGGCTCTTTCTATCAGTTTGCCTAGGAAAGGTCCATTTGTAATCAGTCTGTAGTTGTTGGGGTCATGTGGGCCCAAATTTGTATTCTTTATTAATGGGCATATGTGTGCCTTTTTTAAGTCTTCTGGAAAGACTCCTATAGTTAAATAATTATTGATGATTGTTCTGACTACTATGGCAGCAGAGGTGGTTAAATTGTATTGTATTGCATTTGAGCTTGTAAAGCGCACTGCTACCCGTAGGTTTCCTGGCGCTGTATAACGCTGGGGAACCCGTCCTGGCTTTCGCTGTGAGATCTTCCCTATTGGGCACCCCCAAAGCGAAGCCAGGCATCCCCGATGTTGATGGGGCCGTTTGTGGGGATTAAGCAAGCTATTGCCCAGAGTTGCTGAGTGGGACCCATGGTTAGAGTGGCCCCGAAGGTGAGATTTATCAAGCCCGCTGACATTGGCCCAACACCCTGCCGCGCCGGGAATTGAACCCTGGTCCCGGGCCGCCCTCTGCTTCTGGGTCTGCCGCCTTTAACCAGTGAGCCACACTACTCCGCAAGGGGGATAGTTCTCGGTGGACAGGGGACAGTAGAGAAGCCGGCTGGCCTTGCTTTGACCAGATCCATAAATTCAGTTTATGATAGTTGTTTGAAAAGATGTAGAGGCTAGGTTAGCCTATCCTGGTAGGAAACTTGTGGAAATGGGTTGATGTTCATGGTTTTCCTTTGCTCTGAACAGGAGTCCAACATGTCTGCTTTGGTTGTGTAATGATTAGCCAGTTTGTCAGTAAATCCTCGAGAAATGGAGTTAGTTCCTTCTGTGCATTTAGGTTTGTGAAATTCAGTCCGAATTTTATAAAAAATTCTTCCTTGCACATTTAGCATTTTTAATTCTGTTTGAATAGCACCATTTTTAGCATTTTTGATTGTTGACTTGTATAAATTCTGTTAAGTTTGTGAAGGTGAAGTTTGTCTTGATTGCTATTTGTTTTGACACAGGTGCTTTGCAGCTTTGCAATGTGTTGTTTTATTTTACGTATTTCTGTATTCATCCAAGGTGCTTGTTTTGTTGTGTCTTGTTTTGTTGTGTTTAGTGGTATTAGTATATCAAAAGCTTCCTGGGGTTACTGATAGAGTTTTTGAACAGACTTTATTGTGTCTAAGTCTATGTTGGATGTTACTTGTGTTTCTAAGTATTCAAAATTGAGTTTGCTCCACGGTCAATACCTGTTTGCATGAAAGGTGGACTCAGGTGTGGTGATTTGTGTTGTTTTGTATTAGAAAGGTACCAGATGGTACTCCATCCAGGTGACTGGAGTAATCCTTTGAAAGGTAACTAGTTCTGGATTTGCAAAAATGACATTTAGGATGTGTCCAGTGATGTGTGTGGGATTGTGGACGGTCTGATGTAGGTTCAGATTGTGTCTAGGCCAGTGATGATAGTTCTTGGATTGGGCATATTGAGTTTGTCAAACCATATATTTAGGTTACCAAGGATGCATTGGTTGGAGTGTAGTGTCATAAGGTATGAAACTGTGTCTAGAAATGTGTCTGTGAATGCTGCAGTGTTAGGTGGTGGTCTGTAAAGAAGGAGGAAGTTACAGAAGGAAGTTGGTGAAGGGTTACAGCTTGTGATGAGGGCCTTACAACCATGTGTGGAAACATTGTGGGTTTTGTTAAGATTTATTGTTTCTTGAAATTCAGCAGTCAGTCTTCCTCCTCTTTTGCCTGTGCATTTTGTGTGACAGTTTATAGCCTGGAGGAATAGCGTCATGCAACAGAGGAGCCATGTCATCTCCCAACCATGATTCAGTTATGTAGATTAAGACAGGTTGTGTGTCAGTGAATAGGTGGTAGATGTGGTGCTTGTTTTTAGAGAGTGACAGAGCTTTTATTAGTCGGCAGTCTAGAGATTTTGTTTTGGTGATGATGTGACTTTATTTTGTAGAAGAGTGTGTAGTATTCTATGAACTAGTAGCAAGTGCGTTATTAGAGTTGGTATTAACTGTATCGGAATAGCAATACTGCTGTTTGTCTATACTGTGATCCTCATCCAGCAGGATTGGAAGGCATTTTGTTGGATCTGTGTGTATAAGTGGTGGAGATGGCAGTTAACAGTTAGTTAGTGGGCTGTTATGTATCAATTATGTATTGCACTATGTATGCATGGTGTCTTACCTGTCCTTTACACATAAGCCTCCCACAATGACACAGTCAGACTGGTCTTTGGAGCAAGAAAATATTACCATATCTCTATCCAGCTGCAAATATATTGGCTTGTCAGAAAATTAAAAGATATTTAAAAAATTCAACAAGTTCTACAAACAACAATCCCAATATTCAACATACCAACAGAACTAGCTCATATTGTATGGCCCAGTGAAAATAGTGAGAAGTTAACCCCACTGTCATCACGGTTTCCAGATTTACGTTCACTAGAAGACTTCACCTCAGTAAGTAGCAAGTACATGGTATGCTTTTCTTCAAACTCATAGGAACAAATGACGCTAAAGGTCAGATATTGTCATTCATGAAAGCATACCCTATTATCACCATACATCTCTGAAACGGCCCCATCCATACTTCATCCATTGCATCTCATTGACGCAATACCAACTAAATGCCTTAAAATCCATAAAAGCTATACTATATGTGTCATACATTGATAGTTGGACGTGCGGGTTGTTGAACACAATGGGAGATGAAAGGAAGAGCAGGCAGTCAGTCAGTGAGCTAGAAAGATTGATAGATCGGCCAACACAGGCAGCCAGACAGTGAGATGGAAAGATGGATAGATGGATGGATGGATAGATAGATAGATAGATAGATAGATAGATAGATAGATAGATAGATAGATAGATAGATAGATAGATAGATAGATAGATAGATAGATAGATAGATAGATAGGTAGATAGATAGATACCTGCAGTGAGTCTGTGAAATCAGAAAAATATTAACAAAGGATTTTTATTATGCCCATCCAATCAAATACCCTGGCTGGATTTAGAGAAACAATTTTATTCACCAAATGCCTAATTTTAGCAGAGTGGGTTGTGGCTGATAGTCATAGAGGTGGATTGTGGCGAGGGAGGGGTGGGAGGTGGAGCTGCTGAGCACATCTTGATTGCTTGATTGGCAAACCATGATTCACATCGCTGGGAGTAGCTCGAGAATCTATTTTTAGATGTACAGATCACTCCTATTGTAAATGGTTTTGAAAATCATAAGCAGCAGCTTCAATCATGAGCAGATGGCCGCAGGAAGCCACCGAGTATTAGACATGCACAGCACGTGTCAGCTGCCCATTAGTGTGCTGTGCAGGCGCATTTTTAAAGGAATCAAGAGCAACCCCATTCCTTTTAGATAAATCAATCAGAAAGGTGTTCCTGTCATCCGAACATACCTGATGACTCTGAATGCCAATGAGGTGATCGGTGGTGCGCAGGATCCCAGACCTTTGCTCTTCATATTACAACCACCCGCTTTCATATAATATTCTAATTTCCGACTAATGGGGAACTTGTGGATAATGCTGCATGGTGTTCATACACATACAATGACAAGCAGGAGCACAGAGTCTCACATGCTTTTCCTTGCAGAACTGCATTTGAGAGTGACAAATTCATCACCCGGGGAATGTCTTCTGTATTAACCTGCCTTTTAAGTGTACGGCAGTCACAAGCAGAGATGGTGTCATCATTATGTGCACATATGTGGCTTGAAGTGTGCGCCGGCGCCTATGGTAGCCTGCCACCATGAAGAATATTTTATCACAGCCGCGGCAGCCAGCGTCTGTTCACTGCAGAATGAATAATGCTGTTCCTCCTTCCCACCTTGGCAATTTGCAAATGGTTTTGGGGAGTGTTATGACTGCGAGATTGGAGGGAACGCGTCTTTCCTGCTGTCTTTTGCTGATTACTGCAGGGTTCATGCATTATTGCACCTCCCACCTCTTCCTATGTGTGGTTTGAAATGATGTATGTGAGAAAGTGTTACTGGGAAAAAAAGGCACCAAACCGCTTCAGTTCCCTTTTAAGAACACCTAAAGCAAGGGATGTCTTTTCTAATCTGCCACATGGTTTTAAGTAAAACATATTGGGGTGCGCTTTGCATAGACCTGGAACTATTAGTATAGACACAAATTATTTACATATTCCTCCTTTCTGGCTCTTTTCCTCTGACTGTACCACATAAAAGCCACTCTGGGATAAAGAAAAAAAATCAGATAATGGTTTAATAATGTGGGCGCAGTGGTTGTGTGCGAAGTGTAATGTGTTTTAATGGATAGTTGTGAATTCAGTGACGTGGGGTCATTCCATAAGTGTTTTTTCTTCTCTGACTGCACTGCAAAATGGCATCAGACCCTTCCTCTTCACATCCAGACATCAAGCCTGTCAGGTGATGGTGAACTTTTCGACTGACCTTGTGGTTACTTTGGCATGCAACTAGGTTAGCTTGATGATTGGCAGCTGTCTTAGTTTGACATCTTTTAATGGACTTAGCAAGATCACTCAGAGCCTGCTCATTGACACAGGAGAAACCTTTGTGAGACCTTCACACACTGTAATGCTCTGGGCTGGTTCAGTCAAGACATGACAATAACATCTTCGGTGAGGTTTGTGTTAAATATTACATACATTCCCCCATTCATGAAAATGACTGCCCTTTTTTTTACATTATCATCTACATGTTTTTTTCAAAATACACTTCTTTTGTTCTTATGATAATTTTTTTGCATGGAAAAGCTCAGCATCCTGTTGTCTATCTGGCCAAGGGAATCTAAGATAAAAGCTGATTTAAACTGCCTCTTTTCTTGCAGTTGAAAACATCAACATACAACGGGTAAACTAGACATGAGATCCACAAAGTAGTCAGCTGAACAGATTGCTTCAAATTACATTTTTCAAGGACAGGCAAAATCTTAGCAGCAGCTGATTTAGCTTCTGAAAAATTACCTTTTTCTCCATAATCAATAATTATTCTAGCAATAAAATAGAAAATACCACACTAGAGTTTATATTTAATATTTTTAGTTGTATTATTTTTACTGCGGCCATTGAAATTGGCCGTGCAAATAAACTACTACACTGTATTTGTGCTACAGAGTGGATGATGATTTAACAAGTGACACATGATGGAGAAGGCGGGGTAAGGCCCACCAGGTGCACCCCGTCTCTAGAGAGCTTCCTTCTTCGTTGGATCCTTCAGAGCATCTCCCTAAGTGCGCGACATTCACCACCACAACGAGAAGCCACGGTACATCTTCATTGTCTTGACTAATAGGTCCATCACAGCTGGATAGATTTGTGGTTAGGTAATCCAATTATAAAATTAATCTAGTTCTGATTGTTCAGTACTAAAACCAGCGGAGGAGATTCAGTGATTTCGGTGCTCTGCTCGTTTTTTATAGATGCTCTTTGGAAGGTTAATCTCTCTCTTTTAAACATTTGCCAAGCTTTGGAGTAAAGGGTGCGTTATGAAGGAGCTCCACAAGATCTTAAGAAGTAAAGGAAGCATTTAGTGAAAGGAAAAAAGGCCTTTCTCTTGGCCCTATCATTATGTCATTTAAATGCGGACATACAGTTCATAGCAAAATCAGAAAATCCATTATTGCTACAGAAGTAGTACTCCCCCATAAGCCACGGGTTATTTATCAGTTTGTCATACCCATAATTCTAAGGCTTCACAATCTAATTTACCCCTATGGAACACAATTATTGTTGCGGTGACACACTATGTGGGGTGGGACTTCTCGTGGACGGGACGCAGCCTCCCCTGCTGCACAGGGAGATTTGGGAATAGGTGGCGAAGCGCAGCATTGAAGGCAGTAATTTTCTGCCCAATTGGCCTGCAGGTGTTATTGCCATAGAGTAAGCCTTGATGCCCACCTGCCCCCTTTATTTGGTTATTGAATCAGGATGGGAAAGGATCATCATATATCAATATCATGTATTGTGCTTTCAGGTTTGTCCCTTGAGGCAGTGGGGTGTATAAAACAACAGTTGAAGGAAAGTTAGGTTTAACTTTGTTGTTAATTTTAATGCGGTCAGAAATACACAAAGATGGTTTTGAGATAGTGTAGCCCATATACAATGAGTGGATGGGCTTGCTAGAGATTCTGAAACAATGCTAGAGCTAGGATAGGAAAATGCTGGCAGTAGTCATGCAGTGAGTGCTCACCCTTGCAGGAGGAAAACTGGGTCCATGTGAGGAAAAAGACCAGTAAATAGTAGGAAGCACTTGTCAAGTGAATTGCCTGTTTTTCCAGGTAATTGAGAGTTCCAAATTAGCAGAGTTTACTGCCACTTCGACTTGCAGTTAAAACCCTTCGCCAAGCTTTTCACTCCAGTTTTATTACAGATAAGTCACCACTAAGGTAGGCCGTAGGTAGCCCATAGAGCAGGGTGCTGTGTAAGTAAAAGGTAGGAGTTGTACTGTTACATTTTGAATGTCCTGGTATTGACAAACAACTAAATTGGTTGTTTCACTACTGTGAGGCCTGTTTCTCTCATAGATTAGCATTGAGATTTCCTTAGAACACTTTTATGTTGTAATTCCTCATCAGGAAAGAGTAGCTGAATCATGTTTTATATGTTTGGAATGGTAATGATAAATCCTTTTAATGGTAAAGTTGGATTTAACATTACTATTTTAAAAATGCCTTGTAGAAAGTGGCCATTTCTCTGCTGTTACTGCTCTGTGTGCCTTGCAGTCTGTCTACAATACAACTGAGTTGAGAGGTAGATGACCCAGAAATTGCCCGTCCTTGAATATTGGGTGCATTTCAAATGTTCAGATGACCTTCAAAACGGGAAACAAGGTGACCCTTTAAAATGTAGTCCACAGAAAAATAATGGACAGAGCTCAATAGCTATATATTACATTGACTTCGGATTCCAATATCAGCAAGAAGATTTGTGGTACTAAGTAGATGCAGAATACTTTTTATTCTTTTAGAGTATAGGGTTCCCAGACCGGAACCACAGTGCATCAGACACAGCCAACATGTGTTTCTCCCCCTCTCATCGCTCAGGCTTTGGGCTTTCTCAAGGCTCGTAGCGTGAAGCATCACAGACAGGGTAAGATAGAATAGGGTTATTTTTAAGGAAGAAAAAGGAAATAAAGAAAACGGCAGAGACCAGAGGAAAAGAGAAAAAGGATAAAAGGAGAGAAAAGTGAATTTGACATAGAAATTTAAATATATGAAAATGTTTACCATATTATACATAAAACCAACCAAGGTTAGCAAGAGAAAAAGCAAGAAAATAGTTATTTTGAGCTCAAATCAGTATGAAATGTACATATCAAGATTATTTGTAGAAGAGTGATGTGGAGCCTAATACATAAAGGCACCAGGTGCAACAGTTTCCAACATATGGCCCCAAGAAGATAGGTGCAGAGTTTACCAAATTGACATAGTACATAATGTTAGCAGGACAAAAAGTCGCAAAATACATATCATCATATTGGTAGTGTAATAGGTGAAAGTAAATAATGATACAAGTCCTATAGTACATCAAGGATTCAGTAAAAGGTCAGTATAAGGGTCAGAAAATTAGTATGAGGAAAATTGTAAGATTTTTACACAGATAGGCACATGGGCAAGTATGACCATATCAACCCAAAAAGTCATTGTAGTAAATGAAAAGTCGTGCTTAGGAGTATTAATCATTAAAAGGTAGTAAGGTACTGGGCAGTTGTGTGATCTTTCATGTGTAATGCCCCAATGTGGATAGCAGGCAAAGCACTAGTGCACAGTGGAGAACTCCAAAGTGTGTACTGCATGTCCAGAAGCAGTCCAAGTGAAGAATTGGGGTCCTCGGTCCCAAAGGCAGGAAAAGGTGCCCTAGCCTGTAAACCAGGGGTATGTTATAAGAATATATCAAGTATTATATTAGGACAGAACTAAGAGAATGCTTGGAACAAACATAGATGGCACAAAAAGGATCATGATGCAAGGTGGTGAGATGGTGTCGCCAATTCATATTGTGCATAGGAATCTGCTATTAGTATTTGTCATACATTGCTATGGGACATCAGGTGGTGAAATGACAAGCCCAAAGGAGGGATGTACCCAACACAGGAGGTGGAAACAACATGCTGTGTTGAAGGTGGAAGTAATTGTAAGTACTGCCAGAGACTGTAGGGGGCTAGGTGGAAAGGCAGGAATGCTGGGATTGGTACTCCTTGTGCAAACATTATTTTCATTGATGAAAAGAGTCTTGGCAGGCAAGGAGTGGTCAGAGGACTAGTTAGCCCAGAATTGCAAGGTCAGGAAAAATATTTATGTTGGGGGGGGGGGGAGGAATAATGATGGATAAAGTTAAGTCAGATTTAAATGTACCATTGGTATAAGAGTAAAAGTGAAGGGAAAGGGTGGCTGATAACTTTGGATGTATTCCAGTGTAGCGCAACCTCAAGTAACCTCTAAGCATTTTTTGCTTCTAAGCATTACTTTTTGATTTAGTCTTTAAAAATTCGTAACTCCGGTTCTACCTATTGGATTTTTGTAATTTTGGTCTTGTTTTACTCATACAAATATAATCTATTTAATAAAACCTGTGTGGAGTATTTCTGTGGCATTTTCATTGTGCACAACGCAGCACAAATGAAAACAGCAACAACAAGGAGAAATTAAAAACTGTTGCTTGCTGTGCAAGGGTAAGGCCAAGATTTCTCTTGTCTTAATTTCTGCACAACCCCTTATTTATGCCACTGTCGTAAATATGGGCCAGCATCAAAATCACTGGGTGTTGCGGTTGAACGCCCATCACAACACCCATTGCCTGCACTTTTCACATGAAGTATAGCGTGAAATGGTACCTCATTTACAAAGCAGCGTTAAGCCATGTTAAGTGGCTTAACGATGCCTTAAAATTAAGGCAGAGTCCCTATCTTCACCACAAAAAAGATGTTGTGATGGGGATAGAGGCTTGTAAATATGCCCTGAAGTGTCTTTAAAACCTTGTCTTAGAGATGAAGAATGACCCTTTTGCCTCTTATCTTGATGTTCTAAGTGATGTTTTAGTTCTATTGGCAGTATTCCAGCGTGGGTTTGAGGTTTGAGTGTTCCAGAGTTAACACCATGTTTGATGTCCTTAATGTGACCTCATGGAAGTGGAAAGGTTTTTATTTGCAGGCTTGCTAGTAATTTGTCTGTGTATTACCTTTCACTGGATTGCACAGTTCTCTCCTATTGTCAGCCTCTCCTGTGAAGGGTACAGTCTGTCTTGATTGTTGGACTTCCACTACCCCCTACTATTGTGATTGGTTATGTCATATCTGGAAATGCAAACTGGCTCCTCGTTGACATATGTACTCTTAAAATAAACTTCTGTCATAAGTCTGACTGCATGGTTGCCCAACTTATCGCAGTTGGAGTTGAGGATTCATTTTTCCCAACGGTAGCTTATGTGTAACACATTCATTTTTTTACTAAAAAAATAAATAAATTGAGGTCTCCGGTTACAGCCATGCACAGCCCGGGGTACCCAACGGAGAAAGCGGTGCCTCATGTACAGAGCTGCTGCCAGGTGAGGTGATGTTCCTTACTCGTAATTGACTGGTTGACTAGTACACCATGAGCCTCCATCAGAGATTTTGTGTGGTGTAAGTTGTATTGGTTCCATTTTTTTTTTGGTACACCCATTTTTGAGTACACATAACGCAGTAGCACTTAACATCTAGGTCCTGAAGAACGCTAGTCACTTGTTAGGTCATGAAGCATGTCACTTCAGTGAGTGATGGGATTCCGTCCTTTAAGTTAGGACTTCCTGTGTAGATCAAGTTTCCGGTGCACTATTGGCACACATGTCACCATAGTTGTAGGTGGCGTTCCTAGACCCTCAGACTTTTTTGTTGTGTATATGTAGATTGGGGGATACAGTCCGTGTTGGTTTTTAAACCTTTTCCCTAGGACCCTCCCATCCTGGTTTGTATTGTTGTTCATAATATATACATATATACTTATATTAAAAGGTGTTATACTTACTTGCAAAATACCTACATTTTCATTGTACAGGCATACATTGTAAAGGCATATGTGTGGTAAAATTCTGCATGGTAAAAACATGCGATGTAATGTCATATGGGTTGTTAAGGATGCTTTGTAAAAGCACACCTTGAAATAGTATGCATGGTTCCATCATACAACCTAGAATTACATATGGGGGAACAGGACGGCATAAGTAAATCCACTGCTTTTAAAGGTTTACGCGTACAACTACCCCCAACCACAACCCAGTATTTGTAAAGCACAAACTAATCACCCCTTAGGGTCTTAAAGCACTGGGGATGGTTAGGAAGATTAAGCGAGCTATTGCCCAGAGTCACATGATGCTGGACTAACCTGCTGCCAGCGCCGGGGATCTAACCGTGGGCCACGCATTCCCGAATTAGCTGCCCTCGCCACTGCAGCACACCTCTTCCTTCCTATGTGTATTCTTTATGCGTGGAGTTTGGCTATGTGTGTTTGTATATATATTATATTATATTATATATATATTACCTACCGGAGATAGCCAATAGGTAGTTATACTTAAGACCACCTTTTACCGTAAACAAGGTGTTTTTCGTTTTGCTAATAACTTTGGCAAAATTTGACAAACTGCCACACATTTTTCAAAACTAGTGTACCAGTTACTTTATATGCTATTTGGAAAGTTTCAGGGTGATTGGTCTAGCGGGTGCCGAAGAGAAGGGGGGTTCCAAATCACTTTTCCCCCATGCAATATCTATGGGGATTTTGCATTTTTTTAGCACTACTACAGAACGGAATTACACCAATTTGGCAGAAAAATCTTGGGCCAAAAAGAAATCGTTTGTAATTTGGTGTAAATTTGTTTGGTAAATTGGAATTTGTTAAAGAAAGGAATGTATAGATATCTGGGGATGTAGAACCTCTGTGGATCCATGGGCAGGTACCCATGGGTACCTGTGGATCCAAAGTCTAATTAGAAAAAATGTTGATGTTTTACCCACACAACCATACACATTCAGTATTTATATTTATAGTTGTACTAATCTGAAGAAAATATATTTCATGCTGTTAAGTAGCTAGGCCGCAAGTTATAGTTTCCTAACATAAGTATAACTATAACTGCTGAACCGAACATCAACGGATATTTATATATATATATATATATATATATATATATATATACAGTTCCACATCCTTTGCAAAAGTGCCGGGACACCAGGACAACGGTGCAAACCAGGGGCAAAGGTAACCCTGTGTATAGATTCAGGCTCACAGCGTGTAGCCGCAGCTACGCAAATGCACTCTCCTCGATAGGCAAAGATCACTCCCAATCCTTTTAACGCATTCCAATATTATTTATTTCATCAGATGCAGCATCGTGATAATAAACACGGAAACAACCCCAGCGCGTTTCGGCGACATCCTCGCCTTGGTCACTCGAACAGTTCCTTTTTAGCCTCAAAAACTCCCCATATTCCCAGCAGTGGGTTTTCTGTACAAGGAGGTATATATCTTCCAATCCTTGACAGATACCTTCAGGTCTAGATAACTGACTGCAGTGGTACTGATTTCTCCCGAGAAATGAAGATTAACTTCATTGTTGTTTAAAATTCCTATATATTCCTTCTTTCTTCATTTCTCGGGAGAAATCAGTACCACTGCAGTCAGTTATCTAGACCTGAAGGTATCTGTCAAGGATGGGAAGATATATACCTCCTTGTACAGAAAACCCACTGCTGGGAATAGTATTCTGCACGCGGACAGCGGGCACCCTCAAAAGCTCAAAGACAGTATCCCCTATGGGGAGTTTTTGAGGCTAAAAAGGAACTGTTCGAGTGAGGAAGACTATGACATAGCTCTGAAAGGGAGCATAGAACGCTTTCAGGCAAGAGGATACATGACAACACTGTTAGAGAGTACACGAAGAAAAGTTCAAAATCTCAAAAGAGAAGATCTGTTAAAGAAAAAAGAGAAGACTACAAAAGACACAGGAAAATTCAGAATGATCACCACTTTCTCCAAGGAGTCCAACACTATAAGGAATATTCTGAGGAGAAACTGGCATATACTTAAAACAGATGCCGTTATCGCTTCAGATATTCCTATCCATCCCCTAGTGACCTTTAGAAAAGCTCGTTCCCTTAAAGACAACTTGGTGTCCAGTCATCTAGATAAGTCCCCATCCAAAACCCAAAACACCCTCAAGGAAATGAAAGGATTCTTTCCCTGCGGGAAATGCAAAGCTTGTGTAGCAAGCAAAAGAGTAAGATCATATAAGATAGAGGGCATGAAGCAAAACAAACAGATTAACAAATTCATGACCTGCCAAACCAGCTTTGCAGTATATTGTCTTGTGTGCCCCTGCGGACTAAAGTACGTGGGAAGCACCATCAATATGGTTAAATTGAGGATATTGGAGCACATGCGGGCTATAAAAAATAAGGACTTCAGCTATCCTGTAGCACGACACTTCTCTATCAAACACAATAGCAATAGGGACCTGTTGCAGTATTATTGTTTGGATTATTTACCATCAAATATTAGAGGGGGAGATCGTTTGCTTAAGCTGAGGAGGCTGGAGTCACGTTACATTATTGATCTGGGAACCAAGATACCGAAAGGGCTGAACAGTGGGGAGGAGTTGGCCATCCATTTGAATAAATGAAACACTGTGATATCTGAGAATGATCTGTGAGGCACTGTCCGCAACTATTTCGCTTTTTAACATATCGCTCGAGCCGATACACGGCATAATTCTATGTGGGTAATACAGGACCAGCAGCCTTTGTAGAAGGCTGCATTGCCGATCCACGGCTAAATTATAACTCCATGAATATCATTTAAATTGATGAACTGTGTTAATGTTGAAATGTAACATAACTGTAGTTTCAAACCGATATCCTAAACTGGGCTCTGTTGTGAAATCATATAATTGTTAACCAGTATTCACTGTGTTAAAATGGCGCCCACGTTAAACACAATGACGCCGAGTCCGTCCTCTATTCCCACAAAAGACACGTGACATGCAATGTTTTTAATAAAATATGGCCGCCAGTATTTTGTTTAGACTTTACGACACTGACGAAGGATGTAAATCCGAAACGCGTTTGTCTTGAATAAACTGCTGCTGAGCTACAGAATCCTCGTGAGTGCTATTTCTTTCCTGAAGGATAAAAGGAAATTTGCGAGCTGGGATTTATATCGCGGTACGCCACCGCGTTTCTGCACCCGACCAAGAAGTGCCCCGCCTATGGCGTGTGGAGGAGCGAGATATATATATATATATATATATATATATATATATATATATATATATATATATATATTAGTTATTACTTTCCACTCATCAGGAATGTGTATTAGTGCATTAACCAACATTGCATTAGTTTCAATTTTCTAGCAAGACATTTTCTGAGCTGCTCTAGAAATCTTTCTAAGCGTTATGAACAGAGGAGATATTAGTTGCTCTGTGTGTGTTATGATTTCATAGCATATCATACCTTGTGGAATGAAAGCTGTATTTGGTTTGCTATTGTGTATTAATATCATGCCTGATACAGAATTCTGAAATGGGAGACTTTAATGCGTGGGTAGATATACATGGTTCTCTAAGGCAATTGACCACCTTGACAGTGTGCCCTTCTCTCAGCATCAACGTAATGGTGACCAGTCCAACACACACAGCTGGGTACATACTGAACCTCATATTCACAAATTACTATATACTCTCCAACTTACCACTGCACACCACGGTGTGTTAAGGTCACTTCTTCATCTCCATCAATACAGTAGTGTAACAATAGCCCCGCTGCCCCTGTGATGCGGGGGGGGTGCCGGAGCCCCATATGGAGCGCTCGCCCGCACTGTACATGGGCAGGCCTGAGAGCTCTTGACTGGGTCCCAAGTATGGGACCCAGTCAATGCCCTTTACAAGGAGGTCCCGCAAGTTCAGTTAAGCTACTGCATCAATCATTCAAATTTAGGCAAAAAAGGGCTCATTTGCAAAACACACTCAAGAGCTGTCCAATCAGTTGTTATAAATATTCAATGTCTATCAGGAACTGATCAACCAAAATGTTCTAAAACGTGATTACTGCAGACAAGACATCTTTCAGATTACACAGATCTGAATCACATCCGAATGACTAACAAATAGGATTCCACCCTTCACAGGGCAGAAGAACCACTTTGACTGATCGGAGTGGAAGACTTTCTACAGTTCATGGATGAGGATAATACATTTCTGTTCTACTCTTAGACCTTTCAACCACCTACAATGCTGTTAACCATATAATACCATGAACAGGTTTGACCAGCGTGCAGGTATATTCAGAGCTATACTGCAATGGGTCCCGCCAATACTTACTAATTGAAGCCAAAAATTCAGGATTTGCTTATTTGTGTCATAACACATGCAAACTGCCATTGCAGGTCTCTTTAGAAATCATCCCTCTTGTGCCTTCTGTTCAGCAGTTATTTATGTCTTCACCACGCTAAGCTCCACAAGCAGTATTTCAATATATATAGTTATGACACTTCCAGTGGGCATTGGGCAAAAGAACCATTCAAAATACATTGTGCTTGGACTGAATGAAGTTGAGCTTCATTTGCCTGATAGGAACAAAGATCAAGATCACAGTTAGCAGGGACACCAAATCTAACTCACTGCCATTGAATGGCCCACATTCCTTAGAAACCGACCTGCCACCTCAGAAGTAAGTTACTTGAGATCCTTTTTGATAGTGGACGCTCAGTTGCTTCCCACATCCATGATGTGGCACATAGTGTAAAGATGAAGCTTTCTCTCATTCATATAACCTTTCTATTCCTACACACAGACCGCAGAGTCAGCTTGATGAGAGCCCTTGTGTGGAATATTTTGACTTCTGCAATTATATCTCTCCTTTGCCATCCCCAAAAAACACAACCTCCAAAATGTTTAAAGTCAGGCAGGGAGACTATGCAATAGGCTCTGTAACTGAGGCCACATCAAACCAACCCTTAAAGAACTCACCTGTCTCCCTGACACTTCCAGGATAAAAGTTAAGTTATTATGCACACTCCATAAAGTATACTAGTACAAAGCCCCTGGGACACTGCAAAAATGTTTACCTTATTTTTCTCCAATTACAGTCCTTTATTAAATGTCCAGCTCTATGATCAATACAAAAAGAACAATTGATGGATGGAATGCTGAACAACGTCGAACACTCCCCCCCAGTCCGAGATCTAGGCCTAAATCCATTGTTTCTTTTTCTCACTACTTCTTTCCAGTTTGGACCCAGTCACATGCAGATAGGTCTAAATTAAACAATGGATTTTTTGGCATTTGCAACCCTGAGTGGGTTGGGTATGCCCAGATATGGGCCCTGTGGTCACCATGCCACTGGATTTAGGCTATCCTGGCTGATGAAAGGGATTTTTGTGCATTTGTCACTCTGAGTGGGACGGGCATGCCCAGGCATGGGTCACAGGGTCACCAGGCCTCTAGATTCAGGCTATCCTGGCTGATGAGGGGTGATACCCCAAAACCCATCCTAGGATGTTGTTTCCAGCCCAGGGAGGACGGGGTCGAGCAGTTCAGGCTGTACTGTTCTAATGGGGAGCAGGGTCAAGACTGATTTACGTATTGCTGGGTCTAAACTGGAATGGTCTGGTGATCAAAAAAAATATGAATTTGGGCCCAGATCTCTGATTGAGGTTGAGTGTTTTTCATTGTTCAGCATTCTGTCCATCAAATGCTCTTTTTGCATTTGTCACACGGAATGGGACAGATGTGCACAGACCTCATTCCTGTGCTTGCCAAGCCTCTGGATTCAGGCTATCCTAGCTGATCAGGGGTGATACCCTGAAACCAGCCCTAAGATGTTTGTTTCTGGTCCAGGGAGGACCTGGCCTGCCCATTTTCATGGTCTGTTCCCATGGGGAGCTGGGTCAAGGCTGATTTGCATTTGGACAGTCCCAACTGGAATGGCGTGGTGACAAAAAAAACATTGGATTTAGGCCCAGATCTCTGACAGGGTGTGAGTGTTTAACATTGTTCAGAATTCTGTCCATTAATTGTTCTCTTTGCCCAATTGTAGGGTCAAGCAACTACCATGAATAAAGGTGAAACACAGAGGATGCTCTTTAGGCATAAAAGAACCTGGACTCTGGAATGCATTTAAACCTAAATTTGAGGTCTGATCCACAGTTCTAGAAGCATTTGAAAACAAAACTATTAAATCTTGTCTTTAACTGAATTAAATACAAAACAGTGGTCACAATTGATTAGTTTTTAGGCATGGTTAATTACCTATCAGCCTTACCTCTGAACCTGATTTCAATCTTGGTGAATGGGATACTCTGTCTCACATATGACGAATACCCTGTCTGCCATATTACAAATTATATAGGATATAAAGGAACTTGTAATATCGCGAACGGGATATCCGTCACATTTGTGACAGAGTATTCCATCAGCCAAGATTGTAATCATGCCCTCAGACTCCCTGACATACTATAGAGCTCTTTTACCTCTCTGACAATTTGTGAATTATCGGAAAGGAGACATACAGAACTTTATACAACTTTTTAATGACCAAATACAACAAAAATCTACATTTTCACGGCTTTTACTGTGCAGCATTCATATAATTCCTTGGTCGAAGTATAGAATCAATTTAGGAATAAATATGCCCTAAATTTTACATTCTAGAGATAGGGCAAATCAGAATGTGTTCTGTGTAATATGGAGGAATGAGGACAGAGGCTGATTCTATTTTTAAGGAGTCAAAACTCTAAAGTAACAATATTCTAGAAAATGTATAACTTGGAGGGTTTTGTTTCATAACGGAAGTGGGTTTTCCCATTCTCTTGTAAAGCTTTCAAATTTTCTGTGGTCAGGCACTGCTAGCTCATGAAGTCCTTATTTCTTTCTTCGCTTGTTGGGACTCCTAATTTTGCTTTTATATTCAGAAAAGCAGGCCTAGCCCAAGACTACAAAGAAATATCAAGGACTGAGTGCACTGTTCAATCCTCTTCTCAGACAAATTGAGAGAACTGGATCCTTCTCAGAATGTTTTTGTCCTCAGGCTGTCCAAAATAGCTGTGTAACAGAAGGCACTGTGTAATGTGAGCTGTCCCTATTTTCCAATTTGCTTACTGTGTTCTTGCGGATTTTGTTGAGCTGCCAGACATGCATCAGTGGTTACTGGTCAACTGTGGGCCTCTAAAGTGGTACAAGCTAGCCATACTGATTAAAGGAAATTGGGGCAGCTTAGTCTTTGGCCACCACGTACCCACTAGCATCTCTGCAGCTCCTGGTTTGCCTAAGCTGGGCGGGTGGGCAGCTGGAAACTGCATGCATTGCTTACCATTTCTTCCTGTTGTATCTATTGCTTCTACCGGTTTCTAACCTGGTTCCTTTCCTTCACTGGGGAGCTAGCAGAGGGAGATGGAGGTGAGCTCACAAAACACAGTGACGTAAAGAATAGGTAGTAGTGTGACATTACCACTCAATTATAACAAATGATTTCCAGTTAAGAAAGAAGTAAAGCCAGAATGCACCTGCAATCTATACTACTATAATAAAGGAAGAACTTTCAGCCTTTGAGGCGGGTAAACTCGGGAACCACAGCGCCAATCCACACACCCGATACACCGTTGGAATCGTCAGGGTGTGTAGATGGTTATAGGCTATATAAATTTAAAAAATAAACGTTATTTAAAAAATGTACAGTAAAAAAAATGTAGTCCCTCCGAAGAAGCACCGGGCGCGACGTGCGTGCTCAGGTCATGAGTGCGGGGAGGAGCGGCGTCCAGGAGCGTGACGAGGAGCGGCGGAAATGGCGCGGGGGAGGAGTGGTGACATGAGGAGCAGCAGACAGGCCAGCGGCGGTGCGAGCAGCGGACAGGCTGGAGAAGCGGTGGCTGAGGTAAGAGAGCGGAGGACATGGCGAGGGGAGGAGCGGTGACGTGAGGATCAGCGGACAGGCCAGTGGCGGTGCGAGCAGCGTACAGGTGGGAGGAGCGGGGGCTGAGGTAAGGGGACCCATGTCAGGGCAGGCGGGGGATGGGCGGGGGACGGGGTAGGCGGGGGACGGGCCGGGCGGGGGCCCGGACTGCTGGACAATGTCGGGGCGGGCGGGGGTCGGGGAAGCCTGTAGCTCCCGGACAAGGTCGGGACGGGCTGCTAGAAAGAAAATAAAACACATGCATTTATAGGGAAGTAACTGCCTCACTCTTATTATTAATTGATTAAGATGCGGAATCGCTTAATAATAAATTTGCAACAGTAAAGAAAGGATTTAGTTAACTAGATTCTAGTCTAACATATCTAAAGCGCATACTTTGAGGTATGGAAATGATAGAGAACTATAGGGACTTAAAATGAAATTCTGAAGAAAACAATTAATATTATACTGAAATAACGTTTGGCAGAAAATTTTATGTAGGTGCTACACTCCAAAACTACGGTGCCCTATTAATGGTTTTTTTAAAAAAAAAAGCCTATTTAATTGTTCATTTCCCTGGCATTTATGAATTCATTCTACCCCTTGTCCCTCTTTGGGGGTTGAGCTCGGCTTCTTCATTTCTCCCGCTCATCAATACAAAACTGATTTAGAGCTGAGCTGCATAACAATAAGCATTTCGGAGCCGGGCTTGACACTTGCCTTGTAATTAAGGCCTTGATGGTTGTGTGTTGATGGCAAATGAAAGAACATGGCTTTGTTCTCAATTCCAGAGGCTTGATTGCTGGTTCTCGTTCTCACCTGAATTCGACCCATTCTGCATTGTGCACATGATTGCTAGAGTGTGAGTAATTGCGGCACTGGCAGATGACATTTTCATGAAGCACACTCTGCACGGCTCCAGAGGGAATGTGTAGAATTTATGGCTGGGGAAGCTCATCAAACATGGATTTAGGAAATGCCTGTGTGAAAAATGGGAGCCCAGACCAGATATCTGAGCTTCTCTTTTGACATTTGCTTTTACACGAAGGGCCATTGCCTGCAACCTGTGCAGCTGTATGCATGAAATTATTTTTTTCGCTAGGAGCTTCTATTACAGATATTCACTGACTTTGGACTGCATTTGTATCATTTATTTAAATACATACCCTTATTACACCCGGTGCACTATAGAGGAGGGGCCTTACGTGTCCGTAATTACAACACTAAGGGCCATATGTATCAAGCCAAATTGACTTCGCAAACGCTGAAATTCGCAGAAATGCAATTTTGACAAATGGTATGTATCAAGGAAATCTGCTTTGAAAATTAAAGGAATCGCAAAATTTGCGATTCCTTATTTTGCGATTGCATTTAAGGAATCGCAAATTTTGCGATTCCTTAAATGCAATGTAAGAAGCCAAAAAAATTTGCAAATTGGCAGTAAGGAATCGCAAATTACCACCAACTTCTAGTTGCGAATTCCTTTAAAAATGCATATTTTTGCATTTTTCAAAGTGCCATGTGACGCACATACATGCCCTTAGGCATGTATGTGCGCCACATGTGCACCCATGCATATTTCAGGGGTGCAACAGGGTGTCCTTTGGACACCCCTGCACCCTTGAAATTATTCTCAATTTGCGATTAGCAAATTGCGAATTATTTCTCATTCATTCCTATGGGCCTCCAGGCCCATAGAAATGAATGGGAAAGTATTCCTTAATTGCGATTCGCAATTTGCTAATCGCAATTAAGGAATTCTAAGGAATCGCAAAAAAAATTGATTTTGTACATACATACCCATTTGCGATTCTCAAATAGCGATTCCTTAAAAATCGCTATTTGAGAATCGCAAATGGGTATCTTGATACATATGGCCCAAATGATTGTTTCTTCATTTCAGTGTGTGGAGCCTACGTCTTTTACTCATACATTCGTATTCTTTCTCTGAACCCCCTTCGCATAACGGTTCCCACTTTGTTAGATTGCAGTCTGTTTGAAAGAACGTTTTGTTCACACTGTGCGATTAGTCCAACGAAGTAAAAAATAGCTTGTGACTTTGTGCTGCTTACTCGTAGGCCACATTGAACAAACACCCAAACCCCACTTCTCCCGCCAATACCTTAATATGTCCAAGTTCCCTCTTCCTGTAGCATTGTTGGTCCTCTGTCTCTCAAGCAACTTTATGTTGTTCAATGTTTCCTTGTATGACGTCCAACGCATGTTCAATCATATTTTTAGATGCTATCGCCTAATGTTGGCAATAAAGCGGTGTAGTAACATTATTGCCTCAGGTGTGCTATATACAAAAATATTCCTTGCAGTACTGCACCATCCCAGCTTGATCCAGCTTTGACAGCCGTGCAGGCGAACAAGACAATATGCCAATAGGGTTAGTGGTGGAACCATTCGTATTTAAATGCTGAATTTGTAAAAACATAAAGACAGGGGTCCCAAACCTTTTCTCAGAAGCCCGCCATCAGTACATGCAGAATGCCAGTGTTACTTAGTCTTGATTCCACCTCGTATATCTTTCTTCCGCCACTCTATATTCTTGTCTCTTTATCCCACTCCTGCAGACTCCATTTTATCCCTTTCTTACTATTTCTTATCTTTCTTCCCCTTCTAGCTCCCTTTTCAACCTTTTTCTCACCTGATCTGGGTGAACCTGATGATGAAAATAAGAGGCGGTCCCCAAAAATGAGTACCAGTGCCCTCCACCTGCAGCTACCTTTCAGGAAATAAAAAGCATTGTTCGGTCTTCAATTTTATTTTAAATACACTTCACTCTTCTCCCAATAACGTGTGGATGAGGGATTATTTCTGTATCAGTGATCGTATTTCCATTGGAGATTGGTATTAAGAAAAAAGTAAAATCCTGTTCTTTTGTAAACTACTCAATTGTTACATTGAATGATTTGGCAATAGATAAAGTGAACATACCCATCATCCATATACCCATCACATTTCTTGTTCAACAGGTATTGGTACTGTATGGACTTTAGCATATTAAAACATCGTATACAAATTTTATGCCTCACATTCATAATACTAAACTGTAGGAAACATGAAACACCTTAGAAGATTTTAATGTAATATTCTGCAGTTTAAGATTTTTAGCAACCCTGCTCCCTTGATCAACCAACTGTGATTATTTTACCTCTTCATACCTAAGCTCATCTTAAATATCCCATGATGCAAATAAAGAGGATAGGAGGGTTCTCTTGATTCTCAATAAACCATGTGGCTGAAATCTCAACTCTCTTTCCTTGAAAGACCTGTCACATCAAGGAGAAACTAACCTTTGATGATCAGCAACATAAATGGAACAGGAATCTGTTTCTCCATGTGAATTGACTTGTTTGCCCAGATTCTGATTAGAAGGAATGATGCAAGATAAACAAAAATACTTCAATTTTCCTGCTACATCATCCTACTAAAGTATCCACACTGAAGAACAACGCTAGAGCATAAACTGTTGATTCATTAGAGTGACATAGCTCGTCTTTTCAAAAACATGCCTGTAGAAATGTTGAAGGAAACCTCAACAGAAGGTGCATTCTAGCAGACCGGTGTGTCCCCTGAAAATTGAATCAGCAATATCAAGGGGAGGTAATATCCAGGGCAAAATATTGAAAATGGAATATCGACAGGTAAGTAAGTCTAGATTTTCTATACATAACTCCACATATATGGATACCTACACAGTACAAATATCGTCAAGGTTTGTAGATGTGGAGTTAGGAATAGTAAATCTCTACTTCCATATATGCATTTGACTTTCAATATATTGACCCTTTATATTCTGTCCTTGATATTATTGTGGCATGATATTGTTGGTTTGAAAATGCAATAGTACAATTGCAGACTGAGGGTGAACATCAGGGTGGCTTTACCTCTCAATGCTTTGTGGCTGCCTAGACTAAAAAACAGATTGTTTTATGCCATCTGAGAAGGAAGCTTTGTGAATGCTGGATTCCAGTGGGTGAAAATTAAATAATATGAACCAATTATAGCTTTGCACGATTACTTTAACTCATCAGAATGATTTTCACATGAAGGCACAATTAAATCAGTGGCATAGCAAGGTCAGGTGGTACCTAATGCGGAACATTTCTTGTCACCCCGCCCACATTTAAGTTATTAAAATAAGGAAAAAAAGATAGTTACACATATTTTTGCCATTTTGTCACCCCTTTCAGCACCATTCTGTCGCCCCCCTCAGTGATGACACCTGGGGCAGCCCGCATCCCACTGCACCACTCTTCCTTCGCCACTGGATTACATTTTGGTGGTGTAAGGACTTAGTCTGTGACTCATCAAGAAGTTGCTGCTTTGGACTAAGTTAAGACTCTATGTTTACTCAGAACCCAATTTACTTAGAATTTAGGGCCATATGTATCAAGCCAATTTTGAATCGCAAAGGCCGAAATTCGCAGAATTTCGGCCTTTGCGACTCACAAACGGCCGTTTTGCACGTTTTGGAATGTATGAAACATTCCCAAAATAAGGAATTGCAAACTTGTGCGATTCCTTATTTTGCCATAGCATTTAGGGAATCGCAAATTTGCGATTCCTTAAATGCTATGTATGTAGCAATTTTAGCTTGCGAATTTTGTTTCAGAATTCGCAAATTACCACCAACTTTCAGTTGATGGTAACTTGCGAATTCTTCCAGAAATGCACAAATTAGCTTTTTTAAAGGTGGCATATGATGCACACACATGCCAATAGAGCATGTATGCGCGCCATATGCACACACATGTTCTTTTCAGGGGTGCAGCAGGGTGTCTTTGAGACACCCCTGCACCCTTGCAATAATTCTCAAATTGCGATTAGCAAATTGCGAATTCGCAAATTGAGAATTATTTTGCATTCATTCCTATGGGCCTCCTGGCCCATAGGAATGCATTGGAAATTATTCCTTAATTGCGAATTCGCAAAATGCGAATTCACAAATGAGGAAGCTTAAGGAATCGCAAATAAAAAGCGATTTTGTTCATACATACCATTTTGCATTTCCTAAATAGCGATTCCTTAAAATTCGCTATTTAGGAAATGCAAAATAGTATGATGATACATATGGCCCTTAGTGTTCACTTACATTTTGCTCCTGTTCCTTGAAACACCTGCAAAGGCAAGATGAAAATACTTCTACTAAGAACATGCATCGGCCTCCAAATCTGAAAGGCAACATTTAATGTATTATGCTATATTAGGTAGCTCTCAACATAACAGATGTGCAGTTAAACAAATTTGATGTGCCGTATTACTACAAAAATACAGCTTAGCAGAATAGTCTGTTTTTCACTCTTTCCACGTTTGGCATTTCCACACACATTGAGGATACAGAAGTAATTAAACTACGACATGCTCCTAGCACTGTTTGTAATCATTTCTCTTTGTGTACCCTTATTTTTTTTATGTTAAAGTTGTTAGATTTCATTTTGTATTCTCACCAAGCAAAAAAGCAGTTGAATTAATCAGGAGCCACGGGTTGGTGAATAACTATTGGAAGTTCTGACATTGGCTTTATTGTAAAGTAAATATGAAGTGACAGTGGAGATATCTAATAGTAAATCATAGTTTGGGTGAGTAAATGCTTAATATTCTTTTCTAGTAGAACTTCTCCTCTTTTTTTTAATAATTAGGGGTGGGCAAAATGTTCAGTTCCGCTTGTGGAATTGGCAGAAAGTTTGTCACTTAGCGTTACTCTTTAATGCGGAGTTCTTGCCAATTTCCAGCAAATGCTGCATGGTGGAATTGTTCCCCTGCAAGGCTCCATAATGTGAGCTGGCAAGTGTGAGCAAGATTTGGTATTCCCTAGCATGATTGCCTAATACGGGCAGATACTGTTTTTTGTAGTGGTCTCGGCCAGATGGTTGCCATTCGAGTAGATCTGCTGATGTTCGAGTAGATTTTCTACTCGAGCGGCAGCAAAATCAACTCAAATGGCAATGCACTCTTGCACAATGCCATTCACACTGACTTTCAGCGCTGCTTGGGCAACTGGTGCTAAATAGCAGTGTGGGCAGTGCAAGCTGCATATTTTCCTGCCCGTTGGCAGATTTCCACAGAATCTTGTGGATTTTTAATGTAGCTCCTCAGAATTTCGCAGTGAATCCCCGCAAGTTCCGCCCATCCCTAATAATAGTGTGAGACCAGACCAGTCGAGATATACGAGTTTATTTTGCCTCTGCAACACATTTAAATATTGAACAATTTACAGTGCACACTAGTACAGTTTCCAGAGTTCAAGGGCCTGTAAACATTGAAGTCATTGAGTGCTATTGCACCAGGTTTGTCTTCCTTTGTAGTGAGCATACAATAGTTTTACTCAAAGATTATAGCAACTTAAGCTAGAGGTTATCCTTTGCACACACTGTGGCAAATAGTAAGGCAAATAGTATGCAGAGGAATAATTATTGGACTGACATTGAAGATCACAGCAAATAGACCCAGTTGAAACATTAGTCTCCAAGCCTTTATCTTAGGTCAGGAAAAATAATTAGCTCAAAGAAACTGTTTTGACCCCAATTTGACAACATTGGCTAAGGAAATGCTTTCAACATGATAGTGAAAAGGGTGGGCTACTGGCTTTCCCCTCTCCCATTGACAGTCCAAAATGGCATAAATATGACAGATGTATCATTAAAGAACACAATATTATCAATCACATTTTATAAACTTAAAACATCTGAAGTGCCCCTTCACCAAAACAGTTTGATTTTTGAAAAAGTGTTTACATTTTCATTCCAATACTATTGACCATGAATGAATTCACAAGTTCAGGTTGATACTATTAGTGACATCATAAGTTATGTTATCAATGAAGTAATTTAGCATAACATGAGTGATGTAATATAGGAGGTCATAAGCAGTGCATTGCAGGTGCACAAGTCATAGTTAGAGCATTAAATTATACCATTTGAACTTCAGTGCTGATGGTCTAGCTTGATAGTGCAGCTGTCACCAGACAAATATGTGAGCACCACCAGGAGAGTGGCTTTGACTCCACCCACATGGTGGAAGTCAGGAGTACGTTTTGATTAGTTAGAAGCTGTGTGCTTCCACAAAAACGTTCTTGCCACCTACTCAGCTATGATCATTTTGTTTACTTATCCAGCTGCCTGAGCTTGCACTTTCAGGGGCATACACATGATATTGCAAAGCAATTAAAGTGTCTTAGATGAGTAGATAACATACTGTGTTTTTCTCTAGCATATTCACAGGTAGGAGGAAAGCAGTGATTAACCTTCATGGAAAGCAACCATCGGCATGATTGGTGAGCAGGCAAATTTATGGCTGATGCCATAGCTCTGGCCTGTTTATTATGAAGAGTTATTACAAAGGCAGTACACTTGGCTTATTTACTATGAAAAGCATGTGGTAAAGCCAGTAGACCTTTAACAGTGGACTGTTGTTTCATTATGTTACAGCCCAAATAAAGGTGTTTGGTTACATGTAAAGTCATGGATTAGCGTCATAGGCAAGGCTTATAGTCTTGGTCATCCACTGTTACAAACACTGGGAGTAGATTATACTGTGATGATTTTTGCTAGGCCCTTATTAGAGGGGCTGTATATTGTTTTGCGAAAAGTAATTTTATACATATTTGTAATTTTATAATTGTATGCATGATGGCTGCCAGCTTCTGCACTCTTCTTTACCAGCTTCTGTAGAACTGGGTTTGGATACAGCTTCAAGCCACTGGTGAAGTGTACAGGCCTTATCATTTCACTGGAGAAAGGTATATTAGTTTCCCTATGTGTGATCTGTTTGTAATGAAACGTTATCACAAAGCCAGTAGGCCTTACTTACTTATTCTGAAAAGTACATGTTAAAAAAACTGTTTTTAGGGATAGATTATCATTACACTATGCTAAAGTCTATAGGCATTTTTTTTTAAATTTTATTTTGTTTTATTTTAGCTGTTTTATAACGCGCTCTGTTACTACCAGAGTATCCTGGCGCGAAAGAAGAAACACAAGCAAGTGGCCAAAGGAAACAGAAGAAATTTAAAATAGCCTAATAAGCAAATCTAAAAAGATGAGTTTTCAGTGCCTTCATAAAAGGTACAAAATTCTGAATTGATCTTAAAAACAAAGGCAGAGTGTTCCAGGCCGAAGCCGCAAGGACAACAAGTGACTGGCCTCCAGGGCGCACTCGCCGAAAGCGGGGTACACTCAGCAAATTACAATCAGCTGAGCGTAGAGATCGAGTGGGGGTGTAGCGGCTAAATCTTTTCTTCAGATACGAAGGACCAGGGTCATTGACTGCTTTAAATGCTAGTTTCAGAATTTTAAAAGTAATCCTTTGTGTTACTGGTAGCCAGTGTAGTTCTTTCAGATGGATTTGTACACTCTCTCTACTGGGCACATTGCAAAGAAGTTTCGCCGTCGCATTCTGGATGATCTGTAATCTGGTGACTAGGAAGGCTGGTGTTCCACTAAGAAGAGAGTTGGCATAGTCGAGCTGTGATAGTATTAAAGCCCTCGCAACCGATTCTCTTGCCAAAGAAGGGAGATATGGAAAGAACTTTCTCATAGACTTGAGAGATCCAAAGCACACCCCTGTAAGTTTCTTTATGTGTGCCTCAAACCTCAGATCCTCCCCAAACCATACTCCCAAATTCTTTGCAGGGATGGTGACTGAGCTTGGCTGGGGAAAATCCAGAGGCCACAAGAGTTCTCTAAAATTAGGCGGAAATTGGCCATACAACAAAATTTCGGTTTTGTCTTCGTTGCATTTCAGCTGTGCCGCTGCTAACCAATTGAAAACCGAAGAAAGACAGGAACAAATAATCTCAGTGTCTAGTGCTGTATCAGGCCATGTAAATAAAAGTTGCGGATCATCTGCGTACGCTATAATTTTGGCCCCCATGTGTTCAGCCATCACTATAAGCGGGGTAAGATAGACATTAAAAAGCAGGGGGCTCAATGTAGACCCCTGGGGTACCCCGGTAGTAAGAGGCTTGGCCGAGGAAGAAAAAGGTGGAATCCAAACCTGCTGGGACCTGTCGGACAAAAAAGATTTCACCCATTCCAGTGCTGAGCCCAACACACCAATCTCAGCCAATCAGGTCAGCAGGAGAGAGTGCGGGACAGTGTTAAACATGAAATGAAATGAAATCAATTTGTACTTGTAAAGCACACTTATACCCCAACATGGGGTTTCCTGGCGCTGAACGGATACCGCTGTGGAACCCTTCCTGGCTTTTCCCTGTGAAATGTCCACTCCTGGGCACCCCCAAGGTGAAGCCAGGCATCCCAGCGCTGTTGGGGCCGTTGTCATCAAACATCAAACATCAACTTATAAAAGTATATACGGCCTAGCCTTACTGGTTAAGGGCCGAACCCTACATAGTTTAGAAGTCTGTAGGAAGGCATTTGTAACATGAAACCTTGCAGATTACTGTAGCAGGCAAGAGTTTTGGTGCTGATGACCCACAAACCATTGTGATAGCCGATTTGCACTATGGTAATCCTCATTAGGATATATTAGCGGGGATTTTCAATTGTTTTGACAGCTGTATTTTGTTGATGCTGTAATTTATTACAGTATACCTGATGGTTGCTTTGTGGGAAGGCTTCTGAACCAACACATTAAGCCAGTGTTGTTTATGATGACATGCCAATGATTATAGGCTTGTTCGTTTACAATCATATATCACAATAAAGGTAGTAGGTCTGGCATTTTGATTGTGGAAATCATATGTTACAGTCATTAGGCATTTAAGTGTAGATTGTTATTACTCTATTTAAAGCCTGCAGACAGGTATTTTGCTACATTGAATCACACAGATTACCGGTGTAGGAAAGCATTTTGTTGCTGGTTATCCCCTCTGAAAAATAGTGGGTATAGAAGATTTGTATTGTTGAAATTCTTGCTAGGCCTTTTTAGGAAAGATGGTATTTCACTTTATCAAGTGTTATTTTGTATACTATGTAATTCATTAAAGTATGCCTGATTGTTGACTCCTGTTCTGAGCTTATGCTCAGAACAGGAGGCCTCAGTTAGTTATGGTGATAAGTCATAGATACAAGCTACAAGCCTTTGGGTCCACTCCTTTCAACTATTAGTCTGCCAGAGTGTCATTTACATTCTGCTTCCATCCATTACAGCGAACTGCATGGGGTAGTGGTTCTGTCTGCATTAGGCATTGGCTCATTTGGTGAGTGATGACATTTTCTGATCACATGTGTATATCCATCTGAAAAATGATGTGCTTTTGCACATGGCTCTTTTGTCAGTCCTTTAGTTTTAAATGTTCTCCTTTTATAGTTCCCTGTTCTTTTTTATGCTTCTCCTCTTTTTCATTTATTTTTTCTTAAACAGATCTGACAGTTCTCAATGCAGTGGAAATGGGTTGACTGCTTGCCACTCATTTCATTTTCATTGCATCACATTCCTCACCGACACTTTTTCTAAACCAGGAGATCATTATAGAATGGTGTTTCATAGTGTATCATTGTTTTACCCTTCCAAGAGGGTCAACGCATTGATTCCAAATGTGGCTCCATGCTTGAACTTTAAAACAATCATAGACTATTTACAATAACTTTATAAGATGGATATGGCCTGTTATGTTTTGTTCAGGCAAACTTATGCCCAACGTGTTTAAATGAAGCAAGTTTTCTCTTTTATACGAGTATCCTTTTAAGTTATCTTGCATACGTTGTTGAATTTATGTGTGTTATACTGCGGTTATGTTATAGAGTGAAAGGAAGGATGCGTCATTGGATTAGTGAATGGGTGCATAAGGGCAAAGGTGAGCAAAAGAGTGCATCTATGAAGACTTATTGTGTGTCTACAACCATCAGTGACACACAAGGCACTTCTATTCAACAAGCCAGAAACATACTGTCATTATCAATGCTTGTATTTGCTTTTCAACCATTAGTTCCTATCTAATTTAAAAACCTAATTATAATGTCAGTTTAATTTTTGTTTTTTATTGAGTATACATATATATATGTAGATGTTTGGATGGATATTGTGTAGAAGTTTCTTTTCTGTTGGCATTCAATTATTAGTAAACAGTGTTGAGCCTATCTGGGTGATGTAATTCTATATTTCTGTGACTCTTAGTTCACGAACTGGATGTAGAATGTGTTCACAAGGCGATGTCTGAGAGCTAGGCTCAGAATTTCAAGGATTGAACTAATTTCTAGGTGTTGGTCTGTGAACGACTGTCACATTGTTAGCTGTAAGCTTTACGTAGATTCTAGTGCAACTGGACAGTCGAACAGGAGGTCAACGCTGTGTTATTTGCATCTCAAAGTAAGGAATGAAGAATAAAAACCATAACCCTGGTTTCTCATACTCATCTCTTAAGAGATGAAGACCCTGATTTACTACAGCTTTGGACTAGCTACCGTGGTGTTGTGCAGTCCACTTGTCCAAGTAAAAGAAAGTGATAATGCACAAGCCATATTTCTAGGAGGTAATTGTGCATGTTTAGCCTACACTTTACCCACATGTGTGCTGAAGTCTTGAACATTTCATTTGGCAAAGGACTTGTTAGGTGGCTTGATCTGCTCATAATGGAGGCATACCCACTAGCACTCGCCACTGCTCCTTCCTCTGAACCTGGTCTACCACTAGTGATGCCACAAGGGAGACAGCGGTCACTCCTGCACCACATTGCTGTGCTCCATGTATAAATATACAGGCAACTTCAGCAGGCATCTTTTCCTCCATCAAAAGGAGGGAACACCGTAGTGTTGGTTGTTCATGAAATGCAGCTTTTACTTCTACTACCCATAGGTCCCCTTTGTGAATGAGGGTGCATGTGTTTTCCATGGTGCCGGGCTGCAAAATATGGTAGAAAAACTACCAATGCGATGTGCAAGGCCGATTTAAAAATCAGGTAAATGGAGAACTGTTCCAGAGAAGGCAATCTTTATAATTCAGTGAACAGGGCATTATCTTGAAGTTCATATCCACTCAGGCATTTTTCCATTAATAACAGCTTCCGTCCCCTAGCCCTTGGAAGCCCTACACCATCACACCTCTGAGTTGTCTAACATGAGTAGGTTTCTCCTATCCAGTCCTTCCCTTGTTCTTTGTGGAGTTGGTAAGGCAATTAAATGTCAAGCAGTTGATAGTTCAATAATCTGCCATCAATGTGGCAATACTTTCACGTCTGATCACATGTGTACGAGCTAGTATGGAAGAATCAATGCCCCTCTCGCTTCGAGGATGAATTTAGGAGCCAGATGGAAGCGTGTATGAGATTATAAATGTTTACGTGAACTGGAAAATGACTCATTGACAAGCCTCCAGTTGCTCCACTCTCTAAGTGAGCATCCCATGCAAGTGATGAGGAGGCTGTGACATATCCCAGTCAGAAGCATCGAGCATGACTGTTGCAAAAGAGAGTGGTTTTCACATCTAAAAACACATGCTGTTATCAAGCAGGCAGGATCCGCCAGCACTTCAGAGCAAGGGTTTAGTGATGCACCCTCTATACCAGCTTGAGCGGGGGTGTCAAGTGGACGGTTTAACACGAATTTTATGGCTCCCCTTAACATTTACATGTTACTCCAAAGGTCACAGGGCAGAAGCAGAGCTAATAAATGACAAAAAGACACAGTTTTGGGTGGGGCAGAGCAAGCAAACATGATTACAGAGAAAAAGTGGAATGATGAGAAGAGCAAAGAAAATGTAAGGATGAACAAATGACGTGAGAGTGTAAAAGAAGGGAGGAAAAAAGAATGCAACGCAGGAAAGAAAGATAGAGGGTAAGTAGGTTTTAAGGAACAAAGGAAAATTGGACAGAAAGAAAGAAAATGAAATGAGAAAACAGAAAGGATGAGGGAAAGAAAGGAAACTTTACATCAAGTACCACTTCTGGTGAATGCTCTCGAAACAATCAGGTTCACATGCTTCAATCACGCTGTAGCAGCCGTACAGTTCAAAGTGAAGAGTATTGTATTTTTCTGGCTACTCCTTTGTTTCAGACCCTGGTTATGAGGTATCTGGGCAATCTGCAAGACACAGTATCTTCAGAGCGAGCACACACTGCCTTTTCTCTTTGTGAATTTTATCAGGTCAGTGCTATTTTCATGAGAGCAGGCCCGCAGATTCATCATTGTCATGTTTTGCGAGTCCTTAATAGCGATTTTTAAGGAATCGCTATTAAAGACTCGCAAAACGGGATTCATGTAGAAATCGCAATATTTATTGCGATTTCTACAGCTTCCTTATTTATGATTCGCTAATTGCTAATCGCAAATAAGGAATGACTCCCCATTCATTCCTATGGGCCTAAAGGCCCATAGGAATGAATGGGGAGTCATTCCTTATTTGCGATTAGCAATAAGCGAATCGCAAATAAGGAAGCGATTTCAAGGGTGCCAGGGTGTCCAAAGGACACCCTGTAGCACTCCTGAAATGGCAATGTACACTGGGGTTGCGCACACACATGTCCAAAGGACATGTGTGTGTAACATACAACTTAGAAAAATGCACTAAAGTGCATTTTTCTAAGTTTTCGCTATTTACCAAGTAGTTAGACTTCGCGGTAAATAGCGGCCCCAGATTACGAATTCGCAATTTTAATATGGTTCATGAATTGCATTTAAGGAATCTCAAATTGAGATTCCTTAAATGCAATTATTCGCAATTTAGCGATTTTTAAAATTGCGATTTTTGCATTTGGGATGATGAATCCCAAATGCAAAAATAGCACTCGTAAAGGGCCAGATTCTCAGAATCTGGCCCTTTGCGAGCCGATTTCGGCTTGATGAATCTGGCTATTAATAAATATAATGTACAGGTCTTGATAACCCAAAACCTGACTGCGCTTCCTATGTAAATACGATGTAATTAGTAACATGGCAATAAAAAGTCGAGAAGAGGCATGCGTGAAATATAGTTTTCCTTTTATGTCAGATAGGTTCTGAGACCCCACTAAATATCTGTGGTGGCAGGTAGAGGACGGGGGTTGCGGGGCAGGGGGGTTGAAAAATATAAAATAAAAACACTTAGCTTTTCCACCGCCTCTCCTCCATCTCTGCTTCGCTTCTCTTCCTGACTCCGGTCTGGAAGAAGCTGCAGGAAGCACCTGGAAATGCAGGCTCCCCTGAGCCAATCACAATGCTGTAATGCAGTGTTGTGATTGGTCTGAGCACCGTGGATAGGCGCTCTGATGGGGAAAGGGAGCCTGTGCATATTCCCCACCAGGCTGTGCATTACATTCTGGTGGGGAATATGCAATGTGTGCATAAATGTTTGGCTGCCCAAGACGGCTGGCCAAGCAGTAAGGGCACTTAAGTGTGCCCAAACCACTCCTTATCCCTGAGTCACCAGCCCCGCCTGCCCTAACCCAGCCCAGCGTAGCGAAAAATAAAATGATAATAATGTTATTAATATTTTATTTTTCCCTTTTTCACAGCTCAAACAACAGTGGGGCAATGCTCATCCACCTTAGCGGAAGAGCAGCCACTGCTAAATATATAGTTTGCGATTCGCGTAATGCATGGGAAGAGTAATTGTTTAAAAGCATGTCGTACTTTGTTGTAGTATATGTTGAATAGTACATTTTGTATGCTCAATAAAATTGTGATTGGGCAGACAAAAATGGCGCCATTGAATGTAGTGGAAAATGTTTATACCAAAGCAATGTCAAAAAAATGTTAGATCACTTTTTCTACCAAGAACATTCGAATCAAAGTGATGCTTATGGGCAACTCTCCAAACAGTGCAAGTATAGGAGGAAGTGGTCTATGCCTGATTTTTTGGCATAGACATGTACATTACAAGTGGTAATACTGAAAATATTTCATAGATCTGGCCCTCTTGACCTACTTAGACATCCCTTTAAAGAAACATATTTTACATTCTGGAGCATATAGCATGTGTTATTATTATTATTATTATTTTATTAACTGTTCAATTAATTAAAATCATTACAGTAAAAAAGCATAAAACTGGTAAAAGAGAAATTAATCACACTTAAAACTATGAGGCTGTCGGATAAAAAAAAATGTGTTCAAGTATTATATCCCCTCTCTGCTTGCAACCACTTGGACCGCCAGTGCCGGGTCTTTATCATAAGTCCTTGCACAGAGTTTCTTAGACAGCTGCGTAGGCCTTAGTGGTTTTCTGCTACAACAGTCTGTGGATCGTTCTCAAGGTCATTTCCATTTTGAGCCATTGATGTAGTGCGGTCTCTGTAGGACGGGTGCATTGTCCCCTTGTTATACCTCGCTGGTGGCCCTGGTTTATTTGTGTTCGTTTGCTGCCTTTAAAGCCATTCAAATCAGATGAATGAATTTCCCAAGACTCACCAAGGCCATCATGGTTGTTCTAGAGAAGCACAAGGATGATGCTTCGTGGCATGTTTTAATTCCCTTGGTGATGCAGACTGGGTGGAAAAGTCTACGACGTTCGTTCATGAGGGAGGGGCTGCAGCATAAAAGGTGAATCAGCATATAGCATATGACATCTGTTGAATTCCCCCTCTATTGTGGTACTTGGTAGTCCCTCTTTGTATCCTACGTCTATATATCTCAGAGGGAAATTAAAGGATTTCCCTATTTCACCCTCATACTAGACATGTCACTAAATTGCTTCAGTGTGTCTGTGGCTCAGTCCAGCCATTACCTGACATCCTTTAAATTGCTCAGATCATTGTCTGTGTACAATGAAATGGTATGTGTTTTTCCTGAAACCTTTTGTGTCCCACACTTCTAAATATGCATGTGTATGGGTCCATTGCCAAAGCAAACAGTAATGGAGATGGGCATATCAGGATCCCCTCTCAGTGGGGCATTAATCTAAGACCTGTGGCAATTCTAACAGTGGAATCAAAAGCCACAATATTATATTCTGTCCCATGTACAGTTGCTTTATTATAGCTTAACCCCTTCGAAGCTAATGACGAGCTGGGCTCGTCATGGAGCTTACCTGCCCTGTGCGGATGACAAGGGTAACTCGTCATATATGATGGGCTTTCCAAATTCTCAGCGCAGAACGGGAAAACCCTTAGCAGCGAAGGTGTTAAAGGTATGTCAAATCTAGTGTGTCAAATACTTTTTCTATGTTGATGCCAATAAATGCTGGTAGCACTTCGTGGTCCTTCAAGTCCCCAGGATTTGAAACATTCTCCTAGTGTTCAAATAGGTGATTTAACCAGGTATGAATACATTTTGGTTGGCATGTATTACGGCAACAAATATTCTGGCTATTTCAGTCAGCTAGTATTTTACTCAGGGGTCTATAGCACGTGTTTAGCATGGCAATGGGGCACACCTCGGCTTAGAGAGAAAACATATTGTAGCTTTTTGTACTTTATTTGAAGTGTGCCTGAACTCAGGTCTATTAGTATACCAGGGCCAGGCGGGGGGCAGGTTACCCCTATACGCCAAGTAAAAAATCATACAGTAAGCCAACTTGCCTGATGTCTTTTCTAGTTGACGCTTCCCAATTGTCCCTGTTCTGTGATTGGTGTGTCTAGTACCGTCTGCTCGTCAGTAAGTGTTTGTCAAGGTAATTTTTTTATCGCTGCTCCTTCTGCTGAGTTCCCTCTCTTATATAAGGTTGCATAGTAATCAGTGAATACCTGACTTACCTCTGTCTGGTAATGCACTTCTATTCCTTGGCTATTGTGTGTTGCTATTATGGGCGCCCCTGGATGTCTGTACTTACCTCCTTTGTTATCAATCTTCTTTCTCTGTTGCCCTCAGGATTACACTTGCCCAAGAACCACATAATCAAGATCACTCAGCTAAACGTGTGCTTCCTTTTAGCTGAATGAAGCTGTTCATTGACATATGTGATTTTGGTGTTACCCTCTTCAGGGACCTAGCCTGGTTTTCTAACACCGCATGTTTCTCATTCCATTCCACCCGCAGCCCAGGGATGTTTATCTCTATATTAAGCACCATCTTTCAACTGCTAAACTAGATTCTCTGCCTCTTTTGCTTCAAAAAAATTATTATTTTTTCCCTAATCATTTCCCTGTATTTGTGGTTTGCCAGCGATTCAATCCTCAATCGCTATGTTTGGATGTCTGTGATAATGCTCCCCATTTTAGGTTCAGTGTTAGTAAATTATGGTCGAACAGAGTTTTGATGAGATATTCTGTATTCACCACTGTGGCGAGCAAGTGAGGGCTGCACAGGACAGAATCCTATCAGCAATGCAAGCTCATCCCAAGGAGTAAAAGGAGTATCCTCTCTCATCGATGTGTTGAACCCTCCATGCATCTATTAATGCCCAGAGTTCAGTCCACCATGTGAGCAACCTTCCCAATGCAGCAGAAGGGGGTATCAAAGGGGTGAGTGCAATGTAGCCCGGAAGACACAAGTTACACAGTTGTTGTCTCCTCCTAATAACAAAGGTAAGTATAAATGATAAATCCCTATAATGACATTTGTATAAAACCTTGGCCACCGGCTTCATTTCCTTTATTTTAGACTGGTCAGAAAAGTAAAATCTGTTGCTTTAAATGAAACCTGACATTAATCATTTAGATTTTCGTTAATCCATAGTAAATTGATTTTTAAAAGGAAGTCATATTTCACGTGTACATTTTTTTAAAAAAAATCGTTTAGCACTGAATACGTTTTGACACGTTCATTTTTAAATCCATTTCTGTCAGTGATACCGTCCTCACATGATTCAACATGATATGAGCTTTTTCTTACAAAAGATAGAACACTGCTCTAAGTCTGCAAATGAAGATGAGCGTAATACTGTGAGCTAATGGTCACCTAGGCGATTACCCATGTAACAATGGAACCCAATGGAGGGTGGTATATGGATATTTATATTGTATCCTTGCTCTTAAGTCTCTTTTTAGGGGCTCTTTCAAGTTCAACCACCAGGGGCCGTATTATGTATTGGCATTGTTTGCGCCCGGCGCACCTTTGAAAAAGTGCCCCGGGCGTAAACAATGCCAATATGCCCCTTTATGGTTAAAGCGCTGCCCCAGGGCAGACACAAAGTCGCGATGCCCCCTGGGCAGCTCATTCATGTGAAAACACAAAGCAGTTGCTCCGTGTTTTCAAAGTGCAGGCGGCACCCATCTGCACTTTCAAAGGAGTTTAGAGATCCCCTTGCAGCCTGCAAGGGGATGTCTGGGGGGTCCATGGGACCCTTTTTACCCACTGCAGAGGGCTACTGTCAGGAAGCGCATTGACAGTGTGCCACCTTTTAAATGGCGCACTGTCAGTGCGCCTCCTGATGGCTTCTTTGACTCTGCACAGTCATCTGTAAATGGCGCGGGCTCAGAGTCAAAGGAATTCCCTCATTTGCATAGGGCATACCCCTATGCAAATGAAGGAACACCCTTTGTTGATAGCACTGGCGCTTTAAGTGCACCAGCGCTATCGGTAGTCTTCTATAATACCAAAGTGTCCCGTGGCGCGCAAAATGGGCCCAACACCTGTTGGGCCCCCGGGGCTCCTTATGTAATACAGTCCCAGAAGTATATGCCTTGTCATTGTTTGTGGTCATGGATGTGTTGGAATGGATACATGTTTGTCTATGACTATTACCAGGGAGAGATAATGGTTGAATATTCATACCACCACACTTCTAGGACATGCAATACATCTTCTAGGATCAGTTCCTCAAGTCCCCCAAGGTTTTTGATGTCAACAAGTACACTTGCAGTTTAAAACACAAGATTGGCAAGCCGAATGTTGTTGCCCAATTGTGAATATTCCTTATTCATATATGACATGGCAATATTTTAACTCCTGGTTGCCCTGCCTCCTAGGTGTAGCGTAGGACTTCTCTATGTCAGTAGGGCTTTGAGTGGTGTATTGCTTCATGTTGCGATAAGTATGCATGTAATCCTGAGGAAGCTATCTTTTCTGAAACAAAATCGTCATTGTTGAATGTAGGCTTTATAGTAGTGTTGCTGGGTTTATGCAAGAAATGTGCCACCTCTACAATCTTATACCTGCTTTTCACTGTATCCAATAAAAATCTTTAGGAGAATCACACCTATATCCTGAGGAAATTAGGCAGATTTGGCTTCCAAACCATGAAAAATAAATATCATATGGATAGAATTTTGGTGTCCTTTCAAATCATGTAGTGTGTAAAACTAGTTGCATTTTTTCATGATCCTTATATAGTGGAGTCCTAGGAACAAAGGGTCACATTACAAAAAATTCATTATGCATTAAATCTAGTTGTATGATTTGTATTTTTACAGATATGCCGGGATATAGTTCCAAAAGTGTCGCAATGCTTCCCCCCTATCACTAGTTACATACCCAATACAACTTATGGTCAACTTTAGAGTTTGGCAGATGGGTTACTCCATCACAAATGTGACAGATATTCCGAACAGCATAATACAAGTACCATGTGATATAATGCACTTGTACTATGACAGATGGTATATCTGTCAAGTTTGTGTCAGAGAACCCCATCAGCTGAACTCAAAACCAGGCCCTGTGTCATTTTAGGCATTCCAGAATTTTCTAAGATGCAGTAAATGGTTTACTTCTATTGATCAAATCCTCTGGAAAAATATAAAAATAAAGCTGGTCCTTCACCCACACTAAGTGGCATGCTTTATCATTGGGGTCGCTCTTTGATAATGTTGCAGGCGGGTTCACCATGATCCTCAGACACAAACATTAGATATGCTTGTAAAATTGCTACTGGCCAACGTGAAATTAGCGGAGGCCTATTTGTTACCCTATGGTTATTGGCTGGTCAAATGTTTCTTTTTAGCTATGTTTATTATTCCCAAGAGGATCCATAGGAACAGCAGATCCTGGTGCTAAAGGTTTCATTTAGTTTTATTTTAATGAAATAACAAGTAATCACTTTTATTGCTGAATCCAGATTATGTCTGTTTTCAAAGGTGGTCTTCATTAAGATGTAACATTTGTGGGTATAAATGCTGTGATTAATGTCCCCATTAGAGGTGTTGTATGTAATTTGATAGGCCAAAGACATTACAGTAAGAACATGTAAAGCACTTTCGAGAGAACATTTGCATTACAAATGGATTACCTTAAACAAGGGGTGCAATGCATGGTGTATCTAGTTGAATCCAGATGACAGAAACCAAGATATAATGGGGAGAAGGGTTGAGAACATATGAACGACATAGTACTTTACAACACACAATGCATCTTGTTTTTATATCACACAAATTTACATTGCTTCGCACATTTACAATTTGAGGAACACTGTTAAGTGCTTAAATTCTAACATGTAAATTAATGTGTTATTTCGAACTGTAAAAGACAAGTACTTGATAGATGGAAACTTTATATCAATAATAGCAACATGATTTTATATAGCACTTGATACCACATTTCCACAAGATCTAAGGGTAATAGGTAATAGGTAGCATTATTACCCAATGTAGTGATACTCAATTTATAGGATGAAAGGCTGAGCTGCACATATTACGTACAATGTGACAACCATGTCTGAATGACTGTATTTAGCAATTGGTGTCTCATAGGTTCCACAATTCCTAGCTAAGTAATATTTCATTAAAACATTTGTGGCATGTTTTATCATTGGTGACGTAATCCCGTCCTGGTAAGTACTACCAGGAGGAACTCAACCGCAATGTTGAGGGGTTTCTTAATAAATGTTCACTGGATAAGTGCAGGGATCCAGAATGATAAATTTACTTTCAAGTTAAACCCAGACGATTTTTGTTTATTAAACAGATACCCTAGGTAAGATTAAAAATGACTCATTCATTCACACTTTAGTGGTATGTTCTCATCATTGTTGACCTTATCCCATCCTGGTAAGTATAAACCACCAGGAGGAACTCCGCCTCATTGTTCAGGGAGTACTTAATAAATGTTCACTGGATACGTGCAGGGATCCAGAGTGATGAAATTACCTTTGTGTTAAACCCATTTAAGATTAAAAAATGATTCATACATCCACTACCTAATGCCAACATGTTTCATCCATATTGAATGTTCTTACAGGTCAAAGGCCATCATCAGGGTTGAATTAGATCTTGCCTGGTCAGCATTTGTATTCATGCATAGAGGGCCTAAATAGGAGAGCACTCATACCTCAATTGGTTGAAAGTAGTAATTTGCGCTACCTGTGGTAAAAAAGGCATATGTGAACACACCATATATAAAAGACATATGTAAACACAACAAAAATTGATCCATTTCTTATTATTTGTAGTTGTCATATAATCCAACAGCAATTGAGTTTGTTGTGTACCAAGTATGCATTCATTTAAATGCTAGCCAGGTAGGGATCTAATAGATTTCTGATGAATCCCTTTGACTTGTATGGGAATTCAGTATGGCCAAAACATGTTGGCACTAGGCCGTGAATGTATGAGTCATTCGACTCAAAGACTTCCCCACTTCAACGTTTTTTAATTTTAACTAGGGTACCCATTTAATGAAGAAATATATTTCGGTTTAACCTGAAAGCAAGCTAATCATTCAGGATCCTTGTACATATCCAGTGAACTTTTATTAAGAACTCCCTCAATGTTAAGGTCAAGTACGTCCTGGTAGTATTTATTTGCCTGGGTAGGATAAGGTCACCAATGATGAACTATGCAACAAAAGTGTTGCTGAGTTTTCCTTATCAAGAAATCCTGTTACCTCTGGAACTGAATTGTACTACTAAATAACAATACCAACAATATTGTGGCATATTAATATTGAGGACAGAATATCGAGGGATAAAATATCAAAAGGAAAGTGCATATAGGGAAGTATAGATTTACTATTACTAGCTCCACATCTGTGTACCTTGAGGATATATGTACAATGTAGGTACCTTTATTCGGAGTTAGGTAAGGAAAATCTAGACTTACCTGTTTATATTTTAGTTTCATTATTCCGTTGTTTATTTTCTTTCCCAGCTATATTGTTCATTTGAAATTCAGGGAGCACTCCATGGGAAATTCACTTGTTCTATACAGTCATTAAGATGAGGTTGTTGTGTTATATGATCTAAAGATTCGGAGATTGCGCAACAACAATTTCGTCACAATCTGCCTGTGGTGACAAAATAGAAAAGTCGGAGTTGGCTGTACCAGGGGTTGTATTACATAAAGTGCCCCCGGAGCGCAACATGTGTTTGAGCCTGATTTGCACACCCCAGGGCTCTTTGGTATTACAGAAGAGGCTGCAATTGCGCTGGCGCACATAAAAAGCCGGGGCTGTCTTTCAGGGGCGATGTCTCATTTGCAAGGCGGCATGCCCCATGCAAATGAGAGAATCCCTTTGCCTCTGCGCCCGTGTTGTATTACCGATGTGGGCTCAGAGGTAAAGAATCCCTCCGGAGGCGCACTGACAGTGTGCCCCCTAAAAGGGGGCACACTGTCAGTGTGGTCCCTGATGGCAGCCCTCTGGCAAGGGGAAAGGGGGTCCCATGGATCCCCCAGGCATCCCCTTGCAGTCACTGACTGCACCCACCTGCTAGGGGATCTCAAATCCCCTTCAAAAGTACAGGCAGGTTTCTGTCTGCACTGTGAAAACATGGAGCAGCTGTGCTTTTCACCTGATTGCACTGCCCTGAGGGCAGTGCAAGTTTGCGGCTGCCCTTGGAGCTGCGCATTCATCGTAATAGGGTGCATTTTTATTGTTTACGCCTGAGGCACCTTTTTAAAGGTGCGCACGGTGCAAACACTGAAAATGCGCTTATTGCGTAATGTGGCCCCAGATTCGCTCTCTGATCTGTAGAACAAAGTGTAATTCAGTAATAAGTGCCCAAAACACCGGGTCAACTTGTTCGCAAAGGTGTTATTCTATTGAGTGGATACGTAAGATGTGGCACTTTTGCATATGAAGCAGGTGTATAATTAGCATTACAGTTACAAAGTACACCCACTGCGTGCTGTCTGCACTACACTCTGCACAGCAAATGTAACATACACTGCACATCCTTGGATGTCTAAAATCTGAAAGCAAAATCATAATATTTGTTTAAAAAAACAAGTCAAGGCAAACTGAAAACATGGCAATGTAATGCACATTTTGTTTACAGTTTCCTCAATCTGGCAACTTCTCATTCAAGTGAATAACAAAGAACGCTTTACTCAAATTTATTTTAAAAGAACTAGCTACAGATATTGCGACTCGAGGGGTAGTTGATGTATTTTCAAATGTAACACAGCCGAGCCTTTGACCATCTACCGGAAGGAGTACTTTAATTTCCGGTTTTGATTCTGCCTCCTCTTAGCTTCTCCGAGGGGTGCCATGATCATGCCACTGTCTGGCTATCATGCTGATACTTTTAAGGCGGTTCTGGAACACTGATTTAGAAAATGCTAGCTGTGCAGTGGCAGGCAGAACATTTTGTACACAAAGCCAAGTCCCTTGAGCTAATTAAACCCCTCTGAGGGACCTGCAGAGGTTGTGCGTTGGTTTCCAAATGAAGTGCTGCCTTCGGTTGATTATAAATAGAGACCTGAGCTGCTCTAGCACTGAGCATCTCCAAGGTAGCTCTTCCCTCGGCCCCTTCATCTCTGCCGAGATCTGAATATAATGAGGGCTTCACCGTCCACAGGCCCCATGCCTCTGTGGCCTGCCCGTTCTCTGTGGATGAGCCCGGGCTCTGGAGTTGGATCCCTTAGAAGGCTGGGCGATCGTGAGGTTTGCGGTTTCAGTGGACGAGGACGGGTCTGATGTACGCCATAGCCTGTACTTAAAACAGGACTGATGTTTTTGTATTTAGCTAAATAAAGCATATGTGTACTCTCACAAGATAAAAACCATCGACCTTTGCAATATTTTCTTATGGTTTGTAATTCACACGTTTGAAACACAGTGTTGAAAATATAGAGCTGAAGAAGGCATGGTCGACATCGTAAGTAGCGGCTCAGTTGTCCTAATTCATTTCTTAGCGGTGGTTGATGTCATAGGGCCATATTCACAAGCCCCTATTGCCATCACAACGTGACGTTGTGGTGGTGATAGGGGCCTCGCCTTATACACAAGGCAGCGTTAAGCCACTTAACGTGGTTTAACTCTGACTTGTGAATAGCGTGAATGGGTGTGTAGTGGGTGTTGTGGTCGGCATTCCACCGCAACACCCATTGATATTTACGCTGTCCCCTATTCACAAGGTCAGCATAAATGGGAGCTAACGCCAAACTTAAGACCAGGAAAACCCTGGTCTTAAGTTGGCGATACAAGGGAAAATGCTTTAAATGCTTTATTTCTCCTCTTTTATTAATTTTCCAGCACACATGGAAAATGCAAAATGCCACGGTTTGTTTATGTACAGGAAGGTGTCCCTTCCTGTACATAAACAAACCTTTTTTTTTTTTTAAATGCAGTTTTGTAGCTTACATGTGTGCTGCATGTGTGGTTCAAGGGTGCCTGTGTTGGCACTAAATTGTAAAACTTAATAACATTGCAGGGGGAAAAGAAAGGCTGCACCATGTCTTTGTGAATATGGTGCAGCCTTGCTTTCACGAAGTGGCGTCAAGCCAAGAAGGCTAACGCCTCTCTCCGCCACTTCCTTGTGAATATCCCCCATCGTTTTTTTTTTGTTCAGCTTTTTACTTGTAGTGTTCTCACTCCATCTTTGTTTTTCAATCTTCCCCTTCTCTGCCTCCATAAGATATGAGAAGGTGAGTGGCCCTCGTAGCGTTGTAACCACAAATACTATTAACCAAATGCCACGGATTAATTTTTTTCAAAGTCACACTTTACTTGTTTTTGGTAATGCTTTTTTGCAACGCAATATATTTATCCTGATTCACAAATTTACTTCGCATTTGCAAAGCTACCACAGCTGTTTTTGCAACTGTAAAGTGCTTAATCATGGTACAAAGAAAAACATGGCAAATCGCAGTCATCAATAGTGCGGACGTTTCGATACTTCACGGGTTGCAGTGGGAGCAGAGACGCAAACGCCTGCCCCTGACTCTTTGCAAACCATAAGAAAATGCACAAATGGCTTGACTTCTAAGCACACCCAAAGAACACTGAATTTCATCTTTGAGGAATGTTTTTACTTCGAATTCAGTGTTTCAGCAGCCTGTTCCTTCAATTGAAGGAAATAAATGGTAAAGGTGACTTGGTGGATATTTTGTGGACTAGGACTAAGATATAACACTTTAATCACCAGAGAATGTTAATCACAAATAAACTCCCTTCACAACTGGCATTCTCACTGCAGCAGTAAAACTCAAAGCACTATACTGACAACTTTCACCATTCCATCATATGAAATCTCAGATTTCCCCCGTAATTGTTTTCCCCTGCTTTGCCTCTTGTCTTCTCTTCCTGGGTATGCACTTAACTGTCTTGACTATGTAGATGAAAAGAAGTGGAAGGGAGTGATAGAGGGGAGAGATGAGAAAACAGAAAGATAGGTAAAGCAGGCAGAGAAATAAAGTAAGATAGAAAGGGGGCAGCATTAAAGAAATCGGCAGAGAAGAAGAAAAAGGAAGAGGTAGTAAGTAAAAAGAGATAGATAGATAAATAAGGTAGAGTGGAAGAGAGAGCTGGAGATAACGAGGATCAAATGTAGAGGCACCAGGTGGAGTATATCGAGGGATGAGGCAGAGAGAGGTAAGCTATAAAGGGAGGTGAGCTAGAAAGAGGTGGAGACAGAGAGAGGTACGTTAGACAATTAAAGGATGCAGCAAGAGAAATCTGAAGAGATGCAAGGTTGAGAGGGAGCAGTGAAGCAGAGGGGGGCAAAATGAGAAGGTGTGAATTGGAGAACTGAAGTAAGGATGTGGCGGAAAGGTAAAGATGCAGAGGCAGGTACACATAGTGGCCAACAGAGAGGTGGGCGTGTGAGAGGTAGTGAGAGGAGTATTTAGAGACGGAAGATAGAGAGAGTTGAGATAGGTAAATACAAATGTAGAGATCTTAAGATCGAGAGGATGAAGTAGAAGAGGGGAGGTGAAGTAAGGAAAGGCATGATGCTGAAAAAAGTATTCTTGAATTAAATTGTAGCCAACTGCCTGAGAGCACAAAGGATAAGGTTGGGCCGGATGGCCATGCACACTGAGCAACTGTGAAGTGAACATAACCACTGATAATTTAAAACAAGAATCTGTTTTATGTGTGCTGCTACTAGACAGAACTTCTCCTGAGCCAGTTTACCAGAGGGGCCTTTGGAAAGTGGGGTCCGGGGCCATTGCCCTCTTTGCCCGCGCTTCCAAATGCCTCTGCCCATTTTAGATATCTTTCATGTGCATGCGTAGGTTTTGGGCCTCAATGGCAGCCGACAGTACCCGTGAGCGGCTCTGAAATCAGCTCCTCTTATGTCACCTCCCCAGGATGGCACCTATTGAGGCATTGTGGAAGTAAACATCGCGAAGGAGGTCTGCAGGGCACTGTAACTCTCCATTGTTGCTCCTGCTATTGTACGCAGCAAAGCACACAGCCACGTCAATTAATATTAATGAGGCCGGCGGAGAGTGGCACACAGGGCACAGTCCTCGTGCACAGAGATGGGTTCATGAATCATCGCTGCACAAAGAACGAGGCTCCTTGCTGGAGAAAGGGAAATAGACCCGTGATTTACACCCAGCAACAATGGCATATGGCTAACAACTTCGACAATGAGACACTGGAACAGAGACTCAAGAACAGATATGGAATCAATCGAAGGGAACTCTGTAAAAGGGACATATGGAATATTGGAATTTGGATAATTACATTTTAGGAAAGAAACAGTGAGAACAACATGAGAAGAAGATTAATACACTGTTCTCATGCTGAAAAGATAACATTTAACCTGTGGCTCATTTCTTTTTTATGTTAGTGTCAAGCCGATAAGGCTTTAAGAAGTAAATGTCTTATTCAGTTAAATACTTGAAGTGATATTGTAAATGAAAATGTATTGCGATTTATATAGCGCACGTATCACCCGCAGGCATCAAGGCGCTTGCCTTGGGAACCCGTCCTGGTATTCCCCTGTGAGATAACCCCAGCAAGGTATCTACAAGGTGAAAGCCAGGCATCCCGCCACCAGGGGCCGTAGTGGAGATTAAGCAAGCTATTGCCCAGAGTCGCAGAGTGTGAACCCATGAGTCGAGTAGGCACCGGAACGAGAATTATCAAGTCCGTGGAATTTTTGAGCCCAAGACCCGCCGAGGCGGGGAATTGAACCTGGTCCAGGACCGATCTCAGCTTCCAGGTCTGCCGCCTCTAACCCCTGAGCCACACTTCTCCACATATTAAAACAGCAATATTAATTACCCTTAGCAAAGCGACCCCCGTGTTACACAGTATTTTCAATTACATCTAGGGCCATATTACCAAGGTGCCCCGGGGGCGCAATGGGCGTTTGCACCCGATTTGCAGGCCTTTGGGGCACTTTGGTGTTACGGAAGGGACTGCAGACGCTTGTGTGTCCCCTTCTGTAATACCGATAGTGCTGGCATACATAAAGCACCAGCGCTATCATCAGGGGGCATTCCCTCATTTGCATTTGTTTGTGGCCCCATGCAAATGAGGGGATCTCTTTGCCTCTGCACCAGCGCCATATTACAGGCACAAGTGCAGAGGCAAATAAGCTGTCAGGAGGTGCACTGTCAGTGTTCCCACTGATAGCAACACTCTGGAGGGGGAATAGGGGTACCCATGGATCCCCCAGCTATCCCCTTGCAGGTGGGTGCAGTCACTCAGTGTACCCGCCTGCAAGGGGATATCTAATCCCCTTTAAAAGTGCAGGTGGGTTGCCGCCTGCACTGTGAAACATGGAGGGGCTTCAAAGCAGCGACTCTATTTTACACATGAATGGGGTAGCACAAGTTTGCGGCTGCCCTGGACATCCTAATACATCACTTTTTCACTGATTGTGCCAGCCGGGCTCACCTTTTAAAAGGTGCGCCGGGTGCAATCAAGGAAATGAGCCGTATGTATTATACAGCTCATGGTGTCAAAAGGACAAAAGTTAATCAGCATTGTCCCTGACGTGACAAAAGTTAGTTCACAAACTAGAGGTGGGCAAGTCAACAACTTACTGGGAAGAGACAAGTAAGAGCCATGCCGATTGTCTGGCTTGACTTTAAGAGCCTGCGCACGAGTCAAGTCAAAATAATACCTGCCTTTTGAATCATGCAGCAAACCTCATATCGAAATATGATAAAGTTTCTCCAAAATTTCAAAAAGTGCATTTCTTTAACATGCAGAAGTGTTTCATTTTAGTACAGCAGATTATATCACGTAATTGAGAAGCATTTATTAAAGGTGATAGTTTTTAAACATTCATGTCCTGCCCTTGCCAGCAATGCCATTAGTAAGCAAAAGGCAAGTCTGTTGTCATGTGTGCTGTAGATGTAGCCTAGATTCTAAATATACATGGAGCATTATACAAGTTTATCACATCAAACACAAGAGGTTTTTGTACAGTGCACAACCTGAACTCTGGATTTGAAGGCGTTCTCATTTGTGATAATGAAGAAAACAATATTTGCTTTGGGTCACACCATTTAGTTAAGAACAGGTTCAGGTTTTCTGGTTTCATGTTGTGCTGTTCAACCGCTCGAAGGGTCTCTCTTTCTCTTTCCTATTTTACATCAAATGTTAATGATTTTTCTTTAATTGTTGGCACATGAGGTTAGAGAGAGGGTGGCGTGGGAGGGAGCCATGTGAATGTCTGGCTTGTTTGGGCGTCAGGGTCCAAGAGAAGCTTGAGCTGAGCCAGTGCCAGGGGTCTGGCTCAAAATCAAACTTTCAGTAGCTCGCCCACCTCTACCACTAAAAGAAAGTATGCAGCATAGGAAGGACCACAGCAGCAATCACCCATTGTGAAAGACAGATGTTTTAAAGCGGGCCTTTATGTAGGGAGTGTTCAGTCGTTTAACATGTTCTGTCATCCTTTGATGTGGCTATCTGGAAGGTTTAAAGTCTAGAGCCAATCTTTGACATACAACATGTATCACAACACATCACAACCAATCTTTTCTATACTTCGATTTTCATCCTTTTTATGTCAAAGTCTGATGGAAGAACATATTTGTTGGAACGTTTACAATAATATAGCGGAGATCTGATGTGTCTTATACGTAGAATTTTAAGTCATGTATGTGTTAAAGCACAGCGTGGAAGCAGAGAGGGTTCTGGAATGTACATGGCTGCCGCAGATGTCAAAGTTGTGCAGCCTGCTTTCTGCTTGAGTTGCTAGCAGCCATGAATAATGTATGTCATCAGGGGATGCCTTTACACTGCTGTGGTTACAGTCACTAGCCGTGGTGCTGAACTCAAGGCAGCGCTGAAGGGAAAAACACAGTCGAAAACGGACGAAGCAGAGCAATCTTTCGTTCACGTTTTTGAACGATATGTACGTTAAAGGAAAGCACAATGACAACTCTTTAATGTATAATACAAAATGCACTTTTAAATGCATCGTTTCTCGGTCAGATTGGGTTTTATATAGTAAAAGCCGTCATTTCAACGAATCAACCTGAACTGCCTAAATGCAACAAAGCCACACCATTAACTCTTCTGTTTATTTGTTTTATCTGTCAGTGGACGTTCACATTTCTACTTAAATGCCATACTCAGCATTTGTGTACCAAAAAGTGGAATTGCTATATAGCAAAGAGGTTACATATCTGTAGTTTGAAATATTCACAGTGTTAATTATTTTTCCCTTATTTAGGGACCAATTGGTAAATACATATAAGGTTTTACACACACAGATATATATATATATATATATATATATATATATTCACTGAAAAAACCATAGGTTATAGACCATATATAGTTAGAAATTTACATTTAAAAAACCATTGAAATTCAATGAAAAAACCATAGGTTATAGACCATATATAGTTAGGGATTTGCATTTACAAAACCTTATTTTACTCGCATAAAACCATTGAAATTCCATATATAGTTAGTTGCGCTAACTATATATCGCGCACCCGCAATCCACTGCTGATGATGTCACATATTACATCATTCATGACATGGTCAGTGACATCACTGATGACATCACTGATGACATCTCAAATGACGTCACTGATGACATCACTGGTGACATCTCAAATGACATCACTGATGACATCTCAAATGACATCACTGATGACATCTCATTTGATATTACTGATCACATCACTGATGATATCATTCATGTGATAATACGATGAACCTCTTCAGACTCTAATATAACCTTAGATACAATCAGTGTAAACAGACACTCACAGACTGTCACTCATCCATGGAGTTACTCACACACCTAGTCAGTCATGCAAAGAATGAATCACACCTCCATTTCCTCAACTATACATTTATACACACCTTACTTATTCAAACATATTCGAACACATATTTACTCTCTTATACAATCACTGATACAAGTTCTCAATGATCCATACAGCCACTCACACATTCACTGGCTCTTATGCACAGTAATTTATATATGTCAACTCTCACATGTACTGTGTTTACATATGTACTTACTTTGACATGTAGCACTGAGATATCCATTCACTCACCAATACACTCATGCACACAGTCAACCGCCCATACAGCTGTTTCCACATGCACTCTTGAGCCCATACATCTAGTGAATCAACTGCTCACACATCTATGCACAGAGTCATACACCTCCCAGCCACCCACACACACACTCAGTCTCCCATACAAATACTTGGGCAACCAATCAATAACCCATATAGTTACTCATATAGCTACTGATCAACACATGCAACAGTTTACAGAACAACAGACATAATGATGCACAAATTAAGACAGTTTAGTCACTAACCCATGCACTCAGTGAGACACATTTAATCACTCACTCATACAGTCAGTCATGCACCTACTAAATCCTTCATCCAGACACTTATACATCCACTCATTCTTCAATATGTAAGACATATTTTAACTTTACAGAAACATACAGTCACTGGATGTTGTCATCAGTGATGTCATCAGTGATGTCACTGACCATGTCATGAATGATGTAATATGTGACATCATCAGCAGTGGATTGCGGGTGCGCGATATATAGTTAGCGCAACTAACTATATATGGAATTTCAATGGTTTTATGCGAGTAAAATAAGGTTTTGTAAATGCAAATCCCTAACTATATATGGTCTATAACCTATGGTTTTTTCATTGAATTTCAATGGTTTTTTAAATGTAAATTTCTAACTATATATGGTCTATAACCTATGGTTTTTTCAGTGAATTTCATTGGTTTTTTAAAAGCTAACATCTGTAACTGTAAAATGTATTCTTCTTTAAATCTTAAAATATATTTTAGATGTTTATTAATAATTTTTTTGTAAATATTTTTTTTCCTTCGCTTCTAATTCGCGAACCGGGAAGCTTTCCGTTAGCTCATCTTGATGCCGCGACCTAGTCCGCGAACCGGTCAACGTTACGTTAGCGGAACAGTGACGCGTCGCGGAAGCGCGACATATCACGTTATCGCGTAATGCGTCTAATGACGCGTCGCGTTAGCGCTCCCGGAAGTGCTCCGGACCGCGGTCCAGAAGCGATCTGGGACGCGGCGCGCGCCGCGTAACGTAAGCGGAACAGGTCATGTGACTTGTTTATCAAACTTCTCATTGGTTCATTTCACTTTTGGTTTCCAAATGATGTATGACTAGGTCATGTGACCTAAAAATAACACTTTTCATTGGCTCAGAACTTTTGTTTTCCCCAAATCATGTAAACCCCTCCTTATTTCCTCACTCTGACTTTCATCTTGGTGAGAGAAAGACCATTTATCTGAAGATCCACAATGGCTTCCATTCTTGCTGCAGCTGGTGCACCCCCACCACCACCTCCACCTCCTCATAAGAAGAGAGGACCACCTAGACAAATTATGACTAACAGAGAGGAGGAAGATGAGGAAGAAGAAGAAGAGGAGACAGAGGAACAACAATTTGTTGATGAGTTGCCCCGGGTTTCCAAACGAAAATCCAGTTTCATATGGCAGTTTTTCACCATCCCTCCTGGAACAAAGAAAGTGAATGCAAAATATGCCACCTGCCTCATCTGTGATCACACATTGTCGAGAGGCACAGAAAAGAAGTACAGTATGGGGAACTATACAATGCATCGTCACATGAGCAGGTGGCATCCCTTGAACTACAGCCGGGCTGAGTTAAGGGATCTTGTAGACAATCCGACGGCAACTCCTGTGGCAAGATCTACATCCACATTGTCTTTGACGGGAAGAGAGGCACAAGAGACTGTGCCAAACATCCAACCTAACTTCCAGCACATAAAGTTATCTTGTGTTTACTGTGGTGAAATGCTGTCATATGGCAACATGAGTGTCAACCTCATGAACATTGCATATGAAAATCATAAATGCCCTAATGCACCCAAAAAGTAATTTTCTTTTTTTTGCTCCAGTTGAGCCGTTTTGAAAGCCTGTTTTTTGTTGTCTCCCCTCCATAAAAAAAACAAAAAAAACATAAAACAGTTCTAAAAATACAAAAAAATCAAAAAATGTTCAAAAAATAAAAAAAAAATATAAAACACCAAAAACAAAAAAAAACAGTTCTTTTCAGAACTACCTCCCCTTTCAAACAAAATTGCTAGAATGTTTATCACTCTGGCAAGCTCTATTTCTTTTGGTTCGCTTCAAGTTCGCTGACCGGTTCGCGAACTTTAAGCGAACTAAAAAAATATTTTTTTTAAAAAAAGAAGAGTTAGTATAAGGGAAGTAATCAGAGAATAATGTAAAAAGAAAGACAGCTAGAGAGAGTAAATGAGAGATAGTGTCAATGACATCATCAGCAGTGCATTGCGGGTAAAAAGAGTGGAAAACATTTACCTTATAATTCTTGTTACCTTTTTTAAATATTTTTTCATACTTTCAATCTGTAAAACAAAGAACAAACATTTCAAAAAATATTAAAACATGTATTTAAAAATTAGAAAAGACAAGGGAAAAGGTTCAAAAACAAACAGTTTTTCAACAACTTTTACATTTACAGAAGTCTCTGCTTCTCTACGTTCACTACACAATCCTAAAGATATATATTCGAAAGAAACTGTATCTTGATGTTGCTGAACTGAGGCCTATTTTGGAACATGATGTTTTTCTTGCACTGCTAATGTCTCACAATAGTGATGCAATAGCAGCGCAAAAAAGATGTAAAGCCATAAAAAAATTGTGTCTAACATTGTAAATGATTGTTTTAGGATGCAAATAAGATGTGTGCTTTCAAGAGCTTTCTTTGAGGTGAGGCCTCTTTTTTTTATAAAAAAAAAAACACTACCCAGAAGTACAGCACTCTAAGCATTAAAATTGATATTTACAGAACTCAGCTTACCCATATGTACCACACATTTCTAAATGTATATCATAAGGACAAAAAGCATAACATTAATTATACATGTTAAATGGTTTATTTTTGCTGTTCTCAGAATGTATCAAATTTCACTTAAATCAGTGACTTGAAGGTATTCATCATGTAACAGCGGGGAAAAAAAAACACAATCAAAATGACTGTGTTTAAAAAACCCATACAACCTAAGAAATCTGATTTCAAAACTTCTTAAAATTAACTTACTTTCAATGACGTCGAAGGATCTCCTATAAACAGCATCCACTCTGTTGTGCTTTAAATATTTTCAGCCCGCCACTTTCTGAAAGAAAACCTCCATCGATACGTGAAATATGTTACATAGAAAAAAAACTTCTCTCATTATATCACATGTTTCCACTAGGCCAAATCATGTTGCCGCGATTCGCAAATCTTGTAATTCTTCCAATCAAATCCCGACATTTTCTATTTTCGCAACTTTCAAAAATAAAATATTTGAGATTATTTTCACAATCCTGGACTACTAATATCTTACTCTTCTTTGTCACTCATGTTCTCCTTTTCCTATGACACTGATACTGCTTACTATGAAGCAGACTTACTTGCATCAGGTTTATATAGTTGAATTTTTAATCGAGACAGCATTGCAGACTTACATTCCCTCTACTTAAAATTTTGGTTTTAAAAACACCAGGTAAGAATTTTTAAGGTCAAACGGCAATTTTTTTTTGAACGTTACAACAGAATCATTACAGAATGACCAGCCGTTTCCAGACTTTAAGTAAGCTGTATAATGTCCTGATGTAGTTGATGAACCATCGTGATAGATAATTGCTACAGTAACAAAAGTCCTCCCTGATATTGACAGCTGAGAAGCCACAAAATTTTTTATTAAAGTTGACAATTTTGTTCCATCAGGCCTACATCGTTGCATCATTAAAATGACATACTGGCCATATCTACGTATAAATAATGTTGACATCATATCACATTTACATTGACTACACTCCATGTTGTGATCCGCTGCATTTACTAGCTTATTAAAGGAGACTGATTTACTGTCTGGCAAAGTTAAATATATAAATCTTTCTGAGTCTACACTAGTAGTACTTGATACCATACAGTTCTCGCAGTCATGCTGCCATTGATAAGAAAGCCCAAACAGGTGATCTACATCTACACCCTCAACTTGCAATATATCAAGCATATACATTAAAAACTCCTGACAATCTTGCTGATTATTTTCAGAGAAGTCTGTTTGACCTGAACATTCATCTAACAGATAACGAACTTCAGACACACTTTCTACTTTTGTTCGATCAGTGCTACATTTCTCGAAAACAGAATTCAACAAACAGCATAAAATTTGTTCAGAATTCAACAGAATCTGTTCTTTTAAACTCTCTAGTGAAAAGAGAACATTAACCACTACATTTGCATAGCAGTTGACACCAGAACTGTTTTCAAATTGAAAACCGACAACATCTTCAACAGAATCCACTTTATTTCTGCTAACAACTTTCGGTTCATTGACTTTTAGTCTTTTTGCAACAACCTCCCTACTATTACTACTATTTCTACGTTTCCGGCCTACCACACGTTTCTCAAACAAAGGATATTGAGGCAAATGTGGCGCATACTCTCTTCTTAACCTATTGTATTCCTTAACACAATCTAGATCCGCACAAATGTTTGTGACATCACAGTCAATCAAGTACAATCCCGATAAAGTTCTAACTCGCGACAATGCCACATATGCCATACCCTCCTTGAACACTGAACTGCCAATATTCACCAATGCACAGTCTACACTTAAACCTTGCGATTTATGGATTGTCACCGCATATGCCAAGCAAACAGGAAACTGTTTACGGCGAACATATAAGTCTTTAACAAGCAAAAACCTAGCAGAACAACGAGCAATTTTCTGTACTTCCTCAATACCATCAAATTTAATTCTTAAAAATTCTATTCCATCTCTATTTCTGTATTTCTCAAAATCAACAACATTACCCATTGATCCATTTACCAGACCTCTTTCTACATGTAAATTCCGTCTCAAAATGATTCGGCAATTTAAACACACATTCAGAGTCTTTTCAAAACCCGCTGTCTTAGATATAGTCTTCTCTAATGAATCCAATTTTGATTTCAAATTATCTGACAAAATAATTGTTGATCCCATATGCTCTAATTTGTCGATAGCTTCAAGTTTCACAATCTCTTGCTTTTCTAAATTCAACATTTTGTTGTTGAAGATGGCACATTCTGCAAGAGTTGGCATGAGACATATCCCGGATTTCTTCTCAGTAATTTTCTGAAAAATATTCTCAGGCACAATCTCTTGTTTGGGATACAAATTTGACAGTAACCGTGCATTTAAAGCTTCTTTCCCATACTCGGTCACTTTTCCAATTCTAATATCTTGTAGAATATTCTTGTAATCTTCATCCTTTGCCTGACGCATATTTTGATGCAGTTCTGCATAATTGAAGTTTAACCATATATTGACGTTGCCAATGCTCCCTAGGCACTTCCTGGTATCTTCATGCGTGAGTATTTTGAACACAGGTTGACCTTTTACTGGTGTCAGCTGTAGAAGATCTCCGAAAACAATAATGTGTTTCCCACCAAATAAGACATCATATTCAGTTTTAAGTACTTCTTGCATTCTCAAATGCACAAAGGCAAGCATGACATTGGAAACCATGCTTACTTCGTCAATGATAAGTAGTTTCATTTTCCTCAAGACTCTTGAAACTTCACAGCAAGCATCTCCAGATAACTTGTTGTATTGTAATTTGTTGTCATGCTCCACCGGCAGCATCAATAGACGATGCAAAGTAATACCTTTCATATTATGTGCTGCCAGTCCAGTAGGAGCGGTGACAACACAAGACAGCGATGACTCAGTCCTTTCCTGCAAATAACAAGAGATTGCTTTAATGAGGAAACTTTTTCCAGTTCCCGCTTCTCCACTCACGTACAGTCGGACAGGCTTCAACGACGTACACGAGCACTCTTTCTTCTCATGACTTAATCCGTGCTCAATTTCCTTGGTAACTTCATCATATATTTTCCTCTGCTCAACGTTGAGTTGTTTTTCCAAGTCTTGTAAGTTAACTGAATCCTCCTGAGCATGTGCCATGGCTCTTTCTACTTCATTCATAGCAGTGGCAGCTTCATTTTCGATAATAGGTCCTCCAAGTGGATCTTGACTCAATGAAACAGAACTCTGACTGTCCTGAGAACTGTCTCTGGCAATCTCGGCTGCAATCGTTGCTTCCTGCTCAATTTCCAAAGTTAGCATTTCTTGATATTTAGAAAAAGCAGGACATTCTATGGACTCCTTGGCTGCATTGAAAGAGTCTTCGTAACAGAGGAAATCTCCAAGCAGTTCCTCTTCTGCACGCCAAGGCTTGAAAAGTTGCAAAAGTGCTAAATAGAAAAACTCCTTTTTTTCTGGAGATTCGCCACTTAATTTTCGATGGTTTACTAATTGGCATTTTCTTTGCTTGACCAGGCATCCCTCACTTCCAATTACAGCATACACTCCTTTCTCAATATCTTCTTTGATGTTCCTCTTGAATATATAATTTTGGAGAACCTCATATAGACAAACATTCTCAAGGTGACTGCTTCGATTTGGATAATATGTATCCAACATGTTGGTCTTCAAAATGTCGGTACTGTTTGGTTCCTTTACTGCCAAATACTCAATTTCCCGAACAGGTTTTAGAACTCGATTTCGCGTTGCAGCAAGACCAAGACTCGCCCAAACGAGACTCCTGGATTTGGCATAGAGACTTGCTGAAGACAATCGATCAGAACATTCGTAAGCTCCGATTTCTCGATGCGACAACATCTTCAGACTGAAACTGTACAACTTCTTGCTGAGGCTCTTTTCATGGGAAATGTCCTCCCACATATCCTTCAGTTCGGTCTTTTCTTTTTTGGTGATGTAAGATGTCACATACCGAGCCACTGCCATACAGTTGTCAGCCACAAACTGTATATCCATGTTCGCATTCCACATGGACAAAATCACTGGGTTGTAGTCATTGATGTACTTGGACTCTTCGTTCCTTTTCAAATTGTATGTATTCTTGGGTGATTTCCTCGTCACATTATGTCGCAGCGAAGACATCAAACTGTTCACTCTTCCTTTAGAAATCACCGGTCGTGGAAAGTTGAAACGACATTTGGTGTAGAACTTGTCCTTGTTTCTGAATTTACGACGACAGTACTTCCCACAACGATGGCTTTGGAAACGTAGAACTTGTTCTCTTAGACTTTTCTTCTCCGTTGCGTTTGGAACAGCACATGTAGAATACTGTTCGATGAAATTCATCACTAAGTCATCCGGATCTGTTCCAAATTTAGGTGCATCCTTGATCCACAGCAACATATGTATATGAGGGGCACCTCTTGCTTGATACTCCTTTCTCCAGAAGAAATCCAACACCTCTCCAAGAGGTGGATTCTTTTTATTTGTGATGAAAGACATCATAGCTTCAAATCTATGATTGAAGTACCTGCATACATTCACAGGATCCAAAGAACACAGTTCTCCAGGTGTCTTGAATTCAATGTTTTCAATATTTCCATTTGCCTCTCGTAGAAATTCAAGTAAGTCATCCCAGCCATACTCAGCACAGCTCAGAGTGAGGAACCATGTCGGAGTTCCTAAGTTCCTCAGCATACATTTTAAATCACCATGACGACGGTACCAGTACTCATTAGTACCACGCTGACACGCCATGAGATTAATTAAGTGAGAATCCAAAATACTGTCTTGGACATTGACTTTATGCATAAAGTCACTTGCCGAGATGTTTCGCATCTGTATACCACTTTTTAAGATGTGGTTCACTGCATATGAAAGTCCAGACAGATCGCTTTCAAACAGGAGATGAAACAAATAGGGAATGCATTGCCGAAACCTAGGATCTTCTGCATACAATCGTAAAGTCCGGTATTCAGACGCAGGAATTTCACGAGGTCGCTCATCATATCTTCCTCCTTGACCTGTGGGAAATAGCTGTGGGAAACACCGAGCTTCCAAACTTTCCTCCCAAACACTAATGGGACTCCCTTTGGCTTGTTTCATTTGAAACAACTCAATAGCATTCCCCATGACTTCCTTGGAATGCAAAGGATGAACACTATAATGTTCATATATTTCTTCACTTTTAGAGGCCTCTAGTTTCTCAATTTGGCCAGCACACAAATCGCTATCCTCTTCATCACTTACTTCCTCTTCTGCAACATATACATTCTTATAGTACTTATTATTTTTCTTCAAATACACTGTTGCCTTTTTGACTTTCCTAACATCCACTAAATCTTGCCATATTTTCTTATTCTTTGTCGGAACCCCATTAACCAAGATAACCAGAGGTTCCTCTTCCACTTTTTCTATTCCAATTGTGTTAATGTTTTTGTTCAAATCTAGAGGCAAATAAACAACTCTTCCCTTTAATCCTCTCTGTAAATCTGCTGGAGGCAACTTCCCTGTCTTTGGCTCCATTCTTACAATAGCCTGAAAGGGATGGATACTTTGAATCAAAATAGATTCATAAGTATTTAAATCCTTCAATTCAGAAGGAATCTCAACCAATTCCAGATTATTATGAACTGCCCTAGCAGGCATCTGGTTTTGGTTTAATTTATTACAACAATAAGTACACACACGTTGATCCGATCCCAAATCAAAATAATTTTCTACCATCAAGTATGTGGCTAAATCCTTCCATTCACTATTATTTTCCCTTTCACTTTTTGCATATAAATCCACTACCTTAGTCTGATTCTTATAATAAGTGCGTCGACAACATACACAAGTGAAATTAGGCCTCTCACTTGATTTCATCTGAAACGTGGCAATTTCCTTCTGAAAATTATCTGTACTGGAAACCTGTACATTATCTTCCACATTACCCTCTACTTCAGGGTCAATTTGAACATTCTCATCTTTACTACCAAAGTAACAAAACTCAATTTCTTCACAAAGATTCTTCACATCTATTTCAGAACCATGCAAAAGAGCAGCACATAACTGTTTAAGCATAATTGCTGGACTCTTAGCATAATACAACATTCTCACTAAATTTCTCACTTTATTATGATGCACTGCTAGCATCCTGAAATGATGAAAAACACTCTGGCATACTCTCCTGGAAAGACAAGCCAGTGAATGACCACGCAAACCTGTCATTTGTCTCACTCTGCAAGGATCTAAATTTTGCAACAACTTCATTTTCTGCTTCAAACTTTTCTTATTAAATGTCCGTATAAAATCACAAAGCAAATTGATGGAAACCTGTCGCACACTGCAAATAGAACTACACTTCCAAATGTACACAGGACCCTTAGGACGTCTTCCTAAAACCTCATCACTTAGCGCCTCTTCTGTCTCTGTTGTCACAAGTTGTTCTTTTTCAACTGGACAACCATCCTTCACTTCATAAGCTCGACCATTGATGTCAACTGCATGCACCAAATCATTATCCTGAAAATAAGTCTCTTCATTAAAAAATGCCTCAGAACTTGAACTATGCATCCATTCTCCAGAAAAAACTTCACAAAAGTTAGTACGATTTACTACTCTCTTCCATCTACTTTTTGTTTTGAAATCAGAAATTACCTTGCTTAGTTTCCTAATTCTATTAATTACCAAAATAAACAACTTTCGCTTGATTTCAAAAGCATGATCAATAATTTTCTCTACATTTTTCTTCTTCCTATAAAATGCCGCTTTCTGTTGGCCTTTCTTTTTAATATTTTTCAATAAATTAACTAATATCCTATTACGGAACATTCGTTGTCGAATGTCCCTAAACTGTTGTTTCCTTCTACTATCATGCACAGAGTTATCTCTTCCTCTACCAGTAACATTTGTGATGTGTCTCTCCTTTCCATTTAAATTACGTTTTTTTTTGTGAACAGACACATTTTTTTGTGCAAATTTTTTTTTACTACAAATATTTCTTAAGAATGATTTCGTGCTCTTACCCGGCCCTTTCTTGGTGTTTTGACAAGTATTTGGGGAAGAGGACTGCTGCAATAAAACATCATCCTGCTGTCTTTGACGTTTTCTAGCCTTTCGTATTCGACTTCTGGAAGGCATTTTCCAAACTATGAAAGAATCTGCAGTTGAATCTGTGAAAAAATATAATATAAAATGTTATTAACCACTATTACCAAACAGTAAATAAATAACAGTCATCTAAAACTTAATGCCGTACTAATTATTTAACATAGCAAATATTTTCCACCAGCACTGCATCACAAAAATGACACTCAATGGTACAAAACAGGCATACAACACTCATAAATCACTCCCTAATATTTTAAATCATTAATTCAGGATGACGATAAGATGTAGCCTATCTAAAGGTTTGTTTAGGCCCAGATCTTTGGACTGGGGTGAATGTGTGTCATTGATCCACATTCAGTCCATCACCTGTTTTGTTTATTTGAGGTGAGGCCAACACATGGTTGCAGATAAGATTTTCACTGAAAAAAAACCAAGGTAAAAAAACATGTGAAGGCCTACCAATGAAGTAAATCATTAAATGAAAACCAATACATTTCTGGGAATATGCACTACTAGTGCTTCATAAGATGTTTTGGGTCATATTTATAAGTTATTTGAGTATCTAGTATGCTATTTTACATTCTTCATGGTGCAAATTTATTGTAAATACGCTCCCACCTGCGGTTGGCAAATTTAGATTTTGATTATGGGAGTTAGATAGGCATGTTAATAATTTCCCAAAAATGGTATATAACCCCAAACAACCTTTGTAGCAAATGCTCTTAGCCATGTTATCCACCTCCCATTGGATAACATGGCTAAGAAGTGCTTGCAAATGTGATAAAAAAAGGCCTGCAATGCATGAATATCGCAGAAAAATCAGCGATATTCATGCATTTTCCAGCAAATGCTCTTAGCCATGTTATCCACTTCCTATTAAATAACATGGCTAAGAACTGCTCAGGGCACCATGAGGAACGCTTTCCATTTAAAAAGGGAAAAATAACATCAAAGACACTAAAATGCCTTCTAAATATGAACCCAAACAACCTATGAAGCAATGTGGAAAAAACTGCCGCAATGCATGAATATAGCAGAAAAATCAGCGACATTCATGCATTTTCCAGCAAATGCTCTTAGCCATGTTATCCACTTCCTATTAAATAACATGGCTAAGAACTGCTCAGGGCACCATGAGGAACGCTTTCCATTTAAAAAGGGAAAAATAACATCAAAGACACTAAAATGCCTCCTAAATATGAACCCAAACAACCTATGAAGCAATGTGAAAAAAAACGGCCACAATGCATGAATATAGCAAAAAAATCAGCGATATTCATGCATTTTCCAGCAAATGCTCTTAGCCATGTTATCCACTTCCTATTAAATAACATGGCTAAGAACTGCTCAGGGCCCCATGAGGAACGCTTTCCATTTAAAAAGGGAAAAATAACATCAAAGACACTAAAATGCCTTCTAAATATGAACCCAAACAACCTATGAAGCAATGTGAAAAAAAACGGCCACAATGCAAGAATATAGCAGAAAAATCAGCGATATTCATGCATTTTCCAGCAAATGCTATTAGCCATGTTATCCACTTCCTATTAAATAACATGGCTAAGAACTGCTCAGGGCCCCATGAGGAACGCTTTCCATTTAAAAAGGGAAAAATAACTTCAAAGACACTAAAATGCCTTCTAAATATGACCCCAAACAACCTATGAAGCTCTAACAGTACATATCCTGAAATTTAATTCATTTCAAAATTCGTTTTTAAACACAGCATATAAATCAATTGTATACCTGCATTCATGAAGAAATAACTAAAAATATCCTTGAGACACATGAAAGTGTTTTCTGGAATGCCCTAGCACCATTTTTGGGACACTATTAACATGGCTAGGTAACTCCCATAATCAAAATCTAAATTTGCGAAGCACAAGTGGGAGCGTATTTACAAGACACTTGTCCCATGAGGAACACTTTACATTTTAAAAGGCGAACACAACATCTTAGACACTCAAATACCTTATAAATATGGCCCAAAACAACCTATAAAGCTCTAGCAGTACATATCCAGAAATGTAATTGATTTCTTAAATCGTTTTTAAAAGCAACATATCTGTTTCAGCTTACATAACAGACCATGAAATGGCCTCCATGTATTACAATATCTTGTGTTACTGCATGCCAGAATGTTACACCAAATATGCAATTATAATTTCTCTATGAAACTAATTCTATTAGTATATCACTAGAGACAAAACCACATTTTAAAAACACAGCTTTCTTCATCATTTTCTCCTTAAATCATACTATTCTCTATCTAAATTAAATAAATCTTTTCTCACCTTAGCAAATATTTTTTGAGTTTTGAAAACAGTCTCAGAAATACACCAAATTGTCTTCAGCAGAAGAAAAAGGATGCACTCCAAAGGCTGCAGCTATTGAAAGCACAGAAATACAGATATTCTTTTCACATATCTCTCATATTAGCCAATCATACCTCTTCCCTCACTTTTTTCAAATCAAAACCCTTCCCCCCTCTGCCCTGTCTGCCTTGTTTCCATAGCAACCACCTCCTGGAAGACCTCTCATGTTTCCAAATTCACAAAACAATGTTTCAATTGAACTCTGAACTCTCAGTGCACCTGCGTATCCAGTGCAATCTTTCATTAATTGTTTCTTCCTTGACCATTCAAATTACATCTTTCAAAGAACACATCCATGCACCCTAACTTTCTGTTTTCAGAAATGGAAATGCACCAATCACTGCTAATGAATCATTAGCATAGTAAAACCACAGTTTTTTTTCTTTAGAAACTCCTACTGTTTCAACTGCCCTTTCATTACCACACTTCATCTGACTGCAGAACAACCTTCTTCCACCATGTTTAACGTCTGGATTGTTGGACATAGTTACATCCACTGGGCTCAAAGGTATGCTGAGAGCAGAAATTTACACAACCTCAATTTACAAGATGTGGAAATTAACTGGTTGGGCCAAAGAGGATTAAAATGTCACCAATTGATTCCATTGGTGAAAACCTTTATGCATTTGCCAAAACCTGACCTGTTAATAGTGCACTGTGGAGGTAATGATTTGGGCACTTTGACAGGGGTAGGTCTGGAAATGCTTTTAAAGGACACCTTGGAGCAATTAATGGCACTTTTTCCTCAAACTGCCTTGGTATATTCCAATATATGCCAAAGACAGAAATGGAGGTGGTCCAACCAATTTTGTCCACAAATTGAGAAAGCGAGGAAGCATGTAAACAAATCTGTTTCAGCTTACATGAGAGACCATGGAATGGGCTCTCTGTACAACAACAACTTGCGTTACTACATGCAAGATATCTACAGAGGAGATGGAGTTCACTTCTCAGATGAGGGCAACAGAATTTTCATTCTGAATTTAAGACTGTGCATTGGTACCTACTTATAAGTACCTAAATGTACCATAAACCCAAAAGCTCTTCTCAGAGCTACCCTACATCTGATCACTCACAATTATTATTTTTCTCTAACTTTTTTCACTAATTTTCCACAAAATTCGCTCCCCGGAGCGCTACCCGGTTCGCTAACCGAAAGCTAACCTCGCGGAATTTTTTTAAAAAATTTTTTTTTCTCGCACATATAAGCCTCCTCAGCCACGCTCAGAAAACCTAGGGGGTCAAGATAAGTCTACCATGACCCCTTCTACCCATTCTAAACATTATTTGCCCTCCATCTTGTATCTTAATGCGAACGAAACACAAAATGGTGGACTCCCGTGACGCTTAAGGTTCGCTAACCGGGCAGCTTCCCGGAAAGCGGTCCTAAAAAAAGGCGGGAAAGTAATTTACAGAAAAACGACTAGAGACACTCTCATCAAATATAGATTAGCTCATACTACATAACAATCCCTTCCATTCTCACAAATTTCATTGAAATTCCATTTAGCCATTTAGCCTGTAGACCTCTCCAAGTACCGTGAGGTAAATTACTTCACAAAACACATCTGAATTGTTGGAATTGACAACCAATGAAAATGTTACTTTCATTTTCTACTTTTATTACCTGACATTTGATTGGTTATATACCTGTATATATATAAAGGGAGAGAAGGAAACACAGCCATTTTGACTACTACTTCTTGTTGTACCTCCTATTTCAAAAGCTTCAAAAAACTTCAACTTCTTTGTGAAGGTAAGTTATAATTTAATATATTGTGCACTATGACTTAATATAGTAGACTTTTTCTGCTAGATATACACTATCCCTCTGTAGTAGTAATGTATTTAGATAGACTTCTCTGTTATAGTTATCAATGGAGTAAGGCTTGTCTTGGTTAAATCACATACACTTTTTTATAGTCCTATTTCCACTCTCATACTATACACTGCCAAAAGATAAATTCACTGATAAAAACTGCCTATCTAAAATTAATCCCAACAGTGCCCTATCTCTACTAATATATATTTTCTTATTCAAAATTTCAGGCAAAATGGAAGGCGAACAACAAGTTTCATTTTCGATTGAACTGAAGGAGAACAGCCAAGACAAACTTGATGACTTTATGGATGACAGTAGAGACCACGAACTTCTACAATGTGTTGAAGCAGTAGACAACTTGCTTCAAAATGAAAAACAATTACACCCTATAATAAATTATGACATTTCTGACAATGAAATGTTAGAAAATTTAATAAAATATGAAACATAATAAAAAAAAAATAAACAAAGAAAACAAAAAAAACAAGAAAAACAACAAACAATTAACATACAGTATTAGAAAAGTCTTTCATTCTTTTATCCATAAAGTTCGCTGCCCAGAAAGCTATCCGGTTCGCGAACTTGGCGCTTACCACGCAAAAAAAAATTTTTTTTTTTTGGACCCTCTAGGCCCTTTTAAAACCTCCACATAAAACCTAGGGGGTCAACGAGGATCTACTATGCCCCCTTATGGTAATTTCCCCCTTTGTTTTGGCCTCCTCTTGTCTCTCGATCCTACCGAGAGACAAGATGGCGGCCGCTCCGGACTGTTTAGAATGTTGACAGACACCGGAGGGCCAATCAGCTTCTCATCGCAAAGTTCCGTTACGCGAAAGGTTCGCTAACCGGATAGCTGCCCGGAGCGCTGTTACAGATATATATCTTGATTTAAACGTTAATTTCTCAAAATCCATTGAAGCACATATATTTAGACCTAGCAAAGGCACATCGGGCTAACAGTCCCTACAATTTTGCCAAATTTCGTGAAAATCCATTCAGCCGTTCGGGCTAAAAGTGAGTCCAACCGCCCTATGGAAAATAACATGGGAAAAACGCGTTTTGGGACCCCCCTTTTTTCTCGGCCCCCCCTTGACGAACCCCCCCCAAATTTCCAGGAGCTGCTCAGAAACAAAATGTGCCATTTTCCTGAAAATTTCAGCCAATTCCGTCCACAAACGCCAAAGTTATTAGGCATAGAATTTTCAAAAGTCCCATAGAGAAAAAATCCTAACTATATATACCTACTGGCGACCGCCAGTAGGTAATATATATATATATATATATATATATATATATATATATATATATATATATATATATATATATATACACACACACACACACACACACACAGATCTGCGTGTGTTGTGTTTGTGTGTGTGTGTTTGTGTGTGGGTGTGTGTCCGGTGAAACTGTGTGATGGATGTTTAGATTTACTCTTGTTAGAACCGGCTGTCTCTAGTTGGCAGAGGTATACACTTCTGACAAATAGGGACACAACTTTTCTAGTCAGGGCAAGGGGATCACACCCTTTGATAACCTCTGCTCACCCCCTTGGTAGCTTGGCAGAGCAGACCGGCTTATCTCAGAGGCTGTGCGTTAAGCATTTATGACCACATACAGTAATAAAGTGAATACACTACAAATGGACACAACACAGTAGTATTATAAAAATAAGGATTTTTATATAAGGCTTAGCACAAGACCAAATAACGACAAAAGTATACACAATCTTAATAAATACTCTTGGAAGGGAAAATAATAGTTCAAATGTAGTTTCTTCTTTAGCACAAAGTCTTTCGTATCAAAAGCAACTCTTCTTCTTAGAAACACAGTTCTTGGCAACAATGTAACCCACACGGGAGTCACACGACGTCGAGGTAAAGTTAATCCAAAGGTTCGCCGTCGACCGGGAGGAGCGCTACGTCGAGCCCGGAGTCACACGGACCCCCAACAACACAGTACCTTGGAAAATGAAGCACACGATGATCAGCGGCGTCGAGCAATCCGGCGTCGCGTCTTCGGTGTCGATCAGGCCTCAGTAGTCGTCGATGTCGATGATGATGTTGCAAAGAGTGAGCAGCGCCCACGGCGTCGAGAGGGCACGAAGTCGATGCGATCAGCAGCGGTGCAGACACGAGGTCCCTTGGAGCTGGAGCCGAACTCACTATTCACTGGCGTTGCTGCTGGTGTCGATCGGGCCCGGCGGCCGGCGTCGAGGAAGCGGGACACTGGAGCCGTTACTCACTATGTCGAGCTGGATTCGGCGACGTCCGTCGGCGTCGAGATTGCTGGACTCGTTCAGAGGTGCTGGATTCACAGGTTCCAGCAAATAGCACTTTAAGCAGATGAAGTCCTTTAGCCCTGTTACTTCAACAGGAGACTGGCACTCTTCCAGTCCTTGGAGATTTTCTTAGCAAGCGTGAGAGTACACACACAGTTCTTCTCTCCTGGTTCCTTGGCAAAAATAAAGAAGCACTGCAGGATTCCCCCCAGCAAACAGCACACTGGCAGAAGGGGTAGGCAAGTCCTTGGATCAGCAGGCTTCTTGTCCTTGGTTTCAGGGTTCCTTGTCAGAAGTGATCTAAATTCTTGGTTCAGGGGTCCTTCTCTTATACCCCTTTTTGGCTTTGATCCCTTTGTCCATGCAGGGGAATTTCCCAACATCCTGGGTCTGTTGTGGGTGGAGCCAGGCAGAAGCACCTGGCCTATTCACTGAGCAGGGCTGGGTCCTCAGACGCCCAGCAGGAGGTGGAGCCAGCATTGTCGCTGGCAGGAGCAGAGCTATCGGCCTCCTGGTAGGGGGTGGGGCTAGGATCGTCCATGGCAGGCACAGAGCCATCAGCCGAAAAAAACGAAGATGGCTGTAATTCACTATTAGGACATGCCAACTTGGTCAGGCGTGTCCTACCTATACTTACAATGCACCCTGCCCGCGGGCCTACTATAGGGGTGACTAACATGAAGTTAAGGGAAGGTTTGAGGGACTGGCAAGTAGGTGTACTTGCGCAGCCCGCGTGACAGTACCAGACTGCACGTAGGTCTCGCAATGACCGACCTGTAGACATTCTTTTACGAGGCCGCTCTGGTGGGTGGCACAACACGTGCTGCAAGCCCACAAGCGGCATTTGTATTTACAAGCCCCGGCACTCCTGGTGCACTAGACTAGGGACTGACAGTAAACCAAATAAGCCAAACATGGAATTCAATCGATACATCAATTTAACATAGGGAGCACTTGCACTGTGGCACTGATCAGCAGTGGCACAGTGCCCAAAGCATTAACCAGCAAAAACATCGTAAAACAGTGGAGGCAAACAGAAAAAATGGAGGAGAGACTCAAGCCAATGATGTCAGGTCTAACAACTCTCATATCAGGATTTGGTCCCTTTCTGGCTCTTAGATAGGCACATACATGAAAATATTTTATATGAGCGTTGCACTGTAACAATATGTAAGTAGTCACTACTGTTTTTCAGTAAGCTACAATTATTCATATATTCATTGATTCATAGGTCTTGCCTAGAAAGATCTGCTGTGTACAATATCAATTCTTACAATGGGCTTTGGGCCAGCCCATTGCTTATCATACCTCCCCTGAACCAGAGCTTCCTGACTATAATTTTGATTTAAATACTTGTATCTTTCCACTGCTTAAATTTGGGCAACTACTTTGTAGGTTTTGCCTACACACAGCTATAGGTGTTTGTCGTTTGCCTCTGGTTGCCAACATCCAGACAAATATATCAATATATACATTCTTATCATATAAAAGAATAGGCGTTAGGTCAGATCCCTTCAGACACTGTATGTTACAATTTTGTAAAAGTTGCTATTGGCTGGATGTACCATCTTTAAAGCTATAACATTTTGTATAAGGTTACATGGGATACATTCCCCACTATGATACCTCCCTTCTCAAAGTATCTTCGTCCCTTAACTCCTTCATTCACACCAGCCATCGCCCTGTACACGATGTGTCTGCAGTTAACCACACCCTCCACTGTCTGGCATATGCTCGTATTTTGACTTTGCCAATGCTTTCTGAAAAAGCCAAAATAGGAGCTAGCCAATACTTATTTTAAAAGGTTTACCTCAGACAAATACACAGGTACAAGATGAAATTATAAACAACAGCACCACCTCTGGCCTGTAAGCGGTGTTGTTGGAAAGACAATACACTTAACCCCTTGGGCGTGGCCGGAATTTGGCTGCGGTGTGGCAGAATCCCACGCGTGCGCAGATCAGAGAGCCCCCGGCCGTCCGGCGCACATGCCCACCGCGGTGTCGGGCGGCCTGGGGCCGTCCGACTCATGCAAGGGGTTATGCCTTTACCTCTGGGTGTCTGAGTGTCACTGTTTTCTTTCATTTTGTTGTACAGGATACTAGAAATAAGTCTTAGCTTTTCAGTAAATATTTTTACAGGGCAGAAAATATTTCCTCTTATTTGTTCCACAATAGAGGAGACCAACAGTTTTTCACATTGGATGGTTTAGAAAGATTGTTTTCTGCAGCCTATAGGAGTCTGAAGGGTGATCAACACTTGTATTAAACCTTAAATGTGTGTGTTTCTGTGCTGTGTGCACATGGAAACAAAGGGCCTATTTATAAAAAAATGTCGGAGTGCGGAGCTGCGCCAAATGTACAAGAATACAGTGCACCCCTGTGTTTTCTCTAGTGCTAACGCAACAAAGCTGTCTGGTGCCAACGCAGGCCTGTGACTGTGCTGTTGGGACAATTGTTTGTGGGCAAGAAAATACACCTTCCTGCACATAAACACTCAATAGTGGTGTTTTGCTCTTTCTATGTGTGCTGCAGATTGCCAAAGAGCAACAAACAAGGAGAAATAAATATTTTCTCTTCATTTTGCCATTTTAACGCCTGGTATTCAATGGCGTTCTTTTTTTGGTGCTGCCTCAGCCTTGTAAATCTAGGGCAGCGTTAAAAAACAATGGGTGTTGCAGTGGAACACCCACAGCAACACCAATTGCACACCTCTTTGCCACAGGGGACTGCAGTAGAAAGGGCCATATTTACAAGGTGGTGTTTAGCCATACTTAGCGCCTACTTGTAAACATGAAAAATGACTCTACGTCACCAGAGCGTAAAAAAAAGTGAAACACTGATGGTGATAGGGGCTTGTAAGTATGACCCAAAGTGACTTCTTGAACATCTCTGAGGTGCATGAGATGCTAACAGGATATACCATTGCTTCCTCTGGAATCTATCTGCTGGTAGGATTTGCAAATTAAAAAATCCAGCAGAGCCTGACTTTCTATTTGATGCTGTTCATTATTTAAACTACACCAGGATGTGTTTTTGCAACCCTCTTTAAATGTGTGCGCAGTTTTGCAGGTTTCTGGTTTAGGTTTTTTTTTTTGTTCCTTTTGATATATTTGCTCTGATTCTTGGCATGCTTAGACTTCTAAACTCACACATATAATCAGGAAATCAGACCTACTGCCCTAAAAGAAAATTAGCAATGAATCACGGTGGCCTGGTGGTGTCGCCTGCCAGCTACCCACATGGTGTCTTGCTATCTCAGGCGAGGTGTCAAATACTGCATTCTGGCAAGGGGTGGCAGGTGTTACTTTTTGAAATAACTGGCAAACGTCAACATTTGGCAATGGTATCAGCTGACTATATGGGGGAAGCAGCAGTTCTTAGAAGGGGGCATTTTTCACTTAGTAGTGTAGTTATGTTTGGGAATTGATGGCTAGTTCTTGAAGTTGTCTGGAGGCAGTTGTTCTTAAAAGAAATACAGGTAGGAGTCTTCCAAATGCGGATGCGGGCACCTCTAAACAAAAGGTTGTCAGTTTTGGTGGAAACAACAGTTTCATAAAAGTAAGAGGAGAGTAGCAGATTGCTTAATCGAATTTGTTTTAGTATTTTCTTTTTTACAATGAGCCAATTAGAGTCACCGGGTACTTGCTCTGTATACCTGATCCTGTCCTTTGTGACCATCCTGTCCAAAGATGATACAATGGATCATCTGTTGCCTTTCACTGAACCCATCCACCGCTAGAGGTGACAGGCTCCTCACGCTTGTCTTTGCCCCAGTCCATCCACCCCCAGATGTTATCTGGTTTACAAACTTTTCCATTTGCTCAGCACTACCAGCTCATAGTTAAAATGATCTGTATCTCAACCTCCACCCATGTACAAACCAGACCCGGAGGTGACAGTCTGTCATCTTGTGCCAATGATTGACAGTCTATTCATAGAGGTGACAGGTTTTGGTGCTGCCTTTCAAACCCCCTAGCTTTCAGTCACTAGAAGTGACAGGCTCTGTATCCTCTGCCAGCCAACTCCTGAGCCCATACAGACCTACAGGAGACAGTCTCTAAAACTTTAAGCCCTGAATCATGATGTGTCTGTCATTAGCACCATTCCTGTCCCAGAGTGTGCCGACTTTGCATCTCTGTACTAATGCCAAGAAAATGCATAGTACCAAAGTGGCATGCTACATATCTCCGGTTGTTTTGCAAATATTCTGCAACTAACCACTTTAGAGAAAAGATACCTTCATCTCTCTAAGCTGGATAAAATCCGGACGATTGAGTTGGCTGATAGTAGCTAGTTATGCTGCTGTGAAATAAACAAAATCCTTGATTGCAAAGTACTGCATACAACAAACTAGTAATATTTGTAGTACCAAGAGTGATCTCATCGAAAGTGTAAGGGATGGTTAACCCGTTTAGAGCGTCAAACGTTCAGCGCCCAGTGCTGAACGTTCGAATAACGGGTGGGGCCGCGTAGGCCAACGGACGTGCACAGCACTACCAAGGTAGTGCACGCGACGACCGTTTGCCGACGGCAGCGCTTAAGGGGTTAAGGCTGGCCATGAACAAGACTATGTTTCATGTTGCAAGAATATATTATAGGCTGCATGGCCCTAAAGTCATCCCTGGCTTCTAAAGGTCTCAATAGAGTTTTGCACTACAGATATGACTATCCATTTCACATTGTCAGATAGAATGTATTCACTTGTTTATTTACATAGTTTTGTAAAGCACAGGCCACTCCTCATTAGATGATAAGGAAGTCAAAGAGAAGACACATGGTGTAAAAGGGATGTATGTCACGTGTTACAAACATTCTTGAAGTGGTATTCCATTCAATGTCTTCCAAGCTAGCTTCATGTTACTCTTGAAGGATAAAGAGCTGATTCTCACATGTTGATTAGAAAAAGTTCTGACCTTCATTTGTCAATGCCTAGAGCTATTGGTAAACTTACTGACGCAGTGTAATGACCACCTTGAAATCATACAAAATTACACTCCAAGACGGCCACCCACTTCAACTTGCTTTGACAATGCTCTGCTACAAATCTAAATATCAGAAGTCAACAGGCATTTGAAAAGCAATGCTGATTGTCTTACAGACCACCAGGAGCACAAACTAACCTCAACAAAGCCGTCACTGAATTCATGACCCCGCTCGCCACCGAATCTGAACACCCAATCTTACTGGGAGATCTAAATTCCACCTGGATGACTCCACTGACATCAACTCCACTGACCTCCTGGAAAGATTGGACAACATCGGCCTCAAGAAGCTGGTTATGTACCACATGCACAAAGCACAAAACAAACTAGACCCCATCTTCATGTCAAGCAACTGAATACGATACAGCCACACCTCGTAACTCACCTGGTCGGGCCACTCCATTGTACACTTCACCCTCACAGGACATCCCCACTCAGCCTCCAACCACCACAGCACCCCCTACCGTAGCTGGACCAAGGTCACTCAGCAACAATGGACTGACTCCTTCAGCATCACAGAGCCCAATGTCACTACCAACTTCAACCAGGCAGCAGACAACTTCAATGCCTGGATCGCCAATGCCACCAACCAAGTCGCTCCCACCAAACCAGCCAAAAGGCACAGACCTATTAGATGAGCCAGCTAGTACACTCTGAGACTCGGCACAGTAAAGCGCAGGTGCAAACAACTGGAAAGAGGATAGCACACCAGCAGGAACCACACTGACTGAGCCACCTTCAAATCAGCCCTCAGCTGCACAAAAGCTGCACTGGATAAATACCAGCACCAACCAAACCAAGGAACTCCTCACCATTGTCAGAGAGTTCACCTGCCCATCAGCCACCGAAAACTCAATCCCCTCCTCACAGGGACTCTGCATCACCCTCAACAGATACTTCCACAAGATAGCATCTATAAATACTTCGATCCCCGACCCTCCAATCTCCTCGACATCCCATCGACCACCACCACTGACCACCCACTCACCGCATTGGAACAACTCAGCACACCAAACGCAATCTTGCTTATGAATTCCAACCACTCGGGAGCACCCACAGACTCATGTCCCCTCTGACTTTTCAACCTGGGAAGAGACGAGATCAGCCACCAGCTTACCACCATCCTGAATGCCTCCATAACCTCAGCCACCTTTCCCGACACCAGGAAGCATGCAGAGATGAGATCCCTCCTCAAGAAACCATGGGCAGACCCTAGCAAGCTCCAGAACTACTGTCCCATCTCTCTAATCCAATTCCTCACAAAAGTTCTGGAGAAGGCCATCAACCTCCAACTCACTGAACACCTGGAGAGCAACAACCTACTGGACCCCTCCCAATCAGGCTTCAGAGCCAACCACATCACTGAGACAGCCCTGATCACCACAGCAGACAACATCTGCATCCTACTCATAAGAGGGAAATTAGGGGACCTCAACACTGTCTCCCACCACAAACCCATCAAACAACTATGCCAGATTGAAATTACAGACAATGCGCTAAGATGGATCAGTGTGTCCTTTTCTCACAGAATACACCCAGAGAATGCACCTCTCTCCCTTCACCTCATAATCCAAGCACACCATCTGCGGCATACCCCAAGGCTCATCACTCAATCCTACCCTCTTCAACATCTGAATGATACCACTAGCAGACATTGTCAGATCGCACAACATCAACATAAGCGCATAGGCTGATGATACCCAGCTGAGCCTCTCACTCTCAGAGGTCCCCACCTCGACGAAAACCAACTTCCACAACTCTATGAAAATTTCTCAGCCTGTATGAAGCTCAACTGCCTGAAGCTAAACACGGACAAAACTGAAGTTCTGATCTTCGGCAGACACACTGCCCTCTGGAATGACTCCTGGTGGACAGTGTAGCTCGAACCCAGCCCCTTGTCAAAAGCCCATGCCGGCAACCTGTGCATCATCCTAGACAGAGAACTGTCCATGAAATGTCACGTCAACGCCGTCTCCTCAGCCTGCTTCCACACGCTATGCATGCTCCGCAAAGTTTTGAAGTTGCTCCCCCATCAGCACCAGGAATACAGCGACGTAGGCCCTCATTACCAGCCGACTGTACTACGGCACGGAACTCTATGCAGGGGCCACCACCGAACTCATGCAGAGTCTCCAAATGATTGAGAACATGGCTGCCAGACTGATATACCTGCCCAAGGGAATCCATATCATCCAGCACCTGAAGGACGTCCACTTGCCCCAATCCAGAAGCAATGGCGATTCAAGCTTGCAACCCATGCCTACAAAGACCTCTTTGACCAAGGACCCACCTATAATAACCCCTGCCTGCATTTACACCTGCTCTGCACACCTTGCTGTTGCACAGATACCACACATCCGCCACTGCCTCTCTGGAGGAAGATCCTTCTCCCATCTTGCCACTAAAGCATAAGCGCCTGCCCCCTCCACATCTGCACCACACCCTTGCTAACCCACTTCAGGAAGAGACTCAAGACCCGGCTCCTATACTAAGACCCACAGGACAGCACTTGGATGCCCTCCCAGGTGATAAGCCACGCTATACATGTACAACTTGATTGATTAATTGTCTTTAACAATGTTTTTTTCTTTTGCTTACAGCTCTCCATGGGAGTGTCTTGCTCTCTCCTCCTCTCCCCTGTTTGCTGCTTCCACCTATTCATTCCCTACAATTGCCATGTTGAACTCCTACTTAAAGTGTGTGTATGGCTTTCCCACACTCATTCTTGTTCTCCTCAGCTTTTTTGATACCTCCTTGGATTGCTGAATTGCTACTCAGTCCATTACTCTTCATCATTGCTTATCTGTCACATTTAATTGCTCCCCACACCCCGTCGCTTGTGCATATGTCATCACAGTGATGGACTTTGGCCTTTTTTGGACTGATGGGGAATAACATTGGCAACAGACAGGCCTCTGTTTTTTACATTAATGTTCAGCATCAATAACAAGTATTGGTAATGCCAAGAGGTCTTCTGACACCGTTGAGATAAATTGGTTTTGCAAAAGCACATTTTTTATTGTCTGAGATGTTGTTTTCTGTTTTTATTAGGGTAATGAACTAAGAGTTTTGGGGATCTTAATGTTCAGCTAGTCAAATGTCGGTGGTTGTTTCCTCAGTCCTTTTATATTTGTAGTTGATGTCCACTTATACATGTGTATTCTGAAAACACATGCATATTTGTGTGCATGAATGTTTTTCTGTGGGAGGCATATACATTGGATGTGATTAAAGTAATACACTTAGTAGAGTGAATGGCAGTGGGAATGGGAAATGATGTATGCTGTTGTATATTTACACACATAGCAGATGTGTGAGAACACCATAAGTGTGGAGGTAGAGGTTAATGTATGCCCAACTAGCAATGTGCTTACAATAATGCAGAGCAGATCTACCACACAGTATGTTAAAGATGCTGCTTGTGTTAAATTTAATTGAGTAGTCATTTCAATTGTGTAGACAGTGGAGATCAAAAAATCCCACACAGCTGCCACCTGTAAAACGATTTACTTTTTAATGTTGCCCAAATTGGCAGGTAGAGCAGCCACACAGTGTCACTGTGTTCTGTTGTAATACTTACTGAATGAGAAGAAATCTCATTTCTACCACCATTTGCTAATGGTCAGAATGTAGAGATGGTTCTGTGGTCTCTGTGCTCTGCTAAGTCATTTGTGAGAGTACAGAGAGAAGCGGCTTGAGTTGGTCCTCCTGTGTCGAGTTACTCCTATGTAATTCTAGACATGCTAATAGGAAGATCCAGGCATTGCTCTATCTTCCTCTGGCTAAGCATTTTGGGCTCTAGAAGGACAATATGTTGATGTTTTTAAAGCAAAGATTAATAAAATTACCCAGAAGGACATCTTTTACCTTGAGTGCTGACTTTACAGCTATAAGGATGGGCAGGAAGGGTCAGTTTTTCTTTTGATTCCTGGGGGAGAAATTGGGACGCAAACAGCCTGTCAATATAACAGGTTTTGACTTTTCTGGTTTTTAGGAGGTTGCTGAAAACCCATTTATTTTGCTAACTCTGTTGCAGTGGAATCCTCTTGCATCTGATTCCCCGGCACCTGGAACCCGTAAGTGTCAGTGTGTTGTACAAGAATGAAAATCAACTCATCTAATTAAACACCATACTTTTTTAGAGATTACCATCATGGATGTGATCACCAAATATTTACTTGAGAAGATCAAGAGAAAAGGCCTCATTCAGGACTATGAGCCTGGATTTAACCCACAATGCAGGACAGTGAATGTTATGATTTATGTGGTGATGGTACACCTAAAATCACTGGTATCAGCAACCCCTCTGTCAGGAATGCGCCTGTTCCCACAAGGATCTGGACTTGACTATAATCCACCAATCAACCCGTAAGAACTTCCCAAGAGGTGGGATGTCAGAGCAACCTCCCATACCCGTCCATTATAGTGAAGGAAGATTTATAGGTTTATGAGAAATGTATGCCAGTGATGACATGTCACAGGAGTTCCTTCTGCCCAGTTGGAGTCGGGATTGTAAGCCCTGTAACTACAAGTGGCACAATGACAATCACGATAGATGAGTACTACACATTAAAGCATACACTGGGAGGAAAGGCAGGTTGTACTCATGGGATACTTCAAAGGAGACGGCAAAAATGACCCCCAAAGGAGCCAGGAAACACACAGATACCCAGAAGCACCCTTAGGGCAGCAAGGAAAAGTAGCTGTAGCAGTCTAACCAAATTGACCAGCATTCCAGTAAAGGAAGAGAGACAAGGAAAAATGAGACCAGGGGAAATAGAGTTGGGGAAGGTAACAACACACGCCAGGAGGGTACACAATACAGTGATGAGCTAAGCCAAAGGAAGAGCCATGCAACAAATGGAAAGCATGTGTTACTGCAAACCTTCTATTGGCATTGACCTGGAATTGTCTGTTCTTGAGCCTTTGTGTCTTCGTGTTGGCCAAGAACTAGTCCTCCCCACCTCAATTTCTATCCTGCATTTCATGTATCTCTCAGATAGATTCAAACAGGCTTGCACATGTGCCTCTTTCCCGGTATGCCCTTTGACACAATCCTGACACTGTCTCTTTTCATTCATGTGTGCTCGCTTTGACACCTTCAACCATCAGACCTTGTTCGGCACCCTCACTTTTACAATGGGTTTTCAAGGCAGTATTCTACTGAGGTTCACATCCTACTATAAGAACGAGGTGCAGCACATTCAGATGAATTCCTCAACGTCCAGTCAGATCTCGGTAACCCACAGCATTCTGCCACACTGAATCCGCTATAGATTTTCAATCTGATCACGGAATCTGACTTGATAAAAAGTGTGTTTCAATCCACCCATGCACAGATGTTATTGAAATCTACTTGAAAGTCTTAACTGGTTAAAATATTAAACACCTGAATGACTGCATTGGTATGATTCACACCCGAGTTCCCGAGTTTCGAAGATTAACCGTGAACTCAAAAGACACCAATACAGGAATACTACTAATTTCCAATGATTGACATCAATACCATGCACCAGGCTGGCTCTCCAAGAAAATTCTGGATAGCTTAATTCTTTAATCATGAACAGCGATTACCCCCTCTGTTTCTTTAGTGACCCCAAATCCAGCTTTACGGTTCACATGAGACACAAGATAAATTAGTACCGGCATCACCTTGCTCGGCTCTGTAGAGTTAAGCCCGTCCTAGTGGAAGCAGATTTCAGCCGCCCTTCAGCCTCTGCGTCTGTCCCACGGTGATGGCGAAAATGATTTGTTGGTCCACCTGGCTTAAATGAACTGCCTTTCTCATCCAAGGCCTTTGAACGTTTCGCAAGCTACCTCGTCTCACCCGTATCACGATTAAGAACTGCTGCACCATCTACAAGACAGTAAACTGCCACCTTTCCATCCCTGGTGAAAAAGATCAAGACCCACCCCCCAGTATGCACAATACACAGCAGTATCATCACAAGACTCAAAACCAGAATATGCAGGGTGGAGGAGGCAAGATTCTAGAGGACCTGGTCTGCCATCCAAGTTTAGATTGCCGGCCCCGCTCTTTTCTACTTCCATAGGGAACAGAAAATTAATCTCTTGTAACAGCATCCCCCTTAAAGCGTAACTCGTCGGTTACTGCCTCACCTGTCCTACATCACCTGCATTGGCACCCTCACTGTGACCGCTTCGCCAGGCAGTCCCTCTGTAAGGCTTGATTAGCATCCCTCCCCTCTGTGTTCATTTCCTTCTCTGATTCAGGGTCCCTAGGTTTCAGGAAATAGATATTTGTGTTTGTCAACAATGAGTGGCTTATCATATCAGAAAATGTCTCTGTATTTTTCTATAAGCATATTTAAAAAAATAAAAGAATATCGATAATGTACATTTTGCACTTTATTTACCTTGCAGTCGTGTGCTTTAATTCAGAGTTTAGTAAGCAAGCATTCAAGTGCATTCTTTATGACAAAACGCCATGAACTTCATCTAATGTATCTTTTGGAGGATTTGTGGAAAGGTTTCTTAATTTAGCTCATCATAAAAACCACGGGGAGCCCCTTAGGGCCCCCTCTTCTTCTTGACACACTTCACTGCTGCCCCATCAACACCTCCTCTGTTATTGTGATGTACTCAATTTAATTAGAAATTTCGAGTTTTGAACTCAACCCAAGATAATAGGTGTTCAAGCATTTGCGGCACCTCTCTTCTATCCTTTCCTGTACATATTTCTTTCTCCCTCTCTCTTTTTACAGAGGCAGTATGCCTAGATCATGAAAGCCACAGTACTGCTAACAACCATCGATCAAACAAACCATCCTATGCATTGTGTTAGAGGGTGTATTCAAATATATTTGGGAGGAATGTGCAGTGATTATGCCATGTTACTTAAGGACATCATGGATTTGATAAACAATATATTTTTTCATTACATTTTTAGAAAATGAACCGGATAGACATTTGGTGAAACCACAGCTCCCTGGACCTCTACCTGATGTGACAGCACGCCTCAGCACTGCACCAAAGAGCATTTGCAGCACCAAGCGATTTCAGGTACAGCTGACCTAGATTGAGTAGTCTCCAAGGCATTGGCTAAGGTTCATTTCCTGCAAGGCTTTTTCTACTGCCTTCTCTTGGTAACTCCTGTGATTACATTACATTTACTTGGCTCTTCCCGATAGCTGGCTTATAGTTAAGCATTCATTTGCATTTTAACTTTAGATTGCTAATTCAGCTATTCTGAGTCAGTGTTGTGTAATATGCTCTTTAATGTTTCGTGGTGGCAGAAGGAAGGCATGCAATATTAATTCTGTATGTAATATTGGCTACTGAAAAAATAACATAACATATATGATTCATTTATTAGATGTTATTTATATTTCATTTCTATACAGTATACATACTGTCAGTGCTATGTAGGTCACCCTCTGCATATTTTACTGACTAGGACAGGCAAATTGTGTTTTTCAGAAAGAAGGGTATAGCAATTTGTGACATTAGCTGCTATATTCGTCATACGTGCAGATGTGCATTGTAAGAATTTGAGTTATTATTTGAGAGGGGTGTGACCCCCCACTTAGGTCATAAACATAGTCCTTGTCACAGTGAACCAGAAAAGTCACAACATAAACCTGTGTTAAATACTCTGGTATTATGACACATAAGCAGTCAGACTTCCCTTAGAGGCAATGTGTAAAGTATTCATACTGCACTCAGACAGCAATAAAGTGAAAACTCAACACAAGAAAACTCCCAAATCAACTTAATAATATAGAGTAAAGTTGAATCTGATTTATCATTTTTTACAGCGTTAAGTAAAAATAGCACCACAAAGCGAAAGTTGCGGTTATCTGGTCGCTATGGACTGGGTCAAAGTCAAATGTTTAGGCCAACTGCAATAGAGCGTGAGTCAGCTACAGAGACCAGATTTGCCCTGGTGGCAAGTTTACCCTCTAACTTAGTCCAGTTTTCCCTTAAGAAGCACTTGTTGATTAGGTGGTCGGCAATGAGGCTGCAAGCTCAAATTGGATAGGAGGCTTTTCACAGCTCTCAGGCAGAACTTCAAGTTGGTTTCATGGTCATTGTCAGCACGAAGAGTAGGTCAACATTTGGAACTTGGCACCGGTGTGAAACGCGGGGAAGTTGTCGACGCGAAGAGATCCGGGAAGACCTCGTTGAGAGTTGGATGCAGGTCTTGTTTTGGCCCCAGTGAAGTCAGTTCATGTTCAGGAGGAGACCAGGGCAGATTTTTTGAAACAAAAAGCACAAAACCTCTGTTTTTTACCCGGAGCCCTGTTCTTGCACTTTAGGGTTGGAGGACATTCTAACAACAGCATGGGGTCCACGACCTGGAGGGGCACCTCTTGGGGGTTAGGACTCAGCAGCATTCAGATAGGTCTGATTGATCATGGTCAGCTGGGCAGTTGCAGTGGAAGCCTGTGGAACCTTGTTGTGTCCCTGTAGCTCAAACAGGATATCAGCCAAATGACCCTTGAAATCGCTTCTGGGGTCCTTTGTTAAAGGCAAGCAGTTCCACTCTTCCTTCAGACTTCAAGACAGCAGGACAGTCTTTCTGAGTCTCCATAAGTCTACGAGTGTTCTCATGAGGGGTTTTGAGGGTGCCACTTTTATAGCAGGTGACAGTCTGTGTGTGAGGGACACTCCCTTTGTCTAATCCTAAACAGGTTCTGGTCAGTTCTTCAATTTTCCATTGGTCTGGCTCCAGTCTGGCTAATAAAGCAAAGAGCAAGCAGGGCCAGGTGCAAGCTACCTTTCCAGTGACAGGGCAGGCATCTTCAGAAGTCAGAAAAGGGCTGGGCACAACCGGCCAGCTACCCTGTGAAGCTCACAAAGAGCTGAGTACAAGCCCCCATGTCATCCTGTTCAGGAGAGGAACACCCTTCCCCACACCCAAGGCCCTTTAGTCCCCTGTCTGGAAAGAATACATATCACATTACAGGAAAGCCATGACAGGGATGTTACCCTGGACACTGCGGAAAGGCACATTTCGTTTAAGCAGAAAAACACTGTTAGACCTGTCATCCTTGGTGTGGTTTCTCCTGCCTTTTTGCCTTCTGAGCTCCTATTTTGCTGACTTCACGTTTGCTGGCTTTAGGATTCTGGGCGCCTTGCCACTGCTAACCAGTGCTAAAGTGCATATGCTTTGAACTTAAAACATGGTAAAATTGGTTATCGACAATTGGCATATTTAATTTACTTGTAGTTCCCTAGCAAAGTGCACTTTGTGTGCCCAGGGCCTGTAAATTCAATGCTACTAGTGGGCTTGCAGCGCTGATTGGGGCACCCACTTCAATAGCCTTTAAACATGTCTCAGGCTTGCCATTGCAGAGCCTGTGTGTGCCGTTTAAACTGCCATTTTAACCTGGCAAGGTTATCTGCTTGCCAAGCCCAAACCTGTCCTTTTAGTACATGTAAGTCACCCATAAGATAGGCCCTAGGCAGCCCCAAAGGCAGGGTGAAGTGTATTTGAAAGGTAGGACACGTACGTTAGAGTTCGACATGTCCTGGTAGTGAAAACTTGATAAATATGTTTTTCACTACTGCTAGGCCTATAGCTGCCATAGGGTAACATATGGATTGCCTTAAATGATGTTTTAAGTGTGATTTCCAATTGGGAAATGATAGAGTTTTGGAGTTTGGTGTCTCTGGGCTCACAATTCAAAATCACAACTCATGATGAAGTCGGATTTTAAATTGTAAGTCTGAAAATGCCACTTTTAGAAAGTTGCAATTTTCTTACTTAACCATTCTGTTTCTCTGCCCCTCTCTGAATTCATGTCTGGTTTGGATGACATCTGGGCGTTGTGCTTTCCCACTTGACAGTCACAAAAGGGAGCTGGCATGGGATATTTGCATCCTGATGGTCCATCAAAAGGCTGATGGGTCTTCCTGATGTAGATTTGGGGGGAGGAGCTGAAACTTGCACCCGATTAGGGCTGTGCCTGTCCCCACTCGAGTCTTGCCTGGGAGTGAGAAGGACTGGACCTGTTCTCTACCTTCTTGAACCCAGGTTCACCCAAGGGCTTGTTGGCTTGCCTCCTTTTCTCCGAAGTCTTAGGGTCAGAAAAGACTTCTTGCAACTCTGCTGGTTCTGCTGGAATCCACTATCTGTGAGTCCTACCCTTTCCTAAGTTGCTCCATCTAGTCTTGGGCCTCAGAAGTGGGTTCTCCAGCTGTTTTCCGCAAAAGTCAACACAGTGCCCCTATTAGCCAGTCAAAACTGACACAGTGCCCTCTGACGCGGACCCAATTTGGCGAGGACACTTCTCGACTGCAAGGTTTAATGACTATGCAAGGTCGAGCCGATTGCACCGCTGCAAGGCTCGACTCCAGTCTAGCACCAGTACTTTGACACCAACTGCAAGGCTGGACTTCGACACATCAACCCGACTTTGTGAATCGGAACTGATAAAGGGATTCCTACAAGGTACATTTTTAATGGGCCTTGCATTGGTCCTGTAGCCATTCTACCCACCATCGCAGTATGCCTTAACTCTGGATTGACCCCGGTCTAAGTTACCTTTTAGAGCTATTTACTTCTAAGCACTGTTTGGGGATTTAATCTTTTTTTTTTTTTTTTTTGCGCAAGACCTTTATTGAAAATCAAGCATTTGACACAGCATGAGCCTACAACCCGGAGGCCGGCTCGCTACGTTTATTCCATTAACCATCATTGTGATCGAATGTTACACATGTCTCAGAATATTGCAGGGTATCGTATGCATGGTTAATAGCTGGCATTAGAACTGAGTCTCACTTTTTCTCTTTTAATAACAAGAACAATAAAACAACATACCCCAATTCAGACCGTACAGTGTAATCTTAATGTACTACCTAGCAGTAGTGTTGACATACTTAGGGTCCCCCTCTTCCCGCCGTCATCTCACACCCATCCCATCAGCACTCATGCAGTCATGCAACCCGTTCAGTCCATGGGTGGAAGTTCCTCATCATCCTGCAGGGAGGTCAGATAATCCTCCAGATAAACCCACATATTTTTTGGTCGCGACTTAACTGGCAGCAGTTCTTCATAAGTTTGTAACTTGTCACGACAGGTGGACATGTCATGCAACCATGTTTTTAACTTCGGCACTTTGCGACTATGCCAGCATTGTGCCACTTGTCTCTTAGCCAATAAGAGTGCTATCGCACAGAACTTCCTCTTCAAGGCCCTGAACTGCGGTACTATCCCCAGTAAGCAGACTTTGGGTGTACAGTGTACCTCCTCCTCCAGCATAACAGATAAAGTGGCAGTTACCTCCCCCCAGTATCCTTCCACCTTGGCGCAGTCCCACGCCAAATGTGCAAAGCCCGCACCTTCCTGGTTACACCTTTTACATCTGTCCTCCTCCTGAAGCCCAAATTTAAACAATTTCTCTGGTGTGTAATACACTTGATGGAGGAATTTAAAGTGAATTAACCTCAGATTACCATTTGGTGTAAGTATCTGTGTCAGAGCGCATGTGCTAGCCCATTCTTCCTCAGACAATGGTGTGTCCAGTAGTGCATCCCACCGCCCCTTCGCCTTCAACACTTGTCCGTCTAGTTCCGATTGTGCGGCTGAATACAGCCTAGACACCAGGTGTGACAAATCATTAGTTGTGATTAACAGTTGCAGTGGTGCAAGGCATTCCGGCTCCGAAGGGAACGTAGGGTAGTGCTCCCTCAGGGCTCTAGTGAGTCTGAAATATGTGAAGCGAAACATGGATGTTTGGTTATGAACATAACCCAGTTTGTCTAAGCCCACGAACTCGCCATCTTGGAACACGTCCCCCATCCTATCAATACCGGCTTTGGCCAGTAGAGACATTCCGACGCTTTCCCCAGTTACTGAGAGCTCCTGGTGATGGTGTAGCATCATGGCTGGTGCATATAGTGGGGTCTTGTGTGCTAGTTGCCCTAATCTATGCCAGGCTTTGACCGTAGCATCCACCGTGTTGATATCTCTAGCATGCAGCGGGGGGCGGGTGTGTGATATTATTGCTGTGAGTGGAATAGGGTGTGCGTCGCTCTCCTCTATAGCGGTGTGAGTGAGGTACGGAACTGCGTGATACCAATACGCCGCATATTGTGCCTGTGCGCACAAGTAATACAGGAGGAAGCCAGGTACCCCGAAGCCGCCCCGTGCAAGTGGAAGTGTCAGAGTCCGCAAATCCACACGGGCCTGTTTACCCGCCCAAATCAAGGTCCGCACCAGGGAGTTTATGTGTCGGAAGACAGCCTGCGGTGGAGTGATTGGTATGTTGTTAAACAGGTATAGTAGCTTGGGCAGTATGTTCATTTTGACAATCGCTATCCTGTCTGCCAATGAAAGGGGCAGATGTATCCAACGTTTTACACTGTCCTCCAGTTTCGACAGGACCACTCCGTAGTTTGCCCTAAGCACCTCATCCGGATCCCTGTGGTACATGACCCCTAGGTATCTGATAGGGTCCTGTTGCCATCCCAGCGGAAAGTCCACCACAAACGTAGAAGTGGTGTCCGTGAGGGGTATTATAGATGATTTGGACCAATTTATGGCCAGACCCGAATGCCCCCCGAACCTTATGTATTCCCTGAGTATGGCGTTCAAGTGAGTCTCCGGGTCCCGGACGTATAGCAACATGTCGTCCGCATATAAGGATATGTGAAGCGGCCTGGCTATGAAGTGCAGTACCGATTCCTTGTAGTTCTGTCGTATCAGACACGCCAAAGGTTCTAGTGCTAACGCAAATAATAGCGGCGAGAGTGGGCAGCCTTGCCGCGTCCCTCGCTCAATCGCAAATTGATCCGAAATATACCCATTAATTCTGACCCTGGCATTTGGTTGCGTGTAAAGCAGGGTGACCCATTGCACAAAACGTTTAGGGAACCCCATTCTATTGAGAACAGTGATCATATACCTCCATTCAATGGAGTCAAATGCCTTCGCCGCGTCTAACATGACCGCTACAGCTTTGACTGAAGGTTGCAGATAGTGCGATAGTGCAAATAGAGTCCGGGTGTTATGTGCTGTCGATCTGGAGGGTACAAAGCCGGACTGATCTGGCAGCACCAGACTGGTCATCAGTGGTGACAGCCGCTTGGCTATAAGCTTCGCAAGAATTTTCGAGTCTACGTTTATTAAAGATAATGGTCGGTACGAGTCACATTCCTCCGGATATTTAGATGGTTTCAGGAGAGCGATAATCATGGCTTCGCGTAACGTGGGGGGGAGCATGCCTTTCTCAAAGGAGGTGCCATACATATCTACTAAGTGTGGCGCTAGTATGTCTGCATATTGTTTGTAAAATTCCGGGGTGAACCCATCCGGGCCAGGTGCCTTGCCATTCGGAAGTGAGCCTATGATCTCTGTAACCTCATCTGCTGTGATAGGCCTTGCTAAGTACTCCCTGTGCGCATCTGACAGCCACCCTATCGCTACATCGTGCAGGTATTCATAGGTGTCATCTGCCGGAGCAGTGGGCTGGGATTTGTACAGGGATCCAAATGAATTAACAAAGCATTTCAGGGGGGCGTGGCTAGCAGCCGACTGGAATGGCTGCCTAGCAGAGAAGCTCCGTGGTAAACGAGACCCCATCTCTGTATCCTGACATTAATCCGTGATCTCTGCTGCTCAGGCGATTGCTTCCGCGAAAGGACTCCAAGCGGCTTCCCCCGCCGAAACCCCGGTGTTGATCCGACACCGGCATCTGCCCCGCGGTGAAGTGCCTGCCTGCGGCCTGCTTGCATCGTGGCTGCACCGGCCTGTCCTGAAGCCCTGTCCAGCCGGAAGTGAAAGGCCGCCGGGAGACCGGACCGGAAGCTCCCGCATCGCGTCTCCGACCATCGCCCGGAGGAATCATCCTGCTTCGGACGGCGGACAAGTACACCGGTGGCGGAGCGCTCCTGAGGTGGGTCGGCAGCTCCCCCACACTCCCCCCTCCCTTGACTTGGGTGTGATCGAGGGGGCCGGTGGAGAACATCCTGAGGCGGGGGGATCGACGACATCATTGACGGCGGGTGAGGCTGCCGCTGTGGCTTGGAGCCAGCACCCGATCCGCTCCTCGCCACCCCTGCCACCGTCTATTCTACCGGCGGGAGGTGAGAAATACATTGCCACGGTGCCGGGGCGAACCCGACCATTTGCTGCCTGGCGTGCTGTCCCTCCTGCGGCGCCGACCTCGCCTGCGCTGCTGATGGTCCAGGGACCGCGCTGGTGAGGTGACGGCTTTCCGGACTTGTGCCTGGGGACGTGCAGGTAACGATACGCCCCAGACGGGGGCCACCGACGTGTAGGCTCTGTAGCACGGGCACCAGCCCATACTGCGGACTTGAAACAGCTTTGAGGGGATGCATTGGACAAGAGAGAATGTCCCACCACGTGGAGAGCAAGTACTGACCATTGTGTGCACCCTCATTCCCCTAGAGACACTGATCGCCCGGGGTGACGGTATTAACGCTGTGGCGTAGAGGCCTGCAAATCACGAAACGCTCTGCATTGGGGTTCCCATCTATCCGAGCCTCGTCTCGCCCCGTTTTGTCGCTTTGGCCGACCTCGGAATTGGGAGATCCCACCCGCTGAGCCATTCTCAGAGCCTACCCCTGACGCCTGACCGGGCCTGCCTCCTCGGCGGACCGTCCTAATTACACGCCCGTACCTCAGGGGGCCAAGACACTATCAGGACACTAGCCGGAGCTGACACGCCTGACGGCCCACGAGGGGACGGTAGAATGGCGGGAAAAGGAACGCGACACAACGCTGCTCAGTCGAGACTGGAAAAATTTGCGTTCGAGAAGAACCCCTCGCAACACCCAGAAGGACGCCCGTCCACAGGCAAGAGCCCCGAAGGTGACGGAGGAAAAAAGGTGACACTCGAGGACTTAATGAGGACTCTCACTAATGTCCAAACTACAGTGGGGGCCATCTCCTCGGATGTCGGCTTACTGAGGGCGGACCTTCACAAGATGACCGAGAGGGTGGCGCAGGTTGAGGTGGTCGCGAAATCCCTGGTTGAGGACACCTCCGAACTACAGCTGGCCATGGAACGGATGGAGGCGGTCACTAAGAAACTGCAGGACAAGCTGGACGATCAGGAGGGGCGGGCTAGGCGTAACAATGTCCGAATCCTTGGAATACCGGAATCGGAAGGCAAACAGGCGATGGACCTTTACATAGAAGACCTTATCAAGACCGAACTGAGACCGAAAGGTCTATCGAACTTCTTCTCGGTGGAGAGGGCACACAGGGTCCCAGGTGGAACACCGAAACCGGGAGCGGCGCCAAGGCCTGTCCTGGCCAGGCTATTTAATTTCCGGGACAGGGATGTCATACTCCAAGCGGCTCGGAATACCCCACCCATCAAAATACAAAACTCCACGTTGGCCTTCTTTCCTGACTATACTGCCGAGGTGGCCCGACGCCGCAAAACCTTCATGGAGGTAAAAAAGGCCTTGCGAGCAAAGGAATTGCCCTATTCGATGCTGTTCCCGGCGAAACTGAGGGTCGTGGATAATCATAAAGCTTGGTTTTTTGATACCCCGGAGGCGGCGTGGGATTGGCTGGACGGTTGGCGTCGGGTGGAGGACACTAGACGCACGGGCAGAGGCCAACGAAACCAACGATTCGAAAATGCAGGAACTTCACCAGCATCGGCTGGGGACAATCGTGACAAGGAGCTGGAGGAGGGACCGGAAGCCGACGAACAATGTCCTGAAATATGAGCACAGTAAGATCCATCGGTGGCAACAAGAGGTGAAAGGGCTGCCGTTGGACTATGAACGAGAAGAGCAGACTGTGAATGATGGGGTCACTCGTACCACGGACCACTTACCCCGCAAGCAAGTACATTGGGGAGAAATGGGAGTAGGCACTCTGCTAAGTTGGGGAAGCGGGCGGTTATGTGTCCGTATAGCAGGGAGGCAGGGAGGGGGGGTGGGCAGGGGGGATTGTTTGCGAAGTTCTCTTGTTCCCTTTTGAGTCTCATGTTTTTCCTAGGGTTATATTTATACACGACCACAGAGCACTTACTCTGGCACCAGTGCAAACTGCTGGGTTTTCAACGCCGACACAGACGAGGCTTCCTAGTGAGCCTAGTATTCTCCATGGACCATCTAGCTAGACAGGGGGTGGGGTTTGGAACCTCTCTGTGCAATAAACGATACGATAGGTGGTGTGGGACCCCGGTCCGAGTGTCTTATTCGGGGGCATTGACGCCCCAACACTTAGTTAAAAATGATTGTTCAGTAATTGGATCCCACTGTTCCAATAGTCTCAGGTTCCTATCTAAGCCAGCTCTACACACAAGCGCAGAACACTCTCTGTATTGCCTCTACACAAGGCCAAGCACTCTTCATAGCCACGGACAAAACTTCCCATACGCACTGTTGTTGGACCCCGGTCCGAATGCTATATTCAGCGCCACCGACACACAGGAGCACCTACAGTCATGGCTGACCAAAACCCTTTAACGCCTCACCCCCACTCACAATCACTGGTTACTCCCCCACTTACTATCATCTCCTGGAATGTCAATGGGCTGGGCCACAAAATTAAGCGGGGTTTGGTCCTCCAGTTTCTTAAGAGAAAGGCACCGACAATAGTATTGCTCCAGGAGACACATCTGGTGGGTACAGCCTGTAAGGCCCTTAACCGCTGGGGGTTTAAAATGGTCACTCACGCAGAATTCTCCTCTGGTTCACGTGGGGTTGGTATCCTGGTTTCCAAAAATGCACCCCTACTAATCAAGCACACATGGGCTGACGACCAGGGACGCTTTGCTGCGATCAGTTGCCAATGGGAGGGGCGGCCATATAATATACTGACGGTATACATCCCCCCGGCGTTGCATCAAGGGGCCTTCCGAGACCTGGGTAACTTACTGCTTAGACTCCCGGAAGGGGAATTAATTATTGGAGGCGACTTCAATGCGGTGCTAGACGCTGCCATGGATCGACAGCCTCCTCGAGAGGCTACCGGAGCGGACCACCTGTTCCGAGAATTCTTGGATGCATTGGGACTGTTAGATGTATGGAGACTCAAACATCCCCAGGATCGACATTACACATTTCTTTCGGGAGTACATTATAGTCTTTCCCGGTTAGACTACTTACTGACACTAGCCGTTCCCCCAGAAAAGATTGCATCCATTGAACACTTACCGCGGGGGATATCTGACCACTTCCCTGTGCTACTCACCTACTCAGTACACCCCACTAGACGACAACGGATCTATCCGATCTATCCTGGGTATCTTAAAAATCGTACCATTGCTAAAGCGCTAAAAACGGCTACAGCGAATTACTTCGAAGACAATGTGGGCTCGGTCGACTCACCGTCGGTATTATGGGAGGCATACAAAACAGTGATCAGGGGACAAGCTATCTCCACTATCACTAGGCATAAAATATCACAGAGGGCAACCATTGAGTCACTCGAAACAGCGGTCCAGACCGCGGAGTTGGCGCACGCCTCTGACCCCACGGAGGACACAGCACACACACTGACGTTAGCATCTCAGGAATTCAGAGCGTATGCAGAGGACATGACAAAGTTGAGGTTAACTGATACGTTACACAGGGTCTATGAATTAGGGGATAAGACGGGGAAAATGCTGGCATGGATTGAGAGGAAGGAAAGGGCGAGTAGATGGATAGCCGCCTTAACACTTTCAGACGGCACACACACAACCTCTCCCCCTGAAATAGTGGAGGAACTCGCTTCTTACTATGAATCAGTGTACACACCACGTGCGGAAGTTTCAGAAGACGAATGCACACACTTCCTACATGACATTCCTCTCTCCACACTCTCGCAGGAAGACGCACAGTCACTAGAAGATGACCTAACGGGGGAGGAGCTGGGGCTGGCCCTGGCAGCCCTAAACACTGGAAAGGCATTGGGACCTAACGGCCTACCAATCGAACTATATAAGACGATGTCATCAACCCTTACCCAACATATGCTTCCCATGTATGCAGACTGCTTGGAACGGGGCTCCCTCTCGCCGGATCAGAGGTTAGCCACTATTGTCACTATACACAAGCCTGGTAAACCACCTGACCAGACATCCTCATACCGGCCGATCTCGCTGATGAACGCAGATGCTAAAGTGCTAGCGAAACTCCTGGCTCGGCGTCTGCAACCTTACCTCACAACACTTGTCCACCCAGACCAATCAGGCTTTATGCCAGGGCGAAACACCGCCCTTAATTTGCGACGTCTAAATGGGATACTACACCGCATTCCCTCACTCAGGGAAGATGCCGCAATTCTTTCATTAGACGCAACCATGGCATTCGATCTTGTGGAGTGGCCGTTCCTCTTTGCGGTGCTCAGGAAAATGGGCTTTGGCCCTAAATTCTGTGGCTGGGTTAGGCTCCTTTATACAGCACCCCTGGCACAGATCATTGCGAATGGGCACACGTCACGAGTGATCACTTTGGGTCGCGGCACCCGACAGGGATGCCCCCTGTCCCCGCTATTATTCGCCCTCATACTAGAGCCACTGGCGGTGAAAATCCGTATGGATCCACAGATCCGGGGCATCTCGTGGGGAGAGGGCTGGGAAGACCGAATCTCCCTTTATGCTGATGACGTGCTGCTGTATTTAATGTCTCCAGCCCCGTCCCTAACGACGCTAATGGCCATACTTAAGACCTATGGAGAAGTCTCGGGTTATACAATTAACTGGGCCAAGTCGCTCTTGTATGTCCTGCGCGGTTCAACGCCCATGCTACCCCATGGTTGCACCTTGCAAACGGTGACCAGAGGGTTTAAATATCTCGGTATATACGTCACCCCACAGGACACAGTCTTTATGGAAGAAAACCTACTGAAACCTCTACAGAGGCTAAAATCGGATGTGAAGCACTGGCGCTCCCTTCCTTTGACTTTACTGGGCAGGGCGGCCCTCTTTAAAATGCTCTCACTTCCTAGACTCCTCTATGTCTTACAAAACACCCCATTTCCGGTCCCTCTCACTTACCTCAAATCGATCGATGCAGAGATCACCGCGCTCTTATGGGACGGTAAACCGGCCCGCATAGCACAGGCTAAATTGACACGTAGTTGGTACGATGGGGGCATTGCCCTGCCGAACATCAAATTATATTACTGGGCAGCACAGCTTATGGTGGTGAATCAGTGGATACATGCCCCGCAACAAGATCCGGCCTACGCTCTTGACAGGAACGTCCTACCCCCAGACAAACTAATGAAGGCGCTATACTCTGACAAACGCCGGCACACACTCACGGGCCCTACGGCTCACACAATCAAGATCTGGCACACTGCACAGAGAGCTCTAGGGTGGGAGGGAGTCCTTACGCTAGCCACACCACTCTGGGATACCCGCAAACTTGGCACGCTGTCAAATTCGAAAGGCTTCAAGCAGTGGGATCTAATTGGCATCTCGACAATTGGAGACCTATGGATGAGAGGGGAGATTATTTCATTCCCAGCCCTCCAAGAGCAGTATGGAATGGGAGAAAATGAACGCTTTCGATATGCACAAATCAAACATGCCTTGCAGGGGGCCATCCCGTCTGGTACAATTCTTCCCGCATCCTCCCCCGTGGAGGATAGACTCCTTACTGACCACTTGGATAAGAAGGCGATCTCCCTTACATATCGGAAGCTCGTCAATAATCTTCCTGACCCCACGGTAATCCTGCGCAGTCGTTGGGAGGTGGATCTGGGAGACATAGCGGATGAGGACTGGTTACATGCATTGGCATCGCCCAGAGAGACCACCATACCTTCGCGACTGAAACTGGTACAATTAAAAATACTACATAGAGTGTATTACTCACGTACTCTACTACACAAGCTGGGGCGCACCCTGGAACCTACTTGCCTCAGAGGTTGTGGATCCCCAGGGACCTTCTTTCATACACTATGGGATTGCCCCAAAATACAATCATATTGGGAGGAGGTTTTGTTTGAGATATCGGAGGCGACGGGGGTTGTGTTGCAGAATGAACCTAAGTGTTGTATACTGAATATCTGGTCACCTACTGATATGAACAGGGGATTACAACTCTGGGCGACATTGGGTATGGCCATTGCAAAGCGTAACATTGCTAGGAGATGGGGATCTGGTGTGAAACCATCATGTAATCGGTGGTGTAACGATATGGATTCTGCAATGGTGGCAGAAAAGGCAGTATATGTGCGTAGAGGGTGCCCTAAGAAATGGTCGAGAATATGGAATAATTGGAACGAATATCGAGGGAACTTATGTGAACCCCCGGAGGAACTGCTGGAACCTGATGATGACCCGTAGAGGGGATGATACAGTGACTTTGCTCTGTTATGGCCTTCTATGTGTTTTGGGGCACGGAGGGGAGGTTCTTTGGGAACGCGTATGCTGAGAAGTGGTTAAGGAAAATGCGATATAGCGTATGTGACTTGGAATGCACCTAGGGGGGGGTCGTGGTTGGAATTATGAGGCATGTCGTGCTGGAGAAGGCCAATTAAGGCGGGTGGTATAGATTGGGATAGGAAATGTTTCCATAGTATGATAGATGTACTTGGGACCCATTTGAAAATGCTTGTGATGTGTGACCCTTTAGGATGGTGACATTGAATGCTTTAATCCTACTTTTGATAGAGACAAAGTTATGGCTGTTTATTATAAAATAAGACGGACTAGGTCTGTGAATATTACTGTCCGAATGTATCCAGATGATGTATCAACGATCTACGACTTGGCGGGGATGGTCGTTAACATTGTATTACTGTCGTGATAATTACATATGATTAATAGCGGCCAGCCTCAGGGTTGTGTGCAAGACGCTGTGTACAACTGGAATCTCTAATAAACGTCTTAAAAAAAAAAAAAAAAAAAAAAAAAAAAAAAACAAAGCATTTCAGTATGTCATTAGCATGGGTTTGTGTGTCACCCTCCCCGTTCTTCACCCTAAGGATCGCAGTCGGGCCGCGACCTGTACAGATCTTCCGAGCTAAGACAGCCCCCGGTCTACCTCCTTCCCCAAAGGCTCTAGCCACATGCGTGCGGTTTAAATATTTCATTTCAGAGTCTAGAAAGGTCTCGTGTTCTGTGTGTATTTCGCGGAGTTTGGCCAGGTGTATGATATCCTGAGTGGACTCATATAGGGATTCCAGGTCTCTCATTTGCTGTTCACACCTGCGTATCTGAGTTCTAATATCCTTCAGAACCCCCACTGTGGTGCTAATACAGACCCCTCTAATCGTGGCCTTGAATGCTTCCCAGAGGATGCCAGGGTCATCAGTCGATGGGGCATTAAGGTCAAAGTAATCTTTAATCGCCTTCTTAATCGTGTCTGCATAAATTGCATCAGTTAGAGCACGTGCGTTAAAGCGCCATTGGAAGGGGGGGGGGGGTGCGTATCGTGGAATGTCCAGCTGCAGGAGGACAGGATTGTGATCAGACAGCGTGCGAGGGAGCACCTGTAGGTGTCGCACCCATAGCGCCAGGTCAGAGGAGCCCAGCCAATAATCCAGCCTGGACCAGCTGTTGTGGGAAGCATTAATGTGCGTGGCCCCAGGTGCATCGGTGTTCCTCAACCTCCAAAGATCCTCTAGACCCAGATCCTTCATCATGTGTCCCACCATTGTGCGTGAGTGTTTGTGCTGTTCCACCGAGTTAGCTGAACGGTCCAAACCGTCACGTAGTGTCACGTTCCAATCACCACCACACAATATATGTGCGCTATTGTGTTTCTGTAGGTGTCCCCATACCTCCCTGAAGAAATCCGGGGCATCTGTGTTAGGACCGTATACATTCAGCAATGTCACCTTCTGCCCCCTCAATGTACCTGATACCATTAGAAACCTGCCTGAAGGGTCCTGTGTTACTGTGTGATTCACAAAGCCCACCCCTCGTTTCACCAAAATGATCACCCCTCTAGAGTAAGAAGAGTACGAGGCCCTGAAAACCTCCTCCGCCCATCTTGCCTCCAGTTGTGCATGCGAGTGTGGGGCCAGGTGAGACTCCTGTAGGAACGCTATATCCACATTCCACCTTGTCAGGCTTGCAAAAATCTGCCGTATTTTACGTGGCTGTGAGAACCCTCTAATGTTCCAGGTTAGAACGTTTAAACTGTGTCTACCCGCCTCCCTGGTCCCCATCAAAAGCCAATGACATAAGGCATGAGCGCTCATCACAAATCAATTGCATAGGGATTGTTAGTATCTCCCTTTTAGTTGCTCCAGTCGACCCAGCAGCAGCCGGGACTAGCTTGGAACCAGTACAAAAAGACATTACACATTCTGTCGGCCTAACAGTACAATCATACATCCCACCCCCCCAGAACCCACCCACTCCAGCAACCCCAACCTGCCGAAGCCAGTCCCATCCAGTGCACCAATCCAGAACTCCCATAAAACAGTAATACAGTGCCAGAACCAAACTCTTACTGGGTAATACCCTTGTAGAGGTCCGCCAGGGGCACAACTCACCACCTGGTGTACAGGTGTGGGCGATGCTAAAGAAGCTGTATGAAACGCAGTTCAGGTGAATACTCGCCGTCCCCCCCCCCACCCCCCGAACAACCAACAACAAAGCCACTGGCTGAGCAACATGTCTGGCACAGTGCGTCTCCAATGCAATTTCAACAGGTAATCATCAAGGCGCAGAATCCCTCTCCTCCCACCCTTACTGCTCGCCGCACAGAGTGCATTGGGGATCTCTCACAGTCAGTGACGGAGGCGTCCCATAGTCAAAACATATTGAGCAGAGCACAGCAGACAAGGGGGCAGTTTCTCGCCACTCGCGCACTAGCCTGCATTGAGTAATCGCCACAGGGTAATAGTGTCACTCAGTTGTGTACGCCAATATTGCCTTATGTAATGTGCATGTGTCGTGATGCATTCCCAGTACAAAGTTCGTAGTGAGCCGCATCTCCGATCAGAGGCCTCTTAGCCCCATCGGGACCTCTCCACCCAGACACACCGTGCATGTTGAATCAATCCCACTACCGGGCAAACTGGAAAACAGGTTCAAGCAGTCTAGCAAGTGCGGAGATTAAAGTCCATGCTAAAACGCATGATCGGTAACTGAACTGTACACTCACCAGTGGCATACCATGAAACAACCCCTCATTGTTAGTCCGAGTCTCGTCGTTGTTCATTTTGCGAATTGTCTCTGATCTCTTGTTGAACCCTTTTGACAAATTCTTGTGCTGCTTTCGGTGTCGGTAGTACTGTCGCTTTCTCCTTCCACACCACCCTGAGGCGTGCTGGATACATCATGGAGTAGACAATGTTCAACTCACGCAATTTGGTCTTCACTGCAGTATATTCTTTCCGGGCCTGCTGGACCGCAACTGTGTGGTCCGGGTAAAATTCCAAGGAGTTCCCTTGATGCTGGATCTTCCCTTTCTCTCTTGCTAGCCGAAGGATCGTGTCCCTGTCGCGGTAATTGAGGATACGCGCAACAATCGGTCTCGGCGTGGTACCTGGCGGTGGTTTCGGGGCCAGCGACCTGTGAGCACGCTCCACGATGAAGAGGGGCGACAGGGCCTCAGCTCCGAACAGATCCTTGCACAGTGTTTCCACGTAGGTTTCCATGCGGCCTGTGTTGGTGGACTCTGGCAGGCCCGTGATCCGTACGTTGTTGTGCCTCGAGCGCGCTTCTAAATCCTCCTCCTTTGCCTTGATAACCTCCAGTAGCCTTTCCATATCTGCGCATTTTGAGGAGGAGGCCCGCGCCTCATCTTCAACCGCGGATATTCGTGTTTCGGCCTCATCCAGTCTCTCTCCATGCTTTTCCTGTCGCGCTGCCATGGTGTCCATTCTGCAAGTTAAGTTGTCCAACTTGCCATTAATATCCTGTAGGTTCGATTGTATCGCTAGCAGGATCTTTTCGATGTTGTTATTGGGCGCCTGACCTGCCTCTTCCTCCAGCACCCCGTCAGTGGATTTCTGCGTTTTTTTCGTCTCAAAGGGCAGCTTCTGTTGGTGTTTGTCTGGTTTGCCCATGCTTGCGGGTGGGGAGGTCGCCTTCCTGCACGTGGACCCCGATGCCCTCGTATGTCTGGTCGCTGACGCCCTGTTGAACCCCACCCCTGGGGCGATCGCCGCCTAAAAGATCGTCACAGCGCTGAAAGCACCAGGCGAGGGTGACACTCCCCCAGGCAACGTGACCGAAGGCCGGCTGTTCGCTGTCCGCACCGCCGTCTAACAAACCCCCTCCACTTAGTGGACTGGTGGCCCCTCAATCGTGCAGAGAAAGTGTCCCAGTGTGGCAGCTCGCTGGGCAGAGGATATCACAGGCCTCTCTGACCCCACAGGTGGCGTGTCGTCGCAATATGGCCAACACACCCCCTCTACACTCAGTGTTTAAGGCAGGCAGCCATCACCGCAGGTGTGTCGCTTCCGCAGGCCTAACGCATGCCAGGTCGTTGTCTCTCCGTGCAGCCTGCGCGGGCCTGTAATTCCGGGGTCTGCGAGCGTCCTACCAAGAGGGGCCGCCCCGCACGTGGTCGCCAGGAAGGACACGTTATTCACAGCAGACACCAACCCTGGCGCAACAACATGAAGATACCTGCTCTCATGGGCTGATGGGGTCGGGCAGCGGCGGCCACAGGTCTCCGAGGTATGGGCGAGCCCACGCAGATCTTTAGGCAGCACCGACAATCGCAGACTGTTCGCTTCTCATAGCGCTCGCCGCCAGTAGCCAGCACCATCCACCCTGCAGGAGCGTGGGTATGTCTCCCTCTCCGCTAGCGCTCTGCACCGTTCTCCACGCTGGGCGCTCCTCCGCTTGCTGGTCTCCCCTCCGCTGTGTCAGGCTACCGCCAGTGTCTCGGCACTGCCACCGGAGTTGTGGATTATTTGATTATGCCCGCATTTTTCGAGTCGCGGCCGCCATTTTGTCAGGCAGCGCCTCCAGCGCCTGAACGTGGGTCCCTGGCGCACCGCAGCGCTACAATTTTTGATGCAGGGGCAGTGGGGAGGCCAGTCCTCAGAATCCTACCTCCGCCACGTTTCCCCGCTCCTGGACAGTAGAGTGGTGATTATCCTCCGCCTGGCCGCTGTGTGCACGTCCCAACGCGGCGGCCATCTTGTCAGGCGTCCGGACCTCTCGCCACGGTCATCCGCAAATTTCAGGGTAGTCGCTGTCCGCCGGGGGCCGTTTCTCAACACGTTATGTGCTCCACCATTTCACACATCTTGTTAGGCGATCGAGGGGTCGGTGGCCTGGGTGAGATCGGCGATATTCACCATAGTTGGCGATCGCCCGGCGGAGCTGCTTCTCAGGCAGCCATGTCGCCGTGCGCCCCCTCGGGGATTTAATCTTTAAAAATTAATATCTCGACTTCCAGTTATTGGATGCTTGTTGTTTTGGTCTTCGTTTGCTCATATAAATATTCTCTATTCTTCTAAACTGGTGTGGAGTCTCTTGGGGGTGTTTTCAGTGTTTTACTGTGATTTAAGTGTTGCTAAAATATTTTACACATTTCCTCTTAAGTTAATCCTGACTGCTCTATGCCAAGCTACCAGAGGGTGAGCACAGGTTAATTTAGGTTGTGTATCTGACTTACCCTGACTGTGATTGTGGCACCTGCTTGGACAGGGTGTATACTCTGTCAACCAGAAACGTCAAATTCTAACAAATGCTTACTTTCAACAAGTGGCATTTTCAGAATAGTACTTTGAAGTTCAACTTTACCATCAAAAAGGATTTTAAATTATAATTCAAATGAGTGGAAGAAGTAATTCTCTCTCTGCTCCCAGACTGAAGTTATCACATATTAAGTGTAGTATTGTAACTCACTGTTGGTCTGTGGGAGAGCTGGCATTGAGGCAGTGAAACATTATTTTGGGGTGTTTCACTGCCAGGATATGTAAACTTAAATACACTGGTGCTATTTTTAAAAGCCATGCACACTGCCAAATGAGCATTTAGGACCTACCTTTGGGGTGTCTAAAAGTATTAAAAAGGAAGGTTTCGATCTGGCAAAAGGTTGATTTTGCCAGGTTGCAATTGCAGTTTAAAACTGCACTAAAGGTCGCAATTTCAGGACTGAGACATATTTTACAGTGCTACTTTAGTGGGTGGCACAATAAGTCCTGCAGTCCACTAGCAGCCTTTAATTTACAGTTCCTGGGTAAAGGTGGTCCCATATGCTAGGCTCATAAAGAAAATGTAATTTACCAATTAAACGTATATCAATATTACGATGATTGGAAGGGAGAGCACAAGCACTTTACTCCTGGTTAGCTGAGTAACTGTGCAGAGTCCTAATACCAAAAAAAAACAGATTTTGCAAAACTATGGTAGTGAAGGCACCACGCAAAAGATGTTAATTTCCGACACAGGGTGTCTCAGCCTTCAGGACACCCTCTGTCTCCACGGACAAGCAATGGTAGACTCAGATAAATAACCCCACCTTGCTTACAGGTTCTGCAGTGGTATACAGATGCACTGATGAGTTTATATGCTCAGCAGAGGTCTGACAAGGTGGGTACTAGCCCTGTGCACCAACTTTCTAGTGCAATGCACAGCTGATTGCATGGTAGAGCCAAGGCTTTTCTCTAGTGTTTCCTATTTCATACTGACTTTCATTTCCATTCCTGGCAGAATGTTGTGGTCCTATGTAGACACATAGGTCTAACATGAAATTGCACATAGTATGTATTCTTCTCAAAGTGAGGTCGAAGGAGCTAGTGATCCATACAGCTTATCTCTGTAAATCGTGGGCCCTTGGTCTTTTATCAGTGTGAACTTGTCAATGACTGTCAGCTCAGACATGCTCATGCTGTTCAAGGCTGATATTGAACTGAGAGGCAGACCCTCAATGAAGAAACAGTTGGCCTAAACATTCTGTAAAGTCATGATATTTCCTCAAGTGTTATGGTGGGTGACCACTTCATTGGATACGGGGATGTCATGGCCTTTTGTTCATGGCACAAGAAGCTCTCTCTTGTTGGCTTACTAGATGATGCAATTCTTCCAAATGACAACCGCTTGACTTTTGAATCCCAGGCCCAATAGGAGAATAATCCTGCTGATAGAGCTGGGTGGTTCTGCTTTCTGCAGAGCTGATTGTCTGTTTTGTTAGTCTTGCCATACTCCTCACTCAATGTTTTTCTTTCATGGTCCCACCATGTGAAGAACTTGAAGAATTGTAAATTAAAATCATGTTGTCTGGAGTTTATATTCCCACTCCAAATCTCCATAGCCCACCTGAGACCCAGATATATTACCATGAGCTCTTTCCTTTGAAAATCTCATACCTGGACTCATCTTTTCATTGACTATGTTTTAGGCTCATTTAATCATCCTTCACCTGCAACATGTCTACCCTTCCAGTGGCCAGTCAGCACAGTTCATGTGACTAGGCACAAACGTGCCATTAGCAGGATCATGTAGCTTTCCCGTCACCACTTAACAACATATGTGAAAACAAGGACCACAGGATGCTGTTTTTTTGTGCATATTCCCTGTGATACTAGAATTGCACCAGCACATTACCCATCCCCCTCTGCTCCTCTTTGTCTCTGTTTTGCTCATTTTGTCTTTTGCACTTTATTTTGCTGCCAGCCTTTGATCTCTATCTTACCTATACCTGCCTTACCACTCCACCCTCCTCTAACTGTCAGATCAACTTCCATTTGACTTACCATATTGCTTCCCAATTTTCAATCCACCAAGAAAACAATAGTTTCTTCTGAAACATATAAAATAACAGGGATCAGCACTAATTTCCTTTCTAGGCCACAGATGTCTAGGAAACTAATAAGTAGTGAATATATTTTTTAAAACAAAGTAAACATTTCATCAGATTGAAAACAATGTGGTACAGGAAATCATGATTTGAATGCACAGTGCTCTTGTGTTTCAAACTTGAGTGAAAAATCATGGTTTCAAATGTAAAAAAAGAAATGTAATACATTTTGTGCCTGATTTATATATTGGTGGAAATCATACTTTGTTACAATTGTGATGAATCATCTTTACCATCAACTTATTGTTTCACCTGCCGAATTTGGAAATGGGTGGACCATACTTTGGCAACGGCAGAGACTGTTAAGTCTCTATTCTGCTCAAACTTCTCAAAGAAATGGCTATGTGTCTGCCTGCCTAATTTGTATGGGCGGGCATATAGCCATTTGTTACTGCCTGTCACTGCCAGAAAAACCCTGGCAATACGCAGCAGTAAAAAATAAAAAAAAGCCTTCCTTGCTATGGGAGATGACTCTGATGGTGAGAAGGGCATAGTTTTTTTTACTTTCAAAAAGAATATCTTGCTTCAGGATTTTCTTTTTTTTTAAAGTATGTAAAAGTTTGACAGACAGCGCCGTCATATTGACGGAACCATGTGTCAAAGTTAAAAGAGCATTGACAGAAACTGCCGTGACAGAGGTTCCTGCCAATTCTTTATAAATGAACACCAACTTTGTGGTCATTTATAAATTTGGTAATTTACTCTGTTGACGGACTTACCTCCACCCACCATACAATAATTCAGCCTATCAGTCATAAAGGTAAACAATCAAAAAGCTTGTTACTAATAAGCTAGTAAGAATAAATAAAAATCCAAAAGTATTTTTACCAGCGATTCAACATTTTTGTGTTATTCAATGTGACAAAGACAGTCAAAGTAGTACCTGAAACAATATAGGGTCACTGTCAGATTAACAGCAGAGACAGTCTTGGTAAATGTTGAGAAATGCATATAAATGCATTTAAAAAAGGGGACTGGAAGGGAAATGGCTTACATGTTATCAATAAAAATGCTTAATAAAATTCTTGAAGCATACGTTTAAATCAGTTAGATCATAGCATTCCTGCTCAGCTTAGCAGAAACTAGTCTAAAAATATGGCACATGACACAAAGTGTCTGGGTAGAACTTTAAAGACAAGAGAATATATCAAATAAGTCATTGTGGGCATTCATTAGTGATAAACACATGTGTAAAGGAACCATTTACTATGCAAACAGGGGTTACCAGTCTAGAGGAAATATGTTGCGAATAATTCTTTGTTTCTGTCGGTGCTGGCATCAATGCAGTCTGCCAGAGTGGTGCGTCTGGTGCTCCGGATCATTTGGTAGTAGAACTCATTCCTATTTTTCCATTACAAGTTAAGGTAGGGTTTCAGCCTACTCTAATGGCCATTTTGTGATGAGAGGGAGACAGGAATATATAATTAACTTTTGAAAGTTGAAAGTCAGTTTATTCTAGTTTTGCTAGCAGCCACCCATCTCCTTTTAATTCTCCAATGTTATAGGTGCTAATGATGTGAGGACATTTTGTTCTACCTTGTGATCACGTTATGAGAAGCAGTGGATATGTTTAGCATTAAGCCTGCGATTCCCTTGCACCCTCTATAAGTTTTCTGATGTATTGCGAGAAAGTGGTCAAAATTACATTATTTAGACGGCACCCTGACTGGATAGTGAAGCATTTTTATGTCAGTGTAGTAGGAGAAATGGCTACAGTACTTGGCAGTAACTGTTTCCCAAGGAGTAGGTGTGTACTACAAAATAATATCACTGGTTTAAAATTTCATATCAATAAGAATTTTTTCATGCTGCAGCTTAACATGAGTGAAACTATTGCGTTGGAGCATACTCACAATACATAAGCAATAAAATATACTATTTAGAATATACAAGATACTTAATAAGTGTCCTTGCTGCTCCTTGGTGGATCTGGTGGCCTATAATTAAAACATCCATTGGCGAATGCCTTATCATGTTCATTTTACTGCATCAGGGCTGATTACGAGTTGCACAGTGTTGGGGCCATGGACGTCGATTCAACAAAATGGCAGGGGTAGTAGAAGTTACATCATCCAAATGTTCAGCTACTGATGACATCACAGGGATTGGTATAACAAACACTTTAGTCCCTGATGATGATAGAGAAAGTGGGGTCACGTGACATTTTACATAAATGCATTAGGGTAGTGACACCACTAAACAAAAAATAGCAACAATAACTGGTTGGAGCTTGGGTGTTCCCATGCATTCCACAATGGATTTGACACAATTCCAGATTTATAAAGGATTGTAAACCTAGTATGGCTTCAAATCTGTATGCCTCCCAGAGGATGGCATAACGGGGGGAACAATTTTTATTTCGATGTAAAACGTGTGTAAACTAGTAGATTTTTGCTTAACAAAGACAGTAAATTTCTCCTAGTACAGTCATGTCTGCCAGGCAGTCTATTTCGCTGTTGTTCAACAGAAACAGATTGTCTCTAGACAACTCCCGTATTTGTTTTAAATGAGAATGAAATCTTGCCATTTAAAAAAAAACTCACCTGCAAAGTTTGACCCAGCCAATACGATGCAAAGCTAACACCCTCATCAGCAAGCACAATTAGCTATCAAGGTAATGTTTTACTCTGTACTTGAATTTACCTTTCATGAACCCAAGACAATGCCACTGATTTCTCAATCAGTCAAAAGCCTTGCTGCCATCACCTCTGCAAGGCATATACCATCAGTGTAAATTTTCCATTTATTAGATCGATGTCAAATCTGTTTTCCCTCTACTCCAGGTGACTTACAGCATCATGCATCAAGATGATGCAATTCTCGTCCTCTAACGGAATCTTGAACACTCAGGGCTTGATTCACAAAGGTAAACATACACTTTTGTGTAAATGTATCATTTTCTTGGCATTCACAAACTACAAGTTTAATTTTACTAATAATAATTTTATGACTGTAAATACTCTGCGCTCTTGGCGGAGACTCTGCAGATAAAATGATAGGTCTGTTCTATTTTTTTATGTCCCGAATTCTCCCTCTGACTGTGGACTCTCCGCAGACGTACAATTCCTAATGTTCAAATTAATCTTGCAATTTATGAATACCAAAAGAATAGAACCTTACACACCAGCTGTAAATTTATCTTTGTGAAACAGGCCCCCAGACTTTTCCCCATCCAGATTACTATGCCCTTTTCCTCTGCCAGATGAGAGTTGTAAGCATAAGCATTTACTCAAGCTTGAATAGGTCTTTTGACTCATCTTACTCAGATCCCCTTCCCTTCACCATATATCATATTGACTGTCACTGTCTATAAATCAGCTGTAACTAAATACAGGAATTGACCAAACAGTCCAGAAAGAAGCAGTTTTCAAGGTAGATAATCATTGTTTTCATTTGGGAACTTGGCTTGAGCTGCAAGTCAATGTTCAGAGAAATTACATGAGGTATGTGTGGGTATGTAACAACCAATCCAACAACAATACATTTAAGAATAGTTATTTTGAAAGTCCACACCAAATTAAGACCAAATTTAAGACTGTACCCAGCCAGAGCTTCAGCTGGCAACAAATGTACTGCTGGAAAAAATTGTCAAGATCCACGCAGTAAGATATCTAGAGTAGGAGAGTTTGGTCAGACTATGGATATCTGATTCCAATTCTAAGAGTAGGCCAGGGTCTCAAACAAGGAGGCGCCCAAGTTCAAACTGGAAATATGATCTTTTTATGGAGTTGTAAATGCTCCAGAGGAAAACAAATCCCTGGCATTTCTGGTGAGGGCGCCACAAGTTTGGAATGAGTTTGAAGGAGAGTCTGTCAACACTTTTGTCAGATTCCTAATAATTCCAGCAGGTATTTTCAGAAGCCATTTCTTAATATGGACTCAGAACCTTTGATGATAAACTAACTACAATTTTTAAAGTCAACATGACCTAAACCTTAATCACAAGTAAAGCAACAGGACCGTTCCCCAGTGGCCCAAATCTATTTGTAAAAGTTGTTTAATTAGTTCTCTCTATGCATCCTGCTACGCAAAGTCTTTAAATTGCTCCAAGCAAACCTAATTGGCATTTTTCCCCATTTCCATGGTATTCCTATTTTTGAAGGTATTTGTTCAGTTGCAAGTCAACCACTTAAAGACATATGTATGAAAGCAGGGCTCATCAATCAACAGCAGACCAGTTATTTCCACACAGTGGGCACAAGTAAACTGGGTAATAACAAAAATCGAGTTACCTAAGGACAATTTAATAGATAGTTGGTCCCTCTATATAAAAAGATCTTTCTCATTGCAGCAAGTTCCAAATGAGGAAACTTCTCACTCTGCTCTGAGCTACATCCCCTGAGTAGAAATTCAAGGATGAGATGAGATCAGCTCATAACATGTTCATCTGGAGGTAAATAAATAGGAAAGCAGTTAAATATGTGAGGAAAGCCTCTTTTTCATGTCCAAATGCAAAACCAAATTTGAATCTGAGAAAAGATAACTAGGCAGGATTTCTAAAGGGAAATCCCAGCACAACATAAGTAGGGACAATCCAAAATATTTTTCACCAGTTCCACACTCTCAATTCCTACCTTTCGTACATCATGGTGTAGTTATTACCCTGAGAAAGTGAAGTGTCACTTGGCGTAGAGAAATCCAAAATGGTGGAATTTCCTAGAAGTGAGGCAGATCTCTTCTAATGGTAAGCCCTAACTTCGCTGTATGCACTTCTAAGAAGGTTAGCCCAATCCACCTCAGAGACTTTCGTGTCTCCAGCTAGTTTCTATCGGCTTGCATATCTCACAGAGTAGAATAGTCAAGTGCTGTGGAGTAGCTGTCCTCATGAAAAATATTAAATTGATAGTAGAGAAAATTATTGCTAAATTCTATATCTGCGGTATATTTTTCTCCTCTAATCTCCGGGGCATTGTATATACAGCCTATGAAGTTCCCAAGCTGACATATGCCAGGTAGACTTGTTAAAAAGTGGGAAAAGGTTTCTGCTCCTTCCAGGCCTGTGTGTTGTGAATTCATTAGGCTTGTTGGCTGGCACAAACACACAATAATTCATATCTCAAATGTATCAAAAATAAGGCTAGGCACAATCTCATGAAGGAGTTTTTCTTTTAGGAACAATTACAATGATGGGTTAATTCTCCTCTCCATTGCTTCAACCGAAGCCTGACTCTTAATGTACACTTAATTATTTGTTTTTATCAGAGATTGCTTGCAGCAGCCCGACAACCCGCAGTGTTACACTCTGAGTAATAGAGACATGCTTTCGATGTGTGATTAATAATGTTTTACTTTGCAGTCCCATAAGTGCACCATCTATGCACTAGGCGGATAGACTCCCACCCCTCATCTGCCCTATAATATTCAAGTTATTGAAGTTATTATGCGCTCGCAACATGGTGCAGGTTCATAAATACAGGAAGGCCTGCAAAAGCAAGGATTGTACTAGAGGTAAAAGGAATGGAATGCCTTCTAAACATAGAATATAACAGAGAATCGAGTATAAAAGATTTCACGAATAGCAGATCACAAAAGTTAAAAAAAGAGGTGGGTAAGCATAAGCAAGATTAAATGCTCAGCATTTATCCTACACCTTAAATATTCTTATTTACTTACTATCGCTTTCAATTCACAGAGGTATATTTACACTTTAAAATTCAAAAACATAGTTTTGTTTTCCATCCGTTATTGACTGCTACCTGATTTGGGTTTTGTTATCTTTTTAAACAGCGAAAGTTAACTTATTTGACCTGAGTAATTGTTTGCATACCCCAACTGCATTCGATCTTCCTTTTGTACATTGATGTAATGTCCAGTTCGGACTTTTTATACTTTGTAAAAAACATGAGCACATTAGGAATGTTGATGCTATGAAATGGTGGCTTGTGGTTCCAAATACCGACAAAGCAATATTGAAGATTGTAAAGTTAGCAGTTTTCTGTCGCTGAGTGGGATGCAGAATCTATGCACAGAAGAGACTGAACAGACACACCCGAGTTGAGATCTTAAATGCTGCTAATTTGTACGAATATGTTTATGTATTTATATACCTATCTAGGTTCTACACATCGATTGTGTGTACTCGTTAAAGTAACCGTAAATGTTTGCACATGTGCAGCTTTGTATGAATAAATCGTGTCAAATGTAATTCAATGTATGCGTGTATCAATCCGTGCATGTATTTTTTTAGACAATTTTAATTGAGGTCTGCATCTATAAGTGCACCTTTCAAATTCTGCATGTAATATACTGTCTGGGTATGTGTCTATGTCCCTATGTGCCAGGTGTCTTTTCATGTACACTTGTAAGATGCTCAGTGTACATGACACCATGGCAGTGCTGGAGATGCTTTACCTGTATGTCGGAATGCACGCCCAAAAACCTGCTGTTTAATGTATTGACTGAATGCCAATATGACTGACAGTCGCAACTCTCATTTTCAACAAGCAATAGATGAGGGGTCTGAACCTTTGTGTTTATCTTCCTCCCTGAGTGCATTGATGATATAAGAACTGACAGGTTTCTAGGCTGCCTCTAGTCACACCTAAAAATGGCCAGCAAGACCAATTAGAACATATTTTCCTTACCGCTGGGATATCCTGCGGTATTGCCCTAAAGGTCTCCACGTTGAAGTTCCAGTGAAATAGAGACGACCCTGCAGCTACCCCCACTTTACGAAGATAGAGCTAAGAGTATACAAATAGTGATGCTTGCACCCTGACCCTTGTAATTTCCATGACAGAGCTTCTAAAACACCACAAGATGAGCATTGACAATAATATCAAAGGATAAAAGACCCCAATACATTTTCTAGACGAAAACACACATCCTGCATATGATGAACATTCTGAATTATACACTGATGATGAAAGGAATTGCTTCCTGTGAATATTGTAATAGCTGCTGTAGGAAAGTAAATTATTGGAGTGGATGGCCGTCTACCACAAGTAATAAAGTCACTAACTTGTTAGGTACTGTGAGGTTTCAGTAGTTTAAACCTGAGCCCAACCCTTGGTGTCTATGGCATAGAGCAGTCAACATTAACTTAAAGAAAACGTGTAAAGCATGTTGATGTAAATTAACAGGTAAAAAGTCAAAGGCACAATAGTATAAAAATACCACTACATTTTATAAAAAGAAAAGACAATTTAAAATGTAATAAGCAAAATGGCATCAAAGTGAAAATGATTGAATGCCCGGGGGAGTCTTGGCGCTACAAAAGACATGAAGGTACACATTCTGGAGTCCTCGTAGTGGGCAGTGATATTAAATATGGAGAATAAACCTCCTATTGCTGGACTAAAAGGCACGTTTTCAGAGATTGGACCTGAAAAAACGTTTCCCTTCACAAGTTGTCTGTCTAAAAGAGGGAACTGCTCGATTCTTAGCTGAGCCTGACCAAAGGGTCCTACAGGAGATGCACCATCTCAGCTTATCCTTAAAAAGTGATAGACCTTGACCTCGCAGTAAATTATAGGCCATACATAGGGCTTTGAAACTGATGCGCTGTTTAAATGGCAGCCAGAGAGGTTTCCTGATAGCCCCCCTTGCTGATGCTACTTTGGGGATTTTGAGATGGTATAGTGCTGCAAAATTCTGCAAGGTCTGAAGCTTCTTTAAGGAACCTACTGATAGATTGAAATAGAGACTGTTACGGTAGTCGAGCCTTGTGAGCACAAGAAAAATAACTACTGTCTTTAAGATCAAAAGGCAGACATTTTTCAATTTTCTTAGCTAATCTCAGTGAGCAGAAGAAGTTGGAAGCTATCTTGTTGACTTGTTCTTTGAGCTTCAGCTCCGCATTAGCAAGAAACTTAGGTTTTTTACTTTAGTCTCTGTTTTTGGGAGGGAACCAAGTTCCAGAGGCCACCATTCGGGTATCCAAAAGCATGGATTTTTGCCCAAAAAAATAACCTCTGTTTTTGCTGAGTTTAATTTCAGATAGTTAGCATACATCCATTTGCTACCTTACTCATGCATGTTGTGAAGGGGGTGCCCAAGTTGGTCTCATCCTTTGAAAGTGACACCACAATGTGTGTGCCATCTGCTTAGGATGCTAGTGAGAGGCCAAATGATTTAATAAGCTTGGCTAACATATAAGTTGAACAGCGTCAGGCTCAGCGATGAACCCTGTGGCACTCCACAGGGCAAGAGAAAATATTTTGAAGTGAACTTACCAAGAGCTACTCTCTGCTGTCTGTTCACAAGGAAGGACTGTAGAAGATTAAGTGCAGTGTCCTCAGTACCTAGCCTCTGCATACAGTCAACCAAAATAGCATGGTTGACTTATCAAATGCCGCAGAGAGGTCCAAGAGGACCAGTGCTGTATTCCCTCCTATGTCTAGAGTTTCTCGTTTTTCTCCAGTAGCTACCACCAGTGCGGATTCAGTACTATGTTTTTTTTTCTGAAACCAAACTGGGTATCGCCCAACAAGTGGTTGTTGTCGATAGATGAGGATGGCTGTTCGTTCATCACTTTCTCCAGCAGCTTGGCAGCAAAATAGAACCTAGAAATGGGACGGTAGCTGTTTCGGTCTAAGGCATTGAGGTTAGCATTTTTTAGAAGGGGCAGAACAGAGGCAGATTTCCACTGTAAGGGGAAAGCACACTATTTGTACATTATAGCCAACATATCCTAAAGGGGCAGTGCAACCTGCGCTGGAGACATATGCATTAGTTTAGGTGGACATGGATCTTGGGCGCCACCAGATTTCACCAGGGGGATGAGCTTCCTAAGTTGCTCTTCAGTGGGGGCCTTAAATACCATAAACCTTGTCTGATCTACGTCTAAGTTTGGAGTTTGAATCTCTGGTTGTGCAGTTGACTTGCAAGTAGAGAATTTGTTAAAGATATTTTCAACCTTCTCCTGAAAGAAACAGGCAAGGGCAATGCAAAAATTCTGGCTATTTGCTGCAGAATTGCGATTTATGGGTACTACACTTTTTTTATAACTTGGAATAGGGGTTGTTAGTGTCACAAGCTGATTTATTCTGCTCAGAGTAGTAAGATGTTTTTGCAGCTACTATACATTTTTTGTCTTCGGCTAGTTTGAGTTTGTAGTGCACCTTTTCCTCAAGCTCATATCTTTTACTCCATTTCGGTTCTTGCCTGTAACATTCTTGTCCAGAGGCTTTAAGAATATAAGAAGGGTAACCAGAGATATGATTTTTTTACGATTTAGGTGAAAAAGCAACAAGAGAAAAGTATAGCACCAATGATAACCAATGCGGTAGACTAGAGTCAAGGTGCAATTTCAAGCCGACTGCAATGGAGCCAGGTTGCTTACACCAAGTGGATTGGTCATGGTGAAAGTCTGAAAGTCAAAAGGTTTCTAAGTTTCTCTTTAAAAGGGAGCTTTGCCACTTGTTGACATTTCTAAGTCTTAATGCAGAAAGTGACTTGCCACTTTCTGAGAAAAAAACGATAGCTGCAGCCGTCGAACCGAAGGCCAGAATAGCTGAAACAGGTTGGCCCTGCTGGCGCGCTGAAGTTTTGAAGATTTTAGAATGCTGAATGGAACTTAGTTGTTTCTTTTGGAGGTGCAGGGTGCTTTGAAGGTACGAAGGTGAAGTTAAATCGGATGTTGTGGAACTGCCAATTAGATTTTTTTTCAGTGGATCCAGTTTAAAATTTAGATCTCCAGGAGGAAAGGTTTCCCAAAGTCCTGGCGCTCAAAAACCACATGAGTTCACTTCTAAGGCCCTCAGGACCTCTGGGAAGGCACTTATAGACTTTCAGGGTGATAGGCAGAGGCCAATCAGTGTCTATTCCAAATCCATTTGCTACTGGTCAGAATGACTCTTTAGGAAAAAGACCTCTAGCAGCGTTTTGTAGACACGTATAATGTCATTCAATTGACCCTTGGAGTCCACTTTTTTATTTTGGGTACAAGTGAGCTCAGGTCCAGCCTTTCAGGTGTCATCAAATATCTCAAAAAAGCAGGTACAGTCTGTTCTCTAATATCTCTACAAAGTGATCTGTGGATTGTGCCTTTGAATTCCACATTGATCCCTTGTACCAGAAAGTGGGAGGATCTGACTCCTGGCTCCATTCTAAACCATAGAGTAAACGTTTCCATTGGCAACCTTACCCACGTTTAATGCAGTTCCTATTAGCTCCTCTGAAAAAAATCCTATAGTTCACTTGATTCCCAAAACCTGAGATGGGGAACCCCTTATACCTTGAACAGAGCCTGTGTGCCCATCCAGAGGTGTGGTTAAAGGTAATGAGCAGCTCCCTCCTATGTCATCACTTGAAACTGATTCTGGGGATAGCTTTCCTCCCACATAGTTTGGTGCAAGCCTGATTAAGGAACAAAGGCTGGGGGCTTCCAGGTGTCATTTGGCTTATACTTGAGGCAGGGTAGGCCCCTATGATATCTTGGACTCTCCCCAAATGGTGTTCCTGACAGGGATAGAAAATACCTCCACACACGCAGGACCTTGCCCCTGCCCTATGAACATTTTTCACACCTCATTAGGGTCAAACATTTGATTGACAGTTGCTGGAGAGCTAATGTAGATTAGCCTCCACGAGTTTCAGGTAAAGAAAATGTAGTTTTCTAAAACGTATCTTTTCTAAACAAGCACTAAATAGGGGTAATAAACAATAAGGGGACATTTCTCACAGTTTCTTTTGCCTGAAGCTAAACAATTATTAACTGTCAGATATTGCAACCATTTGGCCATATTTACAAAGGCATTTTAAGTACATAAATTAGTACTCTTTTACATACTCCTACATGCCTTTGTGAATTTGTCTCAAAATATCTAAAATGAGAATAACATTGGAATAGTCTGGGAATGTTTATAGCACAAGAAGTAAGCACTCTGTAATCTTTAACTAGCAGGGAGTTGAAAGTTTCGGGGCAGATTCACAAAGTCATTTATGAACTAAATGAGCAGTGGTGGCTCCTCTGCAATGGCAGAGGAGCGTTGCCCCACTGCCTGGCTCAAAGCCAGCAAATGTAAAATAAAACGATGCTCTTGCATTGCTTTATTTTTGCATTTGCTGGCTCTGAGTCAGCGGTATTGGGAGGGACAGGGCTTAGGCATGGGAGGTGGAGGAGTGCTACTTGCACTCCACTCCCTAATTGCGCATATGTGTTTTGGCTGGCCATCTCAGGCCAAACAAAACACACATACACACTTAGGTTTTCTCCAGCCTAGCTGCATCAAGCAGTCGGGCTGTTGAAACGCCACAACCTCCCTAGTCTGATCAGGGTGTCTTTCTTGCCTGCTCAGACCAATGGGACAGACAGGGTGTCTGGTCCAGGGACTGCTGTGATGCTATTACAAGTATGGTAACTTGTGTGCACTATGGGTTGTAATCAAACCCTTACATTCTAAATCAATACTTGGGACCATCAGTCAGGAAGAGGAGAGGTGGGGCGACAAGATGAGACACTGGAGGCGGCTGGCGGCAAAAGGTACATTTAAAAAATATATATTGTATTCGCCACCCGTGCGATGCCTCCCACATAACCCCACCCGCCTCACCAGCCACACCACACTTTATTTATGGTGGCTGCCGCTGTAAATGAGTACTCCTGTAGTACTTCTTCCCATACTCACAAATGCTCTGGGGAGTCACCCCTCTCCTAAGGGTTTCACCATTTCATGCCACCCGAAGCCAATCTCCTACGTGCAAGAAGCAACTATGGTTTTAACCAGTCAAGCAAGAGTCTTGCTAAATCTAAAATATAAGTGTACAGTTATTTTTTTAGGTTTGCACTATCTAGAACTTGGATAATTTAAAAACTAACAATTACAGCAGTCCATTAGTGAGGTTTCGGAACTGTCTAAAATGAACTATAAATCATCACATTGTAAATCACTCAATGTATCTCTACCACCAAATATGTTCTTTTAGATCCCAAGTTAGCAGTTGCATTAAAACACACCTAAAATTGATCTATCGCAAATGAGCGAATAGTAGCTTTTAATTAGATGATATTCAGATATCTATCTATCCATCCATCCATCCATCCATCCATCCATCCATCCATCCATCCATCCATCCATCCATCCATCCATCCATCCATCCATCCATCCATCCATCCATCCATCCATCCATCCATCCATCCATCCATCCATCCATCCATCTATCTATCTATCTATCTATCTATCTATCTATCTATCTATCTATCTATCTATCTATCTATCTATCTATCTATCTATCTATCTATCTATCTATCTATCTATCTATCTAGATAAGTTCAACTGTTATTTTGAATTGCATAAAATGCTATTGGGGGCCCAAATAGGTCATACTCGTCAATGGGTGCTATCTCTCCAGTGAGCGAAAAGAACCTACAAAAAGGGATATCACCTTGGATTATTATCTATCTATCTATCTATCTATCTATCTATCTATCTATCTATCTATCTATCTATCTATCTATCTATCTATCTATCTATCTATCTATCTATCTATCTATCTATCTATCTATCTATCTATCTATCTATCTATCTAGATAGGCAAGGTGCCATCCCTTTTTTCGAGGTTCATTTTGCACACTGGATAGATAGCATCTACTGGGGAGTAAGACCTATTAGGGCCCCCGGTGGCATTTTATGCATTTGAAAATAACAGGTGAACCTGCCGCTCACTTCCTAGTGCTGAGACCTTATTTAGGAGGTACTCTCTCCAAAGGCAGGAAACTGCCAACTCACACTTTCTATCAATGGACAAGAGCAGTAATTTTGTAGACATGCTTACTTTGAGAGGTGTTTTTGAGATGGCAGGATGGACTATAAAACCCCAAACAATCGTAGCACATCACCTGGGAATTTCTGTAGGATTAACAAACTCAGTTCACATATCTAAATCGAATAATCGTCAGAGCAATCTGCTGTGTCCCTCCAGTGAACGTTCTCTTCAACTGAGTTTGAGGTGAGACACTGCATTTCACAAACGTGTGCCTTCCATTAACGCAATTTGTGGATCTCAAGAGGACATAATAGCACCAATAGACAAGCACTTCACTGTACCAATACGCGCGACAGTGTGAAAGAACTAAGACAACGAATTCTAGAGCTGTTCTATAAAAAAATATATAATATATTCAAAACAGCATGCAGAAACAGAGTCGATAATGAGCATGTGGAGTTGGTTTCGCTGACTAATGCAAATATTCCTCCGAAGTGACAAGGTAAAATTGGAAGTAACACATGATGTGTCCTTATGTAAACTCTCTGAAACTATAGGGTTGCAAAACCTATTTTCCTCATGTGTTTATTTTTAAATGAGCTATTTGCAGACGCTTGAACCAGGTAACCGCGTTGACAGATAATAAGGTAATTTAATTTTGTAAGGAACCGAAGACAATGGATCATAATTGTCCAATATGGAAGCAGCAGCGTTCCGAGTTGTAGATCTTCTACATTTGCAGAGAAAAGATGCTTTTAAGTTCAGAATTATTCTGAGGTCTGTTCAGATATGTGTTCAGAAGGTCCGAAATAACTATGAATATAAATATTCGTTTATTAGCATTTACAGCAAAAGAGATATTCAGTCACTAACGCTTTCAATTTAATAAACATTTCTAAGGGTCATGATTATTATATTTTATAATCCTAAATTGTCACCTCTCACTCAATACCCATCTTATTTCTCCCATCTGTACCCCTGCATTCTTTAATTTCGGTAATCTCAAGAAAAACAATCTTCAAATAGTGCTGTGTTAAGTTTAATAATAAGTAATGCCTCTTTGCATGGCAATTTCTCCGGGAACCAATACCTTATACACGCTGACGCACAGATCATCTCCCATCATAGTGGGGTATGATGACAAAGATGCCCACTCGGCAGTCGTTTATGGGCCATGCAAGTTCTGCAATCACACACACATTGCTGTGATGTCTGAGGTACAAGTCATCCATCTACTGAAAGAAACATCACATAGGTATTGTTCTTTCAAGCTGGGAAGCTCTTCCTGACAAACTGTACCGCACCTGCTACACTACATCTTACATGTTTTTCATGATCAAATATAACATCCCTCGAAAATATGCCAGCATATTTTAGATAGCAGATTATGAATTGCATGCCCATCTGTACATCAGTATTTTGTAACCAGTGCTTCATACCTCTGGCCCAAGATCACCGAATCAGATACAATACTCTGAAAAAGGACCAGAGCAATGTTTTTAAGATCAATCCAGAACCTCTATTTTCCCACTATATCACACGTTGTGAATCTCAACATATCTCTAGCACATTGTACAGCTGTATCCATATTTGTACATAATATACCTCTCGTATATAAAAAGGCAGCCGTGTCATTTTTCACAAATGGAAGCCTTTGCATGTAACATTCTTCAGAGACTCAATTATGGTTAACATAAATCTATGGGACACAAGCAGAATTAGGTGATTTCACCCCATCAAATGTAACGGCTATTTAAAGCAAAGAAGACACTAGGCTCAATTCTGGCTATTTCCATGCTCTGGCAACGTACCATCTTCAAAATCAAAATCCTCCAGGTTTTCAGAGACCACGTGCAGTTGTTGTCAATCATTTACTGCTAGACCTGACACCCTTGAGTGGTAGTCCCCCAAACCTTTTGCCTTCACCCCTCCTATGTTGCTGAATTCGTTTTTGTTGACCTTCGGACTCTTTGTACTTTACCACTGCTAACCAGCTCTAAAGTGCTTGTGCTTACTCCTTAAAATATAGCAAAATTGGATCGGACCTCCTTGGCAATTTTTAATTTACTTATAAGTCCCTAGTAAAGTGGAACACGCATTATCCAGAGCTGGTAAATTAAATGCTGCCAGTGGGCCTGCAGCATTGGTTGTGCTACCTACTTAACCCTTAAAACATGTCTCAGGTCAGCCATTGCGGTATGTTTTAAGTCGCAAACTGCCAATTTGACCTGGCAAAAGAAACTGCTTGACTGGCCCAAAACTCCACTTTTGATATATATGTTACCCCCTAAGGTATGCCTGACACAGTTTATATGGCAGAGTGCAATGCATTTAAAAAGTTGGACATGTACTTTTAAGTTTTGCATGTCTTGGTAGTGAAAAATTCATAAATACGTTTTCACGACTGTGAGGCCTATCTCCCTCATCTGATAAAATTGGGTTATCTTTTTACATTTAGTAAGTGTTGACTTATATTTGGGAGAAGATAGGAATGTTATGTTTGGTGTTGAAGGAATTGTATTTTAAAATCCTCTTTAATGGCAAAGTAATATTTTAAGAAACATCTCTGAAAATAACACTTTTTGAAGGTTATCATTTTGTTGGCTGAACTATTTGTTGCCAGCAGACTGTTCCAGGTTTACAAGAATAGGTGTAGTTGGAAGTTGGCTTTTGTTTATTCCCCATGACAGCCAAACAACAAAAGCGGGGCTGGGTGATGGCAGGATGGGCTATTCTGACAAAATGGGGAGGGGGGCAGAGCTGTGCAAAGTCCCACTTGCACTTCAAAGACACTGCCTCAGCTCAAGCACCAAGAACTTCACACTATCCTTTTGTGACTTCAAACATCCTGAGATCAGGGCAGGGGTGGAGGAAATTCAAGACGTTTCTGGGGGAGGGGAACTGTAGAAGCTTCATCTGTTTCAGAGCTGGCACCAGGTACACAAATAGGATCCTCAGACCTACTCATCAGTTCACTTCTGGACCTGTGGATACTACAAAGGAAGGACTGGTCTGGTGTCATAGCACTGTTCTGCTGCGTAAGGCCTGCCCTGCTGTCTGAAAAGATAGACTGGGCCTGATTGCTTCATCCAAGGCTACTTGAGGGACTCAATGGTTAGTTAGTCTGACTCCTGTTCTGAGCTACAGGGACACAACAAGCTCCAGAGACCTCCCTGCAACTGTCCAGCTCACAGCCAGCACTGGACCTGCCTGGACCTGCAACTGGATCTACCTGAGTCCTGCTGGCCTCTACTGGAGTGAGTTCCTGACCCCCAATTTTTGCCTCCCAGGTCCTGGACCCATGGTATGGCATCAGTTAAACTCCTCTTTGGGGAAAGGGAAAATACGTTTTGGGCTCTTCAACATTACATGCAGGCCTTATCGCACCAACATCTTGCTTCCTGAACTGACCACCAACCCATTGAACCTGATTCTTTGAGCTACAGTGATCACCAGCGATGACTGATCATGTAAGATCTGCACTTTGCTCTACGGCATCAACAGCTTGTGGTGACTGCCAATGCGAAGCTCCAGCAACAACCGTCCTTGACGCCCAACATGATCTGTGGGCTACAGCAATGATCATTCACGATGACTGGCTTACTCTCTACATCAATAAACATCTGCGAATCCCTCCCTGCTCCTGGCGGGCTCCTCCACCATGAACGAAATTCTTCCTGCCAGAATTTGAGAGGGTAACTTTTCCAGCAGGGCTAACTTTGAACCTTTATCCTATGACACAGGGTCAGTAATGTGTCATGCCAGTGACAATCTCCTTATACATTTGACAAGCTCTAACATACCCTACTCACACTCAAAACAAAATCAACAAGATAGCAACCTTACACAACATAATGAAAATGGACATTACAATTGATCCTAACCAGCTCTCCTCTCCTAGGAATAACAGACCCTACAGCTGGCAAGGAGGAGTGGATCTTATACATCACAAGGCATGGACTTGTACAGAGATATTGAACTCATATTACAAGTCAATTTAGGAAATGACTACATGTATCTCATTATGTCCTTGCTCCCCATTCATCAACACTCTAATTACCACAAACCAGGATACAATTCTTCTTCTTGAGGATCTGCTTCGGTCTATCAAATGCTGCTATGTAAAATTCAGCATATGGACAATTTGAGCCTTTGGCTGAGCATCTGAATAATAGGGGTCAGAAGCTGAGGAATATCTATAATTATTTAGCCTCTCTCAATATATTTCCTCACCCACCCACCTAGCTTTAGGACACCCCCGCGCCGCATGGCCACCAGCTGCTGCGTGTGCTCCCCCTTCCTTGTGCCTCGCTGCCCGACTGCCGGCTCGTGACCACGCCCTCTCCTTCGAGCGGCGTGGTCCGTGTTCAGCGCTCCTCTCCCTGTGCCCCTGGTTCACTGTGCAGACTTGCATTTGTGCTCACTTGTGCTTATTGTTATATTTCCGCCGTTTTTCCTGTTGAATTGTATTTGTGTTCATTGGTGTTTTGTTCCGCCGTATTGACTGTATTTTCCCGCCTGTTGCCGCCCTCCCCGCTCCCCGCTTCCCGCCACCACCGCTGACCCCGCCCCTTTTTTCCTTCTGTTCCCTCCCCGCTCTCGCCTCCCAGCTGCTCCGCCCACCCGCGCACTTGGCCATATATGGCGACCGTGCGAACGCGCAGCGGGCGCGCCGATTGTGCGCCGAAGGCGCGCCAAAGGTAAGCCTGTCTACGCCCGTCCGCGCCTAGACCGCGCCCAGTGCCAGGACCCCTGGCCCTCGAGGACCCCGACCGACCCGCCTGACGTACACCGCCGCCACCCTCATCGCACTCAACACCGCCGAGTCCCGGGATGCTGCAAAGCCACCCCACGAAGCGTCCACGGACCCTTCAGCTGCAACACCTGCAAGTTCACCTGCATCCGGACCTGCCCAACACCAGCACCTGCCAAGCCGAACACCAGCAGCAACCACCTCAAGTGTATCCTGCTCAACACCCGCTCCGTCCACAGACACGCCATCGAACTCTGGAACCTCCTAGACGCCACAGCCCCTGACGTTGCCTTCATCACTGAGACGTGGATGAACGCCTCCTCAGCGCCCGACATCGCCATCCCAGAGCGCTACAAGATCACCCGGAGGGACCGCAACGCCAACCAGGTGGGAGGAGGCATCGCCATCATCCACAAGAACACCATCCGCATCACGACCAGCACCGACAACACCCCACCCTCCGCCGAACACCTGCATTTCCAGATTCACACCGACCCGAAGACCACCCTCAGAGGCACCCTGATCTACCGACCTCCGGGACCACGCACTCAATTCAGCGAGGACATCGCCGACTTTGTCAGCCCACACGCCCTCCCCTCCGCTGACTACATCCTCCTGGGGGACTTCAACTTCCAGCTGGAGAACAACAACGACTGCAACACCAGCACCCTGCTCGACAACCTCGCCAACCTTGGACTCAAGCAGCTGGTGTCCACCCCCACCCACCTCGCCGGACACACACTCGACGCCATCTTCTCATCCAGCAAAGACATTGCCTTCAGCCACGCCACAGAACTCCACTGGACGGACCACAGATGCATCCACTTCACCTTCAGAAGAACGACGATCCACCACCACCAGCAACAGGTTGCCCGAAGAAGCTGGAACAAGATCACAGCCGACCAGCTCGCCGCTTCCCTGAGCCAGCACCCTCCGGCCAGCTCAGCGAACCCCAGCCAGGCCGCCGACAACCTCTCGAAGTGGATCAGCAAATGCGCAGACGAACTCGCCCCTCTGAGGATCCCGCCCAGCAGACCCGGCAATAGGAGAGCCCCATGGTTCACCGACGAACTCAAGAGCTCCAAGAAGAACTGCCGAGCCCTCGAGAAAGCCTGGAGAAAGGAACCCACGCCGGACATCAGGACCAGCCTCAAGCTCGCCACCCAGAAACACCACCAATTGATCCGCACCGCCAAGAAAACTGCATTCAAGAACCGACTGGACAACAACGCACACAACTGCAAGGAACTCTTCAACATCGTGAAAGAGCTCTCCAACCCCAACGCCGGAAACAACAACATCACCCCATCACAAGACCTCTGCAACTCCCTCGCCTCCTACTTCCACAACAAGATCGCGGACATACACAACAGCTTCAGCACGCAACCGACGCACGCCACGACCGCAGCAACACCACCCACCACCACCCTCCGCGCCTGGACCCCGGTCAACACCGAAGACACCGTCCACATGATGAACTCCATCCACTCCAGATCTCCGACCGACCCCTGCCCTCACCACGTCTTCAACAAAGCCGACGCTGTCATCGCACCCCACCTGCGGGACATCATCAACACCTCATTCGACACCGCCACCTTCCCCGAGAGCTGGAAGCACGCCGAACTCAGCGCTCTACTCAAGAAACCTACAGCAGACCCCATCAAACTCAAGAATTACCGCCCCATCTCTCTACTCCCGTTTCCAGCCAAAGTCATCGAAAAGACCGTCAACAAACAGCTGGCCGCCTTCCTCGAGACGAATGGATCCCTCGACCCATCGCAGTCCGGATTCCGTGCCAACCACAGCACCGAGACCGCCCTTATCGCCGCCACTGATGACATCCGAGCCCTGATAGACAACGGAGAAACAGCGGCCCTCATCCTCCTAGACCTCTCCGCGGCTTTCAACACGGTCTGCCACCGCACCCTAGTGCAGCGCCTCAGCAACGTCGGAATCCAGGAGAAGGCACTGGAATGGATCGTCTCCTTCCTCGACGGAAGAACACAAAGAGTCCGCCTACCACCGTACAAGTCAGAGGCCACTGAAGTCATCTGCGGCGTCCCTCAAGGATCCTCGCTGAGCCCTACTCTCTTCAACGTCTACATGAGCCCCCTTGTGGCCATCGCACGCCAACACAACCTCAACATAATCTCCTATGCCGACGACACCCAGCTGATCCTCTCCCTGACCAACGACCCCGCCGCTGCCAGAGCCAACCTGCACGAAGGGATGAGAGAGGTAGCCGAGTGGATGACGACAAGCCGCCTGAAACTGAACTCAGATAAGACGGAGGTCCTCATCCTGGGCTCCTCACCCTCCGCCTGGGACGACTCCTGGTGGCCCCCCGCCCTGGGCACCGCACCCAAACCGACGGACCACGCACGCAACCTGGGTTTCATCCTGGACTCCTCCCTCTCCATGACCAGGCAAGTCAACGCCGTCTCCTCGTCGTGCTTCAACATCCTGCACATGCTTCGGAAGATCTTCTGGTGGATCCCCACAGAGACCAGGAAGACCGTCACCCAGGCCCTCGTCACCAGCCGACTGGACTACGGCAACGCACTCTACGCCGGAACCACCGCCAAGATCCAGAAGAGACTTCAGCGCATCCAGAACGCCTCAGCCAGACTCATCCTCGACATCCCACAACACAGCCACATCTCCGGACACCTAGGAGACCTGCACTGGCTCCCGGTCAACAAGAGAATCACCTTCCGCCTCCTTACCCACGCACACAAAGCTCTCCACGATCAAGGCCCGAGCTACCTCAACAACCGCATCAACTTCTACGGCCCCAAACGCCACCTCCGATCTGCCAGCCACGCCCTCGCCGCCGTCCCACGCATCCGCAGAGCCACTACAGGAGGAAGGTCCTTCTCCTACCTGGCCGCCAAGACCTGGAACTCCCTCCCGGCCAACCTGCGCCTGACCCAAGACCACCTCTCCTTCAGGAAAAAGCTCAAGACCTGGCTGTTCGAGCAGTAGCGGCACCCCCCCCCCCCCAAGCGCCTTGAGACCCTACGGGTAGGTAGTGCGCTCTATAAATGTCTTTGATTGATTGATTGATTGATTGACCCATTCAGCAGGTCAGATGCAGGAACTGATTTTTGCCTGTGATATGCCAATAGCACTCTTAATTATTAAACCCTATTCTGGTAGGATAACCATCTAATTTCATTCTGGATAAAAAAAAAGGAATGAATAACACATTCAAATTTTAAGCCAGCTTACCTCGGTTCTCTGTACTAACAGAATCAAAGATGATCTGAATCTATATATCATAAGTATTCAGTTTTATTAATGAATCCTCAATCTCTGATAACAAACCAAAGAATCACTTTGAATCATGCAAATAAAAAAACGTTGAGAAAAGTTGGATGAAGAGAATGCCTTTCAACTCAAAAAGTCAAGATCAGATGAGAAGATGGCCACTAAGTAATTCCATTAATAACTGGAAGATATGAAAAAACAAGGGAGGAGAAACGGGAAAGACAGTGGAGGAAAAACTCAAGTAGAAACTGATACAGAACAGAATCAGGCATTGCTCACATGAGAGAATATTAGTGAGCAATCCAGAAAGTAAAACTTACCACTTTATAACAATACTCAGTGAGGGAGACATTTAAATAAGAGAATATTTTTGATTATCCATGGAGTTATGGGGCAGGAGACGGAAAGGATGGAAAATAATGGCTCTTTTGTTTGTGACTAATACTACTGAAAACCTGATGTCCTTCAAGATTAAGATCGAAAGATCTAGTGCAAAGATATCTAAAAGAATCGGTGTCACTACCAACCTCTGTAATCAGCCATGCCCTTCAAATGGCAACCATCAACTGCATTCACCTTCTTTGCAGTTATAAACTCATAAACTCAAGGAGATGTAAAAAAATGCAGGTAACATGACAGCCTCGCCCTTGTAGCTGAATCCTGCACAGAAAATACATTAAAAAATAACTTGTCTTCATTTATGCTGGAGATAATAAGTATTGTAAGTTCACGTCTACAACAAGGAATAGTCCAAGCAGGTGCAATACCCAGTAATTTGTTCTGAATGAAAAAACTGGTCAACCGATCTGAATCCAGGAAATCACAGATCAATTTCTAATGTCCGTATTGTTAGAACATTGGAATGTTGAGAGCTCAATTGAAGACAATGTAGTAGCTCTGGGCTTACAATGGCAGGTAGAAACCCGAAGCTCCAACTTTCCAATGGTTGTCTTCATGTTTCCCCCCTTTCAAAATGTAGAATATTCTACCCTTAGTGGGTGGAATGATCTAATAGCCTTATAGCCCATCTGCATCGGTTAAACCAGTTGTTAAAGGCCCTCTCCCTTTTTATAGGACCTATAACTCGTGTTCAGGGCATTTAGTAACTGGTATAGACCTTGCCAGGGGCCTATAAGACCATATTGACATGATCAATGAAGGAGCAGTCATACAACAGCTGCAACAATCCACAGAATCTAACACATTTCTACATCACAGACAATCAGTCTTCAGGCCAGGTAGAGAAATGTAAACTACAGTAGAAAATGTCAGGGAAGATTTACTTTTCGTTTCTGTATACAGTCAGAAATCCTAATTCTTGTGCTCATCCTGCCTCATCATGGACCACAAAATATTACTGGAGTGAATTGAAAAATGGGCTGAGATATTTGGAAGAGCTTTCCAGTAGTGCCATTCTTTCATTTCATACTACCATAAACAAGCAAAAGCTCAAAATGTTCAAAAGATCCCCCTATCACTTGCAGAGTCCCCTAGGATTTCACTCTATCTCCTCCTTTATTTGACATTTACATGGCACTGCCTATCCAGCTGGTCTGACAGTACTGATTTCAATTCCAAATGTTTGTTGATGACATTCAACAGCATATCTTAAGGGGCAGCCAAAGGAAAACTATGAGATCATTTCCATCTGCCAAGTGTAGGTACTGATGGAAAAGGTACCGCACAGAAATGGATAAAGCGCCTTGAGACCCTTGCGGGTGAGTAGTGCGCTATACAAGTATCAATTTATAAAAATTGTAAATACTAGAAATGGGAGATCCTGTGTGCAAAAGCTTTCCCTTTCATTGGCTATGTGAACTAGGGATCATGCCTTGTTTTGCCAAAGCATTGAACCAACTCGAAGTTAAGTTTGATTCAGATCTTCTTTCTGGGCATCACACTAAAAATATTAACTTTCACCTCATGTTGCTGGGAAAGATCATATTACTGCTTCATCTTTCTCACCTCATTAAACTGACCATTTCCTTGCTGGGCCACTGTATTGCTGCATGTACCGGAGTATCAAAAAATGCATATTGAATAACATCATCTCATGTTGCCCCAGTCCTTAGTTACTGCACTGGCTGTCAATTGCACAGAGAATTCATTTTAGAAAAATTATCTACATTGTTTTTCAGAGATTGCCATGATGTGGCTCAACATGTCTTGAGTCGTTATTCCTGAACCTTACACTGTTATGGGAGCTGCTGGAAAAGTTGGTGTCTGTTATACCTGCTGCTCATCCAGTGTGACTGTGGTGGTGGAATGTTGGTGTGTGAGGTGCCTGTGGAATGTTGGTGAGTAAGAGAGTCAGTTGGAGGATGGGCTGAGCAGCAGGAAGGCTGCACCTGGTGGGGCTCTGCATGACATTCGAAACAGACTCGCGCACACCTTACTTTGTCACGTGACGTTGCTGTGGTGAAGTCTGCTGCATCTGCGGTGCACGTGATACTAACTGCTCATGGACTTTTTACCACACCTGCATGTCGGAGCCCCCTGACTCTTCTCATGCCTGCATGCTGCCATCTTCTTTCTGGCAGTCAAGGCCAGGGACGTCCCCTGACTGTAATTCCTGTGGTTTCGGCAGCAGCATTCTGATTGGGGTCGTTCTGGATAATGGGCCTGTGCTCTTATGGTGTGGGGTTCTCCAACTAGTATTGCACAATGTAACGTTATTGAGGTATTAAGGAAGACGTATTTTGAACCATCTGTTGCTTTGTATGCCTCCGCCTGAGCCCACTTAAACTTCACTACCGGTGGCCTCGAGGCAGTGCGCGCATCCTTACTTGTTCATTGGCTGGCATGTGGAACAGTTCAGCAGCACAGGCCATTGTTTCACGATGAATCTTGCTGGGTGACTTTTGCAGCGAGTACGCTGCCTGCGTGCTCCTCGTGCCTTCGTGTTGTCATTGTCTATGTTTAACTAGCAGTCAAATTTGAGGGTGTCTTTCCGGCAGTGTTCCTAAGGTCTAACATGGACTCCAAACTATGCTTACTTCAAGTGGTAAACAAACAACTTCATTTTGTTGGCAGGCATATTCAGCGTTTCCATAGAAATCCGTCCGGGAATATATATTTTTCAGGTCCATGGGTTGATTTTAATGCTGATGCAATGTTAAGATATACTTTAATTTGTTATGGCGGGGTGTGGAAGGTGTGACATACTTGTATGGCAGTACATAGAAGTGCAACAGATTTGTATTCTTCAATTAGAAAAGTGTGTGGTAAAAACATTTTAACCTCTTTCAGGTTATGTTTACTTATGCATCTGTGTTTGTGATACGTGGACAGTTTAGCCTTTTTTTTAGGTGTTGTGACTTTGGAGTTGTTACATTTCCTACTACATCTTGAGTATTAATGAGTTTTTTTGTTTTCTTGTTACACACCTGGGGACTTTTGTTCTTACTTGAGCAGATGTTGGATAGTGTGTGCTAAGTGATCTCCCTAGGGTGCGGTACTGATAATGTTTGTGTGTTCTAGAAGCAGTAATGTGTTATTGTCTATCACATCCATGTGGTTGTGGGATGATGCTGCATTACCACCCACTGTGGAGTTCGTGGGATGATGCAGTAATATCATCCACTTTTGATGTAAGTTTGTGATGATTTCGGTTGAAGGCGTTTTCAGAACTTCAATCCACCCTTACTACGGCTAAGATTGAAGGGCAGAGAGGTAGCCAGATTTTTGGGAGTGTGAGTGTTTTTTTTACTTGTGATTGCAAATTACACTCTTTCTATGGGTTAAGGGAAGTGTAGATGCCATATGGTTGGTGTGGAGTGGTGTCCCACACTTTTCACCCTTATTACGGGTTTGGGTGAAGGCCAGTGTACATGCTATATATTGGTGCGGAGTGGTGTTCCACACTTACTAAGTTTTTTTCCGCAGTTGTTTGGATGGGTTCCTACTGTGCCCTGTGGTCATTGCTCTACATACCACCTTTATGTTAGCCTGGCCAGCTGGCATGTTTGTAGTATCAGGGTTTGGAAGGTGGTGTTGTGGTGTGGTAGAATGTGTGTTTTATTTGGTTAGAAAGGGAGGTGATGTCTGTGAGTGTATTCTTATTACTTTTTATTGGGGGTTTCTTTGCTTGCATTATTTTGTGATATGTTGTAAAAATTGCATTTTATATTTTCCATCTGCCTTTGCACGCACATCTGCAATTTTTATGTTTCTACATGTCGTTCGTGAAATGTTTCCATCTTTTATTTCATGCACTCGCATTAGTTCTTTGCTGTTATGTTTATATGCTTGCACTAGTTCTAATGTCATCCTGTCAAGAGTTCCAATGTATTTTGTGTACTGAAAGTAGATGTGTTATATCTGCTGCTCAGCCAGTGTGACTGTGATAGTGGAATGTTGATGTGTGAGGTGGCTGTGGAATGTTGGTGAGTTAGATATCAGTTGGAGGATGGGATGAGCAGCAGGAAGGCTGCTCCTGGTGGGGCTCTACATGATAACATCCATCTTAAATAAACCAACCTAACTTCTACATGGACCAGGTATCATTTATTACAACAGTATCCAGACCTGAAAAACCAACCAATGAAACACAAAAAGAAAACCTCCAGGGGACAACTCAAGACCTGGCTGTTCGAGCAGTAGCGGACCCCCTTCCCCAAGCGCCTTGAGACCCTTCCGGGTGAGTAGCGCGCTATACAAATGCTGTGATTGATTGATTGATTGATTGATTGATTGATTAAGGAAAAACCTTTCCAAACATCCAGAAGTCCATCATGACTATCCCAGCTGAAAAATGACATTTTTTACACTTCATCAGTTTGTCCTTGCATGGTTTAAGTGACACCAACATGGGTACTCCCAGGGATGTAGAGCATCATCCTCTATGGTTGATATGATTTGTCCGGTCAATGATGTTGCCCCAGCATGAAATTATGTTTCTATGACAACCGCTACTGCCTCCATTTACCACACAAACTCAGCAAGAACATTTCATTCTCCATCCTTCTACATTCATGGTACTGACTCAGCCGAGATATAGCTGTCACCTTCTCCTTGATCAGGCACTTCAAGAGCAATTAGTGCACAACACAGAATCTTTGGCCTTGTAAGGGGGTCAGTATGACAAATGTAGAAATCAGTGCCTGGCCAAGTTCACAAATGACATGGTCTGTTACAAATGGCACGTTATCAAGATGCTAGGTGTTGACATGCTCATGTTTGACATGATTTGTGACTAGTGCCTTTATATGTCATTGTATGAGGATGCGAAACATTGCATTAAGTGTGGTGGTGACAAATATATAGTGATACTTAGTTTAACCATGTTGATGAATGTGTGCTCACTATGGAGGTAGGCAACACAAAAATCCCAACATTTTTGGAGGAACCATTAGTTTGGTGAAAAATCCACCTATGCTGTTCGATCCTCCATATGGTAGGCAAAGTAAAGGAAATTCGGTAGGTACTTTCTCTTCTAAATTCAGCAGTACCTTCAGAAGTCAACGGTTTTCCCATTACCACCACCCGCTGTATCAAATTCTTATTCTTAAGGTTGGAATCTCCGACTGTGGCAAATGCATTACGAAAAAACCCAACAACACATCTAAATCATGTCTATTTCCAAAGGAAATATAAGGTTCTGCCCAGGGCCGGACCGGCCGTAGCGGGCACTAGGCAATCCCCCTGTGTGCCGCGCGGGTGGGGGCCGGTTTTGGGCCCCTGGGGGCTGATTTTGTTACAGGGCCGTTTTTGCAGCAGTGCTGCAAAATCGGCACTGTTACAAAATCGGCAGAAACCGGAACCCGGGAAGAGGGGCTCAAGCACTTTGCCAGGGCTGGTTTGGTTCCCAGTCCGGCCCTGGTTCTGACGCAAATGTTAAAGGACTGCAGAGAGACCTCAAGCAATAGCTTTAGGGCTCATTTTAGTCTCGTATATCCCAGCCCCACAGATGACAATGGACAGCTGATTTTCAAATTCATTTATTAGTAGCATCCACGACTTTCTAGAATGTAGGTTTAGCAAAGGAAGACAGGAAATTACTAACTTTGAAACATTAAATACCTGTTTCATTTTATCTTGAATTGAGCATATGTTTTCGAGTATTAATTCGTATTAAATATAAAAGTTTACAGTGGTGCTTTTGGGTAAACTCATTCTTGTGAAATACACCATATTTATTTAAATCCCACTAAGAGCAGAGGTAAGTGCCAAGTGAACATATGACAAGAGAGCGACAGTCGATGTAGTCTGCAAAACTCTGGAAAAAAACCACAGCGTGATATAATTTCAGTTTGAGAAAATATTGCCATGGCAACATGTATTCCCTCTTAAAGGAAACTAAACAAAGGACTGTCTCCAGCAATTTAAAGGAGAAACACATGCAACACAAATGGAAAATTCAGTCTGTCGACAGATATCGTATTTGTGTCTGAAAATATAACTGAAAAAATTGACTTTACGGAGAAATATTCTATTTGTATTTGCAAATCTCCGATTTTTAAAGATTTTGATTCAGTGCCCAACTTGGCATCTCCTGGGCATTTTCAAGCGCTAGAATATCACCCGCTCAGACCTGGATTAACATGATATTTTTAAGAGCAGTTTGGAACTCTTATGATAATATTTGCCGCAATTTATTGATTGACCACAGCACTCATTTTCTAAGCCATGACAGGTAGTAGATGTATTTTGTATATTGATTGCACCACTGATTGGTACCGGTCTAGTGCACTCTACATTGGTACAGATCTGTGGCACTCATTTAGGGGTCAGTTAGCAAAAAAATATTGTGTAAAATTTGTAGCAATCAGCTATTTCTGCATTTTACACAGTTTTGACATTTAAATCATGCAGTATTACTCGAGGAGCAAAAGTTCTTCTGTGAGTTTTTTTGAGCTGATGGCGCAGTTCGGTCCCTGCTCCTAGTCCTCGGTCTTCGGGTTAGTTTGCGGGTTGAATCCCAGGCCTGCGTCCTCGAGTATTGAACTCCTTGTATCTTGGATATTGCCAAAATTGGAAACAGTAACAATATACGCTATTTATGTGAAAATAGCCTTGAGAAAGCCCCGGCGCAATTCGCCAAGAGGGGGCGAAAAACGTGTCGGCTGTCCATGTTCTACTAAAAAACAATAAAGATGTTACACTGCAACCTGAAATAGTCTTGTCCTCTGTATGACGACTTGAAAGAACGGATATTAATCCTGACAAGCATATTTGTGATCCCTCATGGAGTACACACTCTCCACTTTTCAAACTTGCATTTCTATATGAAGCCCAAGAGGTCCAGAGCTTCGAGTGTGTCTCCATTCCCCTACAAAAGCAGCTTATCAAAGCGCTGTTTAAGCCTTGGAATCCTTGGACCTTTCCTACCTTGCCTGTTCAGTGCAAACGAGTCTGTAACATGAAAAATCTATTCAGAATTTCATAATACCAAATTTCACGAAATTTAAAGAATTTCACATAAGGTAACATTTTGAAATTAATTACTTTTCATCAGTTTATTTTAAATTTTTCTCATGCCTAGTCATGAGAACCAGCACCTATCTCAGCCCCAGAAACCACATAATAGTTGTCTGATAGAGATGTTACAAAATTACAAATTAATTATTGAGATACGTAAGGGTCATTATACCTTGCTGTACACCATGGGTCCCAGGGATTCTGGATAGTTTACAAGCAAAAAGACTTTCGTTCATGATGCGAAGGATTACCAAATACTTAATAATGCATTTCAGATGGGATATGGCAGAGACCACTGTGCAATCAATAAACAGGAGTGTAAGTAATATAAAATTGGACACACGTATGGTGAGGGTTCTGCATGTTTATATGATGAAGTCATCAATATGAGTATAGGGGGTTATTTACTAAGGGTTTTCACCAGGCCCAGACTGGCCATAGCAGGCACCAGGGTTTCTCAGATGGGCCGCCAGGTTTGGGGCCAGTTTTGGGCCTCTGGTGGGCCATTTTTGTTACCCGGGCTGGCAATATCGGCCCCTGTAAAAAGATCGGATGAAACCGGCCCTAGCAAACAGCTTGGCTGCACCCCTCTCCTCACTACGGGGCTGGCCGAGCAGTATGCCAGGGCCAGTTTTGGGTCCCAGTCCGGCCCTGGTTTGCACTTGCGCTTGCATGCTGCCCCTTGAAGGTTTTCCAATGGGAAGCAATTCGGCTCAATTCTTTTTGTCACTATGCACCACATAAACACTCGTGTAAAACCTTAGTAAATAAATCCCATAACGTCGGGACACAGATACAGTTTGCTAATTTGCACATTAGGTGTCTAAAACATGATACGTAGCATAAGCGGTGTCCATGAAAGACTGTGGCAATTCTGTCAATCTATTAAATATTTTGTGATCTTTAATACCAGCAGAGCATAAATGCATGCACTTGAATCAATGCATGAAAAAGCTGCCCATTTTCATGTATTCCATTGTTCTCTGTACAGCCATAGTAGGTAATACTGGAATGTGTTACTGTAATGCTGGTATTCTACACTCAAAAAAAGGGCGCACACACCACATATTCTACGGCAGTCAGTGGCAGGTGATTAAATCCAGGATTAGCTATAATTACAAACTGTTCTATAAAACATGAACTAAACATAAATGAAAACAAACAAGGTTCGTCTCTTCTCTAGTATTTGTTTAAATAATATTACTGGTACAATACATTTTCAAAAATGTTGGGTACAGTTAGATTTATGATTTTCTGACATTTGACACTGTTTCCTTATTGCAAGCTCACTTTTTAGTATCATGTTTAAAACACTCCAATGTGCAAATCTTATACTATATAACAATGCAACAACACATCAATAACAAGATCACACCCAACACCAAAGCAAATTAACACCATAACACAACACACCACAAGGCAACAAAATACAACATAATGTCCCTATACTTTATTATAGGGAGATCTCAATCCCAATAGCAGAGATCTTCATGTAGTAAAGTATAAAGTAAAAGGTTTACTACTTTCGAAACAAATGGTAAAAATACAAGGTTGCAAGGAGCCCAAAACGTTTTTATTTTTACCTGGAGTACAGGAGAAATACACTCTGATGCTAACCAAGGGTCCAGGACCTGGGCAGTACCTCTTGGGTATCAGGACTCAGTCCAGCATAGGAGAGCAGAAGGGCTTAGGCAGGTCCAGTTGGTGCTGGTCAACTTGTCAGCTGCAGGAAGACCTCTGGAAGCTGGGTGTGTCCCTGTAGCTCAAACTGCAGTCAACCAATGGACCTTTTGAGGTCACATCTTTTGAGCATGGGGCCAAAGTAAGCAGGACCATTCTTCCTTCTTCAGACAGCAGGGCAGTCCCACTTCTGAATCTTCCACAGGTCCAGGAGTGTTCTGATGAGAGGTTTTAAAGGTGCAACATTTATACCTAGCGCAAGTCGCTTTGTGGGTAGCAATCCATGGCCAACTCCCAAAATAGGTCTGGCCGGTTCTCCCACTTCCCTATAAGTTTGGCTCCAAACTATTAAGGATAACAAAGTAGGAAGGTAAATTGATTGTAAATAGGACTGTAAATAGAATTGTAAATAGACTGATAGTAAATTCACTGTACAAACTATGTAAATCTTTTGAAAAACCTGAAGAAATCTATAGTGAGTGAAAAAATCATGTAGCTGTATATAATCTTTGTACAGTTATCTTGATCACCATTGAAGATTTGTACATAATGAATTCCTGTTTTTAAAGATTTTTATTGTTGTGATCAGAAATGGATGTATAGCATACTTTTATGATTTTAATATAATCGAATAAAGTGTATTTGACTCTGACTCACTCTGAAAGTAGGAAGGCCCAGGTGTCAGCTGCATTTGCTTGCGACAGAGCAGCCACCCTCAGAAGTTAAGAAGGGGGTGGGCACAGTCCTCAGGCTACCCTTTGAAGCTCAGGAATTGCTGAGTACTTCCCCCAGGCCATGCTGCTCACGAGAGGAACACCCTGCCCCACACCAAGGGACCTTTTGTCCACTCTCTGGAACAAATTCACATCACACCATGTGAGATTCATTTCAGTCTGGAGACCCTGGACATTGGCAGCAAGGCACATTTGGTTTACGCAGAAAAATGTTTACTGTCTAAAAGTGACATTTTCAGAATAGTCACTTAAAATCAGGCTTTACCATTAAAGAAGATTTGAAGTTATAATTCAAATGAGTGGAAGAAGTATTTTTCTGCCTGTTCCCAAACTTGAGTTATCACTTGTTAAGTATATTAGGGCAACCCAGGTAACCCAGTATTAGTCTGTGTGATCAATAGCCCTGCTACAGTTAAAAAATACTTAAAAACCTTTTCCCTGTCAGGACACATAAAACTTAAAAACACGTCCTACTTTTTAAATACCATGCACCCTGCCCTGTGAGCCTTTAGGGCCTACCTTAGAAAGGCCTACCTTAAAAGGAAGTCAAATAGCAGTTTACAAATTTACTATAACCAGCAGTGGCAGGTTTGAGATGTGTTTTATAGTGCTACATTTGTGAGTGGCATAATCAAAGCTACTGGCCGCTATTAACATTTAATTTACAGGTCCTAGGCACATACAGTACCATATACCTGGGCCTTACACATGTATTAAATGTGCTAAATGGGTGTATACCAATTTTACCATGTTTAGGAGGAAGAGCATAAGCACTTTACCATGGGGTAGCAGGAGTAAAATCTTAAGAAACAACACAAACAGGTAAAAAAAAAGGCAAAGAAACCTGGGGTGACCCTGCAAATAAGGTCCAGTCCAACAGTCACCTTTTCTGAATGTGACTGTATCTTTAGACAAAGCGGATAGCATATCCAGAAACACATCTGAATATTCCCATATTGTTCCTCTGGCATCTTTGATTGTGACTCACTGTCAATCTTGTGGACTCCTGCTTTTGCATTCTGGCACACTTTTGCATTGGGACCTAACCTTCCATATACCTTGCAGGCCACATTTTTTGCCGGTCTTCTTAATACATGGCTGATAGACGCACCTAAAACAGGCATTATGCAGTTTCAATAAAGCTCTGTCACTTAGGGCCTGATTTATGGCGCGGTGGTGGAATGCAGCCTGTCAGGTGGCAGAGGAGGACATTACACTGCCACTCTGATGGGCTACCACCTACCAAATGCAGAGATTACTGCCAGCTCAGCAATCATCTCTATAAATTGAAAGGAACCTCCATCACACCAGTTCCTTTCAATTAACTAAACGTTTGGTGGACAACAGCTATCAGCTTTATTGGTTGCCCACCAAAGCTGTAGTTTTTTCATGTTTTTCAAAAACAAACCCTCAAAGTGGGAGTTTGGGTTTTAAATATAAAAAAATAATAACCTTTTGGAGTTTCCTTCAGGATTTTTCTGGCATTGACCGACAGGAAAAAATAGACATTACACCATGCAACCTAAACATCATGGGAGGTGTTATGCCATTCCTCTGATGGAACCTACTCCCTCAGAGGAAGTACTTCTCTGACAAAGCCAATGGCTCTAATGAAGTGGGCACACATTTCACATACATTGCACCCTGCCCATAGGGCTACCTGGGGCATTTCTTTGGGTTGCATTACATGTAGAGAAAGGGAAGGCATGGGGCCTGGCAAGTGGGCGACTTGCCAGATCGACTTGGCAGTTTAAGACTGCCCACCCAGGCACTGCATTGTGACAGGCCTAAAACATGTTTGCATGGCTAATCATTTGGGTGGCACAATCAGTGCTACAAGCCCTCTAGTAGCATTTGATTTGCAGGTCCTGGAGACCCAAGGTGCACTTAACTAGACACATACCCATAAATAAAATATGCCAATCATGGATAACCAATCACAATCATTTTTTTCCCAAGGGTGTATTTGAACTTTAGGATTGATCAGCAGTGGTAAAGTGCCCAGAGTTCTAACAACAAGGGGTGGTGATGGACAGAGTTTCTGAATTAAGCAGAATACTCTCACCCAGTCAAGAGATCAGGGCTAGATCCAACACCGTTTTTTAGCTCACTGCACCATCCCAGCTCAGAACCTGGCTATATGCAAATTAGTCTGTTCCTGTCCCAGTGCATGATGGAAACAGGGCAAACCAAACTACCAAGCCAATTCTTACACTGGGAAGGAAACAAGCTTCCGGGGACCGGTTTCTGGCATTTCAGCCGTCGTCGGCCCTGCTTGCTTGAATCCTGATGGTGCAATGAGCAAGGGACTTACATCTGAGTATACCCTTCCACGCTTATGGTGGACAAAATATTTAACAACAAGGGGTGGTGATGGACAGAGTTTCTGAATTAAGCAGAATACTCTCACCCAGTCAAGAGATCAGGGCTAGATCCAACACCGTTTTTTAACTCACTGCACCATCCCAGCTCAGAACCCGGCTACATGCAAATTAGTCTGTTCCTGTCCCAGTGCATGATGGGAACAGAGCAAACCAAACTACCAAGCCAATTCTTACACTGGGAAGGAAACAAGCTTCCGGGGACCGGTTTCTGGCATTTCAGCCGTCGTCGGCCCGGCTTGCTTGAATCCTGATGGTGCAATGAGCAAGGGACTCACATCTGAGTATACCCTTCCACGCTTATGGTGGACACAATATTTAACAACAAGGGGTGGTGATGGACAGAGCTTCTGAATTAGGCAGAATACTCTCACCCAGTCAAGAGATCAGGGCTAGATCCAACACCGTTTTTTAGCTCACTGCACCATCCCAGCTCAGAACCCGGCCATATGCAAATTAGTCTGTTCCTGTACCAGTGCATGATGGGAACAGGGCAAACCAAACTACCAGCCAATTCTTACACTGGGAAGGAAACAAGCTTCCGGTGACCGGTTTCTGGCATTTCAGCCGTTGTCGGCCCGGCTTGCTTGAATCCTGATGGTGCAATGAGCAAGGGACTCACATCTGAGTATACCCTTCCACGCTTATGGTGGACAAAATATTTAACAACAAGGGGTGGTGATGGACAGAGTTTCTGAATTAAGCAGAATACTCTCACCCAGTCAAGAGATCAGGGCTAGATCCAACACCGTTTTTTAGCTCACTGCGCCATCCCAGCTCAGAACCCGGCTATATGCAAAGTAGTCTGTTCCTGTCCCAGTGCATGATGGGAACAGGGCAAACCAAACTACCAAGCCAATTCTTACACTGGGAAGGAAACAAGCTTCCGGGGACCGGTTTCTGGCATTTCAGCCGTCGTTGGCCCGGCTTGCTTGAATCCTGATGGTGCAATGAGCAAGGGACTCACATCTGAGTATACCCTTCCACGCTTATGGTGGAAAAAATATTTACCAACAAGGGGTGGTGATGGACAGAGTTTCTGAATTAAGCAGAATACTCTCATCCAGTCAAGAGATCAGGGCTAGATCCAACACCGTTTTTTAGCTCACTGCACCATCCCAGCTCAGAACCCGGCTATATGCAAATTAGTCTGTCCCTGTCCCAGTGCATGATGGGAACAGGGCAAACCAAACTACCAAGCCAATTCTTATACTAGGAAGGAAACAAGCTTCCGGGGATCGGTTTCTGGCATTTCAGCCGTCGTCGGCCCGGCTTGCTTGAATCCTGATGGTGCAATGAGCAAGGGACTCATATCTGAGTATACCCTTCCACGCTAATGGGTGACAAAATATTTAACAACAAGGGGTGGTGATGGACAGAGTTTCTGAATTAAGCAGAATACTCTCACCCAGTCAAGAGATCAGGGCTAGATCCAACAAGTCAGAGATTTCCAGGAGGAAGGCAAAAAGTCTGGTGATAACCCGGTAAAAAGGGACAGGTCCAACATACCTCAAAAGGCAAAATACGTTAATGGTATCAAAATGCGTGAAAAAAATACACCAAGGATAGACTATGTTTAGAACAATGAACGTGAAGAAGTAATGGAAGAAAAGAAAAATTAGTCAGTCATGTTCCACTTTCAAATAAATGTACACAATTTGTTTATGACAAGGACCACTGGAATTGTGTGATTATTGAATTACCACACTTGCCACATTATGTGCTTTCTGATACATAATTTGCATATTTAACAAAAGTGTCTCTAACTCAAAAGGATCAGAAGTTAGTAAAATCAGGTGCTACACATAGTGATGTGAAGTAGCAGTCCCTTACACAGTTTTACTGGTCAGGTTACATTTGCAGGTTGCTTTATTCCAATGTTAAACTGATACTAATGAGGTAAAACCTTTGTCCAGATAATAATAAAGTGTGTTAAATGATAAAATAATTAAACAATGCTACAACAGATGTTGCCTCTAAAAGCAGCATAATTTTCCTTTTATTGACGCATAATTTAGCGAACTCTGCTGCACAAGTTGTTCCTACTTTGCTGCATAACTTCAGTGGCACTGATTATAACGCACCTGTGGTAACTTACTATACCAACACATTGGCTAAACAGGAATGATGGATTTACCCCATTGAAGGACAACAGGTAGACATTTTCTGAGTAGATCGAAAAAAGTAGAGTGCTATTCCTTAGCAAAGTCAGATATTTTGTGTCAGCTCACTCTCTGAATCATATTTTTTTACACCATCTTCTTGCCTCGCCAAGTAATTAATTCTTTGGTGGTCATTGAAGACACAGTTATTCTTCCAAATGATTCTTTTCATGAGTGTATTTCCTTTTTCTAGATTTGTCTGACCTAATGCCTGATTTTGACAAGGGTAGAAATGGTGATTCCCCAAAACGGGGCAGACTACCCAGTCCATCTCCAGCTTTGTGACTGTCCCATTCATTTTAGCTCAGAAGGTAAAACTTCAAGCAGCGGAGACTCCTCTAGCTCCTCTGTTGAACAACTCTGACATGTTTCAGAATGGGTAAACAGACAAAATATCGATTCCAAAATATCGTTTGGACAAAATATCGAGTAAAAAAAATAGACTAGCAAAAATATCAATCAGACATAATATAGACTACAAAAATATCGAGTAATATCGATATTAATAGCCAAAATATTGAATCAAAAATATAGACTAGACATAATATCGACTACATAGAATAAAGACAAAAATAATCTAAAATAAGGTAGATTTTTAATATTTTTTAATAATTGTGTAATATAAATCTGTAGCAGGTTGTGGGTTTATAGGGGAATAGGGTGGGAAGTAATTTAATTATAATTAATTAATTATGTAAATTAATAATAATTGTTAATTAATTATTAATTGGTAAATAATTAAAATATAATTGGTAAAAAATAATAATTGATTAATAATTAATTTTTAGTAAATTATTTTCTGTAGCGGGTTGTGGGTTTATAGGGGAATAGGGTGGGAAGTAATTTTATTATAATTAATTAATTATGTAAATTAATAATTGTTAATTAATTATTAATTGGTAATTAATTAAAATATAATTGGTAATTAATTATAAATATTTAATTGATAAATAATTAATATTTAGTAAAGTATTTTCTGTATCGGGTTGTGGGTTTATAGGGGGATAGGGTGGGAAGTAATTTAATAATAATTAATTAATTATGTAAATTAATATTAATTGTTATTTAATTATTAATTGGAATTAATTAAAATATAATTGGTAATTAATTATAAATATTTAATTGATAAATAAATAATATTTAGTAAATTATTTTCTGTAGTGGGTTGTGAGTTTATAGGGGGATAGGGTGGGAAGTAATTTAATAATAAATAATTAATTATGTAAATTAATTATAATTGTTAATTGTTAATGAATTAATAGTCATTTTAACCCCTACGCTATCCAACGCTTTCCCTACTGTTGCACCCACTGGAGTGGGAATAGTAATTTTAACCCTTACACTATCCAACGCTTTCCCTACTGTAGCACCCACTGGAGTGGGAATAGTAATCTTTACCCCTACGCTATCCAGCGCTTTCCCTACTGTTGCACCCACTGGAGTGGGAATAGTAATTGTAACCCCTACGCTATCCAACGCTTTCCCTACTGTAGCACCCACTGGAGTGGGAATAGTAATTTTAACCCCTACGCTATCCAACACTTTCCCTACTGTAGCACCCACTGGAGTGGGAATAGTAATCTTTACCCCTACGCTATCCAGCGCTTTCCCTACTGTAGCACCCACTGGAGTGGGAATAGTAATTTTAACCCCTACGCTATCCAACGCTTTCCCTACTGTAGCACCCACTGGAGTGGGAATAGTAATCTTTACCCCTACGCTATCCAGCGCTTTCCCTACTGTTGCACCCACTGGAGTGGGAATAGTAATTGTAACCCCTACGCTATCCAACGCTTTCCCTACTGTTGCACCCAATGGAGTGGGAATAGTAATCTTTACCCCTACGCTATCCAGCGCTTTCCCTACTGTTGCACTCACTGGAGTGGGAATAGTAATTTTAACCCCTACGCTATCCAACGCTTTTCCCTTCTGTAGCACCCACTGGAGTGGGAATAGTAATTTTAACCCCTAGGCTATCCAACGCTTTCCCTACTGTAGCACCCACTGGAGTGGGAATAGTAATTTTTACCCCTACGCTATCCAACGCTTTAGCTATTGTAGAATTCACTACACTTGTTACAATAAATTTTAACTATTTTGCTATGCTACGGTAAAATTATTATATATGTTTATTTAATAAAAAAAAATTATATAAATATATATGTATTATTTTTTAAAATATTTTTTTAATTTACAATAAATATTTATTAATATAACATTAATTTATTAATTTTAAGTACGTTTATAATAAATATATTTATTACTACATTAGTTTTAACTTAATTTAAAGACATTTAAAAAAAAACGACATTTTTACAGTCTATATTTTAGTAACTCGATATTTTAGAGTCGATATTTTAGTACTTACCTGTTTAAAGATAGCCAGTCGATATTTTGTCCATCGATATTTTATCAACGATATTATGGCAACTCGATATTTTTGAGGTCGATATAATTTCAGTGATCCTTCAGAATGACCTCCATCAGATAGGGTGCAGGATTATCCACACAATCTAGACAGATCCATCAATGTAAGAAAGTGGATTATTTTTTGGGGAGAGCAGTCATCTTCCTTAAAGAATAAGGACACTAACTTGTCATGGTACATCCCAAAGTCACTAAATTAACCTTAGTTCAACTCTTTGGTAGCTATGGCACAGAACAGGAAAGCTTAACTTGGGGCAAAATGTAAAAAGTACTTGTGGAATATCAAAACTGTAATAAAGTCAAAACACTAAGCAATAAGAATCGCAAACCGAATTAGAAAAATGTAGTAACATTTAATAAAGAAAATTACACCAAAACAACAAAATTCCAATAAGGAGAACTAGAGATATTTTAAAATTAGTTCCAAAAAGCACTAAACACCGATGATAATCTTTGGAAGCAGTAGACAGGGGCCAAGGCGCAATTTCAGGCTGACTGTCATGGAGCATTGTTTGGGTACCCCAAGCAAAACTGTCTTGATCAAAGTTTTACCTTCTTTTTTAGTCTTTTACTATGGAGCTTAAAATCTTTCATCACTGCAAGCCTGAAGCTGTATCTGAGGAAGGTGCATCAAAATTGGACACCTTTGCCACAAGGTCCCACTGAGGGCTCTGGAGATTTTGAAAGGCGTGACATTTTCAAGGTCCCAACTATGGAGGGTTTCTGGAGCAGCTTCTCTAGATAACATCTAAGGCTCCCAGAACTTTAGGGAAAGCAATTAGAGACCAGGACTCACTCCAGCACAGACTGTCAGCAAGGTCTAGTCCAGGCCCAGTTTGTACTAATAACCTGCTTATGTCAGGAAAAAGGCTTCATGTGGCTTGTTGTGTCCCAATTACCACACACAAGGTCAGCCAACTGACTCTTGGAGTCATCTTCTTTGTCCCTGTTACAAGAAGGAGTAGGTCCAGTGCTACAAGGCTCCCCTCAGGTCTCAAACAGCAGGCCCAGTGCTCTTCTTATCTTCCACAGTCTAGAAAGTGTTCTGAGGAAAGTACCTTGGGTGGCAAATTAATGATTGGCACTAGCTTGTGTTGGGGTGACTCCTGGCTCCTCCTTGACTAATGAGTTAAAGGTTCCATTGGACAACCTTACCCATTTTTGCCGAAGTTCCTGTTTGCCCTACTACAAATAATCTCACAGTATACCTTACTCCTAAATATCAAAATGGAGAAGCCCTTTCTCCTGTGTGCACAGCCTTTGTCCCATCCAGAGGTATGGCCAGGGAAATGAGAAGTCCCCTACTCCTTGGCCACTCAAAACTAATTCTGAAGGTGGTTCCCCTCCCACTGGGTTTGGTGCCAGCCTGTCTGGGGGATCAAAAGGTTGCCTTCTTCAGGTCTCAACTTACATTTATTGGTAAAGTGACAGGATCCTCTAGAAAACAATTAGGTTCCTTCGTTTCACCCTAACTGGTCTTCCTGCAAGTGGAAAAAAAACACCTCCACACATCCAGGCCATTGTTCCTGCTCTGGAAGTAGTTTTCACACCTCATTATGGTCAACCACTTTCTAAGTAGCTTGCCAGCAGGCTAATACACTTAGCCTTCATGAGCTTCAGACAGGGAAAAATGTACTTTCTAAAGGTTGTCTCTCATAAAAAATTGTTAGAAAACCAACTTCAGCCATTGTTAGAAATGGGATTTCTGGTTGGCTAAGGCTTGCGCTAAAGCCAGGCAGAAACCACCATTCTAAGTCACGGCAAGGAAGTCACCCGCCAAGATAACCTCTGCTCACCCTCTTGGTAGCTTGCCACGAGCAGTCAGGTTTATCTCAGAGGCGATGTGTAAAGCATTTGCGCACGCACCCCCAGCAACAACATCCCAGGCTGCCCACAAAAGGAACTCCACACAAGGTATATGAAAATTATAGCCTTTGTATTACAAAACACATTAGATAGTAAACACACACTTTACAATATGCCGAGGCACGGGCAGAATTCACAGGGGATTATGAACATGGGACAGGGCCACATAGACCACTGTCAGGAATAGGCACTTTTAGAACTAGCACTTGGTATAATAATTACTGTAGCACAAAATAGAAAATAGAGCACGCAACCAGTAATCACTGGTAACAGGTAAGAACAACCTACGCAACCCTAACCACCTTAGGAGAATATCACGCAGGGAACCAGGACCTCACTAGCAACACCTGTACTAGGAGGAACAACCACCTAAGTATCAAAATACATTTAGGGGTATAGGCATAAGAACATTACACATGATGCATCACAACATTCAGAGGTGTAGGGAAAAACACATGATGCATACACATACATTCAGTGGTGTAGGGAAAAGCACATGACGCATAAAAACACATTCAGAGGGGCAGCAAAGAACAATTGCGCAGAAATCACCTGCAGCACATAACTCACATCAAAGTCCAGGTTGCGCCACTGCGCCAAAACCTAAACGTAGCAGCTGCCCACTACTTGCTGGGCAGCTGAGGACAGGGACAGGGCCTAAAAGCTGCAGCTGGCACTAAGTGCTGCGCAGCTGGGTAAGGCCAGGGTAGGGATGAAGGAGTGCGACTCACTCCTAAGTCCAGAACATGTTCCCAGAAAGCAAAACCTAAACGGTGCAGCTGCCCACTAATTGCTGGGCAGCTGGGAAGGCAAAGCTGCAACAGGGGCTCTCGCTGGCCCTTTAGAACAAGTTGCACCAAAGTAGGAGCCCTCTAGGCTCTAGAACACTACATATGCCCTCTGACTCCTCAAACACAAGGACTGCGCAAAGGGGCTGCCTGACTTCCTGTTTGCGGCTCGGCCGCAGCGGTGACTTTGTCGGGGACAATAACGAGGGTTGGGCACCCTTGAAGGACAAAATAATAGTAGAAACGGGGGTGGGCACCCGTTAAATAATTAAATAAACGGGATGGCGCCCGTCAATAAAAATAATGAAAGCATCGGAGTGACGCAGGGTGGGCACCTGCAATTGGGGCAAATTCTGGGGAATCCCTACCTCAGGGAAAAGGGCAGCTCAGCGCTGCCAGGCTAAAATAAAAAGCTCCCAGAGGCGCTGGAGGCACCACAAACACCCAAAGTAGCAGAAGAAGTCCTGGGGCCGAGAAGGTGGAGCACAGCAGCTCCCAGTAAAGGAATGTCCTCCAGGAATCCAGGGGCTGGGCGGGGCCCAGGGAGGCAAGTCTTCCCCTGGGCCCCAGCAGCAGCACGCCCCTGGTAGTTTCAAGTTGGCAAACTAGAACATTTTACAGTCACAGCCTCATTTTATACAGAGAAATTCTTTGTCTGTGTGCAGGGTGGGGGAAAAACCAGACGCAGCTGGTTCTGGAGCACTGTGATGTGCTCAGCCACCCTTCCTATTCACTAGTCAGGCTAGGGTCATCAGTCGCACCACAGGGGGCAGAGCCAGCATTGTGTGGGGAAAGCCCAGCCCTATTCAGATCCCAGGTGCACTCCTCCCCAGCCATCACACATGCAGGTCTCCCATTCACCACAGGGGCAGACCCATCCTGACTCCTGGAGCCTGGCACACCAGACAGCCCCAGCCAATCACAAGCCATCACCTTCACTGCACAGGTACACCAACTTCTAGAAGTGGCACTTCCACACTAGACACATTTATGCCACACACATCATCGCGCAGCATTTAATAACACGAGTCCGCACATACCAAACTCAAACCTGCACTCCCCATGCCTCAGGAACTAACATGGACCCATACATTCCCCATGCATTCCTATGGAAGGGCAGGCCAATCTCACAGATGTACTCAGGGAGTGCACGCACTTTACACTGCGCCACAGGGTCAAAGTGCGCAAAGACCAGAAATCACTATAATTATTTAAGAATACCAGGCAAAAATTTCAGTGGTGAATCTGCCAGAAGGGCCAAGTCCAACAGCCATGAATTAGACTTTTAATAAATATGAAAAACGTCTTTGAATGATAATTTTTTCCTGTTTCCTTTCAAAGGTTACAGATATAAGTTTATAATCTGTACATTGGCATTTTCTAGGATTCAGCTACAGCCCTGTAAGTGAAAATAGCTTTTGGACCTAGTCACCGGAGTAATATGGCAGTTTTAGTTTCACAGATGTTCCACTTTTTTAATATCAGGTATCCTACCTTGTGAGGAAAACGATGTACTTAAGAAAGACTCATTATTTAAAGGCAGGGTTTCCCACCTGTCAAAAAGTTTTTTTTGACAGGTATGACATTAGGTTTCTAGGCTGCAACAGTGACGCTACATACGGTGGGGACACTTGGGTTATGGTCACAAAATGTCCATAACCCAAATTCTAAATTTGACATTTAGTTGTTTATTGTGTTTTTTTCTTCTTTTGCAGTGATTTATTGTCCATGTTGCTTTATCCTAAAGCATTCTTCTGTGGTAATACCTGAAATACAGCATAGGCATACGTTAATGATCCAGCAATATGATCCCCTGCACCAGATTGATTTGCTCTACAATTTACTCACCACATCCTGCAATTCCATCATGTAATATGTATTCCTCAAGTGCACCCCCTCATCCCAGAAAAGATCTGCTCCTCTTCCTTAAAGTTCCCATGAGCTATTACCTCAATGTCCCTTATCATGCAGAAAACCCTCATTGCCCTGTTCAGTTTCCTCCAAACGTTATCGATTGCATCATATTGCAATGTCCCCCTCCATACTCTGCCTGGCACAAACTCAGTCCAAACCAAATAAGTATCCGAAAAGTTCCTTCTGATTGCCTCCAAGTCCTGTTGCATATGCTGAAGCAGTGTCAGACCCGACAACTGAACCAGATCGTTCTCACCCAGATGAAGCAGGAGCATATCAGGGCAACCCCTTTCCGGAACTAGGTTTGTCAACCTTGAAAGCAAATTACCCCAGCACAACCCCACTTGCCCCACCATAGCACCTCATGGTGGCAGCTCTACAGTCCCAGATTTCAATTAAGGTCACTGTCTTGTTTCCTGGACTGCTCACGCTCCCTGCAGTAGAAAAAAGGCAGTTAGTTCTGGCAAACCTCCCCCATCTCCCACATCCCACCCCAAAACCCAATCAATTCCACACATAGGGGGTCATTAGGATGGCGGACGGAAGGACATCCGCGGGCATAAAGTAGGCAGGAAATGCCTTTTTTTCCGTCCGCAAGCCGCGGTCTGTCCGTCCGCCACATTAGGATGGGAATCACTGTCAATAGTACGTACGCCGCGGAAGAACAAGCACCACCGCGGAAATACACCCGACCCCGCGGCGGACGTAACCAACCAGAGACACCGCCGTACGGAATGACGTCTCCGACCGTCCACGCAATTACGATAGCGGATAAGACACAGCAAATCGCAGCGGAAAAACCACCAGCCTGAACACGGCGGATTCACCACAGTGGAGAGGCAAGACATTGCAGGCAGATCTCCGTCATGGACCCAGCTCTGAACGCATTTCCGATCCTCTTCGTGCTCCAACACCAACAAGTCATGGACCATCGCCGTCGCCGCAGGTACGCAAACACAACAATCAATGCCGGAAGGGGAGTACCTGCAGGGGCCGTGACGTGGGGAAGGGGAGGTGCATGTTGGGGAAACAGCATTTAGGATACCAGCAATATATCAACAATGCAAGTAGACAACCAGGAATGATACACAGAAACCACTACACACGATGACATTGTTTATTGCACATATTACTAAATACCTCCAAGAGTAGGCAGGAGCATGGGCATTGGATACAACAGAAAAGGTACATCTGAGGTCGCACATGAGAGGGCACAATGCATTATCCTTACAGCAACAGGGCAGTGTACATAACAGAGCAGGTACATCAGAGGCAGCACATGAGAGGGGCTAAGTGCATCAACAGTCCATGGTACAGAACAGGTACATCTGAGGCAGCACATGAGAGGGGCAACGAGCATCAACAGTCCATGATACAGAACAGGTACATCAGAGGCAGCACATGAGAGGGGCCAAGTGCCTCAACAGTCCAAGGCACAGAGCAGGTACATCTGAGGCAGCACATGAGATGGGCAACGAGCATCAACAGTCCATGGTACAGAACATGTACATCAGAGGCAGCACATGAGAGGAGCTAAGTGCATCAACAGTCCATGGTACAGAACAGGTACATCTGAGGCAGCACATGAGAGGGCACAATGCAGCATCCTAACAGCAACAGGGCAGTGTTCATAACAGAACAGGTACATCAGAGGCAGCACATGAGAGGGGCTAAGTGCATCAACAGTCCATGGTACAGAACAGATACATCAGAGGCAGCACAAGGACCACCCTCCCTGGGTCGATGGGGGCCTGTTGGGAGTTGTACTGCTGGACCTAACCCCCCCATCCTCCCCCACACTCCGACCACCCTCCCTGGGTCGATGGGGGCCTGTTGGGAGTTGTAGTGCTGGACCTAAACCCCCCTCCCCCACACTCCTACCACCCTCCCTGTGAACATGGTGGCCTGTTGGGAGTTGTAGAGCTGGACCTACCCCCCATTCCCCACACTCCTACCACCCTCTCTGTGAACATGGTGACCTGTTGGGAGTTGTTGTGCTGGACCTAACCCCCCCCCCTCCCCCACACTCCTACCACCCTCCCTGGGTACATGGGGGCCTGTTGGGAGTTCTAGTGCTGTGAGATAGTGGTCATTGGTTTGTACTTATCAGTCTCAAGTCCCTCTCCGATTCCTTCAAGGCTCTCTGGGTGCAGTATGCCCAGCACCTTCTCCTCCCATTCTGTGAATGGTATGGGCTCCGGGGGAGTGCCGCCGCCAGTGTGGTGTGCCCGCAGGTGGTTCTTGGCCCTGATGCCTTTCACCCTTGTCTTGAGGTCGTGCCACCGCCTCTGGATCTCGTGTTTGGTGCGTGGCGCGGTCCCTGAAGCATTGACTCTGCTCACTATCCTGTCCCACATGTTGGTTTTGGTTGCCAAGGTGGTCTGCTGGACTAGGTTGCCGAATAGATGTGGTTCCACCCGGATGATTTCATCGACCATGACCTTCAACTTAGTCTCTGTGAACTTGGGGTTTTTCTTGGGTGCCATGGTGTGTGTTGTGCAAGGTGTGGGTGGGGTGGGGTGGGGTGTGCAGGTGTGTGGTATGTAGGGATGGTGTTGTGGAGGTTTGTGTGGTGGGTGTGCTGGTTTGCAGGTTCTGTCTTTGTGTGTGTGTGTGTCTCTGCAGATTCATGGTATTCTGCCTCTTTCTTCAAGGTGTGCTATGATGCAATGGATTGTGGTCATGAGAGGGATTCCTTTTATACTCTGTGTGGTTCTTGTGTCCTAATGGTTGTTGTCAGTCAGGTGTTCTGTGGGTGTGGTGACTTGGATGTTCTTGTTAGGGGTGGGGGGGCCTTGGGGCCTGTAGTTGGTGGTGGGGGGTGTTTCAGGTGGGTGTGTGTCCTGTTTTGTGTGTTGTGTATTTACTCCTGTCCGCCATTTTGGAATCGGTTTGACGGCAGGGGTGATGTTCGTTTGGTCCTTCCTCAGTCATGCTCCGTTTTCCGATCATTCCACGGCGGTCGTGGGAGCTAGTGAGTTCCGTTGGGGTTGCGGGGTTATCCTAATCATGCTGGCGGACCCTCCGCAGGTCGTGCGGCGGTTGGCCATGTTTCCGCAGTGTTTGCGTCCGCGGCGGTGGGAATTTATGTAGTACCATCCGCCTGTGGCGGTCTTTCATGTTATCCATATGCCGCAGACGGTGTTTTCTGTGGTCCGTCCGCCGCGGTTGGATGTTTGCTGTCAGTTATATCCTAATCGCTACCGCGGATTTTCCGCGGAGCGGTCGGGAGTATTTTTACCGCGACCATGGCGGACGGAACACGTTTCCGTCCGCCATCCTAATCGGCCCCCATAGTGCACGCAGCACATTGACATCCACCTGCCAATCTGCCGAATCTGTCTCCAAGACAACCCCAAATGTGCATCTGCTGTCGCTGCCCACATGACAAACCCGGCCGAGTCCTTACCAAGCTTACTCAATGCCATACGCAACACAGCTAACATCTGAAAAGCATCTGCCATCTTCATGACAAAGTACCACGTGCTGCCCCCAACTGAGCCAATACTAGGACTTGCACCATTCTTGCACAAGACAGACCTTGAGACTACCCCTTCACACAGCCGTACCCCCTCACACCTGCCAATCTAATCAGTCTTGGTTCGACACAGCCAAATACCCATTCGCCCTTGATCCAGCCGCAACTCCTTATGCAGCACACTAAAACTCGAGCAGACCCCAAATAGTCTGACACTCAAAAAGCTCTAAAAACATCCAGATTAAGCATTGATAAAATATAGGAACTTCAAAGCGATCATAACAACATACCGGTAAAATCTGTCAGGGCACAATCAAAAAATGGGCTTGCCACCCTACCTTCAGTTACCTCCTTTTCGGAATTTACCAGTACAACTTCATGGAGTTCTTTGGCTGACTTCAAGTTGTCCACCCACCTGCGAGCCCTAGGACCCTGGTACCCAACCTGAAACCCCTATGTGAAACCCTGAGTAAAACACAATGCTGACTCTCCAGGTAATTGAAGACCCAAGGTACCATAACCTTCACCTTAATTGGTGTAGGTTATGGTACCCTGGTGTTAATTGGTGTAGGGGCCCTTGAGCCCAGACTGACACTGTTGTACCTTCCTCTAGAAGTCTTCCATTGTTCTGCTGGGCTGGCCAGTGTGAAACACTGCATGAGGGGGTACCTCGCCCCACACTTGGAACATTCATTTTTACACTTGCATAGGTTTTGGGAGAAAAACCCCTTGTTGAAGTTCCAACACGGCCCAACGCTGGGTCCAGATGGCTTTGGACCATAACTCATTCCTTGAGGAGAGAGGTGAGGCTGAAAAGACTAATAAGTACCAGACAGGCCACTTGCAATATGCATAGTCCGTGGATTGAGTGGACAACATCCACTGCAGCCTCAATTTCGAATCCACCTACCCCCAAGGCTTACAGGATTAAGGCTCAACCTGGCTCTGAACTCCTCATTGTAACTAAGCCATGCATAACCCCTAAAGTGCATTTTGGTCTTGATGTCCATGTACTTGAACAACGCAATTGGCCAGTCATTGTGTCCCTCAACATAATTAAATCAGAAATGGCAACATCAAATTCTGCATGTTGATAGGGACCCTGGGCCTCCTCATCGACTCCCACTCCTCCTTCTTAGATTCCTCCTTTACCTGTATCTCCCTGTGTAGTCGTTTGAAAACGTCAATGTACTCATGCTTCTAGATTCTATTCTTAGTCTTGATAGAGAGGTGGACCCCCAGGTCACAGCTAAGTCCATGTAAGGCAACCTTTTCTTGTGCTTCTCCTCCTCAGTTGCATCCTCTCCAGTGCCACTCCATGCCCATCAGTGTCCTCTGTCTGAACCCCTATACCACCGACCTTCATGCAGCTCCCCACCCGTTTAGGCATTGCTGTCACTGAGGAGGCACTGTCGCTGAGGAGGCGCCCTCAACAGGAACCCCCATCCTTAATGCACAATCCCCAACTCCCACAGACCTGCAACTCTTACTCCTAACCCATGTGTCCTCAGTGTCCCACACCACCCACCAATCACATGTATCTGTGATGTACCTTGTGATGCCTGCGGCTCTTCTGAGTCATTTTGTCCGGGGCACTCCCTTTGTCCCAACTTGACTTCTACAAAACACCAAGAGCATCGCCTGTTGCCCATTTCTTTCCTTTCGACCTCTCTTTTGGCAACCCTACATCTTCATCATCATGCAGCACACTTTCTTCTTCTTTTCACTCATCACTGGCATCGTCATAACCTAGAAGCAGATCATCCTCACCTGTAACATCCACACATGCAGTCCCACACTCAGTACTCTCTCTCAACTGCACAAACACATCACAATCAGGCATAGGTGGTTGCTTTTGCCGACTGTGAGTGTGCAAGCCCTCATCAGAGGGAAGGCTGCAGTGGACCCCCTGCGTCTGCAGGCCAGTGTCCAGGGACCATCATGTGTCCTACTGGCATCCCCACCATCCTGCCAGCCTCATTTGCTGGCCTCGAAGACACATCCTCCACCATGCTTCACCAACATGGCGGTCTCTTGAGCCACACTAGCTCCCAGCTGACCTGTATCTAGCGCCTGATCCTCCAGCACTCAGAGCCACCACCTACCAGACCCAGGACCCCCAGACCTTGACTACCCTCACCAGAAACCTGCGACCCCTGGTTTGCAGGGTCTGTGACCAAAGCAAAACCAAAGGGGATGATGAAAGCACTCACCCCCAGTCACCTGATCTGGGTTTAATCCATCATCATTCTTTAGCTCACTCCGCCACCCCAGTTCAGACATGGCCATATGCAAATCAGTCTGTCCCTGTGCCTCATGGAAACAGTCCAGCGTGAACTGCCAGCCTATGTCTTCCCTGGACCGGAAACAAGCATCCTGGGACCGGTTTCTGGCATGGTGAGCAAAAGAATGATGAATTTAACCCAGATCTCTTGACTGGGGGTGAATGTTTTGATTTGTTCTGCATTCCGTTCATCAATTGTGTGTCTTTTGGGTCTGTGACCAAGGCAGATTCGCTGGTCTTGTACATCTGTGACCAGCACTCCTCCATCTCCTGGATGAGCAAGCACTGTTCCCATATTTGCACCTCAATATCCACCATTTGCCATTTACTGGCAGGGGTGGCCTCAGACCCCAAAGGCTCATGAGCCATAGAAATCCCCTCACTGATAGAAGCCGCAACTTTGTCGGGCCCCCCTCTCCCCTGACACATCATGTGTGGGCCCAGCATCAACTATCTTTTATTTTTAAGTGGCTGGGCCCTATGGCCCAGCCACAAGTTACTTGTTAATCCCAGGGTGGGGGCTAGCTGACAGGTCCAAAGACTTTTCATTCCCTGAGGACTTTTTGTCCAGTGAGGATCCCTGTGGCAACACAGGCGTATGTGCAGTGTTCACTGAGGGAAACACTGCTCCCCACCCTCACTGAAAGATAACGACTCCTCTGTTGCATTGCTTAAACGAACCGGAAGGCTGTGGCACCTCCCTGCGGTCTTGGATGTGACCGCTGAGCACTTTGCGCTCCTTCCCCAGCCTGCCCCACCTTCTTGCCAGCCTCCCACTCCATCAGGCAGCCATAGCAGCGGCAACCCCACCCAGCATAGAGCACGTCGGGGGCAGCATGCCTACCTATGCCTGGTCCAGAAACCAGGCATGAGCAAATCATTCCTACTTGCAGTGCCCAGAGTATGTAGTGCAGCCAGCACAACAACATTATCTAGCACTAACATCCCCACCTGGAAAGGACAAAAAATGGCCTGTCGCAAACCAGGCCTTCGCCACCTGACATTTTTACTGCCTAAATTACTCCCTCCCTGTAGTTCTTAGGAGTCAGGATGAGGCTGGACGTGTCTGTCCTGACACCTTTATACCACCCTAATTGCCTGCGCATTCTCCCAATGTAATCTTTCCCCTCCAGTCCTGTGTCTGACATGCACGAAGCACTGCGGCCTGTGACTGTCACTTGTCCCTGTAGACCAACATTGTGACTGAGACTTGTCTTTTTTAAAAGTTTTTAACTTCCTCTGTCCTTCACAACACAGTAATCAGTGCCTGATGCTTAATAACACACGGGAATATTTCTTTCTGGATCAGACTAAAAAAGAAATAATTGCCTTTCAGAACTTGATATAAATGCATGTAAATGAACAAGAGAAGTCAAGCCTTGCATGAAAATTGCCCTGCACAACGTAAACTGTTCTGAGACGGAACTCTGTACGTTGAAAAATATTTAGTATTAAAACCATTCTTTTATTTTGTTATCATTACAGAGTCCATGTCCATTATTCTCTCATGCTTTATGTTCAATTTCGCAGTCATAAGTACAACAAAAGGGTTAAGTGAGAATACAGGAAATAATTTGGTAATCTGAAAATTTAGTTTTTCCATAGGGCCAGGTGCTGTAAATTAGGTGTTTGCAATCTAATTACACAAATATAAAAGAAAGGTGACTTCCAAAAGATTTAAAGGAAGGAGAAAAAGTGCTGCTGCATCTGCCAAACTATTGAGCACTGAGGAGCTCTGTAGTGAGACTCGTGCTACTGGATGTATGACGGTACAACGCGTACCGTTACAACGCGTCCCTTTACGATGCAGTTTTAACAACGCAAGTCGTTACAACGACTTGTGTTGGGGGGGGGGGGCGCTGATAGTGAATAGTTTAATTTACTATTCCAACACCAGTCCCCGTGGATAGTAGGGAAGGTGTTGGATAGTAAATTAAACTATCCCCTATCCTAGAGCGCCCTCCAGCGAAAGTCGTTGTAACGACTTTCACTGTTAAAGCTGCGTCGTAACGGTACCGCGTTGTACCAGTTACATTGTAAAGGATGTTTCCCCCCACTACAATAATTCTGAAGACCGAAAGGGAGAGAATGTAAGCACATGCTATTCAACTGGAAAACCATAGTGTGAATTAATTGCCGAGAATATACCAATTCATGCAAAATGTGCACATGAAATCAGTTGCCGCCCAGCTGTGGCAGTATCAGGCTATAAGCATGGGTGTAACACAGGCCACAGCAGCCTGCAAAGTTTGAGGTGGGGTAACCTTTTAGGGGCACCCCAACCCATAAATGTGCCCCGATTGAACCCAAGACTAATTAAATCCATGAGATATGGGAGATTCAGGTGCTCCGCATCACATTCTGCAGGGGAACCCTATTATTCGGCGGTGAGTAGTCAACCTGACTTAGAATTTGGCAAGAGTACTACCTTAGTATTATGGCAGGTACATTCATGGTAATGGTACAACTGTCCTCCTAAAAATTAATGGCCATATTCAATACCCCAAAGTGCATTTCTAAATTACATCTCCCCTTATATACATTGTTTTCATTTGGCGCTTTACCAGCAAACAAAGGTTTTTCCAATGGAGTAAAAATGCCTTAGCTTCTGCTCTCTTTACATAGCTGATATGCCGATGGGCCCTGACTTTTTAATGTTCTTTTAAAGACCCAGCTGGCTGAGATGACACTGCGCCCTAAATGTCAGAACTGAGAGTAACATCTTATCAAATTGACAACTCAAATTTCAAAGAGGCCAAATCATGTATAATCAAAGGATTCTGAAAGCAACAGGCTACTAGGGTTGACAAACACAAAGCAAACTGTTAGACAATGTTTCTTGGGTAGAAAAAACTATAATTAGGTTTCACAACAAAATCTTGAAAATCAGATGGTATAAATTCAGAAAATGTAATGAATTATTGACCTGACAATGAAAATTGCATTATGAAGCCTTTAAATACATCAATCAATATTTTATGATTATTCGATCTTTAAGATAAAAAGGGAATGAATTATAAATAGACCAGAGAGGGCTAAAGAGCTCAGCCTTTCAGTGCCATTCAGCTCCTTGCAGAACGCCATAGTGGCATGGCCCTGGGCAGCACCCCTTGCCACATCGGCTCTTTCACTGGCACACGATCCGTGTGCCCAAGAAAAGGGAAGTGATACTTCTGCAGCAGCATGGACAAGAGAAATCATCTCATGCAAGATGGCTGATGCCATCAGGAAATTGATGGGCAGACATCTTTGTTGTTGGGCTTCCCCCAGGCTCAAACTATTTTTATCTAGATGCCCACTGAATTTAGAAATGGACTCCAAACTGATGATCATTTCTAAAGCATTGTCAGGAACCGACATCAAGGAGGTCCCTGTCAATGCTGTTGACAGTTTGGTGCAGGGCTTTGTCAACATGACAAAGTCCTGTATCAAACTGTTTTCTTTTCTATTTTAAAAAAGAAAATCCCAACGTGGGATTAACTTTTTGCAAATAAGAAAGAAAATAGTCGTGTCACTCCCATGTGGAGGGGATTATTTAGCATTTTTAAGTGCCCCTTACTGCCAGTGTTTTCCTGCCAGTGATCGGTAGTAAAAAAAAAAACTTTAATTCCACCCATCTAAATTAGGTGAGCTGAATTAGAGGTCTGCCTCTGATGGCCCTTATTCTGCAGAGCCATCAGAGGGATTTAATCACAGCAGAGACAGAGTAGTCTCTGCCGTGATGAAAGCTAAGGACGGCCCACATCTAAATTTGGCAGTCAAGACAGAGTAGCCATACCCGGGGCCACTGGAATTATGTGGCAGTGGCGCACCAAATTATGTTGCTGCGTGGACTAAATTATGCAGCAAGAAAAGGCGAATTATGCGCCTTATTATGTGGCACATTTTTGATAGAATTACTTCATTATTTTAAAGTTTTTACACATGATAATACTGTTTGGGAAAAGATTTCACCTCATTAGTACCGGTTGTACCACCAAATAGATAAATAAGCATCTGAAAGGTAACCAGTTAACCTTTGTGAAGGGTCTTCCAACACTCTTGAGTACATATCACCACGTTTGTAGTAACTTTTGATCCGTTTGACCGGTAATCTAAATTAACTTTGTTAAAATCAGCATTTTATGCAGCAGATGATGGATTAAGTGGCAAATCCTTAATTATTCAGATAAAGACGCAACTGCAGAATTGCATGATCCCAATGTCCCTTATCAATACCACCAAGATACGAATCGGTCCTAATTTTTTGTCACCAGCATTGTAATCCCCTCATCAAAGTTTATTGTTGTGTAATGCCATTTACATGGTGCATACTTAGAATTTTCCTTGTGTCACAGATGGGGCCACAGATGCATTACCAGCTTCAGTCCCTGCTATCTGGCAATAGAAGGCTGCAACAGTGCATCTACATACCGAGTTATCATTGTATTTGCTCTTTCACTGACCCTGCCGCCATCTCTGGGCCCAAGGAAAGCTGTTTAGTTGTACCCTATAGTGCAGCAGTGGATAATTGGAATTCCTCTGGTAAGATGGCTGTTGTATCGTAACTTTGATGCAGTCGCTATCTTAGCATATTCAATGCCTGATTGGGATTTCTCTGACAGATATCACCAATTTAAAATGTATTAAAGAAAAAATTAAATATATCAAAAATAGCAAGGGTTTGTACTGAAATGTGAATATTTAGCCAATGGGTTAAGGGGGCTCATCCAAAGAAGAGAATAGCTTTTGGCAGCTGGCTGAAAGCCCCTGGCTGTATACCATAGTTTGAATGTTGTGCTGAGATGAGATATGGCAAACCCCTAATGCTATCTATAGCCAGACCTAAAGACGAGGGCACACACTCATATTACAGCTACATTTTCTCCCAAGTCATAGACTATGGACTACTGTCGCAGCCAACCCAAGACTAATGAAATCCATGAGATATGGGAGATTCAGGTGAGTAGTCGACCTGACTTAGAATGTGGCAAGAGTACTACCTTAGTATTATGCCAGGCACATTCATGGTAATGGTACAACTGTCCTCGTAAAAATTCATGGCCATATTCAATACCCCAAACTGCATTTCTAAATTACATCTCCCCTTATATACAGCAGCAGATTTTAGAGGCTCTCACTCAGTAAGTTTACTAAAATGCCAGGGGAAGCAGAAGTGACTTCACATGGCCCTTGATCTTCACTTTTACTCACACATACATACACACACACTTTGCCTACGCAAGCACACACATACAGACACTCTCCTTCAAAAGACACTCAAAAACAGCAAGCACACACACAACATACATACATTTAAAAGCAAGTGTGGCTCACTGGTTCGAGGAGGCAGACCTGGAAGCAGAGGTCAGCCCGGGACCAGGGTTCAATTCCCGGCTTGGCGGGGTCTTGAGTCCTAAAATGTCCATGGACTCGACAATTCTCGCTCTGGTGCCTACTTGATTCACGGGTTCACACTCTGTGACTCTGGGCAATAGCTTGCTTAATCTCCACAACGGCCCCTTGCGGCGGGATGCCTGGCTTTCACCTTGCGGATACCCTGCCGGGGTTATCTCACAGGGGAATACCAGGACGGGTTCTCTAAGCAAGCGCTTAGAAACCGCTCGGTGATTTGCGCTATATAAATTCCTGTACATTTACATTTAAATGCATTTTTTTTACTTGCCTCAAATGCCAGGAAAAGTCATATTCCAGCTATTTGTACTCCATTTTTATAGCAAATAATGTAATATTATTCATTATTAGTATAATAAAACAAGTATTTGCAATGCAATAGGTCTCGCATTTACGCAAGATCTATTGTATTGCAAATGATAGGCATCACAAGAACGGGACGGAGGGCGGGCGGGGGAAAAGGCATGTGCAACAGGAGGGAGGGTGGGTAAGGGGTGGGGAGAAGGCATGGACAACGGAAAGGCAGGGGGCAAGATGGCACAGATAACAGGAGGGTGGGCGTGGCGGAGAAGGCACCGACAATGGGAGGGCAGGCGGGGGCAAGAAGGCACGGACAACGGGAGGGAGGGAGGGAGGAGTGAAGAAGGCACAAAAGCAAGTTGTGCCGGCAGTAGGAGTGCTCACAGTCTAAATAACACGTACCACATAACAACAGAAGTAAAGGGGCCAGTCACAATGGGAGATGACAAATGAAGAGGAGGCTGTACTAAGGAGGGACTAACAACCCTATCATCGTATCAGAAGCCAGCATTTAGGACAGACAATGACACAAGCCAATGGCAAATATGGGCGGAGAGTGGGTGGAGCTTCTATTCACCTACTCCTCAACAATAAATCTCGCAGAGCGGCACATGCGCGCTGGATCTAGGCTCGACCTACAAATTTGCAAAAAACGAGGTGAGTGAAGCCCCCATCGACATCCATAAGGACGAGCTGTTTCTGTTCCTGTCACTAACTTTGTCACTGCTGACGCTAATGGGTCACAAGGGGCATTCCAGGGGTCATGCAGCAGCAACCCCTAAATGATGTCCATGGTCTCACTCTAGAATCAAATAACAGCAGCACATATCAGTCAGGGGCACGTGACACTTCACCCTGTCAGTGTACTCCAACCTCAGGAGTTTTTTTTTAACCCTTTCGATGCTGATGACGAGCTCAGCTCGTCATCACCCACGGGTGTCGTGTGCTGATGACGAGCTGAGCTCGTCATGGTGCCACTAAAATGGCATTTTCCAGCACAGGGGGGGGGAAACGCCCAGCAGCCATGTGGTTAAAGACTCGTACTATATGAGGAGGCTTCAGAGACTGACATAGCATCATCCAACCGCTGACACACTCTCTCCAAAACCATGCTGCTGATTCTCAGTACGCAAGTGCCCTCTTGTCACGACTTGAGGCTGCTCTCAGTTTCAGTCCTCCTTGACTGTCACTGCTGCAGTACCAGAGATGATTGCTTCAAAATCACACTTTACCTCTACGATCCAACATTTCTTTGAGCCAAGGTGGCGATGCTCTCTGAACCCTTACCTGCCCTCAGCCTCACTGTTTAATGCAACCTTTGCGATAATTAATTGATGTATATGTCTATGGTGTTGGCAGCATCCAGGAATGGTATTGTTTTCTTTGTCTTAAATGTTTGTATTTTCATCAGCTACAATGTTTGTATTTTCATCATCTAAAAAATGAATGGCACATTTCAACATATATTTGATAACCTGCAATATTTGTGAAGTAGTACGATGGGGCAAAGTGACATAAAGGGTATTTTAAAATAAGCACACAGAGGATTGCATGTAGCCTCTTTGCTGTAGAGAAGTGAGTTTTTCGATTTGCTTTTGTGTTATCGAAAATGAGATATGATGCCATTTAGCAATCGAGTTCAGTTTGTGAACCTTCCGAACGTACTCGCAGGAAAACTACTTTGAGGTAAAAGGGCCTCATTACAGTTTTTTTTCTTATTGGAATCTGATATTTAGTTGAATGTAAGCAACCTGTTTGATGATCAATTTTTGTAGAAAACTATCATAGAAACGGATTGCTTTTGTTTAATGTGTATAATGTCCATAAAGTATGCTCTGTGTTCTACTTGTTTCTTTTAGTGGAGCTTTACAGCATTATCCGCAAACTTGTCATCTCTGAAGGTGTCATTACTGAAAGATAGCCCTCCATTTCTAAGCCCTCAATATCTATTCCTCCTTTGCTTTCCTTCATGGAAGTCTTTGGTGTGCTTGAGTGATCATATAGATTAGAGCTGATGCCCTCATCCGAAGACTGTTTTCGGTTCCCATTTTTAAAAATGGCCTATTCTGAGAGTCTGCTGAATCCTTAAAATATTAAGAATTCACTCTCAGCTCCTATTCTTTCCAGATGGCTGTCTCTGCTGTTTGATCCTGCCTCGCGTGCTCTCTGAGTGGATGCGAAGACATGGCTTCTGTCAATTGTCTTTAAGTGGAAACTGAAGAGCTTCAAAGTGGTGCTCTTCTCAGACGACAAAATGTAGTTTCCCCTTTCATCCTAGTAAGAAAAAATAGTTTGCTCTGACCTCAATTGTTCACGAGTTCCTCATGTGAAAGTTACAACAATCAAAAGTCCATTTCGACATTTGAAATTTAGCAATTATTGAAAATATTGAATCAATAAAGAGTATCTATGATTCATGTTAAAGATGATGTCCATAGGAAATAATGGCACTGTGCCTTTGTAGCTTGCAGAACTAATGCAGGTCATACATGTAGTGACATTTACTATTTTTATCCCAGTGACAGTTTGTATTTCCAAAATGGAGTGTTTTAAAAACATCAAACTGAATTTACATTTTCAGTAATACACAGTATTGCTCAGTGTCAATAGATGATTCATTCAGTGGAGTGTGCTATATCAATGGTTATGAATAATCCCTTATTCACTCAGTTGGACCATCGGCAGAGAGCATTGGGGGTTTGTGGTTCTTTTTGTATAATCACTATAAGATGTTTACTATGAATTAGTGCACATTGGTGGTTTCTTTCCCTTGAGGGAGTCCTTACTATACCCACTTTGAACTGTATAAGGGTAAGTAGAGAATATCTGTGGAGATAGTAATTACACATCAGTTGCTACCTAGGGTTATTTAAGGACTATCAATCAATTCAAACAGCATACATAAAGCACTGCTAATCACCTGCGAGGGTATCCAGGTGCTGGGAGATGTGCTGCTCGGGTTGAAACAGGTGAACAACCAGGTCTTGAGTCCCTTTCTGAATTCTTGAAGGGAGGAAGAGGTCTGGATGTGGAGGGGAAGGCTGTTCCATGATGTTGCATCGAGATAGGAGAAGAAGTGTCCTTCATTATTTTTTCAGCACATGTGGGGTTGTTAGCGATGGAGACAGAACGCAGGTGGCTGGAGGGTTGGTGGAAGCTCAGACAGTGGTTGATGTATGTTGGTTCTTGATTGTGCAGGACTTTTTAGGCATGGGTCGGCATCTTGACTTGGCATCTCTTGTGGACTGGGAGCCAGTGGAGTTTCTTGAGGTGTGGGAGGATGTGGGTCCATTTGGGAAGGTCGAGGATGCAGTCTCCTCAGGAGGTGTTTGGTAATCCCTACCTAGAGTGTGTTGCCGTAGACCAGGTGGCTAGTTACAAGAGCTTGAGTGATGGTGCATCTGGTGATGACTGGAAGCCATTTGAAGATCTTTCAAAGAATGCGGAGAGTGAGGAAGCAGGCGGAGGAGAATTTGCTGATCAAGTTTTTCATTGTGAGTTTGCCTTCCAGGATGATGCTAAGGTTTTGGGCAGGGTCTGTGGGAGTGGATGAGAGTCCTAGTTCAGGCCACCAGGAGTTGTGCCATGAGTAGGTGTTGTTCCAGAAGATCAGTACTTCTGTTTGCTATGTGTTTAGTTTCAAGTACTTATTTTTCATACAGTTGGCGATGCTAGTCATGCATAGGTCGTATTTGGTTCTCGCAGTGAATGGGTCTGCAGATAGAGAGAGGATGAACTGGGTGTCATCTGTGCAGTACATGATGTTCAATCCATGAGTTCTGACGATGTTGGCCAGGGGGTCATGCAGGCTTGAACAGGGTCGGGCTGAGGACTGAACCTTGAAGGATGCCGCAGATCTGAGGTCCTCTTATACGTCACTTTCCCTGCTAACTTCAGAGAGAGATTATGGCCCCCTGGCTTCCCCTTGCCCAGTGCAATGGGCAATGCTGCTAAAGATCTAGGGGTCTGGTTCAATGAAAACCTCTCCTTTTCAACCCAGGTCAAGAAGCTGATTGGGACCTGTTTTGGCACCTTGATAGCTCTGAGGAAATGTCTTCCTCTCCTTCCGGAACCTGCTAAAGAGACGGTTGTTTGTGCCTTGATTCTGTCTTGCTTGGACTATGCTAATACACTCTATGTGGGCCTAACCAGCTACCTCCTGAATAAGCTACAGGTTGTCCAAAATTCTGCGGCCATTTACGTTCCTTACACTGGCTTCCGGTGGAACAACGTATACATTTTAAAACTTTGGCTATTGCCCACAGGGCACTTTATGGCTCTGGTCTGGCCTACCTACAGAAGAGGTTTACTTAATAAGACAGTTGCCGTCCTCTCACCTTCTGGTGCAGACCCCTAGGTTTAAACGTAAAATGCTTGGTGGTAGCTCCTTTGTGCGGTAAGCTACTTTGGCTTGGAATGCTTTGCCATTAGCGCTACGCAGCATCCAAGATCCTGCTTCCTTTAAAAAAAAGCTAAAGACCTTTCTCTTCTAGCACTCGCGATTTTGTTTCTCTCCATCAAGTACGCCCCAGGACACTCTTTGAGTATCTGCACACAATGTAAATTCATTTAACATAACATAACATGTTCTTTGGTTCCGAGGTGAAAGGTGATTCTATGAGTTCTTCCAGTGAGGAAGGATGCGATCTATGAGGGCCTCCTCTTGGATTTTGATCTGATGAAGCTTCTTGTTCAGGGTGTGATGAGACATGGTATCAGAGCTACTGAGAGGTCAAGGAGGATGAGGGTAGCCATTTATCCCCAGTTCAGGTGGTCAGTAGCTGCTATCGAGGGGTTTCATTGCTGTGGTTTGTACAGAATCTGCATTGGGATGAGTGCATAGAATCATTGCTCTTCAGGTAATCCGCGAGTTGCTGGTTGATGGTCTTTCTGAGGACTTTGGTGGGATAGGAAAGCAGAGAGATGGGTAGGTAGTTCTTATGCTCGGAGGGGTCAGCAGAAGGTTTCTTGAGGAGGGGATTGAATACAGCATGTTTCCATTCTTCTGGGAAGGTGGCAGAGGTGGTGGATGTGTTGAATATGGCAGTAAGCTCATTGCTGATGCTGCTGTTCACAAGGTTAAACATGTGGTGGGGACTGTGGCCCGTGGGTGCTCTTGAGTGTATAGAGTACATGATGGCTGTGGTTCTCTGTGAGGTGAGTGTGTCCCAAGCAGTGATCCGGTGGATGGAGTTTTCAACTGTGGGAGTGAGGTTGTCTGAAGCGGTAGATTTGCGTTCAAAGAGTATGTAGATGGTGGAGATCTTATCATGGAAGAAGTCTGTCAGGATGTTACAGAGGGGGTGATGACATTTTCAGTTGCTATGGGGTTGGAGAACTCGATGACGGTGCTGAAGAGGTCTTTGCTGTTGTTTGAGCTTGCTCTGATATCGTCCACTAGGGCATTCATCTTTATCTTTTTCAGGAGTTGGTGGTAGTTGTTGAGTAATGTCTTGAAGGAGGTACTGTCTGTGGGCGCCTTGCTGGTGTGCCATCTCCTTTATAGTTGCTTACAGTTGTGTTTTGTGGTTCTCAGTTCTGAGGTGTACCAACTGGCATGTCTGGAGTTTGGTGTGTTTGATGGGGGTGACGCTATCGACGCAGTCGGTGATCCAGTTGGTGAAGTTCTTGACAACCTGTTCAAGGTTGGTTGTGGTATCCAGGTGGGAGGTGTTGAGTGCATCAGTCCATTGGCTTTCAGATACTTTGTTTCAGCTGTAGTGTGAGCTGGGCAGCTTGATGGGGGTGCTTGTGGCTACTGTGATGGTGAAGTAGATGATTGAGTGGTCCGTCCAGGTGAACTCGGTGACATGGCTGTACTTGACTTTGAAGCTGGCTGTGAAAATGGGGTCCAACATGTGTCCTGCATAGTGTGTGGGGTTGAAGACTCATTGGGTGAGGCTGATGTTATTCATGCTTTTGAGGAGGTTGGCTGTGTTGGAGTCATTGGGATCATTAAGGTGAATATTGTGGAAGCCTAGGAAGAGGTTGTGTTCAGAGTAGATGGCTTATGGAGCAATGAATTTGAGGGGATGGTGTTGCAGAAGATGGTGCATGGTCCTGAAGGTCTGTAGGTGAGGGTGACTCTGATCGTGGTTTTGCCATCTTTTTTAAGTTGTAAGTTGAGATGTTTCATGATCGGTGTGGTGTTGTCTACCGCAGTGGTGCAGTGGATTCTTTCTTTGTAAATGATGGTGATTCCCCATCCATGTTTGTTGATGCGGTCTTGGGTTGCTATCTTGTAGCCGATGGGTGTGGCAATGTCGGGCACAGATCAGGGTTGAGCCAGGTCTTGGTGATATGGGGTGGGGGTGGGGTGGGGGGTAGTGGAATCCGACATACAATGGGAATGTGAAAACAAACTAAATAAATAAAACCACTTACCTTGCTCTCGCTGCATCGCCGAAGTCTGCGATGCGGCCAGTGCAAGGTAAGTGATTTTATTTATTTATTTGATTAGTTTTCACATTCCATTCATATGTTGGATTCCACTCCCCTCACCCCGCCCGCCCTGCCTTGCTGCCCCACAGAATTTACCTGTGCGAGCCGACGCTGCATGCAAAGTTACACTGTTCAACTGTGGAGCTGAAATGTGACAACAAGTTAGTGAAAGCTGCCGAGATAGGCTAATAAAATAAAATAATGTTCTTAGCAGAATTTAACACTCACTCTACCAATTCTAGCTCATGTTTGCAATATATTTCCCAATTTCTATTCATATTGCTCTAATTAGCTCCATAGAATTCCTTTATTTCACTTCATCTGACACAGAAGTTGGTTATCATAATCTATTTAACAGTGGCGACTGGTGGCATTTGAAAGTGGTGAGGCGTAAAATGATTCGCATACTGCACTGCGGCAAGCGAGCGTAGCAAACGAGACCGAACAACCTACGGGGGCTTCAAGGGGGTGTTCGCCTATTGCACTCTCCTTATCTTGCCCTTTCTGTCTCTCACTCTTTAGCAATCTCTGCTGGTAGCTGACTCTTTAACTCTCTTTCTCTTTCCTTAGCTGTCTCCTCTGTCTCACTCTTTCTATTTAGCTTTAGCTTCTATGCTTGCTTCTCGCTCTCTCATTAGATCTCTGTGCCTGTTTCTCACTCTCTCTTTAGATCTCTGATCCGGTCTCTCACCCTATTTAGATCTCTCTGCCTGTCTCACTCTCTTTAGATTTCTCTGCCTGTCTCTCACTCTCTCTTTTGTCCTATGTGCCTGTCTCTCAATTTAGATCTATCTGCCTGTCTCTCACTCTCTTTAGATCTCTCTTTATGTCTACGTGCCTGTCTCTCACTCTTTCTTTAAATCTCTGTGCCTGTCTTTCTCTCTCTCTTCAGAGTGCTCTGTCCATCTCTCACTCTCTCATTAGATCTCTCTGCCTGTCTCTCAATCTCTCTTTAGATCTCTCTCCATGTCCCCCACTGTCTTTCTCTTTAGCGCTCTCCCTATTTATTCCTCCCTGCCTTTATTGCTGTGTTCGTCTCTTGCACTCTCCTTATCTTCCCCTGTTTGTCTCTCACTCATCTGCACTCTGTGCTTGTCTTTCACACTATCTTGGTCTTTGGCTCTATCTGCCTGTCTCTCACTCTCTCTTTAGACCTCTGTGCCTGTCTCTCCCTCTATTTGGGTCTCTGTGCCTGTATCTCACCCTATTTAGATCTCTGTCTGTCCCTACCTCACTTTCTCTAAAGCACTCTCTATATTTAGCCCTCTGTGCCTTTCTCTGTCTTGCTTTATAGCTGTGTTCATCTCTTGCGCTCTCCTTCTCTTCCGTGGTCCGTCTCTTACTCTTCAGCAGTATGTGGTTGTCTCACTACTCTCTTGGTCTTTGGCTCTAAATGCATGTCTCGCTGTCTCTTTAGACCTCTGTGCCTGTCTCTCACTCTCTTTCGGTCTCTGTACCTGTATCTCACTCTATTTAGATCTCTGTCTGTCAATACCTCACTTTCCCTAAAGCACTTTCTACATTTAGCCCTCTATGCCTTTCTCTGCTTTGCTTAATTGCTGTGTTTGTCTCTTGCATTCTCCTTCTCTTCCCTGGTCTGTCTCTCACTCTTCAGCAGTATGTGGTTGTCTAATGCACTCTCTTGGTCTTTGGCTCTATCTGCCTGTCTCTCACTCTTTCGTCTCGCCTCCATTTCTTTTCTGTGGCTGTGGATTTCTGCCTCTTGTGCACTCTCTTTAGTTCTCTCTTAGTTGTGTCTCCACTGCCTGTCCCCTTCCCTCTTTGTCTCTCGCTCACTCTCTTTCACTCTGTCTGTCTCTCACTGCCTCTCGCCATTGAGCTCCCTCTGCCCGTCGCTAAGTTTCTTTAGCTTTCACAGTCTGTCTCCCTCTCTCTCTCCTCCTTCCAAACTGCCCCAGCCCTTATCTTACTCTTTAACTCTCTCTCTCAGTTTAAAAATGTCTCATTAGCTCTGACTGCTTGTTTCTACCTAACGCTATATGCATGTGTTGCTGCCCCTTTGGTTTCTCACCCCTCCCCTCTACATCCCACTCTCTGTTCCACTTTCTCTATCCATGCCGTCTTGACACTCGCTGCCTCTTTCTACCTCCTGTAGTTACCTGCCTCGGTGCTGCTCGTCCTGCGCATGGGAGCAGCAGTGTGTGTGGCGTGGAGGGGATGGGGGGGGGGGGGGGGGGGGGGGATGAAGAGGGGAGTACAGTTTATAATATCCATTTCCCAACCCATAAGTAATTTAAGAATCTCGATCGAATGTAGAGAATATTTACCAGCCACCGGCTAAACAACAGATGAATGACCAGTGCCCGGATAAAGCGCTACTTTCATCATTCGTGTTTAAGGTGTGGGAAGGTGGCAGGTGGTATATTGGACTTTGGCACCTCACATGCTTACAGACACAAAGCCCAGGGGTTACATCCGACCTTAGGGTGAAAAACATCTTTTCTAATCATGGCAACTTTCTACTATAGACATTGCCATACATAGTAAGTGTGATAGCAAACTTCCCAGCAGGAGTAGCCCGAGTATGCCTGAGCAACTTGTACTGCTGGAGTGACTACTGACAAGCATGCAACATGACTTGGCTGCAAACTTGTGTAATGCCAAACTCTTGCAGCTGAGGGAATACAGGCATGAACTGAAGTGTGAATACTGTTGCACAAAAACTGCCATGCCAGCCCCCATCCACCTAAAACTGGCACCAAGCAGGTGTTGCACTGTAGCCTGACCACTGTCCCTGTGTAAAATGAAGTTTGTAGGCGCGGACCGATAACTGTGAAACCTTCTCAGGCGTGACCCCATCACTCCGGTCCTGGCGGCCTTGCACTGGCTGACTCCTACAGGCTAGAAGAATCTTATCTTAAGCTCCCTGTATGGTTAAGCGGGTTATCCACTAGCAGGACCCACTTTTCTTCATTTAAAATGGCCGCTCTGTTACCAAATGAAGATTGCCAGATAGAGAATGGCACCATTGCCATTGCCAACCACCTACCCCTTGTATAACCCCCCCAAAAAGAAAGATAGGTACTGTTAAATACTCAATGGGGTGGGTGATTGGACTTGCAAATTTTGGAACACGTTCCAGAACAACCTAAAGATAATGAGCCACAATTGTGGCCGGCATGACGGGAGGGTGGAAATGGTATCATCACTGGGGGAGGAGGGAGGGGTTAATTTAATTTTTTTTAAATTAAATAAAACTTACAGTTCCGCTTTTGGATGGGTTCTGCGACTCCTGCTCTCGCCGTCCTGCATTTTCAATTCCTGCAGCTCTCGTCATCAGTGAAGGCAGCCTCCCTCCCTCCCCTCCACTAATCACAATGCAGCAATGGCAGTGTTGTGATTAGTGAGGCCATCGGAGCGCACTCTACCCGGGCCATTTTCTCTAGGCTGTTATATGCAGCCTACATAGAGAAAAGGGGAGAGTGGGCGGTCCTGCTCGAGGGCAGGGGGAGTGACTTGCCCACTGTTGTGGGTATTGACTGTTTGGTCGGCCCCACAGCTCACCAAACAGTCCATACCCAAATCAGTGAGCAAGCCACTTCCCCTGACCTCAAGCAGGACCGCCCACCCCCAACTAGGCACTTCTGCGAAAATGAAACATACAATGGTACTTATTACCATTAATGTTGTGTTCAGGTGGCTATCCTATATCAGGATCTCAAGCAACACTCCTCTAATTCCCCATAGTTACATTTTGAACACAACCTACATAACTTCTATGCTTCCCCTTCACAGTTAATCTGAATTTAGACTCAAGAGACAAAAAGACAACATAAGCACATAATCCAATGCCCACACCATATGGTTACAATAAACCAGTCATTGACTGTTAGAAATGAGGTTCTCTAGTTGGCAGTGGTATGCAACCTGTCCAAGTAGGGACCTATTCTTCTAGTCAGGGTAAGGGAGTTGCACAACCAAGATAATCAATCAATCAATCAATCATAACACTTGTATAGCGCGCTACTCACCCGGAAGGGTCTCAAGGCGCTTGGGGGAAGGGGGCCGCTACTGCTCGAACAGCAGGTCTTGAGTTGCCTCCTGAAGGCGAGGTGGTCCTGGGTCAGCCGGAGGTGGATGGGGAGGGAGTTCCATGTCTTGGCCGCCAGGTAGGAGAAGGAGCTGCCTCCGGCGGTGGCTCTTCGGATGCGTGGTATTGGCGGCGAGGGCGAGGCTAGCGGACCGTAGCTGGCGGGTGGGCGTGTGGAAGGTCAGGCGGTCGTTGAGGTACTTGGGGCCCAGGTTGTGGAGAGACTTGTGTGCATGGGTGAGGAGCCTGAACGTGATCCTCTTGTTGACGGGGAGCCAGTGCAGGTTGCCCAGGTGGCCGGAGATGTGGTTGCGTCGAGGGATGTCCAGGATGCGTCAGGCGGAGGCGTTCTGGATGCATTGGAGTCTTTTCTGTAGCTTGGCTGTGGTTCCGGCGTAGAGGGTGTTTCCGTAGTCCAGACGGCTGGTGACGAGGGCCTGGGTGACCGTCTTCCTGGTTTCGATCGGGATCCATCGGAAGATCTTGCGGAGCATGCGGAGGGTGTGACCCCTGCTCACCCCTTTAGTAGTTTGGCACAAGCAGTCAGGCCTCTCTCAGAGGCAATGTGTAAAGTATTTGTACATAACACACACAGTAACACAGCAAAAATACTACAAATGGACTCATCACCAGTTTAGAAAAATAAACAATCTTTACCTTAAACGAGCCTAGACCAAAATGTCAATAATGCAACATACATGATTAAAAATATGGGTATAGAGCCTGCTTTAGTTTATTTCCTGTGTGATTCATACAGGGACATTTCGGCGTCTATAGCCCCAACGGGGAATGCACACCACACTTTAAATTGGAGCCTGGAGTTCAACAGGGTTGCATTTAGCAACATGTTTTATATTTCATATCTATCAATTAGAATCAGTTCTTACAGATTCTCACCTGAATATCCCTAGGGCTGGAGGCCGTCCGATCCTTGCTCTGCTTTACGCAGAAGACACAGTATTCATTGCTTGGACAGCCAGGGGGCTACAGAAACTTTTAATTCTATTTATCGATTATATGAATGGCCTTGATTTGTCCACTAATTTCTCCAAATCACATGCAATGAAGTTTGGCCTGCCCAAGACAAAGAGCATGAGATTCAGAGAAGGACACCTTATGAGCCAGGTTAATACGTGTCGTTATTTGGGTGTCCAATTAAACGCTGGTCTAATTGGCATTCAATAATGATTCATAACGTGGCAGCTTTTCACAGGGCAATGTTTAGTATAGGAGACTTCTCTAGGCAATTGGGGTGCACCCACATAAAAATTGTTCTGACCATATTCAAGGCCAAGTGCATCCCAATAGCTAGCTATGGGTGTTGTATTTGGGGATATGCACGAGTTACTCTGATGCAAATCGTGGATAATTAATTCCTCAGGGGCCTCTTAGGGGTCCAACAAAGTAAACTTTCTTAGGTTGTTTTTTCCTACTTGAAAGTTACACTAGTAAGATGTTACGGGGCAGCTCAAATGATAACCTAAGGAGAGATAGCTCTTGCAATAGTGAAAATTTAGATTTTTCACAGCCCGCTGGGCAGAAAATCTGGATTTTATTAAAGACACAGAGGCTAAGATTATGCAAACTCCTTTATTGCGTAGCTCACAGCAGCAACAATGAAAAGATCTAGAACTTGAAGAAACTTTCCAACAGGATAAATAGTCCATGTGCACGCAGTGGTCTCCCTTCGTTGCGCAGCGAACAAGAAACTTTAGAGAACTTTTTTGAAGCCATCACAATGATCTGTTGAAGCATCTAATCTGCAAAAAAGTAAGAAGAACAAAACGATAAAAAACACATTCCCAGGGTGGGAGCAAAAGAGGTGGGATAATCTTAGCCTCTGTGTCTTTAATAAAATCCAGATTTTCTGCCCAGCGGGCTGTGAAAAATCTACATTTTATGGCATGACATGGAGGCCAATATTATGCAAGTTCAAAGTGTGTTAAAAAAATTATCAATAGCATTTGATACTGGTTTAAAGTACCACCTTTTACAAATACATTCATTAGACCAATCTGCAGCCCTAAGGATATCCTGGAGGCCACCACCTAAAATAATGGCTTTGGAAGCTGAAGCCCTTCTAAGAGAATGAGCACCAAAAATTGAAACGTCGATCCCAGCTTCTTTCATGACATCCTTAACCCATCTAGCTAAGGTGGGGGAGGAAAACGCTATATGGGGAAACCTGTCGGATATAATCAATTGATCTACAGAACCCCTTAGACCTAAAGTCCTCCTCTCATATTCCAACAGGCACTTCACCATGCACAATATTTCATTCTGAGGGATAAAGGGGTAGAAAACAGAGGTTGACATAGTTGTAGTTCATCTTTTAATGAAAAAGGAAACTCCCCCAGGTTGGAGAGCTCTTCTAGAGATATCCAAGGCTTTAACGTCTGAGGCACGTCTGAAGGAGATAAGGCTCAGTAAAACAGTCAGTTTATATGACAATTTCTTTAGAGAGAGTAGAGTTCTTGCCCCAAGTGTTAACCATTCTGAGGACATCTCTCAGGTCCCAAAGAGCAGAGTATTTTGGCAGCGGAGGGTTCAAAAAACGCATACTCGATGCCCTGAAGAACGAGGGGGTGACACTCCCCTTGAGGTCCTGTCACCAATTCTTAGAAAGAAGGAATGAAAAATGGAAAATCCACACTCATTTCTAGCAGGATGGGGAACCATGCCTGAGATCTCCAGAGGGGAGTTATTACCTCTATGGATTCCCTGTTTCTCCGAACTTGAACAAGGAGGCGTGGAAGCATGGCAAAAGGTGGGAATGCATAAGGTCTCAGACCAAGCCAATTCTGAAAGAAGGTGTCTATCCCCAAGGCCAGAGGGTCCGGCCTCCAGCTGAAAAACGTGGGCATCTGTGTATTGAGACGGTCCACAAAAAGGTCTATTCCAAGGGGACCCCATAGTGATTGGATCGCAAGAAAAATATCCCTGTCTAGCCTCCAGCTGCTTAAATCTACAAAACTCCTGAAGAACCAGTCTGCCACCCCATTGTTCAAACCAGGAATGTGTTCGGCAACAATGAGATGCCCTTGTTGAGGCAGTATACCCAGAAGTTCTTGGCTAGGTCCAAAGACCCTTTGAATGAGGACCTCCCATTTTGTTCACGTATCTCACAGCGGATACGTTGTCCATGCGAAGCATGACCGAACATTTCATCATATCCTTGGTAAATCTCTGGATTGCAAACAATCCTGCCAGTAGTTCTAGGCAGTTGATATGTAGATCCTTCTCCAGCGGGGTCCAAAGTCCACCCGTTGAAGAATCGCCGCACATGACGCCCTAACCCTCTAGGCTCGCATCCGAGTGTATGACTAAGTCCGGTTCTTCCCCGAAGATCGCTCTCCTTTTCCAGGCTTCTGCATTCCTGAACCACCATATTATTTCCTTCCTGGAGTTTGTGTCCAGGCAAACCATTTGACGATAGGATGGATTTATCCTGAGGGCTTTGGCTTTGAGCCTCTGAGGCTCCCAATAGTACAGGGGACCCGGATATATCGCTTAGATAGTTGAGGACAACAGTCCCAGTATCCTCGCCAAAGTCTTTAGGAGAAAAGAACGAATCTTTAGCATTTTCCTTAATTCCTTCCTGAGTTTCCTGACTTTGTCCCCTGGTAGTTTCAATTCCGCTTGGACTGTATCTACTGAAAAAACTAAGAATTGAGTGACCTGGGCTGGAGTCGTAGAGGACTTCTTGTGTTTATAACAAAACCTAGGTGTTCCTAAAGATTTATCGCAAGGATAGTGTGTTGGGAAGCTACCTCCCTGGACTGGGCTATTATTAAGATGTCATTGAGATAGAGAATTAACCTCACCCCCTTCAGCCACCCTGCTACTGGGCGAAGAACTTTGGTGAAACACCAAGGGGCCTATGAAAGACCGAAGGGGAGGCTGCAAAACTGCCATAGCTTGCCCTCCCAAAAGAATTGGAGACATTTTTGATGAGGGGGCTAGATGGGAATGGTCAAATAAGCGTCTTTGAGATCTAGACGAGTAAGCCAGTACCCCTTTCTCAAGATGTCTCCGAGCAGGTGGATTTCCTCCATTTTGAAATGGTGGTAAACAACCCACTGGTTCAGGTCTTTTAGATTTATGTCGGACCTCATCTTTTTGTCTTTCTTCTCTACCAGAAAGACATTGCTGACGAAGCCAATTTCTTCTCCCTCCCGGATTGCACCTTTGGCAAATAGGTCTCTTACCTCCTGGGACACTAAAGCGGAATCCTTTCCCGGGAAGCTGATTTCCCATGGGAATTTCTCCTGAACAGGCAAGACTACGAATTCTATTTTGTAACCCTTGACGGTGTCTAGTACCCAAGGGTCCTGACTCACCATGGTCCAGTTCCCACAGAAAAGGGCTAATCTCCCGCCCACCTTTATAGGGATATCTGAAAGGTCTTTGGGTGCTCTCCCGTTTCAGGCTCCTGCATTCCTTAACCACCATATTAAAAGCGCAAGGGGGTGTGGGTGGGCGGAGGGGAGAATTCCTCCATCCGTCCCAAGGGGGGAAAATGGTGCTGCGGTTTTGAGCCGGCAGGGTCTCAAATGAAGAACAAATACAGCACGGCGGTATTGAGCCGGCAGGCCCTGAGAGGAAAAAAACACGGCGAAGCTAGTCAGTGAGTCCGTGAGCGACAAGGAGCCCAAACCCGCAGACAGAGGGGCAGGGGAGCAGGAAAGGCGGCACCTGATCCAAAGGTCGGGGTAGCCGCGCGGAGCGCAGACAATAAGGCAGATGGAAAGACACAAATAAGATAGTACAGTGCTGCTTAGAGGATGGGGAGGGGGGACAAGCACCCGATCACTAACCTCCCACACACAAATATAAACCATAGATATATAAAAAAAAATGCAGACAAGCACACACCATGCAGAGTCAAAGTAAGGGTACTTATCTTGTGAGCAGCAGCAACAAAGAAGGGAGACCACTGTATGCACATGGACTATATACCCTGTAGGAATGTTTCTTCAAGTTCTAGATCTTTTCATTGTTGCTGCTGTGAGCTACGCAATAAAGGAGTTTGCATTATATTGGCCTCTGTGTCATGCCATAAAAACGAAGTTGGCAGTATTTCACTATCAGGACATGTAAAGCACACCATAAAAGTCCTTCCTTTCGCATACACTGCACCCTACCCATGGGGTACCCTGGGCCTACCTTAGGGGTGCCTTACATATGGTAAACGGGAGGGTTTGGGCCTATCATGTGGGTGCACTCACCAGGTCGTCAAGGAAGTATAAAACTGCGCTGTCTGACACTGGCAGGCCTGAGAGGTGTTTACATGACTACTCATGTGGGTGGCACAACCAGTGCTGCAGCCCCTGGACACACACAGAGCACTTTACTGGGGAATTACCAGTGGATCAGATATGACAATCAGGGAAAATCCAATCTCCAATACATTTTAGACGGAGAGCATATGCTCTTACGCACTGATCAGCAGTGGTAGAGTGTCCAGAGTTCCAGAGCCAACAAAAACAGGTCAGACAAAATAGGACAAAGAAGGCAAAAACTTTAAGAATAACCCTGTGAAAAGGGTGAGGTCCAACACTGACTTTCACCCCCCACATACTGACCATGGCAAATACAGACATATACAGACAGGTTTGCAATTTTCTTTACTATGCTTGTCTTCTTGATAGTTTCGGTTGATGCATTAAAAGTGACTCAGGATGTAGAAGAGGATACAATATCGTGTTAAGTAGGTCTGATTTTCAAATTTCGACTTCAGAGCATAAAGTTAGTAGTGCATATTCACTATCATAAGCCCCCCCCCCCCAACCCTCCCAAGAATGGTGAAACACAGAGAGGCAGCTGCACAGCATTGCTTATTTTCCACCACTCTGTTAAAATGGCTGATTGACTCCAGTGGAGAAACATGAGGGTACAGCATATGACTAAGCATCAAAACAAGTGAAAGCAGCCCATGAAGAGGAGCAGCAGAGTGGCAGAGTAGCACAGCATACATCGGGTGTTATATCGAGTGAGTAACTGCAGCACTGCGAGCTGAAGAGACCTAAGAGTCTGGCTAGCACATAAGGGAACATTCCTGCAGCACGGACCATTTGTTCCCAAATTTATTTTTTAACACTTTCCCATCTTTTCAGATGACAAGTCCGGCATAGTTTGCAAACAATGAAAAGTTAGGTGTTTCAGCATGCAACACATTTTTTTGCAGTTTTTAAAAGAATAAATCTGGTATTATTAGAGCACTATAAAAGACAACAAGGCCACATTTGTAATAGCAACGTAGTTGAATTGGGATGAAGGGTTTATTCAATAGACATAAGGATATAGGAACTTAGTACTCAGAGAAGGCCCACAGACATGTGAGTAGACAAGCAAACTATTTGGGGGAGGGACAACGTATGTAGATTAGATCCCTCATCAGGGGCGGCTCCAGGGTAGTGCGACCAGTGCAGCCACGCCTGCGCTGACCTCGGAGACTCAGGTTTAAAAAGCAGCTGCTGCATGATTCCTTGTGTGTCCAGCAGTTTTCAGCCAACAATAAAAATGGCAAGATAATTCTGATGATTAATGTTCCTGTTGAAGAGAGATCGGGGTTTTGTCTAGTGGCAATTTCCACTCATGATAAAGTAGCACAGAGGTTTAATATGCCTGCTGCAGAGAACATGCACCACTCACATCACTAAACTTTATTTTGTGGCTAGCTCAGTGGATCACAGCTTTTGTCACAGAGATCCTTTAGTTTTTTGAAGTTAACAAGTTGCACAGTGAGCTCTAAACTGTCATAAAAAAGAGCTACATGTAAACTGCATGGTATAGGTTGGAGCGTTATGTTTTTCCCCAGTCTTTTATTATCCTAATATTACTAAAAAGGGTTGATGTGTGTAAAAATACATTCTTATTAGTAAAGCCAGCCACTCGGGTACGTTTTAAATCTTGAATTTCTGCTTCTCCCGACCAAACACACAAAATATACTGTCTACTGATTTACATATGTATGATCTACTAGCAGCCCGTCCCGACGTTGTCCGGGTATAAAAAAGCAAGTTAGCAATGGTTTTAGTATGAAAATAAAATTATTTTTTTTATGTTGTGTGCCCGCCCTTAGGAAGTTCCGCCTCAGTGCTGCAGAAGGTCAGCTTGCGCTCTGCGAGTGTGTCAGCGAAGGTGAGCGTGTATTTGCCAGCTCCCAAATGGAGATAGTGCTACCACCCCCGAGCCGTCATGTCTTATCCGAAGGTGAGCGTGGGTTTGCGCTCTCCGAAAGCAACAGTTAGCTAATGCCCCTGTGCTGTCCTGGCTTGGGCAATGAGAGAGTGCGTCTTTGTCGGTTCACTCAGTCTAGAATGCCCCTGTGCTGTCCTGGCTTGCACAATGAGGTGGTGCGGCGTTGTCGGTCCACGCAGTCCCGAAGCCGACAGTTAGCAAATGGCCCAGTGCTGTTGTGGCTTTGACAATGAGGCCGTGCGCCTTTGTCGGTTCACGCTGTCCCAAAACACGGCGTGGTGCTGAAACCCATCACGGCGTCTCTGAATGAACACGCCCACAACAATGAAACGCTGATCTCATGCTGCAGGCGACAGCGTCTGTGAATGCACACGCCCACAACAAAGAAACGCTAATCTCAGGTTTCCGGCATCTCCGCGCGTTACAATGTAGAATCGAATGCTATTCTCATGCCGCTAGCGTCTCCATGCTTCACTATGCTGAATGCTGCACGCACACGCCCCCCCTTGCAGAACACACCTCACTATGTTATCGAACGCTATTCCGGAAGCTATTTTCAGGCTGCAGGCGTCTCACACGTTACAATGCTGAATCCTCACAGAACGCACACGCCCACCTTAGAGCTGGCGCTACTTCCAACAGACTACTTTGTGAAATAACATGCTTTGTCCCTTCTAATGTATACGTTGCGCTGGTGTAAAGCCTATGTCCATCTGCTTTGCCTGATCTTTCCAATGCTGTATGCGGTGTTCCGGTTGGCGCTGTGGTTCCAGAGCTTACTCGCCTCAAAGGTTTGGGCTGTCTCTTTATATTATTAGTATGGATTGGCTCTATTTAATATGTGTTTGATGTAAAGTGCTCTAACACCCTACTCTGGTATGAATAATCCTATAAAACAAATGAAATGCATATAAGAGGGGGTTATGGAGAGATAATGGACATTGCTGGAGTGTGGTAGTGTGGAAATTTATGGAGAAGGACATTATGGGGGGCAACCAACCAAGACTGTCACACCGGGCACTACCTAGGCTCGAGGCAGTCATTTCCATGACAATGCTGGGTTAAGTTAAATTGCTGCATTTTGTTTAAAAGAACTACAGGAAGTATGCCACATACATACTATAGAATATTTTAGAGGAACCTGAGGTTATAGCTGTGAGAAATTGGTTTTATGGTTGATGGAGAAGGTGAAACCCTGCTCAAGAAGCAACTGTAATCCTTGTCAGGGTGAGGAACTAGCAAACTGTGCTCAACCCCCTGGTAGCTTGGCACAGAGCAGTCAAGCTTAACTCAGAAAAGTCAGTGTAAAGTATTGATGCAGCACTTCAACCAGTAATAAAGTGAAAACACTACATTAGGAAACTCAAACCCAATTTAGAAATATTTTACTAATTTTAGTAAATAAAATAAGGCCAAAGTGACAACAATGCAATCAGTAGAACCGGAGATATGAAATCTTAAAGATTCCAGTAAAAATAGAGCCAAAAAGCACAAAACTGCAACTGTGTATATCTCGTTGTGAAGGACCGGAACAAAGCCATAAGTTCAGGCCGACTGGAATGGAATGCAGGTTGGCCCAAGTGACCCAGTTAGGCCTGCTGGACAAGAGGAGCTTAAATCCTGGTTCCGGAGCATTGCGAGGTCGTGCATCGAGGATGCGTCATGCAAACGCGTTGATGCGTTGGTTCTGAGGAGCTGTTTAGCTGCTACAATGCAAGATCCTGCCCCATCCCCAAGGAACCTGTCGATGAGGGCTTGCAATGCAAAGTCTGGCATCCAGGATGGACAGCTCAGTTAAGGCAATGCACCAGTTCTGAAGAGCTGAAAGGCTGCAATGGGAGAACCTGAGTCGTTGTCGAGGCTCCTGTGGAGAGATTCAGGATTCAAAGGCCTGCGCCAATGAAGCTTCTCACAGTGGTTGATGCGATCTGGGTTGCCAGGTTGCTGCAGAGTCCTTACACTAGGAGATCCCACTCCACAGAGGTGATGCTTCAGTTCTTTTTGATCCACATATGGGCAGGCAGAACACCTGTAGTCCAACTCCCAAGGGTCCAGGACTGGTGCGGCACCACTTGGCAGGGTCTTGGTGTTGGTTTAAGGTTATTGGAGCCTTTTATCCCTGAGAGTGTGTCCAGAACACCAGCCAACTAGCCATTGGAGTCACTCTGTGCTCATGGGATCAACAGATGCAGGTACTGTCCTGCTCACTCCGGCAAGAAGGCAACAGGCAGCAGATCACCACAGCAGGGCAGAAGTTCTTCAGAGCTGTAACCCTTCACAGTAGGAGTCCAATGGGAATGGCAGTCCTTTCAGCAGCACAGAAGTCCTTCTTCCTGGCAGAGTATCCACAGTACAGAAGTGTACTGAAGTGTTGGTGTCTGGAAGCAAATATTTATACCTGGGCCTTCATATAAAGTGGGATGAGCTTCTTGTGATTTCCCATTTGAAGACCCCAGGCATCCTGCCTTCCATGATTTGGCTCCAGACTAATTACATGGGGTATGCAGCCCTTTGTGTGGAGGCTGGACACAGCCTATACAAGTGTAAGTATGGCCGTGCCCATCTCCACCCTCCCATCCTGCTAGTGATGGCCTATCCAGGCAAACCAAAGCTCTCTATTGTGAGAGTGCGACTGTCTAGGAGTTATACACAAAGCACAACTGTCAGCTACGCACAGTCATGTGACTTTGAGAAAGGCTGCAGGCACTGAATGGTTTTAGATGTAATGAGGTATCTTCAATTTTAGCCTATGGGAGAGGTAGACCTTGCAGTAGTGAAGAATGAATTTAAGAGTTTTACACTACCAGGACATGTAAAACTTAAAAGATTCTGTTCAACTTTTTCATTACACTGCACACTGCCTTCAGGGCTGACCAGGGCCTTCTCTAGCAGTTACTTATATATATTAAAAAGGAAGCTTTGGATCTGTCAAGGGTTTATTATGCCAAGCCGAACTGGCAGTTTAAGAACTGCACACACAGGCTGCAATGGCATACCTGAAACATGTGTAAAGGGTTGTTTGAGTGGGTGGCATAATCAGTGCTGCATTTCCACTAGTAGCATTTAATTTGCATTTTTAATGTGCTGCAGGGCACAATTGAGTTAGTCCTGCATACAGAGCACTCGATTTAAAATCTTTCCTGGATAAGAAAATGTGCCTGACGTACAGAAATTTAACAATACGTTTTAAGAAATTCAGAGGTAAAATGCAACCGCTACAGAAAAAAGCTTTCAAAATGTGGACAAAAGTTATTCAATTTCCTCACTTTTTGACTTCCTTCTTATTAGTTTTGTTCTATGACATTTCACCATGGCATTCTCTTCTCCTTTCTCACATCTTACTTCTGTGAATCATCTCTTTACACTCTTTGGTAGGAGGCTTACTTTATTTGTTTTGATTTTCTGAATTGGTCACTGCTTTTGTTTGGTTTTGCTTTAGACCAATTCCAGACAGTATTGATTTTCCATTTATTCTTTCTGTACTGCACTATATTTGGTATTTGCACGAGGAGACCCCAACCACTGAGCATCAGTGCTGCTGACAAAGAGTCGGGAACCACGGAACCCAGGGAGTAGCCGAACAGAAATAGCAACAGCAAACAATTTAAATACAGGAAATGTGTATTATGGTCCTAGAAAAGGGAAGAATGGCCTGGTAAAAAACTGAAATAGGGACATTTTTAAACTAATTATTGGAAGCCTACTTTTTATAAATAAGTCTTAAACTCTCACTGCCAAACCGACCTGATTATTCAGTGAAGATAAAATATTTGCTGCTCCTTGGAGAAAAAAAAAACCTGAAAATCTGATGGTAAGATTACATGTGTAGGTCGCAAATTAATGCTTATATTAAGCTTTATTTTCATTCTCTCATTCTTACTTGTCTGTCAACAGTGGGGTCAAACCACAAAGGCATTCATGAGTAGGTAAAGAAGTACTTCTGTAGTACTTCTTCACGTACTGTTAAATGGTTTTGTGAATTGGCAACAAAACATCTAAAATGGAAATAAAGTGGAAACAATCACATATATTCATTCAAATACTATTATTACAAATAGAAAGGGTTGTGTCTCTTAGCACTTTTAATAATAGAGAGTTGATGATTTAAGGCCAAGTCACAAAGGCATTTATGAGTTAGTGAAGTAGTACTTCTCTACACCGTTGATAAGTTCTGGTGGGCAAATCTATGCACCATGAGTGATCCTCCTTTTGAAACTCTCTTCCATTTCCTCATCTCCTAGAGCCTAACATCAGCGCTTTTCATTAACAATGCTAAGTAAATGGATTTGAATGACTTTTAAGAGGAAATTTGTCGTTCTCCCTTCTCCTGTCCAATGTTGCTTAGTGTCCATTGGTTACATGAGCTTACTATAAAAACAATATGATGTGAAATAAAATACACACGTTTGTGGGGCACGTTTTTTTTATCCCATATTGCAGCAATCAATCTTTTTCTAAATAAAGATTTAAAAAAGACAGCTAAAAGTGGTGTTCTTCTTGCATTTAAGATCGAAATACAAAATTTTTCTTTAAGAAAATTTCAAGGAAAATTCATTGAAGGAGACTGGAATAGATGCAGAAAAGTATGACACACAACACTTGAAAAGAAGATAGATATTTAAATAAAGGGAATATATAAAGGCATAAGGAAGCACACCAAAATATAATGATATTCTACTCAGAAGGTTCATGCCACTTATTCCCATGGTAGATTTTATAAAGAGGAAAACAAAACAGTCAAACAGTAATGGAAAAAAGTATATAGTCCGAACAGTAAGGACTTATTTTGAACAATAATTCACTTTATTACAGGTTTGATTATGTGCTCTTCAGTACATTTAAATTTTACAAATTCTTTCAACAACAGTCAACACGTATTTCGTCACACAGTGACATTTTCAAGGCTGTAAAATATTTACAATAAAGTATAAATTAAAACAGGTCTTAAAAATGAAAAAAAATAACAGAAAAAAAGATGAAGAATAGAGACAAGCAAGATATCTGAAGAGATTGTAGAGAAGTGTGGCTCAATGGTTAGAGCGGCAGACCCTGATGCAGTAATCTGGCCGGGACCAGGGTTCAATTCCTGCCTGGCGTGTCTTGGGCTCAATTTCCTCGGACCTGATAATTCTCGCCTCGGTGCCTATTCTGATCATGAGCACCACTCTGCATCACTGGGCAATATGCTAATTACATGATTTGCAGATCAGTCTTTAATCTACCACTCGATGCAAGATTATCATTCAAGGTTCCCAACATCACATATAAAGCTCTAATTCATCTCATGTCAACTGCTCTAGCTGTATGAGAAACTATCCAGTCTGACATGGGGCAAAGTTAATATTGTATAGGCAATCCTCAAAACAGTTGCAGGTCATTACTTCAAGGTAAAAAAGATTGACCTACAAAAATATTGCATCCACTACATCGCCTGCCACTACATTACAGGCTAAGTACTATTCTTGACTTCACATCTCCTTACCTACACTTACAATGCAACTTAGTGGTGTAGGCGATTTAGTAATTGCAATATTTGTTCATGCTATACAGTGATCCTCAACCCTTAAATCCACCAGGTCTGAAATGAAAACACAAGCAGTGTCATACCATGCTCCAAATCTCTGGATCTCTCTTTAGCTGCTCACTTTGAACAGAGATCTAGAACCCCACCACAAGTTCGAGCAATGCCTGCTGAACAGGGATGTACATGAGAACCTCCTCACCGCTGACCTTTCACCATCTTCTTAATACTTGTTTTCATGTATTCCCAATTTTTCATGTTCTTACACTTTTCATTTAGACCATGTTCAAGAAAGTACTTTGATAATAGTAATCAATTGACTGAAAGCGTCAAAGCTTTAAGATTACGCGTTTTTACACATGATCGCATGAGAAAACGATCCCCTTCGATCGCTTCTGTACATTGTTATCACTTTCTTGGCTTAGGTCTCAGGTTTTTAGAACTCTAGCCCTCAACCAGGCCCTTGAACTAACCAGCCATTAGCAGGGGCAGATGGACACATATGTGACATCCTTTAATGACAAATTTACAGTATGAAAAAAGCGCAGTTAATGTGCCAAAATGTCAGATTGACAGCCATTCCACAGTGTGAGATAATACCATGCAAGTAGTACAGGGTAATTCTTTTCCTGTTGTGGTAGAACGATTTTTTTTACAGGTTGCATGTACCAGAATGGGGGTGAATGCTATAATGTAAAATATGTACCCCGTTTCAACCTGCAAAATGTTGAATGTTGCACTTTTCAAGATAATATATTTGCTAGGTGTTACCTTGCACATTTTACGCCCTGAAAAAACCTTCTGGTCAGTGCAGAATTTGCTCACACCTTGTAATGGTGATTTCGACACAGAATGTTGTCCTTGACCAAGATTGCAAAACAGAGCAACTAGAAATTGAATAGAGAAACAAAAATATAGGCACAGCTCTACAGAGGTAATAGAAAGTGAGCAGTACAGCGAAAGTAAACGGAGCGCTTTGACTAGGGCCATTAGTGAGCAGTTTCCCATTCGTGTGAGCTCAGCTCCCTCTGGGGGTCTGTGCACTCCAGAATCCCTGAACTCAGGTGACTGTACACAGCATAACAATGCATCTGGAGGACTACCGATGCCAAGTTTAATCCCTTCATCAGTACTGGCACATTTTCTCAGAAATTCTCGAGGGTGCTGCTCTTCTGGTGAGATCAAGGGTACAAGGTAGGCTGGGTTCACTTGTCAGCGCTGCAGAGGCTGGTACAGTAAACTGTTTCGTGGAAGGAAAGCCCAGCTGATATCACGCTATGAAATGAGTGTGAGGAAACACGTTACCCAAGCCAGCTAACACAAAGCACACAGGTCAGTCAGAGAGTGCAGTGCAGTTCGCTGCATTATCTGTTGGCATGGACTGTGACTAAATGTAAGGGCACGTTATAGGTTCTGAAGGGTAGGCGTTCAAAATCAATGAATTGCCTTATAAGTGTTGTGGGAAGTATTACTATTGGATCAAGTTTTCTTTGTAGTGTCTCATTCATTACAGAATCGAGGCTCTGTCCAGCCAAATATGGGCACCCAGCGCTCACGTCATTCCCTGCTGCCTATGTGTTCTAGATCCCAGAACAGGTACTCAATTATGTTTTAATCAGAGCACATTTCAGGAAAGGGATTCACTGTATGCCCCTTGCTTAACCGGTGCCTTAATTACCACATTTGCTATGCATATGTGCAGAGCGCCATGACTGTCGTCCCCAAATTATTTAAAAAGCCAATAAACACTGTGCGTGGGGGGGCTGACAACCGGGGCTTCATTGAGGGCCTCGGGTCACTTCATCTCACATTCCCAAAATAGAATCTGACATCATGCTGGCGCTCTCTTGGCACTATGTAATCAAGCACATGTGCACATGTAGAATTGCTTCACTCTAGCATGTTTTCATTCTGTATATATTTATGTGGTATTTGCATAGAGCCAAATGACAGAAGGATGCTGTACTGCGTCAAAGGCAAAGATACAAATACTGAGTGATTGTAGTGGATGCTGGGTTCTTAGCAGGGCCGGACAGGCATTTTATTCCACAGGCATTTCCCGGGTGCACTGGAGCCCTGTGATGCCAGTTCTGAAAAGCCAAGGGACACTCCTGAGGCATCTGCCAATTTCGCCTAACAGCAGCAAACATAGGGTAGTAGCAATGCCTTCGTGAGAGCCGAGGGGCATCGCCCCTCTGCTAGAGAGTAGGAAACAGAAAAAAAATAAAATGGTAATAAAGCAGATTTATTGTCATTTTATTCTTGCGTGCTAGTAGCAGCCAAGTCTGAGGTTGGGGCAGAAGCAGAAAATAATAGAATTCATTACAGTTTAATGTGCCCATGTCACTTTGGCCGGCTAGCTTGCAATGTCCAGCCTGACATGCGCACATAAAACACTCCCAATCCGACCTGTCTTAGTTAGGTGGTGAGAATACACAGGCCCCCAGTGCTTCTTTGAGCCTTGAACCAGCGCGCTCCAGCCAATCCTGGGGCTTCTTTCATGCCACCTGAGCAGCATGAGAGTAGTGCCAGGATTAGTAGAGGGGAGTTGCTGGCTAGAGCTCTGGTACCCTGTGCTGCAGGAATGAAGAGGAGAACCAAGCACGAGGCAGCAGGTAGGTTAATTATTATTATTATTTTTTATATTTATGTAACTCACTGACAAGCACTGTGAGAAACTCGCAGTGCCTTCATTTCAACTCCAGAGCTCTCTACCATGGCCCTTAATACACACTGTTTGAAACGGACCATGACTCAGCACCTTGGCTTTGAGCCTAAGGGCACTGATGGTTTTTATTAGTGCTCGTCAGCGGGTTAATATTCACCCATCGCGCCACCTGTTCTAATTGCCACTGGCTACCACTGGCATATGGTGCATCAAGTGAAAGAGAAAGTGATCAATAGAGGGGGAAGAGATTGGGAGAAAAGAGGAGAGAGAAGATGAACAGATGGAAAGAGAGAGATTGCTAGAGAAGAGGAAGGGTGGGGCTGGTTTGAGCATTTTCGTCAGGTCTGCTTTTGTACACCAGTTCGGCCCCAGTTCTGAGAGTGGAGGTGGGGTATTACGTAGTTTGCACTTTAATGAGGTATGATTTTAACTCTTTCCTAAATTGTGGACAGTGTGGTGGATACTTGGATGTTATTCAGATCTGGCGTATGCATTTAGAGAAGGCCTGTTGCCCTATTTTCTTCTCTCTTTTTTTTCTCAATTTTGATGGTATTCTGGTTGTGGGTGCACAAGTTCAGGGATTGAATTTCCATATTTAGCCTCTTGATTATTTTGGTTATCTGTGTGATATAGAAACTAAACAAGGTGTCTAAAAAGCGAGCCTAACCGTTTCTCATATGATTTATAAGCTATTGACCTCTAAATAGTCTCATTCAAACATTTTTTCTTTTGCTGTAAAAATTGAATTCATGGTACAGTCCATGTGCTAAATCCTGACTTAAAATACATCACAGCTCTATATTGCTTCTTCGTGTTATGTGCATGGTCTGCTGTGATCTTGAGGTGTATGATGGTGCAACTATGGCACCAAGAGATGCAGCTGTTATAAATAAAACAATCCTGAATTGTAAGCTTGTGGGTAAGGATAAAACAGGTAGCCTTTACCTGTACCGTTATTACTTTTCCATGTACATTCTTGCGCATGCCCTTTTACTAGCATTTAATACCAGTTGAGACACTTTAGCCACGTGTGTTAGACTTGCATCAGCTATTAGTGAATTAAGCCATGTAGGAAATTGAGTTGTTGGTTGCCTGGGTGTGGGTCCTAGTCAAGCCACAGTTATTTTCTGGGTGAGGTACAAGTCAACCTTAAATTAACCTGTGCTCAATCCTCTTGTAGCTTGGCACAGAGCAGTCAGGCTTAGCTTAGAGGCAATGTGTAAAGTATTTGTGCAACACTTCAAATAGTAATTTTAGGAAGAAGAGAGTATGTTTTCCATTATTATATGCGTATTATTTTAAGGTTGAATCCTGTAGGTGTGAATTCAAGATGCCACTTAAATGATAGGGTTGCTCCAGTTTTAGAAAAGACAATCTTTATTAGTGCAAATTCGAGCATTGACAGCCGACACGTGTTTCGCCCTCTATGGCGATTGGCGCCAGGGCTTTCTCAAGGCTATTTTAATTTCGTTTGTACATTCTGTAAAGTTCTCTAATTCTCATCGTAATGCATATGCAACATCAAAGATTACTGGAGTTTTCAATCATGGCATATCTAAAGTTCTGTATCCATTTCAAACTGCAGTTTGAAATGGATCCGATTGATCTGGTAATGTCAACCATCAAATCTTCTGCCTTCAAACTTTCTAAGGAAGTGCCAACTGAACACTTTGGTTGTGAATTAGTGCTTTTCTAGCAGAACGTTATGGTAAAGATAAATAAATTAAACAGGTCGGCATACTTTTTAATACTGTCCCATGTCGTCTTTGTTCTCCAATAATATGAACCAAAGATCACACTTTATCTTAGTGGCATTTTTTTTAATAGTGAAATACATAGGCTTAACACTTCTTGACTAATATACACTGAAAACTGTACTCTCATTACTGCACATGCCTGCTGCTTACATGCCTGGCAACTTGAACAAAAATCTCACAGTGTTAGGAGAAGCGGGACTTTGGAGTGTGCGGGTCTCGTGCCCAGAAGTACATAAAAGGCACTTTTGCCCACTAACCCAAAAACAAAAAAGCTTGCTGAGGCTGTTGCCGATGTCCTGGGGTGATTTCCACCCCTGAATGGGTGCTGGCTGTTCAAAGCATCAGGAAAACAAGCTTGAAATCCACTATTTACTGTAGATTTCAGCTCGTTTTCTGTGCCACTTTGTGATATTGGCTCCTTACCAGGTGACCGGGTGAAGGGAGCCGATATCATGTGTTACACAGTGGACCCGTGTGAGATGGCAGGTCTGTGCATACCAGGGCTGCTCAAGTGCCACCTTCCATTGTGAAGAAAGCAAAAGCGCATGTCGCAGCTCCAGAGAACAGTGCACTATGCACCTGAAGCAGCAGTACTGGTGTGTGCAGCTGAATAAAGCTTGCCTTTGTAGCCGATGGGCCCTTACCCATTGGTGAAAACATTTAGGGGCATACTTACAAGCCCCTATCGCCACGGGAATGTCACTTTTTACGACGTTCTTATGGCAATAGGGGCTTTGCCTTATTTACAATGCAGCTTTAAGCCCCTTAACGGGGGATAACGCTACCTTGTAAATAGGGCCCTCTTTCACTTTATGCTTAGCGTTAAAGCGGAGGGCAATGGGTTTTGCTGTGGGCGTTCCACCACTACACCCATTGATTCTGACGCTGACTCCAATTTACAAGGGAGCTATAAATATGAGGCAACGCCAAAATTAAGACCAGTGAAAACCTGGTCTTACCCTGGTGCAACGAGGAGAAATTTTACATTTCTCCTCCTTTTTGCTGTTTCCATGTGTGCTGCATGGTGCAGCACACATGGAAACAGCAAAAGGCCAATGAATGTTTATGCACAGGAAGGTCTCCCTTCCTGTACATAAACAATATAATTTTTGAATGCTGTTTTGCAACTTCTATGCGTCCTGCATAAAACAGCAGACATAGAAGTTATAAAATGGCCTTTAAAGATTGTTTATGTGCAGGAAGTGACACCTTCCTGCACATAAACAATCTTCCCCTGAACGCAGAGACCCTTACACTATGGTGCAAGGGTATCTGCGTTGGTGCTAGGCTGCTAAGTGTAGCGCTAGCGCATGGGGAAATGCATGGCTTCATTCTCGTAAATATGGTGCAGCTCTGGGTTTCTGAAGTGGCAGTGTGAGGCGTTAAGGCCAGTAGGCAAACGGCAAGCTCCGCCACTTCATTGTAAATATACCCCTTAGTCACCAGATTGTGGGCACTCCTCCCAGTGCACAACTTCAACAGCTGGAGTGTAAAAGCAGGTCCATGAAAGCTGTCAGTGATCAGCTCTGCTTTGTTTTCCCCAGTCATTCAGAACCTATTCATCCTGGAAGTGGCGTAAAAACGTGTGCCCCCCCCCCACCCCTCCCACCCACAAAGTACATGGAGGGGCCACCTCTTGTTCTAGATCTAGTCAGTAACTCTCAGGCCAGATCCCGGCCGCCTGTGCACAGTGTTGGAGGGGCCCCCTGGCGCTCAGAGCCCCCCCACCTCTCCGCACCGCAGGGATAGGGGGGCTCAGTTATACTACTGGTTGAGAGCACATTATCCTTCCTGAAGCTAAGATGAGAATAATACCTGCATCCCTCCTCCCCATTAACAGTCGGGGATTTCATTTAGAGATGCACTCTAGCCTCCACTTGACATCTCCATCAATGTGATGTTGATGGACTGATTATTCAATTTCATGTTTTCAATCTCCTTTTAAATGCAACTATCGCGCGACGCGAGGCACAATAGCAGGAAATGGTACTGCTTGTACGTTAGCATCTAGCATTGACATTCACCCACCGCCTGATCGAAGCGGATTCCTCTGATCCGCGCATAGAAATGTATAACAAAGAGCATGTAAACACTGCCCATCCAATTTTGTTTTCATGTAACACTGTAAACTGTATCGGGTCCCTAGCAATGTCATTACTGGACGAGCACGATTCCTCTGTTTTTGTTCTGGGTCGTGTTGAATTATTCTAAGGGGTTTTCGCCTACGTGCCCTGAAAAAATGTGAGCATAGGCGCCAACAGTCAATTAATCAATCAGTCAATCATCTGTGAAACAGAAAGTGAAAGTAAATACACATGAACACACTGTGAGCAGCGCTTCTACTAGAGTGACCCTAGGAATGGAGGAACGTTGGGGTAGGGGGATTCCATGTCATGATACACGCCTCACGAGGAAGAAGAGAATGACATTTATAAAGGCAACTGTATGTATTCAAACGTGTTGTATTTAGAGGCTGCATATTTAGAGTTTAGATTTTAAAAACTCAAATGATAGTTTGAAGTATATTTCCAATTTTAGGTGCATTTTGCCTTTCCATTCTCAATGAATATCACAGCAATATCATTATGGCTAATACTGCGCTTCAGGCCAGTTCGGTACCATGGAAATTAGGAAATGACATTGAACACTTAACATCGAATTGCACAGATGGTCTGTGCATGGTGCACCCTTAATTGTGAGTACCAGGTGAACATTGGGACAGTGTAGCTGATAATGGGAAAATGCGCTTCTCGGTGCTGATGAAACCTAAATTTGTGCCTGCACTTTAGAGAGCAGGTCAATGAAAGACAAGTCCGTAGTTTGAAACCGCTGGCTTTCGATGCTAGCGGTCTGGATCTCAGCAGGAGCGAGGGATTCAACCACAAGTGTACCTGAGACTCTAGTATTAACTTATCAGGGGCGCCCTCTGAGGGCCTCCTATGTGGTGCAAACTCCGTGCGACTTACACAGATTCTAAGGCTTTTCACCCGTGTCTAGGATGCTGTGTGGGTGCACTGACAAACACTTTCCCTTATTGGCATGGGTCCACATCTTGGGATTGTGCTAGCATGATCTATAACAGAAAGAACTATGTAAGCATCTTCTGCCCTCTCTGTAATACACACACATACAGCGAGCAGACACAACCACCGATTTCTCCCCTACATCACTAAATGGGGCACTAAATGTAATACGGCTCCTGATAATACAAAATAGTATACATTGAGTGTTCCCATTCACATGAGGCATTTCGTTTGTTTGGTAAAAATCCTACACTTTACATCGTTTTATAGATGGAAATTTGTGAGCAACAAGTCAGAAACTCGTGTATGTCAGTAACTATCATTGTTTAAGAACAAAAGTAAAACTGGCTTTCTATTGTCTACTGATTTTAATATTGATTAACAAAACAAATAAAGTTTAGATGTAGGGCATAACTAGTACGGTCAAATATACCAATGTTTTTTAGCTGACTGTTTTTCCGTGTATTTGCACAATTTATCACTGTATTCATGGTCGTGTTCTGCAGTTGAATGAAAGAACAGGTGGAGTCTGTTTTGAAAGTGATTATTGAAGAGCACAGACAAGCAGATGAAATTTGATCTAACTAAAATGAACTCTCACTCCTCAATGTATCCCACACGGAGCAGCTCCAACTTTATGTAGCAACTGACACCCAGTTCACTGTGCAATCACTAGGATTGTGCAAAAGTTTGTTACGCAAGGGAAGGCACTCAAGACATGAACCCACCCTAAGCAGCAAGTCCCTAGGCACCTGGATACGCTCACGGGTGATTAGCTGTGCTTTATTACATCTGCTTGATTTATTTATGAAAGTTTCACAGATCTTGATCATTGATCTAAGGATAGTTCGTGAAGTTCTCTTGCAACTTTAAAACCGTTTCCCTAAAAACTTGAGGGAAAACTGTCCAGTTTCGCCGTTACTTCCCTTAAAAACTGCAGGGTAGAACATTTTAACGTTTCCAAGGGTTTTGCATCTCATTTAATGACTAGGACAGTGTAGTGTTCCCTACCTACTTAAATGCTTTCAATCGCGTTCGACACGGTCTCGCATAAGATAATACTTCAGGCTCAGACTGAAGGAGATTGGACTAAGAAACTCCACTTTTTAGTGGCTGTCGAGTTTTGTATCTGGTCGCTCTCAGACTGTCAATCTTGGCCCATATCATTTGGAACCTATGGAACTGTCCAAGGGAGTGCCACAGGGCTCATGCCTGAGCCCTACACTTTTCAATATCTATGTTGCTCCCTTTTGAGGACCCATGGGTTCGCCCCATATCATATGCTGATTATACAAAGCTGCTTTTCCCTTTTGACAAATTTACACTGTCTGTACAACTTACCTTCTCTTCGGGAATGAGAGCCATTTCAAACTGGATGAAGAGCAATCTCCTCCAGTGCAACATTAGAAAAACAGAGATTTTGCTCTTCGGAAAGGCCCCTCTACTGTGGTCTCCCAAGTGGTGGCCGCTTGATCTAGGCATCCCTCCCCACCCTAAATTCACGGTTAAGAATCTTGACATCCGCCTGGACCAAGCCCTCACCCTGAAAGAGCACACCGCTCAGACAGATGGCACCTGCTTCCACACTCTGGGCCTACTACGCCGAGTGTGTCCTATGCTTTGCGACTCCACTCGAAAGACTCTGATCCAGGCACTTATATTAAGCCGTCTGGACTATTGCAACGGTCTGCTGATCTCTGCTAGTGAGACTTTGATCAATAGGTTACAGGTGGTCGAGAATACGGTGGCACGGCTAGTTCTTAATGTGCCCCCCAAGGACTGCCTCCCTCCCCCTTCTCTTATAGCTTCACTGGCTCCTGATATGCCAAAGGGTAAAATAAAAAATGTGTTGCACCATCCATAAGGCACTTTTTAATCTTGGTCCCATCTTGCTCGCAGAGAAATTTACACCCTACGGCCCTCTAGGTCTCTCAGCTCGTGCTCCAAACATCTTTTAGAGGTTCCCCGATTTAGGAGGGCTAGACTAGGAGGAAGGCTCTCTATTACCCTGGCCTGGGCTACTGGAAGGAGCTCCCCCTGCACTTCCAACAGTGCTCCAATCACCTACAATTTAGGAAGCTGCTTAAGACTACTCTTTTCTGCTGCTGATCTCTGCTGCAACTGCATGATATCTATGTTACCTGTCCGAAGCACAGAGACACTCCTTCGGTAGTCAATTCTGGTGCTATATAAATAAATAAATATATTGTGCCATCCACTGAAGTAGCCCTTTAGAACATGTCTCAGACCTGCCGTTGCAGCCCGTGTGTGCAGTTTTAAACTGCAATTTGACCTGTCAACTAAATTTTTTGTAAGGCTAAACGTTCCATTTTAATACATATAAATCACTCCTAGGCCCTAAACAGCCCATGGGCCAAGATGCATTGTATTTAAAAAGTTGGACATGTGCTATTAAGTTGTACATGTTCTGGTGCTAAAAAACCTCAAATTCACTTGTCAATAATGCAAGGCCTACCTCTTCGATAGGATAGCAGTGTTATGTTTTATTTGGGAACAGGTAAGATTGTCATGTTTTATTCTAGAGAAATTGTAGTTCAAAACCCTCTTTAATGATAAAGTCAGATTTTTAAGTCACAGTTCTGAAAATGCCCCTTTTACAAAGTTGGCATGTTCTTGTCAGATCACTGACATAATATAGAATGACAAAATAGAGACTTACCAAAATATAGTCACCAAAATATAGAATGCCAAAATATCGAATTCCTATCTACAAACAGGTAAGTACAAAAATATCGAATCCAAAATATAGTCTGTAAAAAATATAGTCAGTCAAAATATCGAATTTTTTTAAATGTCTTAAAAGTAATTTAAAATTAACGAAATAATAAATATAATTAACTTAAACATACTTACAAATACTCAAATAACCTTAAAATTAAGATATAATTAATTTAAGTTATTAATAAAAAATGTACAATATTTTACCGAATGATAGCAGGAGGGTAAAATTTAGTATTACCACTCCAGTGAGTGCACAGTAGGGAAAGCGTTGGATAGCGTAGGGGTAAAAAATACTATTCCCACTCCAGAGTGCAACAGTAGGGAAAGCGTTGGATAGCGTAGGGGTAAAAATTACTATTCCCACTCCAGAGAGTGCAACAGTAGGAAAAGCGTTGGATAACGTAGGGGTAAAAAATACTATTCCCACTCCAGTGAGTGCAACAGTAGGGAAAGCGTCGGATAGCGTAAGGGTAAAAATTACTATTCCCACTCTAGAGAGTGCAACAGTAGGGAAATTGTTGGATAGCTGGAGGCTAAAAAATACTATTACCACTCCTGTGAATGCAACAGTAGGGAAAGCGTTGGATAGCGTAGGGGTAAAAAATACTTTTCCCATTCCAGAGAGTGCAACAGTAGGGAAAGCATTGGATAGCGTAGGGGTAAAAATTACTATTCCCACTCCAGAGAGTGCAACAGTAGGGAAAGCGTTGGATAGCATAAGTGTAAAAATTACTGTTCCCACTCCAGAGAGTGCAACAGTAGGGAAAGCGTTGGATAGCGGGAGGGTAAAAATTACTATTCCAACTCCATAGCGTGCAACAGTAGGGAAAGCGGTGGATAGCGTTGGGGTAAGAATTATTATTCCCACTCCAGAGAGTGCAACAGTAGGGAAAGCGTTGGATATTGGAAGCGTAAAAATTACTATTTCCACTCCAGAGAGTACAACAGTAGGGAAAGCATTGGATAGCGTAGGGGTAAAAATTACTGTTCCCACTCCAGAGAGTGCAACAGTAGGGAAAGCGTTGGATGGCGTAGGGGTAAAAAATACTATTCCCACTCCAGAGAGTGCAACAGTAGGGAAAGTGCTGGATAGCGGGAGTGTGAAAATTACTATTCCCACTCCAGATAGTGCAACAGTAGGGAAAGCTTTGGATAGCGTAGGGGTAAAAATTACTATTCCCACTCCAGAGAGTGTAACAGTAGGGAAAACGTTGGATAGCGTAGGGGTAAAAAATACTATTCCCACTCCAGAGAGTGCAACAGTAGGGAAAGCGTTGGATAGCGGGAGGGTGAAAATTACTATTCCCACTCTAGTGAGTTTAACAGTAGTGAAAGTAATGATTTGATATATTATTAAAAATAAATTAAATATCAATACCAATAAAACATTAATTGAAATTAATAACCAATTTAATATTATGTAATAATTAATCAGAAATAAAACTACATATTAGTTATTAAAAATTAATAACCTATTCATAATTATTAAACAACTAATTAATTTTCAATAACAAAAACTAATTAATAATAAAATTAATACCAATTAAAAAGGAACAGTAAATTATCAATACACAAAAAGTATTTTTAATATGTAATTAATTACAATTACATTACTTCCCACCCTATTCCCCTATAAACACACATCCCACTACAGAAAATACATTAATACAATTATCATAATTATCAAATATTTAATTAATACAAAATAATTGCCAGTTAATAAAAATTAATTGCCAATTAATAGAAATTAATTACCAATTAAAAATTAATTAACAATAAATTTAAATCTATACCAATAAATGAAAAAAATTATTTACTTAATTACAATTAAATTACTTCCCACCCTATTCCCCTATAAACCCACAACCCGCTACAGAAAATAAATTTAGAAAATTAACATAATTAACAATTAATCAATTAATACAAATCAATTGGCAATTAATCAAAATTAATTACCAATTAAAAAATAGCAATACATTCAAAATGAATACCAATAAATAAATACAAATATTTAATTAATTACAATTAAATTACTTCCCACCCTATTCCCCTATAAACCCACAACTCGCTACAGAATTAAATTACGCAAAAATTAAATAACATAAAATTCATTACTTAAAATACATTAAACATACATTACAAAAATCAATATACACTTTTCACACATATACTAACATACAAAACACTTTAAAAAAATTGATATTATTAAAAAATCGATATATTTAATGCCTATATTGTATACTTCAATATTTTGGTTCTATATTTTGAAAATCGATATTACTTACCTTAAATTCGATATTTTTAACCACTATATTGTGTCCATTCGATATTTTGTCCATTCTATATTTTTACTTCGATATTATGTCCATTCTATATTTTGGAATCGATATTATGACTGTTTACCGTTCTTGTCCTAATCATTTGAGGCCTGTATCCTGTTTCCTGGGTCACGTGACTAAGTGTAGCTTGCAGTTGGCCTTTGTGTATTCCTCCCAGACAGCAACACAATGGAGGGATTCAGTGTTGTCTGAAGGCCATCCAAGGCACAATAGAGGTAGGGGGAAGGTGTAAACAGACCTACTTGGCCGTCAAAGACACTGCCTCAGCCCACACACACATAAAAACACACTAGCCTATCGTGACTGCAGAAAGACTGGGACCAGGACACAGAAGCAGGAAATGTGAAACACTTCAGTTGGGGGGGAGTTGGTGGAGACTCTTGAAGCTTATGCCATTTCAAAGATAGCTCCAAGTATAACAATGGGACCCTCAGAACCACTCATCAAATCACTTCTTGACCTGTGGAAGGCTCAGAAGAGGGACTGCCCTGCTGCAATGCCACAAGAAGGACTGCCCTGATGCCCTTCTGTCAGAGGAAGTACGACTACCCCTTGTCCTTGAACCCAGCACCACCAAAGTGACTCCAAGGACTAGCTGACTGGCCTTTTTTTCAAAGATACAGGGACCAAACAAGGTCCTAAGACCTGCCTGCATCTGCCCTTGCTCATTTGTACCTGTTTGTGCCCTGCTACTGGCCTTTGCTGGAGTGACACTTGATCCCCAAGAGGTGCCCCACAGGTCCTGGACCCTTGGGTGACATCAGAGCGTACTCCTCCTGGCCCAACATTGCAGTTTCTCAGAACCGACGCAGCGCAACGCAACTCAACTCAATTCAAGACTTCGCATCGCAACACCTAGATGCCCATGATCAGCGGCTTCTTCTGAACCATCATAGTGCAACACAACTCAGCATAGGACCCTGCATTGCAGCCCTCGCAGCTCCTCACCTGAACCAATGCACTATGATGCAACACTCCACATCAAGGATAAAAGGTACAATTCTCAGTAGGATTAACCTGGTCTCAGTATACGGCCCGCACTCCATCGCGGTCATCCGGAACTTGTGACCTTTCTCCTTGTTTGGCACAACCAGATAGCCACAGTTGGGGGTTTGCTTCTTTAGGCAATATATTTACCTTGAAATTTTGAAATTGCATACCTCGTGTTCTACTGATTGGGTTTTTGTCATTTTAGTGCCAAAAATTTTATTTTCGTTTGGGATTTTCCTTGCATTATGTTTTCACTTTTTTGCTGTTTGTGTACCGCATACATATTTTACACCTTGCCTCTAAGTTAAGTCTGACTGCTTTTGTGTCATGCTACTTGAGGGTTAAGCACAGGTTAATTTAGTGGCTGTTTGTAGTTTACCCTTACAAGAATTATGGTTGTTGCTTAAGAAGGTCTCACACCCCAGCCAAGCAACAACCCAATGCCACACATGACTAATTTCACTTAGTGTGAGGGAACCATGCGTTTCCTTTATTGTCCCTAGAGTAGGATGTCTGTTTTAGCAAAATATTGAATAAAAAATATTGTGGCTAGAATATCGTGGTATTGAAATGTTGTGGGACTTATTATCAAAGGTAAGACTGTTGTTTGTTTATAGGTATTTGATATCATTTATTTAGATACATTTCTATTTCATATTGTTATATTTAATTTAGCTGTATAAAATATCATTTTATATTTAGTTTGATAAATCTTAATTATTTTGGTACTATAAGGTATTAGTAAGGAATATGAATTCATCAATTTTAAAGGGAACATTTTAATTTAGTAGTTGACTGTTGCGTTTGTAGGAGATTGAAGTAGGAAGTTTCCTAAAATGTAAATGATTGTTTTTAATGTATAATAGTTTTGTATGTAATTGATTCTTTTAATTGAAAATCTATTGTGTAATTAATTAATTATTTGATTGTATGTTTGAATTAAATGTACTCTATTTAATTGATAACAGTGTATCATTTTATTTAATTAACACATTGTGTTAATACATGTAAAATGTATTATTTGATTTAATTTAATTGTTTGTTGGTGTTTGTTTTTCAGGGTATTTGGCAGAAACTGTTTTAATTTAAAACATTTTTACGATTATTTTTAATGCATATTTTTGTATCAATAAATGAGTTTGTTTTGTTTCGTATTTAAAGAATACAATGATTGTTTTAAATATTCTGTAATTTTTTTGTCTACATCTAAATGTTTTTTTTCCAATTAGGAAGTAAGTGGAAATAGTAAATCTGACCCCTCAAAAATCCAACACCTTCTCTACTGTCGCTCAGTTTGCAGTGGGAATAGTAATTTTGAACACTCCAAAGTCCAACATTTTTTGCTGCTTTTACTTTAAGTACATTGGAGTCAGAATAGTAATTGTGACCCATTCAAAGCCCAAACCTTTCCCTGTTATTGCTCATATGGAGTGGGAAAAGTATATCTAATCCCTTCAAATTCCAATACCTTCCCTGCTGTTGCTTACTTTGGAAGGGAAATAGTAAATCTAGTCACTCCAAAGTCCAACACTTTCCCAATGTATGCTTATGTTGGAGAGGGAATAGCACATTTGAACCCCTTATCCCAAAGGCTAAGACCCTTTCCCTACTTTTGCTTATATGTAGTGGGGATAGTAAATCAGACCCTTAAAAAGCCTAACATGTTCCCTACTTTTACTTATGTTGGAGTGGAAAAGATAAATCTAACCTTTCCAAAGTTCAACACTTTCCCTACTTTTGCTTAGATTGGAGTGAGAGTAGGAAATGTGACCACTCCAAGTCCAGCGCTTTGACTACTCTTGCTTATGTTAGAGTGGGATCAGTACATTTTGCCCCTCCAAAATCCAAAATTGTCCCAATAGATGCTCAGATTGGAGTGGGAATAGTAAATCTGACTACTCCAGAGTCCAACACTTTTCCTTACATTGGAGAGGAAATAGTACATCTAACCTTTCCAAAGTCCAGCACTTACTGTCATTTTGCTTACAGTGGAGTGTGAATAGTCAAACCCTCCAGATTGTAACAGTGTCCCTAGTTTTTCTCATGTAGGAGTGGAATTAGTAAAGTTGACCCCTTTAAAGTCTGACACTCTCCCTGCTGTTTCTCAAATTGGAGTGGGAATAATAAATTTGACTCCTCACCAGTCAAACACTTTCCCTACTGTTACTAAGATTAGAGTGAGAATAGTAATTTTGACTCCTTCAAAGTCCAGCACTTCCCCAACTATTGCTTGGTTGGGATTGTTAATATTTAATTTTTAAATCTTTTTAAAATATTTTTCAAAAATGAACTCAAGCTATTTTGTTATTTGTGATTTTCTAATGTTTTGGCAATATACTTATACATTTTTACATAATTTGCTATGTTTTTTTTTATTTCTGTAATTTTTTATTGGAGAAAAATGTATATTTACATGGAGCATAACATATACATGGGTGGAGGAAGAGGAAGAAGAGAAAAAGGTGAAAGAAAAAGAAAAAGAGAAAAACGTCCGGGGGTCGGCTTCGCTTCCAGCTTCCAGTCTTATTGGAGTTAGTCCGATTGCCAGTCGTTCGAGCTCGACTTGTCGTTGGGGTCCTCCGTCCCTTTGTCTTGCCTGGTTGTCATCCTTGGTCCCACTCCCCGGAGGAGAAAATAGAGAGAGAGAGAGAAGAAGAAGAAGAAGAAGAAGAAAAAAGGAGCCTCGCAGGTTCCGTTCCTGGTGTGTGCACTATCTGAAAAAGGCAAGGTGCTCTGCAGCTATTGGCTTTGTGTCTAGGTGCACTGCCTATGGGGGTTTGTGCGACGATAGGTAATTGTCTAGGGACTCCCACATATTCGACTGCGTGTGTGTTTTGGGTGCGTGTGTCGCTGTGATGTTGTCAGCCCCTCGTAGGAAAGTGACCCAATTGAGCCATGCTTTAGGCGTGGTTTTCCCTGTGTCTTTCCAATTGTTCAGAACTGTTTTGACTGCCGCTGTCAGTAGTAGGTCGATGAGGTCGCGGTCCTCTTTAGTTGTTATTGAGGGGGATGTGAAACCCAGTGCCAGGCTATGGAAGTCTAGGTGCATAGTGACCCCTGTGATGTCGTTTATTAGTGTTTCAATTATGTCCCAGAATTTCCTAACCTTGGAGCAGTGGAAGAGTAGGTGTGCAAGGTCTCCCTTCCCCTTGTTGCAATTCCAGCAGGAGTCGCTGTCTCGGATTCCCATGGATGCTAGGCGGGCGTTTTTGTATTAAATACATGTATAACTTTTTTCTATTGTAAATTAATAATATAATGTGATTTATTTTATGAATTGTTTAAATACGTTTTAATTTTTAAAAGTATATGTTTTATTTTTCAATTTGTTTTGATTTTTTAAAAACATTTTGAATTACATTATTTTAATATTCAATAGCTAAATTACATTAAAAATAAATATTATGCTATATGTAATACATTTGATATACATATCTGCTTTTCATATTATTGTAGTCCACACTATGTTTGTTTCGATATTTTTGTAGTTAACATACAAAGTATGAAAACACAATATTGCAATTCCTGATATTTTTCTAGTGATATTTATGTTTCACAATAAATTTGTTCCCAATAGGTTGTCATAGAACCATCGGTTGCTAAGTGCTGCACTTGCATTGTGGAAAGTGAGGGGTGCCTGGATGACATGGTTTGACTGAGTGGGTAGAAGCATTTTCTTCTTTTTATATCAGCAAACTTTGATTAGATTGATGTTTCCGTATATGGCGTCTGTTTTCGCAATTCCTGAGCAAGGCATCTGATTTCTCCCTTTTGTGTCAGTCCATAAATAGCATTCACAATGAAACGGTTTGTATTACTATTTTGCCACCACAAGGCTGAGGTCAGCTACACAGAGTAAGGAGGCGTTTTACATTCCAGTGGGTGCTGGGTAGGGACGGAAGTGAAAGGATGGGACACCAGAAACTTTCTAAGTATAAAGGAATCATAAGTGAAACCTGAAAATAGGGGAGAAAAACACACAGTATGGTGAAATTGGGCCTCCAATAACACCGGGAACGATTTATTGTTTTTTCCCTTTATTGTGATTTCACATAAAATACACATAGAAGACACATGTACATGCACAAGTGCATAAGAAACCATTCCTGATCATTTTAACGGGTGCGCCTTCAGCAGGTAAATGGTTGCCATCAAGTGAATAAAGTATGGAGTTCAGATTTTTTCTTCAATCACGTTTTATCTTGCTCATTATATTCTATTTTTAGGAAATATTTTTCCCTCCGCAGTAACGCATAGCAATCCTTCAGATCGTCTTCTTTTCATTGAAACCTGGTGCGCCTGTGCGTAGATAGGAAATCAAGGCATCTTTTCCCATCAGGGTACCACAATGTGGGAAGTTCAGAGACAATGAAGACAGAAGACACAAAGGGGAAGCTATTTTTACTCCTTTCATCCATATGCAGTTTTTTTATCCGCCTGAGAGCGCATCAAAGCTTCGGAGTAACAGATCTGAAGTTACCACTGAACAGAAGCGTTGTGCTCAACATCCACAATTGCTTCTTGGCTATTTCAGTAATCTGCCTTTTCATGCCATCGCTTAGTGACTCCGTGTATGGTCAATTCGAAGGGGCACCATAAAGTAATGCCACTCTTTCAAAAAGAAACCAATCTGGACTGTTCAGGTACCTGTGCATAGCACTATTTCCGTAGATTCCATAAATGCAAAAATAAACTGTATGTACCACACATATTATTACATGTATAATATATCCCTAGCTCAGCAGCTCCAGCATCTAGTTTAACTGATCACAAAAAGGGTATTGATCTCACCGGATAAGGGATGAACATCAATTAACTTTGTGTGTATAATAGGATACAACATTTCTACTGCTCTCCACTAACCTTAAGAGAGCTTTTTTTTTAATACATTCCTTGATATACAATTCACAATAAGTGCAATATGTGCTGTATTCCGTGCAATCATCTTTTCAACATAAAGTGTTGAATTGCTTTAGAAGATCAGAGTAAAACAGGAGAAGCAAGGAACAGGCAGGAAAATAGGATGAATTGTTTTCAACTATCATTTCTGCCACTCAGATTGTTCAATGTCTCTTCCAGTCAGTGGAATTTGGAGCATTCATTGGCATGGAGGACTAATTCCTGTCAATCTGGATCCATCTGTGTCCAATCCGTTGCGCTCCTCAAAGCACTGTGTTCAGTCATTTCACCAAAGCAGCTGAGAAACTATGTTTCCCAATGTATGAAGCACATCAAAATTAAATGAAAAATAACTATTTAAGTTTATATGACATGTCAACTCATTCAAGGATGACATTTGTAAAAATAAGAGGCAGAAAATGCTCTCCCTCACTTTCTATGAAAAAATATAGGCGCATACAATTTACAAATTCATTTAGTAGCAGCATTGGTATAACATAGTATTTGAAGTTACAGTCCAATATTTATAGACTCACATTCTTTTTGGATTATGATGCCTTTTTTTGTTAAAAATGGTAGCTCAAATAATTAACCAGTTTGAGAGACCACACACTAGCTTCACTGGCTTTTTGTTCAATGGGAAACTATACACAATAGTTCTAATCTCAAGAATAGTCTTAGCACTTTGAAACAAAGCACTTAGAGGCACAGGTCACGTCGACATGCACAGTTGTGAAAAAGTATTGGAAATTGACTGGAAATTAAAGACAGACATTGCCAAACGTCAGTGCCTAAATTTGAACAGATCACTCTTTCTACTGATCAATCACCTATGTCTAATACTAAAGAATTCTAGGTTGGTCATGAAATATATATATACTAGCAGCCCGCCCCGACGTTGTCCGGGGGCAATGAGGCTCAGTGTGCAGTCCTCTGGAGTGCAACCACCACCTTCAGTGCCCCCACAGACCTCCGGCAGCATGTCGCGTCTCGAATCCCAGTTGGCAATGAGGCTCAGTGTGCAGTCCTCTGGAGCACAACCACCACCTTCAGGGCCCCCAGAGACCTCCGGCAGCATCTCGCGTCTCGAATCCAAGGCCCCCAACCGCCTGTGCAGCCGTGGGCCAAAGACCGGGTGACACTCACCGCCGCCGCAGCTCCTTAGCCTCGCGCTCCTGGCCGCTCCTCCCCGTGCTCGTGTCCGCTCCTCAGCCTCACGTTCCTGGTGGCTCCTCCCCGTGCTCGTGGGCGCTCCTACCCATGGGCATGTCGGACCTCTACGTTAGCCCATCGTGGGCGCCGCCGCTCAACAGCCTCGCGCTCCTGTCGCTGCTCCTCGTGCTCCTGGTGGTTCCTCATCACGCTCCTGGTTTACTTCCTGAACTTTACCAAAATGTCTGACGGTGATGTCAGCACGTTCCTCGTTAGCGCACACGTCCACCTCAGACATGGCACTGAGGTTCCGTGACAATTGTAAGTGGTGTTTTCGACTCGCACGAATATGGTCGAGTCTGGTATCTATGAACCGCAAATGACGAGTTTAGTAAGTGTGCGCAGTTTCGCTGTGCTAACTTAAACCGTTCGTTTGTTAGGTGGGTTTTTCATCTGTACCCACGGGTTCCATCTTAGATACGGCATCCATTTTGTCTCTTGCCCTCAAGTAGCCAGCGAACGGACGTTGTCCGCTTCGCGACCCTGGGACTCCCAAGATATTTGCGGAAGACACATGTCCTTTGTAAGTGTCTTTATGATGAGGGGGATGATACTGTAAGGCAGATGGCCCCGCTCGAGGCTCATCTTGCCGTGCCGGTGTATTGTCTCAGCCGTGCATTTCATTAGGCATGTCCCTTTGATGCCTGTAGCTCGTGTTTCCCGATACCTCCTCTTTTACACCCCTTCCGATCTCCCCAGTGTCTCTATCTTCCTCTGCACCTGTCTTTGTTCCTATTTCGATCTGTTTTACTGCCGATTGGAATGCACTAATGTTGGGAAGATGGGTTTTTACAGTTGGGAACCGCCAAATGTTTCCGCACTTATGTTCCGGACCTTGTGTGTATCAAAGTGACCAAAGCGACCCCTCTGGGGGATAATTGTGGGAACCGGGTCATAAACTTTTGTGTGCCATGTTGTCCTATGGGTAAATTGTGTATAAAAGGAGCGATCCACAGAACCAATTTGAAGCAGTCTCCCCAAGTTGCACGTGTTGTACTTGTCGTGACTTCTGTGTTCCCTGCAGTAAATAAACCTTGAATCTTTGACGCCGAAGGAAGTGTCCCGTGTCTCTGTCATTCGTACGCCGGAGCAGGTTACCCACGAAGGTTTCAGGTGTTGTGCCCTGGCACCGCTGGGTTCTAAATAACCCAGTCCTTCAGTTGGCGCCCATCGTGGGGCTGCATCAGTGGTACCGGTCCAAGCCCGACGATCGTGAGGAACTTCGTGTGAAATCTCCGAGGGAAGGTGCACTCCGCTTCATCGATCCTGTTGTCGAAACAAGTGGCCCGAAGACTTTTCCCGCGAAGATTCCCGCCTCCTGACGGCTGCGACGGACTGCTGCCCTGACTGTAGACCTGTTTTGGCGCCTGGCGTAGACCTTGGTAGAGCGAGACGATTGACGGGCCTTCCTGGTGACGCCATCGATCTTTGAGTTAAGTATTTGTGGGTCGCTCCCAGAGTCCTTAGTTGTTGACACTTTAGCGAGTGTTTTTGTTGTTGACGCTGTGTGAGTGTTTTTGTCGGTGACACTTTGCTAGCGTACTTTGTTGTGTTGTTTGACGACTGCAGCCGCCAAAAACCGAGGGTTTTTGCTCTTTGCTGGGACTTGGTAAATCCCGTAACCCTTGAAGTTTGTGAAACTCGGCTAGTGTGCAAGATGCCTGGTCGTAGTACTTTGTTTAGTTGTTTCAGACCTTGTGGTGTGGATTCCCGACTGGAGGACTCGTGTCCGATACCTCTGGTTGGAACTCTGACTTATGAACTGTACAGTAAACATGGGCTAGGCCCGATTACTTTTAATGATTATTGGATTCGCTATACTAAGAAGGACGGTGTCCTTAGTTGGCCACCTCATGGTAGCTTTGAGACCCCGATTTTAGATAACCTAGAGGCTAAATTGTTCGAGAAAAAGTCAAGGCCGGCCATGTTTGATGCCTTTCGGTTGTGGCGTAAAGAAGCCCGACAGAAAGAAATCAGACAGACTAAACGAAATCAGAGAGATAGTGTTGCTGCCATTGTAAAGAAAGCAGAGCAATTTCAGCGTGATAAGGAGGTTAAGGAAAAGGAAGTGTTTGATAGACTACAGCGTATGACCATAGACAAATGTTATCCTACTTTGCCTACGGAGTTGGAAAAGAAGGAAGAAGCAGTTGAGGATCCTTTAATGTCCTATCTTATGAAGTCGCCACCTCCGTACGTACAGGGTGCCGCAGCTCCGGCGGTTCCTCCTGTGCCTATCCTTCCACCTATTCTCCCTTTGCCTGTTCCTCAACCTGCACCCGTTCTTCCGACTGTTCCTGCTCCTTTGCCTGTTGCTATCCCTACTGCTCCTCCGCTTCCACATACTCCTGCTCCTGCTGCTGCTCCTGCTCTGTTAACTCCTGCTGTTGCTTCTGTCTCTACTCCTTCACTTGTTAGTCCTGTGTCCTATACTTCTCCCTCTACTCGTAGTCGTAATTCTCCTCTTGCGGCTAGCTTCTTTCATTCGCTCGGACCTGTTCTTGGGTCCGCTGGTTCAGGAGGTCCTCAGAGACGTAGTCAGCTTCCTGGTAACAGGGAACGCGCTTCGCTATATAATATGGCGATGGGTTGGATGACGCATCCCCTTAGAAATCCGCCACGTATTGTACCCGAAACGTTTTGTCAATTTAATATACCAACCCAAAGATTCGTGTTCGAAGAAATGTGTAAGGTCCTTCGTGATCAGATATCGGCCGACGCACCTGACGAGGTGCTGACCGCTTTGTCTGATCTACAACTTCAGTTCTCGACTGGACTGATAGTGGATACCAATGTTCGACGTGCTGTTGAACGATTGTTATCTTTTCGTCCCACTCCTATACCTCAAGCCTTGTTTGTTGAGGATGTCGAAAGACAGCCAGATGAGTCTGGTCAGTTTCCTATGCGAGAGGTTCCACCAGTAGGGATGCCTGGTAATCCTGGGGCAAACCCCCCGATCTTGCCGTTTTTTCAGAGAGTGTGGATACATCTCCCATGGAAACGATCAGAAGTGTTACAAGTGAAGCAATCTTTGCCTGACCCTCGCAAAAATCCTGCAGGGTATTATAAAGAATAGTCGCAGCTCGTAGACGCTACGGTAATGAATCTTGCCGATATTGACATGCTGTTTGGCAATGTCGTACCGCAACCGGTGTGGGCTAAGATTCGTCAGGAAAATCATCCGAATGAATTAGGTGGTGCTTGGGCTGCCATAGTAGCGGCGGATGCCCGACAAACTGGTGGTGCTAAACCCGACCAGCTGATTGCTGATCTTCCTCAAAGAATAATAACGTTAATGAAAACTCTTATGCCAGCTATGAGGGTAAATTGGGACAAATTGTCAGCTTGTAAACAGAAGAAGGACGAGAGTGTCTCCAACTTCTTTACGAGGTTCGAGGAGGCATTCATTGATCATAGTGGTCAGGATATGAGCACTGAGGGTGGTCAAAGGTTGTTCGTGGATAAATTTGTTTCAAACTTATTGCCCGATTTGAGCAATAAATTAAAGAATTCCGAAAGTGCGTGGGCCGTTTCTACCTCAGCTCAGATATTGGCCACGGCACAATATTATGAGAATAGAGAGAAAGAAGAGAACGACCGCGCTGATAAAAAGACGAAAGAACTTAAAACTAAAGTGTTGTTACAGCAGGTCTATCCTCCACGTTCGAATCAGAATGCTTCGCAACAAAATAGATCGCAGCCGCAATCGAACCGATCACAATCTCGTAATGACTCCTCTTTCCAAAGATCCTCGTTAGGGTGCAATCAATGTGCCTATTGTAGACAGGAGGGTCATATCAAATTCAATTGTCCTGTTCTAAACGAACGTAATAGTGGTAATTCATCTAGAGGAGGTCGTGGTGGTTCACAGCAGGCACCACGTGGTAGAGGTCGTGGAGCTCAGACTGATCGATCAGATAACTCATCAAATTCTAATAATTGTTTCGATCAACGTGGATCATCGCAAGGACGATCTGCGCAGTACAATGTAGACGATTATTACGTCGATCAGGGAACTGACGACAGTAATTAGTAGGACAGCCATAGACAAGGAGAGGGAGTGGTATCAGTTCCGGTTCATCAGAGAGGGCCTTACGTCGCAGTTGCTACATCGGGCGTCGTTGAGCCTTTTCTGTTGGACACTGGTGCAGCGAAAAGTTCCATAAAGCATTCGAAACTCCCTGGCGCACCTTTGTCTGGCTTAACAAATGTTTCCGTTGGATTCTCTGGCGCCCCCGTTAGCAATCCAGTTTCACGCCCTTTGCCCCTTACAATTGGGCCTCGTGAGCTAGAAGCTCCGTTGATTTTGACTACTGGTTGTGGTGAAAATCTCTTGGGCCTGAATTTGCTTAAACGTTTGTATGCAACTCTGTATTGTTCTCCTGCGGGTGTAAAGCTTACGCTGGGAGAGAGGGTTGTCTCTCCTATGTACTTGTCTCTCGATAAGCTTCCACCGGAATTGAGTTCTCTTCCTGCATCTTTGTGGGCAACAGGTCCCAATGACGTGGGCCTGCTTGACATCGCCCCTTATGTTGTTCAGTTGAAATCTAATGTGCGATTGCCACGTATTCCCCAGTATCGTATCTCTCTTGATGGTGAACGAGCACTGTTAGCGATCATTTATGATTTGATCGAGAAAGACGTTATTGAGGAAACACGGGGAAACGTGTGCAACAGCCCTGTACTGCCCATTCTAAAACGTACTGATCCTTCGAAACCACCTGTTTATCGTTTTGTTATCGATTTACGGGAGGTGAATAAAATTGTGATTCCTCAGTTCCCCGTTGTGCCTGACATCACGGCACTACTGACTCTGATTCCAGCTTCTGCATCGTGGTTTTCGGTGATTGATTTGAAGAATGCGTTCTTCAGCATCCCGATTGCAGAAGAGAGCAGAGACCTTTTCGGTTTCTCTCTTGGTGGACGCAGCTTCCGGTTTAAACGCGCTCCTCAGGGCTACTGTGAAAGTCCATCGATTTACAGTCAAGCCTTGAAGGGTCAACTGGATGCGTTTAGGTTGCCGGCTGGTGCGGCCTTAATCCAATACGTCGATGACTTATTGGTGGCTGCTGATACTCAGGACATTTGCAAAATTGCTACGGTGTCGCTGCTGCAACATCTCTGTGAGTTAAATCACAAGGTGTCACCTTCTAAACTCCAATATTGTTGTCAAGAAGTTACCTATCTAGGTCACTTATTGTCAAAGGAGGGAAGGCGGTTGACCCCAGAGAGAATTGCAGCGATTGCACCAATGGCTGTGCCAACAACCCAAAGAGATGTGCGTGCCTTTCTAGGTATCACGTCGTACTGCAGGCAATGGATTCCAAATTTTTCATTGCTAGCGAAACCATTGGTAGCTCTTACGTGCAAGGATGTTTCGACTCCTTTACCATGGACGGAAGAATGTCAGAAAAGTTTTTCTGAATTACGTGATTCATTGTGTTCGGCTCCTGTGCTAGGTACTCCTGACTATAGCAAGCCGTTTACATTATATGTTCACGAGAGGGAAGGTTGTGCTTTGAGTGTTTTAACGCAACCTTTTGGTGGTAAGCAACGTCCATGTGCATATTTTTCCTCGACCTTGGACCCGGTAGCTAGAGCATTGCCGAGTTGCTTGAGAGCAACAGCGGCAGCTGCGGTCTCCATCCGACAATCAGCAGGATTGGTCATGGATAATATGCTTACGGTGATGGTTCCGCATGCAGTCGACACTCTTTTGAATCGTACGAAAACTCAGCATTTGACGAGTGCGAGATTGTCTGGGTACGAGTTGACGTTGCTGGCAAGCCACATTCAGATAAAACGTTGTAATGTCCTGAATCCGGTGACTTTGTTACCAATTAGCTCAGAGTCAGATGAAATAACAGAACACGACTGGTATTTGAGGACAGAGGAGGAAACAAAAGGTCGAGTGGACCTTAAAAACACTCCTTTGGAAGACCCAGATGGAACGCTGTATGTGGATGGTTCATGTTTTAAATTACCGAATGGCGATGTGACTACTGCATATGCTGTTGTAACGTTGAATACTGTTGTTGAGGCTGCAAGATTAAATCAGAATTCTGCCCAAGCTGCAGAGCTGATCGCTCTTACTAGAGCGTGTGTGTTAGCGAAAGGGAAACGTGTGAATGTGTTTACCGACAGCCAATATGCCTTTGGCGTCGCACATAGTTTTGGACGATTGTGGAGAGAGAGAGGTTTTCTAACATCGCATGGTACGCAGATTCAGCATGGCCAGCTTGTGAATGATCTTTTGGATGCACTTACGTTGCCTAAGCAAGTGGCGATTTTCAAATGTAGTGCGCATTGTAAGGTGACGGATGATGTTGGTCGTGGTAATGCGTTTGCGGATGAGACTGCTAAGGAGACTGCCTGAAACCTTAGCACTCGAATGTATGTGACGAGTTCGGTTAGGTGGCCTACAGAATCGAGTATGTGTGAAGACACTATCGAGAGTGTGAAAGCAATTCAGAATGAGGCCACCGAGACTGAAAAGACGAAGTGGAAAGAAAGTACGGGAAAGTTGGATGCAAGTGGTTGTTGGATTGATTTATCGGATCAGAAAAGATGGATGTTGCCTGATGCGTATGTGCTGGCTGTTGTGACTATGGCGCATGGGTTAGCACATATTAGCGCGAAAGGTATCTGTAAGTTGCTGTCCCCTGTGTGGAAGAATGATGGTATTACGAAATGTGCTGAACGTTTGGTTAAGAACTGTATGGTGTGCATGTTGTACAATCCTGGTAAGGGAACCCCAACTCCTCCTGGTAGTTTTGCTCCCCCTTCATGTCCCTTTGAGGTGATTCAATTGGACTTCATCCATATGGAGCGATGCAATAACCTGAAATACGTTTTAGTTGTGGTTTGCGCATTCTCCCGATGGATTGAGGCCTATCCTCTCAAAGACAATACTGCTTTGTCAACTGCAAAAATACTACTGAAGGAATACTTTCCTCGGTACGGAATGCCTAGAGTTGTGTGGTCAGATAACGGAAGTGAGTTTGTGGGGAGTGTGATGAAGAGTGTGTGTAAGGGCCTTGGAATTAATCAGAAATTCCATAGCGCCAATCATCCCCAGTCAGCTGGTTTGGTTGAAGGGTATAACGGCACCCTTAAACTAAAGCTAGCAAAGATTCAGGCTACGACTGGTCTCTCGTGGCCTGACGCTTTACCCTTAGCATTACTGTCAACTAGGGCGACTGTACACTCCCGAGTAGGGCTTAGCCCCTACGAAATAGTGTTCGGTCGTCCTGCGAATGTTTGGGGGGTTCCTAGGCCAGGTGCGTTCTGTGATCTTGAGTATCCAATGTTGATCGATTATCTTCATGACTTGACTGCTAAACTGAGGTTAATTCACCAACAGGTTTACGAAGCACTGCCGACGCAGACGGAGGGTCCAGGCCACCAGCTCCAGCCCGGAGACTGGGTGGTGACGCGAAACTTTTCGCGCAAGAACAATTTGGATCCCAGGTTCACTGGACCCTACCAGGTCCTCCTTGCCACGAGAACTACAGTTCGTCTAGAGGGTCGGAAAAACTGGGTGCATGCCACCCATACCAAAAAAGTCCCTATTCCGTTGCCAGCAAACGTGGGTGAGGAGAGGCATTGCATCAACTGAAACCGAAGGACTGCCGGCGTTTGTACCTTTTAGTGACGCACAACCTGTCGGAGAATCCTCAGTGCAGCAAAAAGACACTGTTGAACATTTGTCATCAAAACACTCAAGACCAGAACATTCAGCTGATCAACAGGACGCTGTCCCTTTGACGGATCCTTTGTTTGACGAACAGACACGTCCTGGGAAAACCCGATACTTTTTGCGATCCAGCACTAAGGACTAATAAAAGATCCTGTTCTGTCCCTTGACAACTGCATTATCCCGTTTTCCACGATCAGTTTGAACACTCGTATCATTGTAATTATTTTGTATATATTCATTGAGTTTCGTTCCTTATACTTTTTGCTTCCACAGCTGCAGAGACATTGTTTTCGCATATACATAATTGTGAAATAAAGGCCGTAGGGCCGCGCGTGTACTTCCTTCTGGTTAGTAGGTCTTGACACTAGGTTAAAGACCGTCGGTTCCTGGGAACTCCTAGGGATTGACTACTGCTACACAGAACGAAGTGCGTCAAGAAACGTTGCGGACGGTCGTAGGGGATGGCATTTTCGAAGCTGATGGACTTGGAAGGAGCTCAGGCGCAAGGATTCAAGTTGCAACAACTTAGTCGTACCAAATGTTTTATGTTCCAAATGTTTGTATTGTTTTTGACTGTTTCTGCATTATTGGCGGGTGGGGTGTACTACACGATGTCTTACTTCTTACCTTCTGCTATACCTACTCCTACCTCTGACCCTAAACTTACCTCCACTGCATCTCCTCATTCTTTTCATATCTTACCTGAACACGAGCAGGCTAGACGTGCAGAATTCCGCAACAATTCCTTTATTCAGCTCCTTCATCAGCATCAGTTAGTGGTTAACACTACTAATTGTTGGGTGTGTGGGTTGATGCCACATACCACGGATAAGGGAATTCCATATCTGGTGTTACCGTATAGTTCCCAAGGGTCTGCTCGAGCATTTCAAACAATGTTTCGAAGCGCACTAGGTTTCCACCCCATTCGAGAACCACGTTCCCCCTACTCTGATCCTACCTCGTAGCAGAAACCTTTGTCTATAGCAATTGAAGACTTAGATAGCGATATCTATGATCCCTCGCTTATTCCTGAAGAAGAGGTACAAGCCTATAGGGTCCTGAGTAGAGGCGAGTATAGTGTGAAAAACAGCTTAAAAGCTCGCCTCCGATATGGGTCGTACCCCACATTGGTAATTTTTGTCTAATGGGTCGTGGCCGAAGATCGAAAGCCCGACTTGGAGAGAGTGCTTGCACTGAAAATTACATTCTGCCGATGGTCTCGTCCCCTGTGTTTTTGGCTGCCAAGGGTACATACTTTATCTGTCATGATCGTGCGTATGCATGGTTGCCCTCTGACTTCATGGGCTCATGTTTTATTGCAAACTTGTTGCCTCCAACGTTCACTGTAGATGCAGATTATCACAAGACTAGAGTTGTGAGAGGCGTAATTAGCGAAGAGGATACTGCCGGTCAAGAGGCAGGAGACTTTTTCAAGGGTTTCCTCCCGTTTTGGGGACCTATGGTTAATAGTAGGAACCTGAGACAGTTGACTCGAGTGGTAGAATCGACAGCTAATATTACTGCCAGTGCCCTTGGTAATATCACCACAGAACTTCAGGCGGATAGACTTATGACGTTGCAAAACCGTATGGTTTTAGACGTGATCTTAGCAGATCGAGGTGGGGTATGTAAGGTGATCCATTCGAGCTGCTGTATTTTCATTCCTGATAACGCTCCGACCGTTTATCAAGCCATCTCGAAGTTGCATAAGATCTCCGAATCCATACACGTGGATGTAGGGGATTGGACGCTACTTGGGTGGTTTTGGGGCTTGATGTCGACTTGGGGTTGGAAGATTCTGATGATTATCGGAGTCGTTGTGGCGTTCCTGTTCACGTGTTGCCTTTGTGTGCAGTGCGGTCCTGCCTTATGTGGCCTCTGTGCTACAACGTGTATGAGACAGCCACCTGTTACCAAGGGAACTCGGTTGGTCAGAGCTATGCTACAGCAACATCTAGATGGTCTGATGAATATCGAATATGATTCCGACTAGTGCTTGCCTACATGAGGGCAAAAGGAGCGTCTGAGGTTCCGTGACAATTGTAAGTGGTGTTTTCGACTCGCACGAATATGGTCGAGTCTGGTATCTATGAACCGCAAATGACGAGTTTAGTAAGTGTGCGCAGTTTCGCTGTGCTAACTTAAACCGTTCGTTTGTTAGGTGGGTTTTTCATCTGTACCCACGGGTTCCATCTTAGATACGGCATCCATTTTGTCTCTTGCCCTCAAGTAGCCAGCGAACGGACGTTGTCCGCTTCGCGACCCTGGGACTCCCAAGATATTTGCGGAAGACACATGTCCTTTGTAAGTGTCTTTATGATGAGGGGGATGATACTGTAAGGCAGATGGCCCCGCTCGAGGCTCATCTTGCCGTGCCGGTGTATTGTCTCAGCCGTGCATTTCATTAGGCATGTCCCTTTGATGCCTGTAGCTCGTGTTTCCCGATACCTCCTCTTTTACACCCCTTCCGATCTCCCCAGTGTCTCCATCTTCCTCTGCACCTGTCTTTGTTCCTATTTCGATCTGTTTTACTGCCGATTGGAATGCACTAATGTTGGGAAGATGGGTTTTTACAGTTGGGAACCGCCAAATGTTTCCGCACTTATGTTCCGGACCTTGTGTGTATCAAAGTGACCAAAGCAACCCCTCTGGGGGATAATTGTGGGAACCGGGTCATAAACTTTTGTGTGCCATGTTGTCCTATGGGTAAATTGTGTATAAAAGGAGCGATCCACAGAACCAATTTGAAGCAGTCTCCCCAAGTTGCACGTGTTGTACTTGTCGTGACTTCTGTGTTCCCTGCAGTAAATAAACCTTGAATCTTTGACGCCGAAGGAAGTGTCCCGTGTCTCTGTCATTCGTACGCCGGAGCAGGTTGCCCACGAAGGTTTCAGGTGTTGTGCCCTGGCACCGCTGGGTTCTAAATAACCCAGTCCTTCAGTACTACTTCCAAGGGACTACTTTGGCAAAGAACCTACTTTGCCCTTGTAACATATATTTTTTGCTGATATATAGCCTATGACCATCTGCTTACCCTGACCTTTCCAACGCTGTATCGGGTGTGTGGATTGGCGCTGTGGTTCCCGAGTTTACCCGCCTCAAAGGCTGAAAGTTCTTCCTTTATTATAGTAGTATAGATATATTTTTTTAAGTTTTATATAGCACAAACTAGAACCGACACATCGGGTATCAGCGCGCCTTACATGAGCACCAGTTTCGTTACAGATGCACACATTAATTTTTTTGTTAAGCACGGGGAGATTAAGCAATTTGCCCAGAATCACAGGATGCTGAGCGTTGTTGTTGAGGCTCGAACATGGTTCCCCAGCCTCGAGGTCGACCGCTCTAGCAGTAAGGCTACATCCTCTCCCCAATTGCCATTGTCCTAATTTTAGATGCAAGATGTTTCTTTCATCTGAACAATATATTCTGTTAAAATTACATTGAGAACCTCTTCCTCAAATGCCAACTATTGGTGTCCCTCTTGGGAGTAGCTGTGAATGTAGTTGAACAAGCATTTAATAGGTTTCAGCTGGTGATACAGAGGCATTGGCAGAGAAAATTAAGTTTTGCTTTTGCTGTAAAAGAAGAGGAATCTAAGGGGTGAAGAAATTGGGCAAAATTGTCAACTTTAATAGCTGCATGCCAGATACACCAGCAAAGCAAAAAGCACCAGGATACTCATGTAATAAACTCCAGCGGCCATGGAAACTAATCTCCAGAGTACTTTAGTGAAGGGGTAAATTTTGATGGGTTAGATATTGATATTTTATTGATATTCAATGATCTGCAGCAAGAAAAAGAAAATGCTTAGTCTATATTAGTCACACAGTTCTCTCCTAATGAGTGGTGGATAGAACAAGGAACATCAGAAAGTGGTCTTAAGTTTAAATACACCGTCTTGCCACAAGAAGAAGCCATTCCGATTTTAGTATTCGCACGATGTATTGGGCACGATTGTGTCAAAACATTCACAGATTCTTACATAGCTAGACTCAAGTATCATTTCAGTGTATCTATGGATGATTTTACAACCATTAGGAATCTTTAAATGGATGACACAGTTATGATAAAGTTGAATTATCTAGAAACTCGTATTTGAGAGAGGCATAAAGGCACCTTAATGATACAATATGTACTAACTTAACTTTCACTAATCAATTTTTGGTTACAGGTAGGATTTGGAGATGTGGAGTAGTACGTTTTTATGATGTGAGCAACCTATTCTTCCGTCTATATACAAAGACTCATGACAAAAACACCTCCGGGAGGGCTTAGTGTGAGTAGAATAGGCAGAGTAACTTAGAATGTTTCACTTTATTTAGAGAGGGTTTCGATTAATTATTACATTATCAACTTTTGTTAAGGGCGCTGGAAATGTGATAAAAATATGGAGAGGTAATCCCTTGAGACTAATTGGTTGTTGGTTATTTATTCTTTGCATACACTCATTATATATGTTCACAGATCATAAGAATGGTATTACCTCCGTAAACTAATTTTTATCAGACCATCCAAATTGCATATTAAGATGACTATTGATGTCGGCAAATTCATTTTAGAGAATAATTATTTTAACTTTGAGTGTGAAAATATTATGTATGTGGAAGCATGGCTACGGGCATCTCCTTTATCCCTTTATGTGAATTTATTGATGGATATTTTGCGCTGACTCATGCTCAGTTCTCTGAAGTACAAAAAATTTGATTCTATCCAAGCATGATTCAGATACATCGATGATTTATTGTCTTTTCATGATACACAGCAGCTTATAATAGTAAATGCTGTAGTTGTTCATGTCTTCCGTGGTTTTCCTGTTTTGTCAGATTTTCTAGAGGCGTCTGCAGGAGATCCTGGTTTCCTGGAGTTCGGTAGTGAACCAGGTGGCCTTCGGGGGACGTTGTTTGGCGGGGTGGCGGAGGGGTGCGAGCTTGATGGCGCAGCTAGAGATCCAGTGGTGAAGTTATTTTGCTGCAGAGTTGGCATTGGTCGTGGCACAGGGGGGGTCTAGGAGGAGGGTGTTGTTAAGGTGATCTTCTGTGATCTTGCTCCAGTTTCTTTGTGTGGGGCGCGGGGGACTTGGGTGCGGTCGTGGTGTTGAAGGAGAAATGTACGCAGTGGTGGTCCATCAAGGGGGGATGTGTGGTGTGGCTGAAGTGGATGTTTGTCCCTCCTGCAAAGATGGGATCAATGGTGTGTCCTGCTCTTTGAGTGGGGGTGTTGACGAGCTCCTTCAATCCGAGGTTGGAAAGGTTGTCAAGGAGTGTGGTGGAATCGGGGTTGCTGCGATGTAATAGGATGTAGTCCGTAGAGGTGATGCTATGAGATCAACAATGGTGGTTGCGGACTGGGTGCGAGGTCCCGGGGTCTGTATGTGAGGTTGCTGCGTAGCATGGTCCTGAGGCTAATCTGTATCAGGAAATGGAGGTGTTCTGTATTGGAGTGGGGGTCACTTGTGCTTGAGGTGGAGAGTCGGAGGGAGGTCTTGTGTGCAATGGCGAGTCCTCCTCTTGAGCGTTCCTTTCTCTGGATCTTGTAGCTGTCGGGGATGGCGGTGGTGATGTCAGGCCAGAGGTGGCGTTGGTCCAGGTTTCCATTAAGAAGGCGACTTCGGATGAGAGGGTGTCGATCAGGTCCCATATCTCTGCGGTGTGTCTGTGTAGGGTGTGCATGTTGAAAAGGATGCAGGTTGGGGCCTTGGTGGTGCGTGCATCCAGAGTACTGTTGGCAGTCGTGGGGGCGCTGTTGATGGTGAAGGATCGTCTGGGGTGTTTGCAAGAGAATTGTCCGTGGATAGTGTTTGGTGTGGATCTTTGGCAGTCGGTGTGTCTTCCGGGGTTGAGTGTGTGGAGGGTGGCGGAGTCATATCGGGGGGCCTTGGAGGTCCAGGTTTCCGGGTGCTGCCCGTGGTCAGGTCGCAGACAAATGCAGATGGGCTTGCCGTAGGCGCCCCAGCGGCGCGTATGCAGCAGCTACCATTAAGTAGGGGAGGGGGAGGAACATGTAGTGGGGATTGTGGAGACGTTACGGCAGGAAACAACTGCAGATGAAGGGTACAGGCACAAGCAAGGAACAGGAAATACAAACAGAAAAGCAGAAAAGCAGTTCTATTAAATGACGTTTGGCCTATATTCCGAAAAAAATGTGGTAAGGGTTCTGCCAGATTATTCTGGTAAACCTAGGGTTAAAAAGACCATTCTGGTTTATTTATATAACATTTAGTTATTCTTCTAATTTATTGTGACGCCCTCCATTTCAAGGGAATAACATATGCAGTTACATTTTCTGACCCTGTGACAATGTGACAAAACTAGACTACGTTAATAAACACACTTCTAGACTTCTAAATAAAATAGTTTCAATTGCAAGATTATTAATTCATCGTTTACAACTATATTCATTGTGGAAATAATTAATATTCATAAATAATTTGTTGCCCAAAATTGCACATTTAAAAAACGCTCTGACAAAAGGGTGGAAGGTAAGCTGCCATGGAATATATAGGCAGGCCTGACAAAATGTCTGATGTTAGAATCCCTAAGCGAGAGAAATGCCAATTCGTAGTGGTTTAAGCTTTAACCTGTGGAGCAGAATCATCACATAAAAATGTTAGATACTTCAGTGATGGAGAAGCAATGAAAACAAATACAGAGCTCACAGGCACATGCATCAAGCGATTTGGGACTCGCAAACGGTGCGAATCGCAAAATACGGCCGTTTGCGATTCCCAAATCACTATTTGGGATGCATCAACCTAAAAGTGAAAAAATCGCTATATTCGCGATTTTTTCAAGTGCGATTGCTTTTAAGGAATCGCAATTTTGCGATTCCTTAAAAGCAATGCATGAAACTTAAAAAAATTGCGATTTCGCAATTAGAGAGAGAAAATTACCATGAGGTTGGACCTCATGGTAATTTGCGAAAAGTTAGAAATATGCAATTTTGTTCATATTTTTAACTTTCATGTTGTGCACACACATGCCCTTAGGGCATGTGTGTACACAACATATGTGCATTGTTTGATTTCAGGGGTGCAACAGGGTGTCCTTTGGACACCCCTGCACCCTTGAAATCGCAATCTCAATTTGCGATTCGCTAATTGCGAATCGCAAATTGAGATTGTCTTCCCATTCATTCCTATGGGCCTCTAGGCCCATAGGAATGAATGGGAAGGGATTCCTTAATTGCGATTCGCAAAATGCTAATCGCAAATAAGGAATTCTAAGGAATCGCTATTTATTTAGCGATTTCTTGATGCATAGGCATTTGCGATTCCTTATTTGCGATTCCTTAAAAATCGCAATTAAGGAATCGCAAATGCCGAGATTGATGCATGTACCTGTCAGTCAATAAATATGCGGTTCCAATGCTGTGATGCTGTGGCCATGTTTAATCAGAAAAAAAGACTGCAAAGCATCTTTCTAAGAAAGGAAGGATATCAAACTCAAGAGTCATTTAACTTCCAAACAGGAATATCAGAGCCTTCTGTCGGTGAATTAGATTCAGAATGTCGTTCTAAATCTGAACACACCTTGTTCCCAAATGAAGATTAATGCAGTCCTCAAACTCTTGAAAAGGAGGTAGTAGGCAGTGTAGATGTCTTCCAAACTAAATCCTAGTCCAATAACGATTATTCCCATGGTGTGGTAAACTCAAACCATGGCCCACATCGTAGCTATATTCCACCAGGGGTGTCTTAATCCTAACAAATAAACAGATGTCCTTTAACTGTCATGAACGCTGCACTGAGCGCGACTATTTGTTCTCTTTCAAAGGTGAACAGTAATCTGTCCTTGAAATCCTCCATCAAACGTAGTAAATATTTTTTACTAACTCGCAAATCTGAATTGAAAAAAATGCAAACAATAAACATGCTTAATAGACGCCATTGCATGAACAAATATAAATATTGACCACGAATGAATTAAAGGAGGCATGTGTCAGTCCCATCCTGTTTTTCAATTACAGCATTTCTTGAAATGTACTGTAATACGAAAAAGCACCGGATACCCAAACCCAAAACACGCAGTTCGGGGCATGTGTTTATCTTTTGCTGCTTGCCCGGCACCCGTGGAGATGTCTATTTTTCTACATTTGTTTGCCCAATCTGCCTGCGTAAAATACACGATAACACCACAGTTTGTTTATCTGGTCTCTCATCATCTAATAGGTGCACTCGGATAAGCTGACCTCGTGCCGGCTCGTGATTTACTGCTACTTGAGCCGCGCTCTGTCCTTCTTAAATTATCTGCACATCAATAACGCAAAGCGAAATAATGTTTCTGCCGCCAGTCAGTAGATCTTCTTCTAGCTCATTATTATTATTTGCTATTTTATGTACATATGTACACTCATGTTTTATTGTTGTATTACGGTTGATGATGCCACCATGAATCATGTGGAAACGCGCCAAGCAGCCTGAGGAAGGAGAGGGACTATTTTGCAAAAAAGGACGGTTGGTAAGACAGGCCCAGGGGTGGGTGTTAGAGGTAGAAATACTGGCAGCCTGATGCCTGGTTTAGAGAGTCTTCTAACAACTCGTGTTTCTAAATGAATAACTAATAGAACAACTGGATCTAAAATGCATATTACCAACAACTAGCGATAATTATCGCTATGTTGTCTAAGCGGCAATATTTTTATCGCCGAGCTGCGGCGATTTTTATCACTTAGGAACCTTGCTATTATCAAGGTTTATCTCCTAAGCGATAAAAATCGGCCGAAATGCATGAATATCGCTGAAAAGTCAGCAATATTCATGCATTACCGAGCTAATACTCTTAGCCATGTTATCCACCTCCCATTGGATAACATGGCTAAGAACTGCTCAGGGCAGGTGTTAGCTTTTGGAGATATTCGCGCGCGAATATCTCCAAAAGTTGGTAATAGGATTATCAAGGTTTATCTCCTAAGCGATAAAAATCGGCCGAAATGCATGAATATCGCTGAAAAGTCAGCAATATTCATGCATTACCGAGCTAATACTCTTAGCCATGTTATCCACCTCCCATTGGATAACATGGCTAAGAACTGCTCAGGGCAGGTGTTAGCTTTTGGAGATATTCGCGCGCGAATATCTCCAAAAGTTGGTAATAGGAGATAGCGATGTTAGCAACTGTTTCCAGTCGCTAACATCTTGGCACGCCCACTTTGCATGTCATTAGAGATAAATATCACTGACATGCAAAGCAGGGCCCAAAATGGTCGCTATCTCCTACTAGCTGTCGCTAACTGGTGTTAGCGACAGCTAGGTAATAGGGAGATAATTTTATCCCCGCTTTCTTGGCTTTTAAAGCCAAAAAAGCGGAGATAAACCCCCTTGATAATATGCCCCGTCCTTTATCTGGCACATATTACACAGATATACGAGTAGAATGTATACATTGACATTTGTTTTTAATTCAAGCTCTTGAAAATGGAGGCTACAGTATATTTCACATTCTTATTTTATTATTGTTGCAATGGTTCGACGTGTAAAGTAAATACCTTAATATTGGGTGTTCTCATATAGAGAATGCACTTTATTCACTAAACCACAGGACTATTGCACCTTGGCGAGGAACAGCGATGCTTAGGCAAGAAACATTTTTAAATGTTAAAAAGCTTCAGCAGCAACATAGGTGAATGGCCACACCATTTTAAGGCGAGAAAAAATAAATCACACAGTACGTCACCCACGCTTCTCACAAGTGTTGAAACAAACAGATGGATGTAAGACCCATTAGTCTCAGTCTGGGATTCAAGTTGGCACGAAATACATGTGCACAAATAACACAACAAGAGGCAACACTTTTTGGAGAAAGGCAGTCAATCACGAGAACAATGGGGCATTTTATCAAGGGATTTATCTCCGCTTTTTTGGCTTTAAAAGCCAAGAAAGCGGAGATAAAATTATCTCCCTATTAGCAACAGGGTGCTAACCCGCAAATTCGCATGTTAGCACCCTTTTTCTCTAAGCTTCCTCTTGCATCTCTAATGAGATGCAAAGGGGGCGTTTCAGAGAAAAATAATAGGAGAAATGTTGTTAAGCGACATTTCTCCTATTATCAAGGATTTTGCTAACCCTGTTAGTGATAAAAAAAAGCAGCGCTAACCGCGGTTAGCACTGCTTTTTTTACACCTGGTATTTTCCTGACTTAGCCATGATATCCTATGGAAGGTGGATATCATGGCTAAGTTTGTGAGCCCCTATTATCAAGCTAACGCCAAACTTCGAGAGATTATCGGTGGTTTTCCAGAGATAATCTCTCAATTGGCAGTTAGCCCGAGGATTTTTATCACTACTGAGATAAACCTTGCTAATAGCAAGTTATCTCTGCGATAATTTCCGGCGATGCTTAGCGTTAAAAAATTAGTTGCTAAGCATCGTGAGCGGTAAATATCGCTAAACGTTGGTAATATGCCCCAATGTTCTTTTTTCATGATAAATAAAGTCGGCACAATATTATTGGGCACAGTTGGTCTCCTGCTCTCTTCCAAGTCATAAAAATCGTCCCTCAACATACATGGACCAGATTCTGAGGAGCCGACTTCCCCCTTCCATTAGATTGTCTCTTTAATATTAACTTATTTTCTGCCTCGTGTGTACTCCTCCTCCCAAAGCGCACTGAGGCTAACCCAACACAATTGAAAACGAAATATTTATAAACGAACTAAAATGTCCATGTCCCAGCACTCCTTAAATGTGCTTAGAGTAGGGGTATATTGTTACTAAGATACATTTTTTGTTGCTATATATATTAGCGTTGCTTTGCCAAATTCATGCATCATTTATACCACAATTATACACTGAAACTTGCCATGCCACTCTTAAAAACACATTTCCAAAATATCTTAAATAGAGCAAATAACATTTGAAACTTAAACTCCAAAATATTGGAAATTATACGCCTCCTTCCATATGAAAACTAGTCATTTTATTTTATTCACACATTAGGCTTCTAGCTACCCGAAGCACTGTATTTACCCCACCTAAACATGTTATGTATGTGGAGGCAATTAGATGCATCTTATTAATGTTGGTGGATGGAGGGACGGAAGAAGAAAGAAAGCACGGAAGGTTGAGTAAGTGGCAGAAAAAAATGGAAGCATTGATAAAAAAAAATGGCATATAAAATGATGTATGGATGGATGGATGATTTTGTAAGTGAGTGGAAGGATGTTTTATTTTTGCTCATGCTACGAGTGGGTGTATGGAAATCTGAAGGGAAAGTCAGTGATCAGGTTATTGATGAGTCTAGAAGGGTATTTATAATAAAATAGGAGTCTATGAGTTACAGAGCAAACTGACATGATGATCTCCCAGACACTGAAGATAAACTCCCTGAGGAGGGACACGATACTCATACATAGGCTGCTACAGAGTTTCTAGTATAGGTCACATGACTACATTCTCATTGAGATACAGGCACGTGGATGGGTGAGATCATGAGAAAAGCCGCAGATGGCCTTCAAAAGTAACAATATTAGGACGAGCAAGTTTAATCAGAAAATCTCGTCTCGCGAGTTAAGGCACTTTAAAAGTAGCGAACGGAACTGATGATTCTGGTTATCAGTAATACAATGTAATCTAACTGATCACAAGACGCAGGATGGAGCTCACCATACAGCACATAAAACATGTTGGAACAGCACACCTCGGAACTTGCATTCTTCTATACCCCTGGGCCTTTCAGTACTTCCATATTTTTGACACTATGTCATCTTGATATTGTGCGTGTTAAATTGAATAGGTGCCTAGAAGTAGTAAATTCACAGGGAGTCTATATTTTATTTTTTATAATTCATTAGAAGGTATTTATCTTTAATCCACATGTTAATTCGTTTAAAGCATCTAATAAATACAACCACACACCTAGGAATTGGTTGCAATCAACATCAAATCAGTTATTTTCTTGATTTGTAATTTGTCAGTACTTTATTGCTTCATTCACACATATAAATTCACCAAAATCATTTGTTGTTTCACATTAACTGTTTACATTCATGAACCTCTCAAACTGTTTTAATGTAAGTCGAATTTCATTACCTTTATGGGTGCAATCATTCTTTTGTTTTTAGACAATTCCAGACATTCACTTATCAATTCACTGGTTTGATCTTGTACCTTTTCAACATAGTGACTATGTTACAATGATACCCGCAAAATCATTTACAGCAATTCCTCATGGGTTGTCGGTTTGTCAGAAGTCTCTACTCTCCTGATTTCAACATGGATGATACTAGTGTTCCCTAGTTAAACCCTCTCTCTCAAAATATACCCTAAGCAAATGTAATCAGCAACTTCAGAGCTAATGAAACCTGAATATGGATTTATACTTGGGCTTCAATGTTTAACCCATCCCTAAGAAAGATGCAACTGCAAGCTATTTATATCCTTCTCGACTTGACTCAAGGATACACACCCTTTTCTCCATTCTTTTTGATATGGGACCATGTACCTCAAGTACTGTTGCTGAGTCTGAAGTCACTGCCATTCTGTGTAATTGAACTGTACTCTAGACCTTATTTCCAGTGACACTCCTTCATGATTTATTTCAAAGTCATCAGCACTTTACTATAAAAGTTTCCTTCATGTAACTGAACCACTGTATAGTTACCTTCAATGCAATTAAGCAGCATTGCCCATGCCTCTAAAGAGTGATGGGTGATGTAGGTGCTAGTACTATATATAATTATGGATAGGTAACAGAACATTAAATTCATGTTTTTCACCAAGAGGTTCTGATGACATCAAATAGACGAGAGCAAAGATCAAATTGACTATGATGTCACTCAGAACCACAAATGAAAACATCCCTATAATTTACTTTTTAACTACCTATAAAGTTGTTTTGTGCATGGCCCCCAAAATTATCTCTCCCCGTGTTGCACTGGGTTCTGCCCCAGAGGTATGCCCAGATTTTTTGCTTTTCTGATCACCCATTTTTTAGAATTTTTACTGTGGGTGAGCCTAACTACTGGTGTCTCAGCCACGGTATTCACATGGTAAACAGACTTCACGTGTTTACCACCAGTGTCCGCCTACTAAGATAAGGCCGCTGCGTCGCAGCAAGGGTAAGGGGCACTTGGCTGGTAACATGTGTGCGGCCTGCACATGGGAGACTACTGTTGTGCGCACAGATAGCATGGCCGTAATAGGGACTCTGTAGGGTTAGGTATCCACCTGGGATAGGCTTCATGAGGGTAGTGTACACTATTAGGGAAAGTCCGTGGGCTTTACAGTTTTAACCATGGTGACACTCCATTATACACATAGGAAGAGGAAGGGAAGCGTCTTAGAAGGTTGTTTCCCTTCGCCTTGGCCTACTGAGAACAATACTGTCTTGAATTTATGTGTAACCTGTGTGAGAAAACCACATTTGTAACTTCCAAAATGATAATTGTACATCTCATGGGTCATTCAAAGTTTCCACATTTTGCAGGTTCAGCTCAGGATGAGATCCAAGGCCTTTGGTCACCCTGCCGTGTCCAGTTAATTACATGTCTCTCCAACAACAGGGACAAAGGGCATCCAACAAAAAAGAATGAAAATTAGCAGTACTTCTTCCAGCTCCTGTGGAGAAAAGTGGTGGTATCACCCAGCTGTCACACTGTCATTGAGGACTCCCTCTCCCTTGACAACACACTCAAAATACCCTGGTTAAAGTATATTAAGGATACCTTCACTGCCCTAGGAAGACCAGATATGTTTACCAGACATGATATCACAAAGCCTCAGGATAAGAACGCCATCAAAGAGTTGTTTTTTAAACATGCAGCAGCTCACCATGAGGCACATAAACTCAGAAAACCCTTGGTAGGCGCTCATATCTTGGTAAAGTCGGTGCAAGGTATGGAGTCCTATTTATCTGTTTTATCAATTATGCATGACAGATTTTTAATCACCCATTTTAGACTGAATTAAATTCACCATCTATTGGCTCATCCTCCAGGCTTTGTTCCACACACAGTTGATAGAGGTGCCTGTGGCTGCGACTCTAGGTCTCCACAAGATACCCTCTGTTGGAAATGACCCTCTTTGCAGGGTTATCCCCAAACTTTTAGCTTCTTCCTCCCTTATTTTTCCTGACCCGTAGTTGTTGGCAATAGGGCTCTGGGCACTTTACCACTGCTGATCAGTGCTAAAGTGCATATGCTCTCTGTTTAAATTGATGTATGAATTAATGATTCCATGATTGGCATGTTTGGTTTACATATCAGACCCTAGTACAGTGCACTGAATGTGCTCAGGGATTGTAATCCAAATGCTGCTGGTGTGCTTGCAGCACTGTTTGTGCCACCCACAGAAGCAGCCTTGTAAAATGTGTCTAAGGCCTGCCATTGCAGAGCTTGTGTGTAGTCTGGTACTGCTATGTTGAATTGGTAAGTGCACCCACTTACCAGTCCCTAAACCTTCCCTTTTCTTCATATCAGACACCCCGATGGTAGGCCCAAGGAACCCCTTGGGCAGGGTGCAGTGTATGTGAAAGGTGGAGCATGTACTAGTGCAGGTGACATGCTCGGGTAGTGAATTACAGCCATTTTCGTTTTTCACTATTGTAAGGCTATCTTACCCCATAGGCTATCATGGGGAATGCTGGCTACAGTGCTACCAGCATATCTTCCCATAAGAGCAAGATAGGACATAAGAGTCTGGTATCCCTGAACTCAGAATGTAATAACACATCTTGTAGGAAAGGTTGTTTTTAAATCCTGTGTTTGAGAACATAACTTTCAGAACTTTGCTGTTTTCTTGTCTAACCTTTCTGTGTGCCTTGGCCTGTTTGCGAATTGACTGTCTGGCTTGTGAGTGACAGGGGCTGGCTGGCTCCCAGAGGCTGAGTGGGCCATCCCTGGGCTGAATAGCTCCATCTGCATCTAGATTGGTGGAAGGGGGTAGCACCTGGGCCTGAATAGGGCTGTGCCTGCCTTCCACAATGCTAGCTCCACCTCCTGCTGGGCGACTGACGACCCTGCCCCTCTCCCTGAAAGAAAAGGAGAAGGTAGGAAAACATAGTGTTCTAAGGAACACCCAGAACTGGTTCAGACCAGGCTCAGAGCCCTCCTGCACAAAGGGAACAAAGACTTTTAGGGGAATAAGTACAGGACCCCTGACTACAGAAAATTAGATCATCCTGGAATCAAGAAGGAACCTCTGCCAAGGAGAACACTGAAACTGAAGAAGGGAGACTGTCCTGCTGTTGCTCTGCTGGTCTGACCTGCTGTTACTTTGCTCCCAAGTAGTGGGGAAGGACTTTGCTTTGTGTTGTGTCCCCTTGCTTGAAGGAATCTCCAAGGCCTGAGAAGAGCTCGCTCCCTGTTAAGAAGTCCCAGGAGCAAAAGAACTTCATCCCCAGCTTCCCCGAACTCTGCTGAAAGAGTTCTGTCCTTCCTAGAGTGCTTGGACCAGTTGTGGTGCCTCTGGAAGTTGTACCTGTGTTGGAAAGCTGGAAACCAAGATTTTAAAGACTTTCTGCAAGTTTCATCGCATCGCTCGCTTGCGGAGCGCATCCCTGTCAGTGCGAGGAAATTCCTGCCGCAACGAAGGCCGAGATCACCGCCGCGCCTGTTGCCACTGCCAGAGTGATCACATCCTTCATTTGCGGGACGCACCAGTCCGGTGCGGGAAGATTACCATTGCTGCGAATATCATCGCAGAGCCTGTCGTCACTGGGTAAGATCGTCGCACTGCTTGCTTGCGGACCGCATCACGTCGCTGCGAACTTCGTCGCAGAGCCATCGCATCGAGGGGCCGTGAGAATAGAAGATCGTCGCTGAGCCGTGCATCGTCGCTGCACCAGAGAACGTCGCTGCCCCAAAGATCGTCGCATCGCCGCTTTTGGGAGCCGCTTCCACGAAACCTGTGCACCGGAATCTACGCAAGGTACCGCATCCCTCCCCATACAGACCGGAGTTACCGCAACACGTCCGCTACATCCAGCGGGGTTGTCGCATTGCCTCCTGAGGGTCTAAGGAGTGACGCATTGCTTGCTTTTCAACGCTACAGCTTTCACTTGGAACTTTCGTCGCATCTAAAGGTACTGTTAGCTAAAACGTGACGCAACTGTGGATTATGTTAACGCAACCTTAAGAACTCTTTTGAAACCATATTCTTGAACTGTGTATGTTGGATTTTTGTCGTTTTGGTCTTGTGTAGTTTAGATTAAATACCTTAATTTTTCTAAATTGTTGTGGAGCCAGTTTGTGGTGTTTTCACTGTGTTACTGTAGTGTTGGTACAAATACTTAGCACATTGCCTTTGATAAACCTGACTGCTCGTGCCAAGCTACCAAGGGGGTGAGCAGGGGGTATCTAAAGGGTGTATCCTTCTTACCCTGACTAGAAGCAAGGGTCCCTATTAGGACAGTGGTACTTACCTCTGCCAACTAGAGACCCCCGTTGTAACATTTTTGGTCAGCGGTGGGATCTTGAACTTGTATTTGTACTAGACCCATAGTGACTGGTGTACATCACTAGTGAGTGCAGACCATTATACTACGGTTGAGTTTTTTTTGTTTTGGATCTATTTTTGATCGTAACCCTGAAAGAATCCAAGCATCATGTCTCTGAATGGTAAACCAGCAAGTTAGGTTGCAGAACTGCAGTTTGATGTTGAAATGTTAAGTGATTACAAAGTAGGTCAACTCAAGCAGTTCTGCAGGAGCTTTGGATGCCCCATGAAGCGCCGCACCAAGAAGGAGGAGCTACAGAAGGGCTTAAGGTCCTGGTGAGAGACCAAAGAGGCTGGGGAGACAGTTGGTGCCAAAGTGGAGGAGGATACAGAAAGGGATGGTTTCAGGTCACAGGATCTGCCTGTGTCCAGAGCAGCCTCCAGGGCTGGCAGCAACCATTCAGCTGAAAGGTTTTCCCCAGAGGAGTTGGAGGAAAACCAAAGGTCGAGCGATTATAAGTTAGAAATGTTGAGGCTTGAATTGAAACTGAAGCAAATGGAGAAAGAGAGAGAAAGGGCGACGGAGGCGAGCAAAAATGCCCGTGCCCTGGAGGAATTGAAATTGACCTTGGCCCATGAATTGAGAATGAGGGAGCTTGAGTTGGAGCTCGAGAGTCTTGAGGCCATGAGTGTCTCAGCTGACGAAGAAACATGGGTAGCTCAAGAGATGAACTTTGCTGAGTTGGAGGTGGAGTCCAGCTCAGATGGTGGCAGCAAGATTATAGTTTCCAGTGCTAAGAGAAAGGTACAAACACCCAGAGATGTGGCGCCTGACTTTAGGGAGGGGGTCGACATACACCAGGGGGTTCAGTTTTATGAGAAAGCTCCAGTGGTGTGAAGTGTCCCTGAAGTAGATTGGGGGACTGACACAGGGGATCATATTCCTAGTGGTGGGAGGGACACTCTACTGACTCTAGATGAGAGATGCAGGGAGAGGTGTTCCCCCATGTTAGAAACCTTGGTGTTTGAGTGTGAAGACCAGCCAGAAGAGTGTGAGTTGTGTGACAGAGACAGTAGTACACTGTCTTTCCAATCTCAGAAGAGTGGTGTGGGGTACTTGTGTGAGGCACTGGAGGGTGAGGCAAAGGGTAGCTTGGTTCCTAACGTGGGGGGGGGGGGGCTATGTGATTCATTTGTTAGAGAGCATATTTTAAGTCCCTGTTTTCGAGAGCTATGCCAACACCCTGTGGAGTGTGAGTCCTCTGATTCCAGGGGGCTTGCGTTGGAGGCAAATCTCTTGGTGGAGTCCAGAGAGTCTGAAGAGGCACTGGGGAGTGATCCCAAAAGGAGTGGCGCAGATATCTTCCAGACATGTGAGGTGGAAGAGGTTCAGTGTAGCACAGTTTGGTCCCAGTGCAGTGGGAGGGGTGTAGGGGCTCACATCCTGTCACAGTGGAGAAGGAGTGAGTGTTGGACTGCGTGTCCCAAGGTGCCTGAAACCCAGTCCGAGGACCTGGAGGGTTCCTTAAGGAAACACACACTAGCGGGTGCTAGTAGGCCATTTGAGGAGGATCTCCTAGTTTCTGGTGAACAGGGAGTGCCTGTAACCAGGCCTCCATCAGTTCTGGTGTCTGGCAGTACCACTCTAGTTGGGAGGGTGCAGAAGTCCAGACTGAGGGGTGAGAGGGGGAAGAAGTCCCCAGTCTATTGTAAAAAAAAAAACTTGTTTTCATGTTGGATTTTCCAAATTATATAATGTATGTTTTAGTGTAGTTGACATTTAAATCCAGGGACAACATATAAGTCAGAAAAGAATCCAATATTATTTGTAAGCCATTTGCTGTATGGGACATGATAACCATGTCATCCGCATACAGCATAATATGTATATGGTGATTCCCCTTCCTTGGCTGCCCTCCCTGCCTGTTTCCATCATATGTTTACTGGCTCTGTTAATATACAGCAGAAACAGGAAGGACGCAAGAGCACCCCTTAGTGAATTAATCTGTGCAGCCTTTTCTCCCTGTGGTGCCACTTTTTAGGATCTGACAGGTGGAGGTTCACCCCCAGTTTTTCCATAATGTGCAATAACTTTACCCTATTTACCATGTCGAATTTGCTTGTTAAAGCTTTAAATGCCACGTGGAGGGTACCCTTCTTGGAAAATGCATATTATCCTGCTATAAGGTATAGAATCAGTGATTGCTCGACTGTGCCAATGCTCAACCTAAAGCCAAACCTAGCCTCTGATAGGATGTTATTTTCAATTGCCCAGAATTCAAGTTGAGACAATTTAACTCTCCCCCAGAATCATAGTGCTAGATTCTAATAGGGAGATTGGCCTATAGCAGACAGGTGAGGTTCTATCCCCTTTTTAAAAAATAGGGATGATGATAGCTGTCCTCCAGGAAGCTTGGAGGGAACTCGCCATGGCACTCCTTAACACATTCATAAGAAGTGGTGCCCACAGGTGTATGTTTGATTTATATAATTCCACAGGCACCCCATCCAGCAATGGGGTTTCCCTGAGATGGCTTGACTTATGTCCAATTAACCTCACCATATTTCATCTTCTAAGACATAAATGTTGATTAGGTTCTAAAAATAAGAGAATTGTAAATCTGATGTATTCATCTTTCCGACCGATAACACCACTGGGTTTGGTCTCCCAACAGTAAGGCCAAGCCTTAATTTATTCATCTTTCCAGCTTCGACATTTGTCATGTATTAGCACTGTGGAGCAGTCTATTTTCCAAGGCAACTGAGACTGTCTTTGGCTTTATCAGCTGGTCGTACAGTTGTACCCCCTCTATTGTGTCTCACATCCACTCCATAGACCTGTCTGATCCAGGGGAATCAGCCATGACTCAAGATAAGGGGGTACATGACACTTTGAGCTCAGCAGAGAATGTATGAAGGGGTATCCTAGAGATAGTTTATGCCCTAGAGAGAATTCTCTCATAAATTCTGTCTTTGTTGGAGAAAACCACAGTGAATTCTGATCATGTACTGGATGTCCTGTATCCAATTTTAATGGGGATTTAAAAGCTCAATTCACTTAAGCAAGTCACAAATAAAGCAGTAAAGGGCCTTGAAGTTGAATCCCGTTCATGCCAGACATGCAAGGGAGTGTCTAAATTGGGAATTAAGGCAGAGGTGCAGGAAGACAAGGGTGTCTCCATGGATCACTGACATAATATCGAATACACAAACATAGAATTACCAAAATATCGTAGAAAAAATATAGAATGCAAAAATATCGAATTCCTATCTACAAACAGGTAAGTACAAAAATATTGAATCAAAAATATTGTTTTAGATAATATAGTTAGTCAAAATATCGATTTTTTTAAATGTCTTAAAATTAATTTAAAATTAATGAAATAATAAATATAACTAACTAAAAATACTTAAATAACTTTAAAATTATTAAATAATTACTTTAAGTTAAAAAAACATACACTTTTATTTTTTAATACATATATATATATTTTAACATAAAAATTAGTTACTTAATTACAATTAAATTACTTTCCACCCTATTCCCCTATAAACCCACAACCCCCTACAGAAAATAAATTAATAACATTAACATACTTATCAAATAATCAATTAGTAAAAATTAATTACCATTTAAAAATAATTAACAATTAATTCAAAATGAATACCGATAAATTAAAAAATAATAATAATTATAATTAATTTACTTCCCACCCTATTCCCCTATAAACCCACAAACCGCTACAGAATTAAATTATGCAAAAATTAAATAACATAAAATTCATTACTTAAAATAAATTACAAAAATAATATACACTTTTTACTTATATACTAACATAAAAACACTTAAAAAAATTCGATATTATTAAAAATTCAATATATTTTAATACCTATATTATATACTTCGATATTTTGACTTTCTATATTTAAAAAAATCGATATTAAATTACTTACCTTCAATTCGATATTTTTCACCACTTTATTCTGTCCATTCAATATTTTGTCCATTCTATATTTTGACTTTGATATTTTGGTAATTCTATATTTTGAATTCGATATTTTGTCTTGTTACCGTCTCAATAGCTTCCATGTTCAAAGGTAGTACCATGGTAAGCTCAGCCCCCTAATAAACAATGTGCAGGGGGTATTCAGTCCATTGGTCCTTGGGAGCAACTTAAATGTAACACCAACTATGATCCTATTGCAGGTATACCCTGTTTTTAAAAAAGGGAATACAAATACATGTTGCATCATCCAGGGATACACTCTAAATTCCTCAGTTGGATGGAATTTCGACTTTGTTCCTGACTTTTCTGTGGGGAGCGATTATGGAGCTCCCTCATGTAATGAAAAAGAGGATTATATCAAAGGGGCAAGGTATTCAGGTGCGACGGGCCCTGATGATGTACCAATAGCCATAATCAAACAGGACAGCAAAGCTTGGGCAGAATTCTTGGGTCCATTATTCTCTTATTGTTACACTCGTGGGGTCATTCTGCCATCCTGGAAGAGCAGTATAGATCCTGTTATATAAAAAGGGTCCTAAAGATTCACACACAAGCTTTAGACAGTACGCACTTTTGTATGCGACTGGTAAACTGTGTGTCAAGAGTATTCTTATCCATCTTCACAATTGGGCTTATGGAAATGGTTTTATCCCTGTAGAGCAAACAGGGTTTTGAAAAAACAGTGGTACCCTTGATAACATCACCGCCCTACAAACTCTAATTGAAAAATATCCAATGAGCCGGGGATTGGCATTATACACGGCCTTTATAGATTACTTAACAACCTTCGACCGGGTTTATAGGGGGACCTCAAGGTGGAAACTAGTCACTATGGGGATACCTGTGAATTTGCTTAGACTGATTATTGCACTGTGCTGCTCCACTTGGACGCAGGTCCTTTTGGGGGAACACAGGGTCTGCCTAGCCAATTTGAGACCCATAATGGGTTGAATCAAGGGTGTATTCTGGCCCCTTTTCTATTCTCTCTTCATGTCAATGATCTGCCAAGCAGAATTGGGCTCAGCAAAGGGGATTCCCCAAGATTTGGAACTTTAAAGCTGAGCTGCCTTCTATATGCGGATGATGCCATCTTACTTGATCTAACCCCAATTGGACTCCAAAGATGACTTTCCGAGTTAGCAAGGTACTCAAAAGACTACTACTTAAAAATAAATATCTTAAAAAGTAAAGTAATGGTTTCGAATATCAGGGATGCAGAGTCAGAAAGAACATGCACTGGTTCTTGGGGAACGAGAAACTTGACGTAGTAAAGTTGTATCCACATTTAGGAAGAATTTTCAGAAGCAGGTATTTGAGTAGCAATCATACGGATCAATGCAGATGCAAGGCAATTTCACAGGCTTCAGCAATCAGTTGTTTCTATAAACACTGCAGGAAAAGACACTTTGCACATATTTTATCAGTCTATAAAATAAGATACCTCCAGCTTTGAGCTATGCCTGTGAAACAGTAGATGCACAGGAGTGGCATAAATTTGAGAAAGTAGAGGGTAGTATTTTGCGCCAAATGTGTAATCTGAATCGCGCCGCTCCCATACCAGTGATTTGGCTTGAATTCGGCTTACTCTCCACCTACGTGCTCTCTATGGCTGTGTGCTTAAGATGGAGCAACCCACTATGGAATAGCTCTGAGAACTCCCCACGGGTAGCATTGTGCAAGGAAAGATTTGATACCTTGAAGGGAAAAAGTGTTCTTTTCAGGAATTATCAAAAAGCCAAAAATCTGTTTGGCTTTGAGATGGTCAGCATGGAGGCTCTTCCTAAACAAGTTTTGAAAACTAGAATTAAAAAAAGCTATCTACCATGTATCTTGTAAAAGAGAAATTTCACTGTGTTCAGAAAACTGTAATAATGACTGCATAGCAGGGAGTAGTATCTATAAAAAGCCACAACCGTATGTTTTATGGAACATCCAACACGGAGTAGGTAGAACTATTTTTCTGCTCAGGCAGAACTTACTCCCCTTAAGAATTTTAATAGGAGCTTGGGAGGGCTTTCCTAGACATGAAAGACTCTGCCATGTATGTGGTATCTGTGTACAAGACATAAATCATGTTCTATTCACTTGCCTTGTATTACAACCCTTACGCCGTGGATATTTAAGACCTTCTTTTCTAAAGTATAATATTGTCACAGAAGAGGAAGCCCGTATTTGGCTGCTGGCCCCAACTTCTGAATTAGCCTGTTAAAAAATGTTTTGATTCTTTAAATAATATGTAAATGTATTTTAGAACGGTATTGGTTTACTGAGAACTTAAAAATAGAATAGTATTGGTGCCATTGTGTTGTGTTTATATTTTAATTTTCTCAATTGATGCTACGAATATCTTCAGGCATAATTGCACATCAACAGCCACATGCATCAAGTGATTTTGGAGTCGCAAACGGTGCGAATCGCAAAATTTGGCCGTTTGCGATTCCAAAATCACTTTTTTGGATGCATTAAACATTTTTTTAGAAATCGCATTTGCGATTTATAAAAATGCGATTGCATTTAAGGAATCGCATTTTTGCGATTCCTTAAATGCAATGCATGAATGTTTTAAAAAATGCGAATTCGCAAATAGGAGGAGCAAATTAACACGAGGTTGAACCTTGTGTTAATTTGCGAAATCTTTCAAAAATGCTCAAAAATGCATTTTTGAAAGTGTCATGTTACACATTTCAAGGGTGCAGGGGGGGTCCTTTGAACCCCCCTCAGCACCCTTGAAATGCATTAACAAATTGCGATTCGCAAAATGAAAATCGCAAAATGTTAATGCCTTCCAATCGATTCCTATGGGCCTTTTGGCCCATAGGAATCAATGGGAAGGTTTTCCTTAATTGCAATTCGCAAAATGTGAATCGCAATTAAGGAAAATTAAGAAATCGCAAAAATATTTGAGAATTATTCATGCATTGCCGTTTGCGATTTCTAAATTGCGATTCCTTAATTTTCGTAATTTAGGAATCGCAAACGGGTGCAATGATGCATGTGGCCGCAAGTTTCTTATAATTCCACTATTTGAGCACTTGCACTTTTCTGCTACTCACTATGCTGTTTGCTATTGTGTACTGTACCTTGAATCTTAAAACCCTGTTGTTTAATATGAGTTATTAATCCCCAAGCATTTATTGTAGTATTGCATATATATATATATATATATGCAATATATATATATATATTTGTAATTAGTCTAACTGAAGTTTTCTAAGGATTCAATGGTTTGAAACTGATTTGTTATGTCCCTGCACACTTGGTACTTGAAAGGTCTTTGAAACGGATTTTGTATATATGTTCCTCCCTTGTTTTATATGTAATGATGAATTTTATATTGTAAAAATTGAATATTTTCTTTTATGGGTGGGTTGTGATGATCGTAGATGTATATTTTTTATGTGGAACTCTTCGGAGTCCCAAATCGTGATAAAATGAATTGAATTGGGAACCACCTCTCAGTTACCATATGTTTAACATGTGTCAAGGATCCTTGTGCCCATGCAAATGCTGCAATAATTTAGAGCATTGACACCTGCAAAATTATTTACTCATTTGCTTGAGGACAGTCTTCCATTTAAGCTACTGAATGGATACTAGTAATTGACTAGGCACTCCATTTATTTGTGTGTAGTATTACAAACGTGGCTGCACTGACAGCTGAGGCCCCTTAATTAATTCAAAATTCCACAAAGAAAACAGAGAAGGGTGCAAATACCCATTGTGCAGCCAAGAAAATGTTGATAGGGCTGCTTCAAGAGTCTAAAATGTTGGGATTAACATATTTACGGCATGATTTAGAGTTTGGTGGATGGGTTTTTCCAGCACACACATGACTAATATCCTGTCTACCATAGTATAAGTACCAATAGTGCATTTGCAATAAGACAGACAGGATAACCAGTCCACAAAACTCTAAATCTGGCCCTTAGATGTTTATCATATGAACGAGAGAAATATGAAAATACATGTTCCCATAACTTTCACAAGAGCTATTTTTTCAGAATTCCTATTTCTAGGTAAGTGTGTTTGGTAATATTACTTAATTCTTAGCACAGGCAATAGTGACACCTGATATCTGCAGTAATTGGGAAGAGCAGTGTGTGCTATAAATGATACATGACAAAAGAGATTTCTGTTACTATTACTGTCAGATATGCACCCAAAACAGGGTGTGACACCCAGCAGGTGTGATGTGATCAAAGACTCTTATACTTAAGCCAACTGTAAAGTCTAATTGCACGAATTTTCCACCTGAATATATCCAGATCACCTTTCAGTTCCCCTTTTGCATTTACTCATAATTTAATAATTTTAGACGCCCTCCAGCATTCTGGGTTTTTTAAACCTTGCGAGCACGCTCAAGTGCACCCTCTATAGCAACACACCCAAAGCACAGCAGAGTACTATTGGTTCTGACATTAATCCATAAACATCAGGGACAGCATTTTTAGGGATGTGGTTTCGACACACTTGTCTGTTGAAGTGGGATAAGAAAACTTGGTGATATTCTTTTGGAGATGTATGCAGTCTAACTTTAAAATAGGCTCTCCGAATTTGCACTTTTTGCGCTTTGCATTTGCTTTATAATGTTCTGTGTTTGAGTCCGTGTTTGTGTGTTTATACACAGTGAGAGAGAAACTTTCACTTAAATATTTCTTAAATACATAAAAGCCAAGGGTGCGTGAAAGTCAGCAGCAGGATTTTTATAGCTACTTTTCACTTTCAGAAAGACCCGTAGAAAACCTTTCACTATTTTTTCATTTTTTGCTTTTATTGGTAGAATATTTTTATCATGCTTTTTATTCCTTGGGGATGTGTTTGGTTATGATAGGGTTCCGATTAGCATTTCAACATTCATTTTCACCTGTGAACTTTTTCACTGTTTTTGCGATTTAATTATTTTTCAGGCAGCATTTTTTAACCATTAATTTTGCTTGATTTATGGATTTCTAATAATTTTGAAAGGAGCTTTAGTGTTTAGTGTTAGCCATTTAGTGTTTATTGGTTGATGTTAATTGGCTGTACTCTCCTTTATCATATAGCATTTGAATTCCTTACCAATTTTATCTAATTTGTGATTTATTCTTCTTATAGTTCTTCTTTTATAATTATAATGGTTGTGAGCATTACATTTCTTTATTCCTTGCTGCGTTGCTGGAGAGATTGACTTGCTATGCGCAACACCTACCTGCATGGTTTGACCTTCTGCCATACTGAGATGGACCAATTTCTCACTGCTCTACAAACTTTCAGCTCTGCTTTCTGAGGGCTGTATAGGAAAGCGCAACTCCTTCGATAGTCACAGCACACAACACTATTCTCTAAGTATCTTCATGTTTGCTCTGAGATTTATTCACCCTACCTTTCCTCTTCAATTTGACGAACACAGTATATGCTATAATCAATCAATTCCTGAAATTGTTCATAGTACCTCCTGAATATGTAAGTCCAATAATCATGTTTACTTTATTTTTTGTTATCATTTCATAAATATGACCTCAAAGAACTTTACATTTATATCTCCAAACGTTATATTTGTTCATGTATTTACCAAAGTACCGATTTTTAATATATATAGGTTGCACCGTTATGTCACATTAGTTGCTCAAGCCAGATGAACTGTTTCACAAACAGTTCAATGTTAGTCTCCTCAAATAAGAAAATACACTGGGAAATGGCATGGAACCGGCAGAACATAATTGTAATATTACAAATGAATACACTGTTCTTAACCCCTTCCACGCTGATGACGAGCTGGGCTCGTCATGGCGTAGCCTCCTCGCACTCTGATGACGAGCCCAGCTCGTCACGTAACATGCGCTTTTAAAAATCTCAGCGTACGAGCGGAATTCCGCTAGCGCGCATGAGGTTAAATAACTGACCTTTTTCAACATGGTCACACACCCATGGATGGAATTCTAGGTCATCCTTAAAAATGAAGCAATTGGTAAAGCTTGATGGAATAGATTTGGAAGCTGTATCACTCGATGTCCAGAATGGTGAACAATACTTCCTAGGACTGCCCTATACTTTTGCATATCACATGACACAACAGTTTCAGCTAAGTAACCGACTGACTCTGTATCAGAAAACGTCCAACCAGTAACATTAAGCAAGCTCGGCCTTAGAGGTCTAACATTTTTGCCAATTTGACTATTCAAGAAAGTGTCTTAGTTTTATAAAAAAGTAGCTGGTGATAAATACAGCAAAACACTTTTTGCAGGAAAGCTCCGAAAAATTATTTTGCAGAAAAAATGTCCCCTTAAAAGTGTTTGTGGGACAAGTTATGCACAGCTAAGTTACTTCAGACCTATGTAGAGTTGACAAGTTGGTCGGCTTTGTAGAAACCTGCCATTGAAATGTAATAACCACCTCAAGAAAGAGCACCACATTTCACTTCTCAAATTCTAACTTTGGATCCACAAGTCACAGTATACTTAGTAATGTTGGCCGAGAAAAGAGGGCTAGCCAAAGTGTCTCGCATCCCGGTCATGAGCACCTGTAGGCTGGTCTTTAGATTGGCCCCTTTTGCATCATGAGTCCACTAAGAGCTAAATGAAATCCTCTTACTTTAGATAGATTAATACCAGACACACTGGTATATCTTGGAGACAATATAAAATGAGGTGTCACCTTTAATTATGTTTTAGATTGTAAATGTGTTGTGGTTTCAAGAAATATTTACTTAGCAAATGCTGTTTAAAAGTAGGAAAAAGTGATAATTATTATGAAAACACGATCGACAACCATTTGAATGTACTAAACACTGACACATCACAACTTCTACAGTTCATCTCTCCTTAGTCTTTATACTACACTGCATACAAATGCCAACATTTTAATGTGCTTTAATCTTTAGCATGCGACCTTTTTAGGAAAAGTCATGGTACACATCTGTTGGGATGGTCTGAGCATCTACAATCCACCTCTTGAGCCTAATGTTTTTCCACGACTAATTATAGCAGACATCTGCAGAGTAAATTGAAACAATTTGCTCATTCCAGTTTCTTTCAGTAGGTGTCATTGAACGCGAAAAATGCATGTACTACACCTGCACTTTCTTTTTAAGGCTAGGCAAGATGTGGGTAATATGTTACAGTCAGGTGAAGTCGGGTTTGAAAATACTGTCAGATATTGTGTGACACTGATGTACAGATACAGAATGTCTTGACTGAACCATCTGAAAGACAATGTGGCACAAATGGATTTGAACTTCAGCTATGCAAGACCACTTTGAAGCAACCACTGGGAAATATTAAGTGCTCAATGACTCCCCTGGGAAAGAGTTTAAACAGCAGGAGGGATAATTTGAAGAGTTCACTCACATTTCAGGTAACCAGAAGACTCCATAACTTTAGGGATACTATTCCCCAACACTGTACTTTCCTTTAACTGCCTAATATATTCTTGGAGTGAAAGTCTTGTATCATTTCAAAGTATTTCAATGGACTTACTTGTAGCGTGTTGTGATGTTTTAAGACATATCCCTTTTGGCTCCTAATGGACTTCGTGGAGCTGTGTCGTAGGTGTCAAAGTGCAGTGCCAAGACAGCTTATTTTAGATTGTTGAGTTCACAGTTACACGCAGCAGAATAAAAACGTCTTATACTCGGCGTGTTCATTAGCGGGTACCCAGGCTGGGATGACGCTTCAAGTGGCGCACAATAGGGTATAAGTAACCTGAAGAATGACTGTGCTCTCCCAGACATTTGCAGTGGTCCAAGGAAACTTCTAGTGCATGCCACTTGTGTCGTTTTTGAAGAATGTAATTGATACTTCATGCACCTGGAGTCAAAGAGCAACTCCAGCTGCTCTAAAGCAAGTGAAGACAACGAAAATTATACATTATAGGCAGTGTTGAAGATGAAAGTGGATTCAGACTGGTTTATGAAGTGCAGCCACTATCAAACATAACTTGCAAAACAACGCTGCAAACAGACGAGCTGCTAGGTGGAGGTCAACCAGGTGTTACAAAATGCAAATTGACATTTACAAGAATAGAAATAAATTACTTCCTGAATGCCCTGGAGAGAGACCTCATACTACAGCATTTGAAGAAGTTGGCTCAAGGAGAAGTGTTCAGTGTTGGGCTTACGGAGTCATCCATATCTGAAGTAATCCATTCAAAAAGTTGCCTAATGGGGCTCAGAACAACTTCCCAGGTCATCAGAAATAAGGAGCTGACGCCGACTCTGGAAATAGTGAGATTTTTCAGAGGTTGCATAGAAAGTCACACTTCCAGCTCTCATTAAAGGTAAGTCAGAGGCCAGCACACCACAAGGTCTCACAGAGGAGTTACAAACACCAAGTCGATGTGAACCACCCCAGGTGTCTTTGAGTTCCAAACTAGTCTGCAATGCTGCTGTGTTCCTGAAACCACCACAACATTTCAATAGCACCAAGAAGTAAATTATTGATGATAGATGGTCTTCATGAATAGAGACATTTGATGATTCAATTGATGCACTTGAAAAGACTGATAACAAAAAGATTATCAAGTATCTCAAAAACCATGCTGGTGATGGTGTGAAAGAAATCATAAAGAAAATACTGCGAACTGACTAAAAAATTACATATTGTCAGAGTAGAGAAACACTGCATCTCAAGTTCAATTCAATAACAAACTTTGATTATAAAAGATATATTTTCAGTCAAGAACACCAAAAAGTTGATGAAACCATTCATGAATTTGTGGAGAGACTTGATGCGCTCACCAACCACTATAAGTTCAATTAGTTTAATGATGAGGGAGTTATGCAACTTAGATGTATTGATGGATGCCTGTCATATTCATTTAAATGATAAATGCTGAGAGAAACTCTTAGTCTAGAGTGAGTGTTGATGATTGCCAGCGCTGAGGAGCATGCTGGGAGTTGCCCATTGAATCATTCATGACCATAAAATGTAAGCCAAAGCAAAAAGGCTGAAGGAATGATGTTAGGTTAACAAATATTCAATCTGTAAATTGGGTCTGCTGATACCTCAAGATTAAACCTTAAGAAAGAATGGAACCATATCTATTATGGAAAACAAACCATTTCACTTTTTGTTCTTTTTGGTAGCCTTCCCGCAGCAGGGTACCTGGTTTTCTACACTACCCTGCTGTCCGTGTGATAGCACTTCAAAGCAATACCTTGCACATTTTCTGTTTGTTTGTGGGTTTTTTATCAAATCTAGGCATCAGTTTTTACATCCTACTTTACTTTCATCTGGCCATAGAACTTATGGAGGTTAGAAATACCTACAGTGTCTTTATGCCCAGTTTATCTACCACTCTGTTATTAGTTATGTCCAACAAGTTGGTAGGATAAGAAATGGTAAAATAATTTTGGACATTGTAGAGCTTACGATCTTTAAGCTCTGTATTACTTGGCTGTTCTTCTTGTTTTCCTTGTTTTTATTTTTTATAATCTTTTTAATAGATTGTTTGGTTGTCATGACAAAATGCAATAAGCGTATATGTTAGAAATGGGGGTCTCTATTTGGCAGAGGTAGCTACCATTGTCCAAATAGGGACCTTTGCTTTGAGTCAGGGTCGCTACTGCTCGAACAGCCAGGTCTTGAGCTGCTTCCTGAAGGAGAGGTGGTCCTGGGTGAGGCGAAGGTGGGTGGGGAGGGAGTTCCATGTCTTGACGGCCAGGTAGGAGAAGGACCATCCTCCTGTGGTGGCTCTTCGGATGCGGGGGACGGCGGCGAGAGCGTGGCTGGTCGACTCGAAGCTGGCGGGTCGGAGTGTAGAAGTTGAGTCGGTTGTTGAGGTATCCTGGGCCTTGGTTGTGCAGGGCTTTGTGTGCGTGGGTGAGGAGTCGGAACGTGATTCTCTTGTTGATCGGGAGCCAGTGCAGGTCTCTCAGGTGTTCGGAGATGTGGCTGTGTCGGGGGATGTCCAGGATGAGTCTTGCTGAGGCGTTCTGGATCCGCTGAAGTCCGCTGAAGTCTCTTCTGGAGTTTGGCAGTGGTTCCGGCGTAGAGGGAGTTGCCGTAGTCCAGTCGGCTGGTGACGAGGGCCTGAGTGACCGTCTTCCTAGTCTCGGTGGGGATCCACCGGTAGATCTTTCGTAGCATGCGCAGGGTGTTGAAGCATGACGAGGAGACGGCGTTGACTTGTCTGGTCATGGAGAGGGAGGAGTCCAGGATGAAGCCCAGGTTTCGTGCGTGGTCTGTTGGTTTGGGCAGGGGGCCACCAGGAGTCGTCCCAAGCGGAGGTCGAAGATCCCAGGATAAGGACTTCCGTCTTGTCTGAGTTCAGTTTCAGGCGGCTGTTCATCATCCATTCGGCCACATCTTTCATCCCTTTGTGTAGGTTGGCTCTGGCGGTGTCGGGTCGTTGGTGAGGGAGAGGATCAGCTGGGTGTCATCGGCGTAAGAGATGATGTTGAGGTTGTGCTGGCGTGCGATGGCCGCAAGGGGGCTCATGTAGATATTGAAGAGGGAGGGGCTGAGCAATGAACCCTGGGGGACTCCGCAGATGACTTTGGTGGCCTCTGATTTGAACGGGGGAGGCGGACTCTCTGTGTCCTTCCTGCGAGGAAGGAGGTGATCCATTCTAGTGCCTTCTCTTGGATTCCGACATTGCTGAGGCGCTGTGCTAGGATGTGGTGGCAGACAGTGTCAAATGCTGCGGAGAGGTCCAGGAGGATGAGGGCCGCTGTTTCCCCTTTGTCGAGCAGGGCTCGGATGTCGTCAGTGGCGGCAATGAGGGCGGTCTCGGTGCTGTGGTTTGCCCGGAAGCCAGACTGCGAGGGGTCAAAGGATCCATTTGTCTCGAGAAAGGCGGCCAGCTGCTTGTTGACGGTAAGGGTAAGGGGGGGGGATACACTTCTAAAATTACCCCTGCTCCCCCCCTTAGTAACTTGGCAAGAGCAGTCAGGCTTATCTCATGGGCAGTATGTGAAGCATTTGTTAACACATACAGTAATACAGTGAAAACAGTACAAATGGACACCACACCAGTTTAGAAAAATAAGTAATCTTTATCTACACCAAACAAGAACAAAACTCCACAAAACAGAAATAAAAATATGTCTTTCACATGGTAAAAATAGTTCAGTTCAAAGCAAATTGCAGATTTGACACTTTTCACACAAAGTACCTTGGATGCGTTGCACACACAAACAAAAAGGTCTGCAGGTAAGGTGATGTGTCGGTTCCTTACACTCAGGGAAGGTGACATGTCGGTTGCTTTCTCCGGGGGAGGTGATGCATTTGGTCCTTACCGAGAGGAGGTGATGCGTTGGTTTCTTACTGCATAGGGACGTGATGGGTAGGTTTCTTACTGCGTCTCTTAACGATGTGACAGACTTGGCACCTTGATGCGATGCGGCAATCCGGGACGATGCGTAGGTACTTGCAGCCGCACAGCAGGCCTTGCTTTGGAATCGGTGCAGTGATCTCGTTCTTCGGAGATAGGTGCACCCGACCATTTTTGGGGTGATGCATCGGAAACAAGTGCAGATGCGCTGTGCTTCACAAAACTGCATTACTTTTTCCAGCTTCCAGCGGAAAACCGCCTCTAGAGGTCCAAAACAAGAGTGGGCAGGTCACACCTGCGTTACTTTTTCCAGCTCCCAGCAAGGAAGTTCAGGAGAGCTAGGGGTGAAGTCTTTGTGTACCTGAGACTTCAGAACAGGAGACAAGCTCAGTTTTAAGCCCATTGAAATCTTCCTCAAGCAGGGGACACAGCAAACAGCAAAGTCCTTTCCCCTTTCCTTGCCAGAGAGTAGCCACTGCAGGCCAACCCCAGACAGCAAACAGCACAGGGGCAGTATTCCTCTTCACTTTCTCCAGCTCTTCTCCTTGGCCAAGCTTCCTCTTGATTCCCAGAAGTGATCTAAAAGTCTGGGGTCTGGGCCCCTCTTTTTATACAGCAAAAACCTTTGTTCTCAGGTGGCAGAGAAGCCCTGTGCTCAGTCAAAACCAGTTCTGTTATCTCTGGTGCAGCTTCCTGGCCAGAGGTAGAGACATTATTGTGGATGGCAGACCAGGCCCATTCAGTTGAAAGGAAATCTCCTCCCCCTAATCTAAATGCTGCTCAGGTCTATTCGGCCCAGCCCAGACCCATCCAGACTCTCTGGAGCCACTGTAGGTACCCAGCCCCTGTCACTCCAAATCCAGACAGTCAATACACATCCTAGCAAAGGCTCACTGGATGACTAAGCAAGAAAATACCTGCTTTCTAAAATGGTGTTTTCAAACACAGAATGCAAAAATCACCCTCACTAAAAGATGCATTTTTACATTCTTTGTGCAGGCATACTAAACTTTATTTTCCTACCTTGTTCCCAGGGGTAGTTATGTTTCTAAGATGTTATAAGCAAACTCCCCATTCCATCCTATGGGACAGATAGCCTTTCAATAGTGAAAAATAAAATTGGCAGTATTTCACAGGTCATGCCACACACACACGTCAGGGCATGTCCTACCTTTCACAAACACCGCACCTTGCCCACAGGGGTATCCTGGGCCTACCTTAGGGGTGACTCATGTTAAAAAATGGGAAGGTTATGGCCTCGCAAGTGGGTGCACTTGTAAGGGCAGCATGGCAGTACCAAACTATGCACAGACACTGCTGTGGCAGGTCTGAGCTACATTTACAGGCTGCTCATGTGGGTGGCACAATCAGTGCTGCAGGCACACTAGCAGCATTTTATTTACACGCCCTGGGCAAACACAGTGCCCTGCACTAGGGACTTACCAGTAAATCAAATATGCCAAACATGGAATCACCAATACATAAATACAATTTACAGGGAGAAAATATGCACTTTAGCACTGATTAGCAGTAGTAAAGTGCCCAGAGTCATAGATCCAACAAAAACAGGTTTCAAAATTGGAGGCCAGAATGCAAAAAGTCTTGGGATAAACCAGCTGAAAAAGCCAGGTCCAACAGTATATATGATGTATATTTGTACTTTTGATATATGTGTGTTCCTTGCTTTTTCTTTTTGATTGTTGACTTTTAATTTGTATTTTTTGTTATGTCTTTGTTGTATTTTTTATCCTTGAATGGCTCCAGCTGAATAAAAGTTTTTGACTGACTGACTGAAGGACAGAAAGTGCTGTCTACATGTAAAAAGAACTTATGTTTAAATATAAAGTTTCATTTCAACTTGGCGGTAAATGTCCTGCCCTTGAACAGATATATTAAGGCTGTAGCAAAGAGAAGCATTTTGGGACAATTTGTAAAGCGAAGGAAAAAGCAAGTGTGTCATTGCCATGAAGACAAAATGGCTGCTAGAACATTTCAGAGGTAACATTTAATGCTCCCCCACAAGGCAAAGCGGCAACATCAATTGAGGCAAATTGACACTGAATGAAGTTGATTGCCATCTAAATCATCGTCAAACAGTTTGTCTGCCTCAATATCAGATGAAAGTAAGGAAGACGGTTGCCCCACATCAATGTTTACCTCAGATAAACATGCACATGTCGGACTGGCTGCATGTGCAGAAAAATGTCAGTCAAAGAAAAGTCGACATGCCAAAGCAACAAAGTCATATAAACATTGACCAAAAATAACATTGAAATTAAATGATTGTTCGATACCTTTCATCATCGACAGTGGTGAATCTATAAACATAATGCCTGAAGAGAAATACAATTAATTCTCTCCATTATCTCAGCTTACATCATTGAAAACTAAAGTGTATACTTGGGCTGCATCAATGCCCATAAAAAGTCAGGGTTCATTTGTGGCAACACTGAAACACAAGAAAACGAAGGCGCAAGCATCCATCCATGTGCTTAAGGCACAGCAGCAAGTGCCTTTCTGCTTAGTTTTAGCACCGCTGCTGATACTGGGCTGATTTCTGTGACATGCAATATGAATGCTCACCACAAAATAGTAAGTCAATTTCCTTCATTGTTTCATGGTTTGGGAAAAACCAAGACTATGAAAGTAAAATGAAACATTAATGATGATGTTCATTCTGTTACTCTGAGACAAAAACAAGTTGCTTTCCATTTACTTGAATCGTTAATTAAACATGACATTATTGAGCATTCAGCTGGTCAGACGCCATGGGTTTTTCCATAGCGGTAGTGCCCAAAAAGGACACTAAAGGGGCTGTACGCATATGCGTTGATATGCCTCGAGAAAACTAAGCAATTGAATGGGAACAGCATCTAGTGCCACAGATTGTTGACTTGATAACGCAATTAAATGGTGCAAAAGTTTTCTCTTGATTTAAAAAAGATTATCATCAGTAGGATCTCAAGGAAAATTCCAGGTATATTACAACTTTTTCTACACATATATACCTGTTTCAATTTAAAAGACTCAGTTTTGGTGTGTCATTAGCTACAGAATACTTCCTAGACATCTTTCTGCTAAGCATGGACGAAATTTGCGAATTCGCGTTCCGCCAATTCGCGGATTTCCCTGCAAAATCGCAAAAAAATCAGCAAATTCGTGAATTTCCCCGCGAAATCGCGGATTTTTTTCCGATTTGCCCTGGAGTACTTTCTACTGGCTAATCCAGTAAGTGCTCCTTCATTGGGTAAATGTATAGTGCTTTTACTACACTGCAGCTGCGTAAAGGGCCAGAAGTTGTGTCTCCAGTGACCATGTGTGCCTGTAACACAGGCACAGGCACACATGGTCACTGGAGACACATCTTCTGGCCCTTTACGCAGCTTCAGTGTAGTAAAAGCACTATGGGGCAGATTTTCAAGCCGCTTGCACCTCTTTTGCGCCGCAGTTGCGTCACTTTTGTGACGCAGCGGCAGCACAAAAGATGCGCCATGGGGCTGGGTATTAACACCGTGACGCATCTGAGAGATGCGTCACGTTGTAAAGCCTTGCGTCATCAGGATGCGTGACGCATCTGTGCCGTTTTTGCCACATTGTAAATGCGGCGCACCATGGGTGGCGGTGCTGCGGCGCACAATAACTGGCGCATCCCTGGGGATGCGCCAGTTATTGTAAATCTGCCCCTATACATTTAGCCAACGAGGGAGCACTTACTGATTAGACAGTAGAAAGTACTCCAGTTGAGTAGAGGTATTGCATAAAAAGGTGGCATCTTCGTGGACAAACACGCAGGGCGGGATTCATTCTGCCCCCTGTTGGACTTGTTTTTCCCCTGTTTTTTGTGCCCTTCTGCCCTCTGTTAGACTCGTTTTTCCCTTGTTTTTCTGCTCTTCTGCCCCCTGTTAGACTCGTTTTTTGTGCCCTTCTGCCCTCTGTTAGACTCATTTTTCCCTTGTTTTTGTGCCCTTCTGCCCTCTGTCAGACTCGTTTTTGTGCCCTTCTGCCCTCTGTTATTCCCTTGTTTTTGTGCCCTTCTGCCCCCTGTTAGACTCGTTTTTTGTGCCCTTCTGCCCTCTGTTAGACTCGTTTTCCCTTGTTTTTCTGCCCTTCTGTCCTCTGTTAGACTGTTTTTTGTGCCCTTCTGCCCTCTGTTAGACTCGTTTTCCCTTGCTTTTCTGCCCTTCTGCCCTTTTTTAGACTGCTTTTTGTGCTTTTCTGCCCTCTGCATCACCACATCATCGCTCAGCGCTACCCCAGCATCACTCAGCACCACCACATTATCACTCAGCACCACCACAGCATCACTCAGCACCACCACATTATCACTCAGCACCACCACAGCACCACTCAGCAGCACCACAGCATCACTCAGTACCACCACAGCATCACTCATTACCACCACAGCATCACCACAGCACCACTTAGCACCACCACAGCACCACTCAGCGCCACCACAGCACCACTCAGTGCCACCACTGCATCACTCAGCGCCACCACAGCATCACTCAGCGCCACCACATTATTACTCAGCACCACCTCAGCACCACTCAGCACCACCACAGCATCACTCAGCACCACCACAGCACCAATCAGCACCACCACAGCACCACTCAGCGCCACCACAGCATCACTCAGCACCACCACATCATTACTCAGCATCACCACATTATCACTAAGCAGCACCACTCAGCACCACCACAGCATCACTCAGCACCACCACAGCATCACTCAGCACCACCACAGCCCCACTCAGCACCACCCCAGCATCACTCAGCACCATTCTAGTATCCCTCAGCACCACCACAGCACCACTCAGCATCACCACAGCACCACTCAGCACCACCACAGCACCACTCAGTGCCACCCCATCATCAATTCAACAACAACTGGTTCAAATATGTTATCTCAATGTTTCAAGCTTCATTACAAATGCCACAAAAAGATGTTAATATTTCACTTCTGTTCTTGGATTTTCGTCACAATAAAATACACTGAACATAATCTTCACACACGTTATTTACAAAAGTTTAAGCTATTGCCATTATAAATCAAAATCACTTTTATTTAAGTATTAATTATTTAAAAAAATTAAAAGCCATTGTAATTTGTAATATCAATACATCTAAGTCACGTAAATCCAAAACATGTTGCATTACAAATCCTATAGGTGTCACATTTGCAAAAGTTATAACTATTGGCATTGTAAATGACAAAGCTATTAATTTAGCCTTTCAAAACCAATACATAAATAAAAAAAATTGTCATTTACAAGACCAATAGCTCAAACTTTCCTAATGCGAGGCCTATTGCATTGCAAATGCTTGTTTTTACTTCTGTCAGTGCTTCTTGTTGAGGTTTAATTTTCGTGACAGGCGCCTCATTGCCTACTTGTAACTATTCTCTGACCCTGCGTCAAGGGTCAGAGCAGGGTCAGAGAATAGTTGCAAGTAGGCAACGAGGCGCCAGGAAGCACTTACAGGCTTACAGCAGCAGGTGCCCAAGTTGAAGTTAATTTCTTTGTAACCCTTTTGTAAAAGGTTACAAAAAATTAGCTTCAACTTTTGCACCTGCTGCTGTAACCCTGTAAGTGCTTGGCTGAAAATTCGTCCCCGCTGATTCGCGGTTTTTACCGCGATTTGGCGAGATTTGCGGATCGCAAAATCGTGGTAAATCCGCAAATTCCGCGAGCGGAACAAATTTTCAGCCCATGCGTACTTTCTGCGTGTTATACAGCCAGTTGTAAATGCATTAAACTATAGCGATGATCTATTGTTTTTCAAAGATATACAGAAGGGGCATGATATAGCTCTCACCTAAGTATGTCACTAACTATCTGATGCAGGCCTGAATTTGAATGTTGACAAGTGTGAGTTCCACAAGACAAAGTTAAGATCTTTTGGCCATGTCTTTTCTGATGAGGGTATGACACCAGATCCTGCTAAAGTGCAAGCACTAACAAATGCTGATCCTTGACAAGGTGTTTTTATGAAACGTTAATTTCTTGTCATGGCAAGTTATTGTTCAAGATACATATGAGACTTTGCTACTGTAAGTACTCCCTTATTGGAGTTAAAGAAAAAAAAGATTTCATTCAAGTGTTCACAAGCATGAAAGAGAAGTTTCAAGAAAATCAAACAAGCCATTGAAACTGCTGCTGAAATGCCTATTTCAATTCCAAAGCTTCCTACAAAGGTTGTTGTTGACGCTTGCCCCGTTTGGTTAGGCACTATCTTGGCATAGCACAGCCGACACCCCCAAATTCAACAGAGTTTGTGAATTATATATAACGTGTGCTGAAAAGTATAACATCTGTGCTGAATTGTCATGAACAAGGTTTGTTACATATTTGAATTGTGGTGCTAAGATATTTAGATCGGCTAATGTTTAAGGATGTTTTTCCTTATTGGAAGTTGAAAGGGGCTGATCTTTCAGATGCGTGCATCACTTCAAGCTATTATTAATTCTTCCCACTGAGGTGTTAGGTGCGCTAGCCTATTGCCTCAGGACTTTTTTGTAATATTGTCCTCTGTTGCCTTGCTGCTTGAGTGGTAGGACTGGAGCTATATCTTGAGCCCAGGAGCACCATAGTGACTCCATGAGTTAGTTGGCTGGCCTCCTGTGCAGAGCATCAGGAACAGAAGGCTCCAACAATCTTGAACCCATCACCTTGACTCTGTCTAATGTGAGTCCTACCCTCACAAGTGGTGCAGCCCTAGTCATGGATCCTTGGAAATGGGCCTGAAATGCTCTGCCAGCCCAGCTGTGGTCCCAGCAGAACCGGCAGAGCGCAACACATTGCCTCACAAAACTCCTCATCAGATCCGCTGTGCTGCACATCTCTGATTCAGGACTTTGCTTCTCAGCCAGCGGCCTCATACGTACCACCACTGTTTGACACATCTGTGACGTGGGCATTCACATCAAAGGCCCCTAGGAGATGGCATCCTCAGTGACGATGCTGGACTCTGCATAACAGACCCTGCAACTTCTTCATAGCCAACCAGTACATGACACATCTTTGACGCAGGACTTCACTTTATAATCCTCTCGTCGACAGCTTCCTCAATGACGATGCAGGATCTTACATCGTAGCCTCACTGCTTGTCGGAACTGCCGCTGCATGATGCAGCTTCCATCAGAGTCTTGCATCGTCTCTGCTGCACAATGCTGGATCTCGCAATGCTCAGCTGCCAGGATTTAAGGTACTCTGTTTCAGCAGGTGTAACTGGGCCCCTGTATCTGGCCTGCGCACCATCACTGTTAGCCTGAACATGATACTTGGTGCCAGTCCGACGCATCCAGATAACCACAGTTGGTGCTTTGTGATTCGAGGCACTATTTTCAATTAAATCTATAAAATTGCATATCTATGGTTTGACTGATTGGATTTTGTGTTGTTTTGGTCTCAAATAATTTATTACATTTTACTCTATTGTTCTATATTGGTGTCAGATTTTTCTTGTGTTGTGTTTCCACATTACACATTACCTCTAAATTAGCCATGCCTGCTTTGTGCTATGCTACCAGAGATTTAAGCACAGGTTAATTTGGGGTTTGCTTATGACTCCACCCTGACAGAAATTGAGTTTTCTGCTTGAGATGGGGTTCACCCCCCTAAACCAGTAACCCAATTTCCGACTGCCATCTGTCCCGATGATTAACAGTAAGGTCAGTCAGTTGACAGAAAATGTTCGCAAATAACAGAACTCACAGAAGGTTGCGGGCATTACAGTATGGACATCCAATCATCTGGTTAGCAGAAGACATGACCAGATTTGTGTGCTGTACTCAATGTCAGCAAACCTAATTAGTATGTATCCTAATCAATGTGCTGTACAAATACACGTCTGAATTTGTTCCTGTTTGTGGCTGTTGGAGGTCTTAGCAAAACAGTAGTACTGTGGCCATTGTACCAAGATTGTGACCAACAAGACAGAGTTGCCACTGGACACTTTATCATATAGAAATATTAACCATTGTTTCATTGCTTTTTATTTCTGTTTAATAATGTGTATTATCTGACCATGTTTAGAAACAAAGGGGTTTTTGAGCCAACATTTTCCTTTCAGAGGTAAACATGTCCCTTTGCTTTATATTCTCAAGCTGTGAGCAACCTGGGCGTAGATTCGGTGTGGTTGCAGTGTAATGGGATTTATTATCTGTGCCTGGGCTCAGTGCCCACATGAGAATAAACTCAAGACAAAGGAAACAAAAAGCTGTACTGCTTCCAAGCAATATCGCGCAATGCAGCTGCATGTCTGCTAGTTGAATCAGGGGACAGTGAAAACCAAGTACTCCAAATGTCGCCTTCCACACTTGTCTTGCAAACAGAGCGCATGATCTCAAAGGGGGAGATAAGAAGTCTTTTAGGGAGTTGACTCACCTTCCAAGTTCGTACCAAGAAATACTTAACCCATTTACACAATAACAAAGTCGTCCTGTAAAGGTAAAAAAAGAAATGCTCTTATTGGGTTAGACAAAGGAGACCTTATTGTTAAGTAAGTGGGTTGACTTTTTCTTGCGAACAGAGCTGTTGTATTACTATAGAGGAGCTCCGTAAAGTCTTCACATTAAAGTGGAAAAGTTCTCACCTCCGTTCTCACCTCCTGCTCTTCCCATATGGAATGCTGCTTCCTTTTATGCACTCTCCATTGGCTCTTTTCACAAGGAAATTATAGAGTGGACTACAAATATACTTAATATGGTCTGGCCTCACCACAACCAGACGTGGCAACACACACAGTGCTGCTGTGTGTCACACAATTTCGGCTTTCTACACACTATCACCCTTTGTGGAGCTAATATCAAATGGTGAGCCAGAAACCTTTGCATGGAGAAGGTTTCCAGCTCATGTGTCACAGGGTTGAAATCCATTCTACACTTTAAAAGCTCACAAGGCAGCTTCAGAAGCCCATGTTTCTTGTATTTGAAAGGGTGAAGAGAGTCTTATTATGCTATTACAGTTTTAAGCCCAATCGCTAACATGCCTCTTAGTCAGTGTTGAGATGACCCCCCCCCAATTCTAAAACATTGCTCCTTGCACAACATTATTCTAAAAAAATGGGAAATCGAAGACCTTGTTCCCAGGGCCAACTTTAGCAGCTTGGCACCCAGAAAGAGGTGGGGCTAGCGTCTGAACCCCATTAGATGTAGTCGAAAAGGAAGGGACTGTTAATTTCCCTAAACACAACCCTGACTAGCACTCAAGCAACCTCCAAGTGCTGAAGGATGCTGCAGTATTCCCCAGAATAGTGTACTAAGGGATTGTTTGTAGCAAAGCAAATGGTATGTGCTGCAAAAGTGGGAATTGCTAGCCCTCTGGACTTTTTTTATCATCCGTTAGAGAGTGCGCGGGAGTTATCCCTACTTCCTGGCTAGTAAAACCTACAAAAATGGCAACTCACCCTCAGTTCATCAGAACACATCTGAAATGGGGGAAAACAGAAGATGGCTTGTTCCGCGGTCTATAGGTGCTTAGCTTTTATCTAAGACTGAGAAGTGGACTCCTAGAGTGTCTCGGCTAACCTTTTGTGTGGTTGCGCAGACACAAGCTGGAAAAGGCCTTTTTACTGGAGTGACCAGCTGACCAATAGCAACTGGACCTTGACTGAACCCAGTGAGTCCTGGCCCCTCATTACTTCCTCTGAGGTCCTGGGAGCCTTAGAGGAGACCAGTAGGAATTGCTGCAGAAAGTCTGAAAAGTTGAGAGCAATTCTGAGCTTCTAAGACCTCGAGCATCAGTGAGATCTTGCAGCAAAGGTGTCCTGCTGTGAGAGGACTTTTTTTGCATACAGTTTCCAAACTTTGTGCTCCAAAAATGAGATTAAGGGCCTGATTTAGAGTTTAGCAGAGAGACTACTACATTATTGATGTGACTGGCATTCAATCCTTCTTCTTACAAGGGTCATAAGATGTAATGTAACTGTAATAGGATGAACAGTGGATCTGTCACAGCTGTGATAGAGTAACCTGTCCACCAAACTCATGCCCCTAGGTCTGAAGGTAAAAATCTTGACTGGGCGAAAGTATGAAAAGTATACAACTGCCGAGAGGACTTTGCTGGACACAGAATCAGAATCAGAATCAGAATTTCCCCACTCATGGCTTTTCCCAGCAAAACCGACTGCTTCAGTGGGAGCTCGTTCAACAGCAATCTAACTTTGAGAGGACTTCACCGGATACAGCCTACAACCTTGCCCTGCTGCAGTACTTTGACTTTTATTTCAGAGAGGGAGGCAGAAGACAAAATCTCTGACCCAACAACCTGTTAGGTATATCCACCCTCCAGTCCATCAGGGTCGGCCTGAAATTGTACTGCTCAATGGCAAACAGTGGCTTCTGTTGGCATACTTTTTCTTGGACCTGTTTTATCCTAAAACTTTAAAAATTCCAATTTCTGGTTCCAATTATTAGGTTTTCGCTGTTTTTGTGGCATTTTTTACTATTTTCAGAAATTGGTTGTGAGATGTTTTTTGTGCTGCGTTCTTACTTTTTATTTCTTTTGGTACTGCTAAATAATTTTAATTTGGTGACCTTTGGGAGTCATCCTGAAAACTTGTGTTATTTTTTCCTGAGGTGGAAGGCCGCCCATCCCAAGCAATTATCCAGTTTCTTACAATCATCATTATATAACAAACACCTTTGGTCACAAGATAATATGCTTGATTCCTCACACAATCAAATTTGTTATTGCCATTCCCTGTAGAGTGGTAGTAAAGCTTAACGAGAGGTTACGTTTGCCTAGTGCACATAAGCAATAGAATATGGGAAGATTGAAAACTATTAGTCAGAATACTTTCGAAGATCTATACACAGTTCATGCTCTCCTGAAATCAGGGGTGGGCCCCAAAGTAAAACAAGAGGCAAGGCCATTAAAATCTTTTCCAGTGCTCGGATGAAGGAAGTTTTCTCTTGTTACACTGAAATATAAAGGAACTTATGCATAGTAGCCCAGTAACGATATGTTCAAATCTCGAATTTAATAAGGTTTTAAAGTTGCCAACAAGTGAATTGAAACAAACGTTATTTTGCTAATTATTTAATTAAAACATAATACATAACATTAGAAAATGTCAACTGAATATTGAAATCATATTCCTGTTTATTTACAATACAATACAATATTCACATGTATGGTTTAATCGTGCTAGTACTGTGGGTAATGTGAAAAATCCATAACATCCAACATTGAAAAATCCATAGCATTCAATATTTGAGCGAAAACATAAAACTTTTTGCATATGTATAGAATGCTACTTAGTTTTAAATTTCTAAAACGCCTTGATTTGTTGGCGAAAGAAATGTTGTTCTTTATATTATATCGTATTATTATATGGGATATCTGTAAAGTGTAATAGCCAGTAATACAATAGTTTTGGCATTAGGGAACAGTTTCTTTGAATGTCTTGCACTGACTTCTTTGGCCATATCATACAGTGATTTATATGTCTTAGTAGGGCTCGCACAGTCACAGTTTATGAAAATGTGTTGTGTTTTGAAGGGAAAATACGGCATTTCTCAACAATACATCAGATGCAATCAACGAGGGAGAACTTGCAATCTTATCCAGATGGGCACAGGTCCCACATTGATGCCAGGCACCTCTTTCCAAGTTCCAACTCTTGCTGACAATCTGAATCCCAGTGAATTCACTGAAACTACATGCAATTATACATTTTCCAGTAAAATGGCTCTGGAGACAAGGAGTCTTGTCCTTGTTAACTTCTTAGTACTAACAATAGGTATTGGCAAAAACTCCTGCCTGTCATACTGGGCTATGATAATCAGAGGATTCCAGCTGAGCCGAGTTTTCCCCAAGTGATACAGGCTTCGGGCTCCTAAAGTAACCTTTAAGCATAACGAAAGAAACCAAACTATCCTGGAGCAAAATAACCAGACTATTTTCTAAAGATGTTTTTGACCTTCTCGGTGGTTCACCATTTCCATTTCACTGCTATATTTTTGATATCAGTATAGAGGACACTAGGATCTGTAGTGTTAACATTTTACTTTACAATGCCCAATGGAAGCAAAATTACCTTGAGTTTCTTTTGAGATAACTAATGTGCAGGGTGGACCAACTATATGCCCACCAGTCTGCCCCAGTAGATATGATGTGGACAAGCCTGAATTACTAGGTCATTGATCTGCCTACATAGAACAACAAACTATCCTAAACATATTTTTCCTTATTTGCCTTTGTTAGTAAGGTGTATTTTGAGTTACTAGGTAGAGAGACAGCAGAGGGCCAATTCTGGATATTTCATACCCCTTTGGCTACAGTTCGGAGCTGTGAGATGTGATCAGAATATTTCATTTTTGCCTCAAACGCTACTGGTTACATACAACACATGCTACAGTCCGTCACCTTTTGGACACATACTGTAAGCTCAAGAGAAAGGACAACCACATGCAAATGAGAGTGGCCCTACTCCAAAATGAGCACCGTAGACCACGCAACAAGAAACAACCACAGAGGCATTATTCTGACTCCATAGGCTCCATCAGTGAGGCGTATCTTGATTTTCCAACACCAAACATCAGAGATCTCTGTCTGAGTATCACTCATTTTCACCCAAAAGTCGCACATTCAATTGGGTACAGACAAAATGCTTTTGAGATCAGTAGTCAGTGTTAGCCACTCAAAAATGAAGCAATTCAGAGGGTAAACTGAAAATGAATTGCACTTTCCAGTGAACAAAATTCATGTTTCAGTGCATTTAAATAGAAAGTTTTTTTTATCCAACATGGCTGATGGAGATGCCATGTTCGATGTTTCCTATACTTACAAAATAATTTTAATCAATTAGATCTCTTTTATCAGAATGAAATATTTAAAATGACTGTATCCTCCAGTTTTCCAAGTACAGCAGTAACTATCCCTTTCTATCGGAATACCCACTGCTTTGCTCATTTCGCAACAATACTTCCGTTGATTGCTGACGACGAAACCAGAACAGAAATTGCCATGATTTGGCCAGCGCTAGCTAATGTTGCAGTATGTAAATTTGCTAATCAAATAGTAGGAGGTATATGACCCTGTGCAATGGACTGATCATGCGACTGTGTTGGCGCTTTAGGCAGGCAGTTAAGGTAATTACCCATGCTAAGAAATGTTGTACCCATGCTAAGAAATGTGTGCATAGCAAAAATGTGTTGTGTATTTGCTGACAATAGTATTGTGTGGTTTTCAGTCTGTAAGGCACAAAGTAATGGAACCGAGTAAGGGGTAAAAACGCAAACATATATGTAGGACAAGAATGATAGTTATAATTCTGAGCGTTTCAGATTTTTTTTTATTTTGTCTGCAATATCTCAGTTTAACTTAAAGTTGCTAAGAAACTGAATTAACACATAGGGTATCATTTAAATTTTGGAATATGTAACTCCCACTTGGCACGCAATAAGATGTGCCCCCGACTTGAAAGAAATTGTGAGAGATGAAGTTTGCCAAATATTTCCTGGAATAAAAATAGACACGTGCAACAATACAAGAAAACAGACGGGTTGCAAGGCTCACGCAGAGTAAAGTCATATACAAAAAAATATGCAAGTCTGTTCTGAAGTTCAAGAGAAAATTGCACAGAGGCACAAAATGTATTAATCAACTCTACGTCCAGACACCTTACATCACAATGGGGCGTTGGTGCACAGCACTCACATGTCCTTGTCTGGAATACACTCAACAGACAAAGGCCTACAAAGGGTAAAAGAGAATGCCTACCGACAGGCAGTGGAAAACAGTCTTCCACAATCAAATAAAAAATGTATTTACAACCACGCCATACATATAGTGGAAAAAATAATCTCAGTCCCTCCACACGCCACCTCCTTAAGACAGGTACAAATGCCTGAATGGCCACCAAATCACAGGCAAACTGAGGAACTCAGTCTACACAATGCAGAATAGAAGGACATGATACCACTGATTCATACTGTTACCTTAAAAGGACAAACTTAAAAGATATGAAAAATACCACAGGAAGCTACAAAGACTGCACACCAGTACCCACATTGAGTGCCTAAAAGGAAATAGGCCATGGCAGGTACATGCACAAAAACAGCAGCTGTAGAGCAGAGATTATACCAAAGCAAAATGAAGCCAGACCTGCTCCTCTAACCAATGTTTGCATATACCCGAAATATTTAACCTACTGTTTAGATACAAACGCAAAAAACTTGAAACATGACAACCAGTCACAGACAAGGTGCATTGAATTGCTTGACTAATTTACTATTAAAATAGCTGTTATCATGAATAATTTCTATTAGACAGGAAATCCTCACCAAGAATCAGAACTACCTTCACTTCTAAGCTAGGGCTGTTGAAATTTAGTCTACTGCCGATTAATAAGTATTCAAAATCATCAATCATTTAAAGCCAACATATATCAATGGCAATAACATGCTTGAGTCAATCACCTAAAACCAGTTTAAGCTATTTAGCAACAACTGGTGTCAACTCATTAGTTTGTCATTAAAAAGAAAACATATCAGATTCCCTCAAAATAGTGCAAACTAACCCCTCGCTCTAGAAACCTCAGAATATCCGTAACCAACTCTCCCCTATACTGGAGACCAATCAGCCATGGATGAGGAACGTTTTTCAGAAAGGTTTGGCTGACCAATTTTCCACACGTATTGATAAAAACAAGCTCTTAGGATCACACCAATCAGGGTATTTGCAAAGCCTGCAGAAGAGGCTCTGTAAGACATACTGTTTCGGTGGCAAACAGCTATACTGGCAAATATTTATGTCTGTCTCCTAATCCTTCTAGATTTATAAGTCACAGTCAATAGTATTAGCTAATTAAAATCTTTGAATTTAGCCTGTGCTGTAAAGGAGTGGTTCTCAGCTGATTTTCCTAATTCCTTTCACACCAGGAAAAGGCTGCTAGGTAGGGCAGTATCTGCCAGAGGCTTAACTTCCATTGGTGCAGCATATCCAGTGGCACCAGGCCCAGAGGCCTAAGGGGCCCACCTAACCCTGCTCACTGCTTGCTGGACTTCACCGTTTAAACAGGGGGCACAATTCATTACTTGCACTAGGGTCCATGACACACTGGCTATGACACTAGTATTTTCTCTGATTCCATTCCTGCAATGTTTCACAGGGTTCGAATCTAGCACCTACGTATGGAACCACTAAGAATATTGATGGAACAGACAGGGGTTACAATTCATCATTGTTTTGACAATATCCAGATGCACCTACAAATGTATTTCCTCCAAGACATCTGCACAAGACTCAACATGAAGAAAATGGAAGTCAACCTTTTTACCTTGGCACTATGTTTATCAAAATATAGCCTTCCAAACTCTAAATCTATAGTTTTTTTCCTACTCTCACTAGAGGAACTCCTGAGAGTGTGGGAGTTGGAGGCCTACAACTGCATCCATGTAGATGGAGAAGACTATGATAACTTTTGGAAAGCCCAAAGGACCTGCACCAATAATGTGGAAGTGTGTTCAATATCTCACTGTTGAAGGTCATGTGGCATGGTGGGTCATCTGATAGAGAGCATCTATGGGCAGATCAGGCCCCTGTACTCTCCCTCTGCCTACCAGCAAGACTCAGCTGCCAGTATTTGGCCCCGCATGTCAATCCCTTCAGAATGGTGGCCCTTGGTGTCCCAGATACCACCCCCTACAGCATTAAGGTGGGGAGTGAGGATGGGGAATCTGCCTGAGTGCTTTCCATGCTTCCTGGACTGACTTTCGGAGTCCTCTTGCTCCAAACATACTGCCCGGATCTGGAAGAGAGGCAGGGAACAGATCATGGGCTCTGATAGGTACAGCTCTTCTCTCTCTGTCGCACTCTATCTCTCACACTTCACCAGCTCATCTTCATTTTTTGCCTTCTCAAATCGCTACCCAATAATGAAGGTTGGAATCTTTTACACAAACATATTTTAACAGCTGGCATAAACTACTTTGATGTTGGCTCATGACTCTGCTGGACCCTTACCTGGATTTCCTAGTTCCTGATAACATGGTGGGACAGTGAGCCTAGACTGGACTAGCAGCGAAGGGCTGCTGCCACCTAGTAAAGGTGCAACCTCTATGTATGGACGCCCTCATCATTCGGTGTTTTGCCTAACTGTGGCTGGAGAATATATTATCTTCAGTCTGCCTTTCATGTTTATGTGTTATTTAATCTCACCCCCTTCTCTCCTCATCTTACATTCCCCCTATGCTTCACAACCCTGTTTCCCCTCTTGGTAATTCCTCCCTCTTCCCTCCCTTTGACTGCTCAGCCCCTCACTCCTCCCACAACGTTAATTTTGCTCAACCCCCCCACTCTGCCTGGTGCCTTTACCCTTACATTCACCTTTCATTACCCATGGTACCTGGCCTGCACCCTTTCTCTTCTCCCCACTCGTGTGGCCTCCCTTTGACCACCCTCACTCCTCTCCCTGCTGAACCACTTCTCCTCCCACCTCACCGTATCTATGGCCTTCCCATTACCCCACTCCCTCCCCCCTCCTGTTCCAGCCATCCATTTCTACTGCTCAACTTTCTCCTCTCTATTCTTGACCTCTGCTCAACACCAGTAAAAATATCTCAGTAACTCCATTCTCTCCTTTCTACCACCTTCTTTCCCCTCCTCAGACCCTTTCATCACATATCTCCCCCCAGCCCCCACAGCCCACTGCCCTTCTTTGCTTACTTCACTTCCTCCCCCATCTTCGACCCTCGCACCCCAACACTCTCCCTGGTCCCCCACATCCTCCTGTCCTCCTTGCCTAGTCCACTCTCTCCCTTAACCATTGAGCCAACCTTCACTCTGTGCTCAGCACACCTCTCTCTGGAAACTAAACTTGATTCTTTCATCTCTTCCATTTCCCTGCTTGAAGCGTCCATTTCACTCCTATGTGCTAAGATATCCCCTTCCCCGAACAACCTCTAGAGGAGTTCCTTGCTCCCGCGCCCCAAAAGAGCAAACCACAATCTATCCTCCACAGACATTACCAACCTATTGGCTACCTACAAGACCATCAATGTCATTTCCCCTACACTCGCCTCTCCTAACAACTCTACTCAATTTGCCATTCAGACCATCTCTTCCATCAGAACTTACCAGCCTCCCCCTCAAGGGGCACCCTCATTCAAGAATCTAGGGCCAGATGTAGGACGGCAAATACCGGTCGGTAACGGCCGATTTCGGCCGTTACCGACCGGTATTTGGGTTTTGACATGTAGGTGGCCTTAATTTTACCGATTCGGTAAATTTACCGATTCGGTAAAATACAGAATTGTTAAATTTACAGAATCGGTAAATCCAGATGTAGGTGGCACTTTAAACAGTGCCACAGGCCATTACCGATTCGTTATTTACCACCAAATACTATATGGTGGTATATAACGAATACCTGTGTACATGCACATTTGTGCATGTACACCTGTGCCATGTGACACACATACATGCCGTTGGGGCATGTATGTGTGCCACCTGGCACACAAGCCAAAATCAGGGGTGCAACAGGGTGTCAAAGTGACACCCTGTTCCCCTTGACAATTCTGTATTTTTACCGAATCTGTATTTACCGATTCGGTAATTGCCATTGATTCCTATGGGCCTCAAGGCCCATAGGAATCAATGGCAATTACCGAATCGGTAAATACCGATTCGGTAATTACCGAATCCTACCGATTCGGTAGAAAATACCAAATTTTTAGCTACATCTCATTTACCGAATCTAGAATACCGAATCGGTAAAATTCGGTATTTTAGAGTCGGTAAATGAGGATTACCTACATCGGGCCCCCAATCCCTATCCCCCTCATCAGTCCCGACACTCACATCACCAAAACAGTTGCGTCAGAGCTACACTGTATGCTCCATAACTGCAGATCTGCAACCAAACACAAACTGGAAATCTACGACACCATCACTCACCACAATCTCAACATGCTCTTTCTCACTGAGACCTGGTTTAATGACTCGTCTCACACTTCATTTGATCTTTTGTTACCTATTGACTACTCCATTCTCAGAAATGACAGACTAGGCAAGATCGGGGGAGGTGTTGCGATTATCTTCAGAAACACCCTCCAAATCAAAGCTTCTCCCACAACCCTCTTTCTCACCTTTGAATGCCTCTCCCTAGAATTCCAAGTTCATCACAGCTCACCCTTCAGGTTCCATACCATCTACCACCCGCCTGGTAATTGCCCTTCCTTCATGGAGGAATTCATCGACTTCATTAGTGATCAATATTCACAAAACGACAAGCAGATCTTCCTAGGTGATTTCAATCTCCACCGGGGCTCCGTGGAAGACTCGGCTGCAAACAAGCTTGCAACCTTTCTTTCCGCTAACGATCTTGCACAACACTGCTCGGAAATTACACATGCCAAGGACTCAATTCTGGACCTTTTCATTTCCAAATCAGACCAGATTACCACTGCTTCACCCATCCGTATTGATTGGTCTGACCATTTCCTCATTCCCTTCTGTTTTCACCTCTCTCACATTCTAACTCTCGGCCAACCCAAAAGAGCCTCTACGTGGTTCCGCAACACAAAAACCATTGATCTGGAGACTCTATGTGATTCTGCTATGCAGTCTCTTCCTAGTCTAGACCCCAATACGGATGTCAACGATCTCACTCCCCTTTGCCTCTCAATCCTTGCAGTCAAAATCGACAAGGTTGCTCCACTCCAAAGCAAAAGGAAAAGACCCACCCCATCATCTCCTTGGTTCAACAAAGCACTCTATGAGAAAAGGAAAAACCTTAGAGTCTTGGAGAAGCACTGGAGACAATCTCCATCCACCCCCAACCTCTCTCTTTTACGTTCAGCAACATCCATATGCCACAAACACATCTTCCAGGAAAAAACATCACATTTCAGATCCCTCCTCGATTCAGCTAAAAACAGACCCAAAAAACTTTTCGACCTCATCCAAAACCCAAATTGTTCTTCCCAAACCATCAAGCCTGAGGATGCATCAAAGAAAGCAACTAAGTTCGCTATATTCTTCGATCAAAAGGTAAAATCTCTGGTGGAACAGGTCACCCACCCCACCCCCATCGAGGAGCGAAAATCCTTAGTCACTTGGCAGAACTTTGCCGCCATCTCAGAGGTTGATCTCCTGAAATGCATCCGCGAAACCAAACCCTCCAACCATCCTCTGACCCCATTCCCAGTGGCATCGCCATTGATTTCTATACTAACACTCTGTCCTACTGGACCAGGCTAGTCAATCTCTTCCTCAGTCAAGGATCCCTCCCAATTATCCTCAAAACAGGAAAGGTTACCCCCCTTCTAAAAAAAAACTCTGCAATGACCTCAATAACTTCCGCCCCATCACCAATCTCCCTTTTCTTTCAAAGATCACAGAAAAATGTGTTGCAAAGCAACTCTCCCAACACATTATGGACAATAATCTCCTCGACATGTTCCAGTCAGGCTTTATTCAAAACTGCAGCACTGAAACAACCCTGCTGCAAGTGATCGATGATGCGCGGCATATTCTCGATTCAGGGGAATCGTGCCTTATGATTCTTCTTGACCTCTATGCACCTTTTGACACTGTTAATCACAACACCCTCCATAACATTCTTCAACAGTGAATGGGCGGTGAAGGCACAGTACTCAAATGGTTTGCCGCTTTCCTCTCAGACAGATCCCAATGATCAAGATTGCAAATAATCTCTCGTCTCTACTGGTGGTTGGTCAAGGCATCCCTCAAGGTTCTATCCTTGCTCCCACTCTGCTCAATCTCTATCTGGAACCATTAGGGAACCTTCTAAGCAAATCTGGAATCCTCTACCATCTCTATGCGGATGACACCAAATCTACCTCAAGGTGTCTTCCCCTCATGATCTCTCACTACTCAGCTCTACTCTCAACACTATTCACAACTGGATGCTAGTTCACCAAGTCATTCTCAATCCCTCCAAAACAGAATTCCTCCTCATATCTAGCTCTCTCTCTCCGCCTCCTGTTCAAGCCTGGATGGATCAATGAAATCACTCAACAGTAAACCCGTCATTGTTGACTGCGCTAAATCCTTAGGTGTCATACTTGACAAAAGACTCAACCTAATCTCACACATCAACTCCCTGGCTAAGAGCGCACGTTATCAACTGCGACATTTATGGGGGATTCGTCAGTTCTTCCCGGAGAATGACCTAAAAACCTTGGTCCAATTGCTAGTTCTCTCTAGACTTGACTATTGTAATTCTCTTCTGACTGGCCTTCCCAAATCTCACCTCTCCCCCCTCAAATCCGTCCTCCATTCAGCAGCTCGCTTCATTTCAGGGTCCAAATGACGTGACCAAATCACTCCTATACTGTCTTCTTTCCGATGGCTTCCCATCGAGGCTAGCGCTATCTACAAAACAGCGTGCATCACCCACAAAGCTTTGCACTCTTACTCCCCTCGCTATCTGGCGAATAAACTCAAACTGTCTGGAGGCTCAAGACCTTCTCGGAATGCGGAAAAGTTCCTTCTTGAACCCCCCTCCTTCAAAAGATAAAAATTGTTGGCACAATCGTTCTCAGGTAATGTGGTGAGAACCTGGAACTCGTTTCCTCCTTCGCTCCGTGCCATCACCTCCATCCAGATCTTCAACGCGGACCTCAAATCTCTTTTATTCCAAAGACACTTTCAGAACTAATTCCCTCCTTCTCAGACCCCGCCAGGAAGTTCTTTAGTCATTGTAAATTTGTTACATATGTTTATACTTTTGCTTGTACATCCTGTGCTTGCTGCGTTTGAAATTGTGTCCCTGTTCCTGCGTTGTTTTGATTCTATGGCCTGCTATTGTGCGCCAGGAAGTTCTTTAGTCATTGTAAAATTTGTCATATTTTTTCTTACTTTTGCTTGTACAGTCTGTTCATGCTGTGCTTGATATTGTGTGCCTTTTGCCTGCGTTGCTTCGACTCTATGGCATGCTATTTTTGTTTGTTCTATTCCTGCAACAGTTCTCTCATGTAACGTAACTGGTTCTATTGTACAGTGCTCTGACACCTTCGGGTAAAGTCTGCGCGTTATAAAAATGCATTAAATAAATAAATAAATAAAAATAATGTAGCAAACTGATTATTTATTGAAACTGCCTCGTCGTAAAGTGCTATGTATCCCACCTTGGTCTAGTCCATGCTATATAAAACTGCAAACAAACAGACTAAAGCTAGTCTCCCATGAGATGTGTGTGGGAGGGTCAAAGTTTGAGTAAAGCTTGTTTCCCTGCTCCCCCCTGTTTGCCTGTTCCTACCTTAGATTCCCTATTCACTGACCTACTACACTCACAGCAAATATTTAAGTGGGGGTCTTACATTTAAATGGATTTTACGGAATCCCTACTTAGAACATGCACCATTGTATTTCCAGACATCCTGCAACTAATCATGTAACTTCTTGAACTCTGAAATTGTATCAGTTAAAGAACAATAAAACGCTAACCTTTTCTACAGAAATTTGGTTTGATGTTTCTCAACTGTTAATCAGATAAACTTGAACGCACGTCTAGAGTTTTGACACTGTTATGATAGTCCAAAATATGCAACATTTATTGTAAAAATGATTGCATAAAAATGTGATCAGTCACACTCTGCGACTTCAAAGAAAGTCGATTTATCCCTGTCTTTGTTTCTTGTGGCTGCCAAATATCTGAGGAGATGTATTGTCACCACTTATTGTCTGCACAAAAAATTGCTGAAGAGTCCCTTGAAGTATTTCTTATTCACAATGCAACTTGACCTTTAACAAGCATGGAAATCTTGTGTGCAACAATTAATATGGTAAACTCAACTGCAACAAATACTCTTTCTCCCTGTTTCTCTCTTTTTCCGTGTCTTTCTTTCTCTGTCTCTCTCAATCTCACAAACAAACACTGTGTGACCCTCTTCATTTCACTCTCAGTGCTTAATTTGTTAACTTAAAGAGTACGTGCTGGGGCCCAGATATTTGCTCAGAAGCCTGCAGCCTGTTCTATCAAAGGACGGGTGGGATATGCATAGGCCGTGTAATCCACCACCGAACAATATCCTCTTGATCTCTCTTTCTGCTTTCTTCTTTGACCATGGTTTTTTCCATATTTGACTTCAACCTCTTTTCCCCATTGTGTGTTTTCCTTCTCTTGCGCTGGTTCAAAGCGTGAAAAGGAAAATAAGTGTGGGTTGGATCACCTGCAACCACTAGCATAAACTAAGCACTGCTCCATCTTCAAAAGCCCATCCTCATCTCTTCCTATATGTTAATGGATTTGTTGCCCTGTTGTCCTGGAGACCTCCTCGTGTTCCTTTCCCCTCTTCCTTTTAGGAGGGAAAGAAAGTATGGAAATAGCCACCTTGAACATTTTAAGTATACTATCTACTCTTTTATGCTTACTGCTATCATTCCTTTCTGTCTCTTCACCTCGCTCTTGCTCTGGGTCTGTTTTCATTCTTGTCTTTTCTGTCCTTTTAAACATTTGTAGTTTCATACTGCTCCATTTAATTAACTGAATATAATACAGATTTGGTGAAAATGATATAGAAGCTCCAAAAAAATGCTGAATGAAGTATGAAATAAATAAATATGTTTCGTAAATTAGTTGCTGAACATAATTTACAAGAATGTGATTACTTACGTACAATATCAGGTTAAGAGTGTAGGCTATGTACATTATACTTCAGGAAACATATGGGCTATTTTTGGATTATCAGTCAAAATAAAAGTACCAGTGAGGCATAATTATGTGATTCAGTGCTAATAATTAAGAAGAACTGTGCACAATTAACAAAACACGTGACACTGACTCTACAGACAATATTCGGCAAAAAGCTTGAGGCACCTGGATGTACTAGAGTTAATTACACACTGGCCATGTGGTTAAGTACATTGTATGTGGCAACCCTTCTCCGCTCGTATCTGGTGCACAGTTTAGCATGTACTACTCAAGCAGGAACCACAATCCTTGTGGTAGGGTGAAGTACAAACAAACACCAAACTAACCTTTGCTCATCCTTCTGGTAGTTTGGCACTGAGCAGTCAGGCTTAACTTAGAGGCAATGTGTAAAGTATTTGTCCAACAATTCAAACAATAATAAAGTATCCCGTACCAAGTTAGAAAAATAGAGTGTATTTTAATGAACAAAACAATATCAAAATGATGACAATTCAATCAGTAGATCTGGAGATATGCAATTTGAAAGGTTTTAGTGAAAATAGTGCCAAAAACCCAACACGTCACTCAAGGATGTCTGGTTGTGCAAGTAGGGGAAAAGTCACAAGTTCAGGTTGACTGCGATTGATTGAGGGTTGGATACAGAGATTAGGTAAGTCCCACTGAAAAGTTACCTTCTCAGCCCAACACAAAGAGTCCCATTCATGGTGGAGGGGGCCGCGAGGAGCAGGGTGCATCGCAGACGGTCATCGATGTAGCGTAAATAGCAAGCCTGGTGTTGAGGGCAATAAACTCTGTTGCTCCAAGATGTTGTAGCAAATTGTCAGGCCAGTGCTTCGTGGTGATACACTTCAGTAGCAGTCGATGCTGTAGCATGAAGCGTTGGGCTGCTGGAACTTGTTTTAAGGAATGAGCACATGTACTTTAGCACTGGTACGCAGGGTAAAGTGCACAGAATCCTAACACCAGTGAAGGTCTAAGGTCAGCAAACATGGAGGAAGAAGGCAGAAAATTTGGGGGATCACTACCCTTTGGCTGACAGGTATAACATGGGGGTAAATAATTAAGTGGAAAAGTGAAACTGGCGAACTCTTCCCCGTTATACTGTAGACAGAAAATGGAATGTAGTTTGAAAACCTCCAAAATCCATAAAGCAGGCCAACTAGACTGAGGTTGGGTTTCATGCATGTTTTCATGCTGCCCACATTCCCTGGATTCAGAATCAGACTGTTCCTAACACATTAACCTATTTTAATTGTTTGAATGCGTGGCTAATCAAATTGCTGTTATTTCCTCAATCTGATTGTACATCCTTTCAAGCATTGAGACCAGGAAACCATGTTAGGCCTACTTGAATTCATTTCTCTTAGCCAATCAGAATAGCTCTAGAAACGTCACCCCGATTTCAGATAGATCAAATTTCACTTCAAATGCAAGTCAGTAGCTCACAACAGTTTTTATTTCCTGTGGCATACCACCAGTTTCTGAAATTTGTTTTGTGGTTGGTGGTAGAATATTTTGTGAACTTGTGGCTTTACCTTTGGATTCACTTATGCTTGTCATAAAAGCATGAGAGAAGAAAATTGCCTAGCTTCAGTTCTTATGGCAGCCCTAACAATGCACAGTATAATACCAACATTAATAGGAAAGGAGAAGTCTAAGGGATGGTGTCTGTAGACTGCACCATATGTAGAGATACTCTTGCTTACCAAATGCCAGGGCTAATGAAGTGCTCCACGTATTTAGAGTTGTGCCTGAGGTCCCTCTACAGTGAAGTATGAAATATTTATCATGTTATCATCATTAGCAAACTAATTCTATTCTTCAATAATGGACATATTGTACTAATAACTGCCTTTATCTCGAATCTTGCTTTGTCCTCCTTTTACTTGATTAAACACAAAGGGTCCCTAGCCTTACACCACCCTGCCATCCTTCTGATCACAAAGTATTGAACAGTAACACAGTATGGGGTTCAAGAATAAGAAGTGCTGCAAAATCCCTTCTGTCTAAGGAGTAGAACAGCAGAACAACACAGGAGGAGAATTGACATCTTGGAAGGACAAGGCGAAAATATGCGTAAGCCAATCTCTCAAGAAAAGATTGAAAATAAGCAGCACCGTATTTCAGAAAACACCATTTCTCAGGTAGAAATATTGATATCTGTGTTAAGAAAAGGACAAACAAGTGGCATAATTGTTAGATAGAATGTTTTTCATTTTTTGCTTGAGGATCATTTCATTTGTGAATATGATAGAGCAGGAAGGGAAGAGTGTTAGGAGGGTCCTGTGTGTGAAGGGGTTAATGAAGGAGGAGCAGGGACTGAAAGCAAGAAAGAAAATGTAGTTCTATCGTTTTTGGTCGTGGAATGGAAATAATTGGTGAGATCATATGCAGTAATGGTAGGATGAATACTAGTAGTGTGAGGGGTGGAGAGTAGTAATTGGATGAATTGAGTGGGAGTTTTTGAATGACTTTAAAGTGATGTAATTAAGTAATGGTAGCAGTCAGGTTTGGTTGAATACAGCATAGCTGCAAGTGGACTTACCATGATTGCTTGTAGGTTTTTTGGGCAAAGGGTGTTAGAAATGGGGGCCTCTAGTTGGCTGAGGTAGGTACCTTTGTCCAAATATGGACCCTTGCTTCTAGTCAGGGTAAGGGGGAAACACACATTAGATAACACCTGCTCACCCCCTTGGTAGCTTGGCACGAGCAGACAGGCTTATCCCAAACGCAAAGTGTAAAGTATTTGTACCCACACTCACAGTAACACAGTAAAAACACCACAAAAGGACACCACACCTGTTTAGAAAAATACGGTATTTTTATCTAAACTAAACAAGACCAAAATGACAAAAATCCAACATACACAGTTAAAAATATGACTTTAAAAAAGTTTAAAGATCTTGTACCATAGAAAACAATGGATGCGTGACTTTTCACTAAAGTACCTGTAGATGCGTCAAAGTTCCAAAGCCAAACAGCCGCTGAGTCGGAAAACAAAGAGATGCAACACTCCAGACACCTCGGGGAGGCAATGCGGTAGTTCTGCGACACGCAGAGGGTGAGTGGCGTCGAATCCAGTCTGTATGGGGAGTGATGCGTCGATTCTTTATGACGGTTCTGGTTCGCAGGTGGTGCGTTGGAAAAGCGTGCCACACAGGTACGATGCGTGGAAATCCAGGATGCGTTGGTGATCGATGCGGCGGTGTCGAGTGGCGCTGTGTTGGTCCTTTTCAACCACGATCCCTCGATGCGTCGATCTTAGCAGCTCTTCACGTTTCTTCCTTCTTCCAGCTCCCAAACAGCAGCAACAACCTCCAGAGGCCCACAACTGTCACAGGCACCACTTAGCAGGTTAGAACTCACAGCAGCAGATTTCAGGGGAGCTGGTGGAGAAGACCTTGTGTCCCTGAGACTTCAGAACAGGAGGCCAGCTCAATTTGGGCAGACATGGCCATATGCAAATCAGTCTGACCCTGTGCCTCATGGAACAGTCCAGCCAGAACTGCCAAGCCATGCCTTCCCTGGACCGGAAACAAGCTTCCGATGACCGGTTTCTGGCATTTCAGCCATCTTCAGCTGGGCTTGCTTGAATCCAGTGGCAAGGTGAGCAAGGGACTCACGTCTGAGCATACCCTGCCAACTTATGACGAACAAAGTCATATCGACGAAGTGCTTCTGGATATTCAACGTATCGTCCCACAGCGTGATACCTCATCGACACTGCACTAAAGTAAGTAGCCAAGGATGCGTGTCCGGAAAACAATGCATCACCTCCCCTGCCCAGCAGTAAGAAAACCATACGTCACCCACCTGGCTGTATGGAACCAATGAATCACCTCTTCTGTGTAGTAATGAACCAACGCATTGCTTTGCTTTTCCGGCACTTCACTTCCCCTGTGCCTGCACCATCTTTAATTATTTGATGCATCTAAGGAACTTTGTGCTAAAACGAGCTGACCCATTGCGTTCTACAGACTAAACTTGCGTAATCTTTTAAAAGTTATATTTGGACTTGTGTATGTTGGATTTGTGTCATTTGGTCTTGTTTTATTCAGATAAATATTGAATATTTTCTTAACTGGTCTGACTCCTTCTGTAGTGCTTTCACTCAGTCACTGTGTGTGTGTGTTTAAAAATGCTTTACACATTGACTCAGAGATAAGCCTGACGGAGCTGAAACAGAATATTGAGTTGGAAATGTCGACACAAGTACCGAGTTGGAAATATTGTGATTCAGAAATATCGACAGCAGGAATATCGTGGTCAAAAAATATCAAATTTAAGGTAAGAAATGCAGTTTTAAAAAAAATATAGAAGTCATTAATATTGTTTGCAAAAATATGGATATGTAAAATATCCATTTTTTAATTAGTGATATGTATTTTAGTTTATATTTTCAATGAATGTGATGTATTTTTTTGTATAATTAATATATGTTTTAAATGTTTATTAGTTAGGAATTTTATTTTAATTAAATTTTCCTTTTTTTAGTTCCATAGCGGGTTGAGGGTTTATTGGGGAATAGGGTGGGATGTAATTTAATTATAATAAATTAATGATCATTTTCTATTTCGACTTTTTTTGCGATAACTGTGGGAATTCATTTATTTGTAATTAGGTATTAATTGGCTGTTATTTAATATTAATTAATTAATTGATAATTATAGTAAATTTGTGACTTTGTTTTAGGTGCAGGTTGTGGGTTTTATAGGGGTAAAGGGTGGGAAGTAATTTATGTTTTAATAATTAATAATTAGTTGTTAATTTATATTAACTAATTGATTGATAATTACTTATGGTAATTGTGTGATTTGTTTTAGTTGTGGGTTGTGCGGTTTATGGAGTAAATGGTGGGAAGTGATTTATGTTTAATAAATAATAATTAGTTGTTAATTATTATTCTTTAACTAATTGATAAATTAATATGGTAGTTGTGTGATTCTTTTTAGGTTTGGGTTGTGGGGTTTATAGTGGTAAAGGGTGGGAAGTAATTTATGTTTAATTAATTAATAATTAGGTGTTAATTAATACTAATTATTTAATTGAAAATTAAATAAGGAATTTTTGTAATTCATTTTAGGTGTGGATTGTGGGGTTTATAAGGGTAAAGGGTAAAGGGTAGGAAATAATTATTCTTTAAATAATTAAAAATTCATAATTAATGAATTTATATTTAATTAGGGTATTTGTTTATATTTTTTGTGAGTGGGTTTTATTTTTATAGGGGTATAGTGTGGGGAGTAAATACATTTTACTTACATTTTTTTTTAACATATTTTATTGTCAGATTGCACAAAAGTCGCAGGGCTCTGCACCCCAGAGGTCACTGCAGTATATCAATTTATACATTTGCAAGACAGCATCCGACTTTCTTTTACATCAAACAATGCAACCAAATACATGGCATAGAATATCTGTTAGGATTTTAAGCCCCCCTCCCCAACTAACCCCCCTCACCCCCCCTCACCCCGAGTTGCGCAAAGTCCACTGAGACCAGTCCATAAACATAAACAATCAGGCTATAAAAAACAGTAAAGGAAAAAGAAGAACAGCAAAAGAACAAAACAGTCTTGGTACACACACACCCCAGGCTACCCCTCAACTGCCCCTGTGCCAAGTCCGACAGACCCGCTCCAGCCCTCATTCCACTGGAAGATCGTCCACAACAATCAGAGGCTCCAGCCACAAACCCCTATAGTCCGCCCACCGCAAGGTCGCCAGCTCCGGCAGGCACCCGTTGTGCCACAGGGAAGTCTCTCCAGTTAGGGTATTCCACCACCCCATTCCCTTCAATGGCTACCCCCAAATTTGAAAGAGAACCTTTGTCACCAGTGGTAGTATACCACGCAGCGTCACTACATAGAGAATTGTGTGAAGGGTGTGAGACCCCATGAGGGTCCCCCCTGTCCCTATACCACCACTCATTTAGAACTAATAGATGCGAGGCCTGGTAGTATGAAAGAATATCCGATGTCGCCAGACCACCACAGTAGGTGGAAAGAAAGCAAGTGTGCAACGCTACCTACACCGCCCCTAACCAAAGGATTGCCCCAACATGGAATTCACCAGCCGAAACCATTTGGGTGCGATCGGGTACAAGTGATTCTGCAGCTGGTACAGCAAGCGGGGGAGTGCAACCATCTTGAAGATCGCTGACCTGCCACATATTGTCAAGGGCATACGCGACCAGACCTTTATATCCGGGCGAACGCGCCCCCACACCAGCGCCAAGTTTCCCTCCCAAGATATGGCTGGCACATCCAACAGGAAGACACCCAGGTATCTGAGACCTCCCACCACCACCCGCAGCGCCGACGCCCATGTGCCCGCATTCCCTGAGCTCCTACGACCCACAACGTGGACTTATAGGGATTCATGTACAACTCAGTAGTTTTTCCGAATATTTGCATGATCTCCAGGATTCATGGCCCAATCTATCCAAAGCGGTTCGGAAAAAAAGAACATCATCCGCATACAATGCGGTCCTATCGGATAGACCTGAAGCCCACTCAAACCCCCATAGCTGGGCAACGATGCACACCCAGGCTGCCAATCGCTCCATGGCAAGGGCAAATAAATATGGTGACAGGGGGCACCCTGTCTGGTGCCTCGTCTGATAGGGTAGCTGGACGAGATCACTCCCGCCACACGCACCAACACTGTCAGGTCAGTGTAGAGAAGCGTTAGATAAATTTTACTTATTTTATAATTAGTTGTTAAATACTATTAGGTTTTTTATTTAAAAAAAGTTTTAATTGTGTAATACATGTTTTTACAGTTTAATGTTAGCTGTAGTTTGTGGGGATTATAGGGGTAACGTGTGGGAAGTTAAATTACTTTTATGAGTGTTCATTTGTTTTTTAGTTAATAATATATTTTTAATTGGTAATTAATTATGTTAGGTGAGGAAGTATTTTTTTTTAAATGTAGATGTGGGATGATAATTGTATGGTGTTATAGGGTACGAAATAAAAAAAAGTAAATTTATGTAATAATGTTTTTGTTTCTAAATAATTTTTCATCAAAAGTATTTATTTGTTTGGAAATAATTATTTTTTATTTAATATAATATTTGTAGGTATTTGTTATATGTATTTAATATTAGAATTTATTTTCTCTTTTTTTAATATTAAATACATTTGTATTTACATTTTTAACAAATGTATATGTTTTATTTCATTTAAAAAATCTTTTTTACTGTTGTTAAAATTTTGTTTGTTTTTAATTTTGAACTGACTAGAGTGAGAATATTAATTGTTACTCCTCTGCAATCCAACAATTTCCCTATTGGTGCATTCACTGGAGTGGGAACAGTATTTTTTGCCCCTCCGCTATCCAACCCTTTCCCTACTTGTACAATTATTGTAGTGGGAATAGTACATTTTATACCCAACTATCCAACACGTTCTCTACTGTTGCACTCACTGGATGGGAATAGTAATTTTTACCGCTCCACTATCCAACACTTTCCCTACTGTTGCACTCACTGAAGTGGGAATAGTAATTTCTACCCCTCCGCTGGCCAACACTTTCCTTACTGTTACACACATGAGAGTGGGAATAGAAATGTTTACCCCCCACGTGTATATAGAACCATTTGCTCAGACTCTTAGGGACAACAGACGTATTAAACCTTTTATTTTTGGTGGCTGGGATAAGAAGGTGGCACTTTATGCCGATGATATTATGATTTTCTCCACAAGTTATGAAGAGGCATACCCAGAGATAATTGAACAGGCCCTTACATTTGGGAAAGTGTCAGGGTATGAAATTAATGCCCTTAAGACAGAATCAATGTCCTGGAATTGTAACAGAACGAATAATAATGGGACATCAAAAAGCCAAATTCGCTATCTGGGGGTAAATATAGTTAATGACATTGACGCTATTGCCTCTCTAAACTTTAATAAAGTGGCTGCAGAGTGCCGGAAACTTATGAGAGACTGGTCTCACCTTCCACTTTCCATTTTGGGTAAACTTAATTTGGTGAAGATGAGCATTTTACCGAAAGTTTCTTTTTTATTTAACACAATACCACTTTATTTTGATCCTAAGTTAATTGCTAAACTACAGAGTGCGATTACTAGCTTTATATGGAATAATAAAAGTGCCAGAATCTCTTGGAAAAAAATTAGGCGTCGTAGGGAGAAGGGGGGGTTGGCTGGCCCAGACCTTCAAATATACGCATGGGCGTTCCAATTATCGCATATGCGTATGTTGTTTAAAACCCCTATATCTACAGGGATGGGCCCGCTTTTCTCTACATTACTGGATTGCAAAGGAGTTGATCACGCCAGTTTCTTGTTTAAGTTCGGTGATCCCAAATTCTTTAAAAAGATAAAATTAAAAGTTCTAAAAGGGTTTGTATCCACGTGGTATAAAATTAGGCAAGCAATTAAGATTGGCTATTATTCTGCAAAGGCTCCAATATGGAACTTACCCGATCCTCCCTTATGGACAATGGATGCCTTAAACAATTCGCTATTAGAAGCCGATATCCATTGTTGGGACGACTTGTTTATGGACGGGTCTTTACTCCCATGGGATTATCTTAGTCATAAAGTAGGTCCTGGGTTGTCAAGATTTAAATATATCCAGATTTCCAGCTGGGCTCAGTCATATAAAGATCCGCCATTGAGACGTAACAAGCAACCTATAGGCGGCTTTAGCGACTTGGTCACTTGCTTATTGGACAGCCCAGTGGCAAAAAAAGAAATCTCACGTTGGTATAATAAAATTATAGATGAAATGGATGTCAGTTTCCAGTTACCAACTACACTGTGGGCAGAATTAATGCCAGGCTTAGATGTGGAAGAGCTCTGGACTGCCTCTTGCTCATTGTTATGGGAGTTAGTTAAACCTTCGTGGCTTCGTAGGAACCACCTTTTTACTATACATAGGGCATATTATTCTGCCTATAGGTTAACTAAATTTTCATCTACAGGTCCAGTTAAATGTCCGAGATGCGGGTTAATTGAAGCCACGGATACACACATGTTCCTAGAATGCCCAAATCTAACAGAATTTTGGGAAGCCATTAAGAATAAGTTATCACAATCTTTGGGTGAACATGTCAATATAGACCTGGTTCTTGTTATCTTTGGTCTAAGAAATAAAATCTGCAATTCAGCAACCAAATTGATATTCTATTCCATACTTGCCGCACGTAGGGAGATTTGCAGGCATTGGAAAGATGCTCAACCACCTACAGTGCATGAATGGCGAACATCTCTTCTTCAAATCTCCAAACTTGACCTAGCCAGGACAGGAAATCTAAATAGTAGAGCGTTTTGGGCAATGCTTGGATAGTCGAGACCATACCTGGGTTTTTTTTTCCCCCAGGTCCTATGATTAACGTGTGCACTGCCCATCCTGGCTATCAAGATTAACAGTCCTGGTACCAAAGGGGTCTCGATAAATCGGGCACTGTCAACTAAGATACCATCCTAAGCTGGTTTAAGATTGGTCACCGTATAAAGTGCTGAAAGGAAATGGCCTCGCTTCGCGCCCTACAATTTCCTTACCAGCTATAAGCTGAGTTGGCACAATACATGACTAGTCGGCCTATTGCTCTGTGGTGGTTTTTTCTTTGGTTTTGATAGATTGGAGCTACGCACACAAATGAGGATGAAAAAAAAAAAAAAGAAATGTTTACCCCTTCACTAGCCAACACTTTCCATACTGTTGCACTCACTGGAGTGGGAAAGTTAAGTTTGAAGATTTTTTAATAGTTTAATGTTTTAATTTATTATAAAATGTTTTTTAGATAGATTTAATGTTGTTGGTATATATATATATATATATATCGGCAATGACGCTGAACATACTGTGATTCTGGGCCAATCAATTAATCTCCCCATGCCTAACAAATAAAAAATAATGTGTCATCATGTAATGCAACTGGTGTTATATTAAGTGCTCTGATACCCGATTCTGGTCAAGTTTGCGCTATATAAAACTCTGAAAAATAAAATAAGTAAACTTTTTTAATTACGTTTATTATTATTTATTCTTTATTTATATTAAATCAACTTTATTTTTTTATATTTATTGTATTACTTAACATACTTAAGATGTTATATTTTATATTATATGTATAAATACATTTCGATATTTTCTAAAACTATATTTTTTACACCGATTTTTTTTCATTATTTTTGTACTTACCTGTTTAAGTATAGGGAGTTGATATTTTTGCATTCTATATTTTTGCATCGATATTATTTACTTCTATATTTTTAACATTGATATTTTGTCAGTGAACCCCCTTCTGGGACAGGCTCCAAACCACTGCCAACTAGAGACCCCATTTCTAATAACAAACAAGACTAAACAATATGACGATAACTTTGTCATCTTGATTCACATATTGACTATATTCTCCTACGACTAAAACAGTAAAAACATTTCAACTATGACGTGTTGCTGCCATGATATTATTGTAGCATGCATAACTAAATAATTAAAGATGTCATTCTAGATAGTCAGCAGACTTGATGCCGTCATTTACTGTTGCAATGCATACAACTGACATGTGACTGGCTTTTGCACTTGTTGCAATACATGTGTGATTGTCTCTTTATTAGTAGAATTGTTCCAAATACCATGGCGCATATATACTAAGTGAAAGATGTTACTGAGCCTTCTCACTCATATTAGCTCTACCTGAGTCTTACACATCAACAATGTCTCTCTCTATGTTGACTATTCTAAATGATTTTTTTTATATCTGGCTGGTCCTCATTGTCTTGCTGTGTGACAGAGGGACGAGCATATCTTTCTGCTTGGTTTTATTTAATTGCCTCTCTGGCTGCGTCTATTGAGTCTATTCATCAAATCTATCCCTCCTCAGCGCCAGGCTTGGCATCTGGTAGTCAGCTGATTGAATTCAAACACTGGTAGGTGGTGGGCATGGTTTTTCACTATCTGTTCCATGTCACTGTGAAGGTCTTCTTGAGTCATTCATTTCTATTTTCCAGTTCCCCTGTTCCCATTAGGAAGCTTTTGAGCTGGCCTGAAGAGCTCGGATTTTAGAGCTGGTTAGCATGTGATGTCACTCAGATAACATTAATTACAGTCAGTTTAAACTGGCTGGAAACTTGATCGCAGGTTGCTGATTGCCAATGATTCCTATTGGGTTGCCTCATGCTCATTATCTAGTCATTTTAAGTCCAGTAAATAGTATACAAGTGTTAAGTAGAGAAATGCTTAAGGAGAGGTGAGAAAGGTCTTATTTTTGAGAAATGGTAAGCAAATTACCATAGAATATTTATAGCGGTGCCAACATTTTGAGCATTATGAAATAAGCACATAGGGGCTGCTTAAATGGATATGATCATGAAAGCATTCTACAGAGATGTGAATATAACCTTTTCAAATGGCCTTGTACATAATTTGTAGACGGTAGTTATGGTGGTTATAAAAACAATATAGTGTACTTCATCATATAAATCTTTTCTCGATTGTAAAAGTAACCACAAAAGGGGCATACATATAAAACATACATGTTATAAAACCGTAAACATATATTATTATAACACAATACACAGTTAAAAGATAAAATATGTTAAGGATGCATTACAATGAGAATCTGTGGTGTACAACAACATGTTTAATCAGGTCTAGATTACGTTGATCTCAGTACTACACGTAAAAAACATGAAACTGCAAATAGAACATGTTCATTAGGCAGGAGCTGCAAATACATGAGCGAAATTCAGGACTTTCAGTGACAGGAGTAAAAAACGCTTCCTAGGCATGCTAAAATATCTACAGAGAAGCACAAACTGTAGGGTATCTTGTGGAGACATATTGACAGCGCCCCAAAGTTCCCAGACGAGAAGATCCACTAGGGGTGGAAGCAAGATGGTGCAACAAAGTAAACCTTAATCTCACAAAAACAAATCTATCCCTTGCATTAGAAAAAAGAGATGGATAGAGCTCCATACCCTGTACAGTTTTTAGTATCATGTGCCCAGCAACATGGGTTTTGCGAACTCTGTGTGTTCATGTTGCTTTATGACACGTTCAAAAAACAAATCCCTACCCTTATCAAGCTCCTGGGACTACAGGGAATGGTGGTTATGAAATAAATCAGCCCTGCCCTTGCTGGTAAAAGCTGCCTTCATGTAGGCAATCCAGAGGATTTTCTGCACGTGATCATGGAACAAACAGTCCGACAGGATCTGTCTATTCAGCTGGGAACACTCCCCAGTCCAAATCTTAATCTAGGACAGCATGGGCCTGAGAGCAACAAGCCCCCCAATGTACCTTGCACCAAGCTCCTCATGAACAGAAAAGGTTGGGGTACTTTGCGGGACCTGCAGAATGCATCTTAAAGCCGTGTTTTCTGCGAGTTTAATTTTATCAACCATTCTGTAACCTCATACCTCACTGCCATATAGAGCCATGGAAATGCACTGTGCCTGGTAAGGCCTAACCAAGGTGTCCAATCTCTGTGGAAAGCTAGCTAATGCCCCCATGGCCTTAGCCACATCACCTCCCCCTCCCTTGAATAGCGGTTTCCAACTCAGATTGTCATCAAATAAGACACCCAAGGTGAAAAAAAGCTGGAACATTTTTCAAGGTGCGACTCCCCACATTAAGGGGGTCATTATGATTGCAGACGGTCTTGAGTCCGTCCTCGACCATAGAGGAGGAGGGAACCTCTGCATGGCCTGCGGAGCTCCCTCCTGTGCAATTAGGATGTGACCGCCACCCTGGCGGTCACATCATCTATTTTTAACATTGCGGCGGGTGCTGCTTCAAGCAGCACCCGCCGCAATGTTAAAAATGAAAGCTGTGCATTTGCCTGCCACTCTGTGCACGCAAATGAAGGGGGGTACCATAGGTACCCCCATGTGCACCCCCCACCCCCCTTCAACCCTGGGGGCCCGCAACGGGCCCCCAAACAAGAATCCATATGCCGTGTAAAGGCATTGAAATTCAGACATCATATTAGCCCTTTTCTGCCGCAGTTGTAAGCCAACCACGGCGGAAAAGCAGAGGACCTAAACCAGGACCAACCAGCCATCCTAATGTGGCGGTGGGTCTTTGGTGGGTCCGCAGAGGATTTTCCGCATCCGCCGGGCCGGCGGTGGCTTCCGCCGGCCCGGAGGATGCGGAAAATCCTCCATCATAATGTGCCCCTAAATGTTTTGAAACTGATGGAGCAATGGCTAACTACCAAGATGCATGAGTTTGTGAAGGTTACCGCAAGTCCAAACTGACCATAAAGGAGGCAATTCCATCCAATAGCGACAGCAGTGCCACAGCAGTACATGCCATGAGCATCGCATCATTGGGGTATAACAAGACAAATAACAATCTCATTCCCTCCCTGGGTCAACCAGCCCGCACTGAGAAGAGGGCCTGTTCCAATCTGTTGAAATAAAGGGTCAACAAAAAAGGGGCGAGTACATATTCCTGACATACTATGTTGTGGTTTTAAAATGCTCATTGAGTTCCAGCACCTGTGAATACCTCACCACAGCTGAGGTGTTGGAATGTAGGAATGAGTAAAGGAGTACTATTCCTGAATCCACACACATCACAAGGAGTAGATCCCACAGCTTCTTACGGGTGACCCAATTGAAGGTGGAAGTGAGGTCCATAAACGCCAGGTGAAGTGATCCTGGCTGGGTCAATTGTGTACTCACTTATAATTAAATAGAGGTTCAAGCATTGATCATTTGTAGATTTTAGGGCATGTATGTATGCCACATGTGCACAGCAGCACTAATCAGGGGTGCAACAGGGTGTCAAAGTGCCACCCTGCCACCCTTGACTTTTTCCCAATTTTAACGAATCGGTTATTATCGATTCGGTACTTGACATTTATTCTTATGAGCCTCCAGGCCCATAGGAATGAATGGCAACTACCGAATCAGTAATTACCGATTCGGTAAATACCGAATCTTAACGTTTCGGTATTTTTTACCAATTAATTACCTACATTGTATTTTCCGATTCGAAAATACCGAATCAGTAAAATTCTGTATTTTCGAATCTGTAAATTAAAATTACCTACATCTAGATCACAAACTCTCATCTATTTAGTCAACACCACTATGCCCAACATATTATGCCTTATACACCATGTGTTATCACAATTGACATCTATTGTATCAAGGAATTACAGCAAGTTGGTAAATGTGGAGCAGCCACGCGTTTTGGTGGGAATCAAAATTTGACCTCCTTTATCAGGGCAACAAATAAACTTGTGTACAGTACAACACCGCACCCTCAAGGAACACATTACTAAGAAAAAAAGACAGCCTGGTACCAGCTCTCTCTAACAAAGAAAGTGAAACTATTTGTTCCAGAAAACTACTTAAGAACTGCGGTTCATATCCTTGTACTCTGGCATCTAAATAGAGGCATGGCCTTGCTCCATGTTTTCCTAAACTCCACATTTCCCTCCTCTCTTAAAGACATCCTACTAGCTGTAGCCCGTTTTATCAATTGTCTATAGAAAATGAACATACCCCCCCCATCCTAATGGAACAGCACTTACTCCACTTGCTTGCCCACGCCATCTTCAAAGCCAGCTGCATCATTTACAAAGTCACCACAACCCATCCTCCAGCCTATTTGTCCAAGGTTCTCATCATCTGCTGTAACTCTGGCATACCTGAAATCAGAACACCTACAGACTGGAGGCAAGGAAGTGTAAAAAATGTAAAACAGGACAAAAGGGCGTCTCATCGAAAAACTCATGATCTGAAACAATATTTATATATTAATCAGGACTTCCACAACCCAGCTTCAATTTGAAAAGAGTTGAAGCTGTACCTCTTTAAATAACACGTAATCATGCTGCACTAACAGTCTACTTCTGCCCCTAATACTCAACTAAAGCGCCAAACTCTTGCTGACCCTGCACAGAACTGTGCTGCCTTTTGGCTAGGTGTATGCACTACAAATACATACAGACATTGCGATTTCGTCCAATAATGTGTATATGCGTATGAAAATAAGTAAAATATTATCTTTGACTCACATAACCGTAATGATAATGGACATAAGCTTTGAAATAGCCGTTTCTTTTCAATGAGTGAGGGAGACTAGAATAAAGTAGATAAACAGCAAAGAGCAATGTTAGTGATGTCTACATCTCTTCTGATGCATTTATGGATTCCTTTATAGTACCTTTTCAGAATTAGCAGCGTAGAAAGTTGGGTCCCCACGAAAACAGGAATAAAGTACGTTATCACCGAGATATATGAATGGAGTCTACACATTTTACAACTTTTGGCATCCAGTCATTAGTGTACCTTTTAAAGTGCTCGTAATTAGTCATTCATTAGAAGAAAGAAAACTAACTGACCAGATGTATATCTACACATACTGCAACTGCTCTAGCTAGTTTTCAAAAACAATATTTCAGTAGTTATCAATTTACTCACATACAATTTCTATTCCAGATGAAGTTAAGTTACAGGTTTGGTTAGTCAATTACAGTTACATTTACGTAGTTGTTTATTTAATCGATGTTTCAGTTTCCTCTGTGATCTTTAAATAAAAGATGTAATTTCAGGGACGAGGACTCCATTATCCTAATGCAGTGCTTAAGCAAGAATAACATAACACCGTTATTGAACATGTAGACGAATAGTAGCCTAGTACACTTTTAATATGTATATGTTTTTTTCTTTATTATTATCAAAAACGATTATTTAAAGTGTTTAGTCCTCGTTCTATTTGAAATGTTAGAGGCTTCTATTTCCAAATATGATTTTTGATGGTCCTGCATCATGTGGAATATGAACCAAAGTACTTGTTACACCCAGACCTATCCAGGACAGCGCTCTTATAGCCTTAAAATATGTTTGATTCTTCCTTAACTTAAAAAAAGTCTAAACCTGATCTTAGGATGGGATGTACCAGCTTCGCTGCATGAAATACAGTGCAGGCTTTTTACTATCTGATTTATGTACCTAGATGAAAGACACTGGCCAACATGAAACTTTTTAGCAAACCTACAGAACAAACATACCTCTCACTAGTATAACTTCATATTGATGACAAAACATGTTATTAGAAAATACTCATGACTAGAACATGAGGTATTGTGCAAGACATGAGGAAAATGTTTACTCATTCTATTTCTTCATTGCAACTATTACGCCCAATAACAGTCATAACTGTTTGAATATAGTAACGTTTATATACATTTGAGTAAAATACGACAGATTATTTTACAGTGAATTAGTATATTCTGTGCCAGACAAACTGGCTCCTATGGTTTACAATAGTTGTAAAAATATTTACATTGTGGGCCTTTCAGGTTTTCATCATCTGATGTTTATGTGTCCGAAAGTAATCGAGCTGGAAAGAGGGATACACCAATCTTAAATCCTTTCTGAAATGTGACAAGATTGCTGGTATAGAAGACACATTGTACACATAGGCCATGCCTGTGTACATGTGAAGTAGGATATTTAGGTACACGCATGTGAGTGCAAAAACAATGGTTTTAGTCATGTACGGATCTAAGTTTCTTAAATATGACAAGCCAACCAAATGTAATCAGTATTCAAACATTGCAAAATTGCAATAGGGCAGCAGTCTCGGGCGCAAGAATGTCACCCTAGGTGTTATCTAATATGGATATTGATTGGTAGAAGGGTTTCTAATTGAAACACATTTCTAGACTTATCATCCATTCCTTTGATCATCTCTTGGAGGTCTCAGTCTTCAGCCTTGTCAGATTTAAGAATTTGGTTGAAAAGATCTCAATAAAGGAGTGATAATTCAGAGATGATAAAAGAGGCTTTATACTGCAGCAGCCCTTCTCTCTGACATCCAGTTTTGAAGATCTTTTGTGTAGATCAAGCACTTCTTTGATTCACGCCGGGCTGTCTTCTGTAATTGGTGAGAGGCTGCTTATTCCTATGACAGCTGTGTAAGAACCCCTTAGACGTGTCCTCTGAGCGCCTACCGATGAGAGTGGGCTTCAGCATTGTCTACATCTGCAGAGCTCTCCCCTTCTCATTTGCAGAGCCTCCCTGCTTTTCTGCTCTGGCACCTGTTTCCCTTCTTACATCATTCAGTGAGAATTGTGACAAAGAACAGCTCTGAGGAATCCAAAGTCTCTTCTGCAGTAACTTTTCCTCAGCAAAATAACTATCCTCAGATTGAGCTCATATAAAAGTTTATGGGCGCATTCTTCGAGGAGCCACCCTCACAGTGTTGCCTGCTGTACTTCACTCCACATTGCTAGATTGCGGCTACTTTTGATGCATGGCTCCCAACTAACCCCACCTGTCATAAATGATAGCAACCTCCAGTGTGTTAGTGTCCCCAGCTTGGAAAGAATATACAGGACAACAATACAGGATGTGACCTGGAAAAGAGAAACTATAGTAAGATACTGAGCAAATTAAATTTTTTAAACTTATGCTTAAAACAACCTTGCATTAATGGCCTCTTTAAAGCCAAGAAAATGTACTTATTTCAATTTCTGACTGCTTTAAACACAGAACAAACGTTTTTAGACAAATGATACTTGTGCCTTGAACAATATTTTGATAGTGTTCATAGATGTGTTATTGGTAAAAACGTATTCAGTAAAAGGCTATTTGTGGTCTTAATGCGAAAATACCACAGTTTTATGATATTTAAGATCTTTTGATCTGTACCTGTGGGTTTCTCATTGTTCCAAACAATCTCTTGTACAAGTAGTATTCACCTAAATCAGGACTAGGGACCTGATCTACTAGAGCATTTTCTGGTGGCAGACCTTGCTATTCTTAAAATCACATGCTAAATGGTATTTCACCATGTACTTAACCACTTCCGCAATTTTGGAAAGCCTTTTCAAATCACAAAACTGATTTTATGACTCATTCTAAATCACAATTAGGAGGGGATCTACAAAGGACACCTCTTCCTAATTAGGATTCTCAATTAGATGTATCAATAGTTTTTGACTGAAGTTGGAGTGACCCTTGAAAGGAAGTGGTAACTGATTTTCAAAGAGGAAGCTGTCCCTGTTGGAAAGCGTAGCCTTTGGGAATCCTGTCAGTGAAATCAGGGGAACACGTAGTGGCTATTGCCTGCTCCCCCAATCTCCTCCCAAATGAAAAACATCTTTAAAGCAGCATTGTTTTTTTTCGGGAAGATGGCTGCAGAAAACATTTAAGCTTACAAGACTATAGGAAGAAATGAACAAGTGTTTTTTCGGTTGACTTTGGAGCTAAAATATAGCAATCGTGTACTAGCCTAGTGTGGAAGTGCTCTAAAGAATCAATGTGTGCAGATATTGAGGATAGTGATCCATTGCGTGAAAGAGGAAGTGGGCTGATCTAAGTATTTGGGTAGTTTGAGAATAACACAGAATCAGACAGTCTCAAAGTAGCCTACTGCTCACTCTGGGAAGGGATCACATTTCTGGATTTCGTGGCTAAGCAATATAAATATTTACAGGAGTTAAAACAGCTGATCCCAGTATCTGTGACTTAATAAAAAACTACATTCTGTGACAGAACATTTTCACTCTAATTTTGTGTGAACTACCATGTTCTTGATTACATCGGCTGATGAAAAGATTCAGTGATCAGAACAGATTTAGTGGTATCTCATGACATCACCAGAGTTAGGGTGTGTCTGCCTGAGTTTATTTTATAAAAAGAAAAGTTCTTACGTATCTGTCCCGTTTCATTAACAAAGATGTTTCATGTTTTTTTCCTCTATTTGATACGGTGGGCTCTTTGAAATTCCGAATATCCATAGGGCCAGGACACTCCTATGAGTTGCTGTGGGTCGTAGAAAACAACCTCATTCATTCACTCAAGGAAGTTGGTAGACAGCTCAAACCTGAGTTCTTTTATTGATGGGAGGAAGTTGTTTACATCTTCATGAGTCTGCCGTAGTGAGATACGCACCCACACTAGCCCAGATGATGAATTTTAGCATGCAAGTCGTTTTGGTTGTTGCTAGGTGCAGAACTGCTCCCCCAGCCTCTCTAGCATCTCCAGGAAATGTTTTTATTTAAGGCAGTCATAGTTAACTGCAGAATTCATTTGTCCTCTGGAGTTAAACAGGTGTGTGTGCGAAAAAATATAATGCATTTTGTGATTGTAGTATTTGAAATTCTTTTAGAAATGGTAAACAGCAAAACCATCTTCGTGCGTGATTTTAGAGTCTGCATGAGTTCTCGAAAGCTTATATTTGTGTTTGTAAAACTGAGGTATTTCTAGGGATGGCAACATGAATGGTCTCTACAGAGATGCCGTCTATTTTCTGGATCAACAAGTTGTTTGAAACTTCACTTTCAATGTTAATTATGAAGCTAATCAATCTGACATTGTGTTAGGATTGTTTGAGAAATATATCTGCCACAATGACTATTATATTAATTTTAAGCATATCTTCTCACAGAGAGATAACATATTTACACCTCAGAAAGAGGCACAGCTAGCATCATATGATGATGATGATGGCACTCTGAGTACCAAGATCTAGGTCGTCCACTTAAGGACTTTCCTTTCTGCTGGTTCCTGAGAACATATACACCCAGCTCGCACTCCCACACATCGATATTAAGAGGCATCTTTGAAACAATTATCAAAGAAAGCCTGCAGTTCCGGCTTTATGGGGTCCTATATAGCACTTACTAATAATTTTGGATATATCAGCAGCCAATTTGTACCAATACAAATGTAAATGTAAATGTAGTATACTTGTAAAGCGCACAGCAGTCCCAGAGACGGGGCGTCCCAGTGCTGTGGAACCCTTCCTGGCTCTCCCTGTGAGATGCCCCTCCAAGGTGAAGCCAGGCATCCCAGCGTTGTAGGGGCCATTGTGGAGATTAAGCAAGCTATTGCCCAGAGTTGCAGCGTGGGACCCATGATTAGAGTAGGCGCATAGGCGAGAGAATTATCGAGTCCACGGACATTAAGCCCCAGACCCTGCCGCGTCAGGTATTGAACCCTGGTCCCAGGCCTGATCTCTGCTTCAGGGTCTGCCGCTTCTAACCAGTGAGCCACACTTCTCCACACAACATTAAGCATGTCATAAGAGGGCGATTCTCTCACCAGTGCAAGTGTGGTAATAAAGAAAAAAGCAAGTAGGAGGTACAAGAAAGAAATTGCTCTAGAATTGAAGTATGATAATTGTAGCGCAAAGATGGGATGACAAAAGACAAATGCACAAAAAATCCATACTAGAAAACAAAATAAGTTGGAAGATGTCACAATTAGCATCTACAAATGCATTTCTCCTATAACTCAATTCACAGTACTTTCTGCTCAGTTACTCTGAAACAAGTCCAGATTGAGGGACATCAACACAATCCATCCGGAAAATGCAACAACAACTAGTATGTTACTACTACTTTAAGGGTAATTCCTATTACATACTAGGCCTAATTATGATGTCGGGTGGAGTTGCCTTCGACCAACACCGTTTCGGGGTAGGAACCATCTGACCCTAGGTCAGCGGTTCCGACAACCCCATTAGGATGTGACTGCACATGGTGGGGTCGCAAACTTTCATTTTTCAGTGCCTGCAGCACAAACGCCCATTAAAAAATGGAAGTTTGTAAACCTCACTGTGTCTGCCACATGGTACAGGAATGTTTAGGTGGGCCGAATGAGGAGGGCTTGCGTGGAAGGGGACCCTGCTAGGGCCAACATGCATTGGCTGTCGGAAAACAACATCATAATCTTGATGACGGAAACTCCGTCCATAAGGGATTATGAGTGCTTTCCCACTGGCCGACGGGCTCATTGAGCACATGGGAAGAGAAGCAGATTCCCCCCGCTGGTTTAAACTGCGATCGGCATCAGCATAATACAGCGGTCGGCCTTTAAACCTACCATGTTGGTTGGAAAGCCTCCGACCTCTGGTCGGAGGCTTTCTGACAGACAGCATAATCAGGTCCACTGTGTTCAAAAGTTCATCCAGTGGGATTTATTCAATGGGCTCTTATTTCAGGCGTTATTACGACCTATGAAAAAAGTAGACTACTTTTGAAGATTTTTAAGTTTTGCCTGTTTTCATTGCATTCTTTTCGCTGCTTCAAAGGTATGTTATTTTAATGTGATTTATCCTTTATATGGCTGGTAAGTCTTCTGCTTTTGAATCTGTATATAGTGTCCCTCAGATGACATAGACGTTTGTCATAATATTTATAATATTATGCACTTACAACGTCTACCTTTTCACAAGCAAATTCAGATCAAAACAAAAACACAAAACCTGAGAATGCTTGGAAATGGAGATCTTAGCCTAAAGTCTCCAGCTGGAGCAATATTAAAAACCTCCGTTCAGCAAAATAAACTCCTTTGAAAACCCCATCCATTCATCGCCCCCTCAATGCTACTCCCATGGCAATCAGGATAGTGCTCATCTCAAGACCAGTATATGGAAACATTCTGTACCAGCTCATCAGATCAATAGACTGGAGTAGGAGAAAAACATACAGGGAGACTGACTATTAGGCTATAAAACATGAACCATTCGGTTCAATCTTAAAGATAGAATCAACTTCAACTTCAAAAGTCTGTGATCCACATAGAAATGCAACAAAGTTACATCACCCAAATTCTTGCACCACACATTCCAACCAGCAGTGTATGCTCAGCATATAATTATCTCCTGGATAAGGTGATTGGCAACTTTCAATACTGGGCCCGCCTATGAGTCAACATGCCAGATGTATCTGTCACTGCCAATCAGTGTTGCCCTACCTGTTTAATCCCCGCGTTTGAGCTAAACTGTCTTCTTGAGGGTGCTCATAAATCTCTCAACAAAACCATTTGCCTGTGGCCAGAGCGGTGTGCTTTTCTGATACTTGACATTTAGACGTGTGGGAAAATCTTTAAATTGTCGACTGTTGAAAGGCGGGTCATTATTAGATTTCCAAATCGACACCCCATGTTGCAAAAATACTTTCTAGTCTCTCAATGACTCTGTCATGAGTAGTTGATGGCAGATCATCAACGAGGGGAAAACTGAAATATTTATCAACAATTACTAGTAGATGATATCTATTATCAAGGGGTCCAAAGAAATCAATTGCAATTTTCTCCCATGCATGCTTTGGAAGATCAGACATGTTAAACTTATGTGAGGTTGTCTTAGATGACAGACAACAGCACAAATGACATGACTTTAACTCTTTTTCAACTCTTTCATCAAGATGAGGGAACCACACTCAATCCTATACAGCTCATTTTGTAGCAACAACTCCATGGTGTCCCTCATGAGCCACTTCAATACCTTGTTTACTCAGACCCTCTGGTATGTCAATACTTGAAGAGTATTTCTCCATTCCAAGGAAGGATCTCAGCCTAGTTCTATCTTATGGAGAGAAATGGATGACAAGGCTAGTACTTTATTTGAATCCAGAGTCAATCCTCGATCAGAAAAGATATGACCTTCTGTATGTCCTCCAAAACTGCCCCCACAAAGTCCCAGATTCGTACTTTAAAGCGGTCGAGGGTGAGATCACTACATTGCTGTGGAATGGAAGAGCCCTTAGAATTGCTAGGCAGAAACGGACGAAAGACTGTAAGATGGGGGCATAGCCCTTGCGGACCTGCAACGGTACTACTGGGCGTCATAACTGGTAACTGTTAACAATTGGTTGTATTACCCCCCGGATGACCCAGCATATGCCCTTGATAGATACCAGACAGACCGCTCAGGATATCTGGGTGCTCTCTACACCTCAGATAAGAAAAACAAAGGGAAAATCTTTGGACCGATTAAACATACGTTGGACATCTGGCGTATAGTCACATCTCGATTAGGTTGGGCTGGGACTCTCTCGCTGGCCATGCCATTGTGGTTTGCTCAGAAACTAGGAAGATTGGGGTACCATCCTGGATTTGATAAGTGGGACCTCATAGGGATATCCACAGTAGGAGATCTGGTAAAAAAAGGGGCGATATTGACCTTTAGCGAGCTCCAGGAAAAATACCAGCTAGCTCATGGAGAAATATACAGATATTTACAAATCAGACATGCTTTACAAGCAGCCTTTCCGTCCCTTCCAGAAATACCGGAGTCATCACCTCTGGAAGATCGCCTACTTGATGGACCCCTCAGAGCCAAGGCAAAATCCTTAATCCATAAGAAATTGAGCAATAACCTTTCGGATAACTTTCCGAAACTCAGGGAATGCTGGCAAGAGGATATGGGCCCCTTAGAGGACGATGACTGGCAGAAGGCACTAATGTCCCCACGTGAGGCGGCTATACCTCAGAGGTTTCGCCTGATCCAACTCAGAATACTCCACCGCTCACATATTACTGGGATATTTTGTGCCAAAATAGGGTCCAAACCTGATGACGTATCTGTAAAAGGCTGTGGTCAACAGGCCACATACTACCATACTCTATGGACTTGCCCCAAGATACGCCTACTCTGGGAGGGAGCCACAATTCACATGTTTAAGGCCCTGGGAAAAAAAATAACACTAACTCCACAACTCGGGCTACTGAACATTTGGGAGGCCACTGACTTAACAGAGATTGAACAACAGTTCACAACACTGGGGTACACCCTGGTAAAGAGGGAAGTGGCTAGGGGATGGGGGGATAAGAACCCACCTCGTGTTACTCTATGGGTCAGAGAAATGGACAGATGCATGTTGGCAGAGACAGAGGTCTATAAGGCGAGGGGATGCCCGAAGAAATGGGTCACATTGGAACAAATACAGAGGTGACCTGTGTATATCAACCACAGTTGAAATGGAGATGCGTAGGCAAGATAGACTGATAGGAGATGCACCCTGAATAACCTTGAATGATGTTGAACTAGAATTTATAATGGTAACATGCAATATGTCGTTCAATCATGTAATGTACTTCTGATTTTCAATCAATAAACAAAGTTTAAACAAAAAAAAGAAAAGATATGGCCAAAGAACTTGAGGTTGTTTCGAGGAAAGTCACACTTTACCACATTTAAAGTGAGACCTGCACATGCAAGTATACGACACACTTCTGCAAGAGCTTTAGCATGTTCCTTTCCTGTGGCCCCCCAAAAATAGTATGTCATCACTGTAATTGAAAGCATTGGTGACTAGTTGTAGTATGTGATTAATGACATCCTGAAAAAGTCCTGCAGCTGATAGCATTCCAAAACATAGCCTTTTGTATCTAAATAAACCAATATATTTCAAAAGGTAGTAATGTACCTGCAATTCTCCTCCAGCTTGAGCTAGTGATGTCCTTTATTCAAATCAAGGTGGGAAAAGACTTTGGCTCCATTAAGCTGGGTAATCATGTCAGCAATGGGCGGACCCTCAATTAGGAAGTCACCAAATGCAAAGTACAACAGTGTGTTTTACACTGTTTGCAATTCCCAGTGGGTTGCAAATGGATCAGCCTCATCAATATTCATGAGGCAGTTTGCAATTTGCGACCCATTCGGAATGCCCAAAATCACACAGATGGTGGCCTTATGCGGTCAGCAGACCACCATGTCTGTGATTGCTTTTTCAATAAAGCAATTTTTTTTTGGGGGGGGAGATGCAGTTCATTTTACATAAAAGAAAACGTGATGCATTTCAAAAACAAAAAATAAAAGGTTTCAGTAGTTCACATTTGCAAAGAGGAAGGGTTCCCAGAGCCATTTGCAAATGGGTTACCACCAACTTGAAGTTGATGATAAACTGCAAATGTTTTGCAATCGCAATCCAGTCGCAAAAAATTCATACATCCCCCTGCAACTTGCTATTAGGAAGGGATGCCCTTAACACACCCCTTACTAATACTGACACACAAACACTATTTTGAAATTTAGCAATTGGTTTCCGACTTGTAAAATAGGGCTAGTACATGTCAAAAAGGTATTTAGAGGTCGCAAATGGCCCGATTCTCTATTTGCGACCTCTAAACCCTATTGCACATGTGGTCCCAAATTAATTGCGCACTTTTACTTGTCAACCTATCTTCATCTGATATTCTTCCGGGCTCAAAGCTAACCCTACATGTGTACATTGTCCAACAGTTAACATTGACATTGCACACCTATCTCTCTCATTGTTGCTTGACAATGATGGTGCTGAACTCTTAGGCAAAAATTTGGAAACAATCAACATTTTTCCGTTTCTACTTGCCTCAACTGATGTTGCCACTTGGTCTTGTGGGCATGCACAAAACATTGTGTCTGGCATTTTCTGGCATCCATTTTGTTTCCTTGACGTGACGCCTTTCATTTTGCCCCATTTTTCTTGACAAGACACATTTGATCTTTCCCTTGCTTTGCAATCTGTTACCAAATGGTTCTCTTTCCAGCAGCCTTTGCATATCTGTCCAATTGTGGGACATTTACCTTCATTTGGAAAGGAAAATCCACATCAAAAACACAAATCCTTTTTCTTTGGAGACATTACTGTATGGCCTTCTACCTTGTAACACACTCAGCGCTGATTCATTTTTGTACCGTTCTGACCTTCATGTTAGCTGCTTGTCTGTCAGCTCTTTCTTCTACTCTGGCAGCCATGAGTACTCACTCCAAGCGGAGTGTTTCTTTCAGCATTGGATTGAACTTCTTTTACTACTTCACTTGCTAAATTCTATAGACATTGAATGATCTTTTTGTAATTTGCTTCTTCCAGCGCATCAATCAAATCATAGAAGGTTTGAACCCAGGCAGTCCATCTGTTGCCAATATTTTGCTTTTTGGTTGTATCGAAGTTAGACAGTGATTTCAAGTTGGTGGAGCCACCATATTTTTCACTCCTTTCAGGAGTCATTGAAAAGTTTCAGTATTCCAACCGCCACTCATGGCCTTTCAGTCACTCAAATGTGGTTCACCAGTTTCTTAAGCACAACCCCTGCGCTTCTGCTTAGGTTGCAGTGCCTGAGGCTGAAGTCGGATGGCAACCTATCCAGGAGATCACCCTTGGTTTATGTAATCCCCTATCTCATCACCGGTTGTAGAATCCTGCGTGCGCCCGGGTACTTGCAAATGATCACACCACACACAGAGCTTGGTATTACACGTCTTTGTTCATCAGTCTGTAGTGGTGAACGGAACATTCTACATTAAGAATTGTATCACCCACTACCTAATGTCTCTGTTCTACGGAGTCCGTCAGGAACCAAAAGGATCCTGTTTACTCTAACTCACAAGACACTACATGCAGGTTCTCAAGGGGCATTCCCCCATTTACATGGAAGCATAACCCTAAGCAAATGACAACATTTTGTCAGGGGGCAGTCTGACTGTGCACCACATTGAGGTGGGGCACGGTATTACCCCTCAATGTCGTCCCTTGAAAGCCAATCCATGGACTCCCCCAAATATTTTCTGCAGGCAGGTGCTGTCATTCACTATAGCCATATACAGGGTGATCAATGAAAGCAGACTGGCAGTTCACTAAACGGCTGGTCCTAGTGCAGGTGGGAGTTTGCACCAGCATTGAGTAAAGTGCTTTGGTTGGGGTAGGGCACATTTTCCCTTTGAGAGCTTGCCGCACAGACTTGTACGTGCCAGAGTGAGACACTGAGCTATATTTATAACATGACCTCTGATATTTTGTATAAGAAAAACATCAAAACATTTATTTAGCATTTACAGCAATTAGTTATTATGATTTTTAAAACTACAAGTTATATTTTTTCAGGTGTAGATTCATGCATGTCACATGATTGTTGATTTACAACTTCAAAGCTATGCAAATTTTATGACATACATTTTTATAATCCAATTCGACATTTGACAATAATTGTTTCTGCATGAGCCTCACGCCCATTTTAAAATTTTCACTTAACGTGTGATGCATTTTATTTCTGTATATTTTTTTTAAAAGATTGTAAGTTGATTCTTAGAGTTTGTTAAGCTAAAGCAAACCTAAACTCAAATAAAAATATCTTTCAATTGTTTACTTTTTGTAGCCAAGATGCTTCATGACTTTGGCAAGTGCTTGTTTTTATGCATTTAACGAACACGCTGTGCAGTAAACACGGTCCCCCACCAATAGAACTGTGTTGGCAGTGTAACCTAATCGTTACAGCGCCAAAGTGAGAATCTTAGAGAGACAGATTCACTTTCCCTCTGTGACACTGGAAGGGGAGAGGTCTGGGACCATTGGCCACTCTGGAGATTGTTCAATGTCACGCAAGGATCTACAGGTGTTTGGAACTGTTCCCCCTGACTAATGCAAAGGGATTATCCTCTACAGCTGCCAAATTTAAATACTCCCATTATCTCTTGCCAAATTCTGGCACAGTACAAAAATATTATTTCCCTAGACAATGTTCCTAGTCCCCATGCATTTTTCTAAACAACGTAAAACATTGTTTATCCACATTAAAACAATTCAGTCCATTTTGGAACAAAAATAAAGCAATTACTGTAATGAAGAAAGAAGTTCAAGAAATCGGTCACTCATAAAAAGTGAGAATTCGGAGAAAGAATTATAGATTAAAAGAATGCTACCAGAACGAAAAACAACTATTAAATAAAAGGAAATAAACAAAAAAATGAAGATCCTAAAAACATTTTTTTAAAGGATATTGCGCAGAACAAAGAACAACCATCACATAAAAAGAAATAAGCTAAAGAAATGAAGATCGTACAGTACGAACAATGCTGCCACATGCATGGCACATTTCTTTCAGAGGAGCGATTTCAACCTGAAGCTATGTTAGATATTAAAATGTTTCACCTAAAAACTGTGTTTTTGTATGATGTTCTATTATCACAGCTAAGCGACATATATAAAAGAATCATTACAATATAATAGTGTTTTTGTTTATGATAGGTTTAAATTATACCATTCCCAATAGCAGGCCCTCCTGCCGTGCGTGGAATTTGAAGAGTGCTTGTTTGTATACTCAGAGGCAGTAGAGCTTATTGAGGTGCAGGGTGATATGGGTGTGAGATGGGAACTTGAAGGTGATCCTAGCCACAGAGCTTTGTATGGTCTTCTGGACAGTTGAGCGTTGATTCCGGCATAGCATGCCTACTGTAGTCCAGCTTGCTGGTGGTGAGGGCTTGGGTAGTGGTTCTGCAGATATTGGTGGGACGCCCTTTGAAGATCTTCTTGAGCATTCGGTTGCCCAGCCAGGCAGGCAAATTCGCTGTTGATTACTATTCCAAAGTGTTTGATATTGGGTTTCTGGTTCGCAGAGGTATGCACCCTGTCCTAGCATGAAGCACAATCCTAGTCAGGGTAAGTCAGTAACACATTCTAAATTAACCTGTTCTCACTTTCTGGTTGCTTGCCACAGAGCAGTCAGGCTTAACTAAGAGTCAATTTGTAAAGTATTTGTACATGCAACACACAGTAACACAGTGAAAACACCACAAAGGGACTCCACACCACTTTAGGAACATAATCAATATTTTTTATGAGCAAAACAAAACCAAAATGAAAAACATCCAATACGCAGAAGACAAGATATGATTTTTTAAAGAATGAAGGGCCATATGTATCAAGGAACCAATTTGCGATTCTGTAATAGCGATTTTTAAGAAATCGCTATTTCAGAATCGCAAAATGGTATGTATCAAGAAAAACGCATTTTGTTTAGCAATTTCTCGATATTCCATAATTGCAAATTCGCAAATTGCGAATTCGCAATTAAGGAATACTTTCCCATTAATTTCTATGGGCCAGGAGGCCCATATGAAGGAATGGGAATGTTTTCTCAATTTGCGATTCACAATTTGCTAATCGCAAATTGAGAATAATTTCAAGGGTGCAGGGGTGTCCAAAGGACACCCTGTTGCACCCCTGAAATAAGCATAGGTGCACATGTGGTGCACATACATTCCCTAAGGGCATGTATGTGCGTCACCTGGCACTTTGAAATATGCAAAAATGTGCCTTTTTCAAGGAATTCGCAACTTACCACCAACTAGAAGTTGGTGGTAATTTGCGATTCCTTAAGGCCATTTAGCAAATTTTTGTTGCCTTCTTACATTGCATTTAAGGAATCGCAAAATTTGCTATTCCTTAAATGCGATCACAAAATAAGGAATCGCAAATACACTGCACCCTGCCCATGCACCATTCATGGTCTACTTTAGGGGTGGCCTATATGAAACAAAAAGGAAGGTTTGGGCTTGGGCTTGGGCTTGGCAAGTAGTTAACTTGCCAGGTCGACATGACAGTTTATAACTGCCCTCACAGGCTCTGCAGTGGCATGCCTGAGACATGTTTAATGGGTACTTAAGTGGGTGGCACAATCAGTGCTGCAGGCCCACTAGTAGCATTTGATTTACAAGTGGAGTGGTTTGGCTCACTGGTTAGAGGCGGCAGACCCGGGAGCAGAGGACGGCCCGGGACCAGGGTTCAATTCCCGACACGGCAGGGTCGTGGACCAGGGTCAGCGGACTCGATAATTCTCACCTTGGTGCCTACTCTAACCAGGGATCACACTCGGCAACTCTGGGCATTAGCTTGCCTCATCTCCACAACAGCCCCCCACATACGCCGGGATGCCTGGTTTCATTCTGGAGATACCCAGTAGGGTCCATCTCACAGGGAAAGCCAGGACGGGTTCCCCAGCGGTCTACAGCGTGGAGATACCCCATGTGGGGTGATTCATGCGCTTTACAAGACATCATTACATTACATTACATGCCCTGGGCGCATGTCGTGTACTTTACTAGGGACAAATACACCAATTATAGATATGCCAACATGACCCTGTTTGACTTAAAGAGCACATGCACTTTATCACTGATTAGCAGGGGTAAGTGACCAGATTCCTAAAGCCAGCAAAAACAGAGTCAGTAAACTCCCAAATACAGGAGGTCAGAAGGTAAAAAGTCAAGGGATACCACAGCTAGGATGCCAGATCTATAACAAGGTGTTTACATGTGCTGCAGTGAGGGGTGTGGGTCTGAGTTTAGCAGGCCACCAGCTGGAGACCACAAATGAGGTGTCTTTGTTAAAGATTACTACTCCGTCTTTTCTGTTTTGAGCTGTTGATTATTGGTTTTCATCCATCTGATGACTTTGTCATGCAGGAGGAGAAGTTAGTCCAGGTGTTTGGTGTCTAGTAGGAGAGGGAGAGTATGAGCTGGGTGTTGTCAGCAAAGGATATGATGTTGATTCTTTACGTATGGACAATGTTGGCTAGTGAGGTCTTGTAAGCATTGAACAGCATGGAGCTGAGTGAAAAACCTTGTGGAATTCTGCAGATAAAGTTGACAGTGTCTAAGGAGAAGGGGACCTGGCTAACTGACTGGGTGTGGCCTGTGGGGATTGATCAAAGCCAGCGAACTGCAGGACCCTGGATGCGGGCTTTGTGCAGTCACTGGACAAGGATGGTGTGGTAGAAGATGATGAACTCTCCGAAAAGATCCAGTATGATGAGGGCTGCCGTGTCATTCTGTCCATGATCATATGGAAGTCATCTTTGGAAGTGATGAGAGCAGTCTCTGCATTATGGTTGGGCCTGAATCTGTATTGAGTGTGGTCGAGGAGGTGGTTGTCAGTGAGGTGGTTGGCTAGGCTCTTGTTTATCATCTTTTCCTTGACTTTTGCCAGGTAGAGTAGCAGGGAGATAGGTCGGTAGTCGCTGGAGTCTTTGAGTCTGCTGAGGGGTTCTTGAGGAGTGGGAGTACTGTAGTATGTTTCCAGGTGTCTGGGAATGTGGCTGTTATAATTGATTCATTCAGGATCAGGATGAGGGCTGCGCTGATGAGGTCCAGTCTTTTGAAGAAACCTTGGTGAGGCAGGGGTCTGAGGGACCTCCAAGGGTATCAACTGTATGGTTGCTGTGGTTTCTTTAGTGCTGTTGTTGAGAGAAGTGGCCAGGGTGGTTCTCTGGGTATTGGTAGAGATGGGCAAGAGGGCTGCTAGGGTGGAAGGGTTTGGTTGGGGCTCAAAGATTTTCTAGATGCTGGTGATCTTCTTGCTGAAGAATAGAGACATCTGGGTGCAGAGGTCCTGCGAGGGGGATACTCTGGTGAGGTTTGCTGCTTGGAGAGGTGAAGTCTTTCACTATCACAAAGGTTTCCTTCCTTTCACTGATCTTACCATCTGAGAGCAGGTTTGTAGGTTCTCTTGTTGATGTTCCGATTTGGTCTCCATCCTCATTCAAATTGCTTCCAGTGGTTCTTGGGGAGACTGAGCTCGTCCTCATACCAGTGTGCTTGCATTCTGGTTCTCGTGGCTTTAATGACTTGGAGATGTGGCAGGGGTTCTGTGCAATGGGTAATCCAGGTGTTGAAGTTGGAAATGGATTCAGAGAGGTTGTTGGTGTGTTGATGCTGGGTGTGTAGGAGTTTGGAATTTCAGGATACATCTAAGATCTTGTTCCAGTCCTGCCATGAAGATTTGGTGATAATGTTTCTGCTGTGGTGTGGGATAGGTATACTAAAGTTGATGAGGGTGGGGTCGGACCAGATGATCACTGTAGCCGTGTCTACTGTTATTTTGCTGAAACTGGTGAAAATGGGGTCCAGTAGGTGTCTGGTGGCATGTGTGGTGCCTTTTGAAGGCCAATTGTTCCATGTTGCTGATGGTGCTTATCAAGGTGGTGGAGCATTGGATTCATTCTTTGAAGATAATAACGATACCACCTCTTAGTTTGTTTGCTCTGTCTTGCAATCTTGTATCCAGGTTGGATTGCTGTGGCAAAGACAGGGGCCGAAGAGGGAGTCAGTCAGGTTTCTGTCAGGAAGAGCAGATTGAGTGAGCGGTCATATAGCAGAACCCCAATTTCAGTGGCATGTTTAGTGAGGGAGTGAGTGTTGAGGAGCATGCAGGACAAGGAGGGTGTAGTGTAGTGGCGCCCAGGTGTGTTTATTTTGGTTGTGTGCGGTGCATGAGGTGCATGGGGGAGTGAGGGGGTTGTGGGAGGGTGCATGTGAAATGGCAAGTAATGCAGGAGAAAGCACTTTCAGTGTTGGGTGGCCCAGCAGCTGCACTGGGGCACAGGACCAGGGTTCATAGCATGGAGGGACACAGTAGAGTAGTTATATGGGAGGAGGTGGGTAGGAGGAGGACCAGGGGTTCTTGCGCTGAATGTGGGTGGGGCATGGACAAGTGCAGACACTCTTGCCTTTGCTGTACCAGTATTGTGCCAGTGCACTGCAGCGTCCATTAAGTGAAGACAGTTTTGTGAGTAAACCAGTGATGTTACTTCCTGTGCAGATGAATGATGGGAAATCCTGTGGTGTCACTTCCGGTACATTCAGTGATGGTAGATCCATTGTTGTTACTGTTTGTGCATGTACACCAAAGAGTTTTGTGATGCTAAAAAGGTAGCATGACTCTGGCCTCAGCCGTTAGGTCTTGGAAAACAGTCAGGTGTTAAGAGCTTTGCAGAATATATATAGAATGAAAATTCATGAGAAGACTGGTTAAGCTGAAAGGAGTCTATACAGAAAAATGACACCTGCATAAGCAGACACAATTACATTTGGGCACTGAGAGTGGAAAGTGAAAAGGCTCCTTAAAACATTTTCCCCCTGGAATAGGTGCAGATGCAGCTGCCAATGAATAATGGGTTATAAACCTATAAGGCACAATAAAGTGTACAGATGACCTTGAAGGTAAGCATCTCTTCAATAGGAAGCAAGTGTATGTTGGCATAAAAAGAATGAACTTGACAGAAAGGGTTTGCACCCACATTTAGACTTGCCTCTTGATTTTGGACTACTTGATGTTGGTCCTGCCTGTTTTTGCAGGGTCACCCTCAGAGTTTAGCGTTCTGTTGCTAATCCCGTTTTTGTTGGCATTAGAACTCTGTGCACATTTTCCCTGCTAAATAGTGGAAATGTGCTTGTGCTCTCACTATAAATCTTGGTACAAATGGCATATGCCGGATTGGCCCCTTTTAATTACAGGTAAGTCCCTAGTAAATTCCACTTCCTTTACCCAGGGCCTGAATATTAAATGCTTCTAGAGGGCAGCAGCACTCATTGTTCCACCTCCTAAAGTAACCTTTTTTAAAACATGGCTCAGGCTTGAAGTGCAGTCTGTAGTGCAGTGTTAAGTTCCATTTTGACTTGGAAAATGAAGCCTTTTGCCAGGTCGAACCCTTCCTTTTTCATACCTATTGATTTAAAGCCCCTAAGGTCAAACTTGATTTTAAGTATCCCCAGACTCCACTCTGGGTATTGGTAGAGATGGGCAAGAGGGCTGCTAGGGTGGAAGGGTTTGGTTGGGGCTCAAAGATTTTCTAGATGCTGGTGATCTTCTTGCTGAAGAATAGAGACATCTGGGTGCAGAGGTCCTGCGAGGGGGATACTCTGGTGAGGTTTGCTGCTTGGAGAGGTGAAGTCTTTCACTATCACAAAGGTTTCCTTCCTTTCACTGATCTTACCATCTGAGAGCAGGTTTGTAGGTTCTCTTGTTGATGTTCCGATTTGGTCTCCATCCTCATTCAAATTGCTTCCAGTGGTTCTTGGGGAGACTGAGCTCGTCCTCATACCAGTGTGCTTGCATTCTGGTTCTCGTGGCTTTAATGACTTGGAGATGTGGCAGGGGTTCTGTGCAATGGGTAATCCAGGTGTTGAAGTTGGAAATGGATTCAGAGAGGTTGTTGGTGTGTTGATGCTGGGTGTGTAGGAGTTTGGAATTTCAGGATACATCTAAGATCTTGTTCCAGTCCTGCCATGAAGATTTGGTGATAATGTTTCTGCTGTGGTGTGGGATAGGTATACTAAAGTTGATGAGGGTGGGGTCGGACCAGATGATCACTGTAGCCGTGTCTACTGTTATTTTGCTGAAACTGGTGAAAATGGGGTCCAGTAGGTGTCTGGTGGCATGTGTGGTGCCTTTTGAAGGCCAATTGTTCCATGTTGCTGATGGTGCTTATCAAGGTGGTGGAGCATTGGATTCATTCTTTGAAGATAATAACGATACCACCTCTTAGTTTGTTTGCTCTGTCTTGCAATCTTGTATCCAGGTTGGATTGCTGTGGCAAAGACAGGGGCCGAAGAGGGAGTCAGTCAGGTTTCTGTCAGGAAGAGCAGATTGAGTGAGCGGTCATATAGCAGAACCCCAATTTCAGTGGCATGTTTAGTGAGGGAGTGAGTGTTGAGGAGCATGCAGGACAAGGAGGGTGTAGTGTAGTGGCGCCCAGGTGTGTTTATTTTGGTTGTGTGCGGTGCATGAGGTGCATGGGGGAGTGAGGGGGTTGTGGGAGGGTGCATGTGAAATGGCAAGTAATGCAGGAGAAAGCACTTTCAGTGTTGGGTGGCCCAGCAGCTGCACTGGGGCACAGGACCAGGGTTCATAGCATGGAGGGACACAGTAGAGTAGTTATATGGGAGGAGGTGGGTAGGAGGAGGACCAGGGGTTCTTGCGCTGAATGTGGGTGGGGCATGGACAAGTGCAGACACTCTTGCCTTTGCTGTACCAGTATTGTGCCAGTGCACTGCAGCGTCCATTAAGTGAAGACAGTTTTGTGAGTAAACCAGTGATGTTACTTCCTGTGCAGATGAATGATGGGAAATCCTGTGGTGTCACTTCCGGTACATTCAGTGATGGTAGATCCATTGTTGTTACTGTTTGTGCATGTACACCAAAGAGTTTTGTGATGCTAAAAAGGTAGCATGACTCTGGCCTCAGCCGTTAGGTCTTGGAAAACAGTCAGGTGTTAAGAGCTTTGCAGAATATATATAGAATGAAAATTCATGAGAAGACTGGTTAAGCTGAAAGGAGTCTATACAGAAAAATGACACCTGCATAAGCAGACACAATTACATTTGGGCACTGAGAGTGGAAAGTGAAAAGGCTCCTTAAAACATTTTCCCCCTGGAATAGGTGCAGATGCAGCTGCCAATGAATAATGGGTTATAAACCTATAAGGCACAATAAAGTGTACAGATGACCTTGAAGGTAAGCATCTCTTCAATAGGAAGCAAGTGTATGTTGGCATAAAAAGAATGAACTTGACAGAAAGGGTTTGCACCCACATTTAGACTTGCCTCTTGATTTTGGACTACTTGATGTTGGTCCTGCCTGTTTTTGCAGGGTCACCCTCAGAGTTTAGCGTTCTGTTGCTAATCCCGTTTTTGTTGGCATTAGAACTCTGTGCACATTTTCCCTGCTAAATAGTGGAAATGTGCTTGTGCTCTCACTATAAATCTTGGTACAAATGGCATATGCCGGATTGGCCCCTTTTAATTACAGGTAAGTCCCTAGTAAATTCCACTTCCTTTACCCAGGGCCTGAATATTAAATGCTTCTAGAGGGCAGCAGCACTCATTGTTCCACCTCCTAAAGTAACCTTTTTTAAAACATGGCTCAGGCTTGAAGTGCAGTCTGTAGTGCAGTGTTAAGTTCCATTTTGACTTGGAAAATGAAGCCTTTTGCCAGGTCGAACCCTTCCTTTTTCATACCTATTGATTTAAAGCCCCTAAGGTCAAACTTGATTTTAAGTATCCCCAGACTCCATCTTATTTGAAGGGAGTTAACAATTGATCAAAATGTAGGTAGTAGGAGTCACCATTTTTGCCCCAATTCATGCAGAATCATTTTCATGTTTGCCATTCAGGCAGTTGTCATTTGACCTTAGCCTCCCACTGCCTGTTCCTGGCAGTATTCTACTCCAGTGCTCTCCTCTGCCACCTCCCCATTGTTCTCTCCTCCAGTACTTACTGCTAACCCCTTCTTTGTGCTCTCCTTCAGTTCTCCGTGCTCCTTTTATTGATCTTTTTAGGTGGTCTCTCCTGGAGCATGCTTTCTGATCTCCACACCATGATAGAGACTTGCCTTTTAATTTCAAGCGGATGAAAATATAATCTGTCTTTTTGTACATGCTTCTGTGCAGAGATGTAGGGAAGCCAACTGGGAAGTAATTGCAACATGCAACTCTTGCAAATACAGCCAGCTCCACGGTCAATGTCTGGGGTACTAAGTTCTCAAATATTGGCTAATTAAGAGACCCAGGATCAAGTGGAATAGGATTTGCTTGAAATCAAACAGTTTGGCAAACTAGTCAAACTGAAACTGCAATGTAGTAGTGCTAGCTCCAACAGCTGTAACTTTCATGCATAAACATATTCTGTAAACATACCATGAGATTAAGTGCTGTCTCTCACAGGGTTGTAGCCAATGAGTTCTAGTCCAGTTTTTTGAATTATCATATTTATTGCAGGCTTCAGCCGCCCATTTTCAAAACATGAGCGTAGAGGAGTAACTTCAATAAGTGATTGACAAAGAACACATAATCTGCCCATGTGGGGGAGGGAGGCTGGGATTATAATCCATTTCCCCTGGTTCCACAGTTTTCTACCCGTCCACTAGACCCCAAACTATGGGGTGTAGTTCTGATAGCACAGAGAAGACACTGCCCTTCTCCTGTAAATGCAATTATGTTGGGGGCGATGCACACGTTTCCGTTATAATTTTTATTACTGACATGTTTAGTTAATGGTAAAGCTGGGATTTAGACATTGAGTTTCCCATTTCCACAGCTAAAATGTATCCACTGGACCACATCTTGCAGTGGTGCCAGCCCAAACCAGTGAATTGCCCACCTTGCTGAGGGGGCCCTGTCATTTTAATTTTTATAGCATTCACTGCATAAATCAGACCCTGTTTTCAAGCACTCTTAATGTTTACAGAAAAAAGAGACTAATAGAATCAATAAATCTTGGCAACTGGTTGTTTTTCTCTGGGCCGCAAGTGGCAATGGGACAATATAAGTGGTGGATACTGTTGTGTTCCATTTGGTGTCCCAGTAACAAGACACTCTTTTATTCCAAGGGATCAAGAAAGGGAGGGGGAAAAGATCTGGCATCACCTAGGAAGGAATTATAAAAACTTTAGAACTTGAACCAACTCATTTTAGCAACACATACAGGATAGACAAAAGTCTGATACACTATGTCAATAATGGTAAAATTGAAAGTACCTTATATAGGAAACCAACTTCTGGTAACATTATTTTGATGCAACAAGTTATCACCCTAAACACCTCATTGCTAGCATTCCATATGGAGAAATCTTAAGATTAAAACGTATTTGCAGCAATGAGGTGGATTTTACCAAATGTCAGTCTGATCTGGTGAGCAGATTAAACCCCAGAGGGTATTCTGAAAAAGTAATTGAAGATGCAATAGAGAAGGCTAACGGTAGATCTAGAACAAGCCTTTTTGACTAACAAAATAAAGAAGTAATAGATCCTGCATCACCAGCTGAATATAAAATTATGAATACCCCCATTCTAATTACAATGTATAACATGGAAGAGGGCAAAGTAAGATCTATTATCAAAAAGCATTGGCCAACAGTGCTCACTGATAACATTCTCCGAGATAGATTGGCTGATACACCAGTCATTACATTCAGACAGGGGAGCACTATGGGCACTGTCTTAGACAAAGTCTCACCAGAAGTTAGAAAGGTTACTTCTTGTCTACAACCGGCCAAAGGGTTTAGAAAATGTACAACATGCAGATCATGTAAGTTTGGCCGAAACATGACTGAATATTCTACCCCTTTCAGTGAAACTCCTTTTCCCATTCTAGGTTCATACAATTGTAAAACCGATTATGCTGTATATGTCCTGACGTGCACCTGTGGCCTTAACTACATTGGCAGTACGAAGCTGCAGGTGCATGTCAGGATATTGCAGCATATAGGAGCCATTCTCCACAGTGATCCAACGTATCCTGTGGCTTGAAATTTTAAGCGAACTCATGCTAATGACATCAATTGCCTTTCTTACTATGTAATCAACGCTGTTGCCAAATCTAGAAGAGGAGGTAATAGAAAACGCCAGATAAGGCAATTAAAGACCAAATTTATTTTAGAGTTCGACTGCAAACGGCCTAACGGTTTAAACACTACAGATGATATGCATAACTTTTTGTAGGTAGGAGAGAGGTATTTGAAACTGATATGTACCAATATCTCTTATTTGTATGATGAAGTATTTTGTAAATACAGATACACTTTGATGTATCTCGATTTCCTTCCTTTCCCTCATGGTCTGATTTTAGTATAATAATATTCTTTTTAATGCTAGTTAATACTTTTGTATATATCTTTTTAATAGTATTCTGTCCCTTGTTGACATTTTACTGTTATTAATATATTTACTTTTAGATATTCTTTGCATTAAGGAATTACTTTATCAGATCAATTTTGTACATAATTATATGTTGTCCATGTGAGCACTTTACATTTGCACTTTTTGCACACTTTGCACCTATTTTGCAGAAAAAAAGAAAAAATTATGTTATACAAACACAGTTTAACACATGGCTATGTGAGGATTTATCCGGTGATATATCAACAAAGATGACTACATTGTGAATAACATATGATGGATTTATTCAATTATATATATAATATATAACAAAAATAGTTTTTTTGCACATATTTATTTGTATTGTAATATATTTATGTGCCTAAATTAATATGACATGCTGTAACACCCAAATATGTTTGTGGATCACGATCAGGTGACCTGTGATGGTGATCAAGGGGTGTATTCACTTTAGAGTTTAAAAATCAAGATGACATGTATACATTTTGCACGTGAACAAGGGCTTTTTAACTTGAAACGCGTTGTGTTGGGTCGATTCAATAAACTAGACTTTGCCTAGAGTACTGTGGGGTCTGCGCCTCCTTCTTCGCCGTACCGCCGCTGTGTGGGAGTCGGAAGTGGCTGGAGCAGTCAAGTTTGGATATATATATGTATATATATGAAAGCTCCACAAACTTTTCTATTCCACGAAAAGAATAAGCAGCACTCCCGGGATATCAGCAAAAGCGGGTTTTATATTCAAGACAGACGCGTTTCGGAAAAGCTCCCTTCCTCTGTGTCACCGAGGAAGGGAGCTTTCCCGAAATGCTTTTCATAAATATCGTGGTACACCACCGCGCTTCAGCACCCGCTGTAAAGAGTGACTCGCTTTTGATGTTTTTTTGAGCAGGAATATATATATATATATATGTATATATATATATATATATATATATATATATATATATATATATATATATATATATATATATATATATATATATATATATATATATATATATATATATATATATTCATTCACTGAAAAAACCATAGGTTATAGACCATATATAGTTAGGAATTAGCATTTACAAAACCTTGAAAATTCACTGAAAAAACCATAGGTTATAGACCATATATAGTTAGGAATTCGCATTTACAAAACCTTATTTTACTCACACAAAACCATTGAAATTCCATATATAGTTAGTTGCACTAACTATATATCGCGCACCCGCAATCCACTGCTGATGATGTCACATATTACATCATTCATGACATGGTCAGTGACATCACTGATGACATCACTGATGACATCTCAAATGACATCACTGATGACATCTCAAATGACATCACTGATGACATCACTGATGACATCTCATTTGACATTACTGATCACATCACTGATGATATCATTCATGTGATAATACGATGAACCTCTTCAGACTCTAATATAACCTTAGATACAATCAATGTAAACAGACACTCACAGACTGTCACTCATCCATGGAGTTACTCACACACCTAGTCAGTCATGCAAAGAATCAATCACACCTCCATTTCCTCAACTATACAGTTATACAAACTTTACTTATTCAAACATATACTAACACATATTTACTCTCTTATACAATCCCTGATACAAGTTCACAATGATCCATACAGCCACTCACACATTCACTGGCTCTTATGCACAGTTATTTATATATGTCAACTCTCACATGTACTGTGTTTTACATATGTACTTACTTTGACATGTAGCACTGAGATATCCATTCACTCACCAATACACTCATGCACACAGTCAACCGCCCATACAGCTGTTTCCACATGCACTTTTGAAACCATACATCTAGTGAATCAACTGCTCACACATCTATGCACAGAGTCATACACCTCCCAGCCACCCACACACACACCCAGTCTCCCATACAAATACTTGGGCAACCAATCAATAACCCATATAGTTACTCATATAGCTACTTATCAACACATGCAACAGTTTACAGAACAACAGACATAATGATGCACAAATTAAGACAGTTTAGTCACTAACCCATGCACTCAGTGAGACACATTTAATCACTCACTCATACAGTCAGTCATGCACCTACTAAATCCTTCATCCAGACACTTATACATCCACTCATTCTTCAATATGTAAGACATATTTTAACTTTACAGAAACATACAGTCACTGGATGTTGTCATCAGTGATGTCATCAGTGATGTCATTTGAGATGTCATCAGTGATGTCATCAGTGATGTCACTGACCATGTCATGAATGATGTAATATGTGACATCATCAGCAGTGGATTGCGGGTGCGCGATATATAGTTAGTGCAACTAACTATATATGGAATTTCAATGGTTTTGTGTGAGTAAAATAAGGTTTTGTAAATGCGAATTCCTAACTATATATGGTCTATAACCTATGGTTTTTTCAGTGAATTTTCAAGGTTTTGTAAATGCTAATTCCTAACTATATATGGTCTATAACCTATGGTTTTTTCAGTGAATTTTCAAGGTTTTGTAAATGCTAATTCCTAACTATATATGGTCTATAGCCTATGGTTTTTTCAGTGAATATATATATATACATACATATATAAACATATATCATCTGTATATCTATATAAATACAAACATAAATGCATGCATACATATACTTATATGCATGCAGATGCATGTTATTTACATGAAAGTTGAAAAAACACTAATAAAAGCACAGCTAAAAAGCCACCTCATTACAAACAGAATGGTTTTAACTTAAACGAGGGCGAGATCTATTGCATTTTCAATGCTTGTTTACTTTGGTTCCATCAAGAAGGCATTCAGATGTGTCACACATTTGCCATAAATTCTGAATGTTAGCACTCTAGTTGCACATTAGATCACTGTAGTAAAGCTACTGCTCACCAGGGACGTCTGCTGCTGGTATTCAAAGTGCATGTTTCAGTCTGCATGTCAGAATTTTTTTAATGAAATAGAAGAGGATTTGAGAAGTCACTCAAAATGATCCCTAATTTTTCTTTCTGAAGCACTAATCATACTTTCTATGGCAAAATTAACCCCCTCATGTTGTTCCTTTTTAAATTGAGTGTTTTCAGACTTACCACTTCATTCCAATCAAGATGGCTTCTGGTGTGCCATACTTTTGTCATAAGTAAGACTGTTAGCGCTCTAGTTGTTCTTTAGAACACTCTGGGACATTCTGTCATTGGGCTATACTTGGGGTACATCTGGGTGATATTTGGGCTACATTTAGGCTCTTTTGTCTCTGGTGGCCATCTTGGGAGACTGTATGTCAGAATGTTTTAATGAAATTGAAGAGGGTTTGAGAAGTCACTCAAAATGTGCCCTAATTTTTCTTTCTGCAGCACTAATCATAATTCATATGGCAAAATATACCCCCTCATTTTGTTCCTTTTTAAATTAAATGTTTTGAGAGTTACCACTTTATTCCAATCAAGATGGCTTCAGGTGTGCCATACCTTTGTAATAAGTAGGACTGTTAGCGCTCTAGTTGTTCTTTAGAACACTCTGGGACATTCTGTCATTGGGCTATAATTGGGCTACATCTGGGTGATATTTGGGCTACATTTGGGCTCTTTTGTCTCTGGTGGCCATTTTGGGAGACTGCATGTCAGAATTTTTTAATGAAATAGAAGAGGATTTGAAAAGTCACTCAAAATGTGCCCTAATTTTTCTTTCTGCAGCACTAATAATACCTTCTATTGCATAATATACCCCCTCATTTTGTTCCTTTTTAAATTAAATGTTTTAAGAGTTACCACTTTATTCCCATCATGATGGCTCCAGGTGTGCTATACCTTTGTAATAAGTAGGACTGTTAGCGCTCTAGTTGTTCTTTAGAACACTCTGGGACATTCTGTCATTGGGCTATACTTGGGCTACATCTGGGTGATATTTGGGCTACATTTGGGCTCTTTTGTCTCTGGTGGCCTTTTGGGAGACTGCATGTCAGAATGTTTTAATGAAATAGAAAAGGATTTGAGAAGTCACTCAAAATGTGCCCTAATTTTTCATTCTGCAGCACTAATCATACTTTCTATGGCAAAATATACCCCCTCATGTTGTTTCTTTTTAAATTAAATGTTTTAAGAGTTACCACTTTATTCCAATCAAGATGGCTTCAGGTGTGCCATACCTTTGTAATAAGTAGGACTGTTAGCGCTCTAGTTGTTCTTTAGAACACTCTGGGACATTCTGTGATTGGGCTATACTTGGGCTACATCTGGGTGATATTTGGGCTACATTTGGGCTCTTTTGTCTCTGGTGGCCATTTTGGGAGACTGCATGTCAGAATGTTTTAATGAAATAGAAAAGGATTTGAGAAGTCACTCAAAATGTGCCCTAATTTTTCATTCTGCAGCACTAATCATACTTTCTATGGCAAAATATACCCCCTCATGTTGTTTCTTTTTAAATTAAATGTTTTAAGAGTTACCACTTTATTCCAATCAAGATGGCTTCAGGTGTGCCATACCTTTGTAATAAGTAGGACTGTTAGCGCTCTAGTTGTTCTTTAGAACACTCTAGGAGGCTGCAGTAGAACACAAAGGAATCAACTGACAGTCTCTGTCCTTGTTGAATGTACATGTTTTACTGAGAATGTCAGACTTCATTTTCACATGACTGAGAAAGATAATGTGAATTTACAGAAAATATGCTTTCAGTTTAGCTTATAGATCCCCTTCCAAACCACTGTGGGAAAATCATGAGATATTAGTTTTCTTTCAAACAATATTCATGATATCACAGCAGAAGGTTTTTTCACATGGTAAAATCACCTTAGAACCCACCACAATTCCTAAAACGAGTATGGTACCATCAACAAATGATTTATAATGTAACTAAAGTCCTAAAACCCTCTATTAACTACAATGCTTTTTAATGAGGTGCTATCATGTATATTGGTCCCAAGATGGCTGCCAACACTTCTTGGATGAAGTGCTGACAGCCAATCAGATCAGATGTGTGGTTAGGCTCCGCCCAGATATATATCTTTTTTTGAATCTAAATTACTCACAATCCACTGGAGCACATATATTGAGACCTAGCAAAGGCACATCGGGCTAACAGTCCCTACAATTTTGCCAAGTTTCGTGCAAATCCATTCACCTGTTCGAGCTAAAAGTGAGGCCAACCGCCCTATGGAAATTAACATGGGAAAAACGCGTTTTGGGACCCCCCTTTTTTCTCGGCCCCCTCTTGATGAAACCCCCCCAAATTGTCAGGGGCTGCTCAGAAACAAAATGTTCAATTTTCCTGAAAATTTCAGCCAATTCCGTCCACAAACGCCAAAGTTATTAGACATAGAATTTTCAAAAATCCCATAGAGAAAAAATCCTAACTATATATACCTACTGGCGACCACCAGTAGGTAATATATATATATATATATTTTTTTAGTTTTTTGTTTTATACATATATATATATTCCTCACAAAAAAAAGAAAAAGAAAGAAAACGTGGCACTCCTCTTGGTAGTTTCAAAGATGTTTTTATCAGAAATAATGAATTTAATTATTTATTGATGTTTTTTTATTCGATGTAGCAAATATTTATTGTAAATGTTTACTCGAATTGCGAATTTGCACATGATTTTGGCACGTCTTGCACTTTATCTTTATTGTATTTTACAGCAATATTTGCACTGGAGGGTAGCTTAACAAGCTAAAGCCAATTAGTACTGTATTGTACAGCTATAACTGCATTGAAGCAGGGACTGAGTCTTTCATCCATGTTTAGCACATTGGTAATTGCACTGTCACTTTAAAAAGTGTTGTTCTGCCCATGTGATGTGTCATGTGATCAAGGTCCGAGAAGGACCGAAACGCGTCATGGCGGTGGTGTTGGGCGAGTAATTACAATAAAGAATATTCAGCACGATATTGGGTCTGCATCGTCTCTTGGGATTCGAATCCTATGTGCTAGAGGCGAAATCACGGAAATGCGCAAAAAAACAAAGGGAGGCCGCAAAGGAAGAAGAACGCTGCGAACAAGTAGCAGCGATCGAGAAATCTATTATCAATTTGACCGATGTACAACTTGATCAAGCAGAAAAACAACTGTTAGCTTTAGGACTGTCCTTTTGCCCTGAGAGCAATTTTGACTATGGAAATACGCGAGTGGATGTCTTCAAGTTTATTAGAAAACTTAAATTGCGAAAATACTATGCTATTAAGGGGGACTCAATTCAAAACAAAAAAACCGGCCTCTCTATATCCAATCCAGATAGAAGTGGGTTGCAGGCCAGGGATATACCTCTTTTAAAATCGATGCATGGGTTACGCAATGAATTGACATCCACCCCTTGCACTCAGGAAATGGCCAATGAAGAAAATCTTGATATTGGCCAAAGTGAACCCAGTGGTTTCAAACCTGCTTCTACGTTCATTCCTTCTATGCCCAAGGATGCCATAGACACCTATGCAGATTTATTAACGGATGAATTGAAGAAACTACATATCCAAGTCTGTAGACAAAAAAGTGTCACCAATGCCAAGATCAAACCATACAATGACTTGATGAAAAAACTGCAATCTGACAATACCATCATAATCAATCAGTCAGACAAAGGTGGTAATGTGGTTCTTTGGAGCAGAGCTGAATATATGGAAGAAGCATTTCGCCACCTCAATGACACAGTCTGTTATGAACCCTGTGACTTTAAAACGGTCAAGAACATTCAAACAGCATATTGGAAGCAACTAAATGGATGGAAACGGGATGGTCTTCTTACCAAGGAAGAAATGAAATATCTGTATAAAGATCATCCTGTCATACCAAATTTATATTTCATTCCAAAGGTCCACAAGGGGGTAAGACCAGTACCTGGGAGACCGATAGTATCTGCCATCCACAGCCTGTTTGAAAATACGTCTAAATACATCGATCATTATTTGCAAGGCTTTGTGACCACCTTACCGGCATATATTAGAGACAGTACAGATTTTTTGAGAAATTTGGAACAATGTGAATGGTCTACTGACTTTCTATTGATCACCATGGACATTGCCAGCCTTTATACCAGCATATCCCATCACGATGGTTTGAAGGCTTTAAGCCATTTCCTCGCCAAAAGACCAGTGGAATTCCACAAACATAACGCAATGTTATTAACCATGGTTGAGTTGTGCCTCAATAACAATGTCTTTTTGTTCGATGACAAATTGTACAGGCAGCTAAGGGGGGTCGCCATGGGGGCATGTTTCTCCCCGACCTACGCGGGGCTCCACGTGGGATGGTGGGAGGAGCATGTCCTCAGGACACAATTTGCAACCATTTGGCAAGAAAACATCATTAAATATATGCGTTACATTGATGATATTTTCATCATATGGCGAGGGAGTAAAGAAGAGGCTATCAATTTTGTCAATGCCATTAACATTAATGATGCCAACCTCATTTTTAGCGCAGACATAAGTGAGACCAACGTTAGCTTTCTGGATGTTCAAGTCAGTATAGTTAATGGTGGTATAACAACAGGCCTGTATAGGAAGAGTACAGCTGGCAATACCATTCTGCACGCGCAGAGTTTCCATCCAGGGCACACTATTAGATCCATCCCCTATGGGGAGTTCCTCAGAATTCATAGAACTTGTAGTTCATCTGAGCAAAGGAACCTCCATCAAATAGAAGCGATGAAAAGGATGGAAGCGAGGGGTTATAAACCCTGTGCCCTTAGATCGGCAATGGATAAAGCTAATAAATTGGATAGATCCAAGCTTTTGCAGGCCCCCAGCAACTCCACTTCTGTTATTGATAATTCAGTTGGCAACAGTAATTCCATTAGATTGATTACAGGTTTCAGTCGACAGGCCAACCAAATTTCCAAAATGGTCAGGAAACAGTGGTCAGTTATTCTTACAGACCCAGTTTTGAAACAGATAATGCCCAACAAGCCTGAAATTACCTATAGGCGAGCTTACAGTATGAGGAATGCTTTGGTTTCTAGTTCCCCCGAAACTGCTAGCAAGGCAGATTGGTTGTCATCAAGGAAGGGTTTCTTCCGCTGTATATCTTGTAGGGCGTGTAAATTTGGAACCAACACCAAATCGTATATGACGCCTTTTGATGACAAACCTATCAATTTAAGAGCCTATTTCAATTGTAAAACAGAGTTAGCTATATATGTTCTCACATGTACGTGCAATCTGAGGTACGTCGGGAGCACGAAGTTACCAGTGCACCAACGCATCCTACAGCACTTGAGAGCTATAGTGAACTGTGATAAAAGCTATCCAGTAGCTCGCCATTTTGACCAATTCCATAATCGAAACCTTTCCCATCTCAGTTATTTTGTAATTGATGCAGTCAAGACCAGCAAGAAAGGTGGTGATTATGAAAAACGTCTAAGGCAGTTGGAGTCCCTATACATAGTTCGCCTCAACACTAAGACCCCAGGAGGTTTGAACATGGGGGAAGATCTGAGCACCTTTCTGTAATCATTGGCAGTTCAGTTGCAATGTTGTGAACTTCTCGTGGCAACTGGTTACTTGGATGTCATTTTACATTTCCTGATCATTGCTTCATTAGCATTATCTGTATGTCATTGCATTTTCTTTCATTCCATGGTCCCCTTAGGCATCTTATATAACCACCATGTAAGCTGTCGCTTTGCTTGATTTGTGGACAAAGTAGTATCTGTATGTATTTACATATTTTAATTCACTGAAACAGTTTTTTTTTGGAAATTTTTTTTTTCCCTTCACATCCTGATGTCCTCTCTGTGATATATGTAGGACATTCTAGCACTCCCTCACCATTTAGTTATATTTTTTTGTATCTTTTTGAGCGGTAGAGTAATACATTGGATGTATTGGTGATAATACTATACGCGCCGGTATATAGATTAGCCAACACACCAGGGATAACCAATTCAAGTTTGTGCATTGGATAAAGTTTGGATTTACAATTGAATCGTTAAAACATTGCCCATAAAATGTGGACAGTTTGTGGTATGCTATATTTACATGCAAGGACTCGATTTCAATTTCTCTGTTGTATATATATGAAATGCATATTTTATTCATTACGTATTTGTACGTTTTAATAAGTTTGCGTATTTGCACGTATAATGTTTACAAAAGATTAGGCTGCTAAGCATTTGCACTTTATCATGTACATACATCTATTGTTTTAGTGTGTAAACCATTGTATTTGTACAGTTATTATGCGGCGTATTTGCACAATGAACAATTTATGCGTATTTGCACGTGTAGTATGTTTACATCAATGCTGCTATAAATAATTTGCATTTTTTCTCCTTGCATAGTTTGTTAAAAGTCGTACCACGGATGTTGAAACTATGGGTTGATTCTTTATTGTATATATTTTCCAATGTTTGTGCACAACTACTTTGAATTTGGCTCCACTATAATATGGCCGAACCATTATTCGTATTTAACGCAAAAAAGGTTGTAGCTTTAGTCCTCTCTTTAGTTCAATGTCACTGAATGAGGCTTTTTGGTGCGTTTTGAACAATCAACCAATGTATTTAAACCTTGTATATACCGCTTACCCGCTGACAGTGAGCAAGGGCGTTCACGCCCGAAACGCGTCTGTTTGGCAGTGTGTTGCACCTCTGCACGTAAGATGGAATAAAGGACGAAGAAAATACCTTTAAAAAGTCTGGCTGTGGATTTATCTATCTGTGTCTGCGTACTGGGTCTGTTGTGGAAGCGCCGCAACCTCCGGTTGGAATCTATATATATATATATATATATATATATATATATATATATATATATATATATATATATTTTTTTTTTTTCTTTTATACATATATATATATTCCTCACAAAAAAAGAAAAAGAAAGAAAACGTGGCACTCCTCTTGGTAGTTTCAAAGATGATTTATTCCAGACTGTGATAACCTACGCGTTTCAAACCGTAGTTCCTGTTCACAGCAGTGTTATACATTTGTCCCTTTTCAGTTTTTCTATTTATGCTGCTGCACCCATTAGTTTTTGCGGCGCATTATGGGCCATGTAGTGCGTGTATGTATAGTTTCGATAAAACTTTATCAAAACGGCCATGTATGTGTATTTCACTATTGGTGGAGTATTGCAGCGGTGTATTGTAATTACATTACACCTAGCGCCACTCTCAAGGTTTAAATGGCGTTTTAGATTCATGGCGAAGCAATGATTCCAGTGATCAATATCGCAGTAGCTATTGTATTGATTGTGTATGTAATTATATGATTGAGTGTCTTTACCATTTCTAGGGCTGAGTGCCCTGGCCACCGCTGTGAGTCTACCACATTATATTTAAATATTATCTGTAGTCCTGTTTCGTACAATTTGGCCTGTGATTGTGTTGCTGTTACATACATCTTCATACTGTATTACATAATCTATATTGTTTAAAACCAACACATCTAAACACATCTAAACAAGGACGTTTCTATATTATATTCATGATCTCCGTGATCATATGTCCTGCATGTTTTCTTTTCATTGATATGTATTTGTCTGTTCGTTTCTTCTTATTTTCATGTCTGGAGAGTCCATATGTCATCACGACCCTGTGTCCTATAGATGAACGTACACTTCCTCATCCCCGTTAAGGCCCAGCGGTTTTTTTGTTCTGAATCTCATTATGAGTTTTGACTCCAGTCTCCTCAGTGTTTGCACTCTATTTCCACCTCGTTCATGTTGTGGAATCATTGCTAGGCCAAAGTATTTCACATCTAACCATATTTGTCCTTGATGGGAGCCGATATGTTTAGCCATTGCGTTCGTGTAGTCCCCATTCTGTATTGCATGAACATGATCCAATATCAATTTTTTAAGAGGACACACTGTACTTCCGATATATTGTTTACCACAATAACACTGAAGCATATACACCACATATGAGGACTCACAGTTGATATTGTCCCTGATTTCAAAGTTCTTTCCCACTGGGTCTTTAAGATTTTTCATGTTTTTGCCTACTTTGCAGGCCTTGCATGTTATGCATTTTGTGAAACCTTTGGTTCTAGTTTGCAGCCAAGATTCAGATTTCTTTATTTCAAAATGACTCCGCTCAAGATGATCAGAGAGAGTCGGTGCTCTTCGATATGACGTTAAAGGACGTTCACCTATGATGTTACCAATGTCAGGATCTTTTTGCAAGACATGCCAATATTTCATCAGTAATTTTAATTTTATAACTTTCTTTGCTGAACGTCATTACCATTTGTGGCTGTTCATCCTTTGATGCTGTGTCCCCAATCCTATTCCTGATCTTTTCAGATTCTCCTTCAATGTGTACAGGATTTTCTTGTTCCTTCTTGGTGAGTAGAGTTTCTGCTCTAGTTCTCTTCCTAGCTTTCGCCTCACCTCTGTTGATGTCTGTTTGCTTGAATCCACGTTGTGCGAACCGTGTTTCAGTTTCTGCAAACTTCTCCATTTCTGAATTTTCTGAACAGTTTCTTTTCATCCTTAAAAATTCTCCATAGGGTATACTTTTTTTGAGTTTTTCAGGATGAAAACTTAAGCCATGCAGTAAACTGTTTGTTGCAGTTTTCTTCCTATGGACAGTAGTATGTATTTTGTTGTCCTTGACATAGACCTTGGTGTCTAGAAATTCTATTTCTTTGGCACTTGTAGTGCAAGTGAATTTTAGGCCCACATCATTGATGTTCAGTATTGAGAAGAAGGTTAGGAATTCTGATTCTGTTACCTTCCATAATACTAACAAGTCGTCAATAAAACGTAGCCATAGTAGACCATGTAGACACCTTTCATTGCCTGATGATCTTCTCTCTGGATATAGCTTTGGTAAGAACATAAGCGCGGAGATACCCCTTCGGGGGTTGAATTCCTGCGCTATACAAGCATATATTAATAAATAAATAAATAAAATAGTGCTAGGTTGGCCATGTGATGGTCGTTTTCTTCTCTCCAAGCTATGCTGCTCTCCCACCACCCCATCATGAGGTTCGCATAGCTTGGAGAGAAGGAAACTCCCATCACTGTTCCACAGCACTGTGCATAGATCTTCTTATTGAAAAGGAAAACATTGTTGTACAAGCACAGCGTTATCATTTCAATCAGCATCTTTGAATGGTCCAGTTCATTTAAGGGTCGTTGTTGGAGGAAATATTGGTTCGCCTGTATACCTATCTCATGGTTGATGGAGGTATATAGTGATATGACATCAATTGTCACCAGAAGATATGTGGGTTGCCCCTCGGTGTTCATGGGTATGCGCAGAAAATCGCCAGTATCCTTTATATACGAGCTGAGCGTTGGTACAATTGGAGCTAGGAAATGATCTATGTAAGTTGAGATGTTTTCGTAGAGGCTCCCGCAGCTAGTTATGATGGGTCATCCAGGTGGTTTATTTAATGTTTTGTGAACTTTTGGGAGATAATAAATGGTGGGAGTGATAGGATTGTCCACCATTAAGAATTTTCTCTCATCGTCCGTTAACAGTCCCTTATTTTACCATAGATCTAATTTATTTCTCAAACCATCATGAGATCTTGGATGGGATTTTTTTGTAAAATTTTATAGTTATATTTGTCATTCAGTTGGCGCATGGCTTCTTCTATATAGTCGTTTTTCTCCAGAACCACTATATTTCCGCCTTTGTTGGCCAGTTTTATCACAGAAATACCACAACTTCGAACAGAATATGAACTGGCAAATGAATCAACAGACTCCCAGATGCCAAACACACCAGTTCTGGAAGAGATGGGAATAGAAACAAACAAATGAATAGCCACAGGATTTAAAAAGAAATCAAACTTCTGCCCCGCCTTACATCCTGGGAATAAAATTGATATATTTCACAACTTAGTAATAGGAGATCTTGATAAAATGGAAAATAATGGAAATCAAAAACAAAAGGAGAACCTGAACAAAAAAGAACGCATGGCATTACAAACTCTTAAGAACAATAACACCATCGAGATAAAACCGGCTGACAAAGGCGGAAATATAGTGGTTCTGCACATAAACAAACCTAAAATGCCAGTTTGTAACTTACATGTGTGCTGCTTCATGCAGCACACATGCAAGTTACAAAATAGCATTTGAAAAAAAGGTTTGTTTATGTACAGGAAGGGACACCTGTACATACACAAACCATGGCATTTTGCTTTTTCCGTGTGTGCTGCACAAGGCAGGACACATGGAAAAAGCAAAAACGAGGAGAAATAAAGTATTTCTCCTCGTTTCGCCAATTTAAGACCAGGGTTTTCCTGGCCTTAATTTTGGCAGTGCCTCCTATTTACGCTGCCCTTGTGAAAAAGGAGCAGCATCAAAATCAATGGGTGATGCGGTGGAACACCTACTGCACGCCCCTTTCATGCTAAACACAGCATGAAAGGGGGCCTTATTCACAGGCAGTGTTAAGCCATGTTAAGTGGCTTTATGCTGCCTTGTGAATAAGGCGAGGCCACTATCGCCACCGGTGGTGATATGGGCTTTTGAATATGCCCCGTATTTTGTTAAGGACAACAAATATGTGATTCAAATTTGTTAGCCATACATTTGTGTGGCAAAGCACGAGCTGTATAAACATTAGTCATTTTCTTTTACTGCCTACCTACTCATTCCTACTCATTAGAGCTAATAATTGTTGTAGTATAAAAGCTCAGCCACAAAGTCTCTAAATACTTATTTGCTATTGTAAGACCCATTGAAACTTATATTTTAATGACGTTTCAAATCGTTGATCAAGCAAAGGACTAGTTCTGGGAGTACACGGCATTTTTACTTGTCCTGCCGTTAACATGTGTCTTTAATTATTCGTATTAGTGTGTGTTAGTATTAGGAGTCTAGAGATTTTTGTTAGCATTCAAAGCTGTTCATTTCCCAATTTCTCTCTGAAGTCATTTTTTGATATTCTTTTGAAATCTTGCAGAACCCCCAAGGTCTCCTCATGTTGGTATTTGATTTTTTATTCACGAGACTTCAATATTTGTTTTATATAATGTTTCCCTTATTCTGTGCTCACATTCCCGTGTCAGTGAAGGGTTACCATTCGCTGTCAATTAATGGTTGGTATGGACAACCTGGAAAAATAACCAATTCAGGTCCTACAATTAGTATACATTTGAGGAGATGCTGACGAGTACAAAGATATCAAAGCGAAAGGTGAGTTAAGCTCGTAAAAGATTCTTCTGCATCCATGTCAGGTGTGTCTTAGAATAGTAGCTCTCGCTCCTAATGATAATCAGCAGTTGAGACACCGAACGGTTTGGTGACGTATTTGTTAATCACACTTACTGAAGTGGATTTGACCAATCCTACGTGAATTTAGGATGTTTAAGGTGAGACGGAGAAGTTTATTTTGGGAGCGAGAAGGTAGTGACTAATAAACTGTCTGCCTCATAAACTCTGGCAGAAGATTCCTATGAACGTTAAAATATTTAGGGTCTGGCTTTTGTATCCAAATGTACGTTTCTTCTTGCGATTTGATGTCTAAGCTTGTAGTGTATAGAAATGCAAGTTTAAAGGAATTTCATATTACGTTGGAAATAATGAATAACATGTGTGTGTAATCTGAAACTACATGTATGAGAAAAGAAATGTGTCGAAGCCTGTTGAGTTACAAAAGGGAAAAGACCTACGCTTGATGGAGAGAACTTAACTGTAGAGCTGAACTGGCGTACATCCAAGCCTGGGTGGCCTATTGAACCACACGAGTGTGAATTCTATGAAAATCTACGTAAAGTATAGCATTGCGGAGCAGTACTTCGAGCTAATGGAGAGTTAATAACATTCAGAGATTATGCACAAAGACAATTTCCACACTTAATGGGTGCTGGCAGATATATTTGGCTTAGACAGTGCCAGCCTAAATGCCTATGGAAGCACTGAAAAATAAATACCTGTTTACATGACCTGGGCCACTCTTTTACCCCTGAGCATACCCACTGCATCTCTCAACATATGTTCTGAACTGCTTTTATTTTTTTTCTCAAGAGAATCAAAATCCGGACCCTGTCCAACTGATTTTTCTTCACACATATTGTAAATCTCACAATTATCTAACTCTTTCAGGTCTGCTCAGTGGCGGCTGGTGACATTTGAAAATGATGAGGCGTAAAAGCTGGGTATAAGTGTTATGGTGCAAGCGTACTAAGAGCAGAAGCCTAACTAACAGAAAGGGCGTTTGGGGGTTCTTCACCAGAGAAAAGTTTGAAGAAAACAATGGCAAATAGTACATTTGAAAGCAAATTTGAGAATGCAAGAAAGTTCATATAGCAATTGTGAACGTGTGGTGTTAAAATATTTAAACATCTCAGAACTGACCTATATCTTACTGCATTAAAAACATTCAACAGTTTCTGTAGTGAGCCACTTGTACAAGTGGACATTAGTACACCAAAACTCGAACTGTCACACGTAAGCAATCTGAAGACTTGGCAGCTGTAAATAAACACGTTGACTGTCAGATCACCAATTAGCAATTAAAAGGCTTAAAAGCTCACAAAAAGCAACTTAATTGCTCCAAATGTGAAAGTCACCTCAGACCAGCTTTCGCCTTCCCCTCTTTATTTTCACTCTAGTCTATACACTCCAGCAGGCGGCATTGAGCAGGGACGAACACATCCAGCTCACAATTTATGACTTCCCAACAATAAAACCAGCAATTTACAGAGTTTTTGGTTGCAACAATCAAGGGTTCACTGATTTGGACAAATGCCAAGCACCTTTCCAAGCATTCATATAATAAAATCTCTTAGCTTACCAAGACTCTGCAGCCTTCAATATGTATGCTGTCTGTGCGCCATATGCAGAGCTCTTTTATGCCATGCAGAAGATAGATGGTGCAGTCCTGTTACATACATACAATCAGGCACTGAGAAACAGTGTTCCTGCTTCGAGAGATTACTATTGAATTCCAGTGACATCTATACTCCTTCTAAATTGTTATGAAAAATGTGAGCTATAGATGTTGCCAGCTCAAGCACATTTTGTCTGTAAGACTTTCAATTATCCTAATGAACAGAGAGTGAGGCCGAGACTCAAAAAGCGCTCACTGATTTTCAAATTTTTTTCACGAACCTCCAGTTCGCCTCGTATGTTACATGTATAATATTTTCACTGTATGGAGCTATAGTCTGTACATAAATATGTATACATGTAGCACACGACTCAATGTGAAACGGAGGCTCAAGAAAAAGCACTAAGTGCTGTTCGAGTCTCAGCACCGGCTCTAATAGATCCTGTGATTCTGGGCAAATCGCTTAGCCTCGTGGTGCTTACAAACCTCTGAGCTTGTGTAATGTAGCAAGGGCCCAAATGTAATACCCACCATACATTCACCATTGTTGATTAGAGTCAGTGAAAGATTTTTTTCAATGCGCAAAAATAATACTAACAGCGTTTGAATAAACGTTTTGTTTTATTTATGGGGGGCAAAGAATAGATATGCAATTGTTGAACTCTGAACAAAACTAAAATATTTGGAAATGTACTGTGTCTGCCCCCCTCCTCACCCCGACATCAATCAATGCAACGAGGCTCTAAGGCTAAACGGGCCTACAAAAAAGTTTAAAAAATGCCCGCCTGAGCCTTACCTTGTGAACTGCCTGAACGTAGTATCGTAGAATCCGAGTCGGATTGACTGCCTCGGGCCCTGGCCTCGGCTCCAAAAACCATGCAGTCTGAACTTCTGAAGTGACACAGACAGCACTGGTGAAATGGCTTCCATCACTTCAATTGATGAAGACTTGTGCGCGGGAAGCAGACTCCAAGTCTGCGCAGGCTTTATTCCTGTGCTTCCCACCTGCCACAGCCACACCCTTTCCCAAGTCATCACAGGGTGGGTTCCCTGCCACCACGCCCTGTGACGAGTTGGAAAAGGTAGGGGTAACAAGCTCTCCAGTCTCCACTCTCTGATTGACATGGAAGGTTAGCGATACCGGGCTTGAAATTAAAACGCCCGGGGCTAACTCTACCTTCACGCCATCAGGGGATGGAGACTGGGCCTTGAAGCTCAGTCTTTGCCGAGCTGATGACCTCACAGACTTCAGGCCTGAGAGGTTGTCAGCTGGCAAACACTTAACCCCTTCACTCCGGCGGCAATTCCGCCGCAGCACTAGGCGGGAGGGGGGGCCGAGCGGCGCTCACATGCTCGTGACAGAACCGCTCCGTCACGAGCCTCGGTTGAGCTGTGCTCATGACGGAGCGCTCCATCATGGGCACAGCTCAACTGAGGCTCGTGACGGAGTGGTTCCATCACGAGCATGGAAGTGGTTATGCGTCTATGGGCCTGCCCGGAGCGGGAGCAAGCAAGCAGTCAAACAGAGTCACGTGACAGGGGTCACTGCTCAACAGCGGCGGCGTTGCGGTGTCAGTAAATGGGGCAGACAGTGCCCTGTTTTCCAAAAACAACTAGTATGTAGAGTAGACAATACCAAATAACAAAGGAGGTATTTTTTAATTAGAATAAAATGTATATGGGCATTGCTGTAATATTGTAGAATGTAACAGGGGCGGAGCCCCGAAGCCCTCAGTAAGAAACCGCCACTGCGTCTGCTATTTGTTCATTCCCAGTCTCTTAACCCCTTCCATGCTGATGACGAACCCCAGCCATCATGCACTACGGTGCTCGTGTGCTGATGACGGCTGGGGTTCGTCATGTCCCGCCCCTGTTCGTGTTGTTTACAGCACACCAGGGGAATCACGGCCGCATGGAAAGGGTTAAAGATCGTCAAGGTCAAAAAACATCTGACCTCAGAAAGAGTTTCTTCCTATCAGATATTTTTTGGGATGGTGGACCTTGAGCTGTTTCTGGAAGATACTGAGCGGGTTTAATATTCTGAGCTTCTTCTAAGGCCCCTCTCACAGTGGGGATGGTAATCCCACTTTGGGTGTAAACTCCTGTTTGTGGCAAAAAAGGATTTCAATTTGTATGCAAAGAACATGTGTTTTCTTCTCTGATTCGTGGCAGATGAAACTTGCATAAATGGAGAAGCAAACACCATGAGCCATGGACGTGCTATTCCCCAATAGAAGAATTTTGAGTATTTAACAGGGTATACATTCTAAATAGGACATAGAGATACCCACAATTGTTTTTGACAATTCTTCCATTTATTTCCATTTAAATGCCCCTCTAAGTCCATTAAAATACTCTCTGATTACCAATGCCTTCTTGCCTTGCATACCAAAAAATTGACAGTTAGGGAAATATACTTTGCTCTTAAAAGCACTTCAAATTGGCAATCTAAAAATTAAGGGGCTTACTTATGAGCCCCCTGCGACACGTTTGCCCCGCCATGGCATCACTTTTCGTGACACCGCGGTGGCATAAACAATGCAACACGTTGCGCCATATTTACAAGGTGATGCATCTAGGCAAATGCATCACCTTGTAAAGCCACGTGCCACACTATACTTGAATCAGTAATAATGTATGCAGGGTGGGTGTTCCCATGCACCAAAGCCTCGTAGGTGTGATGCAGTGAAAACTATCCGATTTCACTGCACCATTTCTAGGATGCCACTGCGTCAAAACCTTACGCCTGCCTCCTAGCAGGTGTAAAGGTGACACAGTGCTATGTGTGTGGGCCTGCCTCATGCATTACTGGAGTTGCATCTTGCTTGCGACAAAACTCCAGCAATGCATATCTTTTGCATCCGATAGATCCATAAGGATTCCTGAGGTATTTGTCACTCTTTGCGACATGGAGTGCCATATAGTAAATAGGGTGCATCCATCGTGTCGCATGGAGGGCATCATAGTTAGGAAACAGCTTAAAACCAGTTCTTTGTGCTATTGCTAATTTTATTTTTACAAAATGACCTGGCCATCTTGACTTGACAAATATTTTTCCATCTTTATTGCATGACATTCACCATGTCGGTTAACTCAACCGGTCAAATACTCTTTTAATGTCAAAGGAACTGTGCCCCTCCTCTTACATCCTCATTTTATTTCCACTGTGGCTACTTTTTTCCCCTCCTCTTCAATTTTCTTCTTTATTTAGTTTTATGGAAAGGGTGCAACCATACCTTCTTCCTGCCTTTGTCCATGCCTCTTTTCTTCACCTCCTTTCCTTCTTATGGCTCCTCCCGGTTCTGGATCTATGTTTGTTTTTAGTTTTTCTTTAAATCACGTCTCCCTCCTTTCTCTTCACTCTCATTTCTTTCTCTTCTACCGCCCCTATTTTTTCCTGTTTACCTCCTTATTTATTTGCCTTCCACTTTCTTCTTCTGCTCTGCCTTTTTCTTTGGGTTATGTGAGGAACAGAAAAAGGGTGTCAATGGCACTTCGTTGTTTGTTTCTCATTCACCAGCTATTTAAAACTATTTCACTTTGATTCCCCTAGTCCTCAAAAGTTGGTAGACGCTTTGGCACATTTTTGTCTATTTTTAAGTTTGTCATGGCCCAGGATGTAATTCAGAGTTTGGTGTTTTATAAGTAAAGAATATTCAACTTGATTTTAGAAAGAAGTGGCCATTTATGAGTTTATCTCGAATGCAATAAAATAAAATGTGCCCAACGTGAATAAGGTATCCCATCATCCTATGTGAAAAAAGCTGATTTGAAATGCACCGGTCACAAGCAGTGCAAACAGAATACATTCAAATCGAATTTTGACAAGATACAATGTGATAATTATTTGACTGACTGCAACTGATTAATGATCACAGAAACCTGCAACTTAATATCTGAATAGTTCGAAAACAACTGTTTGAAATCTATTGGGAACAATTTGGAATCACAACCTTGTATTAGCATATGTCTGAACCCTCTTTTTTCTATATCTAACAGATCATGAAGACCCAAAAGGCAAGCACTAACAGCCCAGAAATATAACCCTTGACCACTGCACGTGCTCCTCTTATCCATCAACGCAATAGGCCTAAGCAAGGTACTGACAATTTTACTACTTATCAATGACTTCTTATATGTAAGGCGTTTTGCTGAATTGCATACAAATTAATTTCTTTTCACTATTCTCCTAAAAACCAATTCACCGTTCTATAAAATCTGTTACATGAACTATTGTTGAACTCTAGCAAATGTAACTTTTTTTTTACTACAGTAGAACCACCTGCCTCATTTACTGCATAACTTGTGAAGTTCCCGTTTAGTACGACCGGATTGCACAGAGTGGCGCTTCGTTCTGGAGTCATTTTATGTATGTATTCTATGTACATAAATGTCCTCTATCATACTAAACTGGCTTGGGATTTTACTTGTCTTGTGTTTTCACTTTATTACTGTTTGTGTGCTGCATAAATACTTTACACATTGCCTCTAAGTTAAGCCGGACTGCTTTTGTGCTAAGCTACCATAGGGTTAAGCACAGGTTGATTTAGTGACTGTTGTGGTTCACCCTAGCAAGGATTGTGGTTGTTTCCTCAGTGGGGCTTTCATCACCCTTAACTAAAAACCCAATTTCTTACAGTTCTCCTCACCCACAAACAGTTTAGGTGGAAACATGCATTTTAGATTATGAACAGACACTCAATTTGGTTTCTCAGATTTTTTAACTTTGGTAAAATGCAGTGTTTAGCATTATGGAAACTGCTAACCTTTATATTTAAAATCTGAAATATGTTTTCAGAACACCATGTCTACTCTCGTATTAAACAGCTGATTTAAAGTTCGACAGATGGATTTCTCGATCACAAATTTGACATATATCCTGTCCGCTATATTACAAGTGCATTATATCCTAATGCAATTGTAATAAGGTGGACAGGATATCCTTCATATATGTGACAAACTAACCCATCCCCCAAATTTTAAATCAGGCCTTAAGTTTCCACCTTTCACTTAGGAATTCACTTGTGCACCTTCAGAAAGATGTTCTCATACTTATATAATTATATTGCCAATAATTGAGCTGTCTCTTATGAAAACATAAATGTTAAATTGGAAATTATATGCCAGACATTAAATAGTGGTGCAAGAATGTTTTCCCTTTCATGCTTTAAAGGGTGTAGCAGTGCCATTTGGGAAATTAACCCATGCATAAATATATATATATGGACTTAGGGACACATGCATCATTCTAAATACTGGTTGCAAAGGGGCAGATTTGTAGAATCTGTCCCTTTGCAACCTGTATTTTTAGGGCTCACCTATACCATTCCAAAGGAATGGATAGGGGAGACTTTTAGGAGGCAAATTAATTGTCAAACCATCGGCGGATTTTCAAAAGTTCACGTGAACAAGAATGCGCTTTTTCCCCCACAGGCATCATCTGCGTCCACAACAAAGCAATTTGCCTCCCTCCCACTGGCTTCTGAAGCTTCCCCCAGCCTGCACACCCTCGGCCTCGGGCATTTCTCCTCCCCTAATTATTCACTGCCCAAGGCCGGCCAGCGGTACTTTCTGTCTCGCATTTCTCCCTCCTCCCCCCCTCCACTGCTTCACATGAACGCTTGTTTTTTAGGCTGGACTTTACTGTTGCTAAACAGACATTTGTTTATTACCAGTGCAAAATCTTGTTTATTTATTTATTTATTTATTTTTTCTTCATTTCTCTCTGTGACTATTTTCTAATTGCGTTTTTTTAAACTTGTTTTTCTTCTCATCTATATGTTGCATGCACATTTCCCTTAGGAGGCTTTTCAGAATCTACCGCCTCTGTATCTTTGATTTCCTCTTACACTCTCCCGTTTTCCCTAACACTCCTCGTGCCTCTTACCCTCAAACACGTCCCCATTTTTCTGCCTTCTCCCAGACTCGTTGTTCTCTTTTCTGCAGTACAGCAATCTTATCCGTGTGCTTTACTGCGGCGTTAATTCTCCTTTCTATCCTGTAAACACTCCTCCTAGTTTTAATTTTTTTTTTTTTTACGGTGGGAAGGCATGGGTCTCGCGTGGGCATGTGAAAGCAAACATTGTTTTACAAACTTGCTGTTTATAGAAATCAAATCCAATCACTTGGGAACTGAACGTGTCATCTAGAGGGTTTCGCAGTTATATTTTATTTTCTGACAGTATAAACCGGGTTCAATGGTGGGTGTAAGTTTCAGATTTTTTTGTAGCGCCTCGAGCTGCTCACCAGTAGCACAGCACTCAGATTTCCATTATTCCGGCCGTAGTGAAGTTGAGCAGTTTTCACAGAGGCGCTAAAGTTAAATAAATCACCTCTTTTCCTCCCATATCAGGGTTTCCGGTGCACCTAAAATGTAATCAGCCGCAAAGAGAGACTCTGGTGACATCCGCTTCAGCTCATAACATTCACGCATGCAAATATGTCAGTGCCTCTCACGCATCAGGGATGCAAAGAAGTCTCCCACGTGCAATTACTGCAGATTACATTACCTGTATGCTTTGGAACTTGTACTATTGGCCTACCGTCCTATTTTGCATATTTTATGGAAAGAGCAGGGGTTTGCATCCTTCCAGTAACGTCCCCTGATTGTAATCATTTGTTGTGCCTTCTTCTCCTCTGATTGTACTAGTTTTTTGTGCCTTCTGCTCCCCTGATTTTTCTTGCCTTCTGCTCCCCTGATAGCCCTCGTTTTCTTGCCTTCTGCTTCCCTGATTGTACTATCCATCCACCCCACTCCATCCATCCATCCCACTCCATCCATCCCACTCCATCCATCCATCCCCCCACTCCATCCATCCATCCATCCATCCATCCCCCACTCCAACCATCCATCCATCCACCCCCCCACTCCATCCATCCATCCCACTCCATCCATCACTCCCCCCACTCCATCCATCCATCCATCCCACTCCATCCATCCATCCGTCCCACTCCATCCATCCATCCATCTATCTGTCCCACTCCATCCATCCATCCATCCATCCATCCGTCCCACTCCATCCATCCATCCATCCATCCCACTCCATCCATCCATCCATCCATCCATTCCACTCCATCAATCCATCCATCCCACTCCATCCATCCACCCCACTCCATCCATCCATCCACCCCACTCCATCCATCCATCCATCTCCATCCATCCCACTCCATCCATCCCACTCCATCCATCTATCTCCATCTCCATCCATCCATCTCCATCCATCCCACTCCACCCATCCCACTCCATCCATCCATCATCCCACTCCATCCATCCCCCCACTCCATCCATCCATCCATCCATCCATCCCCCCACTCCATCCATCCATCCATCCATCCCCCAATTCCATCCATCCATCCATCCATCCCACTCCATCCATCCATACATCCCACTCCATCCATCCATCCATCCCACTCCATCCATCCATCACCCCCACTCCATTCGTGCATCCCCCACTCCATCCATCCATCCATCCCACTCCATCCATCCATCTCCATCCATCCATCTCCATCCATCCATCTCCATCCATCCCACTCCATCCATCCATCCATCCCACTCCATCCATCCCACGCCATCCATCCCACTCCATCCATCCATCCCCCACTCCATTCATCCATCCATCCCACTCCAAACATCCACCTCCATCCATCCATCTCCATCCATCCCACTCCATCCATTCCACTTCATCCATCCATCCCCCCACTCTATCCATCCTTCCATCCATCCCCCCACTCCATCCATCTATCCATCCATCCCCCCACTGCATCCATCCATCAACCCATCCTCCCACTCCATCCATCCATCCATCCATCCATCCATCCATCCCCACACTCCATCTATCCATCCCCCCATCCCCCCACTCCATCCATCCATCCCCCCACTCCATCCATCCACCATCCCACTCCATCCATCCATCCCACTCCACCCATCCCACTCCATCCATCCATCCCCCCACTCCATCCATCCATCCCCCGCACTCCATCCATCCATCCCCGCACTCCATCCATCCATCCGTGCACTCCATCCATCCATCCATCCCTGCACTCCATCCATCCATCCCGCACTCAAACCATCCATCCCCGCATTCCATCCATCCATCCATCCATTCACCCAACTACATCCATCCCTCCCCCGCCCCACACTCCATCCCTCCCAAGACCACACTCCATCCCTCACCCGGACCACACTCCATCCCTCGCCCACACTCCATCCCTCGCTCACCTCCATCCCTCGCCCACACTCCATCCCTCACCCACCCTCCATCCCTCGCCCACACTCCATCCCTCGCCCACACTCCATCCCTCGCCCACACTCCATCCTTCGCCCACACTCCATCCCTCGCTCTCTTGCCCTGCCTCTATCTCTCACCCTGCCTCTATCTCTTGCCCTCCCTCTATCTATCTATCGCCCTCACTATCCATTGCATCACCACAGCATCACTCAGGGGCACCACAACATCACTATGCGCTACCAGAGCATCACTGAAAGCCGCAGAATTACTCATCGCCGCGCAACTTCATTCAGAGCCACCACAGCATCAATCTGTGCAACCATTCAAAAACAACTGATTCAAATATGTTCTCTCAATGTTTCAAACTTTATTACAAATGTCACAAAACCATGTTAATATTTCACTTATGTTCTTTTATTTTCATCACAATAAAATACACTAAACATAATCGTCCCAAAAGTTATTTGCAAAAGTTTAAGCTATTGCCATTATAAATTACAATAACTTTTATTTAAGTATTAAATATTGAAAACAATACAACTCATTGTTATTTTTAATATTAATACATCTAAGTCATGTATATACAACACATATTGCATTACAAATGCTATAGGTGTCACGTTTGCAAAAGTTAACACTATAGGCATTGTAAATGACAAAGTTATTAATTTCGCTATTTTCAAAACAAAAACATAAATAAAAAATGTGTCACTTACAATACTAATACCTCTAACTTTACTAATGCGAGCCCTATTGCATTCATCCATCCCACTACATCCATCCATCCGTCCCACTCCATCCATCCATCCCCCCACTACATCCATCCATCCACCCCACTCCATCCATCCATCCATCCATTCATCAATCCAACTCCATCCATCCATCTCCATCCATCCCACTCCATCCATCCATCCATCTCAGCCCATCCCAATCCATCCTTCCATCCAACTTCATCCATCGATCGCACTCCATCCATCCATCCCACTCCATACATCCACCCCCCTCTCCATCCATCCATCCATCCATCCCCCCACTCCATCCATCCCCCCACTCAATCCATCCATCCCCCACTCCGTCCATCCATCCATCCATCCCCCCACTCCATCCATCCATCCCCCCACTCCATCCATCCATCCCCCTACTCGATTCATCCATCCATCCATCCATCGATCCATCCCTCGCCCACACTCCATCCCTCGCCCTCTTTCCCTGCCTCTATCTCTCACCCTGCCTCTATCTCTCGCCCTCCCTCTATCTATCTTTCGCCCTCCTTCTATCTATCGCCCTCACTATCAATCGCATCACCACAGCATCACTCAGGGGCACCACAACATCCCAATGTACCAGAGCATCACTGAAAGCCACAGCATCACTCGTCGCCGCCACAACATCATTCAGAGCCACCACAGCATCAATCTGTGCAACCATTCAACAACAACTGATTCAAATATGTTCTCTCAATGTTTCAAACTTTATTACAAATGTCACAAAAAAATGTTAATATTGCACTTCTGTTCTTGTATTTTCATCACAATAAAATACACTAAACATGATCTTCCAAAAAGTTATTTGCAAAAGTTTAAGCTGCTGCCATTATAAATTACAATAACTTTTATTTAAGTATTACATATTGAAAAAAACACAACTCATTGTTATTTTTAATATTAATACATCTAAGTCATGTAAATACAACACATATTGCATTACAAATGCTATAGGTGTCACGTTTGCAAAAGTTAACACTATTGGCATTGTAAATGACAAAGTTATAAATTTCGCTATTTTCAAATCAAAAACATAAATAAAAATTGTGTCACTTACAATATTAATACCTCTAACTTTACTAATGTGAGCCCTATTGCATCCATCCATCCCACTCCACCCAATCATCCGGCCCACTCCATCCAACCATCCCCCCACTCCATCCATCCATCCATCCACCCCACTCCATCCATCCATCCATCCATCCACCCCACTCCATCCATCCATCATCCATCCACCCCACTTCATCCATCCATCTCCATCCATCCCACTCCATCCATCCATCCCCCACTTCATCCATCCATCCATCCCCCCACTCCATCCATCCATCCCCCCACTCCATCCACCATCCATCCATCCCCTACTCCATCTATCCATCCATCCATCCATCCCCCCACTCCATCCATCCATCCATCCATCCCCCCACTCCATCCATCCATCCATCCCCCAATCCATCCTTTCACCCATCCATCCATCCCCCCACTCCATCCATCCCACTCCATCCATCCATCCATCCAACTCCATCCATCCATCCCCCCACTCCATCCATCCATCCATCCATCCATCCATCCATCCCCGCACTCCATCCAATCACCTGACTCCATCCATCCCTCCCCCGTCCCCCACTCCATCCCTCCCCCGCCCCGCACTCCATCCCTCACCCGGACCACACTCCATCCCTCGCCCACACTCCATCCCTTGCCCACACTCCATCCCTTGCCCACACTCCATCTCTCGCCCACACTCCATCCCTCGCCCTCTTGCCCTGCCTCCATCTCTCACCCTGCCTCTATCTCTCATCCTCCCTCTATCTATCTTTCGCCCTCCCTCTATCTATCACCCTTACTATCCATCGCATCACCACAGCATCACTCAGGGGCACCACAACATCACTATGCGCTACCAGAGCATCACTGAACACCACAGCATCACTCGTCGCCACCACAACATCATTCAGAGAAACCACAGCATCAATCTGTGCAACCATTCAACAACAACTGATTCAAATATGTGTTCTCAATGTTTCAAACTTTATTACAAATGTCACAAAACAATGTGAATATTTCACTTCTGTTCTTGTATTTTCATCACAATAAAATACACTAAACATAATCTTCCAAAAAGTTATTTGCAAAAGTTTAAGCTATTGCCATTATAAATTACAATAACTTTTATTTAAGTATTAAATATTGAAAAAAATGCAACCCATTGTTATTTTTAATATTAATACATCTAAGTCATGTAAATACAACACATATTGCATTACAAATGCTATAGGTGTCACGTTTGCAAAAGGTAACATTATTGGCATTGTAAATGACAAAGTTAATAATTTCGCAATTTTCAAAACAAAAACATAAATAAAAAATGTGTCACTTACAATACTAATACCTCTAACTTTACTAATGCGAGCCCTATTGCATTGCAAATGCTTGTTGCATTTGGCATGCATGAACCCAAATACAAATTTGCAATTTAAGTAATTACAAAATGTGCAATTACTTAAAATGCGAATGCATTTAGGGAACTGCAAAGTGTGATTCCCTAAATGCAATGCATGATGCATTTTAAATTGTGATTTCGCTATTAGTGATCTCAAATTACCACCAATTTAAATTTGATGGTAATTTGCGAAAACTTTGAAAAATGCACTAAAGTGAATTTTTCAAAGTTCCATGTTACCCACTGTTAGATCTGGGGGTCTCTAGTTGGCAATGGTATTCATCTTTGTCCAAATAGGGACCTTACTTCTAAGTCAGGATAAGCTGATTACACTCCTTAATAACCCCTGCTCACCCCCTTGGTAGCTTGGCACAAGCAGATATGCTTATCTCAGAGGCAGTGTGTTAAGCATTTGTGAATATACACAGCAATACAGTGAAAACAGTACAGATGGACACAACAAGGTTTTATAAAAATACGTATTCTTTATATAGACCTAAACACAAGACCACAAACGACAACAATCCATAATACTACACTTAAGATTGCTTCAAAGATGATAAAAGTTACTTAGTTGGTGATAGATGCAACAAAGTACCTGGATGCGTAAAGCAAAGTAAACCAATGGCTCGCAACAGGGGCGATACGTTGGTTCCGTGATCCGGGGAAAATGATGCGTTGTGCCTCAATGCATGCGTACAGTAGGGGATGCGTCGTAATCCTTACCGGTGCGGAGGTGATGCGTAGATTCTCGGCCTGCGGGCCCGTTGTGATGCGCAATATGGTGCCTTGATGCGATGCAATGATCCGGTTGCGATGCGAGAAGATGGCGACCTTGATGCAACAATGCAATGACGCTGCAATGATGATGTTTAGGCGCTCTTACAGCCTTGCGACAACCCTGTACTTTGGAGCCTCGACAGGCCCTACGACACGCTTCTCCGGTGATGCGATGGCGACTCTCTCGATGGCATCATGCTTCTCCGGTGATGCGACAGCAGGCAGCTTCGATGAACACACACTTCCAGGGAGATGCGGCGAAGGCCCGCATCTCCAGCAATGAGACGATTTCATCTGTGGCAGCAACACGCTTCCTCTGGATGCGTTGCGCTTCCAGCTCCCAGAGACACGCAAATGTCTGTAGATAGAATTCTCGGCAAGGAACTTCACTGGGGGAGCTGGAGATGAAGTCTTTTGTCCCTGAGACTTCAGCAGGAGGCAAGCACAGTTCAAGCCCTTGGAGAATATTCTGTAGATGATGAAAGTCGTTAAAAGTTACTTCTTCTATCCTTGGCAATGAAGCAACCACTGCAGGCCAACCCAGCAAACAGCACACTGTCAGAGGGGCAGTAAAACTCCTGCAGCTTCCTTGGTTCTTCTCCTTGGCAAAAGGTTTCTTGTTCCAGAAGTGATCTCTAGTTTTTGGGACTGGATCCCAATATTCATTCCCCAAAATCCTTTGTTCTCTGAAAGCAGAGAGGCCTGTGCCTAGTCCAAACCAGTTCCTGAGCACTTTGTTTACATGACTCCTTCCTTCCTTTCACTGTGCAGGGCAGAGACATCAGCCGCCCCACAGGAGGTGGAGCCAGCACAGGGGAGGGAAGGCACAGCTCTGGAGCACTTTGTTGACATGATTCCTTCTCTCCTTTCACAGTGCAGGGCAGAGACATCAGACAAGCCACAGGAGGTGGAGCCAGCATTGCAGAGGGAAGGCCTAGCCCTATTCAGGTCCCAGGTGCAATTCCTCCCTCCCATCTACATGCAGATCTCTCTATTCACAACTGGGCTGCCCCAGCCTGTCTCCTGGAATCCCCCAGCCCTGTCACTCACATCCAGACAAGGAATACACAACCTAGCAGAGGCAGGCCTGGACAGTTAGGCAAGAAAATACCTACTTCTAAAAGTGGTATTTTCAAACACAGGATATTAAAACCAACTTTACTAAAATATGTATTTTATTATTCTTCTGAGTTCAGGCATACTAAATTCGAATTTCTACCACGTTCCCCGAGTCAGTTAGGATCATAAGAATGTAATAATCTAACTGCCCATTCTAGCCTATGGAGAACAGGTAGCCTTCAATAGTGAAACACGAAAATTGCTGTAGTTCACTACTAGGACATGCTACACACACCAGAGCATGTCCTACCTTATACTTACTTGCCCTTGGGCCTTCCATTGGGGTGTCCAATATGAAGCAAATGGAAGGTTTAGGGACTGGCAAGTGGGTGCACTTGCCAAGTAGACATGGCAGTACTAGACTGCACACAGGCCTTGCAATGGCAGGCCTGAGACACACTTTACAAGCTGCTTCTGTGGGTGGCATAACCAGTGCTGCAAGTCCACCAGCAGCATTTGATTTACAAGCCCTGGGCACACATGGTGCACTGTACTAGGGGCTCACAGGTAAATCGAATAACCCAATCCGGGAATCACGAATCAGTACATCAATTTAACATAGGGAGCACTTGCACTGTGGCACTGAATAGCAGTGGCAAAGTGCCCAAAGCATATACGCAGCAAAAACATATCCAAACAGAGGAGTCAATCCCTCAAAATGGAAGGGAGACTCAGGCCAATGATGCCAGGTCTAACACCCACACACACATGCCCTTGGGGCATGTGTGTGTGCAACATGTGGTCACATAGCAATTTCAATGCGCAACAGGGTGTCCATATTGCACACTTGCGCCTTTGAAATTGCATGCACAATTTCCGAGTACCTATTTGGTACTTGCAAAGTGCACATGCAATTCCTATTCATTCCTATGGGCCTCTAGGCCCATAGAAATGAATGGGAAGCTATTCCTTAATTGTGAATCGCATTGGAATTTGAAATTGAGGAATATGTAGGAATCACATTTTTTTAGCGATTCCTACATGCATAAGGAATAGCGATTTCTAAATAGCAATTTCTAAAAAATAACTATTAAGGAATCGCAATTCCTTATGTTGATGCATGTGCCCCTATATTCCCTCTGTAATCAGAGAGTTGATTAGATATTTAACAAAATAATATTTTACTGTATTTTGGTAATAATGCAAGTTCCACTCGGTAAACACAGTCAGCTTAGACTTGGTAGATTGGCTGCCAAATGGATCTTCTCTCCCAGTAAAGAAACGTGTGGTTCCTATTGTTTGTTGGTGACCCTTAAAACAAGGTTGCGTGACGTGGGTGTGGGAAGACCTCAAGCACACGTTTAACTCTGCTGTCCATAGTTTATCCCCATCCTCTATCACATTTGTGCATGCAGAAGATGAATTATTAATAATTTGCACAAGGAATTTCCTAGTTAATCCATAGGTATTGCTAAAATATGCCAGCCGTAAAGTGGAGGAGATACTAGTCTGTTTGGTCATGTTGTTAATTATTTATTTGAACATTTGCTATTGAATACTTCCACCAAGAAAGTGGAATGCACCGGTCTCAGTTTTGTGAAATGTCTTTTCCATGGCCTATAACCATGTGGTGCTCGTTCAACTCGGCTAGAGTGTGGGGCTAAAAAATAAATACATATCTAATTTCTGAGACTACTTCGTTTTACAAATTAGAGGAGTATTCCAACTGCTCCAGCGCCAATATTTTTGAAAAGTGTTTTAATCAGTTATACTAAATTATCCAACTGCACAAGTTGTTATACCTACTGTTAGTTTGGACTAAAGCCTAGCTCTATTAATTCTGACAACTGGAACTGTGCAGTTGGCAACATGCACCTTCTCCTGAGTCTGTATCGGATATTGGTTCCACACAGAAGAAATTGTGATCTGTGGCAGTAGAAGGTTCATATCAGTCACACATATTAGCACTGTACTCCAGTCGAACTGAAAACATTATTCTTCAAAATGTTCACACCCTATTTCTAACCAAGGATGGATTCTCCCAACTTCTTGTACAGACTTTGACCTTTAATTTTGGATGGATATGATATATTTATTAAAAAAATAGGCAAACTAAATCAAGAATTGCATGGATATTATCTACACAAAGTATTTAAATTTCTTTGAAGAACCCCCTTTAGAATTATCAACTTTATTGACTACTTATGGACTTCATCACCAAAGATTTGACGTGAAGGAAGGTTGTAAAAAGAAATCTGCCAAAAAGACAACTGTCCTATTTATATTTACATTCCCCTGTCCCATTTGAAGACCAGTGAAAGGCAGCAGACATGGAGTTGGAGCCTCTAACCTCTCTTTTGTCAGGTCCACCAACACATGATTAGAACGCAGATAAAATTGTTGTAATCGGATTTAAGGTAACAGGTGCACTAAGTACTTCAACTTCTGTGATTGACCACGATGGGGCTGAAAGATTTTCCTGGAACACATTCAGTCCATGCGGGAATTAGCTGGTGGCACCAAAAAGTGGCTAGATTGAAGAGAGTCAGCGACATTAGAGTGGATTTATGGCATAGTCACATTAGTTGAGTCCCTGTGAGAGAAATACATGAGGGAGGTCACAAGAGAATGAGCTATGGGTAAAAATGGGGTCAAAATGGGGTCAAAATGAGACAAAATGGGGTACTTCAGCTTCTGTGATTGACCACGATGGAGCTGAAAGATTTTCCTGGAACACTTTCAGTCCATGCGGGATTGAGCAGGTGGCACCAAAAAGTGGCTAGATTGAAGAGAGTTGGCGACATTAGAGTGGATTTATGGCATAGTCACATTAGTTGAGTCCCTGTGAGAGCAATACATGAGGGAGGTCACAGGAGAATAAAGCTATGGGTCAAAATGGGTGACTCAGGAGGGACAAATAAGCCTTGGCCACAGAGATGTTTCTACCTTGTGTTTCTCTCAATGTGCTGGTTAAAGTCAACTCTGGGTATAAATCCCTGCCACAACACAAGCAAAAGCTAAATGTGGTAGCCTTTCTCCCACACTGTGATGGAGTCCTTACCTCTGCCACTCAGGAGAATAAACAGACAATACAGCTGAATCTAAACCAGGCACCATGGAATAACAGTGACATACAATCAACCTGTGTTAGAAATAGTGGTCTCTAGTTGGCAGAGCAGGTACCTTTGTCCACATAGGGACCCTTGCTTCTTGTCAGGGTAGGGGGGATACCCTTCTAAAATAAGCCCTGCTCACCCCCTTGATAGCTTGGCAAAAGCAGACAGGCTTATCTCAGAGGCAATATGTAAAGCATTTGTGTAATAATACAGTGAAAACAATACAAATGGACACCACACCAGTTTATAAAATAAGTAATCTTTATCGAAACCAAAATGACAAAAATCCACAATACAGTAATAAAAATAAGACTTTGAAATGGTAGATATAGTTCAGTTCAAAGCAAATTGTAGATGCAACACTTTTCACACAAAGTACCTTCAATGCGTTGTGCACACAAACATAAAGGGTCGCAGGGAAGATGATGCGTTGGTTCCTTACACTCAGGGAAGTTGATGCATTGGCTCCTTGCTCCGGGGGAGGTGATGCATCATTTCCTTACTGCTGCACAGAGGAGGATATGCATTGGTTCCTTACTGGAAAGGAAGTGATGCGTCAGTTTCTTACAGCGTGGTGAGGTGCTGTGTCAGTTTCTTACTGTGTCCCCCAATGATGCGACAGACTTGGCGTCGCGATGCAACGATCTGGGACAATGCGTGGGTTCTTGCAGCTGCACAGCAGGGTCTGCCTCAGAATCAGTGCGTTGATCACGGACTTCGGAGATCAGTGCACTCAATGCGGCGTGCAGTGATTTCTCGAGCCAGGGGCAGCAGCTGCAACGATTTCTTTGCCGATGCATCGCATCCACCCAAATAAGAGTAAGTCCATTGATATTCACAAACCCTTCTAAACTTGCTACAGCCAAAAATGGATCCAAAACTATTGTAAATTACTCCAGCTCAGAGCTGAAATAAGTCCAGCACCACACATGTGCTACCCCTGGTACTGCAAAATTATTCCATATAAATCAGAGACTTAACAAAAAACATAGAAGATAATGTAAAGCTAATAAAAATTATGCAATATAAATATTAGCTAGTGGCATCAGCCATTAGGTCAGCTGTTTCCTTTGAAAAGTGTTTTTGAGTTGCTAATAACTTTGGCACCGTTTGACTAATCTCCTTGAAACGTTTGGGAAAGGTGCTACCTTTTGACTAGGCTGTGCATGGAATGTTTCTGGGTGATATGTCAAATGGGGGCTGAGAAAAACGGGATGTCCCAAAGAGCAAAACCCCATGCATTGGAAGGGAACTATATGTTAGTCTGCAGATTGTGAGTTTTGTGATGTTGTGTGAATACCTTCAGTAGTTTTTGCCAACATAGGGTGAAGAAAGCAAACAAAAGGAGATAATGGACGGAGGGCTGAAACCTTTGAAACAATAGATTTAACCCAGATCTGTGACTGGTGGTGAATGTTTGATTCATTCAGCAATCCCTCCATCATTTGTTCCTTTTGCATTTCTTGACCTAAGTGGTAAGGGTATGTCCAGGCGTGAGTCCCCTGCTCCCTGCACCATCAGATTCAAGCTAGCCTGGCTGTCGAGGGGTGTTACCTCGAAACCAGTCCTACGATGCTTGTTTGTGGTCCAGGACCTCGCTTGGCTGTTCAGGCTGGACTTATCCCATGGTAACAGGGTCAAGACTGATTTGCATAAAGCTGGGTGTAAACTGGAATGGTGTGAAGTGCAAACAAATTGATGGATCTGAGAGTGGGGGTGAATGTTTGATTAATTCAGCATTCTGTCCATCATCTGTTCATTTTGCATCTGCTATTACTACAGGCAGATCTAAAAAGCCTTATAAGCATCACCTCAAAGTTGGCGAACAACAGAGGGAACAACATATTGTCATAGCAAGACTCAGCAAGGCCTGCCAGTGCAAGGGATTCGCCCTTCTTTGCTCAGAGTCCTCAGACCAATAGTAAGAAGTTGGCACAGAAACTTGAATAGAAAACAAAGTACTTATTAAACCTCATGAGGTAGAACCACAACCATACAACACCCTTCGTTAGTGTATGAAGAAGCACACTGACTAGAAGGATCTTGGTCCTTTTATACCCACACAGGGGCTGAAATGAAGGCAGTACAAGGCACAGAGTGTTGGTTTGAAATACATTTAAGGCCATACAGAGAGTGCGCTAGCAACAAGTGGGAAGGGCTGACAGTAAGCTAATTCTGGTGGACACATCTTGACAGTTACAAGTTAGGAACAGCTGTAAGCTCTACTGGGCATGTGCAAAGCAAAGGAGGATAAATATATCTCGTCTCTAGGCAGATTTCAAGAACAGTTAATAGGAAGGTAGGACAGAGCACATGGTGAGCACATGGCAAACAAAATGGCCGACAGAAATACAAAATGGATTCCATAAACGGACAAGATAATCTCTAAATACAGGATGTCTTCTGCTAATGCTTAATCTAATCGCTGTTAATTTACAATAATATCTCCTCAGAGGAATAGGCACAATCACTCCCAAGATATTAAGTACAGCACTAGACCTAAATTACACCTCACAAACATTGAGATTGCAACTATCGTGGCATCCCCCCCGACTACTTGCAGCCCCTCAGTCTGAAGGATCCCCTTTTTAACAGGGACATTCACTCCCTCCTCCTCTCACATAATTCGACTTATCCTCAAACAAGGTCAATGTGGCCCAAATCCAAAACAGTTCCACTAACTCACACAGAGATGCAAGACACAATCACAGAGCCATAAACAAATCAAACCTTTAACAAGTGCCCATCACTCAGTCATCCTCTGACCAAACCACTTCTGAAATGCATGCTACTCCATTGCAGTTTGACAATGAAACATGTTGCAGACATTGCGGACCACATCCTTACTCATGAGCTGTACATACTTATCCTGACTGAAACATGGCTAAATGATGTCTCCACACCTACCCTTAACCTACTAGTCCCACCTAATCAAAACATAACTTGATTAGATAGACCAAGCAGACCGGTGTAGGTATCGCTTGCCTACACTGAAGTACACTTGCAATGAAACAGTCACACAAAATGGACATATGCTCATGTGAATACCCATGAATTGGCATTCATAGGTATTCCACTGCACAAACTACAAGTCTACCAGTTACTGGGTGATTACATCACATTTATAGAACAAATGATGGAAACCATCTCAACCAGTGCATGAGAACACAGCCCCCATATCATCCTCAGAGATTTCAACCTTCGCTGGAATGACCCAAATAACCCAGCAGTCAACAGCCTTAAATCCTTCCTCACTGGCCTCAATCTGACTCAATTTTATGACAGTCATACACATCCAACTGGACTCTATCATCCCCTGTGACTGGACAGATCAGTACTGCATCAATTTCCTCATCACAGAAGCAGTGAAGACAACAAAAAAAAACACAAGGGAAAAGAAACATGCAGAGTATTAAGTGGAATGATTTGACACCCCCCAGCAATACATCTTGCTACCTCCCTTGGATATGATTGATATCCTCAACCTCACTAACCACTATAACAACTCCATGATGAATATTTTAGACTCAATGGCTCTCCTACAGCTAAAAAGAATATAATTCAAAATACTCCAAACCTTGGGTCTATGGCATTCTAGCAGCTAGTTATTGGCGCCATAACATATAAAAACACTAGTTCCCTACTACCGAAACGAGAAACATTTTATAAAAAGAAAACATATAACCAAGCATTCTCAGATATGGCCCTGAGAATCTGGAACACACTTCCTCATGAAAATAGAAAGAACCTCTCCACTGCGTCATTCAAGAAAAAAGTCAAAAGAATACTGATGAACATATTTCTGCCATAGGACGCATGATTTATATTCCAGGACAAGTTTGTCCATTTAGGACCTGAAGTGTCTTTCTAGGTAATTCTCCCATACCATGGCCCTCATTGATGATGTCGCTGTCCTTCTGGGTCCTGAGGTGTTCTCTCTATTGGATACTCCCATACCATGTCCTTCCTTGAGTGATATTTTTATTATCTTACATGTCACCTTGAACATTTTATAGCTGTCTGATACCAGCGAGGGTCATGCTTGTGCTATATAAAACTTTATAAATAAATAAATATGCACAGTTTTACTCATATTTCTTCCAAAATAGTACTTAAAGTTGAAAACTAGACAGCTTTTGTACTGAGTTAAAATTATTTTTCAGTGATGTCTGTATACACATTTTCAAATGCATGTCAATATAGAGATTTAGGGCCAGATGTGCAAAACTTTTTTTGATGCTGCAAAGCCTATGATTCATTGAATCATAGGATTTCCAACCACTTAAGGGCTTTTACAAATGTACTAAACCCATTTTTGGTTTTGGTAACTGGTTATCCAATTGCAAAAGGGGTTTAGCAATGCATTAAGAATCACAATTTGGAAGAGGCATGTTTAAGGCTTCCCTTCTAAATTCTGATTCATAATGCTATGCAGCAATGGTTTATTGACCACAGTTTTAGTTGCATACAATTAATAGGTTACCAACTCCTCAAAAGAGGTGATTAGACATTCACAAATAAGTTTTTTTCTCAAATGCAGATCTATTTCCTTTAAGCAAAAGGGCTGCGTTTTATAAATGACTCCAGCATGACACCATCCCTCCTATGGCAACCAATTGGAGTCACTCACAATTTGCAGCCTACCTCATGAATATCGATGAGGTAGTTCAAATTGCAACCCACGCCGAAGAATCCTTTTGCAAACTGACCTATTAAGACATAGTTCAGATCACAAAATCTGAAATAATTAGCAAAAAGCTAGTGTGCAATTTGAGACCACTTTTTGTGATTCAGTTCTTAGTAGACCTGCGGCCAGATGCATCAAAGTTAGCATTTGCGATTTCTTAATTGCGAAAATTAAGGTATCGCAATTAGGAAATCGCAAATTGATATGCATCAAAAAATCGCATTTTTATTTGCAACATGGTTGCGATTCCTAAAATGTCGAAAAGCATGATGCATCCCAAATTTGAGAATTGCACTTGCAAACGGCCAAAAATTGCGATTCACACCATTTGCAAATGCAATTCTCAATTATGCATGTGGGCACTGGTCCCTAATCACATCTCTGGGAGATATATCAATGCAAATAGTAATTAGTCACAGAGCCTGAAAATTAAAATGTTTGTAAATAGGACCCCCGTTCCCTAAGCGGAATTGCATTTCTATACAACTTAATCCAACCCAGTTCTTTTTCGCTAAACAATACTCAGCTTCATTTTCCGTCATACTACATTTTCACAATATGTTTGAAATAAAAAAGGAATAAGATGTATATCTCTGATTTTACTTTCTGAAAACATAGCTGTAAGAACAAATGTTTTCAAAAGTCTTAATTTTGATTTGCTAGCATTTGCATTGTTGAGTGAAATCAAAATCACATAATGATGTCATGTTGTTGAAAAAATCAATATTAGTTTTGGTGGACCTAACTTCCATGTATTTATGCATGAATGTATTTTGTATTTTTATATGGTGAACCTGTCCAAAAGGCAGCAGAGAACTGCACTGGGTAAATGAGAACATAAATCAATGAGTGAAAGGAGCGATAGCTGGTTTGTGAAGTATTAATGCCTTATGATTTTGTTCTTTAAATTGGTGTGCCATCAACCCTTTCCTAAATTGAAGCAGCGTTGGGGCATTTCTGGGATGTTATTAGAGATCCTGGGTGTATAGATAAAAAAGCTATGACATCTTGTTTTTTAATTTTTTACACTTCTACGTATGCCGTCTGAAGGTGTCCGATGCTGTGGGTAAGAAGATGCTCACCAAAGAATGTGAGTGTGTCTTCAAGATAAGCAGTGGTTCTAGTTGTAATGGTTTTGTAAATGATGCAGCTAGTTTTGAAGATGTTAAAAGATGGAAATGGGAGATAATAAAGGTATGTCAGGAGGGAGGTGATTTAATCATGTTCTTCAGGCCTTGGATGAGAAGTGCTGAGGAAAGTAGGATGCCGTTAAGTGGTACCAGTGTGGAATCTGGGGTGCAATGCAGAAGGGTGTTACAACCATTCATATGTGAGAGTATGAGGTCTTACATCAGCAGTTCTCAAGATGCTTTCTGGAATAAATGACTTCAATTACTTTGGAAGAGAGAGTTGGTACAGGGCCATTTTTGTTTTTTTAGAAATTGTTTGCTTGAGAGTGAGTTGTGTGTCCATGGTGAATCCAAATGACTTTCTGTGAAAGTTGGGGTTTGAGGCCGTCAAGGTTTATATCATTGAGCCAGGGGTGTACTGTCTCTAGTTTGCTGTTCTAGGTAAATAACAGAAATTCTGTCTTGCTTGAGTTGAGCTTCAGGTCAACATGGGACATCCGGGTCTGGAAGATAGGTAGGCAATGTTTGAGACATTGAATGTCTGAAGCAGAGTAAACTTTCAAGTAGATATTTGTATTATCAGTGTAATGGTAAACCTTGATATCTGTGAGTAGATCACCAAGTCAATCAATGAATCAATCAATGAATCAATCAATGAATCAATCAATCAATCAGGCATTTATTAAGCGCAACTATTCACCCGTAAGGGTCTTAAGGCACTGGGAGTTTGCAGGCACCAGACCATCAAGGGGGGAGTAGGTCAAAGAGCCAGGTCTTGAGGTCTCTTACGAAGATGGGAAGCAATGCTGTCTGTCTGAGGTGGAGTGGAAGGGTGTTCCAGGCCTTGGTTGCCTCCTCATCTGGTTTTTGTGGTGCGTGGGACCACGGTGTAGGAGAGCTGTGCTGATCATAGGGTCCTTAGGGGTGAGTGGAATTTGAGTCAGCTTTTCAAGTATGTTGGTCCGGTGTCATGGAGGGTCTTGTGTGCGTGGATGAGCATCTTAAAGGTGACTCTAACCTTGATGGGGAGCCAGTGCAGTATGCGCAGGTGCTGAGAGATTTGGCAGTGTTTTGGCAGGTTGAAGACAAGGCTTGCGGTGGAATTCTGGATGTTCTGTAGCTTGCGGGTGAAGGTTTTGTTTATTCCGGCATAGAGTGCGTTGCCGTAGTCTAGTCTGCTGGTGACCTGGGTGTGAGTGACGGTCTTTCTGTGTTCAATGGGGGTGCATTTGAAGGTCTAATGTAGGAGGCAGAGGGTGTGGAAGCAGGAGGACAAGACTGAGTTGATATGGTGGTCCATTTTGAGCTTGGAGTCCATGATGATTCCCAGGTTGCATGCGTGGTCCATGGGGGAGGGCGAGTTTCTCAAGGGCGGGGTGCCATCAGGTGTCATTTCAGGCATTGGGGTTTGGGTCCATAATGAGTGCTTCCATCTTGTTGGTGTTTAGTTGTAGGCAGCTGTTTTTCATCTACTTGGCAACAGCTTCCAGGCCTTCTCAAAAGTTGTGTCTGGCGGCGTTGAGTTCGTTGGATAGGGAGAGGATGAGTTGGGTGTTATCTGCGTCTGACGCAATGTTGAGTCCATAGGTTTTGACGATGGGGGCAAGCAGAGTCATGTAGATGTTGAAGAGCGTTGGGCTGAGGGAGGACACCTGAGGGACTCCGTATGTGGTTGGTGTAGGGTCCGAGAGGAAAGGGGGGAGTCTGACCCTCTGCATTCTGCCAGAGAGGAAGGAGCTGATCCAGTCGAGGGCCTTGTTCTGGATTCCTGCGTCGTGAAGTCGGCGTATTAGTGTGCGGTGGGAGACTGTGTTGAATGTCGCTGAGAGGTCGAGGAAGATGAGGCCTACTGTTTCTCCTCTGTCCAGTAGGGTGCGGATGTCGTATGTTGCAGCGAGGAGGGCAGTTTCCGTACTGTGGTTTTTCCTGAAGCCAGATTGGGAGGAGTTGAGGACGTTGTGCTCTGCAATGAAGTGGCTCCATGTACAGGCTGAGGATGACAGGGGACTGCATGCAACCCTGGGGGACTTTGCAGATGACATGGGTCTTTCAGGATCTGGAGGTGACTGTGTGAATAAACCTATGTTGTATTAAAAGGTAGAAGGATATGTCAAACCAGTGATGAGCAGTGCCAGGGAACCCTATTCAACATTCCAGGGTGCATATAAGGGTGGGATGGTCAACAGTATTTGAAGGCAGCTGAGGGGTCTAGTAGTATCAGGAGGCAGGGTTCATGTTCATCTGCATTCATGAGGCCTTTGTGCACCATGTGTAAGGTAGAGCTCTCCCTGCTTCACTGTGATCTGAAGCCATACTGATGACTGTGCAGGAAATGGTTAACAATAAGGTAATTTTGGAGCTGACTAAGATTGTTTTTCCACTGCTCTTCCTGATGAATTGCAGATGAGGGAAGGGATGGAAGTTGACGGGGTCATCAGGACTTAATGTAGGTTTCTTTAGGATTGGGTGGATGTGGCCTGTCTTGAGAGCTTGTGGGATGATACCTTAAGAGTAGGAATCATTGAGAGTAGTGAGTACGAGTGAAATAGTAAAAGAGTGTCCCCAGAGAGAGCATTGGAGAAAGCTATGGATAAGAAATCATCTTCAAAATAAGTGGCTAGATGAGCACTTCCCATTAAATCCTCTCTTTTGCATTCAGATATGAGTTTATTATTATTGTTTTTTATTTGTAGTGATTGTGGTGGTGGTTGTTGTTTTTCTTGTTATTATTCTTATTAAAATAGTTATCATCATGATTATTATTTCCATTTTTTATAGAGTGTTGGGCTTAGCATTAGACTCATTCAGGAAGCTTGGAAACCACTGTTGATCTGAAGGGACCAGAACAGATTAGATACGAAGGGTTTCATGCATATGTAGAGCCCTCAAAGATATCCTGAATGCGAGATTGGTTCTATTAAATAGACCAGTGACTGAGGTAGAGGGAATTTGATAGTTAAAACCTAGTCCACTTGAACTCATTATGTTCCTTCATGTTGCTATCAACAGGAATGCAAAGCTACTAAATGACAAGCTCCATCTTGGTCAGTATCGTGGAATGAGATCCTGCAAGATCTGTGCCAAGTGGCTATGAGTATAATTGTAGGGGGTCTTTACAGCAATCCTTTGTTGAGCAAGAAAGAGTAATGTGAAGTCCTGAAAAGTATTCATTTAGACAAATATAGCATGATATACCCGCATGTGCATATTTTTAAATTTTGTCCCAAATGAGCCCCTGAGTGTTATGTTTGGCTTTGCTATCGTGAAAATTGTGTCCTTTCCCAGGTCACCAGATGCATCCATTTCCTTCTCCTGCTTTGAGTATATAAGAAGGCTTTCCAAGTTTGCCATAGTATGTCATAGTAGAGTAACACATCCCTGACATTGTAGCACAGCCAGAAATAGGAAGTCAAAATACAAGTTGGCTGAGTGGAAAGAACAGTGGCATACAATAAATTATCTGACATGTTTATTAGAGTTTTTAATTGTAATTATAAGGTTTATGTCAAGAATATTATACTATCATGTTAATTCTAGTAACATGATAGCAATGTGAAAACAACTGTATGTGATGTGTGACAGAAGACACCGGTAACCCCAGTTTCAAGTTACACTTGTGCCATACCTTTCCATTTGTGTCTTTCCTGTTTAGCTCTTGTTTATGTTGAATTTAATGTTATATCACATGACTTTCAGTTGGACCATAGATAATGGTGACTGTCAGGTTGAGCAGGATAGCATGGAATCTCTGGAGGAGTGCCCTTTTCCTTATGTATATGCGCAACTAATGAAGTTTATACCTTTTTACACATGGGGAAGCATATATGATTTCTGTACTTAAGGACAGGCAGATTAAACATAATTTGGTGTTTTTTTTCATGATTTTTTGCTATTATATTCTACACGTGTGCACCTGCTCTCATCATGTTTGCAGTATTAAGTTCTTTAGATGGAGGTCCTTACTCATAATGCGCAAAAATAACTACGTCAAGAACTGTTTCTTGTGGGCTGTGGTTGACTGTGCCACTGTGGTCTACTGTGTCTTATAGCAAAATGTGGTAGAACTGCACCCAAACTCTTGAGACTGCCATCAGTAGTCAGAATAGTTTTGAGTGTGGCATCAAAATGTCCTAACGTTGGCATCTCTCCAGTCCTTCCCTTGATAGTTGCAAAAGTTTTCTCACACTCTTGAAACCTATTGAATGTACACCCTTCTTCAGCAAAACTCTGATAGGCTAAACCACAGTAGCAAACCCCATAACAAATTTAGAGTAAAACTCTGCAAGTCCAGGAAACCATCTGACTTGCTCCTTATCTCTGGGAGTAGACGCTTTCTGTATACTTTTTGATAGTTGCAGCTTCGGCTGTATACCCTCGCCAGATATGACATGGCCAAGATGCGTTAAACCAATGCGACATTTTTGTCTTTTCACCATAAGTCCCTTCTCACCCAACCTCTCCAACACACGCCTCAGTACACTACGGTGCTCCACATCATCCTTTCCGTAGACCAAAATGTCATCCTGGAATTCGTCAAATCACCAAGCACCATCTTCATAATCCTCCGAAAGCAGGCCACAGCCGAGGCCAGTCCAAAAGGCATTCTCCAAACGCGGTAAGCCCCCAAAGGAGTTAAAAAGGAAGTTAGGTGTCTAGATTCACGGTGCAACATCACTGGGTGCTATGCCGATGAAAGGTACTAATGGATTCAGAGATGTTCAGAAGAGGTTGATGGGCCACCCAAATCCATTCATTCAACCTTTGCAAGTCCTCACACATCCTAATGCTAGTGCCACCATCCTTGGGTGCCAAAACAACAGGGACCAATCACTCTGAAGACTCAGGGCTAGATGTAGGAAGCCTAATACTGGTCAGTAACGGCCGAAATTACCGAATTTCGGCTGTTACCGATCGATATTAGGCTTTTCTGATGTAAGGGCCTAATCTAAGGATTTGGTAATTTACCGAATTTGTAATTTAAGGAATCGCTAAATTACCGAATTCTTAAATACCGATTCGGTAAATTACCGAATTTCTAATGTAGGGAGCACTTAAATGAGTGCTATTCCAATGTTAGGATGCGTTATTTACCACCAACTACAAGTTGGTGGTAAATAAAGAAAACCCTCAAATAAGCAATTTCATGCAAATTATTTCTGTGCCATGTGGCAGACATACATGCCCTTAGGGAATGTATGTGTGCCACATGTGCACCCATACACAATTGAGGGGTGCAACAGGGTGTCAAAGTGACACCCTGCCACCCTTCAATGTTTTTCCCTTTTTACTGAATCAGTATTTACCGATTCAGTAATTCCCATTCATTCCTATGGGTCTCCAGGCCCATAGGAATGAATGGGGAATACCGTATCGGTAAATATCGATTCGGTAAATACCGAATCTTAACGATTCGGTAATACTTACAGAATTTTTCCCTACATAGCATTTACCGATTCTAAAATACCAAATCAGTAAAATTCGGTATTTTAGAATCGGTAAATGTCCTTCACCTACATCTGGCCCTCAATCTCGTCTATAACACCTATATCCAAAAATATTTTAGGTTCCACTTTCAATGGTTCGATCATCATGTTAGGTATCCTACGTAACTTATGTATGCAATGCTTAGCCCCGTTCTTAAGGATGATTCAGTGTTCAAAACCCTTTAGAAGTCCCAAACCATCACCAAACACCTCGGGAAAATCCTTAAAATATTGCTCACCACTTCCCACATTATCAACTAACATAACTTGGTCTTTTGGATTGCTGGTGCCAGATTTTTAAGATGATTCCCAAATCACGCTGGTGTCTTCACCCCAACAGGTCGTCACCTCTTTCAGTCACGTATACCTTTACAACAGTTTGTCTGCCCCTGGATTAAATTTTAGCAACCACATACCCAAGTACTTAGATACGTGATCCCCCATAGCTGACTCAGTTGATATCAGTTGGAAGCAGTTCAACACTACTCTTGCCAATACTTTCATCCCACTGTTTTTATCCAAATCATAGTGAAAGGTGAACCTGAACACCACAAATACTCTTCCATCCACCTCAATATCGCACTCAAGTATTACTATCTTCCCTGAGTCCACCTCCCCATTCTTGTCATTCACATTCAAAATGATGGTGTGAACTGCCTCAGGTCAGGTGTATTCTCTGCCACTCAATTCTTTCCAGCGGATCTACACACACGAGCATAGTGTCCCTTATAGCCACATTTCGTACACACTGACCCTTTGGCATAACAGTTTGACCTATTAGATAGATGTGAAAAACGTCCACATCTGTAGCATTTAACTCTCTGTGAATCTGTACTGTTCCGCTCTTGAAAGTCACGTTCAGAACCACGCGACTGCGCATCACACTCAGGACCATGCGATTGTGGTTCTAGTTCAGTACCCCTCCCACTCACCTCACAGGAAATCTTGGCAATGTTATCACTGTAAGGTTGATGTGCACCAGTGTCTGCCAATGCACGAATATCACTCTGTACATCCTTCTTATCTTCTAGGTTCTTCCTCATCTCTTTCACCCAGGTTGATGTATTCTTGACCACTTTAAAAATGGCTATAGCCTCTGCTATGGATGGATTCTTTGATAATAGTTTTTCTTTTACTCTGGTACTGTTGACGTACCTCACCAACTGATCTCTGACTAAAGAGTCAGATAACTCCCCAAATTCACATGTGCATGCTGGTGTCTTCAAAGGTGTAACAAAACTGCCCACCCTTTCTGTAGGCTATTGCAATCTCGTAAATAATCTGTCAAGCTCCAGCACAACATTAAGCGAGGTTCAAATTATCGTTCAAACATAGTCATTGACATTTCATATACATCTGATGGTTCCCCATTATCGTTACTAAAAGGTATATTAAAAGGTATCACATCAATACTATCATAAATGTTTCTCCCTTCAACACCTAGATTGTGTATTAATATAGCTTGCTTCCTAAAAACAGAGAATTTTTCTCCACCAATGGCCACTATATATGATTCCAAACGATTCCTCCAACTTTTTCTAGGTAGAATTGGCTGAATCAATCAATCAATCAATCGAAGTACTTGTAAAGCGCGCTATTTACCCGTGAGGGTCCCAAGGCGCTGAGGGGGGGGGGGGGGGGGGGGGGGTTGCTGCTACTGTTCGAAGAGTCAGGTCTTAAGGAGTCTTCTGAAGGCGAGTAGGTCTTGGGTCTGCCGTATGTGGGTGGGGAGGGTGTTCCAAGTCTTGGCGGCGAGGTAGGAGAAGGATCTGCCGCCGGAGGTCATTCGTTGGATGCGGGGGACTGTGGCGAGGGCGAGGCTGGTGGAGCAGAGCTGGGGGGTGGGGGTGTGGAAGCTGAGTCTGCTGTTCAAGTAGGCTGGTGCGGCTTTGTGGAGTGCTTTGTGTGCGTGGGTGAGGAGCTTGAAGGTGATCCTCTTGTTGACGGGGAGCCAGTGTAGGTCTTATCCGGTGGGGGGTGATGTAGCTGCAGCGGGGGATGTTGACGATCAGCCGGGCGGAGGCGTTTTGGATGCGTTGTAGTCTTTGTAGGTGTTTGGCTGGGATTCCTGCATAGAGTGCATTGCCGTAGTCCAGTCTGCTGCTGACGAGGGCCTGTGTCACTGTTCTTCTTGTTTCGGTCGGGATCCACTTGTAGAACCTGCGGAGCATGCGGAGGGTGTTATAGCAGGAGGAGGAGACGGCGTTGACCTGCTTAGACATGGAGAGGGAGGAGTCGAGGATGAATCCTAGATTGCGTGCATGGTCGGTGGGTGTTGGTGCTGTTCCCAGTGTGGTCGGCCACCAGGAGTCGTCCCAGGCTGAGGGGGTGGGTCCGAGGATGAGGACCTCCGTCTTGTCTGAGTTCAGCCTCAGACGGCCTTCATTTCCTTGTGGAGGTTGATTTTGGCGGTGTGTGGGTCCTTGGTGAGGAAGAGGATGAGCTGGGTGTCATCGGCGTAGGAGATGATGTTGAGGTCGTGATGGCGGGCCACTTGTGAGAGGGGGGCCTTGTAGACGTTGAACAGCGTCGGGCTGAGGGATGAGCCCTGGGGGACGCCGCAGATGATGTCGGTGGCTTTGAATCATAAGGGTGGGAGGCAGACGCTCTGGGTTCTGCCTGCGAGGAAGGACGTGGTCCAGTCAAGAGCCTTATCTTGTATTCCGGCTTCTAGGAGGTGTGTTTTAGGGTGAGATGGCAGACCATGTCGAAGGTGGCTCACAGGTCCAGGAGGTTGAGGGCTGATGTTTTGCTGTTGTCTAGTTGGTGCCTGATGTCGTCTGTGGTGGCAATGAGGGCTGTCTCGGTGCTGTGGTTTGGTCTGAATCCAGACTGGGACGGGACCAAGATGTTGTTGTCTTCCAGGTGGCGGACGGTTGCATATGGCCGATTTTTTTGATGACCTTTGCCGGGAACAGGAGCAGGGAGATGGGCCTGAAGTTTTTGAGGTCCTTGGGGTCCGCTTTGGGCTTCTTGAGGAGGGCATTGATTTCGGCATGCTTCCAGATTTACGGAAATGTTTTGAAGGAGATGTTGATGACCTTCCGTAGTTGGGGTGCGATGGCTGAGTCTGCTTAGTTGAACACGTGGTATGGGCACAGGTCAGACGGAGAACCTGAGTGGATGGAATTCATGACCTTGCGTGTCTCGTCGTCGTTGACGTTGGACCAGGAGGTCAGACGGATGGCGCGAGTGGTGTTCACAGGGGAGGTGGAGTCTGGCATAGTCGGGCTGTCATGGTGTTGAAGCTGTTGTGAATCTCAGCGATCTTGCGGTGGAAGAAGATGGCTAGTGAGTTGCAGAGTTCTTGTGAGGGCAGGATGTCGTTGGCATTGGCGCTGGGGTTGGAGAGTTCCTTTACGATGCTGAAGAGCTCTTTGCTGTCGTGTGCATTGTTATCCAAGCGGTCTTTGAAGGAGGATCTCTTGGCTTATCTGATTAGGTAGTGGTGTCTGCGGGTGGCATGCTTGTGGGCTGAGTGGTTGTCCGGTGTGTGTTTGTGGAGCCATGTCTTCTCCAGTTTCCTGCATGCAGGTTTAGAGGTCTGGAGCTTGTCGGTGAACCAGGTGGCTCTCTTGTTGGCGTGGCTGTTGGAGGGTTTCTTGAGCGGGCGAGGGTGTTGGTGCAGTCGTCGATCCACTGTCTGAGGTTGCAGGTTGCGGCGTCTGGGTTGGTGGGGTCGGTGGGTGGGTTCTTGGCGAGGGAGGTGGTCAGCCTGTCTTCGGTGACTTTGCTCCAGCAGCGGCGAGGCAGCTGTTGGGTGCGGTGGTGTGTGGTTGGTTTATTGAAGGTGAAGTGGATGCGGCGGTGGTCGGTCCAGTGGAGTTCAGTGGTGTGGTCGAAGGCGACGTGGGAGCCAGTGGAGAAGACGGGATCCAGGGTGTGGGCGGCGGCATGAATGGGTGCGGTGACGAGTTGTCTGAGGCCGAGGTTGGCGAGGTTGGCGATCAGGGTGGTGGAGTTGGCGTTGTTGTTGTTCTCGTGGTGAAATTTCAGGTCCCCGAGGAGGATGTAGTCCATGGAGGCGAGTGCGTGGGTGCTGGTGAGGTCGGCGATGGAGTCGCTGAACTGAGCCCGGGGTCTGGGGGGTCTGTAGATGAGTGTTCCTCTGGGGGTGGTGTTGGGGTCGGTGTGGATTCAGAAGTGCAGGTGTTCGGCAGTTTTGAGGGTGTTGTCTGCGTGGGTGGTGACCTTGAGGGAGGACTTGTGGACGATGGCTATTCCCCCTTCGATTCCGTTGGCGCGATCCCAGCGGGTGATCTTGTAGCCGCCCGGGATGGCTATGGCGATGTCGTGCGCTGAGGAGTCGTTTCACCAGGTCTCGTCAGGAAGGCCACGTCTGTGGCGGAGGTGTCGAGCAGATTCCAGAAGTCGACGGCGTGTTTGCGTGCGGAGCGGGTGTTGAGAAGTATGCAGCGGAGGTGGTTGGGTCCAGTCCTTGGAGGTTTGGTGGTTCTGTCGCAGGTGAAGCTGCAGGTGTGGCAAGAGAAGGGTCCGTGGGTCCGTTTCGGGGCGGCCTGGAAGCAGGTGTGGTTTCGGCCGGTGTTGAGTGCGTAGAGGGTGCTGGCATTGTAGTGGATTCTGGTGCTGTGGCGATCGCAGGGTCCAAGGGTTCTGGCGTGGGCGTGGTCCAGGCGCAGACCAACTTGCCTTCGGCGCGCCTGCTGCAGGCGGCCGCTATGCGGCCGCTTCTCGGACTGCATATGGGGTGGCTTGGGAGGGAGGAGCAGCTGGAAGGCGGGAGCAGGGAGGCGAGTGGGTGAGCAGGGAGGCGGGGCTGCAGGGAGGCAGCTGCGGGAAAGGGCCGTATCGGGAGCAGCAGGGGGGCGGGGGGAACTGGCGCATCGGCAGAGTGGAGGGAAAAAGCCCAGGAACAAGGAGGCAGCAAGGAGGCAGTCAGGTGACGAGCAGGGGCGTGGGGGCGAATGCCTTCAAGCAGGGTCAAAGGTCGCTCACCAATCTCTGAGAGGAAAGCAGGGGCCTGTGATATAGTTGATCGCTGACAATTGAGTGCAATTTGTGTCACAAGAAATGCAAGTTTTCCTCAATGATTTTGGGATTGTTCACCAGAAGACTGCTCTCTATGGCCCGCAGGCCAATGGTCTAATGGATAGAATGAACAGGGTGGTTAAAAGTTGTGCACAGAGACCGTTGGAATCTGGTTTATCTTTTAAGAGTGTGTTGAGGGAGATGTGGTTGGCCCATCATACTGCTCCCAATGTCATCATGCGGAGGTCTACATTTGAGGCATTATGGGAAAGGATGGGTAACTCTAAGTTAAATCCTGTATGGTTGCCTCTTAAAAGCAAATTTGGTACTGATGACGAATTGAGGAGAACCAGACTTTTGGATTAACAACAAAAGTCTAAACTGAGGTATGATGCTAAGATGTCTGTTAAGGTGAAGAAATGGAATGTTGAGGATCTTGTGAAGAGAGCGAGACAAGGTATTAAGGGAACTTCTGGCTTTATGGGCCCCTACGTCATTACAGCAATTAAGAAAAATGTTGTGACTATGAATACTGGTAGTACCAGGAGTATGTCAAGACATGTCAGATTTGCAGGAGGGTTTCCTGATGTCAGTGTTCACAATGGTAGTGGTGGTGAATCTGAGCTGTTGTATAGACCCTCCTCAACAAGATGTAAAAAATTACCTACTAAATTTGGAGACTAGGGGCAAGGTGTATGAAGCGTTTTTCACGTTCACAAATGGGCCGATTCTCAGAACCGACCCGTTTGCGAACGGAAAAAAGTCTTTTGGAATGTATCATCCCATAAGGCATTTGCAAAATAGGGAATCACAGATATTGTGATTCCTTATTTTGCGAATGCATTTAGGGAATTGCAATTTGAAACTCCTTAAATGAAATGCAGGGAGCCAAAAAGATGTGCAACCTGCTTTTAAGGAATTGCAAATTGGTAATATGTGATTTCCATGAAAAATTCCCTTTTTGCATTTTTCAAGGTGCTATGTGGCGTACATACATGCCCTTAAGGTATGCATGTGCGCCACATGTGCACAATTCCCTTTTAGGGGTGCAACAGAGTGGCCTTTTGGCCCCCCTATCACTCTTGAAATTGCAATCACAATTTGCAAGTACCTATTTGGTACTCGCAAATTGCAAATGTATTCCCATTCATTCCTATGGGCCTAAATGTATTTCTGGGAATGTCATGTGCTTATCTAGGTTCCTGATCGATACTGTGACCTTATGCCCCTATTCGGCTATAAAGCCCCTTTTTCCCTATATTGGCATAACCGTTCAAGTACGATTTTCTGTAAAGTCATCTCTGGCCTCACACGAGCAGAGCCACAGAGCCACATTCCAGCATGACTCTCTGCTACTTCCTTTGCGACCAATTAGTGCAATGACAGAGCAGCAGTCACTATCTGATATTCCTAGATAACACTCCGAGTTCTTCAACAAGATAAAAACTTAGCAAACCTGGAAATCCCCGCTTGCTATGTTTTGATTAGTAATGGAACTCTAATGAGCAACTGATAACTATCACTTCCTAGTGACATCTTTAATTGACGTCTTATGTCCAGCAAACTTGCGTCAAACCCGGCACCTGTCAGGTATAAATATTACCAACGTTGCCTTAAGCAATGAGCGAACATGTTGCTGATGCCAGCTGCCTGCATGACCCCGTGTTGGTAACAACTAGCACCCTGTCGCTGCAGCCTGCTATCCTGTGGTGGTGAAGCTACTGATTACCATTATCGCCGCTACAGCGCGACCTATGGTGCAGTACGCTTGAGGAGCCGTGCAGCCGTCCTCTGCGAAGACATCCAGCCCAGCTGCCCGCGGACGCTGTCACCCCTCCTTCCTCCAGACGCGCTGAGAGAAGCCGCTGCCTTTCTCGTGCAGAGAAATCCAGTCCCGGCGCTTCCAGTTTACCCTCGCAGGTGACTGGGATATCGAGAGAGACCCCTGAAGGAGATACCAATCCTCCATCATTCTATTCAGAGGTATGGTGTTGACTAAACCCTTAGACGAGAATTCTTGAAACAAACCTTGGCAAAACCAACTTAACTTAAGCTACTTACTTACTCCCCTTCTCACGTGTTAGGCTTAGGTCAGGCACACTGGGGTAGGCTTAGTTAGAAGCACCAGTTGAGTATGTTAGCCTAATGTATATATGACTGTATAAATGTTTTATTACTTTTAAACCATTGTATGGCTAAGAAACCATATCAATGCTTTTACAGTTCTATTTTGCTATTCTTATCTTACTGTACGTACTTTTTATAATAACAGTTATTGCAATTGTGGCAATACATTTCTCTTGTACGAGAAGAAAGACTGTTCAATAAATGTTAACCTTTATTGATACACGCCCGTCTCTCTATTCTCTACATACCGTGAAAGTAAACTGCACTAGACTGACTGAGTGAAATCTATGTCTATTGTTTCACACGACCCTAGAGATCGACTCTTGATCTGAGGAGCAAAGTTGTCATGTTGCACGGTTGTTGGAAAGCTGAATCCCTTCTTGTCTGTGCCAAGGAAGCTGATCACTTCCTATGCAGAGAAGAAAGTTTCCAGTGACCTCTGAGCTAGTTGGTAACACAACCCAATTAAGTTTAGCATAGTCAGTGGAGGCCTGGAATATAAGCAGTTCCACGTCGATACTACTGTTTATGTTATTCCAATGCGCAGGGCCTAGTGGGAAACTAGGAACTACACTACATGGCGCCCAACGTTTGGTAAGGCGATAAACTAACGTAAGACTTGTAGAGTAACTCAGTCGTGCATATTTCACACCCCTTTCTCCCGTAAATACTCCAATAGACGTCTGGAGTGGGTGAAAGGTTAAAATCCGCCCGACCTTAGTAGGAAGAGATTCCTATGTAAAGCTCTGGTTTATTCAACGTTGAAGGATACAGTGTTCCAAAATATTGTGCATCTAATCTTTGTCTCCTTGGAGACCTACTCTGCAAACCTCGCATTTTTACAATGCCAGGAGAAAATAATGGAACCAATGGGGCCGCAGTAGATGCGACTCAGCAAGGTCCCGAATACACAGACCCGGATGCTATTATCATCCCGGTCCACTTAAGAAGATCTATAACTTTAAAACTTATAGAACATGGACTGACACCTCAAGGTGGTACAGTAATTTTCGTGATAGAGGCTCACGAGTATCGGCAGACAGAGGTATTCTATTCATGGATAAACTTTCCAGCGGTAAACGCTATAACACAAGAGTTTCACTATTACAAAATAGAGGAACCTCCGGATGAGTACGCCCCTTTCGAGGAGGTTGAAATTCCACTTAAATTTCAAGAGCACCTGCTCTGGTTTAATGGCGCCCTAAAACACAATGATCACATAACTAGGCTCGGTCCACTAGGTAGACCAGGAGCCACGTGGCCGGTTCTAGCCAGCTACACACCACATCCTGACATTGCAAAAATGTCTAGAGAAGAGCTGTTAGCACAGCTAAACACATTAATAAAAATACATAGGCAATTAGTCCAATATGTAATACGGACTGCAACAGTCCAGCCAGCTGTTAATACACCACAGCTGACCCCTCATCAGGGGAACACAAATAAAATTACACCACAGAACATACAGTCATGTCTTGGTAAAACACCCGTAAAACGGGAACAAATTCCTTTCTGGTTAGCCCAGAAAATCACTCAAATAGAGGCAGTATTTCCTGATACTACCCCTATTGAGAAACACAGAATCTTGACCATCTGCCTTCCTATGGGAATCGCACCACACGTGGAGGACTGCGACACTTGGGGTACAGTCTTTGCTTCCATTTACACAAAAACACACGGTGTTCCGTCTATGGCGGTAATACCAGACGTGCTAAAACAGATTCAAAATGAATTCGGTCCAGAACCAGCTTTAAATCTAGGTATGAAATTACTGAAAGACTTCAAGCAGGTCACGGCTATATTATTAGCCAACGTAAAGGGAGAAGCAGCATCTGTGGCGATTCGCCAGAAGTTGAGGGAAACAGATATAAAAGATCCTGTTGAGCTAGCAAAAATCATAGAAAAATGCTATGAAGAATTAGGTAGAGACAGCTTGGGTGGGAAACCAGTTAAGCCCCAACTGCTCGAAAATCCAGAAAAATTATTTATTAAAAATAATTCAAACACTCCTAAAAAGAGCTGGGATGGAAATAAACAATCCACTCCCAAGGAAAAAGTTTTCCAGTCCAGAGGAAGGTCTCCTCGACGGAGGGAAAGAACTCCGACTCGAGAACGCCAGTCTCCCCAACGGGAGCCCTCTGAGAAAAGATATAACCTTAGAAATAGGGATAATATAAAAAAACCTGATAGATATCAAAGTATTGATACACGTCCCTCTCGATCTTTTCCACAGAATTCGGAAAGAAGAGGACGGTCAGACCCAGGAGAGCACACCAAGTCCAAAGACAAGGAACCTGCTCAAAATAAGAAATCTCAATTTCAGAAAAAGAAGGTAGCCAGTATTTGAGTAATCAACCATGCCGAGAATACTGAGGACACAGTTGAAAAACGGGGAGTGGGCATTGACAATGTTGGACAGTGCAGCAGAAATCAGTATAGCGCGCAAGATCTTGATGAGTCATCTGGAGACAGTGGACACGAATGAATACATTCAGGTTGAAACTGCCGACGCCAGGCTTAGCGAGCCCCATAAAATATACGAAATAACATTGCGTATAGAGGGTGATAAGACTAGGAAAATTAAGGGTCTGTTTTGGGATAAGCTCTCGAAAGGCTATGATATTCTGTTAGCTGAAAAAGATTGGCCCCCAGAGTTTGTCAGGGAGTGCCCTCGTGGCGAAGAGGTAATTATGCCTGCCTTCTCGAATCACATACCGATTCACAAAAAATACACATATGCAAGGAAATGGGCAGTAGCCCAGGCACCTGCATTGTATAAAAATCATGTAGGATGGGATGAGGATTCACCTCCTCACAAAATCCAACTAAAAAGTGAACCAACTGCCCAACGGCAGTATCCCATAAAGCAAGAAGCTAAAAAACAGGTCAGGGAGATCTTAGATCAACTTGAGTACCAGGGGGTGATTGAAACATGCACCTCTCAAATGAACAATCCTTTGTTTCCTGTCTCCAAGCCAGACAATTCATATCGTCTAGTTTTGGACTACAGACACCTTAATACATGTTGCAAAACTTTTGCAGTACAAAACTCGCATAGTGCAGCCCTAATGAATAACATAGTTAGGAAAAAATACAAAACGACATTAGACATTTCTAATGGTTTCTTTTGTCAAAACATTGCACCAGAAAGCAGATACTTGACCGCTTTCTCCGCATTTGGGTCACAGAAAAAATTCTGTCGACTCCCACAGGGGTTCAAGAACAGCCCAGGACTATTCTCAGCTAGGGTAACAGAGTTACTACAAATCTATGATGATGAAGCATTATCTTACGTAGATGATATTTATCTCACAGACGACGACTTGGATACTCACTTGAAAAGGGTGAACACCATTATACTTGGGTTCGCAGCAGAGGGTTACAAATTCAACTTTAAAAAGTCCCGAATTGCCCATCTAACAGTACTATTCTTAGGGTACGAATTATCAAGTGAAGGGAAAAGCCTAGCGGACAACTTCTTAGAGAAGTGCGCTGTACTCCAAGCTCCAAAAACGCTGAAGAATTTACAATCCATACTAGGTTTTCTGAATTTCGGAAGAACTTACATCCTAAATTACGCAGAGAGGGTTAAACCTCTCTACGAACTAATAAAACCTGATTTAAAACAAATCAATTGGACTCAAAAACACACAGAAATTTTGAGATCACTGCAAACAGACATGTTAGCAAAAACAAAATTAGATACACGTGACAACACACGTGATCTTGTAATCCGAGTCATCCCAGGAAGATGCGGATTCACGTACCTAACCTCTAATGAGGGAGAAAAGGTACCAATTTCAATTAAGTCTCACTTGTACACACAAGCAGAAAAAACATTCAGTCGCACAGAAAAAACTGTGAACGCAGTGCAAATCGCATTAGCAAATGAAAGAGAACTAGCACACGGCAAACGGATTAATATCCTTACAGCGGAATCCGCCTTCGAAGCGCTATTCAGCCCAGTAAACCTGCCTACAGTGTCACTGGATCCAAAATGGATACAGTGCATAGATTCTCTAGCAGCGGAAGACGTGAAATACTATTTCGCCCCGCAATACGAAGAACTGAATGATTTAGAATATGAAGAAGAATATCCTCTGCCAATCGAAATCCTGCCTCTCCCACAATACGCATGTATAATCTATACAGATAGCTTTGTACAGCATTTCAACGTAGAGAGAAAATCCTACGATGCAGCATGTGCGATTATTAAAGGTCGTTGGCTGTGCGGTAAATTCAGACCGAAAGTAACAAAAACTGAATCTGTAAGAAACTGTTCGGTTCAGAGAACTGAAATCAGATCTTTTAAAGATGGCGCTCGAAAATGCAGAACGCGAATTCCCCACACTTATCGTGTGCGATTCTCATTTTTGCGTCAAATCTTACAACAACAAACTGCAGAGTTGGATAGAAAACGACTACAAAGATGACACAGGTGCCACAATAAAGCATAAATTGCTTTGGGAACAAGTAGCTCTTTTTCACAAAGAACTACAAAAGACTCACGTGATTCACGCACAGAGTCTTCAACGTGATGGCGTTCACGTTGCAGGGAATTCATTGGCTAATACAGCCACCGCGGAAGCAACTAACCCGGCTTCCGTAGCCACAAAAAAGCGTACAGATAAGTATATAGACGGGGAAACTATGCTAGCAGTAAAAACGACCGTAAAAGGCGACTGTGCAGCACTACCCGTAAACTATCCACTCAATTATGCATACATAATCGATGCAAACTCCGTTCCTTTTGCTCGAATCCCTGGAGTGGGGGATAGAGTAATTCCAAACATGAACAGGAGAATATTTTTAATAGCAGACGCACACATGGGTTTGGGTCTTAGGCACAGAAAGATCAAGGAATCACTGACTGAATTACAATCAGTATTCTGGTGGCCGGGAATGAGTGTAGAACACCAAATATATGCAAACAACTGTGAAAACTGCAATAGGGATCGCAGTAGCGAACCTTGCTACCGGCTACCAATCAGAAAGAGCGTAACGCTGCCTACACCCCGTCCTGCGTCCTATTAATAGTTAAGACGAAATGCACTTAAAATAATGAGGCCACCAGCGCTCGGCTGACGCTAGAACGGTTATAAAAGATTAGCGAGTCCATATCGGCACATACGCAATTACCACGTTCCATTCTGACCAGGGTCCTGCTTTCAGCTCTCGAGCTTATGAGGAGGCCATGGCTAGCATGGGAATTGGGTTGTGGTATTCTCGTCCGTCGCACAAGTGTGGTAGAAAGAAAAAACCGGGACATAAAGCAATCTATAACAGCGAAGGTATTAGGTTCAGGCGCTGGGTGGGTCAAACATTTAATAAGTGTCCAGACTAGTCTTAACAACATGCCAAGAAATTCTCTAAAAGGTTTCAGCCCATACGAACTATTGTTCGGAATAAGAATGCGCGTTCAGGACCTCGATAGTCAGATGTCAGTGGTACAAAAAGAAACAAAGCAGTTTGAAGTAAAAGACCGTTTGGCTGTTTTACAGGAACTGAATGAAACAAGAAAATCATTAAGCAACATAAAGTTAAAGCAACAGCCAAGTACCACTGACGAGGCACCACCCGCAACAGCCCCAGCAAGGCCTGTCTGGATTCCAAAGATTGGGGATCTAGTCAGAGAAAAGATCGCGGTTAAGAAGGAATTTGGGCCTTCTTACAGAAAAGCAGTACCTGTCTTAGCAGTTACCGGAACAAGATCAGTTGTGCTACCGCCCCTTGCTGGTAAAAAGGAGAACATAGTCGTGTCCATCGATCTGGTAAAACCACAAGCATGTGGCCTATAATCAACAGTAGGCCCAGTGGACTCCCAAGAAACAACAGAATACCCAAACTTGCAACAATCCAAGAGGTTCAAACTGAAAGACTAATCACATTCGATCAGCCTGCAGTGCACAATGAAGGACTATGCAATAATGCCATGGAACTCGTGCCTCTTGAAACACAGATTGAAACAGTTCGTCAAGAAACAACACCAGTCTACAATGATGTGGCATCAGAAAGTGCTACCGAGAGACAGATTGAAGGAACAATCCCATCAATTGACAGAACTGCCTCTGGTTATTTCATCAACTTCGACAACTTCTCTGAAGATTTAAATGACCCCGAAGTGATGCCAGAAACAAAAAAGTCTTTTAAAGAAAAAGCAACGGAACTCTTTCATCAACTGAAGGAAATCTACCTTATTTCCCCTTGGCTAGAGTTCTGGTTCGGTCTAGGTGTATTTTTCCTCCTGCTTTGGCTCATCATGGTACTGTGTTTGGGAAAATTCATTGAAGGAAAATATATTACAATGGACACAGCAAGTCAGAACATCAACCTAGTCCTGAAACCACACAGATCATCCCACGTGAAGAAAAGAGAACTGTCAACAGTAAATGTCACAGCAATTCCAATACCTGGTGGGGTAGTATGGGAGAAAACAGACTATGAGATCTATGGTCCGGTCGAAATCCTGAAGTATCCTCATCAACTAAAGGTTTCCTTAAGTGACTTTGTTACACCAAGTACATTCTCTGATAATTGGGACTTTAACAGTATTAATGACATGATGTCTGATTTAGTAATGTCAGCTAGATTCACAGATCATGATTATTTACAAGGTTCATCTAGTTATGAGCAGTTATTCTGTTATACCCACTATGGGGATCATTACTTGCATAAATCTGCACAGCCTAGAAATGTTTTTATGTATAACCAATGGGAACATTGTTCTACACCACCTAAAAGCAGTTCTAAAGCATTTTTTGAGAAATTCAAATATTTTTCAGGGTTTAACACCAGTGATGCAGAAACGTTTTATTATAAACTGTTAGATAAAACAGGAATGAAAACAATGCTGACAAATTCTAAATTGATATATTCAGAAGCATTTTATGACAAAATGATGACATTTGGTTTTGATTATTGGAAAAATAATATTGAAACGAAATCAATTTGGGGTACAAAAGATTGGCAGGTGCAAGGCATAGAAGCACTTTTTAGAACCTGCATGATACCGGAACAAATGTTATTTTTAAATGACACTGTACACCAAACATCTTGTCTTGGCCTAGCCAAGAACAAAGAAATGAAAACACCGTCTATACCAAAGCCAATAGCTGAGAATACAACTGCAGATAATGAGTTAGACGTGTCACACATTTTACATTTCAACAGAACACATCCTGATTGGAAAAAGTGGTTAATCTGGCCTACAGACACAAATAGCTGTCAAGATAGATTCCTGAACAAAACACAGGGTTTAAAAATGACCAGATTAGACCCTAGATACTCCCAGAGACAACATCCAGGAATTATAACCACATACAGTGTAGGCAAACTCTGCCTAGAATGGCTAACTACATCCACACTGGCTGAAATTAAGCAACACTTGTCTTTATTAAAAGATGGTGCTGATTTGCGCGATTTCATTCTTGGACCACGCAAACAGCGTCAAAAGCGTTTCATAGCGACCAGCATCTATGCTGCTTACAACGAGGCTTGGAAAGTAAAGCAAATTGAAACTGCTGAAAAGATACGAGAAATTGATCGTATTAATTTGGAAAAATCACTTTCTGTAGTAGACAATGGGTTAATGACTCTGTCTTCCAGAATATATTCTTTGGACAATATTGTATCATCTGCCTTTGATGTGATAGACAGAGATTTGCTAATGTTACAACATGGCCAATCTCAATTACGCTCTATTATAGAATTAGGCTGGACGCTGCAAAATCTTCGTTCAGGCTATGTGCCTTGGCGTTTGATAAACACAACGTCATTATTTTCCATTTTTTACCTTACTGATAAACAGATCAGTTTGGCACAGAAAGGAGCAGACTATACAATTTTGAGCATCGAGAAACTCGAGAGATTACCATTGACAATGTCAGGGAGCCCTGTCATTGAATGGATAATACACGGGGTTATCACTATTCCGATAACAACTTTCCGCTTTAAAAAGTGCCTTGAATACATACCTGCTGGCCAATATGAACAATTGGGTAAGGGATATGTTAAATCCGAATGGAAATTACCATACACTCATTCTTGCTATAGTGACAGCGACAAAAATGTATTTCTTAGTGGTGACAACTGTAAACACTCACTAAGCGGTATACTTTTGTGTCAGGGTATTAATTTACACGGAGCATGTGATGGAAATTCAAACAACCTTTCATGCCACCAGCTAGTCACACCTGCAACTCAGATAGAGCCCTTCTTTATGCAACTCGCAAACGGGAGTTACATTCTAAGAACGGATCACAGGTGCTGTGGCCTCGCGCCCGGAAAAAGTTATCTAATACAAGTAACGTCCATGGTCAAATGTTGCATGCAAGCATTGTTCCCGAGCGGGCCTCCAGACATAGTGACTCCCCTCTGGCCTCGTCTGAATCTCTATTCTATACGAATTGATACATTAAGCAAAATGAAATCTGTGCTTTTACAGACAACAGTGCCTATAACGTCATCTAAAGAGACGTATGATCTTCTAGTCGCAAGGACGGCTACTGAGGTCCATGACCTTTTATCAACAAATTGCCCCGTGCATTTCGTACAAATGCTCGACCAACTCCTTAACATGTCTAGTGCTACAAGCATCCCAGGCATATTTAAGACAGTCTTTACGGGACTGCTAACACCCTTCCAGGCAATTTTGGGAATCTTTCCTAATTTTGTGCACTCCATCTTTGGTGGTATTCCACTATTTTTTGGACTCATCGCAGGGATTCTATTTTTGACCCTCCTGCTACGTTATGGCAAGCCTCGGCTCAGACATAGCTCCCATGGGAATGGAAGAAACAATCCTAGCAATGCGCTACAGGGACAGGATAACTAACGTCCTCGGATTGGCCAGGCTGAGAGATCTAAACATGACCTGGTTCCTTTCATTCAGACCGATATGGCAAAATTGCATTTTACCTGTGCTACGGTGTATGCTTTGCGGCGATGAATGCGTGTTGGACATCTGTCTTTCACTTCCATCAGCAGTACCAATGGACGTCGATACTTTGCTAAGTCCAATAATGGCTCACGCATTGTGTTGTCCCCAGCGGCTACCAATCCTGATGACGGCATTCGTGGAGACTCCTGTACTACAGCCAAGTGGTAACAGTGGAGCGAGTGACAAAAGCAACATCATCCAGGTACAACGTTCTGTGAGCATTGCTGATCCTGCCTTCGATGACAGCAATCATTCTCACACCTGCCAAGTTACAGCGCTATCTAATTTGGTTGAACTATCACCTGATTTTGTAGACCAATTCTTTGCGAGCCTGTCTGATACGATGTTCTCACCCACAGAGAAACAATAACTTTTGAGAAGCTTTCCGACACACGGCGTTCCCATGAACTCTGAATTCGGCCTTCGGTTTTGATCAACAAAAAAACTGCCAGGAGCTTTGGTAAACTGATTTTTCTTTGAATTGGACAATTTTTTAATATTGACCCTCTCCTTTTGGCACGAACAATTCTTTGCTTAACGTAAAAACTATTCTTAGAGAACAGAAGCTTCACACTTCTATTTCTAAAAACACATCTAGAGACATAACAACATAACACCAGCCTCTAGCACACATACTATTACAATGCATTTTTATGTGATGATTTATCTCGCATTTCTTCTGTCAGAGATACTTCATGTGTAATTCTTTATGCATAATCGTTCATTGATTTCATATGCAATAATTTTTTGAATGATTACTATGCTTTAACACTACGTACAGTACCTAAATTCCATGTATTACAAGTACGCCTATTTCAAATGCATTTATGTATTTTGGGGTGGGCTATGTTACACAATGTTACACATACATCCAATTGCTTAGTTTTAGTAATTTTGATGGACATGAATTCGTGGAGTGGGTGTCATGTGCTTATCTAGGTTCCTGATCGATACTGTGACCTTATGCCCCTATTCGGCTATAAAGCCCCTTTTTCCCTATATTGGCATAACCGTTCAAGTACGATTTTCTGTAAAGTCATCTCTGGCCTCACACGAGCAGAGCCACAGAGCCACATTCCAGCATGACTCTCTGCTACTTCCTTTGCGACCAATTAGTGCAATGACAGAGCAGCAGTCACTATCTGATATTCCTAGATAACACTCCGAGTTCTTCAACAAGATAAAAACTTAGCAAACCTGGAAATCCCCGCTTGCTATGTTTTGATTAGTAATGGAACTCTAATGAGCAACTGATAACTATCACTTCCTAGTGACATCTTTAATTGACGTCTTATGTCCAGCAAACTTGCGTCAAACCCGGCACCTGTCAGGTATAAATATTACCAACGTTGCCTTAAGCAATGAGCGAACATGTTGCTGATGCCAGCTGCCTGCATGACCCCGTGTTGGTAACAACTAGCACTCTGTCGCTGCAGCCTGCTATCCTGTGGTGGTGAAGCTACTGATTACCATTATCGCCGCTACAGCGCGACCTATGGTGCAGTACGCTTGAGGAGCCGTGCAGCCGTCCTCTGCGAAGACATCCAGCCCAGCTGCCCGCGGACGCTGTCACCCCTCCTTCCTCCAGACGCGCTGAGAGAAGCCGCTGCCTTTCTCGTGCAGAGAAATCCAGTCCCGGCGCTTCCAGTTTACCCTCGCAGGTGACTGGGATATCGAGAGAGACCCCTGAAGGAGATACCAATCCTCCATCATTCTATTCAGAGGTATGGTGTTGACTAAACCCTTAGACGAGAATTCTTGAAACAAACCTTGGCAAAACCAACTTAACTTAAGCTACTTACTTACTCCCCTTCTCACGTGTTAGGCTTAGGTCAGGCACACTGGGGTAGGCTTAGTTAGAAGCACCAGTTGAGTATGTTAGCCTAATGTATATATGACTGTATAAATGTTTTATTACTTTTAAACCATTGTATGGCTAAGAAACCATATCAATGCTTTTACAGTTCTATTTTGCTATTCTTATCTTACTGTACGTACTTTTTATAATAACAGTTATTGCAATTGTGGCAATACATTTCTCTTGTACGAGAAGAAAGACTGTTCAATAAATGTTAACCTTTATTGATACACGCCCGTCTCTCTATTCTCTACATACCGTGAAAGTAAACTGCACTAGACTGACTGAGTGAAATCTATGTCTATTGTTTCACACGACCCTAGAGATCGACTCTTGATCTGAGGAGCAAAGTTGTCATGTTGCACGGTTGTTGGAAAGCTGAATCCCTTCTTGTCTGTGCCAAGGAAGCTGATCACTTCCTATGCAGAGAAGAAAGTTTCCAGTGACCTCTGAGCTAGTTGGTAACACAACCCAATTAAGTTTAGCATAGTCAGTGGAGGCCTGGAATATAAGCAGTTCCACGTCGATACTACTGTTTATGTTATTCCAATGCGCAGGGCCTAGTGGGAAACTAGGAACTACACTACAGGAATGTATTTCTTAATAGCGAATCGCAATGTGCGATTCGCTATTAAGGAATATGTAGGATTCTCAATTTATTTCCAAAATGCTACCTACATTGCATTTTGCTTTTCATAAATAGCGAATCTGTAAAAATACGCTATTTAAGAATCACAAATGTAATACATCAGGCCCTATATTCTACACTGGTCACATTAAATGTTAAATGTTAAATGTTGTATACTTGTAAAGCGCACAGCTGCCCCAGCAAAGGGGCGTCCCGGCGCTGTATACCGCTGGGGAACCCATCCTGGCTTTCCCTGTGGGATGATCCCTACTGGGAATCCCCAAGGTGGAGCCAGGCATCCCCGGCGTTGGTGGGGCCGTTGTGGAGATTAGGCAAGCTAATGCCCAGAGTTGCCGAGTGGGACCCCAGGTTAGAGTAGGCACCGAGGCGAGAATTGTCGAGTCCGCAGACCCTGGTCCACAACCCTGCCGCGTCGGGAATTGAACCCTGGTCCCGGGCTGACTTCTGCTCCCGGGTCTGCCGCCTCTAACCAGTGAGCCACACCACTCCATTGTTAATGTATGCATATTTTCTTCCCCTGTTGTTGAGTTTTCTTTTTGATTTTTGTTCTTTTTACTTGTCGTTTTTTTTATTCCTTGCCTTATTCCTCATCGGCAGTATTACGACACGGTTACAGGATAATCTTCCAAGTATTTATTAAGCTTCGAAAGCACCAAATATGCAGCTCACCAGCCTGCCGTACAATAACTGGTCTCCAGCATTCCCATGGAGACCCCAACATTCTAGGCACGGGCAGACAAACTTAAAGGCAAAGTAAATCACAACACCCGCCCACTCGCCAAGCCGCACTCTCTTCTCGCACTGCTTGAAAGCAGTGGGGCGACACAGCCACCACTGCTTCACAGGAGGTTCGTGTAGATTATTCCTTCAAATCCTAGTATTGCTGACTTAAAGTGAAATTTAGGAGACAGTGAAAGAAATCGACTGCCGAGAAACAGTTTCACAATGCAAATAAACAGGGTATGCAACACCAAAGAGAAAGTTTTGAAGATGGCTGGCTAACAAAAGACCTAAATTCAGCCAAAAACAGGACGAAGGCAAAATGTTTGAGGGTGACCTTACAGAGAGGCCAGGTCCAACAGGAACTATTGCCCATAGGTACTTGCACAGTTTCCTCGTGCAGAGACTGGGTAAAGCCCTTGGATACCTCAGACCCTAATTTATTTAGACTGACCTTTGATTAAGCTATTGACATTTTAGCAAGTGCGCCGCCCTGTGTAGTCACTAAGGCGCTCAATAGGTTAGACTCCTCAATCTATGACCTGTACAGTGCTCTGTGTATCCGTAAAGCTGGGAGAAGAGCTGTATAAAATGTGCACATCAATAACTATTTTATTTTAGGATATATTTTGTTGTATTTTAATTTTGCTGAAATAAGCTGTGCCAATACTGTGTCGGCTAGCAACGTTCAAATCTGCATTCTAATGGGAGTTATAACTACAGTAATGTTTGTGAACATGGACCCTCTCTTTGTGACAGCTGTTTCATTTGTTCTGGTGCCTTTGATCAAGTTGCAGGATTCAAAAACCTTTTTGTAGGTGTCATTTTTAAATGTACCCACATATACCACGACATAGCTGGTATTTGTAAAGTAAACGTCCACCCCCTGTGTCATCTTGCACCGAATTCCAGACGTTTATTGTTACCAAAGTCAATAAGTCTCATTTATCAATCTTGGAAGGTGGGGTGCACCAAGCAATCTGAAAGTCATGTTGTGTAGGAAGGTTGGCATGCACCGTAAAGAGTTTTGTAATTTTGGAACTGTTCTCCTGTGGAATTTGTGCATGAGCAGAGTTGGAGAAATAGGCCTCTGTAACATTTATTTTTAACTGTCAGGCGCAGCTACACTTATTCAACCCCATGCTTAAGTAAAGCATGCACAGCTTAGGTACAACATTTTTGAGAATTGGGTAAACATCATAACTCAAGTGAGTTAGTAAGTAAGTAAGTAAGTAAGTAAGTCTTTGTTGCTTGATTGTTTAAACCATTGCAATACACTACACAATAAGATACATTAAAAAGATGCATAAAACGATCACAGAGTCTCAGCAACATTATCAACATTATCACTAAAAATTACAATCATCATCATTAAAAACATAAAACTCTTTAAAATCGATTTTTTTTAAAGATTTAAGTATGAGGCTCACCTCCTGTCCTATAGCTTAAAAATAAAGTAAAATTGGCTCTAGGCTTTAGTGCAGAGTACGTCGGTGGCTGGGAAGTGTAATTAACGTACACCTATAGAATGAGGCCACTTTTCTGGGCGTACCCACCCTTCGCCAACGGTCTACAGACTTGCACTAATAGTTAGTTGTTATAGTCTAGGTAGGCGTAAAGTGAAAAGAAAATAAAGTGCAGTGGATGTAGTAGAAATAATGTGCTATAGCAGCAACATAGATCCCTTTGAGCTTTACGTCTAATGGTGCCTGTGAACAGATAATAGATAAGGCGATGGAAGATAGGTGCGGCATCCAAGGTTATGGTAAGTAACGAGCAATATTGATGTTATCGGTAAGAGGTGTGAGTATAGCAGTTTTGTTACATTAAGTGCGTTATCTGACTAACAGCGCTTACACCAAGGTAATGATTGAGCGGAAAGGGTTGAGGATAGTATCCAGGGACATTAGCCAGTGAGAGCAGCAAGTTATCTCAAAATACTTTTTCCACTAGTTAAGCCTAAGTGCAAGAGTGAGGTGGTATGGGTGCGACCTCCAGTGTAAATGGGTGGCTGCCGTGAAAGTATTTACCATCAACCTCAATGGTCATGAGAACTCCTTGTGTTGGAAGGTACTTATTTGGGAGGATAAGTGCTGGTGTAATGCATTGAGCTGTGCTCTTTGAGCTTTGTATACTGTGTTTGAGATATGTTTTAAACTAATCACTTCCATCCCTGCAACTACTGGGACCGGGCGTCAATCTTTTTCTGGAATCTCTGTAGGAATTTCACCTTTGCACAGTTCAGCCTAATGTACGATGGTTCAAAGCAGTCTAGCAGTGGCTCCTTGCAGGACAATATGACTCGATCATTCCATATTCTTCGTAGCAGCTTCACCTGCCCTCCATAGGAGTGTTGCACAGGCAACACATGTGTATCATTTGCTCCTGAACCTGGTCACATAGCTGGTAGCTATCTTGTGCTTCCCGTATTTTCCATAAGGGATAGTAACTTAAGATCGGTAGTATCCCCCGCCTGTATTTCAGGAATTGTGTCTTGTTCCAGTCACCATAGGTTTTGCTTACATAGCCCTATGGTTTGAGCCTGGTGTGACTATGAGTCATCATCCAGCCATATTTACTTTGAGACAGGCAGCCCTTGTCCTCAAACAATGACACAAACTGTGTACTTGCTTATACCAGCTTTTTACACTCCAGATGACTATTAGTTATGTCCAATGGGATGACTAAACTAAGAGTTCTCAAGGCCTATAACAGGTAAGTCTTTGCTGTGGACCTATGCTTTGCTTCCAGTTTGGACCAAATGTAGTGGCCCAGGGAGCCTTCCTCTGCCAACTTAACTTTGTGGCAACACAGCGTAAAGGCTGCCTTTCATGCCAGTGATTGTTTAATAATGCAAACCTCCAGCCTGATCTGGACTGGAGTGTGAGGGTAGGTGGAAGATTGACCTGTACACCCTGAGTAACATTTTGCCTAGTATTGCGTTGTCCCACCCCCTAAGAGCCTCGCTTCCTTAGGTCAAAGTTGGAAGAACCTTTGCTTGGACCACCTGAAGAATCAACATGATCATAGGGCCTTTCAATTTATTGTAGACTGACCTGAGGCCAAAGCCCAGAGCATTGCCATTGCTTCTAGGTTCCTCAAGGTGTTCACTACATTTCACATTCTCTTTGAAGTAGACTCCAAGGTCCTTAAAGCTTTTTGCCTACCCTTATTTTTCTTGGTCCATAAACCACATATGCCTTTCAGTTCTAGTGTTTTGGACTGCTAAGATTTTTGTTTTCTTTCTCCTAATTTTCAGTCCATTTCTTGTGGAGTAGGCCAGGGTTGCATCAAGAAGTCACTGTAAGATGTCTCTGGTACTACTGATCAGGACTAGCAGTGTTACCTGTGCGGCCCAGTATGTTGGGTCATCCTTGTAGATGGCAGGTGGGATTCAAATCAGGCCTGGCATCCCCTCTCCGAGGCCCTTTGCAATTTGTTTCTGGACTTTAATTGTGGTGACAGTACACCAAGTTGGTTTTGGCCGCTTCTCAGCGGCTTCTTAGACTGTATTTTTAAAAGCTCTGAGTCATTAGCCTGTACTCTAGATTGGCCAGGCTGTGATGACTGCTTGAAGTGTTTAAGCAGGAAATAATACCAGGTTGACTCTGCAATGTATGAAGAAGCTTCATTTCGTAGATATGTACCACCCCCATTTACAGTTCACCAGGAGTTCAATGAGTTATTTTGTCTTGATTTTGTGCAGCGGTTTTGCCCAGAAGGAGTTCCATTGCTCCGTGTGACTGCTCTTGTTCTCTCTTTTCATAGTTGTTCTCACTTCCTGTAGGTTATGCAGTATTGTGAAGTCCATAGGCGGCCTTTTGAGTGCTCTCCGCAACTAGTTTGACCTCCTTTTGGCCCTTCTTATTGAATACTTGTTTCCCCACCCTAAACGGACAGCAGTGTAGTGCTCTTGAATCTTTTTCTTGACTCGGAGAAGCTTGGCATGCTGGCTTGAAAATGTTTGGGTGAAACTTTCCCAGCCAGACAAAGGGTCTTCCCCCAGTGTAAGTGTAGATGCCACTAGTTGTTTAGCTTCAAGTGCCAGTGCAGGCAAAGACTACGTGGTGCATCTGATGCATTTGAAGTTGATTGTTTGCCCATTGGTTGCTTGGTCTGCGGTGCATGCATAGTCCTCAAAGTTTTTGTCAAAAGCTATCTCTTGTGGTCCATGATTGCTTTCCAATTTTTCCCCTAAGCCAAAGGGGGAAGTAATGTTCAACAGGGGGAGATTCACAAAGGTATAGTCGATTATAGATGACCTAGAGAAAGCTAAGTATGAGAGGCCAGCTGGTTTGTCCGGGAGTATGCATCCATTTTAAGCTCTGATGCCATGGTGTTCAAGGTTGCCTTGTAAGGTCCATCCTTTCTTGCCATTTTTGGGCCACCCTGGAGTATCTTGAGATGGTATCACCCCGTAACTGTCTTGCACCTCAGTTAGCAGATAGTGCACTCATTCACCACATATTGAAATCGCCTGATATATTGAGGGCACTACTGTGTCTATCAGATCTTAGGCCTATTGTGATATCAATCAGCTTGACAGAGAGCTAATATCCTGTTCTTGCGTTTGGATGGATGTACACATTTACAAAGGTGATTGTCTTAGTCTGGCCATTGATGTCCTGTTCCCTACATTCAATTGCAGTGGTGTAAATGGCAAGAGTGGCCTTACTGCACCCTTACTTGTGTTCTTTGGTTGTAGGGATAAAGTGATTTATGTATCCCACCAAATGGAGTATCTTCCCAGACCAGACTTCTTGTCAAAGCACTAGATAGAATGAGCAGAGATATTGAAGAATTTTAGGGTCTTCCAACTTGTTGGCCAGGCCGCTGATGTTCCAGGGGCATACCCTTAGCACCAGCTCTGTGGCGTTGATCTTGTGGGTGCTTTGTCATCGTAGAAGTCTGGTTGAGTTCAAAGCTCCCGATGGCCAGCCCCATGAGCAAATGCACCCCTGACCTGGCCCCTGTGTTGCCGCCTGGGCTCTTTTTATCAAGTTATTTAGATTAGAAATCTTTTTTATCTAGTCATGCTACATACATTGCTAATGTGTTCAGGTGGCTGATCTGTATGTTCATTTTATTGGTCTGAAAGTTCTTTGCTGCTACAGAACACTGCAAGATTCAGAGAATTGTTGACCAAAGCAGCTCTTGGCCAAGGAGAGTTGCTTTGGTCAACAATGCTCTGAATCTTGCAGTGTTCATGTTTCTTGTTCATGGGTTTCTTGTTACCATTTGTGATGGGGCTAGAGTTTGTTGATGCCTCAATGCCAAATGATGCCAGCATGTTCTCCCATTCCTTGGAGTGGAGATATGACAGGTTTTTAGAAAGGGCTTGTGAATCTTCCTCGGTTGGGACAGTTTGATTAGCTACATTTTCCTGCAGTTTCTTGCACCCTTTATGGCCCTTTTTCTGCAGTTAGCGGAGCTGCTTCCATGGAGGCCCTGTGCATAGCTAGGCTTGTCCTGCTACATTCCACTCTGTGGGCTGAGGAAAACTCAGATCCAAGTGGATTGTGCTTTTTTCCTCTGTCTCTTATTGGTTTATTGAATGGGACAAATCTTCCCCTCCCAAGGATGAGCTGAGCAGAGGCAGAGACAAGTCTCCTGCATCCGTGGGTTTGATGTCAATCTTCGTGGCTGTGGCATTTGACAACTCTAGTTTCTCTTGGGATGAGGGGCTAAAAGGGGTACTTGAGCATGCTATATGGCCATCTCTTCATCCTTGCCATGGAATGCATGTTCGCATTAGCGGAGGGACCTTGGTTGACCTCAGGGCTCTTAAGCTCCTTACCGCATCCTGGGCTCCCTTCCTGCCGGGGCGGGGGAGCATGGCTCTTGGATATATAACCATGGTCGGACTTAAGGGAACAAGCAGCCCCTTAATGTTGGTGTTGCTGGAAAAGATGACTGCCCAAGTTACATTTGGTTGTAATTTTTGGTCGAAAGCAACTTGGACTTCCCCTCCCGGAGAGCAAGTTGTGACCATGTGTGCAGTTGCTGTGAGTTGCAGTGCACTTATTGGGGTTAGTGGTAGGGTCTGGTCTGAAAGGGCAAGATGAACTGGTTGATCTGTCCTATTTCTTCTTTAATTTTGGACCGCCACTGATCCTCGAGATTTGCCTGATCGCATGATGGTTAATGCTTCTCTTTGTAAGCACTTTGGGTTGTCTCAAATGGAGGGGTAGGTGTGAGGTAGCAGGCTCCTGGGTAGGTGCAAGCTGCACCGGAGTAACTCCGGACACTTCTGTGCCTTCCCCAGCAGACAACAACTATCTAGAGTCTCTCACGGGCCTCCACCATGCCACAGAAAGGCTGCTTACTCTCAGTGTTGCTCCAGAAGAACAGATGAACAATAATCCAGTGCCCAGATAGTCAGTTGCAGGGGATTGCAAACTTTAGCCACACCACCTTCACCCACGATCCTCTTGTAAATGACTGAGTTCCACAATCAATGTGCGCCACCTCAAAACCCCCATGGGCCATGTACTGCCTGAGAAGGAGGGAAGGGGAGTGGGGCAGCACCCAGAGACTCCAGGTCCCAGCATAATTGACCGTCATGGAGCTTACCAGAGATTTCTGAGGATTTCTTGAAATACAGTTTCAGGCGGAGCAGGCTTGCAACAATTCAGCTGGGAGCTCTCCAACTGCGCTCCTCACCACACTCACCACACTGCAAACAATCCAAGCACCGAGGACCGGCACCCTCTGACCAAGCCGTTGTCACCTGGGCGTGGCAGCTGCGGGTGCCTTAGGGTGATGTGGTGCATGCTGTCAAAGGTGCACTGTTAGCTTGAGCTCCTGCAGCCTTACCCTCCCACTAGGCAAACCTGGCCCAGTTCAGCCTACCTGGAGCCCACTGGGGCCCTGAGGAGCGGGGCCCGTTGCCTTACTCGCTTGCTCCTCCTCACCCCAAACCACTGACCTTGCACAGAGCATCTGGTGTCTGACCAGTTTCCGACGTGTTCCCGCACAGTTTCTGGTGTCTGACCAGTTTCCGGCGTTTTCCTGATACGATCACTGCTAGAGAGAACCAAGAAATATCATAACTTGATTACATCCCTAAGTGCACTCTGCATAATAAGTAATAACAGTATCTGAAAGAAGGCCTGCTTGAATAAGTCAAACCACCACACGACGCACGTTGTGTTCTCTCATCACTCCCGAAGTATATCACAGATTCAAGCGCACAATGAATGTTAAGACACATATTCTTATACTGTTGTTTAGTTGCTGCACGTGTTTGTTCAACAATACCTGAATTTGCATTTGCACAAGACTTTGTAAAACATTGAATGTGATTATTTACCTGCCACAGTAAATGAAAAAGTCTCGGATAACACAAGTTCATTACAGCTCTTGGAATCTGCAGAACTGTATTGTTTTAGAAGCACAGATACCGTGGCATGACTTGCAGAATGCCCGACGGTACCTGAGTCAATTCACTGTGAAGCAAGCGCTGGAGTGGGTCCCTGCCTCTGCCCTGGGGGACTGGTGAAGAGTTCACTAGAGTGGGTCTCTGTTTTGGCCCCCTGGGGACTGGTGAGTACGCGGCTGAGTTTGCAAACAAAAGGGAGAACTAGAGTGGCTTCAGTCCCGGCGAGACTGGTGAGTGTGAGTTGTGGTCTGAGCGTTTGCTTCCTAGCTGAGGTGCTGACATTCAAGGGCGGGATATAAGCCCCTTTTAAGATATACATTAAATTTAATCGATGTTACAAGCACAGTGCAAAAGCGGTGAAAATGAAACCCAATGAAAGAAAAGAGAATGAAAATCTTTTAATCTAACAACTGGAATAAACTGATATCAAATTCTGAATTCTGAAAAACTGGGGTGGTGTGGTGAGCAAAAAAATGATGGATTAAATCCTGATCTGTGTCTGTGGTGAATGCTTGATTTGTTCAGCATTCCGTCTAACATCTGTTTATTTTGCAATTGTGGCCCTAAGTGGGAAGAGTGTACACAGGCGTGGGTTCCCTGCTCACTGTGCCACTGGATTCAAGCTAGCCTGATGGATATGAGATGATACCCTGAAACCGGTCCCGGGATGCTTGTTTCCGGTCTAGTGAGGACCAGGCCTGGTAGCTTGGGCTAGACTGTTCCCATGGGAAGCAGGGTCAAGACTGATCTGCATATGGATGGGTCCAAATTAGGGTGACGTGATGTGCAAAAAAGACAAAGGATTAGGCCCAGACCTTTGTGACTGGGAGTGGATGCTTGATTTGATCAGCATGCCATCCATCATCAGGTTTTTTTTCTTGGAATTTAACCTCTCAGTCAGTCAGAAAGTACTTTATTCGATTTATTTAAAAACCATAATAGCATACTATACAATTCATGAAATTGAATTGTAAGATAGTGAATCACAAAAAAAATTTTAAAACATTAACCACTCAGTATGTAGTATTTTTGCAAACACAAAATTGCTTTTATATATTTCTATATCAATAAGAATAGGAATAATAAGAATAACAAAAACAGTTATTTGTTATTGTATATTTCTTATTATTACTATTATTATTGCTTTTTGGATGATTCTTCTATGGATAGCTGCTATCGCTGTTGCGTCAGCTAGTGCAAACATGTTGGTAGAAACGATTTTGTGATCCGACTGGTCCAAGTGGGGCCAAGTAGATTTTTGACACACTGAGAATATTGGGTACATTCTGTCTTTCAGCCTGCTCTTTGTACTGCTATTAACAAAATCATTAATTCTGCAGACTTCATTTGACTTGCATTACATTTTCTTTTCATTTTCTGTGGCTTTATTTCAGTAATGGAGAGCATAGAAGCTCCTAAAAGAGCTGCCCTGAAGCTTTGCAGATGCAGAAATGTTTCATATGTTTTTGGGATGAATCCGTAATGGATCATTAACTCATAATCTCTATGTTTTGTCCCTTTATCTTACCAGAATCGTGAAAGGGGCTTAGACTATTTTTATTAAGAAATGTGTCACCAAGTGAAAGCAGCTGTGAGATACACACTGAGTGTGGATGATATTCAAATGACAGCAAACCTAGTCAAATTTATGACTGTCGTTTTTGCAACTTAAGAGATGAAGGAGGCAATAGGAATTAAGATTGTGTCCCAATTTGATGAATGACCCGTTAGATTTTTAATTGAAATGGAAACAGCTTGTTTTATCCTCAATGGATCTTAATGTCTATACAGTTTTTATTTTATTTTATGTTTTACTAGTAAAAATACGTATACACCTTACCTTACCCTTGGAATGATCAACCAAACAGCAAAGTGCCAATATGACACAAAACACCAATATTTTCAATTAGTACAATACTACTGAAAATGTATGATTTTAACTCAAGACTGCCATGTGAAGCGGTTCAGAAATTCCCCGCCAGGCTACGGTTGGAGAGCAGACAAAGACTTGTCCAGGTGCTTTAAAAAGCTGCTTTGCACCTTAGTCAAATATATATCACCAGCATAAACCATTCATTCAGCTCTCTTTGGGAGAATAGCAAACATGCAATTGTCACTCTGAGGGAGTTCAAGAATTCACCAACACAAAGGTCAATTCACTTAAAATATTAGAGATTGCATGGCGCAAACCAATGCCCTAAGAAGCAAATGTTTATCGACTAAATACTGTCAAGAATCTGAAGAAGATCAGAAGAAAGAAAATGGAGACAAATAAATGACCACTGTTTCCTGAAAGTCAGTGGGCATTATTAGCATTGAACTCTAACAAAGTTAATATTATTCTATAAACACTCTCAGAATCAGAGAAGTGCTTGTTCCATAATGCATCAATAGTTTGTAGCCAATAGTAGTGGGCCTCAATTTGTGACCTACCTCATTATAATAAAGTAAAATTCAAAGTAAGAATGCATTCGGTAAAAGTCTTAGTGCAAATTGCGACCCCTTTATCTAATGCATTCTTCGTACATTAGGCCCTTTGTTCTATTTTATATCAATATTTTTTAGATATTTGATGAACTCAAATAACCAATGAAGAAGTATTTTAAGAAATGTCGTACCTTCAATGAAGAGAAAGGTTAGGAGTGGACAGTTTGAATAGAGACATACCAGTATGACAATTCATGTGGTAATAGCAGAATCCTGGAAAATGTCAAATTCCAGGATATCAACTTTAATCTGTAATCTTTGAACTTGAGGTGCCTGACCTCAATTAGGTGTGATCATTTTTCCAAGAGCAGGCACAGTGGACTTGGTGTGACAAGGTGTTTTTCTTCTCTGGGCAGGAAGATGTGTTGAGATAGCTTCAGGAACATAATTAACATCAAAGGGGCCTAGTCTGTGACAAGAAAATGTCAGGTGACATCTGGAGAGAATCAATGTAGTCAGGCTGGCACCAACCCCAGCTGGAGGAGAGCTACTTTCAGAACCAGTTTTGAGTGACTACAGAGAGGGGGACTGCCCCTTATCACGGCCAAACCTCTTGGTTGGCACACAGGCTCTGCACAAGGAGATATGGGTTGCCTAAGGGATCATCCTCAGAACACTTTCTGGACTTGGATCAGGACAGGCCTGAACTTCTTGTCTGTGACCTAAGAGAAGCTCTGAAGGACTGGGTTCGCTCCCTTTTGTACCTAGGACAAAGAAGTGGACTCCAAGAATCAGTTGGCTTAACCTCTGTGTGGCTTTGCTGCAGGACTACTAAAAGCTGCAAGAAGCTTTTTTCCTGAATTGTGCAGCTGACAAGTACCAACTTAAGCTGACCTGGAACCCAGCTTGTTACCTCTGCTGGACTGAGAGATTTGGCCCCCAAATGCTTTTCCTGGTGTCCTGGGACCTTTAGCCGTGTTTAACTAGGTTTCTCCTATCACCCTTGGAACCCATGCACTTGTTTAGACTTCCAAAACTCTAGAGGATCAGGACAAATCACCCCAATATATCTTTCAAAGGCGCAATTGAGCTGGTCTGAGAAAACTGGTTTTCCTGCTTGGAGCTTCTCTGCAACAGTAAATCCAATTGAGCTGATCCTTGGTGAGAAGGTATCCAGACTCAATGAACTCAACTTACTTTGCATGTGGGCTGTGAAGTGATGCACCACTCATGTGAGGCATTTTAAAACATGGCACTAGGTCTGCAGCAGCAACACTGTACTACTGCAGGACAAGCAGCAGCCATCACATAGGAATGGGTGCATAACAATCTTGACATGAAATATTCTAAGTATGTGGCTTTCACATTTCTGCAGTAAAAAAATTTAAGTTAGCCACCTTTGCATAGACTGACACAACCTTTTAATCTTGAATGGCCTGCTATAAGAACAAAATCCATATTTCTTAATCTTCATTTAGCAAAAGCCTAGAAAATGAATCATTACAACATTTTATAAGTTATAAAAACCTAACTCATTGGTGAACCTAAGGTTTAGTGCAACTTTGACAAATATGTATTTCAGAAAAGTTAGTCACTCCTGAAACATGACAGTCCCATAAACTGGATCCACCATGTTGTCCCCTCCTGCAGTGTTAGTAACTATAAGGCCTGTGTCCAGAGCTAACTTGACTATATAAAATGAGCCTCATCATGTTCTTCCTGTAAAACAAGGGGCCATTTAGTTCAGCTATCCTGCTGGAATATAATCCACAGAAAGACATTGAAGGTTAAAGGAACATCAATATCACATTCAACTGAGCCCTGTAAGGGTAAGGACATTTTCTTGTTTATGTAAAAGCAGATATAAAGTGTTGGTCGGCCTTTTAAGTTGGTCCTTCCCCCACCAAACTGATTCCTTCTACCTGGTGTGGTGGCTGGGGAACAGAAACATCTTGGGAAATTTCAATATCAAGGGGGTAGGTAGGAACCTCTTTTTTTATTTCAAATCATTTTTATTGGCATATTAGTGTATACAGCATAAAAAGGAGAAGTAAAAAGAAGAAAAATACAGGTAGTCATTATACATTTTATACTCACTTAGTATGAGTGTAAATAGGTATAACCATTAACATATATATATATTGTCAAATAAAATGTGTGTAGATATAGTTAATAATATGTTCCTCTGCTGTATCATTGGTGGAAGGGCTGTCACGAAGGTTAAACAAAACATAGATACACTATAGATTGTCTACTGAATACCCATTTCATGTTGCCATAAACCTGTTATACCGGCAATATAAAACTTCCACGGTGAGTGATAAAACCCTGTATTTAAAACGAAAAAGAAGAGATTAATTCCCAAGGGTCGCTACAATGGTCGTATTATGCGTATATAAAAGGATTGAGTTATTACTTAGGAAGAACGGTGTCTGGTGTACTGGGACTAGGTGTGATTAGATAGGTGTTTTAGAGGGTCTTCATGGTGGTTTGATGGTAAGGGAGGAAGCATCCAAAGTGCCCCACATTTCCTACAAGGAGAGCCCCAGGGAGATAGTTTTAGTGCTATATTGCCAGCACCCCTTCTAAATATTTTTTTCGCACGCTAGAGTGAACATTAGGTCTAGGAGGTCCCGGTCATCGTCGTTTTTTATTTGGGGGTCTAGGGAACATAGGTTTACATATGAGAAGTCTCTGGCAGGTTTAATATGTAAGTTATGCATAATGAATTCAAAGATCTTATCCTAGTAGGATTGCAAGAGGGGGCAGTAGAATAACATATGTGGTAAATCTCCTTCATGAAAATTGCAATTCCAGCACTGGGGAGATTGAGTAAGATTGAGTAAGATTAAGTTTGTGTAACTTTGCTGATGTCCAATATGACCTATTGATAAACATGTTTTTCGTCTGTGAGAGTGATTTTCGTCTGTGAGATTTTATTCCTAAATGGAGTCATGTGCATGCGTTTCTAGTCCCAAATGATGCAATTAGTTTTAGTTTCACTTTCCCATTTCCTTTCATTAACTGTGTGTCATTTACCTGTTTTAGGCATGATTCGTTTATATACTTTAGACACTATGTGGCCCGCTATAGCTAGTTGATTCAGGTTGATGGGGAGAGAAGGGGGTATCAGTTTAATGGGTTGTTTAGGGATATGGGCTTTAAGCTTCTCAATCTATATAGATCTATGTTACTCAGGTTATTTTCTAGTTGCAGTGTAGCAAAGGACTTAGGGATGGTATTGTCATACAAATCTTTTATCATATTGATACCTTTCTGTGACCAATGCTCCCAATAGATTAGGATTTTATCTATACTCAGATTAGGATTGTTCCAAAGTGCCTATTCTGACATCAGAGTAAGCTTCTAAGCGCTTGAGAGCTTGCTTAGTGTTTTGGATAATGTATTTTGAGAGTGGAGAGATTGATGGGCTTATAGTCAGAATGGTGGGTAGCGAGATGCCTTTAGTTAGATTTGCCTCAACTTCCACCCACGGGGGTGGTACAGTGGATTTTCTATAAACCAGGCCTCTCCTTGTCTGCAGAAGAAAGCAGTTTGATAGTTTCTAAAAGTGGTCAGACCAACTCCGCCTTTAGATTTGCAAAGTTTCAATTTAAACAAAGATATTCTGGCTTCTTTCCCTGTCATAAAATGTTGCTGAGGGCTTTGTCGATTTGCTTTATAAAGTCTTCTGAGAGAGTAATGGGAAGCATACTGACAAGGTAGTTAATGATAGGTGTAATCATCATCTTTATTGTCTCTATTCTACCCCACCATGATAAAAATGTTGGCGATCAACTATTGAGTAGATCAGAGACTTTCTTGAATGTGGTTTCTTCATTCACTTCTAGTGTGGAGATAAGTTCATTTGTGAATAGTAGACCTAGGTATTTAATTGGATCTGGTTGCCATGCTAGGCCTGAGTCTCTTAAGATGTCTTTTGCCATCTAGGGAGTTAAGGAGCTTGACCTCGGTCTTCTCTTTATTGAGTTTGTAGCTAGAGACCACAGCAAAATCATGTATCTCTCTCATTAAAGCGGAGATAGCAGACTTAGCTTCCCCGACACTATTAGGCCGTCATCCTCGCAGGCGGCAACCTTGAATATTGTGCTGCCAAATTCCACAGCAGGTATCCATGTTTACTCGTAGGTGCTGGAGGAATGGTTCTTTGGCTAACAAGAACAGTGAGGGGTGAAGGGGGTATTCTTGTCTGGCTCCTTGTCCGAGTGTGAATTATGATGAAACAGCACCCCCAGCTCTAACCTTTGCTTTGGGTTCATGGTACAGTGCCATAATCATTCGTATTAGTGAGTCTCCCGAAGTTGGTAGGAGCATCTTTTTAATAACCAAGCCCAATGTGGGCCTATTTGGGCTTCAGCAGTTGAAACATCATTCTACCATCTTGGAAAATCCTAAATTAGGGTTTTGGGGGAATATTACTGCTGTACATAAGAAGAAGAAGTAGCTTGATTTTTGCGGCCCACTTGTTAAAGGACAGATATGCGGTTTCTTCTCTCTTTGTATTCAAACTCTGGAGGTGATTTTCAAAGGATCTGGGAAGCTACCCACTGTGGCCCAAAGGCAAACCCTGCATGAAATATTACCAGATAAAATTTATCAGCAGGCAGCCAAGTAAGGGGTTTTGCCCTAAGGGTGCATAGTTAGTCATGAATTTATATCTTGAATCCCTCTGAAGATACCCTTAAAGTTTAGAGCAGGAAGAACCTGGCCACTTTTGACAAAGTTGGAGGATAAATATATGTTCAACTTCAGGATTATTGAGACAAAGGAAGAGGCTGATGAGAAAGACACAACCTACATGGGTTAGATTTCTTCTCATCCTGCTCAAAGCTTTTTGCTGCAGGAAAGAAAGCTTACCTTGAATCTTACAGAGAAAGTATGCAACCTTGTGGAGCCCTGAATAACTGTAGCTTCCAGACGTGCACCACTAGAGGATTACAAGTCCCACTAAATTAATTTGGAATGTAAACCCAGGAGTGGGAGTCTGTGGAAAAGTGGCTCTAGAGGTCATAGAACTTTGACGGCTACTGTGTGGATGTTTGCCTTCCTACATGGAGCTTTTTGTGCCAAAACTCTAAGCTTCTGGGATGTCCTGAATCGGGCATATTTGAAGCCTCAGTGGCAACATAATTCTCCTGGCCTTGCTGAACTACGTTTTGCCCCAGAGAAACAACTATATCGTACCAAACCACTAGGCCTTACCAGACCTTCACTCCATTGCGGTTAGCATGAAGAGGCATGTCACCCATATTCCACAGACTAACATTGACTTTAACCTTCTCAATTATTTCCTAATGACTCTACCGATTCTCTTTTCTTATTTTCATCCTTTTAGTGTCTCATTTCAATAGCAATTTGTTTTCTGTTAGTACATTTTGTTTTATTTTTAATTTCTTTTTATTTACAGGCATTTCCTCTTGGAAAAACCTGTTGCGCCACAACTTCCAGGGGCGGATCTCAGGTTCCATATTGAACCATAAAGATGCTCTACCTTTTAACACTTGTGACAATTTATCAAGAGAACACACTTAATAGCCTTTACAAAGGACTGCCTCAATGATATGTGCTTACAGGTGTAGGAGTGCTAATATCCCAGCACAATTTTTTAAAACTTTTTTTTATTAACAGTTTCCAATAGGTCAGCATTAATGCACTTGATAGCCTCAGACAAGCAAACCAGGGTCTCAATGCCCTGCTTATACATTGATAGCAACAGGGTGAACATCAAAACCGAAAGCATGAACATGGCTCTCCCCGTTTCCTCATCTCTCAGTTTACCCCCACCCCATCTCCTTCGCAATAGATATCTTTGGACTGAGCTATTATTTGCAATTTGCAATTCCTGTATCTCGAGACCATAATACTGTATCCAGGGAGTCCAAATTTTCCAGAATTTATTGGGGCACCCCCTAGCCACATATGTAGTCTTCTCACCTAACATGAACATGCCCATCCCCTTTTTCCATTCGTCTACTGTGGGCACCTGATTCATCCCCCAGCTAAGGGCCACATCTCATTTGGCGACTACCAAGCCAAGATTGGTTAGCAGCAATTGTGGTTTTGAGAGATCCCCTTCTGTACTTATGCCTAACAGCAAGAATTTGGGATCTCTGGGTATCTTCTTGCCTATAACTGCCTCCAGCTCTAATACTATATTGTTCCAGTAGACCTGAATTCTTCGGCACTCCCATATCGTGTGGAAATACTTACCAGTTTCCGTGTTGCATCTGATGCAATTAGGTGATTCTGCCCTTCCCATCTTGTGTAGTCTTGCCCTGTTGTAATAGGTTCTGTGTAAGAATTTGAATTGAATTAGTCTAAGTCGTGTCTTGATGGCCACTTCGCGGGGGTGCATCAACGCATTTTCCCAGTCCAAGTCTTCTAAAACTTCCAATTCCCAATCCCACTTTACTCTTAGTTTCTGAAGTGTGTCTGGTTTATTTTTTATTATGGTATGGTAAGTCCAAGAGACAGCTTTTTCTGCCAATTCACCCATGAGGAGTCTTTCCTCTATCGGGGGACATTCAGGTAGTGTTTCTGTGTCTATGCGTTGCGACTCCCATGCATGGGCCAGCCTCAAATATTTATAATACTGTGTCTGTAGCAAATCATAGACCCTCCAGAGGGCGGAGAATGTGGCAAATTTCTTCCGGTCTTAAATGTCTTTGATTCGGGAAATACCCGCGAGGTCCCATTTTTTAAAACCACTCAGTCTCACAAACTCTTTGAGCCTCTCACCTACCAATAGAGGAGTTTCTCTAGTAATTTTATTGTTCCAATTGATATACCGATCTGTTTTTTTACCAAGCAGTTGGCACCACGTGTGTGGATGTGAGTAGTTTTGTCGTTCCCTTCCCCTCATACAGATAGTATGTATGTGGGTGTAGTTCGAATTGTTTGGGCTCCAATGCATAAGTAGGGTGATCCCCGTGCATGTGTTCCCAGTTGTTTACCACTATGATGTGAGTAGAGTAATAATAGGCTCTTATATCAGGTGGAGATATGCCGCCATTGTACTGGTTGCGTTGGAGCGTAGCTAGCGCCACTCTAGGGTGTTTCCCATCCCAGAGAAACGTACGCAACTCACCATCTATCTTACTAAAGACTTCATTCAGGATGGGAAAATATGTGTTCTGAAGGATGTAAAGGAAGTTTGGCAACGTTATCCTCTTATGTAATGCAGCCTTACCTAAGAGTGTCAGTGGTAGAGTGCCCCATCTTTCTATGTCTGTCTAAATTCTCTCAGGATTCTATACAGGTTCCTGCTAAGTGCCTCTCTTCGGTCTCTAGTAATATAAACGCCTAAATATTGTATGCCAATATTGTTTACTTGGAGGCGTCCCGTGCATTCGGGAGGCTTCCATCCCGAATTTGCATTATGTAAACAGGATTTGTCCCAGATTATTTTGTAGCCATTATGTATGCCGTAGCAACCGAAACACTCAAATATTCGTGGAAGCGTCTGTCTGGGGTTTGTAACGTAGAAAAGGATGTCATCCCCATATAAAGATATGCGATCATCCTGAGTCTCAGTGTCCTTAAGTCGAAAGCCCGTTCCATCTGGATTCATCCGAACAGCGCACGCGAGGGGCTCCAGTACTCGGGCAAAGAGGAGGGGAGAAAGGGGGCATCCTTGCCTCGTCCCGTGCTTCTATCCGAAAGTCCCCCGAGAGTACCTCATTTACTCGTACCGGAGGTATTGGCTGTACATTTAAAGTGGCAATCCATCGCCTAAAAATAGGGTCAAAGCCAAATTTCGCCCATATTGCCATTAGAAAGGTCCGGTGAACAGTGTTGAATGTTTTTCTGCATCCAATGATAATATGAAATGCTGGTCTGTCCTGGCTGTTGCTACTTCTAGCCAGTTATGTGTGCACCTTAAATTCAATCATGTGGATCGCTTTGGCATAAACCCTGATTGGTCATGATGTATAAGACTGAATATTACTGTTGTGAGCCTATCAGCAAGAATACGCGCAAATATCTTTGTTTCTATATTAAGGAGTGAAATGGGCCTATATGAAGCACACTTTTGTGGTGGTCTATCTTTCTTGGGGATCACCATTATTGTAGCTGTATGGAGTTCTCTCGGGAGGCTGCCTGCTGTGTGTGCTTCCAGCAACAGGTTTAGGAGATGGGCACTTTTGCATTCTGTTTAAAAAGTTCAGAGGGGATTCCATTGGGACCCGGGGTTTTCCCGGTTTTCAGGTGGCTAATTGCTTTTCTAACTTCTTCTATCGTTATTTCTTCATCTAACGGTTGTGCATCCTCCTGGTCTAATCTAGGGATCTCGATTGTCTCTAGATACTTTATTATCTGTGATTGTTCTACTAGGGGACTCCTGGCATAGAGGTCTTTATAGTAATTCGCGAAGGCTGTTGCTATCTCGGTGGGGGTCACGTGTACTTGTCCCTCCTCCGTTTCTGTCTGTGTTACCCATCCGGCCTCCAATTCTTTCTTACTGAGCCATGCCAATAGTCTGTCTGTCTTGTCTCCAGTGTCATATAGGTGCCTATACATAGCCTGTATTGCCTGTCACGCATCGTTCCTGGCGACAGCAGAATACGCGTGTCTAAGAGTCTGCATCTTTCTGAACAGCGAGGGATCATCTTGTGTTAGGATTTGCGTTTCAAGTTGGAGGATTCTAGATTCAAGCTCGGCTATGTCTTCCATATCGTAACATTTTTTATGGGCTATAATGTTCTGCACTCTATCTCTCAGAACTGTTTGAAAGCTTCCCAAAGTATAATGGCCGAGTCTACAGATCCCGCATTTTATTTGAAATAAAGCTTAGTGTCTACTCTAATTTCTTGGGCTACTTTAGGGTCTTTCAGCTCCCATGCATTGAGCTTCCACTCATTTCTGAGGCGTTGTCTATCCCTACCGACTGTGAGCCAGAGGGGTAAATGATCCGAGAGTCCCCTAGCTAGATATTCTATCTTCTGGATATTCGTAAGTTCTCCTGCTGGGAGTATGCCTTAGCCCCCGGATGGTCTCTACACCATAAATCGGTGAGAGCTAATGTGTCTGTGAATTTATTAAGTTGTGTCTCACTGGGACTACCAACAAAGGCAGTGGTGCGATTGGACAGCAGGTCCATTACATCATTAAAATCTCCTCCTATGAGGTGAGTGTTTGAACCAGCTTCTAACAAAATCCCTGCTAGTTTCTCCAGTGTCTGTTTTTGTAGTCTCGGAGGTGCATTTGCGCTTACTAGAGTTATGTCTCTTCTGTTCCATATCCCTTTAACGGCTACATACGCCCCATTGGGGTCTGTCCAGGTGTGGACAATTCTGAAAGGAGTGATTTTTTAACGAGAATTGCGACCCCTGTGTGCCAGTGTTGAAGCCTGCGTGTGCTAGTGTCTTGTATGCTCCTCGCCCTAGGAACCCACATTTTGTTCCTTTCAAATGTGTTTCCTGCAATAATACTATTTTGGGTTTCAGTCTCTTAATATATGCGGCCACAAGGCCTCTCTTTATTTTATCTCCTAGCCCATTTACGGTCCAGGAGAGAACTGAGTATGTATCTTTATTTTGTGATGTCATACTGTGAGTGCGGGTGGTGAGTATCCCTGTTGTGATTTATCCTCATAAAATGTCTCTGCTATAATGTACACCAATTATTTCTGTGGCCTATTCTAGTTGTATTGTTGACTGAGTAAATCCAGACCCTTAACTCCCTCTCTGTCATACTGCCCAAAACTGAACACAGCTGTGTGCAAACCTTACCCCTCATCCCGGTGCCGTCCCCCCTTCCCACTTGCTCCTGCACATCACGCCGATTCCCAAAGACGTCAATGTGACAACTTTGCTTATTTGTCAAACGAGAAGTCTGTCGATCCCTCCCTCCCTCAACTCAAATTTTAAACAATGAAAACTATTAGTACACTGTATACTTCCCTTTCTCCTGGAAAATGTTCAAAGTCTTCCAAAACCTCAGGAAGCCCACAGAATCTCTTGGAGGGTGTCTGGCCTCCCAATCATCATTCCTCCTCGCCACCATTTAAGGTTTTCTGCACTTGAGCATGCTCACGTGGAGGGTTCGAGCCCGAAGCCTCCAGATGTTGGATATGTTCCACAAGTGAGTGTGCGTCCTTGTCAGGCCTGGACCTGTGTGTTTCTGCGTGATCCGAGTCTTTGTTACCGGTTGATCTCTGCGAGGTTTTGGACACACATTCAAAGGCAGTGTCATCGTCTGTATCTGAGATAGTACTTTTCTGATCTCCGGATCTCAGGGTTCTCCCTGGTGTAATCTTAACTAGGGCCAGCGTCTAGATACTCGTTGCTGCCGCTTTCCCTTGATCAATTCCCAGTTTGGGCTTCGCCGCTTGTCAGCTATTGAGAGCGCCTAAGAAGTCAGTAGTTGTCGCAACTGCGGTCGTTCTTCAATCCATGACCACGCCTCTTCGGGCATCTGGAAAAAATGGGTGGTATTGTGGAAAATGACTTTGAGCTTTGCAGGAAAGAGAAGCATGTACTGAATCCCAAGAGCACAGAGTTTCACCTTTACTAGGTCAAAGGTGCGGCATTGTTTTTGGATATCTCTAGAGTAGTCAGGGAGGACCATCTCTCTCGTATTCTCATATTTGACTTCGCTCTTCTTCCAGAATTCTTGGAGTATGAGATCTCGATCCTGAAAATTCAAGAACCTAGCTATCAGCGGCCGAAGTGGGGCCCCTGGTTGCGGCCGGACACCAGGCATTCTGTGTGCCCTTTCTATGACAAAACATGACGAGAATTGTGTCTCTGGAAGGGCATTCTGAATAAAGGACCGGAGAAACTGGCCTGGATCCGAACGTTCTGCGGGCCCTATTTTCAGCGTCATCCACTCGCCAGGCCACATCCTTCTTTGCCGCCAGTAGTCCGGTTACTTCTGTAGTTGTGCTCCGTGAGTTATCTTCCAGCTCAGAGACTCGGTGTTCCACCTCCGTTACTCTTTCGGAGACCTTATGCAGGTCTTGGCGTAGAAAAGAGACCTCCATTTGTACCTCCACCATCTTGCTTTCCAGACCCTCTCGCGTGGCCTGAATCGCTTGTAGTATTACGATCAATGTCCGGGCTAATGGCCGAACCTCCCTCCACTCCTACTGGCGCCGGTAAGACTGTCCAATTTTCCTTGTTTAGATGTTTTGGGCTCCTTATCCTTTGCCATTACGGCAACGTTGTGGCCCCGCTGCAGCCCTTCTAGATAAGGTACTTATCTGGTATCAGTGAGCAGGGGAAAGCTCCTCACCGCAGAACGCTGCCCCACACTAGTTGCGCCACCCACTGGCAGCTATGTTTATGGCGGTACCAGAAAATAAAGAATTGATGTGCGTCTATATTGCCCCCTTCCTACTGCAAAGCTGGCCGGGAGAGGGACCATTCACCCATTCGCATAGCTTGATGAATATCCAGGGTATTTGTTAATGTAACATTTGGGGCCTCCTTCAATCTGGACAAAGTTGTGCGCCTGCTTGGGAGTCGCAGGTCTCAGCTCCGCCCTAGGGGTATTGGTTTCTCTCCTATCTGGATGCCCTGATCCATATACGGAGTCCCTCTCTTCCCTCCTCAACATAGTCTATCCGTGTGTTCTGGGCATAACCGCCCCCTCGCATCTCACTAGGAGGGCCTGGCTATCGCAGGGTATTGTTGCAGGATGGGCAGTTGCAAAAAAGCTTTTAAGGACACTGGTGATCGGTGGCTGTCGCACTCCACCACACCTCCCAAGTCCATCAGTGTAACTCAGTGATTAATTGCTGCTCACCAGGAGAGGCACAGGCACACTTCTCCCCAAAGTCACATCTCAGGCCCCATGTGTGTTATTATGGGGTGTGCAGCCAACACTCAGGTAGTCAACACACTTAGATCTGGGTCACGCTGAGCACCCTTAGAAGGGGAGTCTCTTTATCTTTGGTTTTGCGGAGTCATATATTACAGCAGTAGCTGTCAGCAAGTGACCCGAATTATCTAGAAGGAGAGTTCCCCTCTCCCGCCCAAGTGCAGCTGCGGGCGTCCCACTGGTGTCTCTGGCCCTGTCTCGGTGCGCCTCTGCTAGAGCTGTGCCAATCCCAGTATATACCCGGGGGGCTCCCATGGGGATTACCTTCTGTCTTTGCTGCGCTGAATCCCACTAGCGCGTGGCTTTTCTTGCCTCTACCGGGGCGACTGTGGGGGAGCCAGGCTTCTCTGTGCTGTGTCTCCCTCCAGTCGCGGCAACGGCAATTTCCTTCCGCCGCCTCCACCACCAACACGGAGCCTCGTACCCCGCCAGTGAGAGGAGTCTCAGCGGCGGGCGATCTCCCGACCCCGGTCTGCCTTCGCGCTGTCCATCCAGCTGCAAGCGCACTCAGGGCAGCCAGCGTTCTCAATGCCAGTCACCGCTTCCGAAAGGCAGGGCAGGTCACCTCGCCTTTCCTCCTCGCTGCCGTTGGTGATCTTCTGAGTGTAGCGCCACCAGACAAGAGCTACAATGCTCGGGCCTCAGTCAGAATACGGCGGCTGCCATTTTGGAGAGATACTGCACATCAATTCATGTGCCGCCAAAAGTCTCGCATTCAGGCTTTTAAAGGACTGGGAAGCGCCCGACTGGGTGCACCACTGCAGTCATTCGCTCTCCCACCTTCTATTTGTTGGAGGAACAGGATGCTGTTTGAGGCCAGCGGAGCTCGCAGAGAACGTGGCTACCCGCTGCTGTTGGCCACACACCCCTGCACTCCCCAGCACAATTATTAATATACAATTGAGATTTAGACTAAGATTTGTCAATATTTGTGACATTGGATCTTGTCGAATATGTGTACTTTGGGATTTAAACGTTGTCAGCTTCACGAAGTTGGCATAGCTTCAAAAAAAATTGTTGAAGAAAAATAGTGTAAAAAGGATGTTTATGTGAAAATATTCCCGACAAAAAGGGTTTGAAAAAACAGCTTACTAAATATTTCCCCCAAAGGCGCAGTTTTGCGAAAGTGACAAACTTTACAACTTCAGAGAAAGTTAATGAATATGTCACCTTCACATTTTGCCAGTGGAATTGTCATTTCTCACACTACTAATGTAGACACGGAACATCTAGTCTGGGAGAATATTAGCAGAGCACAGGTGAACGCAGTGAAGTAAAGAGACTTAACTGATGCACATGGCCTACTTTTCAACTACAGGGCTGTTTACACCTGCTTTTATTCAGAAATTGAGAGAGCAGGCCCTGGTTGGGTGAGAATGCTCATGTCAATTTCAGGAAAATGTGAGCCTTCTTCTTAGTCACATACTCGTCACATTTTCACATTTGGCATTTTTTTTCTTCAGGCCAGGGTAAGAAGTTGAGTCTGGGAAATCCATTGTGCAAGTGATATTTCCCACTATGTTTTTTTTTCTTTTTTGTCCTGCTTCTAGTACCCCCCTTCTGATTGAACCAATTTTAGTTCCTCTGTGACAGGAATGAAACGAGTTGGCTGATGGCTGATTTTAATTCATATGCAACAAATTTTGAATAATAAAAAGATGATGGACCTAAACTTGTGATTTTGACTTCAATTCTGGTGCACCTTCCATTTCAAAGTTTATTGATCAAACATATCTCACCGAAGTGCCCACTTGTATATGCCCGGAGACAGATTTGTACAATATAGTGTGGGCCTATCCAGAGATTAAACATTATTGACCGAAAGCAGTGATCACACTGATTGACATTATAGATCAACTCCTGCAGGTATACACACTTACACTGCTTACTGGGGCTGACTTCCTATATATAAGAATAAATACTTAGCAAACTTTTTTGGAGTTGGCATTCGTTCTGCTGCAGTACCATAAAGTGAAGGCATGGAAGCTTGCGGGGGCTCTGGAACTATCCATGTGGCTTAAGGATATTCTTAAACGGGCAACTGCTGGAACGGCTAATTGGCATTCACTCCTACTACTGCAAGGTGTGTGACCATAATGGGAAGATTGCGACATATACCTGGACAAACTGATGACAAAGACAGATGAACAACCGCCCTGAGGTATGGGGCATATTGGTTTATGCCCCAACTTATGCAGCTAGATGAGGGAAAAGGGATGAGTTCCCCTGTTACCCGTAGGCAATACACTGCCTGTACCTTGATTAGCCTAAGCAACCCTGCACCATCCCACCTCCCCCAATGCGTTGTCCACAATTACATCTTTCTCAGTTAGCACAGAGGGATGGACAGTGTCCCCTATCTCCCTCCACTCAATACCAAGATGACACTAGGCATGGCACCCCTCCACAGGACACCAACGGATAGATTGTACACACTAGACAAGCGTTCTGCCTCACTTAGACACAAGAGCATTGTTGTTTAGTTACTATGAAAAGCTATAGTAGTTCTTATGGGTAGGAGGCACAGATGGCTCTGCTCATCTACTGGCAGAGCATACAGGTGTTGGACACTGGAATAATTGATTGCACATATCAGAGTGCTGAGACACTCAGACACCTATGGAGGCCTTTGAGCTAGAAAATTAAACTGTAAAATTGTTCTTGTTCTCCTATGACGCAAATTACTCTACTGAATCTATAAGTTTGTGTGTTGTAAAATGAAATAAATAACTACTTATATGTACTGGGAAAAAAGAATGTTGTTCATCTTCAGGAATCATAACCCTGTGCTTGTTGGGAGAATAACAAATTAAAAGAGAGGTTTTTCCAAGGTCTTAAATGTATAGATGCTCTTTTATGCAAATTGAAGGCCCTTTGTGAGTTAGCCCCCATGGCAATTTACGTAACTTTACGGAAGAATAAACTCTCCATAACATATTTCCCCAAGTCACCTTAATTGTCATGGCTGCCAAATTTCAAAGTATAAGATTAGCAAACTATGCTGGACGAATGCCACTGTGAAAAATATAAGGCAGTTAATTCTGCACTCAATTCCTCAGCTGCACACTTTTTTCTACTGCAATTAGCAAACCTGAAGAACTAGAAAGCAGTCTCTAACAAAAGACACAACTTTATCACAAAATATCAATTCTTTGCAACTACCCTTAAGATAATTTTTCTCAGCTGTAAAATTCACCAAAATATAAAATACTAAGTTTTAGGCTTCATTTATAATGATCCAGTGTTATATTTGTGTCCCACTCAGTTCTCTGGAACTAACATTGGTAGTCTTTTAGTCAAGAAAGATAGTTTTAATGGATTGAAATGCTATTTTCACACTTTTATCCAAAGTTCAGATTTTGAGCTCGGGTTTGTTGGCAGATTTGTTTCACACTGAGTGGCATATTTACAAGGGGTTTGTGCCACTGGACAGTCACTTTTTTTGATGTTCCGGTGGTGCAATGCCCTGCATCATATTTACAAAGTTTCATTAAGCCACCTTTTATGAATTAACGCTGCTTTGTAAATATGGTGCCCTTTCATACAGGTATCTGCATGTAAGGGGCAGTAATGGGTGTTGCTGTGGATGTTCCACCACAACACATTGCTTTTTGATGCTGCCCTAGATTTACGAGCAGGTGTAAATCTGAGGCAGCATCAAAAACTAACACCATGCAATAGAACGTGTGAGAATGGAGCAATGAGGAGAAATACTTGTATTCCTCCTTGTTTTAGTTTTTTATATGTGTGCTGCATTCTGCACACATAGAAAGAGCAAAATGCCATTAATTATTCTTATGTGAAGAAAGGTGTCCCTTACTGCACATAAACAATCATTATATAATATCTGTTTGCTACTTCTATGTGTGCTACAGAATGCTAAGCTTTCGATATTTGCGCATCCATATGGTTTTTGACCTAGTCCTGACCTGGTCCCTAAACATCGCCCCTTTACTCACAAGATCAAAGCGGATCTCAGGAAATTGTAAACCTTACCTTTGAATGTTATGGGGAGAATAGCACTTTACAAAATGATGGTGATTCCCAGATTTTTACATCTCTTTCCAAATTTCCCCCACAATATATCTCAACATTGGGTTAGAGAGATGGACACACAGGCTATTTCCTTTTTATGTCACAATTCTAGATCCTGCCAATGCAGAGGACTGGGTATGGCCAACTTATACTATAAGGCGACCCACCTCCTGATTTTCAACGATTGGCTCAGTGGGGGCCAGCTCTTGCAGATAGGTACGAGCTCGCCACACTGGGATTCTTCCCGAATTCTACACTTGTTTTGTGGCTACGCTGTACCCAGACTCTTCTGCAGTTGCCGCTGCTTGTTTTCACGGGGTGGAGCGCAGCATTGCGGCACACAGGATGGTGGAAAACAATCACTCAACAAACCCCCTTGTGGCATGGCAATTGGTTTGGGGGAAGTGGCAGCCCTGGAGGAATTTGTGTGCCGAGACACCATTGGTATTACTCTACTGGGTGACAGTTGAGCAGGATCTCACATGGTCTCCTTTCAAGAATTGCAGCAGGCCGATGCATAACTTTTTTTCATCTGCATCACGCTTTAGAAGTCCATGTCCCCTCTGGCATGAATGTTCCTGAATTTATCCCCATCAAGGCCACATTGATGATGGAAGCCCTAGGTAATGGCGGTGTCTCCCAAATCTATTGTGCCTAGATTATAAATGCCCCCAAGACACTCCATGCTCTGAGAACCCGCTGGGAGTCCTTGCTAATGCCTTTGGATGATGAGGATTGGTGAGCTGCTTTGATGGCTCCCAAAGTCCTCACAATCTTCTACAAACTCTGATTGATAAAGACATACTACCTACATTGTACATATCTCTACCCCAATAGGCTGTCCTGAGTGGGGCCGAGGACCAATCCAGGTTGTAGCTGATGTTCTTATTCCCCAGCAGATTTCTTTCACATGGTATGGTCTTGTCCGATTATAAAGCAATACTGGGAGAGGGTGCTAGTTGAGATCTCTGGTATTTTAGACCTGCCTGTAGGGATTTCTCTCCTCTTGGTCCTATTCAGGGTGGATCATGGCGTGGGTGGTTCCCGGCCAGACAGGGTTCTACTGGGCACCCCCCTTTTAGTCACTAAAAGAGACATTGCTTCCCATTGGTAGGCAGCTAAAGCACAGACGCTGTGGAAATGGAGATCTGGAGTGGATTGGTGCGCTCAACAAGAAAAACCTGTTTACAAGGGACGGGGTTGCCTGGCTAAACATGCCAAGGTCTGGGGCAAATGGCTTGCAGACTTGGGAGGAGGTGCTGAAATGGTATGACTCTGATGCTTACATAATGCTTGTTATTTTATTGTGTAATGAGTTGGATTTTGCACCGGTGCTACTCCTGATTGTGAGTGATGTGGTTTGGGAACTTTATCTGGACTTTCTATGTGACTTGTTCTTCAGCATTAAAACTAATAAAAGCTGTTTATCAAAAAACATTACATTTTTAGAAATGCTATTTTTTTTAGAAAGTGGACATTTGTCTGACAATACTGCTCTTGGTGCCTGGCAGCCTGTCTCCAATACATGTCTGGGCTGGGTGACAGGTGCATTTTGTGCATCCCTCTAGATGTCCACAAACACAGAAAGGACTTGCTGTGACATAGTTTTCATCTGCGCTCATTTGCATTCTGATATCCTTCCTGGGCAGGAATGGAGTGAGGTGGGTGTCACTTACAGGCTGAACAGGCTGTGTCCTATCCTCACACAAAGCCCTGATTTACCAGCCACGGTTAGCATGGCAGATAGGACTGGGTTGAAAGGGATCACTGTGTACTTCAGAGAGTTCCTTTGAAGTCACCCCCTAAAAGGCACTTTTGGGTATAAGTACTGGGTATCTGGTCCCTAAAAGTCAGACACTTTTGGATCTTTGACTGAAACTCTGTCAGAAAGACTGCTGTGCTGCCTAAAGGACTCATCTGGACTGCTTTTCTGGATGGACTGCTTTTCAGCTTGTTGCCAGGCTGCATGCTGCTCCGTGACTCTGCTGAAGGAGAGTTGAACTTTACCTTCCCTCCAAGTGATCGCCAAGGGCTTGCTGGCTTGCCCCCAGTTTTCTTTTTTCTTTATGTTTGAAAGCTTTATTGATTCAAAGGTTGTAAAACAGCAAGGTGACATCAGCAGGAACAAAGTGAGAGAGAAAAATATGGAAAAGATAAATGCTAAACTACTTGTGACACTTAAGAAAAATCCAAGCATTTTCTAGTTTTAAGGGGGAAAGGGAGGATGGGGGGTAAAGGGGGAGGTAAAAATCATGTTAATATAAACATTATATATATATATAGGCATAAACAATTGTAGGCAATTAGAAAAAATCAAGTGCACAATAACCAAAAGAAGGAAGTATCATATATAACATGAGTGGAAGAACCAAAACTGTGAAAGCTAAGGAGCAAAACTGCAGGCAGGAGTACAGATGTTCAAGGGGGCTTAAAATTGGCAGAGGAAAGTGGGGTATAGTCTCTTCTAGCAGATTGATCTAAATACAGGGTAAGGGGTAACCAGTAAAGCTCGACATTGCGAGAGGGTTTACAGGAGGAGGCGACGGCAACATCAAGTCTATGGGAGTTACACAGGAGATTCCACCAACAATGAAGGGAAAGACTTGTAAGGGACTTCCAATTGGAGGCAATTTGTTGGAGATCATGGGCTAGCATGAGGTCAAGAAGACCAACTGAGTGTGAAGGAAGGTTCAAAGAGTCTGAAAGACTGCCCAAAAACAAAAGGGAATTGGAGTAGGGAACAGAGAGTGTAAAAATGCGGGAGATGCGAGACCAAACTTGTTTCCAGAAAACTTGAACAGAGGGACAGAGAAAGAAAAGATGAAAAAGATCAGCCTCAGGTATGTTACATGTCCAGCAGTTAGAGGTGGAAGAAGAAAGAAAGCGAGACAGAGAAAGGGGAGAAAGATAAAGTCTATGATAGAAGAAAAATAGGGACTGAGTGAGGGATGCAGCGTGAGAAGTCTTCAAAGTTTTAGTCCATATTTTGTCCCAGAGAGAAATAGACCAAGAACAAGCCAGTTCTTTCTCCCAAGATAGCTCCACTTTAGACTTGGGGCGGTCAGGTTAGGGGCTGAGAAGAAGCGATAGATAAGAGAGGCTTTAGGAAAAGTGGTAAGGATGGTAAAAAGAGGGGAAGAGGGGGGAGGCAATTCTGAAGATGGGAGAGAATAATAACACTCAAGGACAATTTCCATAAGAATATAATAATTCTGAGCAAATGAACGGGGGCAGTGAAACTGTGTCTGAAATTGAGGGAAAGAGCAAGATGAGGAACCATCAAAGAGCTGATGAACCCAAGTAATACCCTTCAATCTCCAAGAGGACCAGGCAATAGGTCTATTGCGCAAAAGAATAAGTGAGTTATACCAGATGGGTAAAAGTAGAAAAGATTCATGGGAGACGGTCAGCGGAGAGAGCAAAGGTTTTAAAAGAGAAGAAGTATGCTTGAACAGTGGAGAGACTATATAAGAGGATTTAGAAGTAAAGCGAAGTACATCAGGAAATGAAAAGGGTAATAATAAAGAACGTTCAATATGAAGCCAGATTGCCCCCAGTTTTCTGAAGTCTTAGGTACACAAAAGACTTCCTACAACTCTACTCGTTCTGCTGAACTCTGCCTTCTGTGAGACCAATCCGTGCCTGAGGTGCCCTCTCCAAGTTCTGCACATCCATCATGGTCAGCCTGAACTTTGGGTTTGCACTGGTCCCTCATGACTTCAAGTAACTTATTGACAGCTAGTGACTTATAAGCGCTGTTTTTTTTATTCAATCTTTAAAAATGTATATCTCGACTTCCACATTTTTGTTGTTTTGGTCACATTTTGCTCAGATAAATGTTTTTATTTTTCTAAACCTGTGTGGAATCTAGTTGCGGTGTATTCATTGTGTTAATGTGTGTATATTTCTGTTTCACAAATACTTTACAGATAGCTTTTGTAGATAAGCCTGACTGCTCTGTTCCAAGCTACCAGAAGTTGAGCAAAGGTTATCTTATTGTGTATCTAGCTTACCCTGACTAGAGTGGTGGTTCCTGCCTGGCCAACTAGGAATCCCATTTCTCACAATATATTACCCCTAATCAACTGTTCTCCCCTCCCAATTTCTTTCAGCAGGAACAAGATGAAATGTGTGCCCATCTTGGCATCAGCCTTTACAACTTATATAAAGTATATGAATATTAAAATGTTGCAGTTCCTCCTTAATTTTGATAGACAAAGAGATGTTTTAAGGCATATGGAAAGTGGGTAAATGCCCTGGGCCTCCACCTTCCAGGAGGCCCTCTAGGAATTCAAAACTTCTCTTTATATCACATCTGTCTATTTCTCCAACTCAACCTTTAATGTGTTCTTCAATATAGTTTGGGATCATGAGGTTTGAATTAGCAGAAAATGAATAATAAAATGCAAATCTGTTTGTTCCAAACATTGCCCCTACGGTATGTTTTGCCTGGGGACCCCAAAATCCTCAAGATGACACTGGACAGACAAATAGCTCAGGTTACTGTCACTGGATCCAATAAATGCAGTTTCAGAAATACCAGACCGGTTTTATCAGATGTAAATCCGCACAGGGGAAAAAACAGATTATTTTCAGAAAACAGTGGTTCTCATTGGCATCATTGTATTATTGAATTAGTAAATTAGACAGCAACAATCGCTGTAAACAGTTAATGTACTGAAAAAACGATAAAGCCAACACTCAAACGTATAGGTTTAGTAACATTTTCTGCAAAGGATATAACATACACAACAAACAAAAACTGAAAAAAACAACTCCATTGTGTGCCATGTGAAGAAAGAACCACCCAACAACACAGCTAATAACAACTTCAAACAAAACCAGACAGAAAAGTGTGTTCCAATAACAACAAACAACCATATAAGATTTTCTTTGGGCTCAAAATCTATTTTATTACGTTTTTCATTAAGTAGTACAATAACAGAAAGATAACTTTACAGGGGTTCATATTGCAATCATTGCAGATGACATAGAAAGTCCAAATGAAGCATAATGGGAGAGTGAGATATACAGCATTTCAGACAATAGCAGTTTACTTAAAGCAAGGTGGTGAACTTTGGAGTAAAAAGCATATTGCTTGTGAGTGTACACTGCCTGAGTATCTAAAAAGAAGGGAAAGAGATGTTGTACTCTGAGGATAGTTTCCCGCTCTAGGCAGGGAGAAGGGTGTTTCTAAGGGTGTCTTGGGCTTGAGAAAGTAAAAGATGAACCCAAGATAAGGGAAGTGACCAGGGAGGAAGGGAGAGGAGGTCAGCAGGCCTTCAATTCCTCGAGGAGGGGAAGGAAGAGCGGACAATTCCTGCATAGTATTCTATGGAAGGGGCAGAAGGAAGGAAAGAGGATAGGGGTAGGAAATTATGAGATGGGAGTACAGGGGAGCAGCCTTGTGTGGAAGTGGGGCCTCAAAAAGAAGCATCCACTTTGGGGCAACAGCATTACCCCATGGCGCAAGACTAATGGGGAAACCAGTGTGACGCCACCCTCCACTTGTCCATTTACTCAAAAAAATGGGGAGCACTAGATGTTCTAGTCTATACAAATAATCAAGAAGGGGTTACAAGAGACGTGCATATTTCGTATCAGTGTTAGCTAATATGTGAGTCAAATGTTCTAGTGCTGCTGTGTGCCATAGCTTTGTGTACCAGGAAGCTATAGGGGATGTGTGAGGGGATTTTCAGGCCAATGCAATAAGTTGTTTAGCCGCTCCCGTCATGTGTTTTGTTTCAGAAAACAGTCGGAGTGTGTCATTGCTTTAAGTGCTGGGAGAATGCAGCCTAAAGATAAGTGTGCCATAATCGTCCAGGATTGGGTAACCCAATGTGTTCTTGATGTGACTTAGTATTTCCTTTCAGAAAAGTTCAATGGGAGGACATACCCACCATATGTTTTGAAAGTCTCCCTTCTGGTCCCCACCCGGCCAGCAAGTGGGCGACATGGTTGGGCAGATAGAATTTAAGCCGGATGAGGTATCATACCATTGAACCATGATCTTATAGGGCGTTTCATGCTGAGGTATACTTCTATAGATCTTTGGTCTTTCTTGCCATAGGGTTTCCCATTGTTTACCCATAATGTCTTGAGCGCAGTCTGATCCCCATTTCATTGGTATAAATGGCTGGGCAAGATGTGGGATTGCTCTAGGACTGCATAGGTCTTGGATACTATTCCATGTGTGCCCTGAAAATAGCAAACTAGAGATTCAAAGAGGATGATGGGTTGTGTGGCGACTGAAGTATTAGAGGGGTGCAGAGCCCAGTGGCATAGCTGAAAATATCAGTGTCTGCCAGTGTCAAAGAGTCAGAACTTGGTTTTACAATGCTCAAAATGTTTTATGGATTCGCCCTGTAAGGTATCTTTCAGTATTCTACACTCACCCTTAAACAGTGCTAAAAAAGATTCCCGACAGAGTGCAGAGCTGAAATCTGGATTCCCAGCAATGGAAGGGCTTAGAGAAAGAAAGGTGATAAGATTCCTTCGAAGTACAAGTCTGTCCCTTACCTTCAGTACCGTTTGTGTTGGGGTTACAATATTTGCACTCTGCAGATGAAAGTGCTTAGGGAGCCAAGCCAGTTCCCACAGTGGTCTACCTGTCACGGATCTGACCACCTGTACCCCGTTTTTTTTGCTTTCCCAATGGAGAAGGGCCGCCCAATAATAATCGTGGAGATTGGGACAGGCCAGGCTGCCCCTATGCCTGGGAAGCATAGTGAGGGCATTGGAGATATAGGGTTGCTTTCCCTTCCAAATAAAGGTGAACAAGTTTCCTTGTAGCGTCTTGATATCGTCTGTTGGGATGGATGTGGGCAGTGATTGAAATAAATAAAAAAGCCAAGGAACGATATTCAGATTAACCACATTAAGGTGACCCAACCAAAAGAGGTGGAGAGTGCATCACAGTTGGATATCTTCAAGGATTGCTCTGCAGTAACGGGCTGGTTGGTTATCATCATGTGTTTATGGTGTCAGTACTAGTAAGGCTTATGTATGAAATGGAGTATGTGGCCCACTGAAATGGAGGGAGACTCTGTAGGTGAGGGAGACGGTCATGTGGGACAGTGAGATTAAGTGCCTAGGATTTTGAAATGTTGATTTTATAGCCTGAAATCAACTCGAAGCTCTATATAGCTCGTACCACTGCAGGAAGTGAGGTTTCAGGCTTGGACAGGGCGAGGAGTAGATCGTCAGCAAAAAGAAGGACCTTATGGTTATGCCCGCCAAACGGGATGCCCACAATGTCGCTGTTTTGTCAGAGATTAAGGGCTATTGTTTCGACAGCCAGGGCAAAAAGTAAGGGGGAGAGGGTCAGCCCTGTTGGGTGTCTCGAGCTATGGGGAAGGGCAGTGTTGATTGACCATTTAGAATGGCGCCTGCTGGTTTAGGAGAAAGAGATATAAAGCTTAAGAAGATGGACAGGTATCTGGGGTAAGGAAATTATGTAAAAAGCAGGTTTGAGGCCGTCTGGGCCCACTTTTTTTCCCTATTTGGAGCTCCTTCAGGGCGCTCCTAAATTCATAAAGTGAGAAGGGTTGTTCTAAGTCACGTGCGATCTCGGAAGGCAAAGGGGCCATGGGCAATCAACCACATACTAATCTATAGAAGTTTCATTCCCCCCCCCCTAGCTGTGTATATGTTTTGATAAAACTTGTTTGAAGGCTTCCTGTTTATCAGGTTCCTTCATTGCACATCCTGAGCTCTCTATTTGATTTTTCGGAATATAAGAGCAGGACTGTTAATGGCGCAACTTATGTGCTAGTAGATTGCCCACCTTATCTCCCACTTCATAAAATCTTTGTTTCAGTGAAAAACGCGAATTCCGGTTCCTGTTGGTGCGCATGACCTGAAGTTGACTCTTAAGGATGGCTATTTACCGCTTAGTGCATGCAGTGGGGTGTTGTTTGTCAGTAAGTTTGATAGAGCTGATTTCTTTCATGAGGTTGGTCTCTAGCAGGCTGACTTTCTGAGCCGTGGCTATGGATGTGGAGGATACGTCTCCACAAATGGTAGCTTTAAAGTCATCCCATATGGTGTGATGGGGGACGTCGGGGACCGTTTTGAGTTCAAAGTTTCAGTCAATGGCCTTTTTGATGGAGGACCTGTCCAAGGTATTTCAAAGAAGACAGGAGGAGGTGCCTGTGCTGGAGAGGGTGGGGTATCAGAGTGTTGTGTCCAGGTAAGTTCAATGTATGTGTGGTCTGATATGGAGATATCAGATATTGGTGGATTCCAGCTCTTTCAGGACAGAATGGGAAATAAAAAGATAATCAATGAGGGAATAAGAGAGATGCACATGGGAGTTAAAGGAGTAATCTCTCAGGTCTGGATGAAGGTAACTCCAAGCATCAACAAGTCCTGCATCTAATAGCTCTTTCTTGAGTAATCCCAACACGGCCCCTGTTCCTTTTAAGTGTGTGCTTCCGTCAAGGACATGATTCCACACCAGATTTAAGTCACCCCCTACTACGAGATTGCTGCTTGTATGGTTCAACTGATTTTCTGTATTTGTTGGATAAAGATCTCTTGTGCTCAGCTAGTTGTGGATATATTGAGGAATGTCAAGGTGTCTATATGTCTTTCGACTGTCAATGCAAAATATTGTCCATCAGGTTCCCTAGAGAGTGTTACTACCCTGGAATAGAAACATTTAAAGAGGATAGCAGCCTCCAGTGTCTTTGTGCTTGTGCAGACCCAGTGTTGTGCAGAGTTTTTCAGGGTGGAGCATTCAGCAGCGGTCTTTCTTGAGGAGATGAGTTTCCAGCAAATACATAATGTCAAGATCCCTCTGCAGCAGGCACCTCTACACTTGCCAGCCCATGCTAGGAGAGTTAAGCCACAGCACATTTTAGGATATGAGTTTAAGTGTTGCAGTGGTGCCCATAAGTGTGGGTGGGAGTAGAGCAATGCAGTAGCATGGTGATTACTCTCACTAGTTCTGACTCTGCGGCCAGAGAGTCTAGACCCCACAGTGGATGTCCCCTAAGGCATATAGGGATATTGGAGGTTTTGTTAGGGAGGGGAAGGGATGTCAAAGAATCTAAAGAAACTAAAGGGACAACAGGACCCAAACATGGTGACCACACCATCTAGAGATGAGTGGGAAAAGCAATCCCTCTCTCCTATGAGGAGTAACACATAATGGAGAATGATCTAGTAAGAGGGGGAGCAGGTCAGTTGATCTATCAGCAGATAACAACCTGCAAGGAAAAGATATGCCTAGTGAGACCAAACAATACTTTAAACATGACAAATCTGGCTTTAGTTCATGGGCCCGGCCATGAAATGCAGAGGTAGTTGAGTGGTGTATAAGGACCGCCAGCATAGATGAATTGAGTCTACAATGAGGATCAGTGGCTATATCAAGACTCGGACGAGTCTGCAAATTCCTGTTGCAAGTTGTGGAGATGAGCGATGATTTCGTCTTTGGTAGAGCAGGAGGCCGCAGCAGCCATGCCACGATTTGTAGATCTCCTGTGGATAGACTGGCAAGCAGGTTTCCAAGTGCCAGAATTGGTGGATTGGGAGGAAGGAGGACCCACAACAAGAGTGTCCTCTGGCAAGTTAAGCAAACGTTTTGCTTCTTGTAGTGAGCAAAGTGTTTGTTTCTTGCTGTTCCACTGGAATAGTAGTCCAAAATGGTGAGTCCACTGCTAGGTAATGCCCTAATCCCTCACTTTTGCAGTGATTGGTTTGAAATCTCAATGCTTTTTAAGTGTAAATTGATAGAGGTCCTGATATACCTGCAGGGTGTGTCCTCAGATAACAATATCTGCTTTTCCTCATGGCCTTTTGAGGATAGCATCCTTTTGCTGAAAGAGGTGGACTCTGGTCAGTATATCAGGCAGGGTGTCTGGACAAAGGGTGAAGGGTGCCACCCTATGCGCTCTATTGAGGATTAAAGATTGGCCTTAATCTACCCCTCAGATGGCAGTGAGGAGTGAAATGATTAAATTTCAAAATGTCATCACCATTGGTGCCTTGTGGTTCCCCCTTATGCAAATGTTATTGCAGCATCCGCGATTCTCTAAGTCCTCCTGCTTCGCCTGGAACACTATGTGTTGTTCTACCAAAGCGCTCACCCGTCTCCACAATGTTTCTTGGTCTTCATCCCGAGAATCCATGGTGCGTTCAAGATCATCCACCCTGTCGCCCACTGCTGTGATGTCTCAAAGCAACTCATTGAGGCAGCTCTTGAAGTCTGTTTTCAGTGAGGTTATTTTTTGATGATTTTAGGAATCATTTCAAGTAGCCATGCTTGATAGTTGGGTCGAGGGAAGATGTGGCAGCCTGTGGGGCGGCTCTGGTTTATCGCTATAAAGAGAATTCAACAAGTTATCCTTGGTGGTTTTGCCCGGAGGCATAGTGGGGGGAGGGGATGTCAACCATGACTAGTTCACGTTTCCCTAGCCAGGGATGGACAAAGATTTAGAGAGGCTTGTCAAGAGTCTGGTAGCGAGAAATATGTTACTCAGGTGCGGTCCTGGGATCTTGCCTGTGGGCACCTCCCCTCAGTGCATAGCACATACGATTTTTAAGTCCTTAGGTGTAGGTGCCACAGAGCTTGTTCCTGTGTAAGACTTTGTTAGGTGTGTTTGTATTCTTCATGTCAATGACATTGCAACCCAGTATTAAATGGAGGGTCTCATCAGGACCAATTGGTAGGTCGGACATCCTTATTGAGCAGCCTTTGCTTCAACTGTAAACAGGATCCAGAGTGGGAGACACCCCTTATACAACACCACTCCGTGTGATGGAAAAATAAGATACTCACTCAGGGAACAAGTCTTAGTTTCCCTGTTTATACAAAATAGGAGGGTGATATTAAATTAGAAGAATGTGTGTGATGGGCCGAGAAACGGGTTCTTTACATGTAATGTGAACCAGCCACTTGTTCCTAAGGAGCTGTATTCACAATGGAAGCTCTGCTCGTTCAGCAACTCACAAATGCATAAAGTGCTATAAAATGTTATTAAACCTATAATTTTGTGTGATGGCTTTCTCATTTGTTCAGTAAATTGTGTATAACTATTGCTGCTGTCTATTTGAATATTTGAATATGTCAATAACAGCCCGTTTTCTGAAAATATTTTATACCCAGGTTCCCATGGGAGTAAGGGTTGCCCTTGTTTGAGAAGGATACCCACCCAACATATCCTGGTCTCCAATGTACTCCCCAGGAATATTTACCACCTGTTCAGAGCAGGTGGTAAAAATATGTATTAAACTAAAACTTGTACAAAAAGACCCAGTAATTCCAGGTCCATCTGGTTATTCCCTAATCTGGGAGCTTTGACTTGTGATCCCCTTTATCTAACAGGGAGACACCAGCTGGACTCATCAATTCTGGCATCTGTACCTCTTCACGGAGATAATGAGAATTCATAAGGGCAGCTATAGAGCTTTGTGGAAACAATAGTTTTTTGTGATACATATCCATATGTAATCGTCAAACATTAGTCACTATTGGCGCTTTCTATCTCATTATATATAGGAAGGCTCCCTAAAAATCCCAGTGTCACTTTTCATAGCCAAACAAAAAGAAAGCGATTTGTACACAATTACACTTTTGGCCTCATTGTCAGTTGTTTAGAGCTATATCCCTGGGAGGCATAGCGCTCCGGACTATTCCATGGTGCACACACCAAGTACAACTACATGTAATTCTGAAGGCGAGACTGTGCGCAACTACATCTCATCTGCCAAGGGCTGTGCGGAGGACGGAGTTGGAATAGGAATAGAAAGCTACGAGGCAGACTTAATTAAAAAGTGTGAATTAAACAAAAAAATTCTATCTGGTATGACTTTTAATGATATACAGTAATCTGTTTATATATTATGTTATTTTTATCCTGTTTCTCTTGCACCAATAAGAACATGTGTACGGGGTCATTTGAACCGATTTTAAGCATCACTTAACAGTGATAAAAAAAATATGCAACTAACATTTAAAGAAAATGTATCTTTATTCCTGTTGCATGGAAGCTAACAGATATTGGTCGGCTAATTATTTGCCGGATTTTAATATCACACATCGCTTAAATGGCAATTTGAGCTTGTGGGTGATTTTTAATTTGCCACGTGTGTAGTGAAATCAATAGTGGGAAAATTAAGCTCTCCTTTAATTAGACCTAACCTGGTTGATTTATTGCCAGAACAGACTGTTCCTGTGACTTGATGGCTGGGCATACTGATCACGTTAAGCAGAATCCAAAGGCTCACTTTCACCTTCGATTTGTATAAATTAAATAGCACCGTTTTTGAATTGGTAGTACTACTTGAATTTCAAACCTCATCAACTTTTAACCTATGAATCTCCTGCCGTTTATTCATATTTAGGCTCGCATTTTTGAGTGGCGATATTACACCCGGAGTGATAACCCTTCATGGAATTCTGCTAATTAGCCTCTTCGAGGCTATTGACGGAACCGTTCCGTCACGGCTCACGGGTGAGCTGTGCTCATGACGTAACGGTTCCGTCACGGCCCGGCCGCTGCGCCTGCGCGGCGCTGACTTCGCACCTGCGCGGCGCGTTTAATTGAGCATGCGGGGCCGTGACGGAACCGTTCCGTCATGAGCACAGCTCACCCGCGAGCCGTGACGGAACAATTCTGTCACCCACGCAGCTCACCCGCGGGCCCCCCCCGCAACCGTTAGCGCTGCGGCGGAAAAGCCTCAGCAGCGAAAGAGTTAAAAATCAGAGTAGGGCAGTGTCTCTGGGTCTGGAATTACTAGAACCGCAAATTCCCAGAAATCCTGGGTCTGCAAACTCCGGACCAGGGAATTGCTGGCCCGGTGAAAATGTGCCAAGTTTCGCTGTATGTGAATGCACTCCCTGGTAAAACCACTGCAGTTGGCAGAGCAGGGGCTGCGGGCAGAGGCACAACCTGGTTCCAACCATCCTGCACAAAAACAATCCTGAGAGTCTTTTTCCTCTTTCTATGGTTGCTGCACAATGTAGCACATGTCGAAAGAGGAAGTAAAACAAGGAGAAATAAATATATTTTTCCTCATTTCGCCTCCCCTGGGGAGGCATATCTTTTTGGTTCATTCCCAGGTTTACAAGGTCTGGTAAATCTGGGAATGCGTCAAAAACCATATAAGTTGCATGGGAACACCTATGCAATGCCCATTGAATGTCTGCCAAGGGCAGATTAACGCAGCACTTTCTGTTGGTGTGTCAAGAGCCACCAGATGGTGAGTTTATGCACAAAATAATCAGAGGGGCTGGTCATGATGGCTTTGAAAATGATGCAGCCGGTCATGGTGATGGGCAGACCAGCAATGTGCGCCAATAGAGTTGCATCAGGATGGGGTTAGTATGATCATATTTCTCCAGGCCCTGGATGAGATATGATATGGTGTGTAGGATGCCCTTATGGAGTGGCAATGTGGCATTTGGCATTCCTTGGAGCAGAGTGCTATTACCAGCCAGATGCAAGAGTATAATGAATTGAACACCTGTTCTGATATCACTTTCTACAAGAAACAATTTTAACTCTGTTTGGAAGCAAGAACTGGTGCCAGGCTGTTGATAATTCATTTTGGCAATGTGAACATTGAGGGTGAGGTTGGAGTCCAGGGTGAATCCAAGTGACTTGTCATTCAGTGAAAGTTGGGGTTGGAAGCTGTCAATGGTCATGTCATGGAGCCAGGATTGTACTCTTTCTTGCTTGTTGTGCTTGGCAAAGAACAGGAATTGTGTCTTGGTTGGGCTGAGCATCAGGTAGGAGGAGCTGGACATACATTCCTGGATGAGGTGCAGGTAGTGCTGGAGGCATTGGTTGACTGCAGTTGAGGAGACTTTCAGGTACAGTTATGTATTGTCAACCTATTGGTGAATGCTGATGCTGTTATCTGTTTGTAAAGTCCCAACGGGCTCAACATTGCAGATGACAGGAACACAGTATAAAAGACTGGGGGACTCTGCAGTTGTTGGCCATCTTTTTGGGACCTGAAGTTGATAGAGCTGTGATTCAGCCTATGTCCTCATTTAGTACACCCATTTGGCATCTTACATTGGCTGTTTGACTTTTATTCTGGTGTTCTTATTTCACGTTTTGGTTGTAGGATTACATAAAAGTCAGACAAACCAACTGTTATTTTCCATCTTCATGTCATGTTTTAGGGGGTGAGCACATGAAGTGGTGCGCTGTTAAGCAGACTCCCACTGCTCAGAGTCAAAATATTCTAGCAAACCATCCCTTAAAAGCAAAATATACAAGGGGGAGCATGCTTTGAGGCGAATTTCCCAACACTCATAACTATTTTACTAATAATTGTGATTAAAACCAGTCATTACTTTCTACAGCGTTTTTAGCTTTTTCTTTGACCAAATGTGATTGAACAAATATGTGTTCTTTTCTTTGAACTTCAGATGGTGCATAACTGGGCAAAAACCAAACAAGGTTCTTATCTAGTAATCCATGTGGGTATTGCTGCTATATCTGCGAAAATGGGCAACAGCAAAAAATCGACAGCAAAAAATCACGCCTGTGTTAATCAAAAGCAGGATTGTCACCTATTCAGAGCCTCAAGTGAATTTGGCTACTCTAAGTCCTACCTAATTTTCAGAGCTACTTCCCCATACAGAAATCCCACTGTTCCACTGATATTCCTGTTGCCCAGTGCTTCTTGGATCAGATGTCGGGGAATTTAAAATGTTCAGAGAAAATATGAAATAAAATGTGCATCATAAAGCCAACAATAAGTGTTAGCAGCAATATGTTCCTTTTACATTGGTGTACATTAAGACAGCTCTGTGATCTCATTCTCCCGTTGCAGATATTTATGAAAACCTGAGGTTCGGATGTTTACATCCTAGATTTGACCTTCAAGGAGGAAAAAATGAGTAGCTTTGAGGTATAGTCACATGAAGCAAATGTAGCCATTATAATGTGTTTTTTATTAAACCCTACTTGGAGCGCTTACATTAGCTCAACCTATCAGAATGTTAGCACTAACTACTGTTGTTTGTCTGCATTCAAGGTTCAATGGTCTGGGGCGTGAAACAGCATAAAAAGCAGGGAAGGATATTTTGGTTCCTGTGTTGAAAGTGATTGGGGATGGATACTAATAGTCAAATTGCCTGCAAGCTATTTGTTGTTAACATTTGCCTTCTCAGTGTATGCCTCAAACCTTGACTGAAGCCACAATTTTGGGCAGGTAATTAACAGCGGTTTACGCTCTTGGCATAGGATATTACCTATCAAAAGGAGAATACAGTAACACTTAAGTGACAGTGTGAGCTGGGGCACATTATTAACAACAGACTCAGGGCAATCTCTGGACTCTGCAGAGTTCACTGCTGTTCACTGTTTCATGCAAAGACCTCAGTGACTAGTCATTGCCTCTTTGTGTGTGGTTCAATTGCATTATGTTGTGACTGTTTCCATGCAGTAAGAATGGAATCCAGATTGTTGTATTCCACTCCAGGGCCCTCTCTGCGGAAACATTCCACTAGTGGTAGTTGGGGCGCAGAGAGAGAGAGAGCACAGCGGTGACTTCTTGCAGCTACAGCCACTTCAACAAAAGTACAAATTGTATTTACTCACCGTGTCTGGTGGTGGCTGCAACACATTAATAGCATCCTCTTTACACTGTGCTTCATGAACTGGCCTTAATCAGCCTCAAGCTCGATTCCCCTCACTCTCTCAATTGTCGCATGCTATTTGCCAGACCCAATGCTGAGAGGTGAATGGACATCTTTTCTCTGATATTCGAGCATGTGATGGAGGTACATTGGAATGGCCAGCTCAGTCTCAACCGCTAATGCTTATTTGGGCCAGAGGGGGGCGCAGCACAGACCACAAAAATGCTTTATATGTTTGTAAAAGGCCGCTATATTGAAGACAGGTGCACCTCACAAACATGTTCCTTGGGCTTTGCCGTACAAAACTGAACTTCGCTATACATTTGTTCAGCTACCTTGCTTCCTGCTCCCACCCCTAAGGTTTAATTTTTTTCCTTTCCCTGCAACAATGTATAAACCCCCACCCAGTCCTTAACTGTTGAACTTTAACCCCGTGCCTCCTACCTGCCTCCCAAAACATCTACCTAACTACGCATTTCCTTTGTCAACTTCCCCTTATTACCTGGTCCCGGAGTAACTTGTTTCCAACCATAAACCTAACCTGTAAACATTTAGAAATGATTTATCACACGCCTCGCACCTGCTCAAAGCGACAACCAAAGTACAACTTCCTCCCTAATGCATGTGTGTCCAGCAAAGCTGCCGACCCACTCCATTACTTCCCTGGCTAGCCCAAACTCTCCCCCCCAGCAGAAGGGAGGGCGGGTGGGAAACATTCTTTTATCTCCCTGCTTACCCCGACCTACAAGCAGCTGCTGTGTCACCTTACACAAATGGTGACCCGGCATGCAAAATGTTCGGTTATAAACCCCTGCTCCCCCAGGCCAAAAAGGTAGCTCAATGTGGGCTGCACCACTGGCCCAAAAACCCCCGGGGGGGGGCAGGCATTCCTGTGGACGCCCGCCCCTCTCAAAGCCCTATTATCCATATGTTCAATTGAAATTGCTGTTTTCCTCATACAACAACACAAACCATCACCACATGATATTAGTTCGATCTAGGATATTTCTATGTTGCTTGATTTTGCAAAACTGGCTTTTCACGTATTTCAGTAAAGAAAAAAACAAAAAAGAATACAACATTTAACCCCTTCGCTGCGGGGGGTAATTCCCCCGCTGTGCTGGGGGGCGGGGGCGCGCACAGCGTCCCCATGCTCATGACGAGCTCATGAGGCACGGCGCTCCGGTGCTCATGATGAGCTGAGCTCGTCACAGCTGCACCCGTTCCCGTGGAACGCTCAGCACAGCAGGGGAATTATCCCCGCGTGTGAGCGTTCCACGGCTCATGACGAGCTGAGCTCGTCAAGAGCACCTGAGCGCGTGCCTCATGACGAGCTCAGCTCGTCATGAGCATCAATGGTGTTAAGAGGTGAATTTTAAGGCAGCTATATTTTTTCACACAAAGATCTGTTTAAGCTTTTGAGCTTGAAATGTTAGTGATTCTGCTGAACCTCTACAAGTCTTTCAGATAAACCAGCCGAATGGAAAGCATGTTTATCTCTCTGTACAGAAATCTGTGTCTGTTGAACACAAATTACTAATTGAATATGTGCAAAACACTGTGATATTATAAATTATAATACAATAATATTGTATTGACATGGCTAAATTATACATGAATCAGCAGGGACTATGGTTGAAAGGTGATCTCGCCTGTAGCGTCATGGGTAGCTATGCACGAAGGTCAGTCCACTGTCTGAAAAAGATAGCTAGCAGTGTAAGTTGATTAGATGTCAGACTGCCATACTGTCGTTTTTAGAGTTATTGGGCTGTTTAGAAACCTCCGGGTTTTGCCACAGTCTGTTTTTATCGCACATGTGCTTTCCCATCGAGCCCTGAGGTGTTCTTGAATTGAATGTGGTAATCTCTCTCTGAGGAAGTAATTGCTGATGCCCTGTGAGCAGTAAATGGCCACCCACCCAACCACCTAACAGAATGAACTAGTCGGCTGTCTCACATCTACCAATTGCCACTGCTCATTGACCAGTGACTCTGAGTCCTATACTTACTGTCCATGCGTCCAGTCCATACAATGAAATCCACCTGGTGTGCTGCTCAGAGGCAAAATCAATCATTTTAGAGAGAACTAGATGCACCCTTCTGCCTTGTGGCTGGCTCGCCTATTTCCTAACCGAAGAATCCCACCATTATCTCCTCGTCAGCCCTCCCCGTTCCAGTCCTAACTACATGAGCATAGCTCCTCCCACCAGAAACTCCCAAGCAACTAAAAACCCATCCCTTTCCTCCAGGCCACACCCACAGCCTAAAGCATATAACCACGTGACCCGCCCATCCACATCCTGTTTGTTTTTTCTGCAGACTGACTTCCTGGCAACTTTGTAGTGGGGGGTGCCGGTCCTGGCCTCCTTTCAGGTAAGTGTGTGACGGTCTGCTTGGCGGCCATTTTTAATCCCCTTGGCTACCTGTTGTTTAATGTACATTTGAGTCCCTGCTTTAGTGGGACCATGGGGTTGGGGGAGTCCGGACTACCTGATGTGGGGTGGTGACTTTCTGCTGCGGCCTCCCCTCTTCCGGGTATGTTCCCTGCCCTAGTAGGAACACCCGGGGAGGTGTGTTGGGCGTGGCTGGCTTCTCTGCGCGCCAGTGGTGTGGCGGTTTGGCTCTACCTCAGAGGTGTGTTTGGAGGCTCGGTGCTCGTTTCGGGCCCATGTTTCCTTTTTTTTTCCTGCTTTAATGTCTTATGGTTTCATTGAGATTCTCAAAGTGTTGGGCTGCGCCTCGTGACACATGCCTGGGGCCGGTGCTTTGGGAGGACGGGACTTTGTATGCCGAGGCTGCATGGCCTTGGTATCTCCCCTGGCCTCTTTCTCCTGCCAAGGGTCGCTCCCTGCCCCTTTTAAGGGGCATTGCTTTTGTTTATAGCAGTGGACCGTGGTGGTAGCACAAGATACTGTGCATGTATGCTACCAATGGAATGTCCGAAGTGCGTGTCCCTGTCTCAGTTTAGAGGTAGGTTCATTTGCAGGTGGAAACTACTCTCTCTTTATGTCATATTTAGGGCTGCCTGTTCTTTCTAAGGTTAGTTCCGTTTGTCCTTACGATTGGGGGTGCCCTGGTGGTTTTTTTTTCCGGTCTTTGGAGTCCGTTTCTCTGATGTGTCCCTCCTGGACATTGTGTCTCTGGGGCCTTGTGGTTAAGGTCTCTGACTCTTCCTCCACAGTTTATGGGTTCAGATTCCAGTGCATCACTGATTGTGTGTTTCTGTCATTCGTGTATGCACTCTTTCTTTATAACCTGGTGTTTGTTTATTTATTTATTTATTTATTGTTGTCCGCCCGTGCTCTGCGTGGGCTGGTTCCTGTGACTGGGGCTTCTGGGATCCTTCGGGTTCCTTCCGGTTGGGGGCTTTTTGTTAGTTTCTTTTGTGCTTGGGTCCCGGGTGGGCTGGCCTACTGTCCTGTTGGGGTTTGGCATTCCCTGATTGGCCCTTGTGGATCTTGCATTGCTTGGTTTGGGTGCTAATTTCTCTGTTCTGTTAACCTAATGGAGATGAGTGGTTTGGGCGTGATTGGGCTCCGCTGTAAAGGGGAGGTGGTGGTCGCTGGGTCTTCCGCTGCTCCTTCCCTAGTGCATGGGCAGGATGCCTCTGCCGCATGGATCCAGTCTTGTTTTGTTTGAGACCAGGGGGCAGACCTTCATGGTGTTCTGCTCCCTGTTCAGGACACTTTTGGGTTCCATAGGCCTTTGGTGGGTGGACAGTCAGTAGACTTTTTCACCAATCACCTGTTGTTGGGGCTTGTAGGCCTCCCTTTTCCTAAATCTCTGTGATTACTGTGCTGGAGGGGGTGTGTCAGACATGCCTTTTGCCGGTTTCTGGCAATGGGGTTTCCTTTACGGTGGTTCGCTGGGGTATCCTGTCTGTGGTGCTGGTGGATCCCTGCTGGCTGGTGTGGCATCTCGGTGCCTGGTGGTGTCTGTGGTTGCGGTTCCTTCTTCTCCTGTGGTCATGCGGGATGGGGGGCCTTGAAGCAGGCTTTTGCTGCCTCTGGTCTTGCAGTCCGGGCTGAATCTTGCCCTGGCTTTCGGGTTCAGTCCCTCAATGTGACTGTCCGGTTTTTCTGTGCAGGCTTGCTGGATGTGGATCCCTCTGACTCTTCTTCCGTGTTTCGACAACAGTTGCGTTTCTTGGCAGATTTGTCCTTCGATTCCCTTCAAACTGTGGCAACAGCGGCTGGGTCCTCTGTGTCTGATCACTGGCTTTTGCCTTGGAAAGCGGTACAGCTCGGAACGCTCCCATAATGGAGCTTCCATTTGTGGGCTCTTTACTGTTTGGGGATCCGTGGGATTTTAAGTGAGCTTTTGGGCGGCGATTCATTCTAGTTTGGCTGCGCAGCCCTTCAGTGGTGTGGATTGGAGCTGGGGTGTCCCTTCCTTCCTTTTGTCCCGTGGTCAGCGGAGTGCTTCCTCTTCTTCTTGTCCCTCCTTGTTGGGCTGGGCTACTGGCTGTGTTCTGTGCTGCCCCTTTTCCTATTTCTCAGGAGCTGTGTCGGGCACTTTTGCTCTGAGCTCGGGCCTTCATTTCTGATTGGGCTGTGTTGTGGGTTCATGTGAGTCAACAGGGTCAGGGGATTACTCAATCCTGTTTCTGTTCCGGGGACCATTTGGGGACTACCGTCCTGTTCTGGTTATGTCGGCTGTACACTTGTGTCTCCCTCGTCGGTCCTTCATGATGGTGTCTTTTCTATTCTTTCTTCCCTTCCTGTTGGGGAGGGGGGGGTTTGCTGGCTTCTCTGGTTCTCTGGGATGCCTTCCTCATATGCCGGTACACACGGCTTCACAGTGGTTCCTGCGTTTCGGTGTGGGGATTGTTCATTATGGTTTTCTTTGTTGCCTTTTGGATCGGCATCTCCTGGGGTGTTTGCTGGAGTTTTAGCGCCCTTGGGGGTTTTTGTTGCCTGCTCAGGGGATCCAGGTGTTCCCTGCCTTGATCGATTGGTTGATTCTTCCTCTTCTTTCCTTCCCTCTCGGGCCCTTGCACTGGGTGTTTGCTGGCTCCTTCGTCTGTTTGGGTGAATTCTAAACTTGGAGACTTCCTATCTTTGCAACACTCAGGCACTACTGTTCATTGGGGTGTTTCGTATCCTCGGTGGGAGAGGTATTCCTGTTGGTGCCCCGCAGACTGGCTCTGTTGCGCGAACTGCTTGGGTTATTGGGGGCTCAGCCTTCCACTGCTCTTTGGCGGCTCCATGTTCAGGGGATGTTGTCTGCTGCTGTGGTGTTTGTTCCTTGGGACCATTGGCACTTGTTCCCCCTGGTGTGTCTTGCACTGGGGCTTTGGGTTCTGGCATCTCTGGATTGTGTGCTGTTGTTTCCGGGGGGTGTGGCCATTGGCCGCGGGTTGTCCTGATGGCTGGTCGTTCTGGTCTCCTGCTGACCTGGCCTTTTGTGTCCCTGGAGTGGTTGTCCTGAGTCTGTCTAGGTATGGATGGGAGTTAAATGACCACGGAGCTGTTGCTCAATGGTGTGTCTTGTGCCTCTAATGGCTCATGCTCACACGGGACAAGGGTTCGGATCCTGCCTATGCTTTCATTGTGTCCCATGGTAGTGATAGTTCATGCGGTGCTTTCATTCAATCCAAGGACCTATGCCTTGATGAGCTCACGCTGGACAGGGGTTTGGATCTCGCCTCTGCTTTCTATGTCTCCCGGGGTCGGTTCAGTTGGCCTTGGGTCCTCCTGAATGGGCCGGTCGGACTGTGCAGTGGTGGTGGTGTGTTATGTCATCCGCCGTTGGCATGCGTAATTGGCTTCCCTTGACGGCTCAGCTGTTCTGAGGTGAGGCGGTTCTTCCTTGTGATCCCTTTGGGCTTTACGTCTGCCGTGAGTTTTGGTCTTGTGGTTGCTTGCCCGCGCGGGGTGTTTCCCCCCTGTTCCAGTTGGGCCTTTCACTTGTGGTGGTTGGTGGCCTGTTGGCCTGGTTTGGGGTCCTGTTGTTGGAACTATTGCGTCTCCAGAGATCGCATTGCTGTGCGGTTGTTCAGTCAGGCGCTGTCTGGAGGGCAGTTGTCCAGTCCTTCTGATGGACGGGGGCCTAGCTGTGTGCTTTTCCCCCAATTGCACTGAGTCTGACTGGGTCGGGCCTCGTTTGTCCCGGTGGCTCAGGTTTGGTCTGGGTGGCCTTGGTTCCCTCTGTTGTTGAGGTTGGCGATGGGGTCTTGCTCGTTATTGCCGGTGGTCCCTTGTTGTTTCCCCCTCTGTCTCGGGGGTTTCTGGTCCGCTCGCGGGATGGCTATGGTATGGCTGTTCCTCATGGCTTTGGGGTGTTCTCCTTCTGTGGCTGAGTTTATTCATCGGTCCGGGTGCCCTTTGACTCTCCTGTCCTATGCCGGTAAAGGGGTTTCTTTACTGGTTTGCTGTATGTCTCAGGGTGGTTTTGCGTTGGATTCGGGTGCATCTCTTGGATTCTTGGAGGTTGGCTTTGACTTGGGTCAGGCTGAGTCCTCCCTGTGAGCTCAGTGGGCGGCTGTGTGGGCCTTTTGGGGTTCAGGCTTTGTGCCGGTGGGCTCCTTGGTGTCCAAGTGGTTGTGGAGTTGCTTCCTCCTGAGTCCAGTCTTTCGTTCCTTTGCTCCTTGTTGGAGTTTCTGGTTTTGCCTGTTTTCTTTCCTGATCCTCTTTCGGGGGTTTCGGTGCAGCTCCTCTGTTTAGCCGTTGTGCAGGCTCATAGGGTGTGCTTCCTTCCTAATGTGCCTTGTCATTGGGTGGTTTGCCTTTTTGCTTCCTTTGGGCTGGCTGTTCCTGGTCCAGGGCCTTCTTTGGCTGCTCTCCGTCTGTAGCTGTGGTGCCGACGCTTGGGCGTGTGGGGTGATGGCACCTGGGTCGATTCGTGGTATCTCGACTCTGTGGTGGCTGCATGCTGGGCTTGCTTTCGGGGGGCTTCCCTGGCCGTGTTCTGCATGAAAGCTGCTTAGTGTTCTCGCTTTTTGTATTCCATGTCATTGGGTGGTGAGTGGGACTGTCTCCTGGGTTTGGGTCCGTGGTGCTGTGTTCTGCACATGTTGTGTGACTTTCAGCTTGTGCTGTTTAGGTCTGTTTTTTGCTACTGGGTGAAGCCGATTTTTGCTTTGGTTTCTGCTCATGTAGTTAGGACTGGGACGGGGAGGGCTGACGAGGAGGTAATGACCGGTTACTCACCAGTAATATTCATTACTCTGAGGGGTAGCCCTCCCTGTCCCAGTCCAGGTTCCCATCCCTCCCTCCCTGTTCGGCTTCTTGTGCTTGGTGGTACAGGATGTGGATGGGCGGGTCACATGGTTATATGCATTAGGGCGTGGGTGTGGCTGGAGGAAGGGATGGGTTTTTAGTTGCTTGGGAGTTTATGGTGGGAGGAGTTATGCTCATGTAGTTAGGGCTGGGACAGGGAGGGCTACGATTCGGAGTAATGAATATTACCAGTGAGTAACCGGTCATTCAATAGAATTACAAGCTCAGACCTCCAGTGCCATATTCCCACATCAGCAGAAGTCCCCAACAACGGTATCTGGCATGCAAATGTCAGTACAAGACCTGATGTTTTTTTAGGCATCCGTATGAAAATCAGACTCATATAGCCAACTCCATATACCATTTAGGTATGATGAATTTGACGAAGGGTTAACATACTTTGCCTCCTTTATGCCAGTGTTTTACTGATCAAGGAGTACCCTGTGTCAAGGCACAATAGGAGGGCTCCCCAGCACCTGGGTGGCACAGAAAACCCCCTTCCTGTGTGTGGACAACCCACAGCACTCCTCCACCGAGTACAGAGATTTTCTCCTGGTTTGCTTGCAAAATTATTTCTGGGAAAGACCTTAGCATTAGGAAATGCTACACTTTGTCCCTTTTCACACCTGCCAACGTGTGCTTCTTGCTTACTACTCACTTATGACCAGTGTAAGAAGAACTACATCCACACATGAAGTTAGTATTTTTCTGTAAAATGAAGTAAAGATGATTCCATTTCGGTGTCTACTTTTTTAAGTGAAGAGCCAGACTATATTTATGTGAGGTCTTTAAGTAAGTTATTCAAGCATGGGCAAGTTACAGAGTAGCTCCAACCGCCACCCACCAGCTCCCCCACCAGTTGTTACTGCCATGCGCCCGAGCCCACCAAACATTCTACCTAAAACGTTCAGAATACACACTGACAGCACACTCTTCATCATGTAAAAGACTGACAATGGCAAGTGCCTAGAAGCTCTACAAACTTAGTTAGCACCTTGTAATAACGGGAAATCTTTGATCGGGGCTGGGAAGGAAGGCAACCACTAAACAGATGAAAGAGGGAGCGAAAATTGCAGATTCAATATAGACATATAAAGTTGCATAGTTCAAAATTATATTATTAGTAATGGATTTTGACATGAAAGTATAAGAAGCTCTCCTGCAGTCCCTGTCTATGGAACTTTTGGCTATATATTAATTACAAATGCTAAACACACTCAATGTTTCTTAGTAAATAACAAAGTCCTAAACTTACATTTGGAGGAAGGAGGGCTCTCACGCGCAAGTCTTCCTGTTTCACCCTGTGCCCACACGTTTTGGTGACTTGTTTCCCCTGTGTTTTTTCCCCTTAGCAATAAAAAATGCTATGAATCTTGGAAAATGTACCGTGTGTTATGGTAAACATAGCTGTAATGCACAGATATTAACATGGCCATATTATTGAAAGTGAACCTGGAGTGCAGTGGGCACTTGAACCTGCTTTTTGCGCACACCAGTCACTTTGGTACTATAAAAGGGACCACAAACGATTTCTTGACACAGTCTTAAGGGAGACTCTCCTCATCTGTATGGCTGTGTGGCTCCATGAAGAATACCTAACTTCCTGGAGCGTGGTCCAATGCAAAGGAGGTAAACCTTTGCACCCATGTAGTATTTTAGACATGGGCACACATGCAAAGAACCTCTGCGGAGTTACATTGACTGTGCGACATATAGAGATGGCACTAGGCATGGGCGGAAAATCCGTTCCGCTCGCGGATTTTGCGGATTTTCGGGAAATCCGCAATCCGCGAGATTTGCGAATTTCCTGCAAAATCCGCAAATCCGCGAGCAGCGGATTTTGCTCGCACTGCTCGCACTGTTCGCGTGAGTTCGCGCCCCGCGAATAAGTGCGAAATTGCAGAAATATGATCTAAGCAAAACTGAAAGTAACTACTTACCAGGTTCAAAAGTTCAGGCACATCATTAGTAGCCATTTCCTGTAGTGCTTCCTGAGGGGCCCCTCCAGAGTTCAGTTGCCAGTTGAAACTATTATGTGACCCTGCTCTGAACCTCAGAATAGTTACACATATGCCACAAAGGTCATGAATTACAGCTAAGGGAGACAAGCAGGAGCCAGGCTGAAAGTTAAAATCCATTAATCAGCCCCTAATTCATTATTGTCAGTTGGGGCAGGGCAGGTGTTGTAACTAATTTTGCAACAATGAAAGCACTTAGCAAGTGCAAAAGATCACTAATCAGGGCGCACTAAGGAAGCAGGTGCCAGCTAAAAAAATATTCTGTGACACATTAATCAGCCCCAAATTAATTCAGGTCACTTGAGGCAGGGAAGGTGTGCTTTGCTTTGCCGAAAATAATGTACACTGGACAACCAGAGGGTGTGGTGATGAAACAGAGGGTGGCATGGGTGGGCCAGAGGGTGGCATGAGTAGTCAGAGAGTGGCAGTGGTGACAGAGAGTGGCAGTGATGAAGAAGAGTGTCCCAAACAGGTTGGACACGTAGAAACAACAAGTTCGCAAAACTTGCGACCCGACAGGTAAGTTCGCAAATTGCGAAATTGTAAAAACCCTCGCGAACTGGCAGAAACACGGGCGAACACAAAAAAAAAAAAAATCCGCAAATTCGCGGGAATTCGCGGATTTTGCGGATTGCGAGTTCGCAAATCCGCAAATTCGCGGATTGCCAATCCGCAAAATCCGCTCATGCCTAGATGGCACACAGTCAGTGCTTCTCTCATGGTTCCCCCTGAAAAGTGGAAACTTCGATAACAGGTACACCCAAGGTTTTCCCCTGCAGGTAGCTATCGGCACTATCAGCATTCACCTGCAGGGGGATCTCTCCTGGTATTGGAATGTATCCAGCGATAGAGACCCCTTTCTATTTACGTCCTTCAAATTTATATTTATTTTTGGATGAACTCCAAAAAGATCGAATAGAAGTTCCAACAATTTGCTAGTAATCCCATTTACTAGCTTTTCAGGCGCTAATGCGACCATATAGATATATATATATATATATATATATATATATATATATATATATATATATATATATATATATATATATATATATATATATATATATATATATATATATATATATATATATATATATATATATATATATATATATATATTCACTGAAAAAACCATTGGTTATAGACCATATATAGTTAGGGATTAGCCTTTTCAAAACCTTATTTTACTCACACAAAACCATTGAAATTTCATATATAGTTAGTTCCACTAACTATATATCGCGCACCCGCAATCCACTGCTGATGATGTCACATATTACATCATTCATGACATGCTCAGTGACATCACTGATGACATCACTGATGACATCTCAAATGACATCACTGATGACATCACTGATGACAACATCCAGTGACTGTGTGTTTCTGTAAAGTTAAAATATGTCTTACATATTGAAGAATGAGTGGATGTATAAGTGTCTGGATGAAGGATTTAGTAGGTGCATGACTGACTGTATGAGTGAGTGATTAAATGTGTCTCACTGAGGGCATGAGTTAGTGACTAAACTGTCTTAATTTGTACATCATTATGTCTGTTGTTCTGTAAACTGCTGCATGTGTTGATCCGTCGTGCCTGCTTGTCTCTCCATTTGATTGATTGTTATCCAAGCATTTACTGTTTTACAATTGATTCTCTTTGGTTGATTCTCTATTTACAAACAAGCACAAAGTCGCAATACTCTGTTTAGTCTTTGCAGATAGTGAAAAATCGTGAAAAATTGTGTAAAAAAATAAAAGTAATCGAGCAAAATCAGTAGGCCACTAATTGGATCTCTTTTTGACCTCGCTAAAATAGAAATATTAGGAACAACCCTTCATGAGAAATACGAAAATAGTGAGATGAACTGAGCTCCACACCATGAGGGCTGCAAAACAGCTCGGCTCCGTCACCCACCCCGCCCAAAATAACGACAAACCCTATGCAAATATTAAAAATATATACAACACACCAGCAAAGAAACAGGGTAAAACATTTTATTAAATAACTATTTACATAACTATTTTATACTTTTTGTTGCCCGATCAGGCTAGCTCAATCGATCGAGCATGAAACTCATAAACTCTGATAGCAAGCTCTGGATGTTGGGTGCCATAGTTCAGAGTTCTGAGCAGCGCTTGTAACACTGTCTGAAGCTTATTTGCACGTACTGCAGCTTCACTATTCTCAAAGTAAGTGAGTATCGTTTGTGGACCTGACTGCATTTGAAAACAATGTGATGCGGTGCCTCCCTGAACCGCTTGACGGAGGCCCCCGAGGGGCGGTGTGATGGCACGGACTCGGAGAAGACGCTTGGCTCCGACCCCCTCCCCAAGTCTTATAGCACCGGTTTAGCCTGAGATCGTCCCCGACATAGGCGGCCGGCTCCCGGGGTTCGGTGGAACTTTTTGCCTTTTGATGACTCTTCTATTCTGGACCTTGTCCCACAATCCGTTTGACCTGAAGACACGCTGTAGTGGGGCGCCCCTTTACCGTTTTAGTTGCCATTCCGCCCGCTTTTGCTACACTGTGCCTCTTCCGCCATTCAGCTGTTTACCGCCCGCTCTTGCGACTACAGCGTCTCGCTCACCATGTAGTTGAGTTGCTCCCGCTCTTGCGATGCAACGATAAGCGACTGCCACAGGACTCTCAAAATGGCGGCCGGCTCTTCAGATTTGGGCGTGGTCCACTAAAATGGCCCTGGGACACCTTGGAACTCGGACGCTTCCCTGATAGGGCTTGGGTCCCATTCTCGAAAGCGTCCCCTCAGCCGTGAAGATTCTACAAAAGTCTTGGGGGCCCCCGACTCCCACAGGCTTCTGGTGGGGAGCGGCTGCCATGTTTGCTCGTGGAATGGCAACGACGGACCTACCAGATGGTAGTGCTCTCATGCTGACGCCAGCTTTAGTCTGAAACATCCAGAAACACTGTAGACTACCAATTCGATCAGTTCCGGTAGCGCCCCAACATGACCCGGTAGAGAAGAACTTGCCCTCCCCTCTTTGACTGATGGTTCTTGTTGCCTGTCCCCTCTGTTGTCATTTTACAGAACTTTTTGGACTGCTGAAAGGGGTTGTGTTCCGAACGCTGGTTGGTGGAGACATTTCGACTATATTCTTGACCTACGTTGTCGCGTGATGCGTTATATGACACGCCGCGTTAGCGCACCCGGAAGTGATCCGGGGCGCGGCGTGCAGCGCGTAACGTAAGCATAACAGGTCATGTGACTTGTTAATAAAACTTTTTATTGGTTCATTTTACTTTTGTTATTTTAATAATGAAAAGCTTGGTCATATGACCTAAAAAATACGCTTTTTATTGATTTCGAACTTTTTTTTAAAAACATATATGTTATAATATTCCAGGCTAATGTACTTTCCCGGAAAATTTACAACAGTCCTGCAAGTAAAATATATTCCTTTTTCGAGAAAAAGGGCGTTTCTTCGTTCCATGACGGAGCCGTTGAGTAAAAGAGACTCGGCCTACTGTCTTAGTCGCCGATACGCCTGATTATCAGATTCTTATCGATCACTTTATGTTGCAGGAGTGGAAAACACAACTGCCCTTGACCATTTATCTTTACTGCGTTCCTACATATTATACCTTTTATCCGTCATGTAATTGGACTGCTTTATTTCACTTGCCTTTTACTGATTCGAAAACAGTGACTAAAAGTAAAAACTTTACCAATGTAAATACTACTACCATGTTTTGTTTTAAAAACCTTTATTGTGAAAATGTCAGTATACAAATACGGGCCTATAACCACGTGGGCCGGCCACGGAGCAAACTGAAATCGTATATGATGAGGAGACATTTACATTATAGAGGAACGTAACGAGCGAGCCATTAGGTTGCAAGAACTAAGGTGTCTAACAGTTGCGGAATCGGTTGACGTACATTTTGTAATTAAATTACGACAGGGCCACTTACAAAAAAATTATCTAGATATACATTTGCGGGCAAGTACCATGCGTGATGTTAATTCGAACTTTCAATACTACAGTAATCAATAACACATCAGCACTTAATATCAATAGGGATGTCAAAATATTCAATCAATTCTCGTCCCCGCCCGCCATGAGCATCAAAACTGCATTCATATCTCGTGATATCAAGGTTGTTCAACCAGTACACAACAAGGAGTTACGAGTCCCATTTATACCGGCGCCATTTTGGGCGAGGCCGGGCAGGTCCAAGATATAGTCAAAATATCTCCACCAACCATCGGCCAGACCAGAACCCATTTCGGCCCTTTATGCTACAAGATGGTGTCTTCCATTCAGAAAATATTGTTGGCAGCATTTTGAAAGGAAAGATAAATAGCCGTTCTCCTAGTGAGTCTCACATTGTTACATTTAGGAAGAATGTTGAAGAGTAGTATGTGGAAAATCTGAAGCCATTTTTCTACAAACTCTCAATCAGCCTTGGATGGAAAAAAAAATCCTGAAGAATGTACAAACTGAAAACCAATTTTTGTCTGTATAGCATCAACAGCAACGCTTGAGTCAGCTTTGTGTCAAGCCGCCATTTTGATTCAATCAATAACGTCCCCCTGCACACACTCAGGGACCTGGTCGTGTCTTCAGATGAAACGGATTGTGGGACAAGAAGCAAAAAGGAAAAGGAATAAAGTTCCCCTGGACCTTGGGAGCCAGCCGCCTATGTCATGTGCGACCTTTGGCCACACCAGGGCAATAGTGAAGCTGCAGCAGGTGCAAATAAGCTTCAGACAGTCTTACAAGCACTGCTCAGAACTCTCAACTATGGCACTCAACATCCAGGACTTGCCATTCGGATCTTGGCGCCTTGTGCTGGTTCCGACCTATTCACACATCGGTCCACTACTGACATCACCTCATAAGCCAACGGGGCACCCCACGCCGACTTTCGGCGCAGCATTGTAGGATGGCCACACCAGTGCGGCAACTTGCTGGACACCACCTCGGTGCCATCCGGATCTCGGCGCGTTCGAGTCACTGTACCGCAAGAGCGGGAGAAACTCGTCTGGACACGCCGTCTTTCGGCGCAGCATTGTAGGATGGCCACACCAGTGCGGCAATTTGCTGGACACCACCTCGGTGCCATCCGGATCTCGGCGCGTTGTGCTGCCTTCGGCCTACTGTAGCCGCAAGTGCGGACGCAACTCAGTTGGACGGCGAGTGAAACGCCAAGGGGCGCTCCACTGCAGCCGAGGAGCCTCCATCTTGGGGGAGACGCACAGCCCCCACTGACTGACGCGACCTCACACAGGCCAATGGGGCGTCCCACGCCGACTTTCGGCGCAGCATTGTAGGATAGCCACACCAGTGCAGCAACTTGCTGGACACTAACTCGGTGCCATCCGGATCTCGGCGCGTTGTGCTGCCTTCGGCCTATTCGCACATCGGTCCGCTACTGACGCCGCCTCATGTGCCAACGGATTTTCTACGCTTTTTGTATCCCTATGCCGCATAACAGGTCATGTGACTTGTTTATAAAACTTTTCATTGGTTCATTTTACTTTTGGTTTCCTAAAGATGGAAGGCTTGGTCATATGACCTAAAAATAACACTTTTCATTGGTTTAGAACATTTTTTTTTCCCAAACGATGAAAGCCCCACCTTGTTTCTGGATGATTCAGACTGAAGCTGGCGTCAGCATGAGAGCACCACCGTCTCGTGGCTCCGTCGTGGTCATTCCGCGAGCAATCATGGCAGCCGCTCCCCACCGGAAGCCTGCAGGAGTCGAGGGCCCCCAAGACTTTTGTAGAATCTTCACGGCTGAGGGGACGCTTTCGAGAATGGAGCCCAAGCCCTAGCAGGCAAGCGTCCGAGTTCCAAGGTGTCCCAGGGCCATTTTAGTGGACCAGGCCCAAAACCGAAGAGCCGTCCGCCATTTTAAGAGTCCTGTGGCAGCCGCCTATCGCTGCACTGCAAGAGTGGGAGCAACTCAACTACATGGTGAGTGAGATGCTGTAGCCGCAAGAGCGGGCGCAACTCAGCTGGATGGCCGCCACCTGGGGAGGCCCGTTCACGCCGCCTCCCCCACGCCCCCCCCGGGCCGCCCCACGCCAATTTTCGGAGCAGCATTGTAGGATATCAAAACCAGTGCAGCAGTTTACTGGACATCACCTGGGTGCCATCCACATCTCAGCGCGTTCTGCTGCCTTGGGACTATTCGCACAACAGACCGCTACTGACGAGGCCTCCCCCCGCACCACCCGGGACGCCCCACGCTGTTTTTCTGAGCTGCATTGTAGGATTCCAAAAACCAGTGCGGCACCCAGGTGACATCACCTGGGTGCCGTCCAGAACTCAGCACGTTGTGCTGCCTTAGGACTATTCGCACAAAAGACAGCTTCTGACCATTGTTGCTTTTTTTGGTCAAAAATGTTTAAATGTTTTTACAGTTTTTGTTCCGTTCGTTATATTTAAAAGTTAATAAAGTTTTATAATCCTACTTTGTTGGAGTGCTATATATTTTTAAAAAATCGGGTGAACGGGGCCTTGAATCGGGTTATTGTCATGTGTGGGCTTTGCAAGTGTACTGCTACAGGATCGGACATTTCAAACTCAAATGCACGTTCTTTTTCTTACCTTTCCGAAGCATGGAGCGCAATAGCAGGCAGAGAAAGGATGATGCAAGTGTTGAACACTGCCTGGCCTGGCAAGTTGCTGGCAGTGCCCCCCCCCCCGCCCGCTCCTGAAAGAGGACACACACACACCGCCGCCCCGAGTACTTCACAGATCTTTAAAAGACCATGCGCTTGTTCATGAGGCTTAAATGGTTTATCACCCCTTCTAGAACCCCTGCATCGACCCTCTGACGTTTCCTGGAAGAATTACCACGTAACACAATACCAAGCCTTGTCAGCTGAAACCCCCGAGGAATCGTGGGGCATATTATCAAGGGGGTTTATCTCCGCTTTTTTGGCTTTAAAAGCCAAGAAAGCGGAGATAAAATTATCTCCCTATTACCAAGCTGTCGCTAACACCAGTTAGTGACAGCTAAAAGGAGATAGCGACCATCTTGGGCCCCGCTTTGCATGTCAGTGATATTTATCACCAATGACATGCAAAGTGGGCGTGCCAAGATGTTAGCGACTGGAAACAGTCCCTAACATCGCTATCTCCTATTACCAACTTTTGGAGATATTCGCGCTAATCTGCGATAAAAATCGCCGATGTGCGGCGATAATTTTTGTCTCTAAACAAGTTGGAGACAAAAATTATCGCTAGTTGTTGGTAATATGCCCCCGGGTTTTTGCTTGCAGAAATCGGGAGGCGGGAGACTAGCACTGAAATCAGTAGTCTCACGCCTGAATCGGGAGGGTTGGCATGTCTGGATTCTCTACAGCTGGGGCCATAAACTACATCCGCAGGGCTAGGTGATAGCCTGGGACCGGCCTGGCATCTAAAATGGCTGCCGTGCACGACAAAATTGTGGCATTGGAAAAAAGGCAAGATGGCGCAGATAATGTTTATCAATAAGGATTCATTTATAACAAAATATTTTATCGCACTGACAAATTGGCGGTCAACACTTCCTGATTTCCATCGAATCGAACGTTAACAGACGTCACGCAGCAAAAAAAAAAAAAGCTCACGCACAGCCGCTGGAAGACATGTATCAACATATATGAGCCTCCTCAGCCACCCTCAGAAAACATAAGGGATTAGGATACGTCTCCCGCACCCCCTTATACCTAGTAATTTAATTAAAACGAAGCACAAAATGGCGAATTCCCGTTTCGCTACCAGTTTGCGGCCCAGTTCGCGGCCCGGGAAGCGCTTCTACCGTGAAAAATATATTTTTTTTATTTTCCCCACGGGACCCTTTAATAACCCCAACAACATTCCTAGGGGGTCAAGAGGGGTATACCTTGCCCCCTTTCATTAAATTCCCCCTTCGTTTTTCACCTCTTCTTCTCTCTCGATCCTACCGAGAGATAAGATGACGGCCGCTCCGGACTGTTTAGAATGTTGACAGACACCGGGGAGCCAATCAGCTTCGCATCGCAAAGTTCCGTTTCGCGAAAAGTAAGCGGACCGGAGCGCAGCCCGGAGCGCAGCCCGGAGCGCTGTTACAGATATATATCTTGTTTTGAACGTTAATTTCTCAAAATCCACTGGAGCACATATATTGAGACCTAGCAAAGGCACATCGGGCTAACAGTCCCTACAATTTTGCCAAGTTTCGTGCAAATCCATTCAGCCGTTCGAGCTAAAAGTGAGGCCAAAGGCCCTATGGAAATTAACATTTGAAAAACGCGTTTTGGGACCCCCCTTTTTTCTCGGCCCCCCCTTGACGAAACCCCCCCAAATTTCCAGGGGCTGCTCAGAAGCAAAATGTGCCATTTTCCTGAAAAATTCAGCCGATTCCGTCCACAAACGCCAAAGTTATTAGACATAGAATTTTCAAAAATCCCATAGGGAAAAAATCCTAACTATATATACCTACTGGCGACACGCCAGTAGGTAATATATATATATATATTCACAGAAAAAACCATAGGTTATACTCCATATATAGTTAGGAATTTGCATTTACAAAACCTTGAAAATTCAATGAAAAAACCATTGGTTTTAGGCCATATATAGTTAGGGATTTGCATTTAGAAAACCTTATTTTACTCGCATAAAACCATTGAAATTCCATATATAGTTATAAGCGCTAACTATATATCGCGCACCCGCAATCCACTGCTGATGATGTCACATATTACATCATTCATGACATGGTTAGTGACATCACTGATGACATCACTGATGACATCTCAAATGACATCACTGATGACATCACTGAAAACATCTCATTTGACATGACTGATAACATCACTGATGATATCATTCATGTGATAATACCATGAACCTCTTCAGACTCTAATATAACCTTAGATACAATCAGTGTAAACAGACAGTCACAGACTGTCACTCATCCATGGAGTTACTCACACACCTAGTCAGTTATGCCAAAAATCAATCACACTTCCATTTTCTCAACTATACAGTTATACACACCTTACTTATTCAAACATATACTAACACATATTTACTTTACTCTCTTATACAATCTCTGATACATGTTCACAATGATCCATACAGCCACTCACACATTCACTGGCTCTTATGCACAGTTATTTATAGATGTCAACTCTCACATGTACTGTGTTTTACATATGTACTTAATTTGACATGTAGCACTGAGATATCCATTCACTCACTAATACACTCATGCACAGTCAACCGCCCATACAGCTGTTTGCACATGCACTTTTGAATCTATACATATAGTGAATCAACTACTCACACATCTATGTACAGAGTCACACACCTTCCAGCCACCCATACACACACACTCAGTTTCCCATACAAATACTTAGACAACCAATCAATAACCCATACAGTTACTCATATAGCTACTGATCAACATATGCAGCACTTTGTAGAACAACAGATATAATGATGCACAAATTAAAACAGTTTAGTCACTAACCCATGCACTCAGTGAGACACATTTAATCACTCACTCAATCAGTCAGTCAGTCATGCACCTAGTAAATCCTTCATCCAGACACTTATATATCCACTCATTCTTCAATATGTAAAACATATTTTAACTTTACAGAAACATACAGTCACTGGATGTTGTAATCAGTGATGTCATCAGTGATGTCATTTGAGATGTCATCAGTGATGTCATCAGTGATGTCACTAACCATGTCATGAATGATGTAATATGTGACATCATCAGCAGTGGATTGCGGGTGCGCGATATATAGTTAGCGCTTATAACTATATATGGAATTTCAATGGTTTTATGCGAGTAAAATAAGGTTTTCTAAATGCAAATCCCTAACTATATATGGCCTAAAACCAATGGTTTTTTCATTGAATTTTCAAGGTTTTGTAAATGCAAATTCCTAACTATATATGGAGTATAACCTATGGTTTTTTCTGTGAATTTCAATGGTTTTTTAATAGCAAACATCAAAAGCTGTCAAATGTCAAGTACGTGATAGGTAAAAACGTTTTCGTGTTTATGCACGCTGATGTGCTTTGAACGCTGCCCCCCCCCCACTCCCCTCTTTTCTTTTAGTAGTACTCTCTCTTTGCAGATAGTGAACGGTAGTTAACGCAGACCTTTACCCCTGTTGTAATCCGTCGTACCTGCTTGTCTCTCCATTTGATTGATTATTATCCAAGCATTTACTGTTTTACAATTGGTTCTCTTTGGATCATTCTCTATTTACAAACAAGCACAAAGTCGCAATACTCTGTTTAGTCTTTGCAAATAGTGAAAAATCGTGTAAAAAAATAAAAGTAATCGAGCAAAATCAGTAGACCACTAATTCGATCTCTTTTTAACCTCGGTAAAATACAAACATTAGGAATAACCCTTCATGAGAAATACGAAAATAGTGAAATGAATTGAGCTCCACACCATGAGGGCTGCAAAACAGCTCGACTCCGCCACCCACACCGCCCAAAATAACGGCAAACCCTATGGTTGGTGGAGACATTTTGACTATATTCTGCACCTGCATTGTCGCGTAATGCGTCATATGACGCGACGCGTTAGCGCACCCGGATGTGCTCCGGTGCGCAAGGCGCAGCTTCCCGGAAACGATCCAGAGCGCGCCGCGCAGCGCGTAACGTAAGCATAACAGGTCATGTGACTTGTTAATAAAACTTTTCATTGGTTCATTTTACTTTTCTTTTCCTAATTATGTAAGACTAGGTCATGTGACCTAAAATTAACACTTTTCATTGGATTAAAACATTTTTTTTCCCCAAACGATGAAAGCCCCACCTTGTTTCTGGATGTTTCAGACTGAAGCTGGCGTCACCATGAGAGCACCACCATCTCGTAGCTCCGTCGTGGCCATTCCGCAAGCAATCATGGCAGCCGCTCCCCACCGGAAGCCTGCGGGAGTCGAGGGCCCCCAAGACTTTTGTACAATCTTCAAGGCTGAGGGGACGCTTTCGAGAATGGAACCCAAGCCCTGGCAGACAAGCGTCCGAGTTCCAAGGTGTCCCAGGGCCATTTTACTGGACCAGGCCCAAATCCGAAGAGCCGGCCGCCATTTTAAGAGTCCTGTGGAAGCCGCCTACCGCTGCACCGCAAGAGTGGGAGCAACTCAACTACATGGTGAGCGAGACGCTGTAGCCGTAAGAGCGGGCGGTAAACAGCTGAATGGCGGATGAGGCACAGTGTAGCAAAAGCGGGCGGAATGGCGACTGAAACGATAAAGGGGCGCCCCACTACAGCAGACAAGCCTCCGCCATGTGCTTCAAAACTGCATATGTATCTCGTGATATCAAGGTTGGGCAACCAGTACAGAACAAGCAGTTACGAGTCCCATTTACACCGGCGCCATTTTGGGCGCGGCCGGGCAGGTCCAGGATCTACTGAAACATAAAAAATGAGGCTGACGTCTCTGAAGCAGTTCACGAACAGCAGGACATAGCAAATAAACATGAACTCTCTAAAGCTGTTAACTCACTGCAGAACAAAACAAGTGAACCTGAAACCTCTGGAATAATTGTCGCTCAAAAGAACAACACACAAAACTCTGTAGAGCCTGAAGAAAAAAAAACAGAAGGGCACTGTAGTTTCAGACACACTTAACACTAATGACGAAACAAAGATATCGTCTGTTTATAAAGCAGTTATCATCTTGACAGAATTGACAAAGAAGTGTACAGACACCAATGCATCAGAATTCTCGGAGATAACATCTTAAGGAACAAAGAAAGACCTGTTCACTCTTGACACCCCAGGTGCTGTGTATATTGCACTATACTGCTGCATCGACAAAACGGGCAACCCTATTGATGTGGATTTTTCATTATTGATTATTGTAAAGAAATGGCGACTCCCCCCTTTAGCAGATTAGCTAAATGTTTCCGTAATTTAGGCATAAAAGTTATATTATTGTTGTTGTTGTTGTTATCGTTATAGTTCTGGTTAATTTCAAAAAATGGTTAAATATATTTACAGTTTCTGTTGCGTTCGTTATATTTAAATATTAATAAAGTTTTAAAATGTAACTGTCTTGGAGTACTATATTTTTTAAAAAAATCGGGTGAATGGGGCCTTGAATCGGGTTATTGTCATGTGTGGGCTTTGCAAGTGTACTGCTACAAGATCGGACATTTCAAACTCAAATGCACGTTCTTTTTCTTACCTTTCCGAAGCATGGAGCGCAATAGCAGGCAGAGAAAGGGTGATGCACGAGTTGAACACTGCCTGGCCTGCAAATTGCTGCCAGTGCCCCCCCCGCCCCGAGTACTTCACAAATCTTTAAAAGACCATGCGCTTGTTCAATGGGAAGTGGATAACATGGCTAAGAGCATTTGCTGACTAATGCATGAATATCGCTGACTTTTCAGCGATATTCATGCATTGCGGCCATTTTTTATCGTATTTGCGATAAACCTTGCTAATAGCAAGGTTTATGTGCGATAAAATTCGCTGAAGTGCGGCGATAATTATTGTCTCTAAACAAGTTAGAGACAAAAATTACCGCTACTTGTTGGAAATATGCCCCCGGGTTTTTCCTTGCAGGAATCGGGAAACGAAAGACTAGCACTGAAATCAGTAGTCTCACACCTGAATCGGGAGGGTTGGCATGTCTGGATACTCTACAGCTGGAGCCATACACTACATCCGCAGGGCTAGGTGATAGCCTAGGTCCGGCCTGGACAATCGGACACAGAGGAAGAGGAGTGTCAGATGGTGCGGTAGTGAATAGGGTGAAAGGGAGGTGTCGGGCGGGCACAGGGTGTGATTCTCAGAGAAGAGCAGCGCAGATGGGGGAAGTATATGGCCCATGCATGAGAGAGAGAGCGGGGGTGACCATTGCGTGGGGGAGATGCGTGCGAGGGTGGGGAGCCATGCTGAGAATCGACGGCGTGCAGAGAGTGGCCCTGGTCAAGGCATCTAAAATGGCTGCCGTGCACGACAAAATTGTGGCATTGGACAAAAACGCAAGATGGCGCAGACAATGTTTATCAATAAGGATTCATTTATAACAAAATATTTACTCGCAGTGACAAAATGGTGTTCAACACTTCCTGATTTCCATCGAATCGAACGTTAACAAACGTCACGCAGCAAAAAAAAAAAAAAAAAAAAAAAAAGCTCACGCACAGAGCGGTTTTTAGCCATGTTATCCAATGGAAGGTGGATAACATGGCTAAGAGCATTTGCTGGATAATGCATGAATATCGCTGACTTTTCAGCGATATTCATGCATTGTGGCCGATGTGCGACGATAATTTTTGTCTCTAAACAATTAAAACGAAGCACAAAATGGCGAATTCCCGTTTCGCTACCAGTTTGCGGCCCAGTTCGCGGCCCGTGAAGCGCTTCTACCGTGAAAAATAATTTTTTTTTTATTTTCCCCACGGGACCCTTTAATAACCCCAACAACATTCCTAGGGGGTCAAGAGGGGTATACCTTGCCCCCTTTCAATAAATTCCCCCTTCGTTTTTCACCTCTTCTTCTCTCTCGATCCTACCGAGAGACAAGATGGCAGCCGCTCCGGACTGTCACGCAGCAAAAAAAAAAAAAAGCTCACGCACAGCCGCTGGAAGAGATGTATCAACATATATCAGCCTCCTCAGCCACCCTCAGGAAACATAGGGGATTAGGATACGTCTCCCGCACCCACTTATAACTTATAACTAGTAATTTAATTAACGAAGCACAAAATGGCGAATTCCCGTTTCGCTACCAGTTCGCGGCCGCGCTTCTACCGTGAAAAATCATTTTTTTTTTATTTTCCCCACGGGACCCTTTAATAACCCCAACAACATTCCTAGGGGGTCAAGAGGGGGATACCTTGCCCCCTTTCATTAAATTCCCCTTTCGTTTTCCACCTCTTCTTCTCTCTCGATCCTACCGAGAGACAAGATGGCGTCCGCTCCGGACTGTTTAGAATGTTGACAGACACCGGAGAGCCAATCAGCTTTCTGCGCGCAAAGTTCCGATAAGTGAAAAGTAAGCGGACCGGATCGCTGCTCAGAGCGCTGTTACAGATATATATCTTGGTTTGAACGTTAATTTCTCAAAAACTACTGGAGCACATATATCGAGACCTAGCAAAGGCACATCGGGCTAACAGTCCCTACAATTTTGCCAAGTTTCGTGCAAATCCATTCAGCCGTTCGAGCTAAAAGTGAGTCCAACCGCCCTATGGAAATTAACATGGGAAAAACGCGTTTTGGGACCCCCCTTTTTTCTCAGCCCCCCCTGACGAAACTCCACCAAATTTTCAGGGGCTGCTCAGAATCAAAATGTGCCATTTTCCTGAAAATTTCAGCCGATTCCGTCCACAAACGCCAAAGTTATTAGACATAGAATTTTCAGAAGTCCCATAGAGAAAAAATCCTAACTATATATACCTACTGGCTATCGCCAGTAGGTAATATATATATATATATATATATATATATATATATATATATATATATATATATATATAGAGCCATAATACAGAGCATAACCTAAAACCAACATTAACTATAAATTTTGATACATTTGGTTACAGCAGATGAGTATCACTAATAAAAGCCCTAATTCTGATTATAATCGAAAAGGAAGCTAAATTAATTAAGTAATAATTTTAAATGCAATTTCCTTAGTAACCTTTATTTAACCATAACGCTAAACCCAACCCAAACCTTACTCAAAGTTTTATTAAAATTGTTTAAATTAAATTATCTCAACCTCATTTAGATAATTAGCATTAACCCAAACTAACGCAACCTTAAATAAAAGTAAAATAGTTTTAAAAGTTATCTTAACCTGTTTCTAATGTTACCACTAACCATAATCCTAAATTATTCAAAATAATTGAATTAATAATAAATAACACTGAAGTAATCATGTTACTCTACCCTAAATTAAATCAATGTATATTAAGTAAAATAAATAGCCCTTACCTAGCACTAATCTTAGCACTTGAACATATCTTGTTTTATAAAGTGTCTTCTTCAATTTAGAAGCAGCAATTGCAATATGAGCCTCTGCTATAATGGTTCCTCTTTTTAGTGGATCTGATATGCTGGCTATGCAGTAAACAGAATATTCATTAAAGCACTGATGAGTTCAAAACTTAACGAGACCCCAGTTTTTGAGGTAGCTCAGACAATTTCTGTTGAGATCTGTATGTGATCTACATGTTATAGGTTCTTATGTCAGTAAGGCTGACTAAGCTTTTCATCTTTCTGAAGTCGCTAAAATGAGTACCAATTTCAATTAGAAAATAATAATCATATATAAATATGCTGTGTAAAAGTTATTATACGAATACCAGATTATTATATTTGCCTGCAGTAACTTAATAAACTTTTCATAATTTTTTGTATATTTGAAGGGCTACTGTTGTGTGCTTTTTTGGGTCCACATTTCTTGTATACAACTGGTGTCTTCTACTCCCAAGCTTATTTTACCCTAAAGAAATGCAGCTCAGTGGACCAAGTTTCCACTCGAGACCTTTGTATAACTTGAAGGCCACAGCTTTATATCCAAGTCTGTGCACTAACCCTACATAAGATCAAAACCATTGAGTAGGTTAATGGAACGTTTGCTATTGCAGGGCCTTAAGCTTGGTGCAAATACCCCATTCAATCTCTGTATAATCATTCAGTTTTTACTAATTCTGTATTATGTTGTGCAATGATGCTATTTACCCTCACGCAATCCAAAGCATCTCTCACACTTTTTTTGCATCACCATTCCATCATTAAGTATTCCATCCTCTTCAACAACCCTATTCCCATTAAGCAGCAGTACCTCATAAAAGTGCCCCATTGTCCCAGTTCTTAATTTGTAAAGAAATAAGTGCCAGGGCCGAACGTTTTTTCGGGAGACAACTACTACCTGTACCACCCACGGCCTCTGCCAACACTACCAAAATACAAGTATCCCTGTTATCTACTATCACTCTCCAACAAAGGTGTCAACTTGGTCTATTCTGTGTCATTCAAAGCTCTAAGAATGGCCTGGGTGAGGTGTTATTACTTTAATTTGGAAAGGTGCATTGTCTTTTTGAACATTTAGACATGATTGTTGTTGTGCCATGAACCCTACTACACATTGAATATATATCAAATAAAATGTTAACTGTACATAACATCACAGTGCAGCAGTAAAAAAAGAAATGTAACCATTACAATATTAACACAGTGTTGACGTTTATTGCAGTACTATTCCACCACTGCTCGTGCATATATGTATATTGGCATGTCCCAGTGCTGAGTCTCTAAATTTCCTTTTTTTGAGACCCGTAATGTTGACAGGAGAAAAGTTGTTTTTTCCCTGACCATTATCCTCTATCATCTTCAGATATTGTATGTTGAGAGTTGCATTGGATTGAATGTTTTTGTATGATTGGAGTGACTGTATTGGTATGCAATCAGAAGGACGTTAGGCAATGTTATTGTATATGTATTTATTTTTTAGGATCTTGTTCTATAATCATCATGGTTAAAAAAGAAATGTACCAATGATATAATGTATTGTATAAAAAATGAACTCTTAAAATGCAAAAAGTTACTTTCTAATTATAAAAAATGATATGTTATAAAACAAAAAAATAATATATAAAAATTTTGATATACAAATAATTTTTGTGGTCACTGGTATATCTAAAATACTGTTGGTCAATGGGGGAAATATTGTGATATTTATTGGCATGTCCTTGCCCATGTTTACGGTTTGGTAAAAATGCAATTACAAGTATTCAACAAACATTCTGTTAGGTATAGATCGGTAATCCTGCAATGGGCTTCTGGATAATGGGGTTTAGTCTCAATGATTCAACTTGATAATGCAGAAGTGTAGACAGAATAATAATTGATCTAATTGCAATTTGTAGCTGTACTGTAAAGCAGTAGTTTTTCGATCTCGACCACAGACAGTTTTACCTGTCAGTTAGCCTATTGTTTCCATAACATTACATATACGCAGAGTGAGCTTTAGGTCAGCCCAATGGACATGATTGGGTGACTTTATGGGCTGTCTCAGTTGATCCTGATTTTTCAAAATACATTTATTTTTTGATTTTACGAACCAAACGTATGATCCTGATTTGATGGGTTTTCTACCCTTTCTTGTGTTTAGTCTGTCCAGGATCCTTTTCATCTCACATTCTTATGACTGGGCCACTTGTATTCTTCCACTTCATAATTGTGGGGACTTTTTATTGTATATTTCGCACTCACTCCATGGGGTGCATGAGTTTCCTAGCTCACTGTGCCTTGCACTCTCTTTTAATGCACATGCACTCCAATGCTATCCACCCAGCTCCTCTTCCCACTGCCCCCTGTGAAAAGTATTTTTTTTATTTTTACAAGGCTTAGCAGCTGCACGTGCTTCTGGACTGCACCCATCCTGATTTAATATCTCTATACGACTGACTACACTCTTTTAATCGCACCCATTACATGATGCTGCCCACCCTGCAGTCCTTCATGTTTTGCATCTGAAATTTCTCTTTTATGCATTCTTTTAGGAGGGTCCGACATTCTGCATAATGGTGCTGGGCTGCTTGTTCACTTTTCGTGCTCTGCACACACTTTGTTTTCTCTTTTTTGACATTTACTTTACTCTTCTAACACGGCTGCCTGTCGTGTTAGATGGGAAATTTATAAATGATGACCAGCATTACAACTAATGCTCACACACGTCACAACAAAAACATGTGCATACGCCTCAATGCATGTGTGCACATCAGTGACCATCTTGGAATGAGTTTCCTTTTATCTGCAACCAATTTCAAGAGTGACATCCATGACTGTGCATGAATCTTGATGCATGCACACCAATGCAATGGAAAAAAGCATTAGCAAAGCTAATGGTGTGGCCTTTTAGAGCTGAGACTTATTAGCTTTGCATATGCTTCTTATGTTTGATATGTAATAGCTCGTGCCTTATTTACGGCAAACAATATATTTTATGCATACTGTAACGTTCTTCAATTCAGCCTTATTTAGCCTTTGGTTTTCTTGGCTCAAGAATCTTCAACCTTTGGATTAGGGCATTGTCAGTCACATTTTGGATCAGCCCCCAGCAGTATTTAGGTCTCACTTTCTTTGTATTAGATGTTTTCACGTATTTTCCTCCCAAATTGGAAATCACCACACATTTAGTTCTATATCTAATGCTTCAATTGTTTACACAAGGCAATTTTATTTTCATATTGCAGAAGACATTTTTCATTGCTTTTTCCTTTGCTCTTAAGTGAGTATCAAACCTGTTGGCTTTTCCAATCGTTTTACCTTTGTGCTCTAGGATAGCTACCTCCTTGTCCTGACATAGCAGACATTATGTGCCTTACTTGAGAGCATTTGTGGGGCCTCTGTGACTAGGTAGACCAGTGGGTACAGGACGATCCGAGGCCTTCCCCGTCAGCTTTGGGGATGCCCTCGCAGTTTGGAACCAGCTGGAGTTAGCTGGAGGCTGATCTTAGGTGAATCAGTCACTGACCGAACAGTAAACTTGACCCATATGGTGACAGCCTGCACTGCTCTGCAAAAGCCATCTAGCACCTCCCACAATTCTCTAGGACAGGCAGGAATGAGGGTTAAAGGGGAAGGAGCATTAAAAAGGCGAAATGGAGGGATGGTTCTATGCAGCGGCTGTTTGTAGCAGGGTTGTGAGATCGAATGATGGTTGGACCAGGTCACGGATACATAGATTCACAACTGACAGCCAGCCTGGGTGAGATGGCTGGGATAGCAGGTGCACTCTACCACACAAATCCTGTAAAATGTATAATTCTTATTCCTTTATCTAGAGGGATGATAGAACCCGCCACCTGGGTCATGTGACCCCAGAGGTGCCCTGTGTCTTTGGGAGACATCTAGATGCTCCTCCTAAATGGATTATGGCTTTGTTTTAGATGTAAAGCCCTGATGAAGTCTGCTGCGACTGGAACAGCCAGAGACGAAACACGTGTGGCAAAGGGCATGTATTATAAGAAATAAATAAAAGAACTGTTGAAACCACGACCTCAACTTTGGATTTCTGTGTGCTTGGACAATTTTGTGACTGGTCTGGGTGAGGCTGTACAAGACAAGCCCTGCCAGTTGCTCCCTAAAGTTTTGTCAATATTTCTGTATTCAGGTTGGGTTGCAGACTGACATAGGCAACATTGCAGAATATGAGGTGGTAGGACTCTATGGCTTATATTTTATTTTCATCATTTAATGACTTTGGTATGTCGTTTGTTACTTCCCACTGGTTGGACTTGCACACAGTGGTGCTCTTTCAACTGCCTGAACTGTAAAAGGAACCATTTAGGATTTCACCTATCATGGCAATGCAAAAGAGATGCCCAAATAATGTTGTGAACGACAAGCATCCGGAAGGAATCCAAAAATGAGCATTCTTGATGCGGTTATTAAGTGGTGAATACTGAGGTGACAGTTCAGGTGGAAGTAGAGACTGCCGGTAGTCTTGGTGCGTGCCCTATTTCTATCCACAAGAAATAAAGAATGTTAACAGCGCGCTTGCTTCTCACACTTCCTCTTCTAGCGCACTGCTAAGCGCTGCGTCCTATAACACGATAACTGCACCTCAGTGGTCCTCCCTCACAACGCGGAGGTACCTTCCAAACAGGATCAAGACAAACACAATCACACACCCCACATGGTGTAGCAATGTAGCCCTTCCGCAACCTATGAATGGGTAGTAAGTGCTATATACATACTACAATGGAATACAATACAGCAGGGGTCTTCAAACCGGTCCTGGAGGGCCGGATCCATTCCAGATTTTTGGGATATCCCCATTGAGATGCATGTAGTAATTTAAAAAATGTGGCATAGATCCGGGTCTCCAGGACCAGTTTGGAGACCCCTGCAATACAGACTGCAGAGCGCTGACCGCTCTTGCCTCGCTCGCCTTGTGTCTATGACCTTGCAGATGTCTGGCCCTTTTAAAATAAATAATGTCGCACCGTCACTCTGCTGGATATGCTAATGCCGGACTCTCGCAGGGAGCAGTGGCAGTGATGTTTTAATGATGATTTTTCTGTCTACATGTGGCTTATGCCGGGCGGTGGGCACAAGCCAATACACTTTATCTGAACACAGACCAGTGAATGAATATGAGGAGCACTTGTTTAATGCAACATCTCCAAAAAGATAACATACTATATATTTAGGTTATACGTTTTTTGTGGCCTTGGCAATTTTCTTGATTGCCACTCTCATGCAATTGGCAGTGATGTTTTAATGATGATTTTTCTGTCTACATGTGGCTTATGCCGGGCTGTGGGCACAAGCCAATACACTTTATCTGAACACAGACCAGTGAATGAATATGAGGAGCACTTGTTTAATGCAACATCTCCAAAAAGATAACATACTATATATTTAGGTTATACGTTTTTTGTGGCCTTGGCAATTTTCTTGATTGCCACTCTCATGCAATTGTACGTAAGAATTCGCACTAGCCATCTTTACGAAATGTTTCTACAATCTGTTTCGTTATGTTGTTCTCAGCACAATAGACGTCTAATACGTGTGACATGCATTTGAGTAAATTCCGTTCAACATGCAAAAAACGTTGTGCATTGCTTGTGATTCTTTCTCCATTACACACTTGCTCGGTATTCAAATTCAGTTTTGCTGTGAACAAAACAGAAACGAAACCAAAAGTACTTTGAGGTATGACTATTTCTTGTATTCAATGGAAGCCAATAGGAACTGACATGGGCCGCTCAAGTGATGATGCAAATATGAACAGGCCAGAATACATATTTGCACAGGCACCACACACAGTGGCATGTTCAGGAAAGGATTTTTCATTATCAGAATTATTGTATGCACTGCCGACGGGTGTTTTAATGGTGGAGTAGTCTTGCTTTTCTATGTTGATGCTTTTGTATCCTTCTGCTGACTGACTGGCCTGAAATGCTCACTGTACCTGACCATATTAAACTAAACACAGGCCACCAATGAGATTTGCAAGTACAATTGGTGGATTTCACAATTGCTACCTGATGTATAAAGTCATTCATCAAGTGTTAATTGCTTGCAGTTATTTTTGCATGTTCTTTAACCGGTCCTTGGTTTTTTATGTCCATGATGTGGTGTCCTGTTCTTGAGCTCGGCAATTGCTTCTACATTTTAGAGATCTTTCTTCAAAAGTTTTGAGCTGATAAAGTCACAGGAGAAGTGAAGATTCCAGTCAGGAACTTAGTATGCAACTATCACTTAAAGGTGTTTTGTGTCTCTCCAACAATAACTTTGTGCACTGCACCAGGCTCTTAGATGTTATCCTTTACTATGTTGGGCGAGTGAAGAAACTATTGATAAATATTCACAGGATTGTTATTAAAGACCTTCATTTCTATCCTGTTTTGAAGATAATGCAGTCTTTTAGACGTTTGAGAAGGCCTGAGTGCATAATATTATCAATCATTCTTGAGAAGATCAGTAACCCTGATAGCTTGTTTTGACAGTAGGAAGTCCGTAGGTGGAGAACCATGATGTTTGTTAAGTTGCTGTTCATGCCCTTGATGAATGCATTGATTTAAAGCTTGAAGGAGTGCTTGGCGAGACATGATGCAAAGGCTGCAGGTCTATTCCATTACAAAATGACCTCTGCTAGCATTCTATTCCAAATATTTGTGAAGATAATGTTGAAGCATTACTCATTATTATAACCACACAATTCAGGCTTAGTTGGGGCACATGTATTCTACGAACAGTAGGTGGTGTTAATACCCTGGCCTTTGAGAGCTTTGAGTACACATCGAACAGCGGGGACAACCGTGTTGGTCCCTATAAAAACCTGGAGAGCAACCTATATGTGCATTCCCATCCTTCCTGCCTTGTCCCATAGTTGTTTAAGAAGAATCTGTGGCTGAAAGCTAAGATGTTGGAAAGTGGATTATTAGCAGTGGTAAATATTTATTTACTCCTGGCAATAAGGCCAATAACACAATACAGGGCTCAGATTAGGTCTTAGAAAATGATTCCCTTGCTCACCCCCTGGTAGTTTGGCTGTAAGCAGACAGGCTTAACTTCACAGACAGGTATGTAAAGCATTTAAAATCACTAATTCAGTAAATAACTAATATACAACACACAATAAAATTCCAACACCAAGGTATAAAATTAGGAAATATTTTTATCTTTAAAATAACACAAAAACCAAGAAAACAATGTAGGGAACCAGTGATATGAATTTTGAAAGATTTAGCACTATGTAGCATATAGAAACCTATAGCACCTATTGGAACATTTAGTCGCGAAAGAACAGGACAAAGTCAAAGCATCAGGCTGCCCGCGATGGAGCCCTTCACTGCTACCCCTCATGGTCGGCCTTGTTCAAAGTTTTTACCTTTTCACTTAGAATATTTTCTAAAGCTTTTCTTCTCGGGGTCTCTCAAAGTTCTCAGCAAGTCCGGATTTAGTGAGATTTCACCAGATTGCCTATCGACGAGCTTCTGGTCAAACCTACGGAAGTCAAACCTCCAGACCTTTCCAGCAGGACAAACCAAGAATACAGGCTGGCTTGCGGTTGAAGGTGGGCAGCTTGGCTCTCTTGGTCTCCTTTTCTACATTCTGACCAAGAAACGTTTACACAGCTTTGTCTCCCTGGGTCCCTTGATGCTCTTCACCAGGCTGGGTTTGGGGAGGGTTTGCCAACTTGGGTTTTGACCAACACCTGGTCAAACTCTGGAAGTCGGGTCTCCGTAACTTTTCAGCAGGACAAACCTGGATGGTGGGCCAGCTCGCGGTTTAGGGTCTCCGGATTGGCTGGCTAGGTCGAGCTGGTCCATCTATGGAGCTTTTTTTCAAAGTTGCTCTAAAGTTCTTCAAACTTCTGGAACTTCTTCCCGAGGTTCCTTTGGGGATCCTTCAGTGTCCAAAACTTACTCCAAGGGTCTATAAGCTTCAAGACGGTCCATGAAAGTTTGAGACTTCAATTCCCACAATCCACTTGGACTAAACCCTTACAAATCAATTGGCAGAACTACCGGGTGGTAATTCTTGGTGGTGATGGTCCAGGTGAGCTCTGTTAACCTGTAGCTTGCAGAGAGTCCACTTTTTAGTCCTTTGAAGCAAGTTAGGTCCGCAGGGCTGTAGTTACAAATTTGCAGCAAGCACAATCAGTCGAAGTGCAGGGCCTTGTTGGTACAAATCAACCTTCTCAGCATGGACCCTTCTTCTTCCTCTTGTTTCAAGCAGTAGATCTGAGAGTCACTGCACCTCTGAGATATATTCAGTGTTCTCTGGAGTCACACAGAAGGGCACTTCTGTCCAATGAGGTGCAGGACTACACCCCAGAGCATGACCATTGCCTCTAAAGTGTGGGACAATGATCTCCCAGAAAGCAATATCTCTCCAAAATTCAATATGCCTGAAGTCTTAGTAGAGAGGCAAGAGCTGGCTAAACCAACCTTCAGGATGGATCATCTCCATATTCTCCATTCCCCTAGCATCTGTACATTCCTTCCTCAGGCCTGCCTTCTGGCAGAGTTCAAAGAGTAGGGGTATAAATTAAACTGGTTTCTCCATCCTGTCTCCTCCTTCTAATGAAGATTATTGTTTATGATCCTTCCTCCTGGCTATGGCATTCCTATGTAGCAGAACCCTCTCCTCCCAGATTGGCTCTTTCACCCCAGGGACTACTTATCACCTTATCAAGGCAGCCTGGTTAATCCACTTAACTCTGACCAACTAGGACAGAGCACTGGAAGGCTTAATTTTGGCTCACAGACCAGAAAGTCTTATACTTCTTGTCTGTACATTTTAGGATAAATTCAACAATAGTATATTGTTGGATTTATCAATACAATTCTAGTAAGTCGTTGAAGGATAGTTTCTGATTCTCCTGGCGGGAATCTTAAAGAATAACTTCTTGCCATGTTAACCTATGTGGCTGGTGTTAGGCAATGGGGAAAATGAGCTGGGCAATTTCTCCAACACCAGGGCTTATAAAACATATTGTATAAGGACCCTCCCCATATCTACAGGTCCCCCCTACCCCGAGACACCTAGGGTAGAATTAAGGGGTTCAGAATATGTAAATATATTGCATATCCTCACTAGCACAAAAGTCAATTTTGGGAAGCACCTTACTACAATGGGGAAGTGAAACATGCAATTTCACTAAACGCATATAGGACCTATTTTATAAGGGTCCTCATTATAAATACCTGCCCCCCCCCCCCCTCCCCCACCGATACACATAGGGGAGACCCTGGGGGTATTGAATATGCCAAGTTTTAAGTGCCCCAAAAACCAAAGTAGAGTTTGGGACAATTTACCTTTTAAAAGCAGTCCTTAAACACCGAACTGCTTTTAAACTGACCTGAGGCTTAAGCAATGCACACATGCAAGTGCAGAAAGGGCTTCTGTCCTCTAAACTGCCATGCCCTATTATATAATAGGGACATCAATGTACAATGTAGTTTTTATCCTCCAGCCCTATGATGTACTAGGGCCTTATAGGGGACGTCATGTCAATAATAGCGGTACCCTAATCCATAGTGTACCCTAGTGTATGTAGGTGTTTTCTCCATATTCTAAGTGTGTTTTCAGCATAGCACTAGCCCTGGGACTGGTTAGACAACGCCTAGGGGCAGTCAGAATCATTTGCCACCAGTACCAGTCAGCAAAAGGTCTGAGGGTGCCCAGGGCAAAGAATGACTTTGCAACAGAAAATGATTTGAGGTTGAGGTCTAATCATCGTCAGTGGTAATCAGAGTGTCTTCTGAAAGCTCATTATAAATAACTCCACACGTTGTGAGGAATTGCAGTCCAATTAGTGGCCAAGTTAAGTTTTGTGTTTTCCCCTGTGCTTATAGAAATCTGTTCACTTCCCTCTTACCAATCTTATTTGGAAAACAAAGGCTTGAAACTGAGTAGTCATGAGATCTACACAGTGTTTGTTTGAAACTACCTCGCATTGTCTAGTTTTGTAGCATGATAACTAACATTATGTTCAAGGGCCACATTTTTCACGTGTATATTCATTTTTGATTGAAGAAAGCAAAAACCCTGCTTAATTCTATGGTTTTGTTTGCATCCAAACTGATCAATAGAAGCAGATAAAAGATTATGTTTATTTTCGCTTTCACTTTTTAATTTACAAGTTACTAGACAGAGTATAAATATGTATCTTAAAATTATTTGCATAGGGATCATGACTTCATGTTGGTCTAGGAGTTGAAGGTGGCTAATTTTATGTATATGGTAAGTCAATGGATTAAAGAGCCTATTGAATATATTTGTTTGCAACATCCATGTCACATGTGCAGTAAACATTTGGGAAACTTAGATTGTTGCCCATTTGGTTTAAAATGGCATCTAAGCCTAAAGTCTGAATTTAAATATGTATAGCATTCAAAAAGTGCAGTAAGAGGGGATTATATGCTGAAACATTATCAAGTCAAAGGTGCTTAGATTCTAAATCATGCTTCTGGATTGTAAGAATAATTGGATTAATTATGAACATGGGCTTGCCAGGGTCAACTAGTCATTCCCTGCTTCAAGATATCAAACTATAGAGGGAATACATGGGAGTAATATACCTGGAGTTTGTTTGTAAAAATGTAAACATGGTATAAGTTGAAACTGCCACTGTGGCTTTTTCCAAAGAAACCGAGTCTCCAAAACCCACAGGAGGCATCCTGCCTAGTGTTTTGCAAGTAGGTTTGAAAATTCTTTGTAGGTCTAGGGCCTTAATGCCCTTCGGCTAAGTTCGCACTTTATAAGACCACATTCATTCATTCATTCATTCAAGGGTGGCAGTGTTCTTTGAGAAAGGCCTTTGCCCGCATTTCCTTCAAAACTATGACCCAGAGTATTTCACCAACAATGATGCATCTCTCAGAGGAACTTGGTGACTGGGATGGATGAGAAATGACTTGGGATAGGGACCAACCAACTACGTGCTCCCCTTTCTTCTAGAAAAGCTATGCCTGGTGCATTGACCCTTTGTTCAAACCTGAATAAGTGAAGGCGAAATCCCCATTTGAATAACTACCTAAAATGACTTGTCACTTGGTGTCTGAAGAGTATAGCTGAAATTGCCTGTCTGGGGCATTGGATTTATGTTCGGATCTGGGACCTGCCACTTGCTGTGATGCATGTCCCTGAAACAGCCTGGAATTAAAGGTTTCTGGGGCAGAGGAATCTCCTACATTCTAAAATAATTGCCAGGTCACTGAAGATAAACTATCTGGACATTGTCTAGCTTATGGGAGCTTTCTCCAGCTATCCTGGTGCGAATCAGGTTAATTGGAAACGGCCCTGCAGATCCAGAATAAAAACAAGCTGTGAATAATTACCTTCGTCTGCCTTTATTACCTTTGTCTCCCTTTTCTTCATTTATCAAACAACTTTAGCTTTTTATGGAAACATGTCCACTTTTCCTGCATCAGTAATCTGCATCTCCACAGTGTTGATGGGCACTTCACACTGTGGGTATCCAGTATTAAACTCCATTTAATGAGATTGTTCAGAATATCAAAGTAGAACTGACCCTCCAGAAAACTCCTCTGAAAAATGTACACAACTCTAAGTCACATTCATTGAGGGCCTGTTATGCTTTTGCCTTCCCAGGTTTCTGGAAAACCTCTGCGTATCCATTCACAAATATTATCCCATAGAAGGACATCGCAAAATGATTCCTTGGGATCTAAAACTTATTGGTGGTTACGCCTTACCAAACACATGTGGGCTATTGTGCTAAAGCATTGTGATAGAAACACCAATGAAAATAAGGCATAGTGATGTTGTATACCTTCCCATTATAAGAGCTGTGGTTGTAGTTCGCTCCCTAACATTCCCATGGAGTGAAATAGGTTGAATTAGCTTAACCTTCCAATAACATCTGCATTTGTGAATCTGGCCACTATCACTATTTAGAAGGCTTACACTTGCAATAAAGCAAGCATTTCACAAAATACAATGTTTAGTGTTAGAAATGGTTGTTTAAAATGCGTATTAAATATTTGATTGTTTTGCTTGACAACGTACGTACCTACTGGAAGTATTCTTTAATTTCAAGAAAATTAAAAGCTGCCTATATAAAACCTAAACACAGCCTTTAGCATTACTGTATTAAAATATCAGACTGACCCAAAAACTTCTAAAGATGGGCAATGCCTCCGGGAACCTCTTTGAATGTGTTCTGATTCCCCTGTCTTTCCTCTCTTGCCTTAATATTTTATCAATTTCTTCTATTTCATTATACAATGTATTAAACATTGTTTACACTACCAGGTAAATGAACAAGTCAAAACATTAGAAGCAAAGTTTTGCAAAAGCTGACAATAGGAACTCATTGAGCTGTGCATTGCCTCGAGAAATGTGTCTAAACACAAAAATGGTTCACACATAAAGTGCTCCTAATTAAAAAATCACAATGAATAGAGGCTGTTCGAAAACTTCATGTTGCTTTAATATATGACGGAAGGATCGTCCACTAAACTTTCTAAAAACGTAAATTAACAGTCATCTGGGACCATTGAAGGAGGTTGATAATTAATATGGTACATGGAAAAAACTTGGCATTACATACAGTAACGTTTTGGTTAAGAACGACTTATTACTGTATGGAGATCAAACTAATTTTTGCTACTTTTTGCCTTACTAACTCTACACAGGACAACCCTTCCTGTCTGGGTTGCTTGTCTACAAAAAGGCAAGGCAAGCTGAGTGTGACAGCACTCAAAGATCAATGAAAAGTACCCTTAATGGAGTTTAGATTAAGGGTTCACATCCCTGCACATTTCGGAATCGTTCAGTGTGCTTCTGAGTTTCTGTAAGATTTTGGGGCAGGACACCTGAGAGGAGAGGCACAAACATCAATCAGTCCCTTTGACGAAACATCAAATAAGCAAGTTAATCAAAAGTAAAAATCGCTTCATCATAATTTAAGGAAGAGAAATGAAAGGTACTTTAAGCTTTATGCTAGCATGATCCCTTTCTTGTGCATGTGTTGACTGGATACCCACTGGAAATCAGTCTTGACTCATCAACCTCCATCAGCTGTGCACACCCTATGTTCTGAAAGTTACATCTGGTAGAACACTAAGATGCTGTCCTGCAGGTGTGACACCTGTAGGTTCAGAGATGGACTAAAACTCAAAGTAACTTTAAGCGTTGGTGTACAATTCTGACATTACTCAATAGTGCTGATCTTGAGGTCCATGAAGTGATGTCCTTATCTTATTTAAAACATGGTTAGTCACTCATCATTGGGGTACTGTCTGGGTGAAAACTATTTAAATGATGAGTATTCCCACATCTCCAATCGCTCGTACTAACAGGCTAGACAGATGTTATTGCAAATTAAATTCTTTTTTACAGTTGGGTATTTGTCTGAAAAACACGTGTATGCTTTATACGGAAGGTATAGTGGGTTAAGGCTGGATAAAAGACCAGTGTTTGCATTTAATCATTAGTCCATAATCTTAAGGACCCAAAATAACATGTCCCTTCAGAATGGAATGGACAGTACAACATTTCCTTTGAGCCAGTAACAAATGAGTACATTTGGTATGTAAATAATGTATGCCCTGTTAATAGTCCATTGTTTTAATGTACTTGAGAGAGCGTTATTATACATGAATGCAAAACTGAGATGTTCTTAATTCCAGGGTCTGAAAAGCATTTAAGCAACTTCACGGTTACTGTATCTGTTTTCACAGTAACACATCTGAGACAGTGAACTTGGCACCTTTAGTGACGTTACACCCCTCTATATAAGAAACAGGTCAAAATCTAATTTTACTTTTTGCAGATAGTGTGATTGCTTTCTCTTCATTACATATTTTAACTATTATCAAAGCGTTCTAATTAGTTTGCAATAACTTTACTATCGGAGAAATTTGAACTTAACATTGTCAATGCTAGCTATGATGCACTGCCGGATAGCCTTCCTAATAATCATAATATCATGTTTTCATTACTTTTAAATATTTTCCATTTTGCAAGAATATCTAAATTACCTATAACTTATAATCATTTCTTGGGTGAGATATGTGAGAAAATATAAATTCGGTCCATATCTCTTATCTGTGACAAAGCCTGTGTGACCCAGTGGACAGTTTATCATTAGCCAGTGGGTATCTTGTAATGCGTTAAATCACTAGTTAAAGAGTAGGATAAGTTCATTGTAGAATATAGAAAGAGTGAGCAAAAGTATCAACAGGCTACATTTAGGCTAACTAATTTTAAAAAAATCACTTTGTCAATTGCTGTGCTTTATACCCATTTCTGTCAGGTAGGAGAACCAAGGGGCAACATTTGTTCATTTTAGTATGTACATGAGCCATAGACTCATCTTTCTCTAACCTCAATTCCAAATACCTGATTGAGGAGTATTCCATCTTTCAAACAAGGACAAAAACTTAACTGTACAGATTCAGTGTTATACATAAGGTATGCATATCTCTGTTTGCATGTCTCCACCTCTGTTTACTATGATTTTTCTGTTCAGTAAGGGATACTACTTCTTCTTCACTAAGGTCCTGATTCACAAAGGTAAACTTAAATTCTTGTGTAAGTTTGCTCTTTTTTTTCACTAATTACAAACTGTTATTTAATAGTACCTTTGCAACGGTGGAGACTCCGCAGTCTGGTGCAGATCTCAGCACATGAAAAGAAAAGACAGGCTTGTCTTTTCATGTGCTTAGTTCTCTACCCTGACTGCAGAGTCTTACAGTTGTAAAGTTACTATTAAATCATAGGTTTTGAAGACCAGAAAAGAGTAAACTTATATACAAGGGTAAGTTTGCATTTGTGAATCTGGCTCTAACAGTCCAAGAGTTGTTCATGTTTTATACAGGGGCAGCTCCTCCATAATGGCAGAGAAGCATCACCCCACTCGTCAGAGTCAGTCACAGAAAAATAAAATGATAACAAAACAATATAATTTAATTTTTCTGTGACTGGTAGGCATGCCAAAGTAGGGTGGGGCCATGAACGGGAGTAGTTGAGGGCACTTAGAAGTGCGCATGTTCGTTTTGCCAGCGTAAAAAGACATGCATACTTCTATTTTTCTAACCAAGCTGTCTTCACATTCGAGTTGGAAAAAAGCTGCAGGCTCCCAGGTAGGGTCTGAGAGGCAGACCCGGCTCCTTAGACCAATCCTGGCACTGCTCTTATAGAATGACAGCAGTGTCTGGATTGGAGGATCGAGGTGGCAATGGCTTCGGAGGCAGCAGCAGCGTAAGGTACATTTTTTAAACAATTATTTTCTCCTAAGTTCCCCATCCCTTCCCGTCCCCGCCCATCCACCCCATCCCCACTTTCATTTGACAGCCGCCGCCACTGATTTTACTCAACATTCCAAAATTTTGTTTATAAAGGTTTCAGTTAAGGGAAGATTAAATGAGAAGGCTGAACATTCAGTTAAAGATCATGCTCTTATATAGGCTGTTAGAAATTGGGTTACTGGTTGAGGAGGCGGGTAAAAGTTACTCAAACAGCAACGACCAATCTCTGTCAGGGTGAGACAAAAGCAAACCCCGAATCAACTTGTGCTCAACCCTCTGGATAGCTTGGCATGAAGCAATCGGGCTTAACTTAGAAGCAATGTGTAAAGTTTTTATGCAACACTTCAAACAGTAATTAAGTGAAAACACAAGACAAGAACAATCACACACCTATTTAGAGAAAAGGGGTAAAAGGTAATACATCATTTGACATCCAAACAACATAAATCCAATCAGTAGAACCAGAGATAAGCAATTTTAAACATTTTAGGTAAGTATTGTTCCAAAAGGCACAAAGCACCAATCACAATTATCTGGTCGTACATGACCTTGTGAAAGTGGCAAGTTAAGGCCAACCGCAATGGAGCACAGGCCATATATTGGGACCAGGTTAGTCCCACTGAAAGAGTTACCTTCAAAGTCAGGCATGAAGAGTTCCGTTCATTATGGATGGGACTGTGAAAAGCAGGGAGAGCATTGCGGATGGACTGTAAATGTAGCGTCATGGGTGGTCATTGCTGTAGTGTTAAGATCCTGTTGGGTTTCACAAATGGCCACTGCTGGAGCTTTGCTTTGGTGGTCACTGTGAGCCATTGATGCTGTAGCACAACGTGCAGATATTGCATTGCCGAGCATTAATGTCCGCCCCTGGGGGGCAAAAAGTCAGGTTCACTGGAGCTTCGAGTTGGCAGGTGGCATGGGTAGCAAGAATTTGGCACGTAAAGGCCTGTTCATGTTCACAAGGAGCCCGAAACCTCAGGATTTCCCTTTTTCTGGAAGGGAGAGCTTCACTGATGCCACACCAGGGATCCAGAACCTGAGGGAAACATCTTTGGGTTCGGCAACTTACTCTAGCAGAGGCCATTAGGGCACAGCCAGGTCCAGTTTCAGGTCTAGGCAGCAGGTCAGATGGGCAGTTTCATGGAGCTTCTAGAGCTTGTTATGTCCCTGTTTCTCAGAACAGGAGGCCATTCAGCTGAGCCTTGTAGTCATTTTGTCTTGGACGAAGGGTGCAGTTCCAGTCTTCCTTCTAAGGAAGCAGGGCATCAGGCAGCAGAACAACAGAGTACCAGGGCAGCAGAGTGTCAGTCCTTCTGGCAGCAAAGCGGCCCAGCAGTCCTTCTTCTGTAATATTCACAGGTCCAGATGTGTACTGAAGAGTTGCGTCTGAGAATCCACTATTTATACCTGGCCCCAACTTTGAAGTAGGGAAGTTTCTAGAGATTTGAAGTCCTTAAGTTTCCCCCTCCCATTCCCTGGCTCTAAGCTGGCTGCATGAACAATGCAGTAGTGACAAGTTTTTGTGTGAAGGTAGGGCACAGCCTATTCACTAGCAAATGGGGCTGTGGCCACCTCCACTCACCCACCCTGCCAGTTGAAGGCCCATCCAGACACACCTAATCTCTCAAATGTCGGGTTGTCTGGGAAGAATAAACCAAGTACAATGAGCAACTCCCAGTCATGTGACCCAGGAAATGGATGCAGGTTCCAAATGCTTGGGACAATAAAATGGCAACTTCCTAAAAGTGACATTATCAGAACTGTGACTTAAAATCTGACTTTATCATTAGAGGATTTCTTAATTACAATTTCTCAGACACCAAACATGAAAGGTGTACCTGTTTTCAACCAAAGGTTAGCACATATTAAATGTAATAAGGCAACCCAATGTTATCCTATGGAAGAGGCAGGCCATACAGTAGTAAAAACAAAAATAAAGAGTTTTATACTACTAGGATATGTAAAACTTAAAAGTGCAGGTCCAAATTTATAAATACAGTTCACCCTGCCCTATGGGATATTTAGAGTTTATACTAGTGGTGACGTATATATTAAAAAGAAAGGTCTAGCTTTGAAAAATGGTTATTTTTGCCAGGTCAAAATGGCAGTTTAAAACTTTACACACAACTGTTGCAGGTCTGTGAAATGTTTTTTAAAGGCTACCAAAGTGGGTGGCGCAATCAGTGCTTCAGGCCCACTAGCAGCATTTAATTTACAGGCCCTGGGTACATGTAGTACCACTTTTAGGACTTACAAGTAAATTAAGTTTGCCATTTGGGTGTAAGCCAATTTCATAATGCTTAAAGGAGAGAGCACAAGAGTGTGCAGAGTCCTAAAAGCCAACAGAAAAAAGGTTCAGAAAACTGGAGGGTGAAGGCAAAAAGTTTGGGGATGACCTAACAGAAAGTCTCAAGTACAACATAGGCCATCACAGGACAGGGCATGACCGATGATACCTTCATTCAGTCCGGAGAAGTGGGTTTACTAAAGCCTGAGTGAAAGCATCTTGTCATCTAGTGCCCAATTAAACCACCATTAGTGCACTCAATACAGGTTATGCTGTAAAAGTTGGTGGCAGCCAATAGATCCTACAAGGTCATGGAAAAGGCTTCTTCCATTATACAGAATATTGGTATTCTAATGTTCCCATATTAATGAAGAAATCTATGTTTTCTGGCACGCAAGCAATTGCAGAATATTTGGTGAGCCAACCACTCCGCGCAGGGGACTTCTGATTTTAAATACACCAGCTTGTGGGCTACAACATACCACCTTTTTTAGGTGAAACTGTGTCAGCTGCTTGACTGAATGACCACATATTGGTCAAAAGTCGTCTGTCAATCACAGATTGAATAGTCACACCACCTCGATCCAATATACGTGACTTGGAATCCAACTTGTAGCAAATAGGCCTCACCATCAGTATTTTCTAATGCACAGCCTTGTCCTCACACAGTGTAAGTGGTTAACTTGTACCCCCTCTTTTAATGGAGGAGAACTTAGTAGCACATCCCTGTTATTCTCCCACAGTAAGAATCTCAAGCATAGGGAGTCCTCAGGCACAACTTTATAAAGTGCTGGTGAGAATTTGATTAGTTATGACGGGAGAATTTTGCATTCAATTAGATTCCCAATACGATTATTTGTATTTATTTTTATTTTTTTTGTAAATCACTCCTAATCACATTTCAATGTGCTTGGGTATAGGTACATACAGGAGTGGCGGTATGCAGTATTGTTCAAAGCAGGAATCTGGTGAATTGAGATCAGATGATCAACTGACATGGGAGGATGGTGTAGGCAAAAATCCACCATTAAATATATACCCTAAACATTGTCAAAACCTCGAGGAAGAGTCCTGAGAGCTTTGGAAAAGAAGACAAAGTGCGTCTTAAGCATCTGACTGGGTAGGACAAAGGTTTATGCAAGGGGGCTGCATTTGCGGCTTCTTGCTCCGTTTTGCAGTCGCAAAGCAACACATGCATGCAGTTTATCCGTTTTATGGGTGTGCTTCAATAGATATCACCATCCTTTAAACAAAAAACATGCCCACCATGACAGTGGGTGGGTGCTATAGCCCCAAGTCACACTTCATGTTTTATGCCTGTTCTTTCACTTCGAGAAGTAATGTTTCATCCACTAAGATATATTCATAAAATGATTGTCACGGGTTTGAATTCTGGTTTTTCGTTGCATGGACCTTTCAGTCTTCTGAGCTTCCATGGTTATCTGCAATATATGTCAATATGGTGCTTACAACCTAAGCACACATTACTAGTTTGACAAATAAGTATATTTTATAATTAGTTAAGAGAGTTTGGTGTTCGTACATAGCATACATTGATGTAATACCATGTCGCTTTCTATTTTTTATTCCATCAATCCCCTGATTACCCCCCCCCCCCTGAATGCATATTAAAAGGATAATTATTATTACCAGCGCTGTGCTTATTGGTTCATTCCTCAAAATAGATATCAGAAAAAGTACTTACCATGTTTTTCTGACCACAAGCAATTGTGATGCTGAAAGCTTTGTTGTTTGTAAAGTCGCTCAATAACTATAAGTAGTCTCTGTGTGGTTCCTTCCCTCTTTTAGTGCTTTCTCACACCTTCACTCGCTCATGCTTTTTATTTCTCTATTTCTCTCTCTATTTTTCATTGAATGATATTGAAATTCTACAATACCAATGATCCTTTCAAGACTTTGGGGTGGGATTAGCTAGAGATTATTTAAAGCCGAGTCCTCTGTTACAGTATCTCGAAGAATGGTACCACAGACATACACCTGCACATTAAACCTGTTCGTGCCTTGAGATGAAGATGAAACAGTGACACCCTCCAGGCTGACCTCCACATGGGGTCAGATCACCAGAATGCATTCTTCCTACGCTACTTGATTCCCCTTTACAGTATCACCTTATTTTTTATTATGTAAATCTAGTGTGCCCCCCATGCCCCCATCTAAATGCCTAATTATTTTATTTTTTTTGTTACCGATTTGGAATTAGAGACTTTGATCCGAATGATCAGAATACTCCCGCCATTCAGAGTTTATAACATCTCTGTCACATTCCATGATGATAAAATGGAAAAATAAAATGTTTGTGCAAGCCTACTTTCATGAAATAGATGATCTACATCATGCCGTCGTCAAAACTATCAAATATCGGGCCGTTTCTAAAGAAAAATAGCTAGCTGCATTAAAAAAAAAGCAGCTTGAGCAGGCCTATTGTAATTCCGAGTCTTGGCTTGTAAAGAGTTAATGTGGCCAATGAGACGTGCCTGCCGCTGCAGAGGATCATTCTCTGTGGGTGTGCTGCGAGCTCTCACACTCAGCCTGCACAGCGTGTCCCTGTTGGAGCTGATTAGCTTGCAAAATGCATCAAATCATCAACTTGTCTTAAGTCAATGAGCTGTACAGTGCTGCACATTACAGGGCAGGCACATTCTTATCTGGCTCGCTCCAGCTTTGGGCAAGAATGGTCATGCGTGCAGAAGAGAATACTCTGGGTTTAATAATGAGTGTTAAGAGGAAGCTGCCTATTTGGTGGAAAATGTGCATATAGAAGAAAATGTTCTTAAACCAGCTTGCTACCTACTTTTAGGAGGCTTTTGTTCGAAAAATGCAAATTACAAACGCAGCCGTTAAAGGAAACCTGCCTCTTTTCGTCAATAAACAGGAATTCAACTAGTTAAAAGCAGTTAATCTCTTGTTGGTGTATTTTGTGTAGGGTGACCAAGTGGAATGGGTGCAAATTCAGGACGATAAGTGTCAAAATTCAGGACAAAGGGTCAGAATTCAGGACACAAATTCAGGACAAGAGGTCAAACTTCAGGACAAAACTTCGGGACAAAAGGTACGTTTTACAGGCACGTCAGAGGAGGTTGTGCAAAGGTAAATAAGTAAGTAAATAGACAACCACTTAAGTACAAATAGGTTGAGGCAATCATGCACTTCACAGTTTTCCAGTATGCCCGCAGCTTGCTGCCATAGACGATTCAAAACTCGCATCTCGCTCCAGCAGGTACATTAGTCATCAGACAACGGTGAATCACACCTGAATAGAAGTGAGGCTGCTTTTATTGTTGAATGAAAACCACTGGATAAACAAGGAACTTTGCGGTGCCAGCCCCCAGCAACAAAACCGCCCTCCCTTACCAGCCTCCCAGGGAAACACCCGATGCCAGGTCTTGCCAGTCCAGCCTTGCTATCACCCCCAATGGTGCCCCTCGGTTTCACATAGACTGCATCTCATGTTTATTTCATTACATTTATAGTGTTACTCATCCCAGGTATGTAGGACAGGGTGTCGATGTGCATTACATCACACACACATTACATGGAGACAATGACTCATATAAACGTGAAAGTCAATTTATAGGAAATGTTACCTAAGATAATGGGTGCTACAAGGTGTAAATCATTCTTTTATTTATCATTCAGTCTTTCACCATTCATTCTGTCCTTCCATCTGTGTGCCCATCTATATCCAAACATATTCAACCATTTGCAAACCAATCCAGCATGTATCCTTCCATCCATTATTCATCCTCCACCCTTTCACCCACCCATCCATACACTCATCGATCCACTCTTCCACCCATCCATCTATTCACTTATCTATCCAACCATTTACCCTTTCACCCATCCAGCCATCCTTTCACTTACTCATCCATCCACAGTTACTTATCCTTCCACCCATTCACCTTTTCAGTCATTCATCATCCCTTTCTCTCTCCATCCCCACTTTAATGTATCCATCCATCCTTCCACCCACCCACCCATCTACTCATCCATTCATGAATCCATCCATTGACCCTATTACTAATTCTTCCTTTCACTCATCCATCCATCCGTTCTCTCACCTATCCACCCTTTCACTTCTTTACTCATGTATCCATCTTTTTGTCCACCTACCCCCACTCAGCAATCCTTACAGCCCCCCTTTCACTCATCCATCCATTCACCCTATCACTTCTCAATCCATCAATCCATCCATCTTTCCCTCTTCCATCCACCCATTCACTCGCCCATCATCTACCCTTTCACTCATCCATCCATCCTTTCACTCACACATCCACCCTTTTACCCTACCATCTAGCCTTCCACCTATACATCCATCTATTTACCTTTTCTCTCATCCATCCTTCAACTCACTCACTCATCCATCCATTCTTTCATTATCTATCCATTCAGCCTTTCTTTCATCCATTCATCCTTTCACCAATCCATCCAGTTATACACACATTCCTTCACTTATCTACTCACCAACCTTTTCACATTATCAGCTGAGCCTGTCTGCAGAGTTGCAGACATAAGAGGCCCATTAAGAACGTCACCTCGCTGTAGTTCTTAAAGCAAGGGGTGGGGTGCTGGGAGGGTTCACTATGCCCCTGCACATTGGCAATCTGAAAGCTTAGAAGTCATGAACCATGCATGATGCACATTGCCAGGACATGCAGGTGGCTATGACATGGTGTTGTTTCTAGGGCTTCAAGTGTGGTAAAATAAAACTGGTTGGTCTCTTGAAAGGGTGTGTTCGATGTTATTTAGGGCATGGCTTAAAACATCTAGGCTAGAAATCTGTGCTTAGTATAGTGTTCCTCCCAACTGGTATTATGTTGCTTCTGTCATTGCATCCAGATATATAGTACAGCAAGTATCATTACACCAACAACTAGCAAGGACTATTGGCTTTGTCAATGGTTGTTAGTTGATTAAAATAAAAAAGCAGCAACCATGGCTTTGTTGAATATAATAATGAAAATGTGTCAGCTCTACAATGTGAGACAGTTAAAGAACTATAACCCGTAGTTTTTAACTTGTTTCACAGGCTTCTTTATATAAATTGTTTTCTCACATTGCAGCATGGGCGTTTTACCTTTTATCCACCTAACAGAATGCCCTGCTGTACACTGAGGAAGGAGGAGGCCTCCACATGCTTTAACACCCCAGACTGCCCCATTGTCATTCTGTATGTGGCAATTAGCCGGCTTACAGAATGACAATGGGCGGGGCTGCTCTTGTGCTTGAGGAGGAGTGCGAGGCGCCAGCATCAAGGGGCTAGGGCTTCTCACAGGGGAGCAGTGCTGCTCCCTGTAATGGCCATAATTACGGACAAAAGGCGCCCGTAAAAGGGATCCTCATGGACAACGGACTTGAGGTCCAAATTACAGACAGTCCGTGACATTTAAGGACGGTTGGTCACCCTAATTTTGTGGCGTTTGCTGTCTGGCTTTTAATTTCTTTCACATTCAAGGATAGCGTTGGCACAAAACTGAAGCTGAGATCAGATTGGTCAAGATAGGACAATGAGCATGCTTACTGTGATGTCTCTTCAGGGAAAGACACATTTTTACTTCTGGTTACACTGACCAACCAGGAAACAGTTGTAACTGATACTACAAGAAGGGTTTTAGGTGGGATGAAAAAACTGGGGGGGTCTCTTAAAGGAGTGTGGCCAATGTAATTAAGGGTGTGGCATAAAAACACATAGGGCCAGATTCACAGAACTAACTTAAGACAAAATCCCAAATTTACTACTTTTGGTATTCACAGAAGTTAGGATTTTGTCTTAAGTTTGTCATACGTTCGTCTTAAGACAGACTTAAGGCAGACTTAAGACAAAATCCTAACTTAAGTCTGTCTTAAGACAAACTTAAGACAAAATCGTAACTTCTGTGAATACCAAAAGTAGTAAGTTTAGGATTGTGTCTTAAGTTAGTTCTGTGAATCAGGCCCATAGGCTTGAAATATATGCTTACATAGTACTCCGCATGATTAGTAATTGCAACCAGATATATAACACAAGTAACATTCTACCTACAACAGGACTACTGGCTTTATCAATGGTTGTTATTTGCTTAAGGGAAATAAGCAACAACTATGGCTTCGTTGTATAAAACACTGAAAATGCTTCAGTTCTGAAATAGTGAGGCTTTGAAAGAACTATAACGAGTCTATTTGAAGTAACATCAGAGGCAGTGAAGGGTGGTACTGCTGCAGAGTTAAGATTGTTTTTTCACCCTGAGGGCAAAAATGAAGAGCCTGATAGGGATCCGTCTCACCACCTTCCTTTTGCTGAGCACCGGTAGGACCTGGCCCACTTAAATCACTGGCTAGAAGTGTATGTAGGCATGTTCATGAAGAAGCATCACTGCACCAATGCTTCATAAACATACCTGGCCAATTATGCTTAAATTATGTGGCATCTCCATCCTTGAATGTGAAAGGGGCTAAGGCCCTGATTACGAGTCGGTTAGAGCAGAATGGTCGGAGGGAGTTCCCCTATCACTCATCCCAACTGGCCAATTGTTTCCACTCCCAGATTTTTTAAGTGTAGCAACACTGGACCCAATTTTACTCGGCGATAATTCTAGTTGGTAGAATCGCATAAGGCCTTGGCTCTAACAACAGCCGAGCCTTATCTCCTGTCTCTGAAAACGTTTTTCTTGGGCAAGGGGGGGGAGCATTCTTTGCTACTCCCCGCTAACATTTTTGTTAACTTTTCCTCTCCTACCCTTGCAGCTCCCCTCCCTCTATCACACCTGCAGGGAAGGTACCGCTCCCAGGTAACACCTGCACTGAGCAGGTCGCAAATAGAAGCATTAAACCTCTTCGAACAGGGAATATTGTGCGGCATTCAGGATGGTTGTTCTGTAATCTCGCAGTTATTCCCCATTCCGAAGAGTCTAACTCAAAATAGATGGAATTCAATGCAGTAATGCATACCTGCCAACTTGAAGAACAATCTCACAGTGTGAGGATGGGGCGGGGCCTTGAAGTGGGCGGGTCATGTGCTGAGAAATACCTAGGAGGTTCTTCTGAACCGCATCATGCCCTCAAGCCCCCTCCTCCCAAAAAATAAAGCTTCCGGTGGCTGGTGCCAATGTCCTAGGGTGCTTTTACATCCCTTAATGGGCATCAGCAGTTCAAAGTCTCTCGAAAACGAACTGGGAGGCCACTATTTACTGTGGTTTTCAGCTGTTTTCCCTGCCACAGTGTGATATTGGCTCCTCATAGGGTGACCGGGGGATGTGAGCAGATATCGTGTGCCACACTGTGGCACAATGTGAGTTGGCAGGTATGGTAATGCCAGTCTGTGTCGGTAGTCCCAGCCACTTGGATTACTCCAAGGAATTCCTCCTAATTCGTAGAGTCTAAAAGGTGTGAATGTGTCTTTTCACCAGTGCAAAAACTGACCTTTGTGAATTATAAAAGTTGACTTACAGTTAAAAAAAGGTGCTTGAAGTTCTTAAACTAGCCTTACACCAGCACATAGCTTTACATATCAGACCCTATAAGCATGTTAGATGATGTATACAATTATCTTATTTATTTATTGAGGGGTATTGAATAGCGCTGGCTAAGGCCTATTGGTAACTTAATAACAAGCTATTTCATTAACTTTTGTAGGGCAGGCTAACATTGTTTTTGTTCTGTTATTCTTTTTATGCATTTGCTTAAACCGGGAAGGCATGGAGCTATCGTTTTCAATTCATCACATTCAAATAAATTACAAATGCAAATGAACAGTGCGAAAAAGACCTCTGCTTACTGTGACTGGTAAAGAAAAAGTATAACAATCATTAAACGTAAAGTGTGGTTAGGTATGGAAATGACCTAACTCTTGAACTGAACAAGGACTAAATTTAAAAAGTGGCGCCCCACTTCATGTTAAACTTGGACGAGCAAGATAGAGGCGAGTTCAGGATGACAGAAGAACTTATGGGCTGTATTCCAGAGCTACAATTTTTTAGAGCGCCTGTGAAATGTTGAGATTCATTAAAAAAGAGAAAGGAAATAGGGCTGCAATGGTAAAATACGAACACAGATGTGAAAAGTGAGATTATTACACAAACTAATAAGGAGAGGCCTTACTATAACCTGTTTTAATGTTATCAGGGTTGGATTAGGACAGAGAAGGGTTTGATTAGGGCAGAGAGTGGCTATCATATTAATACATTAGGTTCTTCAAATCGAGGCAGCGCATACTTGTAAAGACACACTGTATAGGTATTGTGCAAGGTATGAAGACTGCATGCTTTTGTGCTTATCGAAGTCACTTTTTGTGTTAATATCTGGGAAATCAACACAATTGGGCCATAGACCATACAACAGACCCGCAAACAGTCAATAAAATGGGGTACACACTGACCTGTCAACCTGGATTTACGCACACTGTCAGGTTGCCCTGTAGGCCACTTTGACCCTGAATACTATGTATAACTAGAAAGTCGTTTTGGGGTCTGAAAAAGGAAACAATCAAAAGGTCCTACAAGTGCCTGTAATTTTTGAAGATCTGGCTAAGAAGCTTAGCTGTCTCACCTGGCTGGCTTTTGGTCAGCCCTCTTCATCCATTGGTTTATTTAGGTTTTATTCACATGTTGCTCTCCTCACCACAGCATACAGACAGTTGCATACTGCAAAATGTTGGGGTATGCTGCAGAATGTGATGAGGGGCCACTGAGTCTAACATTTCTCAAAAATATTTATTGGGCTTGGCCTGAATGTGAGCCCCTGAAGGTTGTGCCTCCGATCCCACATCTCTGCAGGGGCAGTAGGGGCCTGCATTACACCCCTGCATACAGCATGGGACATTGAGTCAGCTCACTTTTTCCTTTGGGTGAATTGCACTTTGAGTGATGGCATGTTGCCTAATCAAATGTGCACAACCGCCTGAAACAAAGTCCATTGCAGTCCCAGGACTGGTGTAACTGTACTGGGCAGATCCTTTATTTTTATATTTTTAGGTTAGGTATTAGCCAAGACATTTTGATTTTACTAAAATAATATATATATATAATGTATTTAGTTAGTTTTGTTTCCAGCCAGCCTACCTCATCAATTTGTCTGGTATTGTGTCATTCAAAATGTTCTTCTGCCTACTACACTATACAGTGTTCGGAATGGGTATGGCCACTTCAGTCATTGGTTAACTTCATGGTGAGTTACAGAATTTCACCCTTTCACAGGGAGCACATCCACACACTAAGCAGTTCTCTTCAGTGCCAGGGACAACTGTAGCAATGTGTGTGTGCTTTTTGACTTTTTGGTACCATTTTTTTATGCATTTATCCAACTTCTTATTTTTGTAGATTGACAAGGGACCAGCACCTATCCCAGCAATAAATTCTAGCAAAAAAAAACTCTCGAGCATTTATAAGCCTGGAAGCCAACACCAGATCTGTTGAGTTTGGCAAGGCTTGTTTATATTATTGCCTCTTTTGGCATATCAACTTGGATTGGAAACATTTGCACAGTCAGGCCAATTGGTTTTGCCTGTACTTGTTTGTTTATGTTACTGCAATATATCAGCACTTGTGGGGTTGCCACTGTATTGATTGCATGAGAGTGAGGTGTTAGATTATCTAATGGATTCTGTTGCATTGGTGTGAAGGACTGGGTTCTTTTGGACCCAGCGGTGCCAGGGCACAACACCTGAAACCTTCGTGGGTAACCTGCTCCGGCGTACAAGTCACAGAGACACGGGACACTTCCTTTGACGTCAAAGATTCAAGGTTTATTTGCTGCAGGGAACACAGAAATCACAGGAAGTACATCGAGTGTAGTTCGGGGAGACTGCTTCAAATTGGTTCTGTGGATCGCTCCTTTTATACAGTTTTTACCCATAGGATAACATGATACACAAAAGTTTACAACCCGGTTCCCACAATTATCCCCCAGAGGGGTCGCTTTGGTCACTTTGAAACACACAAGGTCCGGAACATAAGTGCGGAAACATTTGGCGGTTCCCAACTGTAAAAACCCATCTTCCCACCATTAGCAAATTCCAATCAGCAGTAAAATAGATCGAAATAGGAACGAAAACAGGTGCAGAGGAAGACGGAGACAGTGGGGAGATCGGAAAGGGTGTAAAAAGGGGAGGTGTCGGGAAACACGAGATACAGGCATCAAAGGGACGTGCCTAATGAGATGCACGGCTGAGACAATAAGCCCGTGCGGCAAGATGAGCCTCGTACGGCGCCATCTGCCTTACAGCAGCAACCCCCTCGTCATAAAGACATTTACAAAGAACATGTGTCTTCCGCAAATATCTTGGGAGTCCCAGGGTCGCGAAGCGGACAGCGTCCGTTCGCTGGCTACTTGAGGGCAAGAGACAAAATGGATGCCGTATCTAAGATGGAACCCGTGGGTACAGATGAAAAACCCACATAACAAACGAACGGTTTAAGTTAGCACAGCGAAACTGCGCACACTTATTAAACTTGTCATTTGCGGTTCATAGATACCAGACTCGACCATATTCGTGCGAGTCGAAAACACCACTTACAATTGTCACGGAACCTCAGACGCTCCTTTTGCCCTCATGTAGGCAAGCACTAGTCGGAATCATACTCGATATTCATCAGACCATCGAGATGTTGCTGTAGCATAGCTCTGTCCAACCGAGTCCCCTTGGTAACAGATGGTTGTCTCATACACGTTGTAGCACAGAGGCCACATAAGGCAGGACCACACTGCACACAAAGGCAACACGTGAACAGGAACACTACCACAACCCCAATGATCATCAGAATCTTCCAACCCCAAGTCGACATCAGGCCCCAAAACCATCCAAGTAGCGTCCAATCCCCTACATCCACGTGTATGGATTCGGAGATCTTATGCAACCTCGAGATGGCTTGATAGACGGTAGGAGCATTATCTGGAATGAAAATGCAGCAGCTCGAATGGATCACCTTACATACCCCACCACGATCTGCTAAGATGACATCTAAAACCATACGGTTTTGTAACGTCATAAGTCTCTCCGCCTGAAGTTCTGTGGTGATATTACCAAGGGCACTGGCAGTAATATTAGCTGTCGATTCTACCACTCGAGTCAACTGTCTCAGGTTCCTACTATTAACCATAGGTCCCCAAAACGGGAGGAAACCCTTGAAAAAGTCTCCTGCCTCTTGACCGGCAGTATCCTCTTCGCTAATTACGCCTCGCACAACTCTAGTCTTATGATAATCGGCATCTACAGTGAACGTCGGAGGCAACAGATTTGCAATAAAACATGAGCCCATGAAGTCAGCGGGCAGCCATGTGTATGCACGATCATAACAGATAAAGTATGTACCCTTGGCGGCCAGAAACACAGGGGACGAGAACATCGGCAGAATGTAATTTTCAGTGCAAGCACTTGCTCCAAGTCGGGCTTGCGATCTTCGGCCACGACCCATAAGACAAAAATTACCAGTGTGGGGTACGACCCATATTGGAGGCGAGCTTTTAAGCTGCTTTTCACTAGTGAACACACTATATTCACCTCTACTTAGGACCTTATAGGCTTGTACCTCTTCTTCAGGGATAAGCGAAGGATCATAGATCTCACTATCTAAGTCCTCTATGGCTATCGATAAAGGCTTCTGATACGAGGTAGGACCAGAGTAGGGGGAACGTGGTTCTCGAATGGGGTGGAAACCCAGTGCGCTTCGAAACATTGTTTGAAATGCTCGAGCTGACCCTTGGGAACTATACGGTAACACCAGATATGGAATTCCCTTATCCGTGGTATGTGGCATCAACCCACACACCCAACAATTAGTAGTATTAACCACTAACTGATGCTGATGAAGGAGCTGAATAAAGGAATTGTTGCGGAATTCTACACGTCTAGCCTGCTCGTGTTCCGGTAACATGTGAAAGGAATGGGGAGAAGCAGTAGAAGTAAGATTAGGGTAAGGAGTAGGAGTAGGTGTAGCAGGTAAGAAATAAGACATCGTGTAATACACCCCACCCGCCAATAATGCAGAAGCAGTCAAAAACAATACAAACAATTGGAATATAAAACATTTGGTACGACTGAGTTGCTGCAGCTTGAATCTATAGACTTGAGCCCCTTCCAAATCATTCAGCTTCGAGAATGCCATTCCCTATGACCGTCCGCAACGTTTCTTGACGCACTTCGTTCTGTGCAGCAATAGTCAATCCCCAGGAGTTCCTAGGAACCGACGGCCTTTAACCTAGCGTCAAGACCTACTGTCCAGAAGGAAGTACGCGCGCGGCCCTACGGCCTTCAATACACAATATGTATGTACAAGCACAATGTCTCTCAGCTGTGGAAGTAAAAAAGATGCAAGGAAGGAAACTCAATATGTATATATATACACAAATCACAGTGATACGAAAGTTCAAAACTGATCACGGGAAACGAGGATATTGCAGTTGTCAATTTCAGCAAAGCAAGAAAATTTTATTTGTCCTTAGTGCGAGATCGCAGAGAATATCTGTGTTTCCCGGGACGTGTCTGCTCGTCGAACAAAGGATCCGTTGAAGAGACAGCGTCCTGCTGATCAGTTGATTGTTCTGGTCTTGAGTCTTTTGCTAACGATTTTGCAACAGTGGCTTTCTGCTGCGCTGAGGATTCTCCAACGGGCTGTGCGTCGCTGAAAGGCACAAACGCCGGCAATGTTTCTGTTTCTGTTGACGCAATGCCTTTCCTTACCCACGGGTCTGCCAGCAAAGGGATAGGGACTCGCTTGGTGTGCGTAGCGTGCACCCAATTTTTGCGCCCCTCAAGACGAACGGCAGTCCTCGTGGCCAGGAGCACCTGGTAAGGTCCGGTAAATCTTGGGTCCAGATTATTCTTGCGTGAAAAGTTGCGTGTTACCACCCAGTCTCCGGGCTGGAGCTGGTGGCCTGGACCCTCCGTCTGCGTCGGCAATGCGTCGTAAACCTGTTGGTGAATTAACCTCAGTTTAGCAGTCAAGTCATGTAAATAATCAATCAACATTGGATACTCAAGATCAGAGAATATTCCTGGCCTAGGAACCCCCCACACATTCGCAGGACGGCCGAACACTATCTCATAGGGACTAAGCCCTACTCGGGAGTGTACAGTCGCCCTAGTTGACAGTAATGCTAAGGGTAAAGCGTCAGGCCACGAAAGACCAGTCGTAGCCTGAATCTTTGCTAACTTTAGTTTAAGGGTACCATTGTACCCCTCAACTAATCCAGCTGACTGGGGATGATTGGCGCTGTGGAATTTTTGATTAATTCCAAGGCCCTTACACACACTCTTCATCACACTTCCAACAAACTCACTTCCGTTATCTGACCACACGACTCTAGGCATTCCATACCGAGGAAAATATTCCTTCAGTAGGATTTTCGCAGTGGACAAAGCAGTATTATCTTTGAGAGGATAGGCCTCGATCCATCGAGAGAATGCGCAAACCACGACTAAAACGTATTTCAGGTTATTGCATCGCTCCATATGGATGAAGTCCAATTGAATCACCTCAAAGGGATACGAAGGAGGAGCAAAACTGCCAGGAGGAGTTGGGGTTCCTTTGCCAGGATTGTACATTATACACACCATACAATTCTTCACCAGACGTTCAGCACATTTCGTAATGCCATCATTCTTCCACACAGGCGACAACAACTTACAAATACCTTTCGCGCTAATATGTGCTAACCCATGTGCCATTGTCACAACAGCCAGCACATACGCATCAGGCAACAACCATCTTTTCTGATCCGACAAATCAGTCCAACAACCATTCGCATCCAACTTTCCCGTACTCTCTTTCCATTTCATCTTTTCAGTCTCGGTGGCCTCATTCTGAATTGCTTTCACGCTCTCAACAGTATCTTCACACATACTCGATTCTGTAGGCCACCTAACCGAACTCGTCACATACATTCGAGTGCTAAGGTTCCGGGCAGTCTCCTTAGCAATCTCATCTGCAAACGCATTACCACGACCAACATCATCCGTCACTTTACGATGCGCACTACACTTAACAATCGCCACTTGTGTAGGCAAAGTCAATGCATCCAAAAGATCGTTCACAAGCTGGCCATGCTGTATCTTCGTACCGTGCGACGTCAAGAAACCACGCTCTCGCCACAATCGTCCAAAACTATGCGCTACACCAAAAGCGTATTGGCTATCGGTGTACACATTCACACGTTTCCCTTTTGCTAACACACATGCTCTAGTGAGAGCAATCAATTCCGCAGCTTGGGCAGAATTCTGATTCAATCTTGCAGTTTCAACAACAGTGTTCAGTGTTACAACAGCATAAGCAGTAGTCACATCGCCATTCGGCAACTTAAAACATGACCCATCCACATACAGGGTGCCATCCGGATCTTCCAATGGGGTGTTTTTAAGGTCCACTCGACCTTTCGTTTCTTCTTCAGTCCTCAAGTAGCAGTCATGTTCTGCTACTTCATCTGACTCTGCACTAATCGGTAACAAAGTTGCCGGATTTAGGACATTACAACGTTTTATCTGAATATGGCTTGCCAAGAGCGTCAATTCGTACCCAGATAACCTCGCACTCGTCAAGTGCTGAGTTTTCGTCCGATTCAAAAGAGTATCGACTGCATGCGGAACCATCACCATAAGCATATTATCCATGACCAATCCTGCTGATTGTCGGATGGAGACCGCAGCTGCCGCAGTTGCTCTCAAACAACTCGGCAATGCTCTAGCTACTGGGTCTAAGGTCGAGGAAAAATATGCACATGGACGTTGCTTACCACCAAAAGGTTGCGTCAGAACACTCAAAGCACAACCGTCCCTCTCGTGAACATATAACGTGAACGGCTTACCGTAGTCAGGGGTACCTAACACAGGAGCCGAACACAATGAATCACGCAGTTCAGAAAAACTTTTCTGACATTCATCCGTCCATGGTAAAGGAGTTGAAACATCCTTGCACGTAAGAGCCACCAATGGTTTCGCTAGCAATGAAAAATTAGGAATCCATTGCCTGCAGTACGACGTGATACCTAGAAAGGCACGCACATCTCTTTGGGTTTTTGGCACAGCCATTCGCGCAATCGCTGCAATTCTCTCTGGGGTCAATCTCCTTCCCTCCTTTGACAATAAGTGACCTAGATAGGTCACTTCTTGACAACAATATTGGAGTTTAGAAGGTGACACCTTGTGATTTAATTCACAGAGATGTTGCAGCAACGACACTGTCGCAATTTTGCAAATGTCCTGAGTATCAGCGGCCACCAATAAGTCGTCAACGTATTGAATTAAAGCCGCACCAACCGGCAACCGAAACGCATCCAGCTGACCCTTCAAGGCTTGACTGTAAATCGATGGACTTTCACAGTAGCCCTGAGGAGCGCGTTTGAACCGGAAACTACGTCCACCGAGAGAGAAACCGAAAAGGTCCCTACTCTCTTCGGCAATCGGGATGCTGAAAAACGCATTTTTCAAGTCAATCACCGAAAACCATGAAGCAGTAGCTGGAATCAGAGTCAGTAGCGCCGTGATGTCAGGCACAACAGGAAATTGAGGAACCACAATTTTATTTACCTCCCGTAAATCGATAACAAAGCGATAAACAGGCGGTTTTGTAGGATCTGAACGTTTAAGAATGGGCAGTACAGGGCTATTGCACACGTTTCCCCGAGTCTCTTCAATAACATCTTTCTCGATCAGATCATAAATGATCGCTAACAAAGCTCGTTCACCATCAAGGGAGATACGATACTGGGGAATACGTGGCAATCGCACATTCGATTTCAACTGAACAACATAGGGGGAGATATCAAGTAGGCCCACATCATTTGGACCCGTCGCCCACAAAGACGCAGGAAGAGAACTCAATTCCGGTGGAAGCTTATCGAGGGACAAATACATGGGAGAGACTACCCTCTCTCCTAACGTAAGCTTTACACCCGCAGGAGAACAATACAAAGTTGCGTACAAACGTTTAAGCAAATCCAGACCCAAAAGATTTTCACCACAACCAGTAGTCAAAATCAACGGAGCTTCTAGCTCACGTGGCCCAATTTGAAGGGGCAAAGGGCGCGAAACTGGATTGCTAACGGGGGCGCCAGAGAATCCAACGGAAACATTTGTTAAGCCAGACAAAGGTGCGCCAGGGAGTTTCGAATGCATGATAGAACTTTTCGCTGCACCAGTGTCCAACAGAAAAGGCTCAACGACGCCCGATGTAGCAACTGCGACGTAAGGCCCTCTCTGATCAACCGGAACTGATACCACTCCCTCTCCTTGTCTTTGGCTGTCCTAGTAGTTACTGTCGTCAGTTCCCTGATCGACGTAATAATCGTCTACATTGTACTGCGCAGATCGTCCTTGCGATGATCCACGTTGATCGAAACAGTTATTAGAATTAGACGAGTTGTCAAAGCGATCGTTCTGAGCACCACGACCTCTACCACGTGATGCGTGCTGTGAACCACCACGGCCTCCTTTAGACGAGTTACCACTATTACGTTCATTCAAAGCAGGACAATTAAATTTAATGTGTCCTTCCTGTCTACAATAAGCACATTGATTGTACCCTAACGAGGATCTTTGGAAGGAGGAATCATTACGTGGCTGTGATCGATTCGATTGCGACTGCGATCTATTCTGTTGGGGCGCATTCTGATTAGAACGCGGCGGATACGCTTGTTGCAACAACACTTTAGTTTTTAGTTCTTTCGTCTTTTTGTCAGCACGGTCATTCTCCTCTTTCTCCCTATTCTCATAATATTGTGCCGTAGCCAATATCTGAGCTGAGGTAGAAACGGCCCATGCACTCTCTGAATTCTTCAATTTATTGCTCAAATCGGGCAACAAGTTCGAACCAAATTTATCCACAAACAACCTCTGTCCACCCTCAGTACCCATATCCTGTCCACTGTGGTCAATGAATGCTTCTTCAAACCTCGTAAAGAAGTCCGAAACACTCTCATCTTTCTTTTGTTTGCAAGCTGACAGTTTATCCCAATTTACCCTCATAGATGGCATAAGAGTCTTCATTAACGTTATTATTCGCTGAGGAAGAGCAGTAATCAACTGGTCGGGTTTAGCAGCAGCCACTTGTCCAGCATCTGCCGCTGTAATGGCAGCCCAATCACCGCCTAATTCATTTGCGTGATCTTGGTGACGAATCTTAGCCCATACCGGTTGCGGTACGACGTTGCCAAACAACATGTCGATATCGGCAAGATTCATTACCGTAGCATCTACGAGCTGCGATAATTCCTTATAATACCCAGTAGGATTTTTCCGAGGATCGGGCAAGGATTGTTTCACCTGAAGCACTTCCGATCATTTCCATGGGAGGTGTATCCACACTCTCTCAAAGTGCGCCACTACCTGAGGATTAGCATTGGTATCAGCTGGTATCCAAACTGGCGGAACTTCACGCATAGGATATTGGCCAGACTCGTCTGGTTGGTGTTCAATATCCTCGACAAACAATGCATGAGGTATTGGAGCGGGACGGAAGGATAATAATCGCTCAATAGCACGTCGGACATTAGTATCTACTATCAGTCCAGTCGCGAACTGAAGCCGAAGCTCAGACAGGGCGGTCAGCACCTCGTCAGGCGCGTCGGCCGCTATCTGATCATGAAGGAACTTGCACATTTCGTCAAACACATATCTCTGAGTTGGTATGTTGAATTGACTAAATGTTTCGAGGACAACACGGGGAGGACTTCTCTGAGGATTTACCATCCAACCCATCGCCATATTGTATAGCGCAACGCGTTCCCTGTTACCAGGAAGCTGACTACGTCTCTGAGGACCATCGGAACCAGCAGACCCATGAACAGGTCCGAGCGACTGAAAGAAACTAGCTGCAAGGGGAGAATTACGACTACGAGTAGAGGGAGAGAGATACGACACAGGACTAACAAGAGAAGGAGTGGAAACAGTAGCAGCAACAGGGGTTAACAAAACAGGAGCAGTAGCGGGAGCAGGAGTATGTGGAAGCGGAGGAGCCGTAGGGATAGCAACAGACAAGGGAGCGGGAACAGACGGAAGAGCGGGTGCAGGTTGAGGAACAGGTGGAGGAACAATCGGTGGAAGAACAGGTACAGCAGGGACCACAGGAGCTGCGGTACCCTGTACGTACGGAGGTGGCGACTTCATAAGATAGGACATTAAAGGATCCTCAACTGCCTCTTCCTTCTTATCCGACTCCGTAGGCAAAGCAGGATAACATTTATCTATGGTCATACGCTGTAGTCTTTCGAACACTTCCTTATCCTTATCCTCCTTATCACGCTGGAACTGCTCAGCTTTCTTCACTATGGTAGCAACATTATCTCGCTGACTACGTTTATTCTGTCTGATCTCTTTCTGTCGGGCTTCCTTGCGCCACAACCGAAAGGCATCAAACATGGCCGGCCTTGATTTACGTTCGAACAACTTTATTTCTAGATTGTCTAAGATCGACGCCTCGAAGCTACCGTGAGGTGGCCAACGAAGGTCGCCGTCTTTCTTTGTATATTTAACCCAATAATCGTTAAAGGTAATCGGGCCTAGCCCATGTTTACTATACAAGTCATAAGTAGGAGTTCCAACCGGAGGTATCGGACACGAGTCCTCCAGTCGGGAATCCGCACCACAAGGTCTGAAACAACTGAACAAAGTACTGCGACTAGGCATCTTGCACACTAGCCGAGTTTCACAAACTTCAAGGGTTACGGGATTTACCAAGTCCCAGCAAAGAACAAAACCCTCGGTTTTTGGCGGCTGCAGTCGTCAAACAATACAACGAAGTACCAAGAACCATAAATGCAATGGAACCATGCAACCACTAAGTAACCACAACCAAGAACTCTGGGAGCGACCCACAAATACTTAACTCAAAGATCGATGGCGTCACCAGGAAGGCCCGTCAATCGTCTCGCTATACCAAGGTCTACGCCAGGCGCCAAAACAGGTCTACAGTCAGGGCAGCAGTCCGTCGCAGCCGTCCGGAGGCGGGAATCTTCGCGGGAAAAGTCTTCGGGCCACTTATTTCGACAACAGGATCGATGAAGCGGAGTGCACCTTCCCTCGGAGATTTCACACGAAGTTCCTCACGATCGTCGGGCTTGGACCGGTACCACTGATGCAGCCCCACGTTGGGTGCCAACTGAAGGACTGGGTTCTTTTGGACCCAGCGGTGCCAGGGCACAACACCTGAAACCTTCGTGGGTAACCTGCTCCGGCGTACAAGTCACAGAGACACGGGACACTTCCTTTGACGTCAAAGATTCAAGGTTTATTTGCTGCAGGGAACACAGAAATCACAGGAAGTACATCGAGTGTAGTTCGGGGAGACTGCTTCAAATTGGTTCTGTGGATCGCTCCTTTTATACAGTTTTTACCCATAGGATAACATGATACACAAAAGTTTACAACCCGGTTCCCACAATTATCCCCCAGAGGGGTCGCTTTGGTCACTTTGAAACACACAAGGTCCGGAACATAAGTGCGGAAACATTTGGCGGTTCCCAACTGTAAAAACCCATCTTCCCACCATTAGCAAATTCCAATCAGCAGTAAAATAGATCGAAATAGGAACGAAAACAGGTGCAGAGGAAGACGGAGACAGTGGGGAGATCGGAAAGGGTGTAAAAAGGGGAGGTGTCGGGAAACACGAGATACAGGCATCAAAGGGACGTGCCTAATGAGATGCACGGCTGAGACAATAAGCCCGTGCGGCAAGATGAGCCTCGTACGGCGCCATCTGCCTTACAGCAGCAACCACCTCGTCATAAAGACATTTACAAAGAACATGTGTCTTCCGCAAATATCTTGGGAGTCCCAGGGTCGCGAAGCGGACAGCGTCCGTTCGCTGGCTACTTGAGGGCAAGAGACAAAATGGATGCCGTATCTAAGATGGAACCCGTGGGTACAGATGAAAAACCCACATAACAAACAAACGGTTTAAGTTAGCACAGCGAAACTGCGCACACTTATTAAACTTGTCATTTGCGGTTCATAGATACCAGACTCGACCATATTCGTGCGAGTCGAAAACACCACTTACAATTGTCACGGAACCTCAGGTGTTGATAGTTTTTGAGTGGTAGGTTAGAATTAAGTGAGATGGGAGAGCACAAGGCTAATGAAGGCCTACTGAAAAGTGAAGATAGGGAAGATTCTCAAGAGAGTTCTTTTGCCCGTGCATTTTTTTGGTTACACAGGTACACATAATTACACTGGCATTTATAATTCCTGAATTTCACATGATTTGAAATGTGTGTACAATTTTCACCATGTCATTTAAGGCAGATGTTTAGGGATGTTTCCCCTTGGGAGAGTGATTTGAGTGGGAAAAATCTTTCTAAAATGTGTTATTTCTCCTCAAACCACTCTCACCCCACTATCTTGCATGTTTTTTTCCATTTTTTATGGGAATACCCAAATATTCTACTGACATGTATTGTGTAAATTTTGCAATTGTCTGAAAATGACATCTCCTTTACAAAACAATGCTTGCAAATTTCCCACACCCCTAGATCTCAGTCAATAGAACTCAGATTTGTTGGCCATGTTAACATGGGGTTCAAGGCTGGTTTTAGAGCCAAATATTTTTTTAGGGCTTTAGAATGATGGGTTCCCACGATGATTGGGTGCTTAATTCCATCTCCCACCAGTATGTGGCTCTAGGATTTATATCTTTCAAAATGTAGTTTCACATAATTTATGATCATCCAGGCAAAGAGGGCAGAGACAAAGGAAATGAGAACAGAGCTGCCAATAGCTGAGTAGGTCAACTTTCATAAGGTTCTCAGTGTCATCAGCATAACTGTAGCAGGTTAGCATGCAGGACTCAAAGATGTGCAGCACACTTGATTGGACATGGATATGACATGAAATATGGAGTCTCCATGATAATGTTTGTAATGCAAGAGGAGTGAGGAAATAAGTCTATGCCTTAATGGACACAAATGTCACACTGACATGTGTGGAAAGTGGAATAAAGAAGCACACCAAATTCAGTTACAGCACAATGCAATGAAGACAGCAGTTCCATTCTCATAAAGTCGAGATTGAGGTTATCCTGGGTTGCAATGATGCATGTTTGTGTCCCGTGGCATGGACAGAAGCCAAACTGCACTCTGTTCCTCAATTAAGTCAGTGAGGTGGAAGAACATAGCTTTTTGAATTATTTTAGCCAGTGTTTGTCCATTAGTGATCGGTCTATATTTGTCTGAGCTCTATGGAACAATTGCTTGCTTCTTTAATCGGAGAATAACATGTGAAGTCATTAATAAATTGTGGTAGGTTAGCTCAAGGATGAGATCTTTGTGAAAAACAAAATATGTATTGTTTGTTGATGAGAGAAGAACATAGAACTGAAGATGGTTGGGGCTCGTGAACTGAACATCTAGGTAAGCATAAAGGAAGAATGAGAAATGGTTTGACAACAAGGAAAATAGGATTTGTGTGACATCAGGTAGCAGGTACAAGCCAGTCACAAAACAAGAGTTAATTGAGTCAAGAAAGCAAAAGGAAAACGTAAAAATAGCTTACAACGTGTCCATGAGAGCATCCTACAGTTTAACTAGTGAGAAGATAATTAGCAGATGGCCAAGAGACAAAGAGGAAACAATAGAGTTTGAAACTTAACTAAAGGATAAGTGTTTAGAGACGTTCAAGGGATAGAAAAGAGATAGGTAGACAGAGTAATCAATGCAAATTTTTCATTCATTTGCAAGTGATTTCTAAATCAATGAATTTGTATACAGGTCAATTTATTATCTTGCCTAGGCCATGCACGTGGGAGACTATTCGATTAAATAAGATTGGTTTCAGTTGGTTTCTCATTATCCAGGTTGGCAGTTTTCATTTCTTCAAAACCATCTGCCACAGACCCCTTATAAAAATAGGTTTGATAACTCAGAACTGGAAAAAATGCTAAATTACAAAAAAATGAAGTCGGACCATTTTTTTAGTTTAAAAGCTCAACGCCGGAAAGAATAATGTGTTGTAAGAAGAGGCATTTGAGTTCCCTGAAACAGTTGTGGTGAAGGCCCTACTTCCAAAGAGTTCACCTTCAGAGACAAGGACTAACATGGATAAGAGACCAGACATTTTTTACTCGCGCTGTCACCCCCGCGTGGGAGCCAGGGCATTTGAATATTTGTCAACCAGCAACCTGCCTTAATTAGCATAAAGTTCGACAGAGAAGGCAGCTTGCATATTCTGAGGCTTAGAAATAAAAGGGTTAGTGTGCATCAAGGAGTAATACGGATGTATGACGTTACAACGCATACTTTTACATCGCATACCATTACAACGTGATTTTTACAACGCAGGATCCATTACAATGCATGCCTTTACAACGCATGACATTACATAGCAGATGCTATTACAACGCATGCCATTACAACGTAAGTATAGGTAAGTATATCTTTTTTTAAAAAATTGTAATTAATTTAATTTAATTAATTTAATTTAATTAATTTAATTTATTTAACATAGTTTTTTTTTAAACTGAACCCTTAAAATACCCCTGTACCCCATAACCCAAACCTAGCCCTGAACCCTAAAAATACCCCTGTACCCCATAACCCAAAACTAGCCCTGAACCCTAAAAATACCCCTGTACCCCATAACCCAAACCTAGCCATGAACCCTAAAAATACCCCTGTACCCCAAAACCCAAACCTAGCCCTGAACCCTAAAAATACCCCTGTACCCCATAACCCAAACCTAGCCCTGAACCCTAAAAATACCCCTGTACCCCATAACCCAAACCGAGCCCTAAACCCTAAAAATACCCAAACACCCCAAAACATATACCTCAGTACCCCAAAACATATACTCCTATATTCATACTTATTTTTTAAAAGTACTTAAATTAATATATTTAATTTATTTTTAAAAAATACATACATTAATATATTTATTTATTTTTAATATTAATTACATTAATTAAATAAAGTTAAATAAAATATAAAATAAAATTATATACTTACCTATACTTACGTTGTAATGGCATGCGTTGTAATAGCATCTGCTATGTAATGTCATGCGTTGTAAAGGCATGCATTGTAATGGATCCTGCGTTGTAAAAGTTGCGATGTAATGGTAGTGCGTTGTAAAAGTTGCGTTGTAACGGGTGTTTCCCAGTAATACATATCAGACAGGAAGTCGAAGCCTTCATCGGTTAGGAACTCAACTTTAGGAAAATGCAGAAATGTTCAGTTGTGGGGTTGCATTTCATACAAATATCAAACAGTATAAACAAATGACAACACATTATTTGAGGAAAGCATTGAAGGACTGAGGAGATTGATGAGACTATACACAAAAGTGGCTACCTTCTGACTTTGTCAAACTAAGTGCCATTTGTTCCCTAAAGCAGCGCTTTCGGTCTTGCCTTTCATGGAGAATTTGAAGTGAGTGAACTTGGCTTCTCAATGGAGGTAGGAAATAGTTCGAGGGTGCTGGTACTAAAGTTTGTCTTTTTGGCTGATGGGCACATTAGGTCAAGGTTTGGAAATCGAAGAGAGATGAAGAAGGCATGCGGAAATGCTAATTTGACTAGAATTGCTTACAAACTGGTTATTGGCTGTTCACATTAGAGAAATCCAGAGAACTTGTTCTCTTACTTTACAAAGATGGATCCCTCTGAAGAGGCTACCATTCGACATGCTTATGAATCGGTTCAGAAGCCCATCATTTTATCCAATGTTTTCTATAGCGCGAACCAGACCCAGAGATTGGGTGTCAGAGCGCTTTACATTTCAACCATCTTCGATATTAGCGGATATCCAATTCTTTTGCGTCAAAAACAAGTCTATGTATTCATTAACATTGGCATATATATATCCATACACAAGACAAATGTAATGCAGAATAATAGAGATCATTAGATTACAATCAAGATTGTTGTTTCGTACTTAAATTTACCATAATACTATTTCTGAGATCTTCTATGACAAAGCTGTTTATCATATTATGTTAAAATACATTGTTCGTTATGGGAGAAATATACCCATCATTTTGTGCAAATAAGTTCAGGATAGAAGCAGCCACAAATGCAGCTTGGAAAGGCTGTGTGGCACTAAGGAAGGTGAAACTAAAGCATCTAAAAGAGATGCAATGCAATGGCCACATTTTGATCACATTTCCCCCAACTCTCTTTATACCGATTTTAGCAGTTGAGTTAAAAAATGTTGACTGCAGTGATAATGTAGAACCAAGCACTCCTAGGCCACAAGGGCAAAGCAAAGTGCAGCCTTGTGAAAATAGTCCAAAAGAATCGAACTGTTGCATATGCTAAGAAGACCAGGCTTTATATATCTTGATAATACAACTAAAAGGTAATGATCTCACAAGATTAAGTAGGGGCCGGATTTTGGCTGACATGAAGAAGTGCCTGATCACATTAGACAGAGTGATTGATAAAACTAAATGTGTTTTGAAAGAAATCATTCTGAGGTTCTTAACGCATGGTGCACTTTCACACGTGGCAGCTGAAAAAGTGTATAAGCAGGTTGTTTCAGGTCTTAGCCACCAGGGCGGAGAAAGAGCGGCCTTCGCTCTTAGTCCGTCTGATGTGATGTGCGGCTGCTAGGAAGAGGGATTTGAAGCAGATTTTCCCGTATGGGTAGATGGAAGTTCATTCAAGTGTTGAGGTACACTGGTCCTTCATTATGTAGTGCCTTGTAAGTGTAGATGAGCAGCTTGAACTGACATCTCTTCGCAACTGGTACCCAGTGGAAGTTCCTGAGGTGAGCGGCGAAGTGAGTTCACCTGGGGAGGTCAAGGATAAGTCTAGCCACAGTGTTCTGGATAGTCTGGAGTTTCATCATGAGTTGGTTGGTAGTTCCAAAATAGAGGGTGTTGCCGTAGTCTAGTCTACTGGTGACAAGAGTTTGTGTGACCGTTCACCTGATGTTGGGTGGGAGCCATCTGAAGACCTTCCTGAGCATTCGAAGGATGAGGAAGCAGCGCTGACCTTCTGCTTTATCGAGAGCTGGCTGCCGAGGATGATGCCTAGGTTGCGGTTCTGTTCGGTGGGTTTAGGAGTTGGGCCTAGCTCAGGTGGCCACCATTCGTTGTTCCAGAGGGTGTCATTGCCTTTCCCGAAGAGGAGTACTTCTGTTATGTCAGTGTTGAGTTTGAGACAGTTGTTGTTCATCCAGGCGGCCACGCCATTCATGCATTTTTGTTACTTGTCCCTGGTGGTCGTTGTGTTGTTAGTAAGGTAGAGGATGAGTTTGGTGTCATCCACATAGGAGACGATGATGAGTCCATGGCTCTTGACGATGTTAGCCAGGGGTGGCATGTACATTTTGAAGATATGGCCCTAAATACGGTCTCATTATCCGGATTACACAGGGATTTAGTCAATAGACTTCCAACCATCGGATGTAGACATGGACCTTTTCTTATTGAACATTTGCAGGATTTTGAACTGTGCATAAAAATATCTGCATTTATTTTGAAGCCAGACAATTATGCACATTTATATTAAGCAATGTGGACGAAAGCCAGTTGGTCAGTGAGATTCAGTACCCAAGGTCAATATGCCCTGTAACGGGAGGTAATCCTACACTGAGAGGGTCCATGGGATGCTGGTCAGCAGGGGAAGGAGGAAGTGAACCACTTTCTGACATACACAACTCTTCCACCTCACACCAGCGGATTAGCAGTGGGGCACAAGTGCTGCAGTGCAGATTTTTATGTATAGGAGAACGTCTGAAAAGTTAAGCCTGGGATTTTGGAACTGCTAAAGGAGGTATTTTTACAGCACTGGCCCAGTTTGCAGGACATCTCAGGTAACACTTTAGCCTTTTCACTCAAATAGAATCATTTGTTTACGAAAACCATAAATGTGTAAGGCTATAGAATGAACATGCTGCGAATAGATTGTGTGCAAGCCCTTCCTTCTGATTGTGTACATTGATAGTCTGTGCATGCAGGGAAGGGACACTGACTGCCTGCTAATCTATTCCCAGATGGAGGTGGATACGGACGAGAAGCGCCATCGCACACGCTCCAAAGGTGTTCGAGGTACGTCTCTTGCTTCACTAAATCACTCAAGGCCCGCGCTCAGGGTGACCTTCCTCCCGCAGACTCTCTTTGCACGACTCATCCTGACCCCTTCTTTTCACACAACCCTTTCAGCCATTTTCTCCAGCAGACGGCTCCTTGTAATAGATGATAAATTTTTATACATTTTCCATCTCTCTGCAGTTCCCGTGGAACCCGCCATACAAGAGCTGTTCAGGTTAGTGCTCTGAGTGTAAAATGTATCCCCATTAGCAATTTAGAAAATTCATGCCTTCTAATGGATATAATGCACTTTCAAGTTCATTGGTGGCTTGCTCATGCCCTGCTGCACTGATGAAATGAAATCTCCAGAGACGTGATAATAAAAACGCATTTGGCATCCCCTCTTTTTCCCTTCTGTTATGTGATTTCTCTCTCTCTCTCTCTTTGTTTGCCTCCATCTCTGTAATACCCACTGCCTGCTTTTAGCATAATCTCCCGGCCTCGTCTTGGCACCTATATAATTAATTCTTTCCTTTTCGCAGCTGTCCCACTCCTGGCTGTGATGGCAGTGGTCACGTTAGTGGTAAATATGCAAGACATAGAAGGTAATTAAAATCTGTGTTTTTTTCGTTTGGAAGTAAAAATCTCTCACAATCAGGTCTTCTCACCTCCCCTTGTTAGAGCCCCAAAAATGAAGAGGCATGTACATTAGGAGCAGAAAACTGTCAAGAGGGCTTTAAGTGGGGTCGGTCCCTCTGAGTCTCAGACCAGGCAGTAATTAAATACTGACATAGAATATCATCCGTATCAGGCTCTACATTCATGTCCTTAACTTGACAGGCAAAAACACTGCTTGATTTGTGAACAACGGCTGTAAAAAATGTTAACTTACTTCAGGTCAACAATGCAGTCCCTGGTCACATTTCACTTGTTTTACTTAATCTTGCATTCCTTAAGAGTTTTTTGTTTTTTCCAGGATGTTTCATTTCTGTAGTTTTTCATCTGTGCAGCATGTTACACTTGTGTAGTGCATTCTGTGAACTGAGTCTACTCTAGGTGCCAGGGTGTGAGTTCAGGTTGTGGTTGAGTGTTCATGATGGGACACAATTGAAAGCTAGAGTTCAAGGTACTCTGAGTCTCTGACAGTACCTCTCAATGGGTCACAAAGGAGTTCAGAGTACATGCTCATCCATTCCTTGGCCTCTCAGTAGAGCGCACACAGCAAAAGTCTTATTCTATCTATAATTGTTGAATGTGTGTGAAGGAGGTGCATCACTGTTGCAATATTGATAGTGCGAGTGTTAAAGAAAAGCAGTGCTTACAGGTGAGTGGTTGTACGTACAGGGGTTGGAGAAGTGTAGAATGTAAAGAAATACATTCAAGAGTGAGTGAAAAGAGGGTGCTGAAGAGAAGGATGAGGTGTGAGATATGCAGATGGGGGATTTTGGTGAAAATGTAGTGAGTAAAAGGGTGCACCAGCCTAAAATAGAGAGAGTGCAGAGGAAAGTGGTGTGAAGGAAAGGACAGGGGTGATTGAGACCCAAATAATGTTGAATTCACAGTTTCATATTTTTAGAATCGAAACTTTTTCAGTACAACAAAATCATTGTGACTCATTTATCTTATCCAGCTAATAAGCATTGGAAGAGCCAATAGTTCTGGCTTGTTTTACACATAATGTTCATTGTTGTGTAATGTGTGTGATTGCAACAACAGAATGTTTGTGAAGTGGCACTGCAATACTGATTAGGTGGCACGCTATGGGAAACAAAATATTTTACTGTAGATGTTCTTAGGCCACTCCCTTATTGACATTGGCCACACCCCTTGTATATTCTTCCTCTTCCTCTTTTATATTCCCGCTTAAAGCTCTGGGTGTCAACTACTGTCCCAATGACGGGTTGCAAGCCACTCCTTCCCCATCACATTCTGGTTTCTGCTTCCAGGGCTCAGCTGGACCCGACACACCACAGTGTGTTTGTACAACACGTCTTGTTCATGTGTTTCCCGCTACAATGCCAATGTTCTTTGGAAAGTGCTCTGTTGCTCCTTGAAGCCAACTGTGTCCATCGAACACCTAAAAGCTATGTAATGATGAGCTAAACTTATTGAATGTGGCCGATGATTCAATTTTATTCATGGATACACAGGCAAATGCAACTGAAGAATTCTGCCCTCAGGACAGTTTTTCACCGTAAGCATCTACCTCATATCTTGTTGAGTTGCAAACCTCTGGCGATTATATTTCTCAAATGACTCACATGGTGACCTTACAGACATTCTGGGCCAGTTTGTCTTTAATGTCTTAATACAGCTCATGGAGGGATTTGTGATACGCGCTCTCCACGCCAGACTTTGCAATGAGGATGTTAAATAAGGTCAAAGCCAGAAGGAGATCAGTGGTAATGAGAATTTGAGATTCAGATGATTGTGCAACTCCCTCGCCTCCTACTTCCACAACAAGATCACAGACATACACAGCAGTTTCAACAACCAACCAACGCACACCACGACCGACCAGCCACCCCCCCCCACCACCACCCTCCACGCCTGGACCCCGATCAGCACAGAAGACACCATCCGCACGATGAACTCAATCCACTCCGGATCACCGACCGACCCCTGCCCCCACCACATCTTCAACAAGGCCGACGCTGTCATCGCACCCCACCTGCGAGACATCATCAACACATCCTTCGACACCGCCATCTTCCCCGAGAGCTGGAAACACGCCGAACTCAGCGCTCTACTCAAGAAACCAACAGCGGACCCCACCGACCTCAAGAATTACCGCCCCATCTCGCTTCTCCCGTTTCCAGCCAAAGTCATCGAGAAGACCGTCAACAAGCAGATGGCCGCCTTCCTCGAGACGAACGGATCCCTCGACCCCTCACAGTCCGGCTTCCGAGCCAAACACAGCACCGAGACCGCCCTCATCGCCGCCACCGATGACATCCGAGCCCTGATGGACAATGGAGAAACAGCGGCCCTCATCCTCCTAGACCTCTCCGCGGCATTCGACACGGTCTGCCACCGCACCCTAATACAGCGCCTCAGCAACATCGGCATCCAGGACAAGGCGCTGGAATGGATCATCTCCTTCCTCGACGGAAGAACACAGCGAGTCCGCCTACCACCGTACAAGTCAGAGGCCTCCGAAGTCATCTGCGGCGTCCCCCAAGGATCATCCCTGAGCCCCACCCTCTTCAACGTCTACATGACCCCCCTCGCGGCCATCGTACGCAAACACCACCTCAGCATCATCTCCTACGCCGACGACACCCAGCTGATCCTCTCCCTGACCAACAACCCCGCCGCCGCCAGGGCCAACCTACATGAAGGGATGAAAGAGGTAGCCGAGTGGATGACGACCAGCCGCCTGAAACTGAACTCGGACAAGACGGAGGTCCTCATCCTGGGCTCCTCTCCCTCCGCCTGGGACGACTCCTGGTGGCCTCCCGCCCTGGGCACCGCACCCAAACCGACAGACCATGCACGTAACCTGGGCTTCATCCTGGACTCCTCCCTCTCCATGACCAGGCAAGTCAACAGCGTCTCCTCGGCGTGCTTCAACATCCTACGCATGCTACGGAAGATCTTCTGGTGGATCCCCACAGAGACCAGGAAGACCGTCACCCAGGCCCTCGTCACCAGCCGACTGGACTACGGCAACGCCCTCTACGCCGGGACCACCGCCAAGCTCCAGAAGAGACTCCAGCGGATCCAAAACGCCTCAGCCAGACTCATCCTCGACATCCCACGATCCAGCCACATCTCCGGACATCTGAGAGACCTTCACTGGCTCCCCATCAACAAGAGAATCACCTTCCGCCTCCTCACCCACGCACACAAAGCCCTACACGACCAAGGCCCGAGCTACCTCAACAGCCGAGTCAACTTCTACGCTCCCAAACGCCACCTCCGATCAGCCAACCACGCCCTCGCCGCCGTCCCCCGCATCCGAAGAGCAACCACAGGAGGAAGGTCCTTCTCCTACCTGGCCGCCAAGACCTGGAACTCCCTCCCGTCCGATCTGCGCCTGACCCAAGACCACCTCTCCTTCAGGAAGAAGCTGAAGACCTGGCTGTTCGAGCAGTAGCAGCACCCCCCCCCCCCCCCAGCGCCTTGAGACCCTACGGGTATGTAGCGCGCTTTATAAGTGTCACTGATTGATTGATTGATTGATTGATTGTGTTTTTGACATAAATACTATTACTCCAGTTTTCTGACTGATGTGGTAAACGTTTTTTGATAATAAAAGTGCAGGACAAGGTTACCTGTTAAATGCATCTGTATGGTTCTCAATAGGGGTAGATAAAGCTATTGGTTGAAAAGTAGATAAAATATAAAGCAGCATTTGCAGTCCGTAGACTGAGCTTTTGTTTGGGAAACCTGATAAAAAACATTTACTAGTGAATGAATTTGAAAAGGAATATTCCATGTCCAAAAACAGACACCGCTATATAATAATAATAATAATTCCTTTATTTAGATATAAAACATATCTTTAAAAGGTTGCACAAATCACATTGTATACAATTTTATGAAGTAAAAGAATGATTAAAAGAGAAGCAAACAATAAAATGTGGCTTAAAGCATGCCAGTTAAAACATTACAATTTGAAGATTAGCCCTTCCGGTCTTTGCAAGTTCTATTAGAATGCATATTCAGATTTAGCGATGAGCAGAGACCTCAGCAGTGTCCATTTTATCTAGGTTACGGTATACTTGCTGAATGAATTTGGCCACATTTATGTTTAAAATAATATTATCTAAAGACAAAGCAGCAGTAATGGCATGCCTACGGGACCGAACCCCCAACCTGTTCCATTCTGGCTTAAGCAGACGCCTGCGTTGAGAATTAAATGTAGGGCAGAGGCAGACCACGTGCAAAATTGTTTCAGTTGCTAACCCGCATCCTCTACATGTTGTGGCCTCCTTCTTGCGGCGCCAGGTGGGTAGATTTTGAAGAAAGCGCCAATCTCCCATTCTTAGAGCAATCAGACAGCGCTTTAGATGAAGTGAAAATGTCGTGGAGAGGTAGGCAGCAGGGGTTAGTCGTTTGTTGGAATTGACTACTGCCCAGGAATGACTACGCTTTGTGACTAGAGCTTTGTCTGCAGCCAGAGATTTCATTCTTACACATTTTTTGATTATATTTTTAAAAACAGTCTGACTGGGGTTAAGGGCCCAGAGTTCGGCAGCTGACATTTGGTGAATATAGGCATTCAAGAGGCGGCCGAATGTTCCCCCTGGGTTGGTCTTATTGATGTCTTTCCAGGTTAGAGATTCTAGTGTACCTGGTTCGGCCTGTCTTAATTTTTTGACACAGCTTAAGATAGGTGCCGACATTAGAGGCCTGACCAACAGACACCGCTCTTGGTCAGGCCATCTGCTCCTCCCTCAAACTCAAAATGGTCCAGAGAAGGACAAAGTGCAGGAGATATTTGGATTTGTTTCCCGACAACCAATCAGAATGCTGTAGACAAAGAAACCCGAAGAGCAGCCATTCGTTGTTGCTGAAGTGACTTGTCTCAATAATTCTGTTTGGGAGCCTTTTGAGCATTATGAAGTGGTCTATCTGTGAAGGCCATTGACATGGGTTTGTTATTAGGAATGCTGTGTTAAAGGAACCAGCAGTTCCAGCCTCCGAACGGCCATTACTGGCTGCTTCAATATCTCTAGGGGTTTGAGATAGTTGATTTAACTTGACCACGTAGGATCCACTAAAAATATAGAATAGCAGGGGAGTCATATTTGCTACTTATGATTCCCATGGTTATTGCCATTTTTTCGGCTGCATGTTTTTGCCTGTAGATTACAGCTGCTTGGAGCAGCTGGGTTCCCTGGGGGAAACTCTCTGGGCCCCATCAGCCTGGGAATTTGCATTTACGATCCCCTCGGGGATACCCTCAGCTTTTTATGGGGCACTAAGCGTTGCCAAGGAAGTCAGAATGGCACTGGAACGTAAAGTTCAGGCTGTGCATGAAGAGATGGGCAGCCAGCAATCATGCTTCAGGGTGACACCTGTTGTTATGACAATATTTTTCTGATGTGGAACCGGGGTCTAGAAAAGGTAGGTTCGCCCAGAAAGACAGACATATTAAAGAAAAAAAGTCTAGTTCTCTGTTTACACAAACTATACATATTTTCTCTGTGTTTCATTGGACATAATTGTATCCTGTCCTTTTAGTAGACGGTGGAATCGATGAATATTCGCATAATTATAGATCCTGGTGACCCCCCCACCCCACACCCTCAGCTTAGTTAAATTGAAAATATTTGGGAATGTTAAATGAATTAGCTGACAGAATGCCACATCTGGAAACAAAAACTATATCATGATACAAAATAAGAAAAGAAGACTCTATACCTACCAAACCGTCAAATGTCATATTTCATAAAATACATAACTTACGATTTAGTACATCAAAAACTGTTCAAAATATCATATTATCTAGATAATTTATGTTTAGGGTTTGAAACAAAAACTTAAATCCAAGCATAACCACTAAACCGAGGTTTGGCTCTTGAGGTAATAACCTTCGGCCAAAGAACAGTCTGCCACCGAGCGTATGGTTCTGCGGCTATGCATCGAACAGTGTAAAAGATTTAACAATATGTTGTGCTTTACAGAATCGTGACTTTATCTTATAAATCACAGCAGTACTTGGTGGCAGATGTAGGGTTTGGCATGCTTCGCTCTCTTTTGCCACACTGTCCTCTGTGCACCAGCTAACCAGAACCAAACTAAAGGACACCCTTTTAATCACAGGTTTTGAGTACGTGCAGAGAGGATTGTAGGATGGTGAGTTTGGTGAGCTTGTATTATCACATTTGGAAAAGGCAGTGTCTGTTGGCTCTGGAACCGTTTGAATCATCAAGTAGCTGTTCAAAATAAATCACCTGTGAAACACACTCCTAAGCCTTACTCTGAGATCTGGTCGGTGATTTAAAGGGGCTTGAGTGTGCCTCTGTTCTCTCAGATGCCTCTCTGCCAGCTGAAAATCTAGAATGTAACTGACAAGCTCCCAGACATTGGTCCATTAAGTTAAGTGCCTCATGCGATGTGCTTAAGTGCTTACCCAGCAGCACCTAGTCTATTGACACCAATTATGCTGCAACACCTCTCCTCTGAAATATTCCCACTGTCCCTGGCAGTACCTACCGTCCTCCAAAAGTCTTGTTCAGAGGACACTTTGGATCTGTTAATTGTGTGGAGTAGCACTTTGATAGCGCCAGAAAACCATAGTTGTGCCTGCTGCTAATTTGGGAGGTGATGTTTTAGGCAACTTTTCTTTAGAGCCTTTTTCTCGGAAAATCAGCAGCTTGTGTTCAAAGCAACTGAGCTGTCCCTTCTTGAACACAGAGTTAATGTAAAAGTAGGGCCAGGGCAGATGTTGATATGTCATAAAAAGTTCAATATACTGTAGCTTTGTGCCTTTTTTTCAAAGACTGGAACTTGCAAACGTCTTAAACTTTAAAAAGGATTGTGATCCAAGAGTTCATATAGCTAGCTAAGGGGGTCCAAACCTCCTCCACAGGACACAAATAGTCACCTGCTGCAGAGTTACTTGTATTATATGCAAACACAATAAGACGATGGATGGAGCACTGAAACTTTTCAGACACTCACGTGAAACCGGTCCCAGGATGCTTGTTTTCAGACTGGAAAAGACCTGGCTTGGCAGTTCGGGTTGGACTGGTCCCATGAGGAATAAGGTCAAGACTGATTTGCATATGGCTGTGTCTGAACTGGGGATGCAAAGTGAGCTAAGGAACAATGATGGATTTCACCCAGCTCTAATAGTGTCTGGGGGTGAGTGTCTGAAAAGTTTCAGTGCTCCGTCCATCATCTTATTGTGTTTACTTGTATTATATCAGATTATAGTGTGAATTTTATAATTGCTTATAAAGCCAGATGTGACCCTGAAGAGATGCTATGATCTTCTATTATATTTGTGCAAATCACATTTTAACTGCCCTCTTTTCCAACCTGTAACTAAAATACATGTTCTTTCTTTTTAAATGTGGAGCCCATTCACAGAGTCTTTTTTAAGTACGTAAATTAGTACTGTTTTTGCACTCTTACCTGCATTTATGAAATGACACCAAAACATATACAATCTAACATCGAAAATGGGAAGAAAATGGGGATTGTCAGGAATATTTATATATATTTTGCATCAATGGGAAGGACTGACACTTTTGCACTTTCACTAATAGGAGTTGGATGTTTTGGGGCTGTTGGAAATGGCCCTTTTTGCAGGGTTATCCCCAAACTTTTTGCTTCTTCCTCCTTTATTTTTCCTGACCTGTGGTTATTGGCTATATGACTCTGGGCACTTTACTACTGCTGATCAGTGCTTAAGTGCATATGTTCTCTGCATAAATTGTTATTGTAATTGGTTATCCATGATTGGCATATTTGTTTACCAGTAGGTCCCGAGTAAAATGCACTGAATGTACCAGGGCTGGTGATTCAAATGCTTCTAGTGGGCCTGCAGCACTGTTTGTGCCACCAACACGAGTAGCCCTAAAATGGTGTCTCAGGCCTGCCACTGCAGTGCCTGTGTGCAGTTGCTAACTGCCATTCTGACCTGACCAGTGTCCCCAGTGGCCATGCCTAACCCTTACCTTTCTGTACACATTGGACACCCCTATGGAAGGCCCAAGGGTGCAGTGTATGTGAAAGGAAGAGCATGTACTAGTGTGGGTGACATGCTCTGATAGTGAAATACTGCCAATTTCGTTTTTCACTATTGAAAGGCTATCTTGCCCGTAGGCTAGAATGGGGAATGCTGTGTATAATGTTTACCTGCATATCTTCCCATAGGAGCAAGATAGAAAATTTAAGTTTGGTATCCCTGAACTCAGAATTGAATAACCCATATGTTAGGAAGGATGTTTCTTAAATCCTGTGTTGAAAACAGCACTTTTAGAAAGTGGCTGTTTTCTTGTCTGACCTTTCTGTGTGCCTCTGCCTGTTTGTGAATTGACTGTCTGGTTTGTGAGTGACAGGGGCCTGGGGTGGCTCCAGGATGCTGGATGAGTCAGCACTGTGCTGAATTGCTCCATCTGCATCTTGAGTGGTGGGAGGGGATAGCACTTGGGCCTGAATAGGACTGTGCCTTCCTTCCACAATGCTGGCTCAACCTCCTGTTGGGCGGCTGACAACCCTGCCCCTCTCTGCCTTCAGAGAACAAAGAAAATATTGGTATAAATTCTGGGGCCAGACCCCAAGACTTTAGATCATCCTGGAATTAAGAAGGAACCTCTGCCAAGGAGAAAAGCTGGAAGACTGAAGAGGAAGGACTGTCCTGCTGTGTGTTTGTGGGCTGACCGGCAGTTGCTATTCTGGAAAGGAGAGGGGAAGACTTTGCTGTTGCTGTGTCCCCTTGCTTGAAGAGATCCCAAAGGCCCTGAGGAAAGCTGGCCTCCTGTTAAGAAGTTCCAGGAACAAAAGGTCTTCAACCCCAACTTCCCCTCTGGTTTTTTCCTGCTGTTTGGGCAGCTAGAAAAGAAGGAAGAAAAAAATCTACAATTTTGCACGCATCGCTCGCTTGTGAAGCACATCGTCGACAGTGCAAGAGAATTCCCGTCGCTGCGAAGATCGTCGCAGCGCCTGTTTCCGCTGCAAGAATCGACGCATTGTTCACTTGCGGAGCGCATCACCCCGTTGAGGGAGATCTCCGTCATTGTGAGTATCGTCGCAGAGCCTGCCATCGCTGTAAGAACCGTTGCACCGCTTGCTTGTGGACCGCATCCCGTCGCTGCGAACATCGTCGCAGAGTACCGGGCCAACTCATCAAGGGACCGCGGCAGAAGAGGATCAACGCAGCGCCACGCATCACCGCTGCACCGAAGTTCGTCACCGCCCCGAAGAACATCGCATCGTGCCTGTGCAAACTGCACCCCGGAATCCATACAAGGTATCACATTTCTCCCCATACAGACCGGATTCGTCGCAACACACCCGCTGAATCCCCTCCACAGGGTCTCAGGAGTAACGCATCGCTTGTTTTTCAACGCTGCAGTTGCCACAAGGAACTTTTGTCGCATCTACAGGTACTTTGGCTAAAAGTGACGCAACTGTGGATTATTTTGACGCAAACACTTGACCTCTTTTCAAATCATATTCTTGAACTGCATATGTTGGATTTTTGTCATTTTGGTCTTGTGTAGTTTAGATAAAGATACTTTATTTTTCTAAACTGGTCTGGAGTCTATTTGTGGTGTTTTCACAGTTTTACTGTGGGTGTTGGTACAAATACTTTACAGATTGCCTTCGATAAGCCTGTCTGCTCGTGCCAAGCTACCAAGGGGGTGAGCAGGGCTTATCCAAAAAGTGTATCCCCTTTACCCTGACTAGAAGTCCTGACTCGAGGTCCCTATTTGGACATTGGTACCTACCTCTGTAAACTAGAGGCCCCCAGATATAACAGTGGCCAATTCACAAATGCAAATAAGAGTATGTAAACGAGTACTCCTGTTATACTATTTCCCCTACATGCAAATGATTTTGTAAATTGGCTACAAAACTTCTGTCCAGATATTGTGCTTAATAAGTGTGACAACTTGTGCCACACAATATTTCAATTCTAAACCATTTACCACCTGATAAAGTAGCCCTAGAGAGTCCACACTTGCTACTCTTGCAAAAACAAGACAATTATTCAAAGGAAATACTTTGATTACCCCATTGAAGTTCAATACTACCTTTGGTCATGTTTCATCAATAGTACACAACATGGGTACCCACCGTGGCTAGGGCCCACCAACCACAGATAGTCACTTGGTCCATAGAAACAGTGTAACATTGGTAGGCAGCTGTATAGATTTCATTAACAGTGAATGGATTGTTATAAATTGTGGACGCTAGGCATATTGAAGAGTCGGTTGTGGCACCCAATTCCATAGGTGATTTCAGGAAACTGTGTGAAACTAAATACACTCTGGCTCAAAGCTCCAAAAACGTAAGCTCATATAACAACTTCTGGCTTGGTATCCAGGCAGGGATACACAAGGTTCACTGACAAGTGAATATGTAGGCTTTGCGGCGCTGGAGTCTTTAAAGTGACCCTACCCAGTCCCAACTTTTCCTTTCCAACTACATTGTTGTTGGAGATTACATGGCTCCAGCTGGACATATTTAGGGAGAAGGCCAGAGAGAAAGATAAAGACAGAGAATGTATGTGGTTAACAGCATTGCCCTGGGTGCAGTGACACAATTAAGAAAATTGATCTTATGAGAGAGAATTAGAAAGAGTTGGAAAAGAATGAGGATCATTTAAAACCAACCAGTTAAAACTATAAAGATTACCTGAAGAGGATGACATTGGCCTCTGCTACCCCAGTAGCCCGATAAATGATTAACTCTTTCACTGATGAACTGATGGTGATGTCCACAACTGGAGTAGAGACACTGTCACGGATATCAACCTGATCTGTCTTCTTCTCAGAAGGAACAAGGCACTCATGAGTTGATTGATTGCAGCCATGTGAAATATATTTATATTAAATAAGTCTTGATCAGAAAGTTTAAAACAGCCCCATAAACTAAATAGGTTTAAAAATGGCCATGACTGCCATTAATTCAAATAGAAGTCATGGGTGACAAAACATTGATGGATGTCTGAAAGAAAAGCTATGACCTATTGAATCATTCTTCAGTCTTTTATTTGGACAGACCAACTCTTGCATTATTTTGCTGAAGCAGCATTTGCCTGACTCTCGCATCACATTGGTCTTTGTGAATGACTGGCTTGTGTTCCAGCGAGGACTCAGAGCAGAGATATAACTACAAGAAGATGGAGGCAAGGGTGCCCAGACCAAGCCTATGAATAAGCCAGACTCCTCCACCACTTTGTTTGTTTTTCCCTCTCTTTACTCTTAGAAAATGTTGGACGCAGAAAAACAAATACTGGTCCCCAACAATGAGTGTTGGTGACACCCACCGGCAACCGCTGGCTCAAATTATGCACTACTTTTTTATATTTAAAGTGAATGGGCCCTTCTATTCAATATAAAACAATCCTTTAGTTGGTCCCATTGGAAGTGGTGTTTGTAGGGTGAAAGAGAGGTCTCTTAAGCACCCTTTATTGACTGGAGAGGGCCTTTAATAGCTGGTATAGCCCTCTACGGCGGGCTATAAGGCTATAATGTAATGCATATTTTAGATCAATTTGTGAGTTAAGAACAAGTTTGATGGCATTATCATTGCGACGCAGTGTGCTTTTTAAATATTATTTGAGGGACAGGCAGCCCCTCACCTTGTGTTTCGGTCTTAATACTAGATTTATTTTGGAAAAGAAAAAGAAAGTTATACTTCAGTGCTCTGCTGTCTGGATGAATATGTTAAAAGTAAATTTTTTTAAGTTATTGTGTCTGTCTTCATTGGTGTACGTTTGTTTATTTTAAGAGAGAAACTCAAATCTAGAGAATTTGTAATCTACTCGTTCTTGAGAAGTCAGTCACACGTCACAGCCAGCTCAAATAATGGGATATTCCTCTTCGATTTAGTATAAATCCCTGGTCGGTGTCGGTAATTCAGCTCAAGCAATTAAGCGCATATGATTCACAGATGATTAGTGAACGGCTGAACGCGGTTATTTTTGTTTTGAGTGAATGCAACTTGAGCCGGTGCTCACGGCCAAATGATAGCAGCAGCCTGTGTGTTTAAGGTGAATTTACCTCTCACTCAGTCCAGCCTGTGTGCTCACGACATGTACCCCAAAGTACAACATGCTCCCCGCTTTAAAGAAGTCACTCTCGGTTCAGGCCAAATGAGAAAGTAATACAGACAGACAGTTACATGCATGTAAAACAAAACAAAACAAAGAAAAGTTGCTGAGAAAGTCCACCTTTTCCCCTTGAGCTGCTATTTCTTAAAACACAACTCACACCACACGGGATTTAACAATGAGTCATCAGCTTAAAACAGAATGCACATTCGTATACTCATTTCAGCTCCTGTATGTACAATCTCATTATGGGATGGCAGTAGCCTGTTTCCTTGGTTTGGCCAGTGCCTTGTCAGAACCCAGAGCAAACATCCTTAGATATCATATGTACTAGGGCACAGATGATGTGTGCCACTGAAAAGCGCCATTTGGAATAAGCGTTCATTCTTGTATTGCTATAGAGCAAAGCTCAAATTGTATTTTTTTCTTACATTGCAACCCAACTAATCTGAGAAAAACGGATTGGTGTCACTACAACGCATGCTTTTACATCGCATGCCTTTACAACGCGGTTTTTACCACGCAGTCCATTACAACGCATAATGCTTTTAGGCGCTGGATAGTGAATTATTTAATTTACTATTCCAACTCCAGTCCCCGTGGATAGCAGGGAAGGTGTTGGATAGTAAATTAAATATATTCCCTATCCTAGAGCACCCCCCAGCGCAATGCGTTGTAATGGTATGCGTTGTAATGGTTGCGATGTAATGGTAGTGCGTTGTAAAAAATGCGGTGTAAGTGATGTTTCTCGAGAAAAACTACTTTCTACCTCACAGATTGCGCATTGCTATGACTTTAGATGGGAAAAACCCTTCTGCTAAAACAACTCAAAATGTGATTTATCTCACTGCACAGATTTAACCCCTAGTGTTCAGGTGGTGGTCAATAAATAACAGATTACACTCCGGAAACCGCATATATGGTTTATGGCATAGATTTTTATGTGGAATTGGTTTGATAAAAGGCATTTAACCAAAGGTAGGACGAAGGGCTCAAACGGGCAGTAGGGTGAAATCAAATTGAAGCAGCCTTATGATTATTATTGAGTTGTTTTCGTGCGTAAAGTCAATGAAACCTGCAATCTGTGAGGCAGTGAACAGTTTTTATGTCAGTTTGGCTGTACTGCGGCAATAACATGGAATTTGACCTTTGTAAAAAATGTGCGATGTGCATTTATTACTAAAGTTACCCTAAATAGTATGTTATTAAGCCACATTTATTTTGAAATTGTAAAACCTTGTAAAAGGGAAGTTATGGCTAATGTTACTCTTAAGACATTGACATTTATTTAAAAATCACAGACGTGCAGTGAATAAACCACGCTAAAGTGACATTACGATTTTTAGTCAAAGAACCACCGAAAATGTTTAACTAGTAGCACTCAAAGCTCTATTCATAATGTCGTACAGGCAGTCACAGATAAAGTCACAGATGACACAATTGATACCACCACTGTTGACAACATGTTCAACTTCAGCAGTGACATCATCAGTGGCAACACTTTGTGCATTGTCAATGCATAGCCTATGGCAAGGACATACACTCAGCTTCGGTTCAACACGACTGAAGGTCATGCGCAGGGGGTTATGACCACACTGAAAGTGAGTGCATGGCATACACTGTACTTAACACCTTAAATGCATGGGTTCATGCATACATTCATCATCACACAATATCCTTGTTTATATTCAGTTATCATCAGTAATGCCATCCACTTTGTCAGTGAATTCATTGATGATGTCAATTGAAATGTCATCAGTAAAGTAATGTATGGAGTCAGGAACAGTGGTTTTTGAGAGGTGTGTGTTATGCTGTGAATAGCTTCCCACATTCGAAAATGTCAGTGTATTTGTGTAGGCTTTGCGTTACAACAATTACTTCACTTTAACTATGTTTTTAAGACTATAAATATATATATATATTCACTGAAAAAAAACATAGGTTTCAGGCACGTTATAGTTAGTTGGACATTTCTCTCGTACAAAACCATCGAAATTTCCCCGTTATAGTTAGTTCAGCTAACTATAACTCACGCACCCGCAATGCACTGTTGATCACGTCACCTATTACATCAATCATGACATGGTCAGTGACATCACTGATGACATCTCAAAGGTTTCCCTGCTCTCGCTCCAAGGAAGCAAAGCAGAGTTTGCAAAGACAGGGCGGGAACCGCACTGCTCCTTCCTTGTCATTGCAAACAGCAGTGTCCTGGGGGTGCGCACCCCGGGACACTGCAGGAGCTGACCCTGGGGGTGGCAGTCCCAAGGCCCATTAAGGGCTCCATGAGGGGGACTGCGCGGCCCCCTCCCATCATTTTAAAAGAGGTGGTGGTCCTCTGGGCCTGGTAGTCTGTAACTGACCCCGAAATTTAAATGTAGAGTGCCCAGGGAGGTGGTGGTCCCCAGGACGTGTGGGACATGTTTTATTTACAAAAAGAGACCTGCGGAGGTGGTGGTCCCCTGGGCAGTGTGGTACAAAGTGGGAACCCTCACAATTTTTTTTCACAGGTGGCGGTCCCTCGGGCTGCGGGAGGAATATGTGCCCCTGCGGTTGTTTCTGAAAGCCCCAGGGAGGTTGCGGTCCCTGGGGAAGCGTGGGGGGGATTGGTAGCCCCCCACGCATATTTTACACAACCCTGAGGAGGTGGCGGCCCCCGGGGCTGCAGAGGCCCCCTCGGGGCCCGGATAATTAATTGACAGTGCCACCGTGACCTGGCCCACCCAGGGGCTTAAATACAACGAAGCGTGGGAGCCCGTGCTTTTTTTTTCTCAGATGGATTCGCAACCACAGCGCGATTTGGCTGATTTAAAAAAAAAAAGAAAATGCTTTTTTTGCACCTGTGGTCCTTGTGGGACCCCATGAGCAGGCCTGGGGGGTCAGGGTGTTTGTGCCCTGCCCCCGTTTCTTGTTTTTTAACCTCTTTTTCACTGTTATCGGTTACCTAGTCACAAGGTGGCTGGCAACAGTTCCTGGTTTGGAGTGTTGGCAGCCAATCAGAATGAAGCTCGTGCTTGGGAGGATTCGTGAAGCCACAGCAGCCATAGATATCAAAACTTTTTCTTTTTCTAATTTCTCAGGAACTACTAAACGGATTTACACAACTTTTTTTAAAAAGGAGTCTTTCTGAACCAAGACCTATCTTTTTGCCAAATTTGGTGTAATTCAGTTCATCAGTTCGTGCTGTAGCTTTGTCTAAATTTTCCTATGGAAAATAACACGGGGAAAACACTCTTTGGGAAACCATTTTTACTCGGCCCCCGAAACTTTCCAGACAGGAGCTGACCTAAGCGCCCCACTAGTTTTGAAAATTTCGTGAAGTTTCTTCAACCGGCGCCAAAGTTATTGGAAAAGAAAAACCGCTTTTTGAATATAAACAAGGTCCTAACTATAACTTCCTACTGGCGACCACCAGTAGGTAATGATAAACTTAGATCATACCTTAATCTAACTCTTATGAAACAACCCTTCACATAACTAACTAAAGTCAAGTATAAAATGCCTTTGTCTTTCATGTACAGTATCAGTGAGTTGAGTCAGCTGGTCTCATGTAAAGAAGTATCAAGCTAAAGCAAAGGCACTAAACAGTGCCACGAGATGTTTAAAATGTAAACTATCCAAAGTGTTCTGTATTGTCACTCACACATTATTTGCAATAATCTTTCTGCATTCTTTCATAAATAAACTGCACTTAAGCAGATCAGACTCAAACACCCAAAAGACATCGATAAAAATGTTTCCTATAAATGTATCCAATATCTCTAATTCTTCATCATCATGTGTATTGTTTTCATTACCTTCACGATGTATTTATTTTGAATGCTGGGGCCTTATTACGACTTTTGGCAGTGCAGGAGCGGGCGGCACCCCACTGTCAAGCTCCTGCACTTCCAAGAGTGACCGTCGCCCGCCAGATTACAAGTAATTTTGTGGTCTGGCGGGAGAATGGTGCGGCAGTCCCTCGGCGGTGGTGTGTTAAGGCTATTGTGAGCCTTATACACCACTGCCGCTGGACCGCCAGTGCACGTCCCTGCACAGGAAGGAATGCACAATGTTGTGCATTCCTTCCCATCCAGGAACTAGGGGTGCTAAACTAGAGAGGGCATCACATGTTACACCACCTACGCATTCTTGTGCACAGAGGAAAGGGCTCCCTTTCTTTCCTCAACACCAGTAGTTACATGAACAAATTACCTCCATGTAAGTGCTAGCAGTGAGGAAAGTCGCAATATGCTTGGCAGTGCATCAGGGCACCGCCAAGCATATTGTGGCCCTCAGAAACAGCGAGACTGTCAGGGAACATAGTTCCCTGCCCGTTTTGGAGGTGCAATGGTGTTCTGATCACCAAAGTCATAATAGGGTGGTCGGACTGCCAGTGCAGCGGTAGCCTGACTGCCACTGCTGCACCCCCCCAGGAATCTGGCGGTCCTCGGATAACCAGGCTCGTAATCACCACTTTAGTATACAGTAGTTCAGCATCCAGCTGATCTCCTGGTGCTGTTTAATATAAAAAGCCCTAGAGGGCATGTAGGCCTACTTTATGCTAATCCCTGAACACTTTGTCATTACAGAAATGGTTACAAATGCCTGCACTGCTCCTTTTGTAATATGAACCATGCCAGTGCTAAATGTGCACCAGCGCCATCTCAAAACGGAGTGCCCCTACTTGCATGGGGACATGTTCCCATCCAAATGAGTATTTTTTGCAAACAAGGGCAACCCAAATGTCTACCTGGACCTGTGTAATAAACATGAATAAAGTCACAGTGATTCACACAGAACTCTTTCTTAGAATACATTCCAAGCCTCACTCGTGAGCCACTATATTAGATATTGCTTTGCTTGTGCTCGCAGTGCTTTCAGCCTGACAGTGATATTGTACTGCCACCACGCTATACTGTCTCTAATTATAGAGACTTCATCGTGGACCTGATTCACTGTCCCTATGGCCAGATTCAATCACTGCTGAGGTTCTTGAGCCACCCGGTTCCATTCACAAGGGTAAGATTTTTAAGATCCATATCTGGATCCACATCTCAATATAATGTATTCTCCTTTCTTATAATAGTTGCTTCTTTTCCACCATTGCCAAGTTTCCATACCCATGAGTAAGTGTGGTTAATGTCACACCGTGGTGATCATTTTTATCATGCTATGCATTCTGTAAGACAGTATGTCCAAGGGTTTCTTATTCCCTCTGGACACCAGCAAGTAATTTTTCATCCGTATCAGATAATTTGGGAAATCCCTGCTGTTTGCCCAATATGCAGTTGTGTGTGTGCCAAAATGCTTTTGAAACTTTGCACACAGCCTATTCACTGTTTTGGTTGTGGTTTCTTACTTGGGGGTCACTTTGCACCTACGCCATTAGAATACACACTTGAAGATATGTTGCGAATAAACCACTTCTTGTGACTGGAGCTTGCTGAATATATATATATATATATATATATATATATATATATATATATATATATATATTGCTGAATTTTGCACACTTTGCTATAGTCTACTGGTTTATGTAAATTTTAGATTCCTACCACTGTACGAACAACATCAATGTATATACAACTTATTGTTTTTCTATTCATGATAGAGTAGGATCGTGTAAACACATGGATTTAACCAGTTACTATGTTTATTTGAAATAATCCTGTTAAGCAATTCTGGATTTAACCTACGATCAGCTTTTCTCAGTGTGCTCATAACACATTGACGCTACAGTGATAGTCTTTTTTCACTTTATTGACCACTAACACTCATGTGATATGGCATTCCACCACCAGGGGGTGATAACACACACAGGTGCCCTGCATTATAAAAGAGCTTGTGATTGCTTTATTCTTTCACTGCAGCGTGAACAAGGGCACTCGTGCTCGAAATGCGTCGCTGAAAAATGGCTTGTGAATGAAATAAAGAAAATATGCTTGCTGAACTGGTGGTCCATTTTTCCTTCCTGTGGTTGGCGTGGAGGCTTTGACCGCATTCGCAGATCCGAAGTGAGGGAATTCTGTGTTCTCATATATATATATATATATATATATATATATATATATATATATATATATATATATATATATATATATATATATATATATATATATATATATATATATGTATATGTATATATATATGTAACCTTGTCAACTAGAGTAAGTTTACTGTTTTGTATCTGGGGACGCTTGGGCTCAGGCTTTTGACAACAAATAGTTTTCACTATCTTCTTTTGCTCCCTCAATAGATGGAACGGTACATAAATTGTGCAACTCATTTCAATAGTACAGCTTTACCAATGTTACGGCTTGATTTAAGGTTTCTAAATTCACAAAATCCAGGAGATGCAGAATGTTTCTTTTCATGCTGAATATGATATTTGAAGAAGCATTTGCTGTTTGTGACATTTGGGTATCAATGCAGGTATTCAAAGGGAAAGCAAATGGCACAGTGGCATTGATCAGTGCAATTTGGCCATCCTTAAAACACCTGTACACAATGTTGTCCCTTACTGTGTCTAACTGAAACACAAGATGCACGTCATCCATATATTTTTGATAATCCATTTTATAGTATCTTAATATTCCTAGTAATGGCAAGAAAATAAATCTAGGCTGAAACACTGTTACGCCTGCTTCAAACTGCTGTAGATCTGGAGCATGATATTTTTTACAAGACACCCAGACGAGATAACATCTCTCACCAACATCTCAGTACCTGATGATATAATTACTTACACTGGGTTGAATAATTCGAAACATGATTCTGAAATAGATTTGCTCTCTTAAGTGATTTTCGTTCACCTACTTATAAAATATTACTTCTATCAATGTTTTAATATTTAATGAGAATTTGCACCTTCACAGTCACTGTAAGCCGTCAGTTTAGGGTTAGTCTCACATATTTTGAATTTACTATTTGCATAACTTTCAAAGAAATCGTGAATCTTGTGACTCCATTCACAAGGTTCAGACTTCACAAATCATAGGAGGAAATCTATAATTCAGAGATATTTACATGCCTGCTTGATTCTTTATGACTAAGACCCTATGTTTCTGCTGCTTAGACCTCTTATTGGTTAACCATTCCAAGCAGTTTATGACATAAACCTATAAGTAATGTTATGACTGTCGTTGGATTAAAATATTTACCCGGTCCTACGTGTTACTAAATTTACTTGTTGTGCAGAGAAATATTCTTACATAGGTCTATAGATCATGCTTTACATTGCTTTTTCATAGGGAGTTGTGTTATAGTCCGATTTCGTCACCTTACTTTCTAACGCACTTAATACTAGAATTTGCAACGTGAAACACTATTATTTTGCAGAAATCGAGATTCTAGCGCAAAGTTACCCATTCCACTTTGTTGTTGATTAAAAAACACAATGATTATGATTTTTTCTAGACGTGCTAGATACATTCAGACTAGTATGTTCTGCAATGTTCGCCATTTAACAACACTCTGGCTTTGGGGGACCTGAATATTCAGCTATGTTATAAATACATAGCCTCTGAGCGCATCTTCATGCCTATTTCATTATGTTAAGTGGCAAATATTCTCAAAGTGTTTTATCCGAAATCTGTATAAACTGAGTTTACTGAATTTCGACACATAATCTAAATATTGTATTCCAGGATGGTTTTCTGAAATTAGTTACAGAAAATCAAAGAAATCATTTTGTGAAAACTGAAATGTAAAAAAAAATGTTTGAGAAAATGTGCTAGGTTATCCTGATGTATTTACTGCAGGGTCACCTGGTTATAAAGCATTATGCTTCGCTAACAAACCAAGCACTTTCCTAGATCACGTATACCACAGTATGGGGCGTAAAAGCGTAAATTGCTCCTGTTCAGCCTGGACAGAAATGCCCTTTAGACCATGAAAGAGTCTAATTGAAAAATGTGCTTTCGAATGTGCATCCAAGTTCATCAATGTGGAGGGAAATCCACAAATTCAATTCAATTACAGTAGGCTTGTGCTCGTCAGCCATAGCTCTTAACCAGTTTAAATGATATTGATTTATTCAAGCAAATTATTCGAAGGGCGTGGTTTGGATTCAATTAAGATTAAGAGTGGGTTGCCAGCCCCTAATCTTTCTCAATCATTTTACATCACTGCGATGCTGCCGAAACGGACCTAAGCTTTTGCATGCTCGTTCATAAAATACAAAATTGGCAGTCCATAATCTATCAATATATATGTTTTTAAAATGTATTTATCCTTTTCAGTGCTTTTTATGGGTGGACGAATTGTTCATTAGATGGGGATACAGTAATCAGAACATGTTTGTTTATTACAGTTTCAGGCATTTCGGTTCCCTATGAGTTATGATGCTGAAAATTAAGTAATTCCAAAACCACATACTTTCAATTATACACATTTACTCATTCAGAACCCTTTTGCCAAGAACACCCAGCAGTGCCCTGCATCTTTATGCATCCCAAGCTGAGAAAATACCTTCAGTGTTGTAGCAAATATGTACCCTACCCCAACCATTTCAACATACAGTGTACCCTGACAAACTGGTTATATATGTCAGCTTGTAGGTTACCTCTACTCCCAAATATCTGGTCTGCCCTAGCCATCCGTCTACAATTGCCCTTCCCTATATCCCAACATGATTATTCTGAACGATAAATGGCACTGCAGCTGTTAAGTTCAGAGAAGTGTCTGGGCGTACCTCACACCACATCAACTAATTGTTTATTTCCCATGGCCCTCCTGGTCTGCCCAAGCTGACAGGTGTTCTCGGCTGACCTCCAGCACATGCTCTGGTCCTGTCCCACCCTCTCCATGTAATGGCAAGCTATCCACAACACACTTCGCAAGGTGACTGACCTTCCAGACATAGCCACTTGGGAAGCCTGCACCATGGACATCTTTACACACGGGAAGTGCGTGGTAGTCAGGGCGCTCTTTGCGAGCCTAGCTTTATTCCTTGCTAAGTGTGCTATTACCCAGAATTGGCATTCCTCCCAGCCTCCCGGGTTGGCATGGCACATGGCTGGGAAGCAATGGGGATGAGCTGAGAGGGAGGAATTACACCTTGAGGAGGTTCAACGCATCTGTTGGTGGCTCATCTGACATGGGGTGCCCTTCTTGAGCATTTCCTCACCCTTGTAATGGATGACACTCTACCTCCATGAACCATGTGATGTGCCCTCCAGTGCTACCCCTTTCTCTTACCTGACTGAGCCCCAGCGACATGCCCACCCACCTCCCACCGGGTCCTCTTTAATTTTTTTTCTTCCACCTATTTCTGTCTCTGTTCATGTTGTCCAGCCCTGTATGCCCCTTGTCATTGCTCCTCATCCTACCTTCGACAACGCCCTGGTCCCTGACCTCTCCCCATACCTTACCTGCTTCTTCTATTTCATGTTTTACACAAGCTATGCCCTGTCAACATTCTCTGCTAATGCATTTTACATCTTGCTCAATCAAAATGTACCATATGCTGTAAAGTTCAATAAAAAATGTGTTTAAAAAAAAAAAGCTCAGGGAAGGTCAGAGACAAGGTTGTTCTGATGAACGTTCAGTATTTTTGTGGAAGAATATGCCTGGATCTCTTAAGGGTGTCTTTCTCAATTTATTGTTTATTTATTGTTGCTTTATTCCACTGTTTGGCTATTCCTTGATTATTCTCTCCAGCCCCTGCTACATGTTTTTGTCTACCTCTTTCTGCATTCCTCTCCCTTTCACTATCTATGAGAAAGCGACATATTAGTTGGGGTAGATTGAGATCCACCACAACTCACTATCTTGTTAGGTCCAGTTAAAGGTATCAGTACTTTAAACTTGAGCTCAACCCCTGGTATTTATGGCAGAGAGCAGACTGATTTAATATAGAAACAAATGTAAAACATTTAGAAATGCCAAAACAGTTAAGAAATAAGAAACACTAAACCATAAAAATAAAGGAACATTTACCTAAAAAAATGACACCAAAAGAGCACAAGATAAATAAGAGGTACCACAGATATTGATTTTAGAAGATTTAAGTAAAAATAGCACCAAAATTAACAAAGTGGCAATGGTACTCTATGATCACTGTAGGCCGGGACCATGTCGTGATTTCAGATCGACCACAATGATGCTCAGGTTGGATAAACCCACACGGTTTACCTGGTTGACATTTTACACTGGGATCTAGCGCCTAATGTATGAATCTTGCATTCCAAAAAAGTGGTTGCAAATTGAGCACCAACTTTTTGAGAATGCAAAGGACTTTTGTGAACCGGCCTGTGTACTAATAGGTCGGTTCACAAAATTCAGAATCGGGGCGAGTCACGATTTGACCAATTTTATGACTATGCATGAGGCAGGTAGCAAGTTGGTTCCCACTATTATTGGCTAGAGTCGCAGGCATGGTGGCCTGCTTGAGTCTGCAGACCACCATGTCTGTGATTGCTTTTCAATAGTGCCATTTTTTAAAGTGCTTCCTGTCTTACTAAAAGGAAAAAGACATATATAAAAAAAGAAAAAAGGAAAAGCTAAACAAATCATTTTTAGGGAAAGGCAGTGGTTCCAAGGACTATGGTCTACTTCTAAGAGATTTTTTTATCAGCCTTTAGAAAAGTGAAGAGATTTCCAGGGAACTCCTTCCTTTTTGCAAATGCCTTACCATCAATTCTGGATTGGGGGTAAAATAAAAATGTTCTTTGGCTGGATTTTGGCCACAAAATATCAACGGATGTATGACGTTACAACGCATGCTTTTACCAGGCATGCTGTTACAACGCAAGTATTACAACGAAAACCTTTACAATGCATTAAACTTGGGGGTGCTGGATAGTGAATAGTTTAATTTACTATTTCAACTCCAATCCCAGTGGACACTAGGGAAGGTGTTGGATAGTAAATTAAAACTATTCCCTATCCTAGAGTGCCCCCCAGTGTAATGTGTTGTAAAGGTTTTTGTTGTAATACTTGCGTTGTAACAGCACTGCGTGGTAAAAGTTTTGTTGTAAAGGATGTTTCCCAATATCAACACATACTTTACAGAATCACTATTTAGACTGCATATTCTTAGCACACCCCTTCAAAACAGCAATTGTCAGAGCTGGCATCCTTATAGTGGTCTTCCCCCAAACCTTTTGCTTTTTACCTGCACGTTTTGCTGTATATTTCTGTTGGTTTAGAACTCTGAACACTTTACCACTGCTGATCAGTGCTGAAGTGCTTGTGTTTCTTCTCTAAACAGGTGTGTAATTGGTGTATACCCGATATAAATATTTATTTACTTGTATGTTCCTTGTACAGTGACATACCATTTACCAAGGGCCTGCATATTAAGTGATACTAGTGGGCTGCAGCGCTGATTGTGCCACCCACAGATGTAGCCTTTCATATCTGTCTCAGGCCTACCACTGCAGTGCCCGAGTTTGCAGTTTTCTGCCACTTTAACTTGGGATTTAAAACTACATGCCAAGCCTAAAACTCACGTTTTATTATATATAAGTAGCCCCTAAGGTAGGCCCTAGGTAGCCCTAAGAGCAAGGTGCTTTGTAAGTAAAAGGTAGGGTATGTACTGTTGTGGTTTACATGTCCTGGTAGTGACAAACAGCCTATTTTGTTTTTCGCTACTGTGAAGCCTATCCCTCTCTTAGGTTAGCATTGGGAACTCCCTTATACCTTTTTAGGTGGTAATTCCTGATCGTAGAGAGTATTTTTTTGATTTTTCAAATGTTTGGAACAGTATTGATAAATCCTACTTACTGGTGAGGTTGGTTTTATTTTTTACTAGTTGGCTTTATTTTTTACTATTTTAGAAATGCCACTTTTAGAATTTGCTGCTGCAACAAATGATGAATGGAATGTTGCCTGAATCAAAGATTTACCCCCCACTAAAGAGATCTGGGTTAAATCCATTGTTCTTTTGCTCACTATGCCACCCCAGTTAGGACCGAGCCGTATGCAAATCAGTATTTACCCTATTCCTCATGGGAACAGTCCAGCCCGATCAACCAAGCTGGGTCCTCCCTGGACCAGAAACAGGCATCCTGGGACCGGTATCAGGGTGTCGCCCCATATCAGACCGGCTGGTTTGAATCCAGCTGTACAGTGAGCAAGGGACCCATGTCTGGGCATACCCATTCTACTTTGGGCAAAAAGTGCTGCAGCAACAAATGATGGATGGAATGCTGAATTAATCAAACATTCATCCCCAGTCAAGAGTTCTGGGATAAATCCATCGGTCTTTTGTTCACAATGACACCCAGGTTAAACACAGCCATTTGCAAATCTTTCTTGACCCTGATGCTCACTATGCTAAGTCATCCCATAGATTTAGGCCCAGATCTCTGTACTGGGGTGAATGCTTGACATTGTTCAACATTTTGTCCATCAATTGCTCTTTTTGAATTTGTTGCCCCGAGTGGGACGGGTATGCCCAGTCATGGGTCCTGTGCTCCGGATGCCACTGGAGTCAAGCTAGCCTGGCTCATGTAAGGTAACACCTCGAAACTGGTCCCAGGATGCTTGTTGCTGGTACACGGAGGACCTGGTATGGCAGTTCAGGCTCGACTGTTCCCATGGGGAGCAGGGTCAAGACTGATTTGCATATGCCTGGGTTTATACTGAAATAACATTGGGAGCACAAAAAAGATGGATTCCGGCCCAGATCTCTGTACTGGGGTGAATGTTTGACATTGTTCAACATTCTGTCCATCAATTGTTCTTTTTGCACTGTTAGAATGCGGCCATTTCTCTAAACCTACTTCACTATGTATCTGACAGCCTGTCTCCAATGCATGTCTGGTTGGGCTGGGTGACAACTACATTTATACATTCCCTCTACACAGCCACAACACATTTCTGTCTTGATTTACAAATAATACAGCACACATTCATCACAAATCTGTGTGGAATCATTTTCTGGTGTATTCCTTGTGTTGCTGTGTGTGTGTATTGTACAAAAACTTTACACATGGCCTGTTTAGATAAGCCTGCCTGTTCTGTGCGAAGCTACAGGGAGGGCACAATTTATCTCATTTGTGAATCTAGTTTACCCTGAATAGAGTGGTGGATTCTGTCTAGCTTGGGTGTATACCTTTGACAACCAGAAACCCCATTTCTTACAGTGATTCTTGAATCTTTTTTTAATGTTTAATTGAGCTTAATACAATATAACTTGTGTTTGTGCTTTCTCAAAGCCTCAGATGTAATAAATTATATAATTGGTGAAAGTTAAAACACTTTGTACATCAGGCCCTTACAGCCTTATTCATGAAGCCGAAATCGGCTTGCAAAGGGCCAGATTCTGAGAATCTGGCCCTTTGCGAGTGCGATTTTTGCATTTGGGATTCATCATACCAAATGCAAAAATCGCTAATTGCGATCTCACAATTTTGCGAGGAATTACATTTAAGGAATCTCTATTTGAGATTCCTTAAATGCAATTCATCATCCAATTTTGTTTTGCGAATTCGCAATTTCTGGCCGCAATTTACCGCGAGGTCAGACCTCGTGGTAAATTGCGAAAACTCAGAAAAATGCTTTTAAATGCATTTTTCGGAGTTGCATGTTACACACACACATATCCTTTGGACATGTGTGTGTGCAACACCTGTGTAAAATTTCATTTGAGGGGTGCTACAGGGTGTCCTTTGGACACCCCTGGAACCCTTCAAATCGCTATCTTATTTGCGATTAGCTAATTGCTAATCGCAAATAAGGAATACTCCCCATTCATTCCTATGGGCCTTTTGGCCCATAGGAATGAATGGCGAGTTATTCCTTATTTGCGATTAGCAATTTGCTAATCGCAAATAAGGATTATGTAGGAATCGCATTTCTTTATGCAATTTCTACATGAATGCCGTTTTGCGAGTCCTTAATAGCGATTCGCTAGGAATCGCTATTAGGGGCTCTGAAAATGGGAGAATGATGAATCAGGCTGTACGTCTTTTTCTATTGGAAGTTAATATCCGTCAGTGGTACAAGGCAACTGGCTATATCTGAGGAAGTCCTCAGAAAGTCGAATAGGTCCCGCAAAAGCCGTTCATTTTGACAGGCAAAGCTCCAAGTGGAAGAAATTTGAATTTTGATCCCAAGGGAAGTCCTCCTATTTGCCAGACACATTTGGCGCCTTCCACCATCTTAATTTGCTAATTTAAAAGATGGTCTCTATTTTGGAGCTTGGAATCCTCTACTGGGGCAAGGCTGTGAACGACTGTGTCTGATGATGCAAACTATCCCACAGTGCCCCAAATTCTCTGAATCCTAGATGGAGAAACCCTTCTCTCCTTGAGAAGAGGCTGCTATCCTCCTTGGTCATTTCAAATCACTTGTGAGAAATCTTTCAGCCTTTTTAGTTTAGTTGCCTGTCTGACCAGGGAGACAAAGGTTGCTTCTTTCAAGAAGTCACCTAACATGTGCTTGTGACAGAGAAGGATCTTTTTAAGCAAATTAAGTTCCTTGGCCAACCCCGACTGCTTTTCCTTTCAGGGAAACAAAAACACCTCCCTATACCCTAACCTTTGTATGTGCTCTGGGAGCAGTTTCTACACCTCAACAGGGGCTAGTGACTGGCTGTGCTACAGATGGAGGGCTAATGCAAATTGCCTCCATGAGTTTCAGACAGGGAAAAGGTAACTTTCAAAGCATTACCTTTCCTTAATATTTACTAAAATCCTGACTTCACCATTGAGTTGGGCTTTTACCAAATATTAAAAATATGACAGAATTAATATTTATTATAGCTACTCAGTAGATATCACTGTAAAGACACGTTAACCTTAAATGTCTATGTATCCTACTTCTAAATGCCATGCACCCTACCTTATGGGCTTCAAGGTAGACATAGTGGTGACTTATTATTATTTAAAAGGAAGGTTTCTTTCTGTCAAAAAAGATTATTTCTACAGTTCAGAATTCAAAACTACATCAGCCTGGCTAGGGTGCGCCCTGCCACATTGGTGGATGTCACAGTAGTGTTGTATTCCTTCGGTGACATTTAACTTTCGATGCCAGGAGTGTATTTTTACCACGCACAAATGGTTATTTCAAGTCTATGTAATCACTCCATAGAAAAAATGATCTAACAATTAATGCTGATACCCTAGGCAACAACATGTATATTTCATCCCTTCTAATAGATTAAAAACAAGAAATTGTACCCGTTGCTCGAGGTTTTATTCTATTAGAAGGGATCACTTATGATTACCCCTATCTAGTGAAGTTGATACAGCATGCTGTACACCATTGTGTTTTAGTCCTGAAGAAGACCCCAGTGTGATGTGAATTAACTACACATTTTCTCGGGGGGTCAAAACATCAACGTACTATGAATAAAGCGTACCATATCCAGATTGACATATACAACAGAGGATGAAATATACAAGTTGTTGTTTAGGGCATCAACAGTTTTTGGGGGCTGAAACAAAATTTTAGATTCTATGTAAAAAAAAAATTGACTATGTGTTAATTTTATTTATTGTCTTTGATTGCTTATTGTCATTGCACTTGTGTTATCTATGAGGCACATTGTTAAACCTGTTACACATGTATATATTTGTCACAAAGCATATTTCACAGTCTGTATTTGGTCTCAACTGTCTAATCTCTTAATCCCCAGCAATATATGACTTTCAATATGCCGTCCAGTTCTAACGTTTTGGAATAAACAGTGTCATTTTCACTTCAAGATGTCAGTTAGTAAGTTGTTTGGTATGTAGCATTAATTTTTAGCTCTTTATTTCTATGGAGTGATTACATAATCTTCAAATAACTATTTTTGCATGGCAGAACCGCTACTTCTGTACTGTTATAATTCCACAGGTTCTTCATGTTACTGTGACACCCCATTATTGTTAATGATGAGTGTATTTTTGGCACCAGAAAAGTTAAATATGCCGATTAGGAGTTAGACATTTTAAACACGAAGCTCATGCAATGGTGCCTGGGTATCAGTGTCCCAGCAAAAAGAGTTAACAAATCAGTAGCATCAGTCCACAAAAAAATGGGGTGGTCATGCAAAAAGAGGCACTGTCTCACATTATTTATTCCTTTTCAAAACAGATTTAGTTTTCTTGTTGAAATATGCACAACATAATCTAGAATATATGCTTTAGTTCAATGATGCAAAAGTATTTCACATACACTGCAGGCTCAACCTCTTTCCTGTTATCAGCCATTAGCACAGCTTTTGCACACTTTACCAGAATGTAACAGTCATTGAGATAATGTAACATCCTGCTGCTTAATCGTTAAAGTATTCCCACTTTTCATCCACTGCAACTGTAAATATTTCAGTACCTCTGTACCTTTCTGCAAATACTCTCGATGGGAATATTTCTATAGTGCAGTGTAATCATCCCATTGGCTGTTTGCTAATCTACAAATTGGATAGAATGCAAGGACAGACTGCTTCATGCCAGGTGTATTTGAGTCAAGAATAGAGGCCTTGCTCTTGACAGCTGATCTGACTAATAAAACAGAAACAAGATGCAATTGAATACCTCTAATAAATCAAGGGAGCTGAGGGAGAAATCTTTGAGTCCCTGAGACTTCAGAAAAGGAGGTTAGCCTCTACAAGCACTTTGAGATTTTTCTTCAAGCAGATTTCTCAGAAAAGTCTCCAGCCTTCGTCTCTTCCTAGGCAGAAGCAGCAACTGAAGGCCAACCCCCCCCCTACACACAGCAAAGGGACAGTACTCCTCGTCACAGCTCTCCATCTCTTCTCCTTGGCAAAGGTTCCCCTTGAGCCCAGATGTGATCTAAAGTTCTGGGCTTTAAGGTACACCACTTATACCCATTTTTGTCTTTGTTCATCTTTGTGCAAGGGTCTCGGAGCCCAGTCCAAACCAGTTCTGTCCTCACTGGTGCAGTATGACCACATGGGGTGGAGACAGCATTGTGCAAATGAGACAGGCCATATTCAGATGCAAGGATAACTCCCCCACTACTCAAACTGTAATAATAATAATACTGTAATTTATAAAGCGCAAACAGCTAACTCCTAGGATGTGTCCCGGCGCTACAACAACAGGTGGCGTGCAGGAGGACCTGCTAGCAGCAGAAAAGTACAGCAGGTTAATCCAGATTAAAAAGCCAGGTTTTAATTGATTTACTGAAAATAGTTTCTGAGGTGATTTGTCGCATGGCGTTGGGCAGAGTATTCCATAGCATGGCAGCCCTGACCGTAAAGGATCGGCCCCCTAATCGAATTTTCCTAACTCAGGGGATGCATAGCAGGTTCTGGGAGCTAGATCTAAGTAAGCAAGGCTGTTTGCACGCATTAAGCCTCTGCTTCAGATAATTGGGGCAGGATCCATGGAATGCCCAAAAGTCTAAGGTAAGGGCCTTGAACTTTATTCTGTTGGTGACCGGCAGCCAATGTAATTCTTTGAGATGCGGTGAGATATGTTACTTGAATGAGACATGTTTGAGCAATCTAGCAGCCGCATTTTGGACCAACTGCAGTTTCTTAATCTGGTACGCTGGAAGTCATAGATAAAAGGCATTCGCGTAATCCAGGCGTGAGGTCACTGTAGCATGAACCACTGAGCGACGGCAGTTTTCTGGGAAATGGTGCAAGACTATGCGCAGATTCTTCAGACTACCAAAGCAAGCGCCTGTCACCTGCTGAATTTGGCCCAAGAGAGATAGATCCGTCTGCCATTTTACGCCCAGGTTTTTTGCACATCCAGCGGGGGGACAACCCATTTCCTCTGGCCACCAAAGGTCCGCAGAGGGATGTTGGTTGTTAGAACAACATCTCCCTTTTTTCGGCATTCAACTTGAGTTTGTTGTTATTCATCCTTTGCGCTATGTCTTTTAAGCAACTCTTAAAATTCCGGAAAGAGGCACTTGACAGATCTCTAAAAGGAAATACCAGCTGGGTGTAGTCGGCATACGAGATCGCCTTCACTCCCCAGTTGGCAATCACTGAAAATAATGGCACCAAATAAATGTTACACAAAAAACCATACGGTAGTATAGGGCTTGAGGGATGTTTAGAGACCTGCCTAAGTATTATCCCCCAGGGAAACCACAGCTATAAACAAAAAACTTAGGGGTCTAAATTAGAAATCCTTTGGTGATTCTTTGTTATTATGCCTGTGCCACCTAATGTGCGTAGGAACAAAAGACAAGCTGAACTAACAAACCATATCACCAGAATGCCAAACACCAGCAAGTGTAAGTCAACCTTGGTTGAGGATTCCCATCAAAGTCTTGTATTGATCAATATTCTCATCTGGTAATCCTTCCAGGGTATTGTGTCTCTTGATCATTGAGACATCCAGCATACCCTGATGACCGGTTCGGGGTGACGACCCACAATCACTCGGTTGTACCACATGGTGTTGATATGATGGGAAGGTGCAGTGCAAAAATAATATGTGTGGTGATTAAAAAAGGATAGGGAACTTAACAAAAACCTATTTAATAAACGTAAGCCCCTTCCAATTTAAAAGCAAGAACAGTACAACACAGTAATCGCAGTACACACAAATAGCTGCGAAAGGACCAACATGTTTCAGCCTCAAAGGGAAATGTCCAAGGCTTTCATCAGGGTCTCTGTTCTATTTTAGTGCTACTGCCTATCAGTGAATAAATGTGTGAAAAACTATATGAAAAAACACACAAGTGAAACATCAACAGTAAAGGATATAATGTTCCCTCATCTGTCTAGAATCCTCTCTTCGGCACCTGGTGTCTTAGTAGTGTCTGTTGAAGACAAACGTACAAGTGAGTCACATTCAGCTACCCTGATCTGTTAGAAACATTCATAGTTCGTGAATATATACAAATTGATAACTCACCCAGTGTGTCCGGGGAGTGGACCTCACCTCTTCCTGGACCTGGCTCAGGATATGTGAGACCCCGCTCTGCAAGAACAGAAACCGACTACGTGATTATCGTGAGCAGAGAGACCAGAAGCTGATCTGCTCTGACAATTCACAATCTACGAGGTTGCATGGTCTTCTGCACGCAGAGTTAACTAGCATATAGCAACTAGTTCCTAATAAAAACTTCCCATCCACTCTCTCATTAACTGTAAACTTGAGATGTAGCCAAGTTGTGCCACATAGTCAGTAAACTTGAGATGTAGCCAAGTTGTGCCACATAATCAAAAGTAAACAAAAACGATGGAAAAACTGGAAAAAACGTATATCCAGACTCACTATCTCTATTAGTTATCCAAGCAATTATGGTAGAACCAAATACCACACAGCAAACCTCTAGAGCTGTGTTCCTACCTGTTTGTCGTTGTCTCGAACAGTGACTGAGTCAGGGGGAGGCACTGGGCTCTCATCGTCACTCCCATTTCAATAATCCTGTCCTCCCTTCCGCTACCAATCCGTGACTCCGAAGGGAGGGGCTGGAAGAAAGGACCAGTGTGGGGTACCCTGCCTCCTAGCAGATATTAATTGTACATGCTAAGAGTATTTTAGAGGCTAAGAGTATCGGGTTTGTGTCTCAATATACACTCGATGTAGGCTGGAGTCAGGATAATGCCCTAGCACGTAGTCTCGCGAGGCCATCGTACCGAAAACTACAAAATGATGTAATATGTGAAACGTGTGTAGTTCACTGGCTCCGCCTTAGCTAAGAATAAATGTTAAAAAGCAGTGGGGTCAGGGCGGACCCTTGAGGGACCCGACACCATAGGGGCTTGCATTTGGACTGATGGGGTTGAAGCGCCACCCTCTGCGTACGTCCAGAGAGGAAAGATTTAAGCCACCACAGGGCTGTTTCCTCAATCCCCAAATCCTGAAGGGGCTGGGCCAGGATGGACTGGTCCACATTATCAAATGCTGCAGAGAGATCCAGGAGCACCAACATAGCTGATGGCCCTGAATCCAACTCCATCCTGACTGAATCCACCACCTCTATTAGTGCGGTTTCCATGCTGAATCCCACGCGGAACCCTGATTGTGTGTCATGCAGGATGTTGTGGCTCTCAATAAAACTGGCCAGCACTATTTTTTCCAGCATTTTTGCAGGTGCAGCCAATAGAGAAATTGGTCTATAGTCATAATAATCCCAAAGTTTATTCAGCTCAGCTCTGAGACATCCAGGAAGGCCAGGTACACCTCACCCCACCCCTCCCCATTGGCTGTTTTCCGTGAATGCACATCTCCAGCCCCTGCCACTCGAAAAGCAAACAGTCAATACACAAACCAGCAGGAGAACACAGAATGGTTAAGTAAGAAAATGTCACAAGCACACAATTTAAAAACCATCTTTACTAAATGATGTGTTATTAAATCCTTAGTTCAGAGAGCCTAAATGTTATTCTTCCATATTGTCCCAATGTGAAGTTATACTTGTAAGATGTTATAAAGTATCTCCCATTCTATAGTATGTGACAGATAGTCTTTCAATAGACATGTTGCACACACCAGTACATGTCCTACCTGTCACATACACTGCACCCTGCCCATTGGGGTAGCTTGGGCTACCTGAGGGGTGACTTACATGTAAGAAAAGGGAAGGTTAGGGCCTGGCAAGTGGGTGCACTTGCCAGGTCAGCATGGCAGTTTAAAACAGAATGCAGACACTGCAGTGGCAGGTCAGAGATACCTTATTAGGGCTACTCATGTTTCTGCCTCATCCGTGCTGCAGGCCCACAAGTAGTATTTCATTTACAGGTCCTGGAACACTCAGTGCACTTTACTAAGAGTTTGCCAGTATATCAAATATGCCAATCATGGATAACCAATTATGTTCACAATTTACACAGAGAGCATATGCACTTTAGCACTGATTAGCAGTGGTAAAGTGGCCAAAGTCCTAAAACCGACAAAAACAGGTCATAAAAAATAGAAGGAAGAACTAAAAGGTTTGGGAATAACCCTTAAATAGGGCCATTTCCAAACAGTGTGTGCTTGTGTCAGTGACTGTATAGGTGAGTATGTGTTAGAATCTGTATGAATAAGTGAGGCGGTGTGTGTATAACTGTATATGTGGGTAAATGGCAGAGTGATTGGCTCATTGGGTGACTAACTAGATGTGTGAGTAACTCTATGGGTGATTGGCAGTGTGTGAGTATCTGTATGGGTATATGAGTGGATATATCAGTGGCTGTATTGGTGAGTGAGTTGGTGTATCAGTGGCTGTTTGGGTGACTGAGTGGATGTGTGTGTACACCTATGAATCAGTGAGTGGGTGTGTACGTACTGGTTTTGGTGTGTATATGGTTTTGAGAATGGTAGTATGAAATTTGGAGTGTGTATACAAAAGACTATATTGGTGTGTGAGTAGGTGCATCAGAGATTATGTGGATTATGTCATCATTGATGCCATCTGTGATGTCATCAGTGATGACCACTGACCATGTCACGGTGATGTAACATGTGATGTCATCAGCAATGCATTGCGGGGGCATGAGTAATAGTTAGCTCAGCAAACTATAACAGCTAAATTTCTCTGGTTTTCTACCATTGAAATGTCAGCCTAACTATAATGTTCCGGCAACCTGTATATATATGTATATGTAAGTCACCAATGAGCCCTTGAAACGCGTTGGACATGGCCAAATGAAGTGACAGGTGGTGTGCGTGTCTCAGCAAAGCGTCAAACTGGATGGTGGGTGAAAGTGTGTGTGCCCTGTCAGAGCTCATATATATATATATATATATATAGATGCAGTGAGCAAGGCGGTCTGCCACCGAAACGCGTCTAGGTCGAGTGGAATTAAACAAATTTTTCTTTGGATATTCACCCACGGAGTCAGTGCCTTCTTGATTTAAAGTTTGGACTGGTTCGATATATATAAATATATATATATATATATATATATATATATATATATATATATATATATATATATATATATATATATATATATATATATATATATATATATATATATATATATACACACATATATATATATATATATATATATATGTGTGTGTGTGTGTGTGTGTGTGTGTGTGTATATATAGTTAGGATTTTTTTTTGAATAGGGATTTCTGAAAATTCTATGTTGAATAACTTTGGCGTTGATAGACCGAATTGGCTGAAATTTTCAGGAAATTGGCAGATTTTGTTTCTGAGCCTCCCCTGAAAGTTTGGGGGGGTTTTGGCAAGCGGGGGCCGAGAAAAAATGGGGGTCCCAAAACGTGTTTTTAACTTTGAGTTTTCCATAGGGCGGTTGGACTCACTTTTAGCCCGAACGGCTGAATGGATTTCCACCAAACTTGGCAAAATTGTAGGGTCTGGTACCCCGATGTGCCTTTGCTATGTCTCAAGATATATGCTCCAGTGGTTTTTCCGAAAATTAACTTTGAAAAATATATATTGGGCTACATTGGGCTATATATATGTTAGAGCCCAAATGTTGCCCAATGTAGCCCAAAGATGGCCCAAAGATGGCCACCAGAGACAAAAAAAAACAAATGTAGCCTAACATGTCTCACAGATATAATTAATGCATATCCCGAACATGAGCTACTATCATTCAAAATTCTCGCAGAGAATTTTGTCATACTAGCAGGCGCAGTTGTCTACAATCCACCAGGACAACAAACCAGCGTCAGCGCCAAACTTCTGAACCAACTACTCCCTTTGTGCTTAAAACACAAAAACTTAATGGTCATTGGGGACTTTAATGTCCATTACGAAAATACCAATGCCCCTGGATCGACACAGCTCAAGTACGACATGGAAATCCTGCAACTCAAGCAGCTGGTCGATGGCCCTACGCACATAGCAGGGCACACCCTGGATCTCCTTTTTACTAACATCGAGTCGACCACCTTCAAGGAAATCCTTCCCCTGACATGGTCCGATCACTTCATGCTTTCATTCTCGTTTAAACTTCCCGGCAAACCCGTAAAATCCAGACCCATCCCCCTCACCTCCAATAGAGCCTGGAGACTAATTAACGACTCCAATTTCCAAAATCACTTTCGCGAAATAGATATCTCATTACCAGACAATTCATCTATTTGTAACAACGTCATTCGGCTAGAAACCGGAATCCGCCAAACGTTGGACAAAATAGCACCCTTGCGAGAAGTCAGGAAAAAAACATCCACCAACGAAAAATGGTACACCCCCACTCTCAAGAGCCTTAAAAGGGAATGTCAAAAAACAGAACACCAATGGAGACAAACCAAAGACTCTGAAACCAGAGCCAACTATACCACCAAAAGGAGACAATACATCCTTGCCATTCGAGAGGCAAAAAAAGCAAAAGAGTTGTTCAAAATCGTGAAAGAGCTTAGCAATCCATCCAGCACCTCGCAAACCCTCACCCCCTCAACAGAAGCATGCGAACGGATTAGCACTTTCTTTTCCGAAAAAAATTATAAAATTTACTCTACTTTTACCCCCTCCCATCCCATCACCCCTCACGACAATTCTGATGTACATCCACCTACATCCGACATAGACAATGTCCATCTAGACGTAGGCAACTCCCCACGTCTAACCAACTTCCAACCACTCTCCGAGGAGGAGGTGTTAGCAGTTCTTAAAGCAATTAAATCCGGCTCTCCCGCAGACCCCTGCCCGCACTTTGTGTTTTCAGAAATTGCACCGACACTCTGCCCCCTCATCACCAAACTTTTCAATCAGTCCCTCGCCTCCGCGTCCTTTCCAGACTCCTGGAAACACGCATCTGTAACCCCCCTCCAGAAGAAATCCGGATCTGACATCCTCAACCCAGAGAACTACAGGCCGATCTCACAGCTCCCTTACCTCTCCAAGGCATTGGAGAAAATGGTCAACTTACAACTGTCCAAATACTTGGAGGACAACTCGCTTCTGGACCCCACCCAAACCGGCTTCAGATCTAACAACAGCACCGAGGCTACGCTGCTGGCAGTGTCGGACAGTGTCAGATGCATCACTGATCAAGGGGGATCTGTGGCTCTGATACTGCTAGACCTGTCGGCGGCGTTCGACACGGTGTCGCACGAATGCCTATTAAACATCCTCCAGAGCAAAGGAGTACAAGCCACAGCGTTAAAATTGATTAAATCATTCCTGAGCAACTGCACCCAAGCAGTGCACATGGGCCAATTCCATTCAAAACCCCGTCCCATTGGCTGTGGAGTCCCACAAGGGGCCTCCCTAAGCCCCACTCTCTTTAATGTCTACGTTTCATCTCTGGCTGACATTGGAAGAAAGTGGGGCATCGGCATATGTTCATATGCCGACGATACACAGCTGATGGTGACCATGGACGAAAGATCGGAAAGATCGGAAACAACCAAAAAAAATCTAAACAGCTGCCTCTCCGAAATGGCAGATTGGATGCGCAACCACTGCCTTAAACTCAATGCCGAAAAATCTGAAATATTACTGTTCGGAGGAGCCAAACTATCATGGAATGATACGTGGTGGCCACCGTCACTGGGAACAGCCCCCACCCCGAAACAGTACGCCAGAAACCTTGGCATCATGATGGACGACGCACTGTCCATGAAAGACCACGTACGCATACTCTGGGGTAAAGGATTTGCAATCTTGAAACTCCTAGCCAAAATCTTCTCTTGGATCCCACTGGACTGTCGGCGTACAATTACCCACGCCCTCCTGGTCAGCCGCCTGGATTATGGCAATGCCCTATTCGAAGGGATAAACGAGCAACTGTTCTCCCGCTTACAGGTCCTTCAAAACCAGGCAGCCAAACTGGTATGCAACAAAGGCAAACGAGATTCGGCATCAGCATGCCTGAAAAAACTCCACTGGCTGCCAATGCGTCAGCGAGCCACCTTCAAACTACTTTGTCACGCGCACAAAGCCCTCCACAAAACAGGCCCTACAATCTTGCAAGGGAAAATCGAGTTTTATATTCCAAACAGGAACCTAGGATCCAACAACTCAGCCCTAGCAAAACCCAAGCGCATCTACAGAACGAGGACAGGTGGACGAGCCTTTTCACACCTGGCGGCCAAACGATGGAATTAATTACCTATGGATCTTAGACACACTACAAACCTCCTTCAATTCCGGCAAAAAGTAAAAACCCACCTTTTCCCTAAAAACTAACTCCCCCCGCATAATCTCAGCAGTCCCCTTTTCCTTTTTAGCGCCGTGATATCCCTTGGGATGAATGTCGCGCTCTATAAATACCAGAAATAAATAAATAAAATATCAGCCAGATGTAGCCCAACTATAGCCCAATGACAGAATGTCCCAGAGTGTCCTAAAGAACAATTAGAGCGCTAACAGTCTTACTTATGACAAAAGTATGGCACACCTGAAGTCATCTTGATTGGAATAAAGTGTTAACACTTAAAACATTTAATTTGCAAAGGAACAAAATGAGGGGGTTCATTTTGCCATAGAAATTATGATTATTGCCGAAGAAAGAAAAATTAGGGCACATTTTGAGTGACTTCTCAAATCCTCTTATATTTCATTAAAAAAATTCTGATATGCAGTCTCCCAAGATGGCCACCAGAGACAAAAGAGCCCAAATGTAGCCCAAATATCAGCCAGATGTAGCCCAACTATAGCCCAATGACAGAATGTCCCAGAGTGTTCTAAAGAACAACTAGAACGCTAGCAGTCTTACTTATGACAAAAGTATGGCACACCTGAAGTCATCTTGATTGGAATAAAGTGGTAACACTTAATACATTTAATTTGAAAAGGAACAAAATGAGGGGTTTCATTTTGCCATAGAAATGATATATATATACATATATATATATTACCTACTGGCGGTCGCCAGTAGGTATATATAGCTAGGATTTTTTTTAAATAGGGATTTCTGAAAATTCTATGTTGAATAACTTTGGCGTTGATGGGCGGAATTGGCTGAAATTTGCAGGAAAATGGCACATTTTGTCTCTGAGCGTCCCCTGTAAGTTTGGGGGGGGGTTTCGTCAAGCGGGGTCCGAGAAAAAAGGGGGGTCCCAAAACATGTTTTTAACATTGAGTTTTCCATAGGGCGGTTGGACTCGCTTTTAGCTCGAACGGCTGAATGGATTTCTATGAAACTTGGCAAAATTGTAGAGACTGTTTGCCCGATGCGCCTTTGCTAGGTCTCAAGATATGTGCTCCAGTGGATTTTGAGAAATTAACGTTAAAAAAAATATATATATCTGTGACAGCGTCCCGGTTAGCGCCCCGGTTCGCGTACCAGACGCGTAACGGAACTTCGCAAGGAGAAGCGGATTGGCTCTCCGGTGACTGTCAACATTCTAAACAGTCCGGAGCGGCCGCCATCTTGTCTCTCGGTAGGATCGAGAGACAAGAGGTGGAAATAAACGAAGGGGAAAATGAATGAAAGCGGGCAAGGTAGACCCCTCCTGACCCCCTAGGATTGATGTGGGGGCTATTAAAGGGCCCCGCGGGGCAAAAAAATGTATAACATTTTTTTTTTATTTTTTGCGGTGGAAGCGCTACCCGGTACGCGAACCGGGTAGCTCACCGGTAGCGTAACGGGAGTCCGCCATCTTGTGTTTCGGATGAATTTAGTCACAAGACGGAGGATAAACATGTTGGGAATGGGTATAAGGGGAGACATATCCTTACCCCCTAGGTTTTCTGAGGGTGGCTGAGGAGGCCCATATATGTAAAAAAAAACAGCCTTTTTTTTCAAATTTTTGCACTGTTAGCGCCCGGTCCGCGCACCGGGTAGCGTTCCGGAAAGCGTAACAAGGGGAAAACCAAGGGAAACAGTAAAATAATATTGGTGCGTTATCCTGGAGGTGACGCACCTCAGCAACGCTATAGTTGATTGGATGCCACCTTTGCATGTGGCGGTGCATAGTATAGTTTCCAAAACCATACTTTTTGTCTGTGCCTCGGGACAGAACTGCATCGCAATGAGGCATGTCACCAGCCGGGCATTGACCTTTTTTTGCCCTCGAGGGTAAGAAAAAAATTGCCATATAAAATGGTCTAAGCGGTGGGATTGCCGGGGCTCTTCACGCAAGAACTGCCTCGGCTCTACCTCCTCTTCCTCTTCTTCTTCCTCTTCCTCTGGGTTTTGAAGGAACTTTGCAGGTGGTCCTTCCTTCCTAGGTGGTTGTGGTGGTGGTGGGGGTCCACCAGCTGCAGCTACTACAGATGCCATGACTGAACAAGCAGAAACAGGTCTTCCTCTCACAAAGATGAAAGTCAGAGTGAGGAAAAAAGGTGGGGGCTTTCATCATTTGGGAAAAAAAATGTTCTAAACCAATGAAAAGTGTTTTTTTCAGGTCACATGACCTGTTACGCTTACGTTACGCGTCCCACTCCGCGCCCGGAGCGCTTCCGGGGTGCTGCACTTCGCGCCTCGGGTCGCGCTCTGGAGCACTTCCGAGTGCGCTAACTCGGCGTGTCATAAGACGCATTACGCGGCAACGCGATACGTCGCGCATACGTGACGCGTCGCGATGTTGTTTTCGAATGCGGCAGTTGCGCTAACGGAACATTTCCTGGTGCGCGGATCGGGTCACGGCACCAAATTGAGCTAACGGGAAGCTACCCGGTGCGGGGACCGGTAGCGAAAAAAAATAAAATAATTTATATACATAAAAAATTATATTAAATACATAAAAAATATATTTTTCCTTTAAAAGAAGAATACATTTTACAGCTTTTGATATTTGCGATTAAAAAACCATTGAAATTCACTGAAAAAACCATAGGTTATTTGAGATGTCATCAGTGATGTCATCAGTGATGTCACTGACCATGTCATGAATGATGTAATATGTGACATCATCAGCAGTGGATTGCGGGTGCGCGATATATAGTTAGTGCAACTATATATGCGAATTTCAATGGTTTTGTTTGAGTAAAATAAGGTTTTGGAAATGCTAATTCCTAACTATATATGGTCTATCACCTATGGTTTTTTCAGTGAATATATATTATATATATATATATATATATATATATATATATATATATATATATATATATATATATATATATATATATATACATATATATATACATACACACACACACTAACTGGTGTAAAGCAGATGATATGCTTTGACTTGGATACCACAGTCTATTGAATAGGCTGAGAAAATTAGGTGCATTAAATGAAAGCATCCAAATCATTTCTGGCACACCGCTATTGAATACTTTGGATAAACAGAGGCGTATCATTTCTGCTACATTATTTATACGATTTAGAGTTGATGCTTTAATCCCCTTCAACTTTATCCAGTGATATGCCTACTGGTATGTAAAACGGCTAAAGAAAGGTATGCCACATTGCAAATCTGCTGCAAATCTGTAAAGGGCAAAGACAGGAGCCCTGATCTTACTCATAACTTCCTGTGTCCATCTCAAATCCAGAACGTAGGCCCTTCTTTCATATTCCCATGCTATTACAGGTGCAAACACCTGAGCAAAGGTTAAAACATGTTAAGAGTTGTAGCAATAAGGTAAAGATGAGATGATTGAAAGCGTGTTCACATGAGAGTGGGACAGAGTGTGGGAAATACCCATAAAATTCCTTTAGTCTCTCATTAATTGGATGTGGTATTCCTTCAAGGGCAACTTCCCCAGAAGGCATTTTTTGGGTGGATGGCCCGGAAATTTCGACCTTTCCCGAAAATGTATTGGGTAGTGTATGAGTCTCTATTTCTAAGGAAATGTGCCCTAAGGAATTTTAAACCAATGAGAAGTGGCAGCTGTCTGGCATAAGGACTTCAATGTATTTGTGTCTAGTTATAATGCTCTCCATGGCATGAACACAGCCATATTTTGACCGATATTCAGAATTTGCTTCTTTTTAGAAGGAAATTTAAAATTCCGCGAACGGTTTAGATGGGTGAACTACTGTACGTTTCTTTCAGTGCAGTGGTTGACTCGCTTTAATATTTGATAATGTCACTGTCTTCTTCTCTAATAGGCAGCTCATTTAAAATAATTGAGTAAATCTTTAAAATTAAAGGCCTCAGACACCAAAAGATGCCTTTTTCTCTCTTCGTTACAAAATCGTTGCATTTTCCCTGGTTTGTAGTGCAATACTTCTCATTCAGATTTTTTTCATTTCATATACCTTTTCACCCACCGGTTTGATTGCCATGGCTGCAGCCGTGGGTGAATAATTGCCTGTCTTCACAGGAGCATGTTCTGGAGCTAAAGTCGAGTGCTTTCTTCCTGATGCATGCCTCATTTGGATTCAGCCGACAGCCTAGGGGCTGTATTATTCATGCCTTGACAGATAGCACTCACTAAAAGCATTGGAACCAGGCCAGATACTGGCAGAGAGACAGTGGAGCATTGCAACTTGCGACTGAGAGGGGCACGCGCACAAAAATAAAGAGAGAAATCCTTCCTCCTCCAGCAGTCTGGCTCCACACTGATGAGAAATTCGTTTGCATCAAACCAAAACACACTAAAAATAAAGACAGTTTTTTTTCCCCTCTTCCAAGGCCATGCTTGAAAGTTTAACACAATTTTCCACATTTAATTGCAAAGCGGATTTTAATTAGTAAGGCCCTGCATGTGAAAAATGAAGATTCACTTGGGTGAGTGTAACACATTGCAGTGTCTGCTGGATGCTCTAATTAATGTATGACTGCTGTAGAACGGGGCGCGCTGTGGGAGAGCGATGAAAAATTCTGTACACGCAGCCAGCCTCTCTGCTTCTCGGTTCACGGAGACACCGGAATGAAGAGAAACACCTCTCCCCCTTTTTCCCTCATTACATCTCATTGTGCCAGCGATCACTCCTTCCACAACCTTATGTCACCCCTCTGCTTTTTTTCCCTGATCTACGTTGTCACAATGCATCCATTTTTTGATGGGAATTTGAGAACAATGTATGCGCATTGACCATGCAGGGCGTAAAGTAGTCATTCATCTGTGGCCAGGTCTTAGCATATGCATTTCTCTCTATAACAAAGCAATTTGGGATTGTTCTACTGCATATCGATACCAATATTATCGTGGTGTAGGAATATCGAGTACAGAACATTGAGGTACAAAATATAGATAGTTAAGTGTATATAGGGAAGTATAGATTTACTTATCCTTACTCCTAATCTAAGTATCTTAACCCGCTGCATGCTCATGATGGCTCCACGCCGCCATGAGCGAAGGGCGACGTGTGCTCATGATGGCGTGGAGGCGTCATGCCGCTGCCGCTCCGCCCACGCGGCACTAATTCCCCGCCTGTGCAGGCGAATTAGTGAGTGGGCAGGGTCATGATGGCTCCATGCCGTCATGAGCACACGCCGCCCGTGACTCATGACGGCGTGGGGCTGTTATTAGTACCGGAGCGCATCGCTGACCCACCCCCGCGCTGCAGCGGAATACGCGCTGTGGCAAAGGATTACATATAGATAGACCATGTAGATATATATATGTGTGGTTAGGTTTATAAAATCTAGCCTTACATGTCAATATATACTTTTTTACATTGTACTCGATATTGTGTACCAACAATATTCAGGGGGCAAACCCAATTGAGAAGATAAATAGTTAAATCTAACAGGTGAAATTGATCTAGTTTGTAAAATTAAAAAAATCAATTTCAATATGCTACCAATGTCAATTGATGTGTCCCTTTGGTAGCATAGACACATGGCATGGACTAAATACACACAAACTGTAATGGGTTTCTGTGAAAGAGGCAGAATTTCCAATACATGGTGAAGAAAGAAGCACAAATGAAGCCTATAATTTGGTGTATAATTTGGTGCAAAAGTCACAACATTCTCTGTCTCGAGTGCTAAAACCGGCAGACAAGGTCACATATGAGCTGGCCCTCTTGCCAGCTAAGCTTACAAATAAATGGATGGAAACCTTCAAAAATGATGCTCTTGTTGCAGAGCTGCCTTCATTGGCAAAGATTGTATTATTTTTTCAGATCAGCAGTACTAAATGTTGCTAGTGTCAGTTACTGTGTTAATTCTCAGGATATTACTTCTGTTTAAAATTCTCTGAGCACGCAGGAACTATACAAGGTTTGCAGTGTTGCAAGTGACCACAAACCTTAGAAATATTAGTGAGCATCCCATGCACTTTAATGGCATGTGCCAATCACTGTGGGTTTACCATGGTAAAGCTCTAGCACCACGAGCCTTAGTGTAATGGTTCAATGTCCCCGTCGTCTTGGTAACAGTGGTCTTTATTAAAGGCTCCAACTGAGGCCTTTGCTCATGGGTTATGTAGTTGGGAGCACAAAAGGGCTCTGAAGCCCCAGTGGCCACACATGGAATATTTTACAGGATCATGCATTATAATAATGGTTGCACTTCTGCGGGGGCGTCTCGGTTAGCTGGTTCTCGGTTGTAAGTAATCATTATCGTATCTGGTGAAATACCATTTCCAGACTTGAACTCTATGACATTTCAATCACACCACCTTTACAATTGATGTTATAAAGTAACATACCTGTCGTACAGTAAATGAATTTTGTTCTTGGTTACATTTTTTTTTCTTGGGATTTGTTAGGAAAATCAAGTGTCACACTAGTGTTTGCTTCTTGAAGTCTCAGCTTTATGTGTAAGGTTAGACCCTAGTTCATTAGTGTACCTTATGGAATATTCTGCTATCCACAACGTTTCCAAATTATGGTCTCTGTCCTAGCCCCTTTAACACTATTAACATACTCATGTTTATGACTGTTCCCTATTTCCCACTCCCCTAATGTGTGCAATCAAAGCACAGACTCTCAAAAATCTTTTACGTGTGTTGAAGCGGGAATGGCATTTGAAAGAAATTGGGGTTCCTGGTTGCGGGGGGTGAAACCCTACTCAAGCAGCAACCAATATCCTTGTCAGGGTGAGGCACAATCCCTTCCATGCTCATGACGAGCCCAGCTCGTCATGAGGCAGGCTTGTCATAACGTCCACAGTCCGCCCACACGCGATATGATTTTCCCCCTATGCGGGAGAATCAAATCAATCAGTGGGCAGGGTAGTGACCATCCCAGCTCGTCATGAGCACAGCTCCACTGTGCCTCACGACGAGCTGGGCTTGTCAGGAGCACCGTGGCGTGTGCTCCCCCCACCCCCCGCGCCATGGAGAAATTACCCCCGCAGCGAATGGGTTAAATTAACCTGTGCTCAACCCTAGTGGTAGATTGGCACAGAGCAGTCAGGCTTAACTTAGAGGCAATGTATAAAGTATTTACGCAGCACTTCAAACAGTAACAAAGTAAAAACACAACACATGGAAAACCCCATTCTAATTGAGAGAACTAGAGTGAAATATAATACATTATTTGACACCACGACAACAAAAATCCAAGCAGTAGAACCGAAGTTATGAATTAGTAAAGCTTTTAGTAAAATATAGCACTTATTAGATCAAAGCACAAGCCGCAGACATCTAGTCATGCGAGACCGGGTCAAAGGCAAAAAATATCATCAATACAATTGAGATTTTGTGTCAAGCTACCTGGGAGTTATTTAGTGACTTCTGTGGTCCACCTCGACAAGGATTGCATTTCTTTTTTGAGTGGGGCTTTGACCCCTCCCAACTGGGGGCCCCCAAATTTAGTTTCTGACAGCCGTATGGTGTTCGACAGACCAACTGGGAAAGACTGTCCGGATCTGACATTGTATTACATCCGCCTGAAACGCGGTCCGTAGAGCTGTACAATTTGGTTCCAACCGACTCAGATTCCCAGAATGGCACAATCGATTCAGACTGAGCGGTTATCTTCCATCATAAACAGTTGGTCAGAAATGTTTCCTAGTCGGCCGGAAACATGGGTTCCAACACGGGTAATGAAAATCCAAATGCTGTATGGAGCCTTTCCGACCGATATCAGAATGAAGCCTTAAGCCTGTGCCATACAAATAGTTCTATATACAAGTATACAATTAAAGAACAGTTGCATAATAATTACACTGGTTTCAGTGCCTAGAGATGATTCTGTCCATACCTATGATTTATTATTAAACACAGTTCTCTCGGTTGCAAACAAACGTGACACTCTGACAACATGGAGCCCCATCACCAAGAGGAAGCCACAGCAATCATGAAAGCCATCCCCTCCAGGACTCCCTCAGTCCCTTCCCCCACCACGCGTTCAACCAAGGTGCACCCCTTCAGCAAAGAGCTTATCACCATCATAAATGCCTCCATCGACACAGTTACCATTCCGGTCGCCTGAAAGCTTGCAGCCATCCGCACACCCATGACAACAGCCGCTGGAGACCCAGCCAAACTTGTGAACTGCCAACCGATCTCTCTCCAACCATATCCATTCAAGGTTCTAGAAAAGCCATCACGCAATCAGGCTTCAGACCTAACCACAGTACAGAGACAGTCCTCCTTGCAGCCCTCATCCTACTTACCCTCTCTCCAGCCTGGGGTGAAAGGGGAGGTGCACTCCCAAAAGTTTCTGTGAGTGTGGTAAGTGTGATATTTGTTTGGTGAAGAGGTGGTCTTTATTTAGAGTGAATGTGTCCTTTGTTCGATTGCGTGGGTATGCTGTTGCTATGAGTGTGGTATCTGTTGCTGAATACAAGTAATGCACTTTCTCTGAGTTCAGCTGGTTTCCATTTACAGGGGCGTCCTTGCTGTTTGTGACACTGTTTGTTCAACAGGGGTTGTAGTGGAATAAGCTCAAGACTCATTCTCTGGCCCTTCTCGCCATTTACAGCTCTGCCCATCGCTGTCTATTTCATTTTTCTGTTACCACAATCAAAAAGTGTTGCTGCAGAACATATTATATGAGCAGATGCCCCTGTCATTTATTCAAAGAGACTAGGGTTCTGCTACTCGTCTTCTACAGTGTACAATCCATAGACACCAGAACACTAATGGGTGAGCTTCCATCCGCATCATGGTTCCTAATGTACTTTAAGACATGCATTCTCTACGAATTTTAGCCAGGTATTTTTCAGGGTGGAATAATGGCAATAATTTTAAGACACCCATTGTGTTCTTAAACACCTCGAAATAATGAACCAAGACATCAATAAGATTCTAGGTAGGAATCCATTGCACTTTCCTCCCTCGTCCCAGAATAAGGTAAGTTATTGTTGTTCCTGGAGGCCATGACACTGTTTGTTTAACAGTGCTTGTGAGGGTCGTTCACTTACTGTGACTATACATGTTTGATGAACGGGGTAGTTCATTTACTCTGTGATATTTTTAAAGGGTTTTCTTTTTCACTTCACTCTCTGATAGCACATCACTCATAATCCCACTCCGTTTCTGCAAGAGTTTCGCTCCATTACTTGTTCTCTTGCTCCCTCGTCTGTTTTTGTTTAGGTTTCCCTGAAGTCCCTCACTTCGTTCTCTTTCCGTAATGTTTCACCACTAGCACTCTCTTCATTGCCATCTATTTCCGGTGTCTATTGGCTTTCGTCTCTCCTGTGAGTGTCCTTTCCCTTCCACACCACAGACTCCCTCTATCTTGAGAGCCTGTACGTCCTCTCAGTGCCCTGCTCAAAGCACATGTCTCTTGAAAGCGCCTTCTCTCACCAGATCCCTACTCGGGCTCTCCTGCCTTTGTCTTCATTCTCTCTCCTGTCGCTCTCATTCCCCACAAATTTCTTAAGACTTTTGCTCACTGCTCTCTTTCCCTTCATTCTTTTCTGCTTCTCTATCCATTATTCTTTCGGTATATTTTTCCCTCTGCATACCTGTTTCTGTTTTGTTTTACCATCTCTCCTTTCTACCCCTTGTCCTTATCTGCCCTCTTCCTGTCTTAGCCAGCTAACTACACTAGCTCATCAGGCGTTCCCCAGCCAAGGGGAACAAAAAGAAAACATTCCTGAAGAAAGTGAAAGAAAAACACAGAGCCCTAGAGAGAAATAGAGAGAGAAAACAATGACTAGAAATAAAAGTGTGAAATTGCAAAGGAAACTTTCAGGAAACCAAAACCAAAGATGATTTACCTTATTCTTCCGCATCTGCTTCGCCCCCTCCTTTGGAAGAAACCAGTCTCTGCCCTGGTAAGAGTGGAGGGGGTCACCTCCAGGCCTCCCGTCCCAGGTTTATGGAGTCAGCATGAGTTCCTCTGCCCTGCCAGTTGCCGCCTCCAGCCCCAACATTATTTGTGTTTTTCTTTGGCTGTGTCTGGACGACTCTTTGTGAATATGCCCCCAGTTCTTCCTATCTTTCCTCCTTCTCTCACTGTAGGACCCAAACGCATATCATAGCCAGCTGCCTTCTTTCCAAGCTTCCCGCTCTGGTAACAGGACCGGAGGTGACGTCCCGTCCATCCCCGTGGCGCCTCGGGCAGACTTTGCATTACATCCTGCCTCAGTGGCACAGCGGGCATCAGAATAGGAAACATTGTAGCAGCAGTGCCCACAGTCAGCCTTATAGAAGCCCGTAAATCAGCTGCAATCCCCACAAGCCTGCAGGAGCAGTGCTTGCAGGCCACAGCACTTGATTAGAGTGACATGTTATTTACGACGAGGCAGGGGCCCCAGCATTTTCTGAGTGGGACAGTGTGCCTCATAAAGCGGGCTGCTGCTGCGGCATGCAATTTGTACTATTTTATATACAATTGCGTGCAATATCAGCTCTTCACCGGGGAGACCTGTGTGAATTTAGTGAACAGCCTTATCCCATGTAGACCCGGCCCTGAAAATTAAGTGCTGGTGCTTAGCACTCGAAAGTACCGGAACAAATTAAGCACTGCTCAAGGAGCAAGACACACAGCAGACAAAGTCTCTGTGATGTCCTCAAGGTGAATGTAGCCTATACTGTCCCTGAGGCTTTGAAGAGAGGCCAGCCATCTAGTCCCTGAAGTCACTCTGGAGGTCCTTGGTTCAAGATTCAGGCCCAGTCATTTTCAAGTAAGCAACAAGGCAGCAGGCCAGCAGAGTAGCAAGGCAGCAAAGTAGCAATCTTTCTTGCTGCAGAGCAGCACATCAGTCCCTATGACTCTTCCACAGACCGGGAGATGCACTAAAGTGTGGCGTCTGAGGATCGAAGGCGCCAGCTTTTAAATAGGAAAAGGTTTTGAAAGTTTCCACCCACAGAGGTGTTTGGAATTTCCTGCCTCTCTGCCCTGGCTATAGCTTTTCGGGGGGTACAAAATTCTAGTATGAAACCCTTTGCGAGTGTGCTGAGGAAGAGACTTTGTTATGGGCAAGTGCGGTGGGTGACAGCTTCTCCCCCTATCAAGTCAGATATGGCTCATCCATTCCCCCTTTGTCTCATTGTCTGGGAGTGATACACAAAGATCAACTGCCAGCTACAACAAGTCATGTGACCAAGGATACAGGCTGCAGGCACCAAATGGTTCAGATAAGAAAATGCCAAATTTCCAGAATTATGACTTAAAAACTGGCTTTACCTTTAAATAGGGTTTGCAATTACAATTCTTTAGACACCAAACTCGATATTCCGACCTGCTCCCAATTGAAAGTTAGCACTTACTAAATGTAATAAGGTAACTTAAAATGTTCCTACGGAAGAGGTAGGCCCTGCAGTAGTGAAAAATGAATTTAAGAATGCAGTACCAGGACATGTAAAACTTAAAAGCACATGTCCAACTTTTTAAAAACACTGCACCCTGCCATATGGGTTGTTTAGGGCCTTCTTTAGGGGTGTATTAGATGTATTAAAAATAGAAGGTTTAGGTCTGTCAGAAAGTTTATTTGCCCAGTCAAAATGGCGGTTTAAACTGCACACACAGGCCGCAATGGCAGGTCTGAGACAGATTTGAAATGGCTACTTGTGCGGGTGGAACAATCAGTAGTGCAGGCCCAAAAGTAGCATTCAATTTACAGACTTAGGTTACATTAATTACCATGTTACTAGGGATTTATAAGTAAACTAAACGTGTCCATTGAGTTTAAGCCAATGTTACACTGGTATAAGTAGTGCTATAAAACTACTGAAATGCATGTGAGAGAGGGTCTATGGAAAGATGAGGGGCACTGTTGGAGGGTGGTAGTGAGGGAATTTGTTAAGAAAGTCGTTAGGGAGCATCAAAAAAGATTATTCCATGGGGTGCACCAGCACTAAAGCTGGTCCTGCTCCAACCTATCTCAATACACACATTCCTTCACTCTCCTATATAATTAATCATAGAGTAAACATCCTTTACAGTCACAGAGGCACATAAAATTACAAATGTTCCCCTAGAAAAAAGGCTTTGTACACAAAGTCTGCAGGGGATTTATTGTAAAAGCGCAGTTGGGGGAACATCCTTTACGACGCAACTTTTACAACGCAAACCATTACAATGCATTGCGCTGGGGGGCGCTCTAGGATAGGGAATACGTTTAATTTACTATCCAACACCTTCCCTAGTGTCCACGGGGACTGGAGTTGGAATAGTAAATTAAACTATTCACTATCCACCACCCCAAAGCACTATGCGTTGTAAAGGTTTTCGTTGTAAATACCGCGTTGTAAAGGCATGCGTGGTAAAAGTATGCGTTGTAACGTCATACATCCGCGCAGTTGATATACAGTCTCAACTGATGATATTACAAGTGGTGTTTTTTGACTGGCTCGCATATTTTCCTAATAATAATTTCCATTACTGGGCTGTTAAATGTTACTGCCTAGGGCATTTACCAAGCAAGTGTGCCATAGGTTAAGGGCCAAATATCCCAGCACAAAACGTTTTCCTTTATAGGCAAATTTTTATCAGCTTTCGCAGCTATTTACACATTTGTCTAGATACATTTTAAACACAAACGTTTGTAACCAGGTTGGACTCACTAATTGTATTTTTCTCTACCGAGCTGATTTTCCTTAGAAATAACACCCAATGTATTTTAAGAGGTTGATTTGCAGCAAAATACCTGCAGGTTAGTTGAAAAACACAACTGAGCAGGGACTGATTTGAGTTCCAGAAACCTCGTTTTTGTGATTGTGCGTTTATATGCATTCTTTTAAATGCATTATTTTTGTTTGTCTCCAACCTTTGCTTAAAACAAACGAATCCTCAAACATTTGTTATCCTGTGCACTTAAAGAAAAGATCTTCAGAGCATGCACCATGCCAGTTCAGGTATAATGCCCGACATCATCTGTGGCCCTGCTGGAAACCTTTCCTCCATAAACCCAAACAACTTAACATACTGTGCCTTGCCGACGACAGATAAATGACATGTAAAAAGTGCTATATAGGCCAAATCCCTTACCAATATGTATGTATGTTTCTTTGGATTGCATGTCTTGATTTAGAAACAATATCAACTCCCAAGTGCCAGGTTCGTGCTGTCATTTACTGGCCAGGCTGTAATACACACCAGAGCAGCGGCTGAGGGCATTTGCCTATACAGACCTTCAACGGGTCCCTGCATGTAAAACCATGACGTCAATTCCAATTAGAAGAAGAAGCTTTTTTAACCTTGTTTTCATTTCCATTGCTCAAATTCTTCATTCATGAATTGTATCTTAACCTCTTTCTGCTCAATAAAACATTTTCGAAAGAAAAAAAAAGTCAATTTCAAACCCTAAATTATGTGGAGGGCTGTAAATCACTGGCCAATGCTTCCATGGGCGATGGGGTACACAGGTCCTTAATGCTGGCAGGGGGCATTATTTTTCTCTGTTACCACTGCACGTTCATGTGCAGCAGTTCTGAGCCAAGCAGGACAGAACCAGCACCAATTAGGTAAACATTCTTCAGCCTTAGTCCAAATAAAGATTATGGGCCAGATCCATCAAAGGGTTTTGCCCATTCTGTGTCAATGGGAAAATATGTTCATGCATATGGCCCTATATTTTGTAAGTGTCCTCCTAGAGCTGTTTTTTAGGTTTCTAAAAGAAACATTAAAATGTTTAGAATTAAAGTTCATCTTCAGTTTGTATTTTTGACACAAAAGGAAAACTGTTGTAATCATATTTCTCTTCTGTGCTGTTCTTCTCTTTCTGAGGCATTTGGAGGTATAGTAGAGAGAGAAAAAGAGACCAGGCGTAATACAGGCAGGAACATTTGAAGACTAAATGGGCACCGTGGGTTTCGTGTACTGTCTATGCTGACGCGCTTATGGCAATCATGAAGACTCTTTCAGGGAATTGTTTCATGATATTTAATTGCAAGCCTATTTATGGTCTGATTTAGAAAAAGGGAGTAATACAATATCTACCCAACATGGCAGATTCTCCTCTACCGTGCAAAAAAAAATAGTGAACAGGCTCAAAACGTTTTTCTTAGGAATCCAATGCCAATTCATCCGAAAATTGGGGAAGTACCAGGCTATCGAGTTCTGTTGAGACATCATGCCTCTTTGTTCAGTCTCCCTACACTTTCTGTTTCTTTATATAACTCTCGAAGGTTCTTTTATATCACTGCTTTGTCCCTTTGTTATCGTTTTCCTATATTTCTGTTCCCCTTTCTTTGTGCATTCCAAAAATGTTCCTTTTTCTCTGAAACAAACTCTGATGATGAAAATAAATCCTGGTCCCCAAATATGAGTGCTGATGGCCCCCACTTACAACCTCCGACACACATTGAACACTAACTCTTCATCCAGCAGTGGCTCCTTCACTAGGATGGAGGAGCGTCGCCCCATTGCTTTCAGAGCAGTGCAGAGGAAAAATAAAATGTTAGTAAGGGAAAGTTAATATCATTTTATTTTTCAATTCATAGGTGTGGGGAGGGTTGGGCTGGCCAGAGCAGGGGTCAGGGGGAGAAGTGGTAAGCACACTCAAAGTGTGCATGACTGTTTGGCCGGCCATCTTGGGCCGGCCAAACAGTCATACACACTTTTTATGTTCCTCATCAGGCTGCACAGGGTCCCTGTCCGAGTCTGAGTGCTGAATAATAGCGCTCAGACCAGTTACAAAGCTACATTGCAGCATTGTCATTGGCTTAGGGGAGCCAATCACAATGCTGCACTGTAGTGCTGTCATGGGCTTAGGGAGCCCGGTTGCTTCCTGTGATGGAGGAGAGGCGGCGGCTGGCGATGCGACCAGCAGGTAAGTTTTCTTTCTTTTTTCTTTTCTACCCCCTTAGTTCCCCCACCCCCTGACACTGTTCCCTACCAGCCGCACTACCTTCATCACCTTTGGCATTTGAACCTTAATATTTGGTATACACAAGATATGGTGCATTCTGCCATCAGTGACACCTCCAGCTCTGCAAGGGTTTGAAGTTGAGTCTGCCATACATGGTGAAAGCAAACCTGTCCTGTCTAGGATGACTGATATGCCATCACATCATGCAAAGTTAAGTCAATAAAAGATGGTCATGAAAATGGTGGTGGAATTTCAGGAAAAGGTAAGAATAGTTTCCAAATCATGAAAGGCTATACCCACAAATAGGGTAGTTAGGTCACTAAATGGCTATTGGTCTGATTTCAGGGCTGAAAGTGTTTAACCTCCCCATACGGCAAGTGCCTAAAAATCTAAATATCTGAAGTGTGTGTTCAGCAAATAATAATATAATGTTTCCTGTGTGAAGTGTGGCTACAAGTCCCCCATTATCTAGCAAAGTATTTACGTGCAAAAATAAAACTCCACAAATATTTGTATTGTAAGAAGATATTGTTTCGTAGAACGTGCATAGAGGTCAAGTACTAATCATCATACATGAAAATAGTGCAGGAGGGAAGAATAACGTAGTAACTCACATCAGGAGCCTTGATGAGTAGGCCCATCGTTGGTTTATTTAAAGATTACACGATGAACGACCCAACATTTTAACATAGCTAGCTACCACTCCTCACCTTTCAGTTAGGGCTTCTAGCTGTCACTAAATACCATAACGTCCAAAAGAACACCCAGAAACTGGAGTTCTAGCCTATGGGCCACATTTATGTAGCTTTTTTTAGTCGCAAACAGCCCAATTCGCAGAATCGAGCCATTTGCAACCAAAAAAAAGTATTTGGTTTGGTGTTAACGCATTGTGAATACATGCCAAAACGTATTTAGGTGCAGGCAATGGTCCCATGGATCACTGCATACTCTTAAAAAGTGAAACTGAAACGTTTCATTTATCTTTTTTCCTTTAAGGAAAACAAGCTGCATTTAAAAACATTTTTTTACTTTATTTAATAACAAACAGAGACAAAGTGGTCTGCTGACCCCAAAAGGCAACCATTCCATGTATTTTTAGTGATTCCAATGGGTCGCAAATTGTGACCTGCCTCGTGACTATTAATGAGGCAGGTCCATTTGGGACCTACTGGGAATTGCAAATGGAACTCAATAGAGTTTTGTACATTTGAAATTGCGATTTCCTAATTGCAATTTGCATGGAATTGCAATTAGATACTCACAATTTTTAACAGACGTACACGTGGCCCTATAGCTCAACATAACATATAAGTTGATATTGCAGGGACAACCTAAAAGGACAGACTAATGGACAGACTAATGCAATGTTTTTCTTGTGCAACAACAATAATTGTATGCTGAAAATTGAAAGTACGAGTCTTCAGGAATTTCTTGAAATCATCCCCACAAGGGTGATAGAAGGAAAATCCTTTGCAGCTCTTTCTATCATACAATCAATTAAATGTACAAAATGTAAATCCAGTACTTGTATTGCACACAAATCATCCCCAAAGGGGTATCTCGGCGCTGGGGCGTTGGGACGATTAAGCAAGCTAGAGTCGCATGGTGCTGGGCAGACCCCTACCACCGGAGATCAAAACATGATACCCAGCATTCAGCGTCAGTCGCCATGGCCGTGGCGCCACACCTTTCCCCTAATTAAAAGATTACAATTTATTGTCAGGATCTTGTTCTCTTACCCTATACGCTCAGACTGAAAAAGGACTATTGAAAAAGAATATTATACACATCAATCCAGGCTCAAGGTGCCAAAACAATAACAGCATATTTTAGATTTGAGGTATTGGCACTGGCAGGCAGATATCGAACGTGAAATGATCTAATATGTCAGAAAACAAATGTAATTGCTGGGTTGTTGAATTAGCTATTGGCACACATTGTAGGATAACTTGGAGCAAATTTACATATTTGAAGATGAGATTTCCAAACATTTTTGATAAAAGAATTGTCAAGAATAAACAAAAAAAGAATCAAAATAAATGAAATGTTTGCTGGCACACAATCAAGTTTACTCAACCATTGCAGTAAGCATGTGTTCTGGCTCTGCAGACCTCCTCTCCATCTGTGGGAGGTTAAGGAGGATTTTTGAAGGAGGCCTCATCTCTAAATTTAGCATATCTCAGTAGTGAGGAAGTGTTACAGATCTTCCAGTAAGTGGCACCCATGTGAGAGCACAAATGTTATAACACTTATACGGTCATACAATATTTGAGTTCTGCCACCCTCTGAGATCCTGCTGGTACATTTAAATAGGCTTCATCTGTAATGCTACATGCACAACAAGGATTTAAAAATGCAGAACATGTTATTTTCACTTAATGCAAGTTTTGTGTGTGGCACTTGTATATTTTGCAAAATAGCATTTGATAGCAAAAATTATACTTAATCTGAAATGTTCAGATAGATGTGTGAATTACAATAGTAAGGAATTCTGCAAACCGCTTGCAGAAATCCACCATAACTGTATCTTGTAGTCTTTCAAAATATAGATGCTTACATCTTGAACATGAATAGAGAATTTAACTGGACTTTGTTCTAAATGATTTCAATACAATAAAGAATAAAGAAGCATTCAAGTACAGGTACGTCCTGCAGACAACCAATTCAAGAGGGTTTATGTTTTTAAACATTAGGTGCACAGAGTTCAGAGAAGGTGAGCGTTTGAGTTTATGGCTTGTAGAGCATTTTCTGAAGGCACTGTAGATGTTTTTGAGCTCAATATTACATGGAGTGTGATCCATAGCTAGAAAGGGAAGAGGCTGTGGAACACTAGAAGTTGCTTCTTTTTACAAGGTACCAATGACGTGCAGATTACACACAGCCAATAGACATCAATCCTTTTTGTTCACGTCCTAGATCCATCACCTCAGTCATTAAAGCAATGATGATAGTGAATGGGCCTAGCACCTTGCAGTGACTTTCCAATGACAGTCAGGGAAGAGTCTCCTTTGTTGTTGCCATTGGTTGACAGGTTGCAGTCTTCCATTGGTATAGAGTGTCGCTCAGTAAAAGCAAGATAAATGCTGAACTATGATGTCAAACGGACAGCATTAAATAATCAATGCACCATATCAGGGAAAATTAAAGAAAATATGTTATGTTAATGGAAACGTAGTGGCAGAAATTATATTGTGTAGTTGGTGTAGGCGTTTCCTTATTATTAAGCTACTCTTTTCACCAGAAGATGACTGTGTACTAAAAGAGTTAAGGTCTGCTTTTTAGTTGGTTTGTTACAGAAAATTTTAAATTCACCAATTGTTGGACAAAGGGGCAGATTACGATGTCTTCTGGAAACTCTTCTGACCGAATCGGTTCTGGAATCGTTTCTGACCGAATCGGGGTCTGCGAGTCCAACCGAATGATTAGAATGCTTCCGGACATTGTTCGGTCAGACTCGCAATTACTTCCATGGGAGCCTGTGCTATGAACGAGAATACAGGCTCCCATTGACAAAAGGGGTGGTTGGGGAAAACCTTGCAACCTGTAGCGGGCAACCCATGGTGCCTGTCAAACTATGCATGAATGGGAAAGGGGGACCCAGGGTTACCCCAACGGACCCAATTCGGAAAGCCCCAGGTGAAGGGGGGCCTGCTAAGGGCCCCCAAAGTCAGATTCTGACAGCTGATCTGTGTCGGAACAACCGATTTGGATAGGCTTTCCGAATCTAAGATCCTAATCGCTCGACTGGAAAGGTGGTCCATAAACCGCTGCAATTCGGCTCTGACCAACTCGGTTACTCCCAATGCATTTTGGAACCGAGTCGGACAGTCCAAACGCTTTCCAGCCTTCATAATCGGTCATTGGGAAAAGTGCCTAGGTCAGTCAGAAAGGGGGGTTCCGATATCGGATTCTGATTAATCGAATGCCGTTCGGAGCCTTCCCGAACTACATCGTAATCGACCCCTAAGTGTGAAAAACAGAGGCTAATATATGGTTGTAGATTCTCTACCATAGTATATATGTAAGAGTCATCCTGCTGATTTTGCAGCAAAGCCACTAATGGTTAATTGTTTAGAAATTTCTGCATTGTCTAGTGTGACCTGTCTATTGCAACGTATTGGGCATGCAGCTGTATTTCTGATTTTTGTTACTGATGTATCCCTTTCTTTTTGGAATAGGAGGGATAATCTATTGTGAAACTCCAACTAAATTGGAATATTTCTGTCTTGCTTACAATTTTTTTTCAGTTGTAGTATTTTATGTGGTGTTTAGGCTGAACATTGGGATCTCCCCAATGTTTTAAATAGTTGATCTTAGTTCTTAACTCAAGTTACATAACCAGCATACTCATCTTCGAAGCTTGTGCCAGGAGGAGTTAGCTTATAACATTCTTCTGCTGGTATTCAGGACAGTAACATTTAAATAAAAAGCATTCTGATATTGCTAGACGTTCATACTGTAACATTTTTGCAGGGAAGCACTTTGTAACAATCACTATTAGACTGAGGGTGGGTGGTGAACTCCGCTCCACTGACGGAGTTCACAGAGTTTTAGGCACTCCACTCTCCTCTTGGAGTGCGGAGTTCAGCAAAATGTCTGATATCACCATGTGGTAGAGTTTACCATTCAACTAAACATATTTCACTGCTCTTATAACATGCAGGTGAAAACCACTAGGGGATACCACTTCAGAGGGCAGCCCAAGCCCTTGTGCATCCTACAGAACTGCACAAGGGTCTTAAAACAATAGCACACTGCATTTGCTAGATTCAACACTCAACAGAGGGATACAAGAAAAGTGGAACCACAGACTCACACATTCATTGTGACTAGACTGGGTAATCACAGCTTTCACCAGAGGTAGATATGCACCATCAACAGTCATGTGCAAACTCAACCCACTGCCTGGAGTTGAAATACTACATGGCCCACAATGCACTGTATCAACCTTCATCCTACCTGGGAAGGAGGAGGTGCCATGCCTCACCATGGCACCCTCCATGGCCGATCAGGTTGGTCCATCACTGGCCCTGATGGAGGGTGACCCACTTCCCGTGTGAGAGATCCTGACACAATCTCCTGCCTCTGCTAAGGGAAACTACTGGCTCCCATTCACTGGAGGAAGAGGACCCACGGCCCGCGCCCAAGACATGTTACAGATGTGTGAGCTAACCAATAAGATGATGTCTGCTGGAGGCCAATGGGAGGCTGGCTCCTGACAGCACCACTGGATCAACTAGACAGCCCCTGATAGGGAGGCTGTGGTGCATTAGGAGGCGTGGGGGGGAGAGTCTTTCTTCAGCCTTGAATCCCGTAGTCTTTGGGCTCCAAGGCACCTGCAGACATTTTCCTTTCCTGCACTTCCTGTAGGCAAGAGGCCAATCAGAGCAAGCCTGTTGGAGCACAATATGGATAGGACACCTCTGGCTCTCGGATCGGAGGAGCTGCACATCATCAAACTTCAGCTAACCAATGGGAAGTGTGTTGCAGTGGAGCTTCGAACCTTGCCGAAACCCAAGAGAGAGCCGTTGAGCATGTGCTCTTTTTTTACACTCGGTTTACAAGTATGACATTGCTGTACTTACTCAGTGCAATGGATTAAAAAGTCTAATAGGAAGCGTGCTGGTTTACTATTGTGGCATTCAGCTACACAGTATAGCGGTTTATGGCTATAACTTTACTCCGCCTGATTGCAGAACTCTGTGGAATTTCGTGAAGTTTTCCTGTAACTCTGCAGAATTCTGCGGAGTGAAAGTCTGCGAGCTCTGCTGAGGATTATGTTTTGTCATAAATACATATGCCTGTTTGGTATTTCCAATTCTATGATTTCTTTGGCAATGACACTCTGTACTAATGCATTTTAAGGCAGAGAAAGCAACATTTTACCAAACATGTTAAATTATATACATAGACTGATAGATTCCATAACAGTAATCACTGTGTTTGCGCTTATACTCAGCTTAAAAGAAATATGAACAACTTAACAATGAATGAATTATTAATTTTTCTAAGGCATATATGTAAAAAAAATCTTACGAAAGGAATTTAATAGTTCAATTACTGATAAATTCTCATTGTTCAATTGTTCATAAGCAGACCTCAAGACTTCTCCTCATCAATCAATCAATCAATCAATCAATCAATCAATCAATCAATACTTGTAAAGCACAGGTTGTTACCTGTGAGGGTATCCAAGCTGTAAAACTCTTACTTATGTAAGGTAATACAAAGGGCTAACGCAACAAGGCAGTGAGATACACAGAAAGAAATAATATAAACTACTGTTTCACAAGCATTATGACAAGGAAAACATATTCAAATATGTCTTGCAAAGGATACCCAGACCTCTTTACCTTTAATTATAGGTAAGAAGCAAAATCTAAACACCATACTAAGTCTTCCGATGTTATGGCAGCTCACATGATCATAATGCTTTAAAATATTACAGAATCACTGAGGGAAACATAGGCCCTAATTATGATGGTAGTTGGACGGACCGCCCACTGCTGTCGCAGTGGGCAGGAGACCGCCCGACAATGAGTCAGAGATCCCATCAGCCTGAAAAGGATGACACTACCATGCAGGCAATTGGAAAGTGCTGTTTTGTACTGCTATTTGTGCTGTGGCCCAGAAAAAGGGTTGCATCACAAGCTGCCGTAGAAAAAAGCACTGGCACATGTTGCATGGATGTGTGGGTGAGCACTACATGTGTCCCCAGGGCCACTTAGCAGTCGCCCACAGGGGACAGGAGCCCTGCTTGGGTCCCCCAAAGTCTGTTTCTGTCTGCCTTTTCAGGGTGGTTCGACCACCATTAGAAGGTAGTCGGAAAGGGACATCCTAATCCCTATAGAGGTGTCTGCCTAGGCACCGGGGACATTGAAGGGATAGGATTCAGACCGCCGCCCCAAAGGAATCATGAATCCTGTTGTAGGCGGTGGTCTTTCCCCTGACCTATGCACCCTGACCGCCTGCATCCAAATGCAGTGGTTGAACCGCAACCATTTGCCTGTCGCTGGCGGTCCCGCTGACATTGTAATGAGGTCCTTAATGTCAGAAGGTTTTAATGGGCAAGTTATATGGTACAGCAGTAGGCACAATGATAGATGCACCCTAATATTCTGATTTTGTAAGCTCAGTCCACATTCTCAAAGACTCCATCAGAGCGAACACATACACAACATATGCAGTTAGATAATATAAAGACTCACAAGAGGGACTGACAGGATGTCCTACTTAAATTCAATAAAGCTAAACACTAAATGTATTTTAAAGTAGAGTGAAATATGCAACACCCTGATTAAAATGATGCTCCTGAGCTCTTTTCAAAATTACTGCTATCACTGTTGGATTGGTGAAACATTTTACTTCCTAAAGCAAGGCACAATTCTAATTTAGATATTCCAAACTGTTTTTATTTTCTTAGCCTTCAAAAGGGATTTTAAAAGAGCAGCACCCACATTCATAACAAAATCACAAACGTTTTCACAGTATGTGTGCTTCCAAATAGAGAATGCTGTAGTGCCTCTTTTTTAAAGTATTTAATAGGTTTAATATTTTCAAACAAATAATTATAATTTTCAATTCATGTGCTTTAGCATTTATTGACATATATTCAATTCTTCAGCAACTGGCATAGCATTCATAGGAGCACCTCAGTGGTAATACATTTCCAAGGTTACTTCATTGTCATTTTAGACATTATAATTATTTCCTATAATCTATCACATGTGCAGTTCCATAAACACAACACATGATTTCATTGCTCTCATTACTGCTCTTCAAGTCCAATAAGAAGTAAGCGCTGATATCTAAGCCAAAGTATTATTTACGTAGCTTTTGTTTCTGCAAGGGACATCTGACCATGTGTGTTTGGAACACGCCACAAGACTATGGGACAGCCATCATCGTGGGACAGGCCACCATGTAGTCGGTGGTCCCGCCTGCTTAATTACAAAGGCCGGTAAAAGGGTTGCAGCCCAAGCCTCAATGGCAAAAGGCATGTCTACAAACATTCCTGCACCTTGTGCCAGGCACCACATGGCTGGATCGCCACTGAAAGGCTGTCAGAAAAGGACATCTTAATCCCTACGGTCATGCCTGAGCAGGAACTGCCTCTATTGTAGGGAATACAAGCCTACTAACGGTCCGGCTATCTCCATAAGCACGTCGGTCGGTACCTCCAACTGATGCGATCCGACCGCCTGCATCCTAACATGGCGGTCCGACCTCTCTGCTGCTGTATATGTATGAAACATAAAAAATAGTAACTCATCAACTGCAAAAAATGTAATAAATTAACAAATTAAATGCATATAATTTCTAAACATATTATAAAAATTTAAATACATATACAAATAAACAATATTAGTAGGTAGATATATTTAAACAATACTAAGACAAGTATTGAAGTCTGGGACTAATATATATATTATTCCCACTCCAGTTTATGCCATAGCAGTGAAAGCTTAGGCTTTCAGAGTGGTTTCATTTACAATTTCCGTTCCAAACAGATCAATAGTAGGGAAAGAATTGGCCTTAGAAGGGGTAAGGTTTACTATTCCCAATCCAGGTTGTGCAACAGTAGGGAGAGCATTGGACTTTGGACGGGTTAAATTTACTGTTCCCACTCCATCCTGTTCAACATTAGGAAAACTGTTGGATTTTGGTGGGATAATATTAACTATTCCCACACCAGTCTGTGAAATAGTAGGGAAACTACTGGATTTGGGAGGGATTAAAATGATTAATCCCAATCCGGTCTGTCCTACAGTAGGGAAAACATTGAACTTTGAAGAGGTTACATTTACTATTTCAACTCCAGTCTGTGCAACAGTAGGAAAAGCATTGGACTTCGGAGGAGTAAGATTTACTACCCCTAATCCAGTCTGTGCAACTGTAGTGAAAGTGTTGGACTTCAAAGTGGTTACATTTACTATTTCCACTCCAGTCCGTGCAAAAGTAGGGAAATTGTTTGTGTTTGCAGAGGTTAAATTTACAATTCCCACTCCAACAGTAGGGAAACCGTTGGACTTTGAAGGGTAAGAATTAATATTCTTGACAACTATATTTCTGCATCATGATATTTTTGTACCCTGATGTTTACAGCTTGATATTTCTTCCAAATATCATCTCAGTGGCAGTGGCTACCTGGCGAATAAACTGAAACTCTCTGGAGACTCTAGACCATCATTTAATGCGGAAAATTTACTGCTTGAACCTCCCATTTTCAAGAAGGAAAGATCGATGGTCCAATCCTTTTCAGGCAACGTGGTGAGAATCTGGAACCCACTTCCCCCCTCAGCTCCGGACCACCTCGTCCTCCCAGGCCTTCAAAACTGACCTCAAAGTTCTCCTCCTTCAAAGACACTTCCAAATTTAATTCAAGCCCTCTCTATTATCTGAAGGAAGACCTTTCATTATAGAAAATTCTATTCTCCATGACTATGGAAGTGCCTTCCCAGTGTGTTCTTGTGGTTTGAGAGTCTGCCATTTATTGCAGTATTACCCTTCTATCTGCGTTTGGTACTCTTTTGTAACATGCACACATCACTTTTCTCTTGTAACACACTGTTTGCTACCTCTTACATTTTGTTTTCTTTAGATACTTGCACAAGTTCCACCATTGCCTACGTAACGTTTGTTCTTGTGCTTGAGTGTCTGCCATTTATAGTATTATTCCTCTACTTGTACTTTGTACGCTTTTGTAACTTACACACATGTCACCTTTTCCTCCTGTAATGTACCTTTGCTTCCTCCTGTATTTTGTTTGCTCACAATTGTCACTATTGCCTCATGTAACTTAACGTTTGCTTTTGTAATTTGTTCATTTATAATTTTCTCCTCATGTATCAGTACTGTTCCTATTGTGAAGCGCTCTGACACCTTCAGGTAAAGTCCGCGCAATATAAAAACGTATAAATAAATAAATATCCTATAGAGCTGTAGAGCTGTTGAATTTGAACTTAAAAATGTTAACCAATGTCTTGGGAATAGACTTGCACACCATCTACCATATTTCCTGCACTCAGCTCAATCTGATTGCATGCCTAATAAACAGACAGCTAATAAAATTAGGTGGGTCCGTCACCTAATAGAGAAGAGTAACTGTGGGAAAATTCCCCTAGTGATATCATCACTGAAGGTGAGAAAGCAATTATTAGGGTCAATTGGGCATTCCTCATTCAAGTGCTAAAAACTATAAGCCTGGGCCCACATATGCTATCATAGACAGAGAGGCCAGTTATAAAACAGCAGCTGCAAGAATAATAGTCAATGAGGTAAAATCATGAAGGGTGCCTCCACCTAAAGGAGCGCGTCAGGGGTGTCCTCTCTCCCCTATTATTTTTGTGCTCGTAAATAAACACTTGGTGGCTAGGATTAGGCAAAATTCACAAACCTTTACTTGAAAATCAACTCATATAGGCTTACACCAAGATTTGAATTCCATTTCACACCACCATGGAGTTTACAAACGATTCCAGGACAGTCACTGGTTCTCAAGAATCGTTATGGAAATCTTTGTGAAATACGTGTTAGCATGTGTCAATTTGTACATGTTTAAATTGCACTGCAAATGGATTTTCACTTTTAACTTATTTCTCAGTGGGAAAACATTTTCTTCAATGAAGAAATTCCTCTTCATATACACCAGACCAATTATGGGGTAGTGCAACTTCATTACCATCTTGGAAACTGTTTTTCACCAGACCCTTTCAGGAGTAAATGGCTAACAGTCAATAGGGTAGGACTGCACCTGCTGCAAGTTTTTGTGTACACACAGTTCTGTAAGATTACAAGTGGTCACATATTTAGGCAAGAATCCACAAACTTTCCTGGTGCTATGTTATGCATAGGTCACACTGTCACTGTTTGCTTCACTTGCTTCACGGTGCACCTTTAACTAGGTTCGCCAGGTGGAAATACGGACCTTGCGCCCAAGTACGGATAACATGCTGACCCCCTGGGTAGTTGCAAACTTGCAACTGCTCTGAAGGCAATGCGTTATAGAAAGACAAAGCAGCTTTTGGAAGCAGTTGCTCCTGGTGGGGTGCACTGACTGTGGAATACAATCAGTGTAAAGTTTGACTCTTTTGCTCCTTGATTGTCCATAATATGGTGCAGAGCCAAAATGTTTGCCTAATTAGCACGGGCCATACCCCGATGCAGATGAAGAAATGTCACTTACTGACTGCAGTGACGCTGCATGTGCGCTGTCTCCTATTGGATTATAGAGAAAGTCATACAGGCACCTATGGCCCAGATTTTATCACACAATTGAGCGCAATTTTATGTGTATTTTCTTCCCTTTCTGAGTGCAAATTTATGTTTTTAGAGTTACAAACATACATGCAGTTCAATGTAGCTAGGTACTGAAATACCTATCTATTCATAAACTGAGCCCTTACAGAGTAGTAGAATTTTGCTATTTTGTATCAGACTCCTCACTGAAAAATGGATAAAAAATAAAGAAAAATCGAGAATTCAATTTAATATATAACAGTTAACTGATTTATTCATTCCATCTTTTCGTATGATGCGCCCCAGTTTTTTTTGTTCAAGTTTAACTTACATCATGGATAATTAAATCAGTTATATAAATTCCCTGTCCCCACTTCCCAGGCTGATTTGCACAAGAGGCAAAAGTTCATGCACGTTTTGTTGAAAAAACTTGTTAATTTGTCCTGATGTATTGTTTTCTACAGAAGTCAATCAATCAACTGTCCATTTATAGAGCGCACTACTCACCCGCGAGGGTCTCAAGGCACTGGGGGAGGGAGGGGGGGCAGGTCTGATAATACCTTTATATCAAATTAGTAAAATCATGCATATTATCGTTGTTTGGTCTTGCCTCCTAGGCAGCGCATGTGCTGTCTATATTGAGATGTAGTGTTAGCTTACACTCAGCTTATAGTTCACTGATTGCTTTCCATTGGTTGATTTGCTTGTTCTTATTTGTTAGCTTTCTATTAGTGGGAATTACTATCTCTTCTTGTGTTTGTCCCTCCCCTGGAGCATTGATGAATTTCTAGTGTCCTTCCGCTGTTCATTTTTTAAGCATTACTTTTCCCCCGTAAGTGCATGTGGTTTCCAACTCTTTTCCTTAATGTGTTTTTGATCCCCTTCAGTGTTGCATTCTCTCTCTTACTATTGTGTTATACCCCATCTGGTTTAATTGCTCTCTCACCTGTTTACTTTTCCTCTTCCCATGGTCCATGGTGCTCCCTCTACCATCACCCATGCCACGTGTTGATTCCACCGTTCCCTCTGAGTTGCTTTCTCCATCCTCCTGTTGGTTCCTCTGCCCTCCTGCTGCTTTACCGACCCCGTCCTTCTTGACTCCACCCCTGCCCTCCGTGCTGCTTCAGGCCCCTTGCACTCAACTTTGTTGTATCTCGTCCATGTTTCTCCCTTTTAGCTTGTCTCCCAGAAAACCTAAGGATACTTAGCCCTGCTTCTCCGTGGAGCAAATGACATCCACAAATTTTGGATCAACTTTGCTGGGGAATAGATACTGCAGTTAAGACTAAGACCAACAATCACGGCATGGGAAACCAAAATGGAGGAGTCATACCCTCTGCTTCCTTTCAAGAAGGTGCACAAGCCTCCTCTCTGACATGGAACACTAGCTGTGCTCCTGACTGCACAGAGATGTTGCAGAGTGAGTGTCACAGAAGAACAAAGCAATTGCTCCTTCTTTCCCCTAGATTTGACCCCACAGACTCCACAGTTTTACAAACTCACGATTGTTGGGTCTCAATGAGACAGCTTTTAGCTTCCTGTAGGCAAATGCCTTTTGGACCACAGTTCTATAAGTTAGATGAAAAAGGTAGTGGGGTCTCTCAAAGGGGTGGTGTGTAAGTTATTAAGGGCATGGCTTAAAAACATGTGAACTACCTACTTGTGTATTGCAATATTACACAGCATGCTGACATAACAGCTTTTAGGTGCCTCTTTTTGAGTTTTCTGTTATTGCATTCAAATAACATATCCCTAAAACAGGCCTGACATATTGACTTTGTGAGTGTTTGTAAGCAGTTTGATATAAATGAGTAACAATAATGATTTTGATGTAAATTATTAAAACAGGTAATTACAAATGGTACATAGGAGACCATCACTGTGCACACTGGAGAGAGGCCAATGATTGTATAAGCATATAAGCTGAACACTGTCATGGTTTACTGACTCAGACTCCATAACTCTCAATCGTGCCCTGTTATGAACACATTCCCACAATCATAGCTCACCCGGACCCCTAAATGTGACTGAGCTCATGTGTACCATACAAGCATTAGAAAACGCAATAGCTCACCTGTTTAGAGTTGAGACCACTTGGCTTTTGCCAATACTTAGTAAAGTAAGTACAATTACATAAGTACAATTACAAATACATTGGTTGCTTGAGATACAATACAAAATTGCACTAAAGCAAAGAGCCTTTATAAATGCTAACAAATTGAAAGTATTTACTTACAAAATATATGCAATGTATATACAGTAACGCATTGATAAAACCATTGGAAAAGCCAATAGGTCTAAATGCAAGACCTATTGGCTTTGCCAATCTTAGCATGTGCTTAGCAGAACATCAGCCTAATGCATAGTGTCTATGCGTTATTTTTGCTCATGTACCTTCTTCAACTGTTTCAATATATTACTTACAGAATCTTAAACATTTCTTTCCAAATGCTCATAAAATCTGTTGTTAATAAACTATTACATATTGAAAATGAAAAATGTAACCTTCTTGTTAGGAAAACATAACGTTATTTATTATGACACTCGTGAAGATTAAGTGAAAACAAACATGGAAAACACAGATTATGTGTAAATACTTCTACAAAACATATTCTACAATTTTGACAAAAGAGAGTTTGACTTTTCGTCGTCATTTACTGGAATGAAACCTGGTTAAATCTTCTTAAGACCCAGTTGAAAATGTCATCACCTTGACTTCGCTTGCAGCTGTCTCAGCATTTGGTGAACATATCAGGAGGTAATTAAGTCTTCTGCTCACCCAGAGGTGAAGAATGCTTGAAGGGCCATCAACATCTCCGAGTAAGAGATACCACCGCATTTTAGCTGGTGTTAAATAATGTTACAGCCATGAATGGGAAGAGCAATTAAGCAAAATACATCTAATTTACTTTTCATACTCTTTAATCTTTTTAACAACATATCCACATAAGGAGCATGCCTTTTCACATATGGGAAAACTACATTTACAGAAATTCATGAAACCTTCCTCTTTCGAGTGAGCTACTTCTAGCAAACCACATTTTTCCAAAACAAAATCAGTAACTGCGAGCCCAGAACTTGGATCAAATAGAATTACTTGGACCTTAACAAACCATAAACTTGTGCCCTATCTTAAAATTATTTGTGAGGAAGGCAAATGGGAGGTGTGAGTCATCGAATATCAGAAGTGCATATTAATCTGAGACAAATTCCACCAATCTTGTATTGTAGTGTAGTACAAGGTGCCCTACTACTTTTGCTATAATAAGATGAGTTTGTTTGGCTTTCTCATTCATAAGGGAAGGAAAATGTCAGCTTACCCAAGTATCCATAGTAGTCTTTGGAACAGCATCCATCTCAATAGCTGGAAGAACATACTTGAAGATTGTCTAGAAATCAGAGGTGGCTTCATAATGCAGTACTGCTACACAACCAGTGTGCCCCAAGTTGAAGTATGTGTTCACATTAATGCTTTAATATGTGGTGCAGAGGGTATCTATTATTCCTGCAGGGCTGTGCTTCCTTGTGTTTTAGCTATTTGCTTTTTGCTTAACAAGTTTACCTACCAAAGTTGGAGAAGTTGTTTTTAAAATATTAATCGTAACCACTGAGTGGATGAAGTGCCAGAGACTGCAGTGGACGCTCCCGAAAGCTGGAGGCTTCGTTCCATTCAATATTGTGCGTGAGAAGTTAACAACTTTTATCTGAAGAGCCATGTTTAGTATTCAGGAATAACCCCCCCCCCCCCACGCCCCCTCCCCCCCAAGGTGTAGTGTATTGCTGCAGGGATAATGAAAAGTGCGCTACATTTGTGGCCACAAAGCCCTTTTCTGTCTTAACCTGATAGTCTCCCCTGTCACTATAAGGAGAACGGTTTCATAGTACCAGAAAAAGAAGATCAAACAATGTGATGTCATCCAGAGCTTCCAAAAACCTTGTAAAAGAACACAAGAGGAATCTTTCATCGGAAGTGCTTTCTGCTTTTCAACTTCACCAAAGCATCTCATCCAACTTATCTAACCCCATAACGTAACTGCAAAATGAAGTCTTGGGACCGCCCTCAACTAATACTCTAGTTTTATACACCCCAGTAGTTGAAGCACGAAGTAGACAGGCTTCCCTTAAAGAAAATGTTTAAAGCGTTTAGAAGTAGCAAAACAGTTAACAAGTCAAAAACACAAAAGAAATCCCACTCCACTTTAGAAAACAAGAGTAAAGTTTAATAAACAAAACAACATAAAAATGCTAAAGGTCCAATAAGGGGAACTGGAGATATGAATTGGTAATGATTAAGGTGAAAATAGCGCAAAGATCGCAAATGGGATTGGTCAATAGTCACTGTAGACCAAGACCTAGGCACAATTTGAGGGATGTGCAATGGAGTGCAAGGGATATAGCAAGTAGATTCGCCCCGCTAGCACCTTAAAGTCGTGACGATCAAAAGACTTTCTAAGCCTCAATTAGAAAAGGGACTTTGTTGCTTTCTGAAGAAAATCTCTTCCCCCATCAGGACAAACCTGCAATTCTTAGGGTTAATCTGCCGGTCGTATACTTTCTGGGGTCAATCCCTCTGTAGCTCTGGAGCTTGGGAGAAAAAGTTTGGAAGAAGTTTCAAAACGTCTTTTTTTTATAAACACATTTTTATTGTTTTTTTGCAGTTACAACAGGACACATTGAAAACTGACACAAGCCCTTGGTAGAGGCTAACACCATCACAATTATAGTAATAACAGCGGGCAACATCTAATACAAAAGAAATGACATAAGTCTCACAACAACTTCCTCACAATGAGTCCGCACCAGACGCCTGAAACCTCTTACTCCATATTTTACTGTGTTTAGCAGACATCCTCATGCCCCATACATCGATTTTTCTTACTGGGTACACTAGCCCACTCTGTGCCTCAATTGTGACTTTGTCAGGAGCTTGGAATCTTTCCAGTGAGCCCCAATGCTACTCTTGGCCACCAGCAGTGCTGTCTCCAGTAATGCCCGGTTTGCACGGGTCCCCCCATGCACCCTCAAGTAACCCCACTAGGATCAATAGCAGGGAATGTTCTATCTCGAGGTTTAAGACTTCAGAGAGTTTGGTGACCACCCTTTTCCAGTATACTCTATTATTAGGACAGGACCACATAATATGAAACAATCAACAGGAACATGTGAGCAACGAAAGCATGCAGAGCTGGCAAGTAATCCTGCTCTGTATAACCTGTCAGATGAGAGGTATGGGCTATGCAGATAGTATGTCTGTACTAGACATAGCCGTGATGATATGGTGAGCCCTTTGGAGGTATTCAGGGCATCTAGCTAACCTGCATCATCTAGAGAGCTGGGCCGACCCTCCCAGGATGTTTTGAGATCCGTCAATGTGCCTGGGGCATTAATGATCACGGTGCAATACATTTTGGATACACACTTTGTGCAACACTCCCATAATGACTTTCACATCTATCAGGTTAAATTCCGGAATCGAAGTGCCAGGGGAACATTCACTCGCAATGCATGCCACAGTTGCAATTACTTATGGAATTGCATTCTGGACAATGAGTATGCCTGTTGGAGCTCCTGAAAGGAAGGCATGTGGGTGACTTTCCAAACATTGCCCAGTAGTGTAATGCAAATGGCGTTCCGGAGTCCAAACCCTTGCAGTGTCGACAGCTCTCTCAAACATTCACCATACCAAAACTTCTTATTGTGCTCAGTAAACGTCATGGGGAGCTCTTAGAGACTCTCAAGGTGTCAGACTGATGGCAACAGCAAACTCCAGTCCAGTTCCATTTGACACTCGTCCACTGGGATACTTCAAAGAAATGTTCTCTTTAGTTTTTATGTAACTGGAGTTACCAAAGCGATTAGTCTTATGATCCTTGTAGATATTTCTGTCTGTAGATTGCAAATGGAAGGGGTCCAAACTCCTCAGGTCCTTGTCACAGATCAGAGATGCATAGTTCATTAGAGTCAGTTCGCCTTGTGTTCTTTTGCAATTCTAGCAATGTTAGGAAAGCTGGGTAAGGGGATAGCTTTGTAAGGTTCATGAGCCTATGGGTGGGGTACACACAAAGACACTCCTAGTTCCTCTCTGACCTATAGAGTAAAGGTTGCTAGGCTCTGAACCACCCATTTTTGCAGACGTTTCTGTTTGCTTCACTGCAAACATGCCCAAAATGTAATGTGTCTGGGCAAATCCAAGATGGCAAAAATCTACGGCCACACTAAACCTGGGCTCTGAACCTGGGCATGTGAGTGTGGAGTGTACTATGGTAATCATAGTGTCTTCCAACATCAAATACTAAAATACAGCTTGATGTAGGCACTGTAATAACAACAAACCCAGGGACAGAATAATTGCCCCTGCATCTGTTTTTCCCCTTTAAAGAGCGCAAACCTACTAAAAGCGCTTCAGACCTGTTTTGCAGAGTGTGACACTGGGGTGTCAACAGGAGGGGCTAGCCCAATTATGCATATTCTATTAAGCTAGGAGGACTTGTTCCCGCCCATTCTGATCAGCCTATTTTGTACTCCTGAGAGAAATTCTAAATCTCATTCATACTTTATTCAAGATTGAGCACAGACAGGGAAGAGCTAGAGAGCTAATGCAAATTAGTCACCTGAATGCCCAGGCAGGTTAAGGATAAGGTATTAAAAGTTATGTTTCCTTAACCTTTATTAAAAATGTGACTTCACCATTGAATTGGATTTTTAATAACTATTAAAAGAGTGGCTTAAACATTTTTCTAGTGGGGCTCCTTCCCAAGTTAGCAGTATTAGTATTTTAATCTGCACTCTGGTATGCTACATAGGAAATCTATGTCTGCCACAATTAGATTGCTTTTTATTCCTTGTCTCTATAGGAATATGTTAACATTAATTGTCTACATGTCAAACTTTTAAATACCATCCACCTTACCATGTGGGATACAAGGCTTAAATAGCGGTAACATACTAATATTTAAAATGGAGCTTTTTATCACCTGTCCATAGTAGTATTGTAACAGACTGCACTGAACTCAAGCTAAAATGATGGGACTAAAGCCATGTGCTTCTTGTCACACTAGTGAATGGCACGATAAGTACTACATTAATAGGTGGCATTTAACTTTCTATGTCATGTGCAGGTTCTGCATCTTATACCACAATATTGTAGGAAAGTTAAATATGTTAATCAGGGATTAGCCAATTTCAATATTCTTTAGGGAATCGAGCACATGCACTGGGCACCGGTGAGCAGTACCTTGGTGTGCATAGTCTTAAAACTAACAATAAAAATCAGCAACAAATGGCAGTGACCCATTAAGAAAGGGTCAATTTCTCAAAATGATACATTCTGAACACCTTAGTCCTGGAGGGAATCATTATTGCATCTGTCACCTGACCACTGGTTGTGAGGGCCTAAGTAAGTTAACATCTGCCTACTGCAGAAACATAATGAGACCGGCCTAGTTAAAGTATGGCAGCCATGCAGAGAAGTCCTGTGACTGTTCAAAGAGGCAATGGTCAACTGCCGCTGATCATGTTATACCTGTGTCGTGTTTTGTGTCTCAGTAAAGTTTTGTAAATACCTTTTTATTACATGAGCGCTAAACTATTGACTTGAAAATGCTTGCTTTAGTATGTTACTTCTATCGTGCTGGCCTATTTACATGCTTCTAAAGTAGTAGGGGATCTGAGGATCACAATATCACTAGTAATGTCACATGAAGAAATAACGTCACTGTGGTTATTGACTGTTCTCTGATAGCAAACATTTGGCACCAACATCCCCTTATTCACTTCAGATTGTGTTTATATATATATTTATATATGCAAATCAGTTTTTTACTTCATGGATCGCAGATGCTCTGGTCATGTTCGTGTAGTATACGAAGTGTGAACATTTATTGTCCCCTGTGGCATCATCATAATGGGAAATTGAGTATGTAAGCATTGTGTAAAGCAGCCATTGAAAAGAGAAAAATACTTCTGAAATCAGAAGCAGTTAATGTTGCAATATTCAAGAACTTGAGTGCACCAATTGCGCCAATGCTAAGCAATTGTCTACCAGAATCGGACAATTCCATTGGTCTGATGGGTTCAATGTCGTTTTAATATTGATCGGATACAGTTAAAGACAGTGCAAACATTGCTTGGTACTCAGAACAATATTAACCAGTCTATTTTACCTAATTTGGTGCCTCTGTGATCAAACATTTGTGCCAGATTCCAGGACCTGGCTTCTGCAGTCGCCCTTCAGGTGCATCACCTTTGTTTTGCTTGCAGCAGGACCAACATGTGATAGCTAATGAGAAGGTGAGGCAAAGCCAATCCATAGACTTGAGGTACTTTTTAGTAGGTCAGGGTTAAAAATACGTTCTCGGCGGCTGAACTAAATGTACACAATGCAAAATAAAAAAGTAGATTAAAGAAGCAATTGCGTAACATGTCGGGTGGAACAGAAAGACAGCATTGTTAAGGACACAAGATCAGTGTCACCCGTGATTCTTGAGTGAAAGCGAAGCATGCATGTTTCCATTTGCCTTCCCTTTTACACACGCACACATATGCTGAAAGGCAAGTAATGTACCGCAGATAGGATTCGGCAAATATGTAAGTGTTTCTACTGGTGATTTCCTCCTCTGTACGCCAAGTGCTTAATTAGCTCAGATGGTCACTGTTATTAGTCACCTGCTCTCACTTTTGGGTACTGGAACTTATATTTTTATCATCAGACTGTGATACAAAGCAAGAAATAAAGAAAGGAAAAATAGAGAAAAACAGGAAAACTTTGTTAAATAGAGAAAGTCTGGGTGAAATAGAGCCCGCAAGAGTGAGATCAGGAGATAGGGTGGTGGAGGAAAGGAGCATGAATCTTGGTATTCGGCATAAGGTTGTTTTCAGTTCCACTTTTTATGACATGTTTATGAAGGCTCTATGTTTTCACATTGTGTGCCAGTAAGTTGTAAGGTGAAACCCGGAGAAGCCTTTCTCATTCTTCCTATAACCTAAAAAGATCTCATTAAAATGGGTTTTATTTTAATAGGATGACTGTGTGTGTCACAAATATTTGCAGTCCCTCGGCACACACCGCATGGTGTGTAGAGGGCGTAGGTGGCGTTTGTTCATCAGTATAACTTTACAAAAGTTACCTAAATACTAAATACTAAATTGATTCCTAGATTAGTACTTTGAGTCCATATCTGGCTTTTTAGGAAAACTCAGAGAATCATTGGTATGATCCTGGAACTCTGAGCTGCTACAGATTCCCAGGAGTACTCACTCACATTCACACCAACTTATGCACACATAATTGTCACAGTTGTAGATTTCTTCTCGTGGAATTGCAATGCAAAATGGCTTTTACATATGGAAACTTTGCTTTGATCCTTCATGAGAAAAGCATCCGTTTTCAATGAGAAAAGACTTCTCTAATATAAAAATAAACATCTGACCTGAACTGAAGTATGAGCATGTTTGATGTTGGAAACTACATGAAAGTGGGAATGGTTGAAAAGGGATGGAAGACAGAACCACTTTGCTAAAAGCTGCTAGCAATCCATTCACGCAGAACATCCATGCTATCCACATTATCGAATGCATCAATGTACAGCTTGGTTTGAACTGTGTCCTTCATTCCTTTCGTCTCTACACAGTAGCGTCAAGTGATCCAGTCTTATTCTGTTAACAACAGTGGGACTTTGGTATCTTTCCCTTTGATTCAGTCATTAAAATGGTGCTGGCTATGCTTGTAAATTACCTATCCAATGCTCAGCATACAAAATATGCTTCTGAAACCATCAACTTTTTGTCTAGCCTGCAACTGTGATAAGCATCATTATGAATTATTACCAACTACTATAAAATGTGCAAACAGGTGTCATGCATGCTGCCACTAAGTATTTATGAATTCCTCTTTTTAACAGTGTTTACGGCTGCCCGCTGGCCAAAAAGAGGAAAACGCAAGATAAGCAGCCTCAAGAACCCACCCCGAAAAGGAAACCGTTTGTAGCGAAAACGGACAAATTGTCTGCTGATGAATGCTACGAAACTGATGGGACCGAGGAAATGGACGAAAAGGAGGAGGAGGAAGACTACTCGGATGACAACGAGGACCAGGAGGAGGAGGATGAGGTAGAGGTAGACCGTGAGGAAGACGAAGAGGTTGACGATGAAGATGATGAAGATGAAGCAGAAGAAGTGGAGGAGGAGGATGAGGATGAGGATGAGGAGGAGGACGAAGACGATGACGAGGATGATGAACAAGGTAATTATCACCCTATTGGGGGAAAAATGTGAGATGCTTAATTTGTGTTTAACTAGTTTGTATAGGCTACTAAGGTTTAGACAGGTAAGATTTAAAGGCAATTTCAGGAAAATATTTTATTACACTGAAGTATCATCTCTTTGTTATCTTATAAGTCTAGTGTGCATATTTATAGATATACAGTTGTAGATAAAGGCACAAGTTATATCATGAATGATCCATATTAATATTCACATTAAAAATGCTTCGCAAACACAGATTCGTGGCAACTCCTCATTAGACTAGGCAGTGGGCAAGATCTCTTTGTGAGATGTTCTAATGGGTCTCAACAACCAGATAGGAATATATCTCATTACTTCGCGATGCATTACATTGAGTGCTTTTACAACACGGTTGTTACAAGGACCACGTTGTTAATACTTGATGCATTTACATCGCAAGTCATTACAACAACTTGCACTAGGGGGCACGCTGGACTTAGGAATAGTATTAATTACTATTCCTACTCCAGTTTGCGCAACAGTAGGGAAGGTGTTGGAATTAATTTCCAATACCTCGGTGCCCCCTAGTGCAAGTCGTTGTGATGACTTGCAATGTAAATGCATCACGTACTAACAACGCACGTCGTAATAGTAGCACCATGTGATGGCAGCGTTGTAAATGCTGTTTCCCACCAGATAGCCATCAGCCTAATTTTTTCTCTAGTTGTTCGCAAAGGGAAATTATGCATCAGTTCAATGTGTTTTCAAGTGCTCCCATGCATAGCTTGGAATTCTAACTTCTCCTCTAACCGAGATTAAGTACTGCAAACGTCAATAAAAGCACTATTAGCAACACCACAACCCCCACCACAAGAATCAAAGCTGCATTCAACACCACAGCAAAAAGCAAAATCACCTCCACAATCAACACACTTAGCACCACCTTTTAAAGGGCCATCAACAACACAGGTATTAAAAGCACCAGCACCACAACCACCACCACTTATTCTACAAACAGTACTACAGACAGCCCAAATCCCAGTAGCACCATATCTGGTACCACAACAAAAACACCTTTGTAAGTACTATGACAAATACTACCACCACAACCATCACTGCCACCATAAGCACCAGTACAAGCTTTGCCACAATCATACTATCACGTGTTATATAGCATATTAATAATACCACATCCGATTCATTGGCCTAACCACTACATTGCAAGGTAAGTGTAGATGAGCCGACCCAGAGGTAAGAATAGTAATAATATACTTATCAGGACGATCTAGTGGAAGGCAATATTGTGGAAACAATATTACTGTGGATTGATATTATCGATCTGACATAGTGTCATATAGCAAACACAAGGAGATGATGGACGGAGCGCTGAAACTTTTCAGACACTCACCCCAGTCACAGATTTTGGTTGAATCCATCATCGTTCTTTAGCTTACTTCGCCACCCCAGTTCAGACCCAGCCATATGCAAATGAGTCTTGACCCAGTTCCTCATGGGAACAGTCCAGCCCGAACTACCAAGCCAGGTCTTCCCTGAACCGGAAACAAGCCTCCTGGAACCGGTTTCGGGTTAACACCCCTCATCAGCTAGGCTAGCTTGAATTCAGTGCCAAAGTGAGAAAGGGACAGATCACTTTGTGGTTCCCTTTAGCGCCCTGGTACCTAACACCCTTATTCCAAAGACGTCAGGCGCTTGGAAACCACATAGAAAGTGGGCCAGGTTCTCAGCAGCAAGTTTTAATCACGCCCTCCAGCAGGGCGGACCTCCTGGAGGCAATGACATTGACTCAGCCTGCAGCGCTCTAGATAAACGGATTACGGAGGTATTAGACAGAAGTACCCATGGTCCTTGATTGCGCCGGGGAGATAATTAAAACGACCCCTTGGTTTAATGAAGAACTCAGGATAGCTAAGTCCTCCTGGAAGTGCTTAGAAAGGACATGGAGGAAAGACTTCTCAGATTACAAGAAGATTGAAAACAAAACCAGTCTTAAACACTATCACTCCCTCATAAGAAAAACCTGGGCCGCCTACAACAGTGATAGGATCGAGATAGCTGAGAATTCTTCTAAGGAACTCTTCACTATTTTCAAAGAGATCTCATCACTAGCAAGGACTACAGCTTCTAACAATAGCTCTGTGGACTCTTGCAACTTGGTAGCAGACTTCTTTGCGGTGAAGGTAGCAAGGATTTAATCTACCTTCCCAGATGAAACACGTAATGGGTGCTCTGATGATAGAGAAGGGACTTCTTACATAGCGAAGGTATACTGCCTTTGTGGTTTTGTTCTCCCCTCCTGTGACAGCCTCATGGACATAGCCTCAAGCATTAAATTCGGCTCACCTAGGGACCCCACAACTCCTAAAGTGTTAAGAGAGAGCCTCGAGGAGTCCCAGCACCCTACATCAGCCACCTCCTTGGACGCTCTTTCGCTTCAGGAATGGTTCCATAAAGGTGGAAAGAAGTGATTGTCCTCCCCATAAAAAAAAGAAAACATATGTGAGCATGAGTCAATTGGAGAACCTACGTCCAATTTTACTTTTGCCATATTTTGCCAAAATAACAGAAAAAGTGGTCAATACTCAACTGATGGCCCATATTAATAAACACAACCTACTGCACCCTACACAATCGGGCTTTCAAGCGACCTAATCTACCAAATCAGCACTGCTCCTATCTACAGAAACCATCCGCAAACATGGAGAGGAGGGCCAGACGGTTGCTCTGGTCCACCTAGACCTTAGTGCCGCATTTGACACGGTAGCCTACCCATTACTTCTACAGCGCCTCAGGAAAGGAGGACTGGCGGAATGAGCCCTAGACTGGCTGAGGTCCTTTTTACAGGATTTTAGCTTTCAGGTGTCTCAGCAACCTTAATATTCAAAAAGCACTGCACTGGCCCAAGGGGTCCCTCGGAGCTTCATACTTAGCCCACTCTCTTTAATCTCTATACCGCCCCATTGGCAGAGATTATTGGGAAGTATGGCATCAGTGTCGTGCCATATGTGGATGACACGCAATTGGTGGTATCATTAGCACAATCCCATGATGAGGCAGCCATCAATTTCTCTGCCTGCCTACAGGAACTGGCATCTTGGATGTCGAACAACTGTTTAAAACTTAATGGCAATAAGACAGAAGTTCTAGTGGTAGGCAGAGTTCCCTCGATTTGGTCCTCATCGTGGTGGCATCGGACTCTGGGCCCTACTCCATCCCCCATCGAACAGGTTAAGAACCTAGGGATGTGGCTGGACACCAAGCTCTCCTTTGAGAGCCACACCTGTCTGGTGGCGGGGAAGTGTTTTGGGATAATGAGAGGACTTCGGAAGACCCTAGATGTACTTTCCATGACAGCTAGAAAAACCATGGTCCATGCTCTGGTTACCTTCCACTTGGACTACAATAACGCCCTTTATCTGGGGACAAGTAGCAAGTGTATGAAAAGACTTCAATGTATTCAGAAAGCGGCAGCCTGCCTCGTTCAGATGCTGCCCAGGAGAGCTTCCTCTAACAAGGACCTGGCATCCCTTCAATGGCTTCCAGTGAAGGAGAGAATACTCTTCAAAGCCCTTTGTGTTAGTCACTGCATCCTACAGAGAAAAGGGCCAACCTATCTACATACCCCCTTCACTCCGACACACCTTCTGAGATCATGTGGGACGGAGAAGGTCAAAACTTAGACCATCAAAAGAGCAAGAATGGGTGGTCGATCCTTCCATTACTTGGCGGCCAAGCATTGGAATAACCTTCTCCTTGGTCTCTGGATGGAACCATCAGAGACACTCTTTCGGAAAAAATTCAAAACTTGGCTCTTTCGTCCTTAGGTTTTCTTCTCTAGCTGAATCACAGTACTGCTACTGACGAGTTTTTGTTGCCGCAGCGTGGGGACACAATAGTGAGTGTAGCCATGCGCTTTATAAATGTGTATTTTATTATAAGGAGATGATGGACAGAGCGCTGAAACTTTTCAGACTCACCCCCAGTCACATATATGGGTTGAATCCATCATCATTCTTTAGCTCACTTTGTCATCCCAGTTCTGTCCCAGCCATATGCAAATCAGTCTTGACCCTGTTCCTCATGGCAGGTTATGCCCAGACGTGGGTCCCTTGCTCACTTTGCTACTGGATACAAGCTTGCCTGATTAAAAGATCAACAAATTTAAATCACTGTAGAATGATGTTGCACTGGTACTGTGACGATAAAACTGATATTTCACAGGGACCTTTGAACTATGGGTTTTAGGCTCTTCCATTCTGCATTTTCTGCATTTAAATTTTTTATATTTCGATCCAGCACCAGTTGCTCTTTGAGAGTCAGGTGAACTATTGTTACTTCTGCTGCACTGTCCCATTACTTTACTGCCTAAGTCCAATTCCTTAGAAATATCCATAGCTTGCGAGACATGTTTTTTTATGAAACTGGATTTTTTCTTAAAATTTGTCTTTTAATCTGACTCATTTTCTTCTTTCTTTCTCGTTTTATCACAGTCCCTCAAACTATATCCACCTCGGCTAGACTATTGTTTTTTCTTAGCCTTTGGTACAGCTTTCTCATTACCAGAACACTCTGTCTCACCTTTTATTTTGAGTTGTGGTTTTTTGGCTCAAGAACCTAAAGGGTCATTGCCCACAGAGGTGTAAACGTTCCAAAATATTTTTGGATGCACCCTGAACAGGAACAGCTGCCACCCACTATTTCACTGCCAGAACGGTGGCTTCTTCTCTAATGGTGTCAATGAAACTGTTTCAAAATTATCTATTAATTTCATTCCTAAATCAAGAGCCTAATGTGTGCTTATTTTGTGTCTTTTTTAACACCTCAGGTAATACTGCAAATGAGGGTGAGGCATATGTACTAGCTGAGTTACAATTTTGCATTATTGATATGAACTATGTGGACATGCGAATAGATCTGTTCCAATATATAAGGAAAGCAAAACGAATGAAACTGTGTAAAATGTCAAGTGGTCAATGGAGGACATTAACCAATAGGTCATGCATAGAGGATTCATCGTAGTTTACTCTAGAAGATATTAATTCCATTCTTTTGGTGCACAAATTGTAGTACAATATTGAAAGACATTTATATGACAATGTTGGCCAGACTCCAACAAAATTGGGTTTTGTAGCAGATAGATCTCTTAACAGTGGTTTCAAACCCAAGTTGAAGTTTAATCCCAATGTTCCACATGACAACATAAAGGCATTAAATACACTTATGGTACAAGAACTTTTAAAATTACGAAAACAACATGGATACAATATGAAGAAAACATGACTAAGGAACAAAGAATGGCACGGCATAGTTTAATCAATGACTCCACTTTTGTCCTAAAACCTTCTGACAAGGGAGAGAACATAGTTCTCATCGACGTTGATGAGTATAGAACGGAAGTCCTGAGACAAGTAAGGAATGCAACCTGCTATGAGGAAATTGGTTGGCTTACTGACTTCCTTGACGCCTTTGGCCTTCTGGACCTATGGCGTACTCGTCATCCCCAAGAAACACAATACACCTTCTTCTCGGGCCCGCAACGCTCATTCTCCTGCCTCAACTACATCTTAGCGCCACAATATCACAACACTACACTTCAGGAGGTTGTACACCTAGCGAGAGGTATCTCTGACCACTTGCCGCTACTTGCCCACCTCACATTTGGAGCCAAACAAGAGGGCTGCATTGCGCCGATTAACTCATGGTACCTGCGCTGTGAACCCATTAGACAGAAACTCCTCCTTTCCATAGATCGATACTTCTCAGAAAACGACGGCACTGTGGCCTCGTCCATGGTGCTTTGGGAAGCTTTTAAGACAGTGCTTCGGGGGGAGGCCCTTTCGGCGATCTCCGGTCGCCGTAAGGAGCGGGAAGGGCAAATAGCCAATATGGAACTGGATCTCCTAGAACGGGAGGCGAGGGCTAGAGCAGTTCACCTTATGGAACCCAAGGCGGCGGAGTACAGAGCTAGCCACTGACGCTGCCAAAATCCTGACCAGGGATAAAGAAGGTAGACTTTATGATCAAGAGGAAAATGCGGGCAAGCTCAGAGCCTGGCTTGACAAAAAAACAGCAGGCACAGAGATTAGTAGCAGAGCTCAAAACAGAGTCAGGTACCGTAATTACGGAACCTCGTGACATAGTCAGGGAATTTGCGTCTCATTATTGGAAAGTATACAGCAAAGGCTCGGACAGACCGGAGGGAGACTCGGTCTCCTTGCTGACCGACATTCGTATGCCCACTCTCTCTGACTCGGAGAGGGAAGACTTGGAGACGCCACTAACCGTGGAGGAACTTGCCCGAGCGATCGGGGACCTCTGGTCGGGAAAGGTGCTGGGACCAAATGGCTTGGCAATAGAACTATACAAGCTTAGGCCTTCCGGCCTCGGCCCTTACCTAAAGAGGATGTTTGAGGAGAGCAGGGATCGGGGCATCCTACCGCGCGATCAGCACATAGCCACAATAGTGGCCATCCACAAAGATGGAAAACCTAGAGACTCCTGTGCCTATTATAGGCCTATATCCCTTCTTAACGCAGAGCCCAAAATATTGGCCAAAGTCCTTGCTAACAGGCTTAAACCTGTCCTACCCGTCTTGGTCCACCCGGACCAGTCTGGCTTTATGCCACACTGAAACACAGCACTTAATCTCCGCAGGTTACATGGAGTTCTGGGCAGCTACCACGCTATCCAGGAAGATGCGGTGGTGCTATTCCTTGACGCTACAATGGCGTTTGACACGCTTGAGTGGTCATATATGATGGCGGTCCTCCGTAAGCTGGGATTCGGCCCGAGCTTTATAGGATGGGTGCGCCTCCTATACATGGCGCCCATGGACCAGGTCTCTGTTAATAATAAAATCTCCGAAATATTCTAACTTGGACGGGGAATGCGACAGGGTTGCCCCCTCTCGCCCCTCCTCTTTGCCCTTTGCCCTGGCCGCGTGGATCAGGCAAGACCAAGGTCTGTCCCTGAGGGGGATACATTGTGCAGACGGATGGGAGGACAGGATCTCGCTCTATGCGGACGACGTCCTGCTATATTTTACCAAACCCCGTAAGTCCCTAATAGTGGCCATGGATATAATCACCAGCTTCAGGAAAAACTCAGGTTACAGCATTAACTGGGGCAAGTCCACCTTGTAGGCCCTGCGGGGAGACGTTCCCGCGCTCCCACGGAACTGCCCGATTGCGGTGGGTACCGAAGGGTTCCGTTACCTGGGCGTCTTTATCTATAAAGATCCAGATGTAAGATATGAGAGGAACTTGCTCCCGCCTTTACAACGCTTCAAAAGAGATGCTGCCTCTTGGCGACGGCTCCCACTCTCCCTCCTCATACGGGCAGCACTCTTCAAAATGATGGCATTGCCTAGGTTCCAGTACGCCTTACAAAAAAAAAAAGAGCCAATCAATTAAAAAAAACATTAAGACCTCATTGTATTCAAATAAAAACCGACCCGGTGATAGACGGGCTGATAGGTGATTCACCACTTATCAAATATAGGGAACCAAGATCATTGAGAGACATCCTGGTACATAGTTACCAAGAAAAATCCATATCTGCCTCGTGGCAAGGAGGCCAAAGAGGGTTTCTAAAATGCAACATGTGTAAAGCCTGTAAGAGTAGTTATAGCCGCAAGAGTTATACCACCTACAATGGGAGGTTCAAACAGATCAATACATTTATCACATGCACCACTGATTGTTCAATATATGTCTTAGAGTGTCCATGTGGCTCTAGATATGTAGGAAGCACTAAATTACAACACAAAATAAGGATTCTCCTGCACTTGCGAGCTATATCTAACCAAGAGGACAGGATCTCGCTCTATGCGGACGAAGTCCTGCTATATCTCACCAAACCCCGTAAGTCCCTAATAGTGGCTATGGATATAATCACCATCTTCGGGAAAAACTCAGGTTACAGCATTAACTGGGGCAAGTCCACCTTGTATGCCCTGCGGGGAGACGTTCCCGCGCTCCCGCGGAACTGCCCGATTGTGGTGGCTACAGAGGGATTCCGTTACCTGGGGGTCTTTATCTCCAAAGATCCAGATGTAAGATATGAGAGGAATTTGCTCCCGCCTTTACAACGCTTCAAAAGAGATGCTGCCTCTTAGCGACGGCTTCCACTCTCCCTCCTCGGACGGGCAGCACTCTTCAAAATGATGGCATTGCCTAGGTTTCAGTACGCATTACAAAAAAAAAAAAAAAGAGCCAACCAATTAAAAAAAAACATTAAGACCTCATCTACATCTGCCTCCTGGCAAGGAGGCCAAAGAGGGTTTCTAAAATGCAATATGTGTAAAGCCTGTAAGAGTAGTTATAGCCTCAAGAGTTATACCACCTACAATGGGAGGTTCAAACAGATCAATACATTTATCACATGCACCACTGATTGTTCAATATATGTCTTAGAGTGTCCATGTGGCTCTAGATATGTAGGAAGCACTAAATTACAACACAAAATAAGGATTCTCCTGCCCTTGCAAGCTATAACTAACCAAGATTTTAGTTATCCTGTGGCCAGACATTTCTAGGCGAGGTATGACAATGACTACAGTTTGTTACAATTCTTTAGTATTGATTGTATTACCAAACACATGGGGGAAGAAACAGAGAGAAACAGCTTTGAATTTTGGAATCACGATACGTAATAGATCTCAATACCAAAATACTGAATTGCCTAAATAGTGGGGAGGAACTAGCCACACATATTGGAATGTAATTTAAGAAATGCAGATCTATGCATGAACATATATCTCTCTTTTATTATGTATGTAGGTCATCACTCAGGATAAAATGGAAAATTCTTTAGTTGCTAAAATTAATCACACTTTTTGCACTTTTAACATAGGAATTCTGCTATCCTACGGGTACATTTTGATTAGAATAATTGATTTCAATTTTTTGAGGTACATAGGGATTATACTAGGATATTGATTGATGCAATTGCTGCATTATAAAGCACCGTGATATGTACAACCAGATTGAGGCTGTTACTATCTAAGCACACTTTTACATGTCTCCCAATGTATGCAACAATATAGGAGACTTGGGGCACTTGACCGTTATTGCCGCTATCTATTCAAAGTCAACTAAGAACTTAATCTCATGGTATTCTATGGAGATGTATAGGAGCAAATTAGACATTTTAGCCTCGAGGCATATATAAGGGTGTATTAAGGAAAATCATGACCATGGTAATATAATAAAAATAAAAACGTAGAGGTCATTAATATTAGGTTTTAACTTTCATGATCTTGCCTCTTTCTTTAGCCTCTTTGATACAAGTTTAATTCTAACATGCATATAAATATGTTAGTATTTTGTCGCTTAAAAACCAAGCCCTACCAATAATTATACAAAACAAGTTTGTCTCAATGGAAGATATCTATAAGAATATCTTTCATTAGAGTATTCTAAATAGTTCTGAATGACGTCTTGAACAATGGAACACTTATCAAATATAACCACATGTGAGACCAAAATCAATGTAGTTGATATCCTTTTTCAACATTCGTAGTATTTTGTCAATGTCTTTGGACACATTGTACAATTTCTTTGGGAGGTGGGGCTTGTTTTCACTTGCTTGACAAAGGCTTTAATAGATGACTGTGCTTTCCTCCAGTGAGCCACATTCTTCATTTCCTGAAATGTGTCCTGCATGTTTAGATGGCAGCTGCCGCCGTCGCTGGCACCGGCACTGTATGGCAGTTAGAATGGCAAACTTAGCAGCAACCTAGGCAACTGGTGTTTCAAGACAGACAACAATCTTATGTATATAAGGACAATTGGCTACAGATTATTACAAAAATACTTGTTGTATTATAAATTTTTAAGAAAATGACACAAATGTAATTAAAAAAGACAAATGAGCACAATGTAAATTATATATCATACAATATAAACAGGATTCATACACTCAAAACATTATATATAGACAAAGATTTAAAAAGATTAAAAATCTAAGTGGCAGAATGGGTCTCTACGAGCGTTTCGGCGAACCAGCGCCTTCTTCTGGAGTAGCCACATAAACTCTAAAAAATATATATAGAGAAAGAACAATAGTTATACATGGATTAATTAACAGTAAACACATAGTATCTTGCATTCTAACTAAGTAGCCAATTTGTACCTTTTCTAATCAAAAATATTCATACATTTTTTTCATTTCCTTGCATTATCTAAGAGGGATTGGGATAAGAGGTCCAGAGGGGTTGATAAACATGGAGTTCACTCTCCGTTTTTCGACAAGGATTTTTGTGAGAAACTAGTGGAAAAATGGAACGAAAACAATTTAACCAGTGGCATTCTAGGTATATTGACTGCTATTCTCAGCTCTGACTTTTATTGATTTAAAAAAAAAAAAACAATTTTTATAAGCAGATGATACTTACAAGCAATATTAAAAATACAGCTCTAGTTGATAGCAATTCAATTTGTTGCCCGAATATTCTTTTTGTTGATAGAATGTTACAGGCGCTTTAGAGGGAAGAAAAGATATTATACCTCTATTGTTTAATCTGTGCATTGTTTTTGGCCTCATTGAATTATGTATGTTTATCAGGCTTTTTTTCAGGTTTACCTGATTAGATGCAGCTTATCAATGTGGTTCCCGCCAACCGGAGACTTGTCGTAAACTGGTTATATGGACTTTGATAGTTTGGTCTAGTCTTCTTTATTCTATTCAAAAATCCATATATTGATTATCTATTTTGAGAGTAAAAGGTAGAGATAGAGATATCCTTTGTTATTTGTTATCTTTAAAATTAATTTGCATGGGTTAGCAAAGTTACTCTCTTTGATTTATCATATGTACCCTCTTAAACTAGTTTGATAGATAGAGAAAAGATCTAGTGATTAACTCAGAGATATTTTTATTCCCCTTTATTAATTTTGTTATATTGCTCAGGTTCTCATTTATCCTCTTATTTAAATGGTTCCTAACCTTTGAATCTTATGATACAGGCAATGCATACTTACCTTAGAGTTAAGGTAGGTACTCCAAAAATCGTGAGTGGTAAATATGAGGCGATTGTTTAAAAGATCTCCCTGCCTGTGGGGCATAACAAAGATTACATGTAGAAAATAATGAACAAGGAAGGGGAAGAGGAGTCTAGGTCTTATCTATTTTTTAGCGCGCAAAATGCATCTTACCCGAAATATTTCGGCAGAGCTCCGTATGTCAGTTTTGTTAAAAGGTCTCCCTGCCTGTAAAACATAACAGTGCCCAGTATGAGGATAACTAGTGTGGAAAAGAGGCAGGGAAGAAAGAAATTAAGAATTTAGGTCTACTCTATTTTTCGCGTGCAGGGGTGCTTCTTACCCAAATATATTTGGCAGAGCTCCATATGTCCGGCGACGGGACGTCAAGAAAAGCGGCTCGATCGTAAGCTTGATGGATAAAACTGTGTTGTTTCCGTCGGGTTTAAATATCGTAGCTAATTGGCTGAGAACGTCCTCACCTGTGTTAGGTCCACGTCTTGGTGATGTAGTCAAGATAGGACTAATGTTTTCTCATGGTAACTGATTAGAGAACGGATTTTAAGGTGGGACGGTACGGCTCCTACAATTACCTTCGTGCTGGATACACAAAAGTAAAGAAGGACCAATGTTGTTTATATCGGTCTAGACTCTGTTGATGTGCTTATTTGCAGAGCAGGGAAGGCTGTTTATTTTTAACAGTCAGTGGATGGTCCATCTGAACAATATCTGTTTACAAAACGGAAATATATATATAAATGTTTAGCTGACTACTACACAAAAATAAAGAAGGACCAATGTTGTTTATATCGGTCTAGACTCTGTTGATGTGCGTGTTTACAGAGCAGGGAAGGCTGTTATTTATTTTTAACAGTCAGTGGATGGTCCATCTGAACACTATCTGTTTCTAAAACGGAAATGTATATATAAATGTTTAGCTGACTACAGAGCGGACTGAGTCAGAAATAATTTTTAATGTAAGCCCGCATCAATCCTCTAATTTCCTTCGTGTTGGATGAACAAATGCAAGGGGGGATCAGTTTTGTTTATATAGGTCCGTACAGTGTTTATAAATGTCTATGTAAAACAATGAAAGCTGTAATGTATTTATAAAAATCGATTGTTGATCGGTCTGTACCCGTGATTATGGATAGGGATGAGGTGTTTACATTAGTTTGATTAGATTGGTGATGTACATATTTTTGCCAAACTGTTATTATCTTTTGATAAAGGTGATGATCCACAATTTGTCGTTAATGTATTACAGACATTAATTTAGGATTTTAATGAAAAAGTAAAGAAAAAGGTAAGATATTTATTAAGTTCCCTTAGGGTAGTAATATCTAGTTTTTGGTTATATTTTAAGTACATCTAAAGGTCTATCTATTTTTTTATATGTATTATTATTTAACAAGGAGAAGGAAATGCACATATTTATCTCTCTATTTATTGTTTAACTTTGGGGGACATAGTGAACATATATATTTCTCCTAGTGTTGAATCTATATTTAACTTTAACTGTCAAGGTTCTCAACTAATTGCATGTTCCCAAGGAATTTCACTATTCATGCCTTGGCCAAAAGTATTGAAGATAAAAATCCAGAATACCTCCCTTTTCTTTCGTATGGCTGTGCCTCCTTTTGATTCAGGGGTATGAATTATTTCCAGAATTCTCCATTTAAATTCTTCAACAGTATGTCCCTTCTCTAGGAAGTGCTTCACCATTGGGGAAGCTATCTTCTTGGTCCTTATGGCTGAGCGATGTTCGCTTAGACGTGTCTGGATCATGCGTGAGGTTTCTCCCACATAACCTAACAGACAAGGGCATTGTATAAAGTAGATCACATTGGTTGATCGGCAGTTCCACATTTCTTTTGCCGTTGTTTTGTGACCATTGTGAACAAATTCTTCACCTCTTATGATGTTATTACATGAGATACATGACGAGCAGGGAAATGTCCCTTTGACTGGGTTGTTTGTTAGGATAGATTTCTGAGTCAGATTCTCTTCATTTGCAATACTTTTAAATCTAGAGTGGACAATGTATTCTTTGATGTTCTTATTTCTTTTGTGTGCAAAGAGAGGCTTTATTAGTTTCTGCTCGGTGGGGCAGTTGCTATTTAAAATGTGCCAGTTTGAGTTTATAACCTGTTTCACCTTTGCATTCATCGTTGAATGTTTCGTAATGCACACTAGTTGGTCATTTGTTTTGGGAGGTTTCGTTTTTAATAGACAATCTCGGTCATAGTAACGTGCTCGTTTATAGGAGTTCCTAATTAATCTATGGGGGTAGCCCCTTTCGATAAATTTCGATCTCATTAGCAAGGCTTGTTTGTCGAAATCAGCTAAATCAGTGCAGTTTCTTCTTACACGTAGGAACTGAGAGAAAGGGATACTGTCTTTTTGTGTTGTTGGATGGAAACTGCGATAATGTAATAAGGTGTTTCTTGCCGTTGGCTTTATGTGAAGATCGACTTTCAAGATACCAGTATTGTTTATTATTTCAATGTCAAGAAATTCTACTCTATCATTACTAATTTTGGAAGTGAAATGTAGATTGGGGTTAGCTTCATTTATCCATAAGATAAATTCGTCTAAAGATTGTCTCCCATCAGTCCAGATAAAGAAGATATCATCAATATATCTGGACCAATGGGAGATGGACTCAAAAAATGGCGCAATCTCGTTGTAGACGAATTCGTTCTCAAAGGCTGCCATGAAGATATTGGCTATTGATGGGGCTACTGACGCACCCATGCTTACGCCTTTGATTTGGCGATACAAATTATTACCAAATTCGAAAATATTTTCAGTTAAAACAATTTCCAGACATTCAAGTAAAAATGTTTTGGGGCAGTGGATATCATGTAGATCGATAAACCACTCTGTGGTTCTCATGGCATCGATTAGAGGAATATTACTATACAGCGACTCTACGTCCATTGTTACTAGTAAATCTGTATTGGAGTTAAAAGCTAGTCCTTCTGTTTTCTGTATCATATCGCCTGTGTCGCGTATATATGAGATGATTTTTGGTATATATGGACGTAGGTAATTGTCAACAAACTTGGATAATGGTTCCGTGGCTGTGCCTATGGTGGAAACTATGGGACGGTATGGAGGGTTGTTTGGATTTTTATGTATCTTAGGAAGACCATATATGCAGGCAGTTTTCCCCTGGTTATGGTTCAAAAAGTCATGTTCTTTCATGCTGATCAAGCCATTTTCCAAGGCGGTTTTAGTGAGAGAAGTAATTCTTTTAGATAGATTTAATGTGGAGTAGGACCTGATGGGACTGTAGAACATTTTGTCATCTAGCATGCTAAGCATGTTATTTTCATATTGTGGTGTGTCGATGATTACTATGCCACCCCCTTTGTCACATCCTTTGATTGTAAGATCTTTATTGGAGGCAAGAGACAATAGTGCTTGATGTTCGTCTCTTTCCAAATTATATATAGGTTTAGGGATGAATTTTAAGGCTTGGTGTAATCTTTTTAAGACTACTAGCTCGAAGGTGGCTACTTCAGGTCCTAACTGTTCGAGAGATGGGCTGAAGGTAGAAGGTAGGCACAAGGGTTTTATCGGGGTATGTTCTTCGTCTGGTATAGTATTTGATGTAAAGAACTTCTTTAGCCGAACTTTACGAAAAAAAGACATTATATCACAGTAAAGTTCAAATAAATTGGATGTAGAGTGTGGAACATATGATAGACCTTTGGAGAGCAGTTTAGTACTATGATCATCCAAATTATTTTTAGTGAGGTTAAAGATTGGAATCACATTCCTGGTTTCCAATACTGCCTGCTTCGTGTTTCGCGGATGAATTGTGGCTCTTCCTGGTGTTGATGATGCTGTGGCTGATAGTTCCCTCTCGGTTGACCCTGAAAGTGAACCCGGGGGCGTCCCCGACTCCCCCCTCGGTTCCCTAAAAAAGGCTGTCTTCGATTCCCTCTATTCGGTGTTTGATTATAGTTGGGATCTGGTTCATAGTAACCATCAATGTTTCATTTTCAGAGTCAGATGTTTCTGAAAATGTATTCACACGTTGTTGTTGTTGTTGCTGATCTCTTGTCTCTGTGGTGTAATGGTTTTGTTGATAGAAATCTGGTTTAAGGTAGGGATAAGTATTTTCAATCGTAGCAAACTGTTTATCCTTTAGTAACTTATCATTCTTTCTTTTTTCTAAGTAATTTGTAAATGATTCTAGCTCCTTGTTACATTCTTCAATCTTTTTTATGGCTTCCTCTATATTACCCATTTTTTAAATTTTATTCTCTAAGTCTTCAACCTCAGATCTCACTTCTGCAGCTAATTCTTTGGCTGTTTCAACGATTAGCATCATTAAGTCTCTTGAGCATCTGCTGGCAATTCTGCTCCATTTGTCCAAGAAGGCTTTAGAGTGGACAAAGAGGCCTGGGATATTTCTTATTCTGAGGCCCATTGGAATGATGCCTAATCTTAAGTAAGCCAGCATGATGTCCCCATGGGCTTCAATTCTCTTTAATTTCTTTTTCAATTCTATTAATTTTTTGGTATCGTCATTATGTCGATTGGAGTCCGCAGTGGCGGCACCAAAGGAAGTCGATGTTCCTACGAGTAATTCGAATTCCTCATCAGTAAATCCAAACGTTTTTTGGAGGGCCATGGTGGTGATAATTAGTCAGGGTGGGAGTGGAAGAGAAAATGACCGAATGATAGTTAAATAAAGCAAGGAAATGAAATGTGACAAAGTCTTAATAAACAGGATTTCTAGAAATACGAACAGCCCTGCACAGACAAGCTGTGGGAAAAATGACGTGTATTCAACAAGGACCCCCTGAAAGTGTGGATTCAATGGTTCCTAGGTCAGGGAAAACAAAGCTTTCGACAGAGAACAACCTAGGCAACTGGTGTTTCAAGACAGACAACAATCTTATGTTAATAAGGACAATTGGCTACAGATTATTACAAAAATACTTGTTTTATTATAAATTTTTAAGAAAATGACACAAATGTAATTAAAAAAGACAAATGAGCACAATGTAAATTATATATCATACAATATAAACAGGATTCATACACTCAAAACATTATATATAGACAAAGATTTAAAAAGATAAAAAATCTAAGTGGCAGAATGGGTCTCTACGCGCGTTTCAGCGAACCAGCGCCTTCTTCTGGAGTAGCCACATAAACTCTAAAAAATATATAGAGAGAAAGAACAATAGTTATACATGGATTAATTAAAAGTAAACACATAGTATCTTGCATTCTAACTAAGTAGCCAATTTGTACCTTTTCTAATCAAAAATATTCATACATTTTTTTCATTTCCTTGCATTATCTAAGAGGGATTGGGATAAGAGGTCCAGAGGGGTTGATAAACATGGAGTTCACTCTCCGTTTTTTGACAAGGATTTTTGTGAGAAACTAGTGAAAAAATGGAACGAAAACAATTTAACCAGTGGCATTCTAGGTATATTGGCCTCTTGGTGTGTATATATTTAGAGTGGAAAGAGGTTTTTGACTGCTATTCTCAGCTCTGACTGTTATTGATTTAAAAAAAAAAAAAAATAATCAATTTTTATAAGCAGATGATACTTACAAGCAATAATGAAAATACAGCTCTAGTTGATAGCAATTCAATTTGTTGCCCGAATATTCTTTTTGTTGATAGAATGTTACAGGCGCTTTAGAGGGAAGAAAAGATATTATACCTCTATTGTTTAATCTGTGCATTGTTTTTGGCCTCATTGAATTATGTATGTTTATCAGGCTTTTTTTCAGGTTTACCTGATTAGATGCAGCTTATCAATGTGGTTCCCGCCAACCGGAGACTTATCGTAAACTGGTTATATGGACTTTGATAGTTTGGTCTAGTCTTCTTTATTCTATTCAAAAATCCATATATCGGATTATCTATTTTGAGAGTAAAAGGTAGAGATAGAGATATCCTTTGTTATTTGTTATCTTTAAAATTAATTTGCATGGGTTAGCAAAGTTACTCTCTTTGATTTAGCATATGTACCCTCTTAAACTAGTTTGATAGATAGAGAAAAGATCTAGTGATTAACTCAGAGATATTTTTATTCCCCTTTATTAATTTTGTTATATTGCTCAGGTTCTCATTTATCCTCTTATTTAAATGGTTCCTAACTTTTGAATCTTATGATACAGGCAATGCATACTTACCTTAGAGTTAAGGTAGGTACTCCAAAAATCGTGAGTGGTAAATATGAGGCGATTGTTTAAAAGATCTCCCTGCCTGTGGGGCATAACAAAGATTTCATGTAGAAAATAATGAACAAGGAAGGGGAAGAGGAGTCTAGGTCTTATCTAATTTTTTAGCGCCCAAAATGCATCTTACCCGAAATATTTCGGCAGAGCTCCGTATGTCAGTTGTTTTAAAAGGTCTCCCTGCCTGTAAAACATAACAGTGCCCAGTATGAGGATAACTAGTGTGGAAAAGAGGCAGGGAAGAAAGAAATTAAGAATTTAGGTCTACTCTATTTTTCGCGTGCAGGGGTGCTTCTTACCCAAAGATATTTGGCAGAGCTCCATATGTCCGGCGACGGGACGTCAAGAAAAGCGGCTCGATCGTAAGCTTGATGGATAAAACTGTGTTGTTTCCGTCGGGTTTAAATATCGTAGCTAATTGGCCGAGAACGTCCTCACCTGTGTTAGGTCCACGTCTTGGTGATGTAGTCAAGATAGGACTAATGTTTTCTCGTGGTAACTGATTAGAGAACGGATTTTAAGGTGGGACGGTACGGCTCCTACAATTACTTTCGTGCTGGATACTCAAAAGTAAAGAAGGACCAATGTTGTTTATATCGGTCTAGACTCTGTTGATGTGCGTATTTACAGAGCAGGGAAGGCTGTTTATTTTTAACAGTCAGTGGATGGTCCATCTGAACAATATCTGTTTACAAAACGGAAATATATATATAAATGTTTAGCTGACTACTACACAAAAGTAAAGAAGGACCAATGTTGTTTATATCAGTCTAGACTCTGTTGATGTGCGTGTTTACAGAGCAGGGAAGGCTGTTATTTATTTATTTATTTGAGAGTAAAAGGTAGAGATAGAGATATCCTTTGTTATTTGTTATCTTTAAAATTAATTTGCATGGGTTAGCAAAGTTACTCTCTTTGATTTATCATATGTACCCTCTTAAACTAGTTTGATAGATAGAGAAAAGATCTAGTGATTAACTCAGAGATATTTTTATTCCCCTTTATTAATTTTGTTATATTGCTTAGGTTCTCATTTATCCTCTTATTTAAATGGTTCCTAACTTTTGAATCTTATGATACAGGCAATGCATACTTACCTTAGAGTTAAGGTAGGTACTCCAAAAATCGTGAGTGGTAAATATGAGGCGATTGTTTAAAAGATCTCCCTGCCTGTGGGGCATAACAAAGATTACATGTAGAAAATAATGAACAAGGAAGGGGAAGAGGAGTCTAGGTCTTATCTATTTTTTAGCGCGCAAAATGCATCTTACCCGAAATATTTCGGCAGAGCTCCGTATGTCAGTTGTTTTAAAAGGTCTCCCTGCCTGTAAAACATAACAGTGCCCAGTATGAGAATAACTAGTGTGGAAAAGAGGCAGGGAAGAAAGAAATTAAGAATTTAGGTCTACTCTATTTTTCGCGTGCAGGGTTGCTTCTTAACCAAAGATATTTGGCAGAGCTCCATATGTCCGCCGACGGGACGTCAAGAAAAGCGGCTCGATCCTAAGCTTGATGGATAAAACTGTGTTGTTTCCGTCGGGTTTAAATATCGTAGCTAATTGGCTGAGTACGTCCTCACCTGTGTTAGGTCCACGTCTTGGTGATGTAGTCAAGATAGGACTAATGTTTTCTCGTGGTAACTGATTAGAGAACGGATTTTAAGGTGGGACGGTATGGCTCCTACAATTACCTTCGTGCTGGATACACAAAAGTAAAGAAGGACCAATGTTGTTTATATCGGTCTAGACTCTGTTGATGTGCGTATTTACAGAGCAGGGAAGGCTGTTTATTTTTAACAGTCAGTGGATGGTCCATCTGAACAATATCTGTTTACAAAACGGAAATATATATATATATATAAATGTTTAGCTGACTACTACACAAAAGTAAAGAAGGACCAATGTTGTTTATATCGGTCTAGACTCTGTTGATGTGCGTGTTTACAGAGCAGGGAAGGCTGTTATTTATTTTTAACAGTCAGTGGATGGTCCATCTGAACACTATCTGTTTCTAAAACGGAAATGTATATATAAATGTTTAGCTGACTACAGAGCGGACTAAGTCAGAAATAATTTTTAATGTAAGCCCGCATCAATCCTCTAATTTCCTTCGTGTTGGATGAACAAATGCAAGGGGGGGATCAGTTTTGTTTATATAGGTCCGTACAGTGATTATAAATGTCTATGTAAAACAATGAAAGCTGTAATGTATTTATAAAAATCGATTGTTGATCGGTCTGTACCCGTGATTATGGATAGGGATGAGGTGTTTACATTAGTTTGATTAGACAATTACCTACGTCCATATATTCCAAAAATCATGTCATATATACGCAACACAGGCGATATGATACAGAAAACAGAAGGACTAGCTCTTAACTCCAATACAGATTTACTAGTAACAATGGACGTAGAGTCGCTGTATAGTAATATTCCTCTAATCAATGCCATGAGAACCACAGAGTGGTTTATCGATCTACATGATATCCCCTGCCCCAAAACATTTTTACTTGAATGTCTGGAAATTGTTTTAACTGAAAATATTTTCGAATTTGGTAATAATTTGTATCGCCAAATCAAAGGCGTAAGCATGGGTGCGTCAGTAGCCCCATCAATAGCCAATATCTTCATGGCAGCCTTTGAGAACGAATTCGTCTACAACGAGATTGCGCCATTTTTTGAGTCCATCTCCCATTGGTCCAGATATATTGATATCTTCTTTATCTGGACTGATGGGAGACAATCTTTAGACAAATTTATCTTATGGATAAATGAAGCTAACCCCAATCTACATTTCACTTCCAAAATTAGTAATGATAGAGTAGAATTTCTTTACATTGAAATAATAAACAATACTGGTATCTTGAAAGTCGATCTTCACATAAAGCCAACGGCAAGAAACACCTTATTACATTATCGCAGTTTCCATCCAACAACACAAAAAGACAGTATCCCTTTCTCTCAGTTCCTACGTGTAAGAAGAAACTGCACTGATTTAGCTGATTTCGACAAACAAGCCTTGCTAATGAGATCGAAATTTATCGAAAGGGGCTACCCCCATAGATTAATTAGGAACTCCTATAAATGAGCACGTTACTATGACCGAGATTGTCTATTAAAATCGAAACCTCCCAAAACAAATGACCAACTAGTGTGCATTACGAAACATTCAACGATGAATGCAAAGGTGAAACAGGTTATAAACTCAAACTGGCACATTTTAAATAGCAACTGCCCCACCGAGCAGAAACTAATAAAGCCTCTCTTTGCACACAAAAGAAATAAGAACATCAAAAAATACATTGTCCACTCTAGATTTAAAAGTATTGCAAATGAAGAGAATCTGACTCAGATATCTATCTTAACAAACAACCCAGTCAAAGGGACATTTCCCTGCTCGTCATGTATGTCATGTAATAACATCATAAGAGGTGAAGAATTTGTTCACAATGGTCACAAAACAACGGCAAAAGAAATGTGGAACTGCCGATCAACCAATGTGATCTACTTTATACAATGCCCTTGTCTGTTAGGTTATGTGGGAGAAACCTCACGCATGATCCAGACACGTCTAAGCGAACATCACTCAGCCATAAGGACCAAGAAGATAGCTTCCCCAATGGTGAAGCACTTCTTAGAGAAGGGACATACTGCTGAAGAATTTAAATGGAGAATTCTGGAAAGAATTCATACCCCTGAATCAAAAGGAGGCACAGCCATACGAAAGAAAAGTGAGGTATTCTGGATTTTTATCTTCAATACTTTTGCCCAAGGCATGAATAGTGAAATTCCTTGGGAACATGCAATTAGTTGAGAACCTTGACAGTTAAAGTTAAATATAGATTCAACACTAGGAGAAATATATATGTTCACTATGTCCCCCAAAGTTAAACAATAAATAGAGAGATAAATATGTGCATTTCCTTCTCCTTGTTAAATAATAATAAATATAAAAAATAGATAGACCTTTAGATGTACTTAAAATATAACCAAAAACTAGATATTACTACCTTAAAGGAACTTAATAAATATCCTACCTTTTTCTTTACTTTTTCATTAAAATCCTAAATTAATGTCTGTAATACATTAACGTCAAATTGTGGATCATCACCTTTATCAAAAGATAATAACAGTTTGGCAAAAATATGTACATCACCAATCTAATCAAACTAATGTAAACACCTCATCCTTATCCATAATCACGGGTAAAGACCGATCAACAATCGATTTTTATAAATACATTACAGCTTTCATTGTTTTACATAGACATTTATAAACACTGTACGGACCTATATAAACAAAACTGATCCCCCCCCTTGCATTTGTTCATCCAACACAAAGGAAATTAGAGGATTGATGCGGGCTTACATTAAAAATTATTTCTGACTTAGTCCGCTCTGTAGTCAGCTAAACATTTATATATACATTTCCATTTTAGAAACAGATAGTGTTCAGATGGACCATCCACTGACTGTTAAAAATAAATAACAGCCTTCCCTGCTCTGTAAACACGCACATCAACAGAGTCTAGACCGATATAAACAACATTGGTCCTTCTTTACTTTTGTGTAGTAGTCAGCTAAACATTTATATATATATATATATTTCCGTTTTGTAAACAGATATTGTTCAGATGGACCATCCACTGACTGTTAAAAATAAACAGCCTTCCCTGCTCTGTAAATACGCACATAAACAGAGTCTAGACCGATATAAACAACATTGGTCCTTCTTTACTTTTGTGTATCCAGCACGAAGGTAATTGTAGGAGCCATACCGTCCCACCTTAAAATCCGTTCTCTAATCAGTTACCACGAGAAAACATTAGTCCTATCTTGACTACATCACCAAGACGTGGACCTAACACAGGTGAGGACGTACTCAGCTAATTAGCTACGATATTTAAACCCGACGGAAACAACACAGTTTTATCCATCAAGCTTAGGATCGAGCCGCTTTTCTTGACGTCCCGTCGCCGGACATATGGAGCTCTGCCAAATATCTTTGGGTAAGAAGCAACCCTGCACGCGAAAAATAGAGTAGACCTAAATTCTTAATTTCTTTCTTCCCTGCCTCTTTTCCACACTAGTTATTCTCATACTGGGCACTGTTATGTTTTACAGGCAGGGAGACCTTTTAAAACAACTGACATACGGAGCTCTGCCGAAATATTTCGGGTAAGATGCATTTTGCGCGCTAAAAAATAGATAAGACCTAGACTCCTCTTCCCCTTCCTTGTTCATTATTTTCTACATGTAATCTTTGTTATGCCCCACAGGCAGGGAGATCTTTTAAACAATCGCCTCATATTTACCACTCACGATTTTTGGAATACCTACCTTAACTCTAAGGTAAGTATGCATTGCCTGTATCATAAGATTCAAAAGTTAGGAACCATTTAAATAAGAGGATAAATGAGAACCTGAGCAATATAACAAAATTAATAAAGGGGAATAAAAATATCTCTGAGTTAATCACTAGATCTTTTCTCTATCTATCAAACTAGTTTAAGAGGGTACATATGCTAAATCAAAGAGAGTAACTTTGCTAACCCATGCAAATTAATTTTAAAGATAACAAATAACAAAGGATATCTCTATCTCTACCTTTTACTCTCAAAATAGATAATCCGATATATGGATTTTTGAATAGAATAAAGAAGACTAGACCAAACTATCAAAGTCCATATAACCAGTTTACGACAAGTCTCCGGTTTGCGGGAACCACATTGATAAGCTGCATCTAATCAGGTAAACCTGAAAAAAAGCCTGATAAACATACATAATTCAATGAGGCCAAAAACAATGTACAGATTAAACAATAGAGGTATAATATCTTTTCTTCCCTCTAAAGCGCCTGTAACATTCTATCAACAAAAAGAATATTCGGGTAACAAATTGAATTGCTATCAACTAGAGCTGTATTTTCATTATTGCTTGTAAGTATCATCTGCTTATAAAAATTGATTTTTTTTATTTTTTTATTTTTTTTTTAAAAATCAATAAAAGTCAGAGCTGAGAATAGCAGTCAAAAACCTCTCTCCACTCTAAATATATACACACCAAGAGGCCAATATACCTAGAATGCCACTGGTTAAATTGTTTTCGTTCCATTTTTTCACTAGTTTCTCACAAAAATCCTTGTCGAAAAACTGAGAGTGAACTCCATGTTTATCAACCCCTCTGGACCTCTTATCCCAATCCCTCTTAGATAATGCAAGGAAATGAAAAAAATGTATGAATATTTTTGATTAGAAAAGGTACAAATTGGCTACTTAGTTAGAATGCAAGATACTATGTGTTTACTTTTAATTAATCCATGTATAACTATTGTTCTTTCTCTATATATATTTTTTAGAGTTTATGTGGCTACTCCAGAAGAAGGCGCTGGTTCGCCGAAACGCGCGTAGAGACCCATTCTGCCACTTAGATTTTTTATCTTTTTAAATCTTTGTCTATATATAATGTTTTGAGTGTATGAATCCTGTTTATATTGTATGATATATAATTTACATTGTGCTCATTTGTCTTTTTTAATTACATTTGTGTCATTTTCTTAAAAATTTATAATAAAACAAGTATTTTTGTAATAATCTGTAGCCAATAGTCCTTATATACATAAGATTGTTGTCTGTTTTGAAACACCAGTTGCCTAGGTTGTTCTCTGTCGAAAGCTTTGTTTTCCCTGACCTAGGAACCATTGTATCCACACTTTCAGGGGGTCCTTGTTGAATACACGTCAAACTTAGCAGCAACTCAAGTGATATATCTATATCTTTATCTCTGTATGTATGAATATATATATATATATATATATATTTATATGTGTATATTTATATATATATATATTCATATATGTATATACACACTGAGTAGACTTCATGACAATTGAAATTAATTCAGATGATGTGCAGAAACTTGTTTTTAATGTGTTTTGTTTGAAACATCATTTGAGACAAGATAGATGCCATCTCTATCACTCACTCCTGTCCCCCCACGTACATCTGCTCCCCACTTGACTTGTAACTTTTGTCAATGTCTCTTCTGCTGCCTTCTGCTGGGATCAATATGCTATTAATTCACTGAAAGTCCTATTGTCTAAATGTTCCATATTTCTTTGAACATCTCCGAATGACATAACACTGATTGTGTTGAATTGGTTGAATTTTTTTTTTTGAAATGGCATGGAGTTCATGTATTAAGGTAATTGTCAAGTATTATTCTTGTGTTCTGATTCGCTAAAGAAATTATACTTTAGCTCACACCATGAAGATATAGCAATTTTTCTAATTTGCTATGCATGAATTGTGCAGAGGAACCCCTTGATTTTTGGGATGACCCAAAATAATTTCCTATGTTACTAGAGATGCTGCCCAATTTTCTTATGACTTTGCTGCCTATTGAGACTTGAAATATGTTTCTTATTTTTACATACTCTGTATGTCTTTGCATCTGGAAGCCTTCATGGTAATTGACTGTGTTGGACTTATTTTTGGTGTTCTAATGAAATGCCTTAACTTGTATTGATTAACTTTTATTGAGCTAGAACTCAATTATCGAGTGGACCCCATTACTTAATTGAATTTAATTGAAGGTAATTTAAAAATCAAAATAATTTTCTTTTGTAAACATTATTTACTTTGAAGTTCTTTTAATTCCCTGCCTCTGTTATTTTCCATGGGACTGTGTTGCAGTACCTACCACTGGCCATGAGAGGTGCTGGCCTTACTCCAATGCTTAGCTATAGTACATCTGCTACTTTCTTGATAGCAAGTTTAGTATTGTTGCATGTGAATGGCAATAGGCTTACTCTTTTGTGGGTGGATATTTGTATTTGCATTTCCCTCACTAAACTCCTCCTTACATCTTTTTAAAGCCCTCCTATTTAGGTGTAAGTATTGCCCAGTTTAAAGTCACTCTCCTATGTCCTTCCACATTTACTGCTAAAAGGTAGACCTACATGTGCAAAGATGTCTGTGCAAGTGGCAGACACTTCCGCACAGAAAATATAGAAGAAATGAATGTCTTTGCATGGTTAGTGTATAGCATTTTGTGGCACATGACAAGTATAAATGTAGTTTTAAAATTGCAGTTTGTGAGTAGGCCTATATTGTTTTGCAATGAAGTATGTTTATTTCTTACTTTTAATTATTATTTATTATTAATTTAAGGTTTAAAAACATGTAAACATTGAACAAATAGACACGTACACCTTACAGATACGAATTTCCGTCAAACGATTAACCACCAGGGCTAATATTATGCAAATGAATTCATGAGCATCGATCTCCCCCCTCCATGCCCTCCCCTCCCCCTGGCCCTGCCAGAGGTTAAGCATAATGGATCCCACACAATAGCATGCAACTGCATTATTCGCTCTGCCGTCCCTATCGTTTAGTTAAGGGCCTTATTCAGAAATGCAGGAAAGTTCATATAGTCATTTCTGCTGACCAAACTAGCTGCTCTGTAGAGGATGGCGAGCCACCTACGGTGAACATGATGCAATTCAGGGGAGTAAAAGAATAGGATAGCTCGTCTCTGGAGAACTGCCCTCTCGCATCAAGTCATCTGAGTATATTATAGAAATTATTAAGGATATCACCCTTCATTTGTCAAGGGTTTTAGATGGTCTTCCCTAATTCAAGAACGTTAAAGCTCGGGAGCAGCTCAGGCGGCCTTATGTTGCAATACATTGCAGAATCCCAGACAGATTTAAGTGAGCATTGTAGATGAATAGATCGGTGTTAACTACCCCTTGCTGCCTAGATATTTAACTGGGGACAAAGCCCCGGGATAAAAGTAACTTAAAAAGTAGACCAACCAATGTGGCGCTCCCATGCAAACATTTTCTCCTGTGAATGGCTTGATTTACTTTGTCAAAGGCAGTAGAGAAACACACATCTGTACAATACAGTGGTATCCCACCCACAAGTGTCCGACTGGCTATAAGGTTGACAGTGATGCATTGTACATAGCCCTGGTATCATTGTTTTATGTTGTGGTTACTTTGAATACACACATTTTTTAAGGTGCACTTACGTTGCCGTTTGATTACTTCTATGATGAACTAATTTTACAATGTTTGTGATCGATTAAACATTTTTTTCATGTATACTGTTTAAAGCTACAGACTAATTATATCTCTCACGAGAAAAAAAAAGTGTTCATCTCCTCTCCTGATTGTATAGAACGCTGTGTACTTGTAGGACTTCTTTGTTCATCTTACATGCATTGCTTTCAGTTTGCACAGCACCATTATGCATAGACAACATCCCCAGCCAAAATCGAGCGTGTGTTTTGGGAAAATCTTGTCCTAATTTACACATTCCCTCAAATGGGTTTGCAGCACAGTTACAAAGATTTTACAAGAGGAACATAGCATTGACCGAAACCAGTAATTATTTCAACCATCAATGCCCCACTTCTTGTTGTGAAGGGCCACGCCACAAACACAGCCTTCCAAATCTCAGCTATGCAATCTATTCTCAGAACAGCCCAAAACAAGGATTACAGTAGTGGTTATCACAAGACGAGATGGTCTATTTTTTTGCAATGATGTCCATTCATCTGGGCTTACACCCCAGAGTTAATGCTTGTGGATCCTCTTGTGACTGATGTTCTTCAAAGGAGGAGCATATTTGCCTTCTCTGCTCCATGCTGAAGATGGAAAACCTCCATAGATTTGTCGTCAATTGAATTAAATTCTGAAGAGACTGTTTTTGCACTGTAACTAGTCTGCTTTTAACATCACTTCCAAGATGTATGACTTCGTCAGATATCATATGGTTCGTAGGCGCTGTCCAGGCAACCTGTTCACAGGTGGAAACATACCACCGTGTTTGGCCTGTACAAGCATTAGAACTAATGGAAATGAGCTTATAAATTGCCACTGCTTGCTTCAACGGATCTCTAAATGACACATCATCATCCCTTTTTCCAGTTGCCTAAATGAATAGCAGCTTCAATACAGCTCTGCCTGCTATGCCCCTCACATTAATTGAATCTTTTAACATGATCCAAGGTTAACAGTCGGGTGTGAGCTAGGTGGTCAGATGAATATTTTTATAGAGTCCATAAACAGGGTCAGATACAAAGTTAAATCTATCACCAATAATGACCATCTCTGGATCCTACAATCTTTCCCAAAGGTATCATCTGCAATCCTTCCATTTAGGAAGTGAAACCCACTCGAGGCATCCATTTTCCAGAAACCTTGAGAGTCACAGCTAGAGCTAGGGGCTCTGAGTTTCAAAAGGAACATCTAGTCTTGCACATACTCCTTGCCCAAATTAACAGCTGAACGCCTAACATTCAATCACCCTTAAAGGATGTACTTGACCAATAGTGTATCTTCCACTATATATTACAGAAGATATTCAGTCCATCTAAGCATCCTCTAGCTCACCCTTCCCATGTGGAATACAGCAATTTACCAAAACGAGTTCAAACATGTTTGTGGTTAATAGGAATTACCAACACCCACAAGTATAACATTAATCCCAGGCAGGCTCAGGACCCGTAGGGCACATTTACTAAAGGTTCACGCAACACAACAAGGCAAGTTACTGCACTGTGGTGCGTGAAGGTGAAAGAGCTGAACAGCTCTCTCGCAGAACTGGCACACTTGTGGCTGCCTGGTGATCATGCCTCTAAGGATCATTTTTGTGCAGGAAAGGAAACCTTCCTGCACAATCACAATCCTTTGAGTCATTTTTTTCTTTCTATGTGTGTTTCATAATGTAGCACACATGGAAAGAGGAAGTGACGAAGAGAGACGGAGATCCTTCTCTTGGTAATGCCCCTCTCTGGTGGGCACACAATTTTGGTGCACACCTACGTTTACTATGTTTAGTAAATCTGATTTAGCGTCAAAATAGATTTGTGGATGCATGGGAACGTCCATGCTCCACCCATGTAATGCAAACCCATCACAGTGGAAAGCAATTCAGTGTAAGGCGCTTCCTTACATTACTCTTTTCTTTAGAAAGCCACAAAGTCGACACAAATCGGTCCTTGCATGTCTTTGTAAATCGCGTCTAGCATTTTACTTTGTGGCTGCACCAAAAAAGTCTTTTAATCAAATGTGGAGGGAGATGGAATGTTGATCCATTCAATTTCTAAAGTACATATGATAATCAAAATGAGAATGGATCACTTGTCCTGCACAACCTTAGGTATGCAGGCAGAATAGGAGGAGGGGTGTCCCGATATAAAAGACCCTCATGCACGTGATAGATATGTTGGTGTCTAAAGCGGTATATCTTGATTCTCCGCTCTTGGATCACGTGTGTGTATAATAATTAGGTCGATCAAGTTATGCAGCCTCCACCAGGAGGTTCTTACCCAAGGTTGATGCAGTAGTGAGCCAGTGATAAGGGTATTAAAAGGCCCGGAAATTCAGAAGGAAAATTTTATTGGTCTGGTTTTCGGGTCTGGTAACTCTTGGATTAGTGCATCTATGAACTTGATTATGAGTAAAAGGTGCACTCAGAGTATGGAGATCATAAATAGTGGGGGAAAAAGTTAAAAAGGGGTCGACATGTTTCTGCCTCAGTTGCCTCGGTTAGGACTTATGGGCATTCATCAGGACCGTTAAGTGAATAACGTGAGTAGAATATAAATAAAGTGCTCTCGAAAAGTGAAAAGAAAGAGGGATGTTGACCTGTTTCTCTGTTATGAAGGTCTCAGTGTACCTGCGAAGAATAAACACAATTGTTTTGCAACACACAGAAGGGAAGTGGTACACGGGGACACACACCAAGCAGTAATCTGCTTAACATATCTATCCATTGATAGAGTTCTAAACAACTAAAAAATGGCAATACTTCATTGACCGGTTACCAATTATGGCAGTGTCAACTCTCTCTTCAACACTCCAAACTCATGCAGAGGACTATGGCATGCTTGCAGTTGGTGGTGCATGCAAATATTTATAACATACTCGTCGGTGCGGGGTGATTCTAAGCGTCATTCGATCTCACTAGGTAGGTGATAGTGCAACTGGAGTCACCTCGTTATGTATATTATCATAAACATTAACGAAAGCACCTTCCATTTGGTATCGTGTGAAAATGCAGTAATGTGAACATATTCGGGGCGGGCGGGTCAGGTGTATCATTACGTGTGTGATTTTACAAGTGTGACACTGACAGACCGTAGTCTGTTGTTAAAACGCCATCGCGAAGTTGTTACCTAGCGCATATGGCTAACGCGCTCCAATCGGATGGTAGAGCCTCAGGGGGACTGGGGAGAGAGGACACTTCGATTAGCATTGTCTTTTGTAATATACTTGCGGTTAGTAGTGATCTTGTTCCTCCTCCTTTGCTACCTATTGCGTCCGTGCCTGGCGCCCACTGTGTGCGCTGCTCAAGCCGATCCGGAAACAGTCCATTCTGTTTCCGGGTCAACATTAAAGGCGGGGGTAATCTTGTGTAGTGATCCTATTGGTCTATGCACATGTTGTCATGGTGATCTTTAGCGTACCTTCCTTTTAGGGATAACAATAACAATAATATAGTTCGATTTCGTGATCCACGAGCGGAGAATCAAGATATACCGCTTTAGACACCAACATATCTATCACGTGCATGAGGGTCTTTTATATCGGGACACCCCCTCCTCCTATTCTGCCTGCATACCTAAGGTTGTGCAGGACAAGTGATCCATGCACCAAAAAAGTGTCTCAACCATGACACAAAATGTTAGTATATCTGGGCCAATGTTTCCATCGTAGAGATTTCTGCAGCAGAAGGAGGTGACTAAATGTTTCATACTTATCAATGCGAGGTGCACAAACAGCCCAGGTTTCCTTTAGTAGTATGATATTGAATTGAATATTGAGGAAGAGGTGTGGCGCCGCGGCCAGGGCGACTGACTCCGGAATCTGGGGATCACGGTTTGATCCCCGATGCCGACGGCAGATTAGCCCAGCACCATGTGACTCTGGGCAATAGCTTGCTTAATCTTCCTGACGGACCCCAGGCCTAGAGACCCTTACGGGTGATTGTTCGCGCTTTACAAATGTGGATTATTATATTATTACTTAACAAAGGTACAACAACGAAGTCAGACCAATGATGATTTAAAAAATCAGAATTCCATTATTTGAGAACTATGCTTTGATTGCTCCTGCCCTAAAAGACACCTACCTTTCATAATAATATTTCAAACAATTAATGGTCAACTACTGTTTAGGAAGGGAGTTACCTCACTGCTCACTCTTAGCCTGTCACCCTTAGGTTCATACCATTCACAAAAGATTACTCCATAGTACTCCACACAGTGCCAGCTACAGGAGCTCTGCTAAAACTGGATAGCATTCAAATTTCAAGCAACTCATAAGGCGATGAAACCAAAAGAACAGATTGCCTTTCTTCCTAGGGGCCAAACCTTTCAGGATCCCTAACTACAACCTGCTTCACATGCATTTTTGCTCGAGACAATGGGTTGTCTTTCCACATCCCAAGCATTGACAAAGCCATTTGGTTTCACTTTTTGTCTAAACCAATGATTATCTTAATCTATGCTTTTCAGCAGAGGAACATTTAGAATTTAAAATCAAATAGTTATTTGCCCTGCTGAACTTCATCGAGAAAAATAATACCATGCGATTATGTGTACATACGTGCATCATCATACAATGCACACATATGCATCAAGACCTACTGCAGCCACAGTGAAATGATGCTGCAGTTTTTTCTTTTAAATTTACTTTTCCAAGATGGCTGACTCTCATTATAAAGCAGTAAATTAAAAACTTATAAAAAGTGCAGAAAATCACTGTTTCTAGAAAGGAGCAGCCTAGCAGCAAATTGCAGCGACCAGGCTCTTCCAAATTGGGAGGGCAGGGATCAAAGGTGTTTGTAAGTAAACACTGACGAGCAGCAGGAGTAACAGTGACGGGGAAGGGTGTGGTAGCAATGGAGGTGCTTGGGCAGAACGAGCAACTTGGCGGGAGTGTGGGGGCAGGAAACAGAGGACTCACTCAGGGGAGAGACCACGAAACTGCATGTACTCCTACGTAGTGCAGAAAGAAAAAGGAAAAATCGGAACTCTAATGTGGAACTGTGTGTCACGCCCCCCCTTATATACCACAGGAGCCTGGAGTGATGGTTGACACGTCTTTATTTTCTCGTGTCCAACTCCTAACTACCTTTCCCTTCTCCTCACTTCCTCTTCCTCCCCACGCCCCTTCCTGCTCAGCCTGTCCTGTCGCAGACAGGGGTCAGGAAGTTGCGATATGACATCTCCCCCTTTTGTACAAAGTCTTACTGCTTCTTAGATCACTTCAATGAGGCGCACTGGCCGTCTGGTCTGTCGCCTGGGGCGGTCAGCCTGTTCTGGTGTCCTGGTTCGCCGGCGCACGCTGTTATCCTGTCTTGCCGGACTGGGATGACTTTGGTTACTGCTTCTGCTTCTGCTTTCTGAGTCATTGGTGGACTCCCAGTGTTGACTTTCATGCCGTTCATGAGGGTTGCATTTCTTGAAATGTGAGATGTTTCGAGTGATCCGTTTGTGATCACCTTCTGCTGTAATCATAGTTCCTTTCCGGCGGCTAACCTTCAGAGGATGGGCGAGGTAGCGGCTGTCCGCTTTTGTTCTTCGGTCACGTCGGACCATCCCCCAGTCTCCCTCTTGGATGTCGGTGTGTCTTGCGTGTCTGCGCTGATCAGCATATGTCTTCATTTGTAGTTTCTTGTTGTAATCTATTTTGACCAGTGTCTCGTGATCAATGTTTGTAACTTTTGGTCGGAGTGCACTGTCCAGAGTGGGCAGTCGAGTGCGTGGGACTCTTCCCAGCATCAAAGTGGCTTGGCAACGGTTGGTTGTGTTATGAGGCGTGGTGCGGTATGCTCTTAGCACTTCATTCAGGGCTTGTTGGATGTCCCGGTGATTCAGTTCCGCTTGTTGCACTGCTTTCTTCAATGTCCCCATGAAGCGTTCTACCATGCCGTTAGCTTGGGGCCATAGGGGTGTGATCTTTTGATGTTTGAAATTAAGGTGTTTTGCGAATTCTGCGAATTTGTGTCCATTGAACGGTGGTCCGTTGTCTGATTTGACTCGCAATGGGATGCCCCGTGCTGCGAAAGTTTCATCGAGAACTGGAATTACTGTGGTTGCTTTGGTAGATGATATCAAATGTGCAAAGGGAAACCGGGAGTATTCGTCCATAATGACGATAATGTATTGGCTAGATTTTAGAGGGCCGAAGAAGTCGACTGCGACCTGCTGTCATACTCCTTCCGGTAGTTATGACATTTGAAAGGGAGCAGGTGGTTCATCACGGCTTACCAACTGGCATGAAACACAGTCTTTGGGCGTGGCTTCTACCATCTGGTCGAGTGTCGGAAACCAGACACATTCTCTTAGAGCTTTTTTCGTGGCACTTATCCCTCTGTGGCCCTCATGAGCGAGGTTGATTACTCCTTGCCTTAGTCTTTGGGGAATGACAATCCTCCCCCCTCTCAAGATTAAACAGTCTTCAATGATAGATAGTTCCTCGTGGATGTGTTTAAACGCGGACAGTTCCTGGGCTTTCTGGCCAAAGTCCTGAGACATGTCTTTCACATGTCGCCATGAGTTATTACGTATGCGATCCGTGACATCTTGAAGGATGGGGTCCTGGGCGGATGCTTCTTGGATTGCTGCTAGAGGAACTGTGGGCGGGCATGCCGTGTCAATGACAAAGTGGATATAGTCCTCAGCCAGTGAGTGCTCCCCACTGGTGGTTGTCCAAGGGTGTCGGTACATGTAGTCCGCTGGATTTTCCGACTTCCCTGGCTTGTGAACAATGGTGTATATGTAGTCTTGGAGTAGCAGTCCCCATCGTTCAATGCGCGGAGGCATCTTGGCTTTTGGATTACCAAAGATGGTGACGAGAGCTTGGTGGTCTGTAATGATGGTAAAATGTTTGCCGTAGACGAAGAGATGAAAGTGTTCGCAGGCCTATACCACCGCTAGACTCTCTTTCTCCGGTTGAGAGTATCGTTTCTCAGTGTTGGTGAGACTGCGACCTGCATAGGCGATGATGTGGCGCTGGTCTGAGTCCTCCTGATACTGTGCCAGGATGGCGCCAAGGCCTACCGGGCTGGCATCAACAGTGACTTCAGTTTGTTTCTTTGCATCAAAGTAGGCCAGGTTGATGGCGGAGCCAACGGCATGCTTGATTTTGTGAAAGGAGTGATCACAAGCAGCTGTCCATGTAAAGGGTTGACCCTGACGAGTGAGCTCTCTAAGAGGGTGGCTGATGGTGGCGAAGTCCTGGATATATTGTGCACAGTAGCTTGCCATTCCAAGGAAGGAACGGAGGTCACTGACGTCACGCGGTGTTGGTGTGTCCTCAAGGGCAGACACTTTGTCTGGATCCGGCTTCATGCCATCTTTAGAAAAGATGTGTCCATAGAATTTCAGAGTTGACCTGTGAAACTCAAATTTTGCTGCATTCAAAGTCAAGTTTGCCTTCAGTAGTGCGTGGCATACTCTGTCTAAAGCTGTGTCGTGTTCGGTCTGGTCTTTTCCGAACACCAGCAGATCGTCACTGTAATTGAATGCATTGGGGATCCCTTGGATCACACGCCTGATAGCCTCTTGAAATATTTCAGCCACTGACGAGAGGCCAAAGTTCAAACGCTTGTAACGGAAAAGCCCTTGATGTGTTGTAAAGGTGGTAATGGAGCGTGACTTGTCGTGCAGCTCTAGCAGATGGTACCCCTTATTGAGGTCGAGTTTCGAGAATACCGTGGCTCCATTGAGGCAAGCAATCATATCACTGATGTGTGGCCCAGGGTGGCGTTCTCTCTCAATGGCCACGTTGGGTGCCCGCCTATCTACACACAGGCGCCCTTTGTTATCCTGCCCCTTCTTCGGTGCGACCACTACGGGTGACACCCATGGCATTGGTCCCGAGGTGCGCTCAATGATGTCTGTCTGTAGTAGGTCCTGGAGCTCATCATCGACAGCCTGCTGTAAATGGAACGGTACCTTCCTGTGGTGTTGCGCCACCGGAGTCACCCGCTCATCAATATGTAGTTTCATTTTGAATTGATTTAGTTTTCCTAGCCCATTAAAGAGATTTGGGAACTTTGCAACAATGTCTGGGGCATCTTCAGTCATGTAGAGGATTTCCACGAGCCTCAGTCTTTCAGCTGTCGGCAGGCTGAGCAGACAATCAGCCACATCTGGGCCTTCATCAACGTGGATATAAGCTGGGATCTGACGGTCCTTGTACGACAACGTTGTGTGGAAACGGCCTAGGCATGGTAATGGCTTCCTGGACATCCACGTGAGTATCCTGACAGCCGCAGGTTCTAGTTTGGGTCGTGGTTTCATGCTCCGATATTCCAGTGCACAGATGTAGTTTAGTGAGGCTCCAGAGTCTAAAACAAACTTAGCTGGATGTTCTCCTATCCAGATGTCTAGCTTTGGATATTTTTCTAATCGATCCGGGTCAGATACCATACATATATATTTGTCACTGTCTTGTGACACGGGCATGCGGGACGACTCGCTGGATGTTGACCTTCGTGACCGGTGTGAGCTCACAGATCGAACACTCGATCGGGAGGAACTGGAGGAACGTTCTTCTCTCCCTTTCACTGTACGGGCGTGTTGCTGGGTGGTTGGTCGAGTTTTTGATGACCTTCGCCCTGAGCGTTGAGTCTGACAGACACTTTCGAAAAGATTTTCCCGGCCACAGTGGTGGCATCTCTGGCCAATGGCTGGGCATTGTCCTGAATGAGGATAGTCCTGGCCACATCTGTAACACGCAGGTGCAGATCTGTTAGATTTGGTGTGCCACGATTCGTGTCGTGACGACGGCCTCTGAGAAGACTTGAAGTGTGTTGGTTTGTTTGTTTTATGGTGGTCAGTCCGGTGTTTCTTTTCCTTGCGTACTTGCATTCTGAAGGTTTGCTCTTTTCTATCCGTTTTATTCGTTTCCATCCTTTTTGCGTGATCTTCCGCCTGGTCATTTCTTCAATTTCTTCGAGATTGTAGTGCTTCTTCAGTAGTCGCCGACGTAGAGACTCGGAGTGGCAACCTTCAATTATGCGGAGCCGCAATGCATCCTCGGTATTGAAGTCGTCGAAGTTGCAATGGCGAGCTAGCCGTTTGATGCGCACGATGAAATCGCACATGCGCTCGTCTCTCTCTTGAGTGGCTAAGTTAAATGTGTAACGTTCATAGTCTAAATTGCGCTTGTGTAGGAATCTTCGGTCGAGGGCTCCCTTGACATTGTCATATGAGGCGGTGGCTGCGTTAGGCAGTTCTTTGATAATCTGCGCGATGTCTTTCCCCACCAAGTTCCGCAGGGCTATTAACTTCTGTTTGGGGTCTTGTACCTGAGACCCAGTCATGTAGTCTTCAAAATCCTCGGCCCAGCTCTTCCACTTGGATCCCATCCTCGTCACCAGTGTCGCGCCCCCCCTTATATACCACAGGAGCCTGGAGTGATGGTTGACACGCCTTTATTTTCTTGTGTCCAACTCCTAACTAACTTTCCCTTCTCCTCATTTCCTCTTCCTCCCCATGCCCCTTCCTGCTCTGCCTGTCCTGTCGCAGACAGGGGTCAGGCAGTTGCGATATGACACTGTGGACGGATACAAGACACCTAATTAAATGGAAGATAAAGAAGCTGTACTCCAGGGAAAGACCATTGAATAAGAGCAAACAAATGAGATTAACAAAAAAGCCAAACCAAACAGTGACAAGGAATGGGCTAAGCCAAAGCCCAATAGGTACCAATAGGCCTTTAACACCTGGCAGCTATTTATTTAAAGTTTCATGTAAAAATATAGTCTGCTTTATTAGTAATATCCAAACCTCAGTGACAGTATTATGTTATATACAATATCTATATTACTAAGAAGCTGTACTCCCCAAAGGACCAACAGCCAGGATGCAGCAGGTATCATCCTCCAAAAGGAAAAAGAAGCTAGCACCTATGGTGAATTCCAAAATTCTAGCTTTAATCTGTTGAAATGTCCAAATAAGCCCCAGCAAAATGCAAATGTCTTTATTTGTGAACAGTGTGCAGAGGGTAAGTAAAATTACTTTAATATGTTTGTCGTGACTGCCAATATAGGAAATAAAAATACGTTCTAAAAATATACTTTTTGAAAATTGTGACTTTACAGGAATTAAAAAAAAGGGCTAGAATTTTTAAAACGCACCTACGTTTTGTTGTTTAAGGATAGTGAACGATTCATTGTTAAATTGCAACTGATTAGTTTAAATCACGCTGAGGTGCAACATAAGGGACTCCATAGGGTAAATGATTATAGATGTACTTTATTAGTAATGCATATTTCCTTCTAAATTTCTCAGCTGGGCACAGATGGCAATTTAGAGCCTGGTTACTCTGCACAGTTGTTTATGGAATACAGTGTATACGCCTTGCTGTTCTCATAATTGAGTACGACCGAGGGGCGTATCTATCCCTCTGAAGCCGGTGCAGTGGCACCAGTTCACAGAGGTGAAAGGGGCCAAACCCCACCAGCTGCTTCACTCCTGAGAGATCAGCGATTGGACGGCACACATAATGCGGAGCTCAATTTGGCCTTAATCTGAAGTGCTGCATAATCTTTCCTGACAGCTAGCTCCCAGCCCTTCAGCTCTGAGGTCAGACTGTGCATAGGAAGAAAGGTGACCAGTGCACAGGACAAGAGCACATTCCGGAGCACTCTTGTGGAAAGCCTGCAGTCTCCACTCGTTGGGTTAAATTTACAAACATTTTGTGCTGGGCTAGTGTCACAAAATATGATGCTAACCAGTGCAACATGTTTTTTCTTAATTTACTTTCCAGTGCAAAAGTTGTTTTGGATTGTAAAGTACCCTACAACTTCAGCAGAGCATAGTCTCCTCATGCTATCTCTCTGTTTCCATTCATCCAGTCCCTCTCTGCCCCTTCTTGATTCTCTCTCTTCTCCCTATCTGAATATTTTATCTCTCCATTCTTACCCCACTCCTCTCTTTATTTCTATCTTGAAACCTCCCCCTACCTGATGTAATTAACCTCAGGGACCTAGGGAAAGGGACAGAGGACCAAAGGCCCTGGGATATCAAAACCGTCATTCAAGGGCTCCAGTCCACCAGGGATCTGCCAGGTGGAATAAAAGTCCTATCCAGTCCTGCTTCTTCTATGATCGATCGAAGCTTGCCACACAGAGGGCAATATTATCAAGAAAGGGCGATACAGTATCGCTGCTTTTATTGGAAGGAAACTGCCGCTAAAGCGGCGATAATGGGCTTGATAATATGTCCTTGTGAATTCCCATAGAAGCCCAGGTTAACACCAAAACATGGGAATACACAAGGGCATATTATCAAGCCCATTATCGCCACTTTAGCGGCAGTTTCCTGACGATAAAAGTGGCAATAATGTATCACCCTTTCTTAATAATATGGCCCAAAGTCCTCAGCTGCATTAGGCAAACATGAAGTACTGTTGCCGGCCAGTACCTTTTTGTGAGGGAAGCTCGTACTGCAGCTCCCAGTCCTCTGTTTGTACCTTGTCATAGGCAAGCTTATAGTTCTGCCACCAGCGATGCACCTCTAGCTGTCTTGCTTGTGCTTCTTCTACTTATCCGGTATTTGCGCTCTGTAAAAGGGAAGGTAACACTGCTACTGTCACTTACAGAACATGGTCAGTGTGTGGGAGAGAGGCCTGCATTGTTACTGGTGTTTTTCCCTGACGTGGGGTGGATAGGTATCTGTGCATGTGTAAGAGAGAGTGTGTATGCTGCACCGGACCCGGTTTTGTGTTTGTAAAGGAAAGTTGCACTTCTTCTGCCATTGTTTATGTGAGAAAAGTCTCCACTAGTCTGAACTATACCTATGTTTATGTCTGCCTAGTGACACCTTTTGCTGTCTTGTCAGGCTCATGGTTCTAATAAAATCATGATAAACACATACATATATACTGTGGGCTTCGGTCAGCCCACTTAATCCATTGGTCTATGCATGTATTGTTCACATTTCACTTTAGGCACCACAGCATTGCATCCATTCTATGGCTATCCTGAACTGTGGGTGATGCCATTGTGACTCATCACACGTGCAAAGCCATGAGAAAAAGGAGTGCATTTCATTTGCAGGGCTACAGGGACTGGGCTACAAGCCCACTCCTTCATTTTTATACATTTCATATTTGCTTTTTTACATACTATGGTTGCCTTTTTTACATTAGCATATTTTTGCAAAAATAAATAAATGAAAAACCATTACATGCTTGCCAAGTTAAGTTCTATTAGATTTGCTAATGCTTGTGTTTTTTTAATGTGAAAACATCTTTCTATGTTCTTTTGCTGGCCAGTGCTACACTGGTTCTGTAAATATGCAGGAAATTTCCTCTACTGCTGCCCAGATGAATACCTATGTGTTTGTGGAAACTGTGTGTTGCTGTTGACCAGTACTACACTTGTTCCGTGTGTGAGGTAAGCACATAGTGGTGTTCCCGGTGCTATACCAGTTGGTTGTGCATGAGGCAAACTTGCACATCTGCCACCCAAAGCTGTACTTTTTCCCTGTATGTTAGGGACATTTTCACTGGTGCTGGCCAATGTGCCACTTATTCGATGTATTGGAAGGAAGCTTACCGAGTACTGTACTTGTAACATCTGTGAGACAAGGTTGCACAATTGTTTCTGGACAGTTTAGTTTAATTTTAGTATAGTTTATTTAGATTTATAGAGCGCCTGGTTACACCAGCTGGTGTGGCCCCCCCCTGTTGATTACCACTGATAGCTCTCAGAAAAAAGTTGCTCTGCAGTTCATAGGAAGTTATGCATCTATTTGGAAAAAAGCCATGTTTTCAGCTTCTTACGGAAGGTCTTCTCTAAAGGTTCCTTCCGGAGAGATATGGATGTCTGTATATTATGAGCCAAGAAGTATCAGAAATATCAGAAATATTTAGAAAATGTATCTTCTGTCTGTAAGAGAAATTTACAGTAAATATCCACTTCACTATATTAGCTGATTAATCTCCCTGATGGATGTGCCATACATCACTCATGTATAAATCACCTCTCGTGCTCCTAGGCTGGACCAACCAGCTCACCATCCCCATTATCCTGCTCAGCATCCAACCAACAAAATTAGGTCAACCAAAAAGAGAACACAAACCTTCAAATCCTCCAAAGACTTCTTTGTTGCTAATACAAACCTTGAACTCTTCTTGAACCTTGTCATCTCCATGTTTGATATTATTACCCTTCTAATTGACTTCAAAGCATTTAAGGAAAGCCATGTGAAAACCCAGGCTACAACAAAAATATAAAACTGCAAGCCAAACCTTGCCCGCTGTGGTAATACTCACCAACAGGGAACACTCTGTTCACAAACGAAAAATATAATCGTACCTTTGACAGCCTCATGCTATTGAAATCCCTCTGCCTAACACACACAGAACTCATCGCATGAGCCAAAGCTGAAAACTATATCAACAACATCAATAAAGCCACCAATTGAATAAAACACTCTTCAAAACAACCAAGCACTGCCCCAAACCCGACGTGATTCTTCAATCCCATACGCCAGAGACAAGTTAAATGTCATTAACCACAGTGTCAATAAAAAAACAAAGACAATATAACAGCATATCAACACCAAACATGCTTTTTCTCTGACTCGCACTACTCCATGCTGCATCCCACAACAGTCATCCTTCAAAGCCCTGACTCTCAAAGACCTCACAGGCTTTGTCAACTCACTCAAAACCACGTATGAATATGATTTCTTATTCTTATCCTTCATCAAAGCTCTCTTTGGAGCAGCACTCCAACTCCTACTCACTGTGCTAAATGTGTAAAATAATAGGTGCCTGTAAGAAATTGAGTTAATGGTTGGGAGGTGTGAAACCCTTCTCAAACAGCAACCACAATTCGTCTTAGGGTGAAGTTACAAGAAAATCCTAAATTAACCTGTGCTCAACTCTCCGGTAGCTTGGATCAAATCAGTTAGGGTTTACTCACAGGCAATGTTCAAAGTATACGCGCCACACTTCAAACAGTACTACAGTGAAAACACACCACAAAAGTAAACCACAACCGAGTTAGAAAGGTAGAATAAGTTTTAATAACTAAATCAAGACCAAAGCTAGGAAAATCCAATCAGTAGTGCCAGAGAAATTGTAAATATTGTAGTAAAAATAATGCCAAAAGGCATAAAGCCCCAGCTGTGAATATCTTGTTTTGCCGGACCAGCACAAAGTCACAAGTTCAGGCCAAACACAATGGCGCATGGGTCAGCTACAGGAACCCAGTTAGGCATGCTGAACCAAGCACATTAAATCCTGGTTTGCAGAGCGTTGCGAGGATTCACATCAAAGATGCGTATGAAGCAGAAGCAATGTGTTGGTTTCAAGATGCAGTGAAACTGTGCTGCGTAGTACTGCTGTACCATCATTGAAGATCCCGTCAACAAGGGCTTGCATTGCAACATCAGTATTAATGGACATGTTACGCCGTTGGGGTGATGCATAAGTTCCGCAGAGCTGCGAGGCTGCGATGCGGTGTCCAGCATTACCATTGAGGCTGCCATCATTGAGAGATGCAGGGGACTGCACCAAGGGTGAGTCATTCCATGACGGTTCTGATGTAGTGATGGCTGCAATGTGATGCGGGTCATTGTGGTGGTTCCGATTCATGCAGCAGCGCTGATGGGTTGGTTCTGCTTGGGGTTGTGTTGCACAGAAGAGAAAGAGGAGTAGATTTCTAAGATCTTTCTCTGAAATAATAAGTGCAAATTATTACTATGCTGTGGCTTAATGGTGGAACCGACAGAATAGGACCCTGTAATATCCTTCAGGATCTGAAAGATCTCTTTCAGAGAATTAGCAGAGTGTTCAATTTTCATAAAATAATAGACAGATTGAGAACGGTCACGCCTAATGAAGCTCCTATATTTCAATTTGCTTGCCACATTGTAGGCCTTCCTCCAACATCTTTCTAATTGTTTGCATTCCTTTTATCAAGGCAGCAAGATTGGAATTTAACCCAGGGGATTTATTTTCCAGTTTGGTGGTCTTCCACCTCTTGGCAGGAAGAACCTTATTCAGAGATGTTGTGATCCATTCATTAAAACAATGCATAAATGAAGTAATTGTGTCAGTTGAATCAGGTTTAGTGGTCTGTAAGATAGCTCACCAGATCTCAACATTTAACCTAGTCCAACAATGTTCCCACTGAATCCTTGGAGGAAAACCTAAAGAAGATAAGGGAACTGTTAGACTAAGCGGAATCAAAAAGTAGTCCGAGGGTACGGAAGTGGTAGTCTGCACCTCGAGGAAATCTATATTATGAATCACTAGCCTAGTGTATGGTCTTTTTCATGAGTATGTCCTTTTACTAATGACTTTAAATGCAGGGACTCTAAGTATTAGACGTTTACGTCTGCGTAAAAAGAGGACTTCTCAGTTTGCACCCACAAAGGGAGAAACAGTACCTCTTAAAGCGTCTTTACATATAATGGCTAGTCCTCTCGCCTCCGTTCCCTGACCGGTTTAACCTTGCAATACAATAGCTGAGAGGAAGAACTTGAACCACATCAGGAGCAGAGCCAACATGTAGCTATGTTTCCGTGCGATGCGTCCACAGTGGAGTCCATTAATAATGAAAAGATATCCCATTTATGAGCAGCCAAAGAATGCCAGTTTACCAAAAACATGCGCTGGGCTGAATCAGATCATTGACTCAGCTCAGATAAAGGAAGAATGCCAAAGTACTCACAAATTAGTGAAGGAAGACTAGGGTCAGTGGAATGAGAATGGGGGTTAACTGAAGAGACTCAGAGAGCTTTCATTTTTTGTTTTGTTTTTTGTTTTTTAGAGAGCTTTTATTTGATCACCAGTGTAACATACCTTTATTTGGAAAGGAAGGAGGCATAGTCCATGTCCCCTGGCTTGTGCCAGAGGCGGACGGGTGCAGACGGGCTTGCCTTAGGAGCTCTCACTGCGTGTGTCCTCACTACATCCTTCATTTTTGGAAGTCCATCTGGAACACTGGAGTACATAGACAACAAAATGGTAGCCAAAAATATCCCAAGTAGTACAAAATAAATTCCCCCTTTGCACTGTGCCTAATGCGCAAAAATAGTAAAAAGTTCAGCAGCAAGATTTGTTTAAAAGTTGTATTTTTAAAGTAAGGCTTTTAGCAGCAGTCTTTCTCCCCCTGTATGGCACCTATTCAATCGTGTGCTCTGCATTCTTTATTTATGGAAGGCCAGTCGGAAGACCGGTGAGCGGAGAAAACAAAACTTGGAATAAGACCAAAACTGTATTAAAATGTTCAGCAGCAAGATTTGTTTAACCGCTTAACCGCTGTGAAAATTGGCACTTTGATCAAGTGGGCAGGGCCACGTCTGCCAAAGGATGTGCGCTGCACTACGGAGGTAGTGCTCGCGACGGCCGTTGGCCGACAGAAGCAGCAAAGGGGTTAAAAAGTAATTTTGTTTTAAAGGAAAGATCAGTTTTAAGCAGAGGTCTTTCTCCTTTCATATAGCACCTGTTTTGTTACCCTCATAGAATACATTGCCAGCAAGATCAAGATAACCTGGTATCAGCTCTCTCAATTTAAGAAAGTGTAACTATTTTCACCATCATACTCTTAAATCTAGATGGTGGCAATGTCTCACTCCTCAGCATCCCTGCCATCATGACTACAAACCCTGCCTACTTGACATTATAGTTAGGTGAACATATCATTTGAAACATACCACTTTTAATGAATAAAACCACTAAAATTCACCAGATTGCAGCCTAAAGTAATTATATCCTGTATCCACATAATTCACAGTGTGATGTCATTTCATGTCAAATGATGCAGTGATGCTATCAATGATATCACAGAATATTTCACAAGTGATGGAATATGTGAGGCAATTGAGAGTGCATGGCAAGGGTGCAAGTTATAGTTAGGGCATGAATTATAGTTACTTAAGTATACTATGCCCGGTACATTTCAGTGGTTTTGTTAGTTTCAATTTATATGTTTTAACTGACATTTTCATCAAACTTTAACGTCCATTTTAGCTTTGTTTTTTCAACGAAATTTTTACATTTAGCATTTGTGTTTATTAGTGACTGAGTGGCTTTTTTTAATGTACGTTATTGTCAATATATAAAAGGCAGGGCTTTTAGTTTTGTCAATTGCCATTTAATTAAAGCATTTGTTAGACTGTCAGCCTTAAGATCGTGTTCCACCACACTGTTTCACCTTCTCCCCTCCTGTTTTGCTAAATTCCTTTGTGTTGGCAGAACAATCCCCAGCACACGCCAAATTTCTCTTATAACATAAATTGTATCCACAGTCACGTCCGTTTCTGTCTTATTCTTTTTAGTGCAGATCCACCAATCTCAGCCGCCAACACGTGTTTTGTCACTTGTCGGGAATCGAATCCTGCAACTTCTTCAGGGCTTAATATACAATACTTCATGCTTTACTTCTGGTGTATAGTCCAACTCAAAAGCTGTCATTTCTGTTGCTTCTCTGTCATGTCATCTCCTGTTATTTCCCCATTCCCCAATATCTATTATGCGAGTCCGATGACCACAAACATCCAAAGTGCAATCCTCCAGTGTGCACCTACACCTCACAATTAATCAATTTTGAGCTGTGTGTACACTCACTGTCTATTTCCAATAACCGGTCAATATTCAACGGCTTAATTATGCCTTTTATGGTACAGGGCAGCGGAGCACATCACCTTGCTGAGCCATCCTGCAGAATGAGGAACGGGCAGGAATGCCCCATATTTTTTCAATCCGGCGCATTCATGTCCTTTTCCCTTGCCCTGGTGACATTTTGCCACCCTAACGCTGGCACACTCATGGTGTAAGGGTGCCTGTGTTAGAGGCAGGATTGCTTTTGTGCAGGAAGGCACCTCCTTGCACAAAAACAATCCTGAGAGGTTCTTTCTTCTTTCTCTGTCTGCTGCAGAAATTGGAACAAATGAGGGGAAATAAAGATATTTCTCCATGTTACGCTTCTCTTGTGAAGGCGATAGGTTTTGTCACATTCCCAGGTTTACAAGTCCTTGTAAATGTGCGAAAGCGTCAAAATCCATGGGAGTAGCGTGGAACACCCACAACCAAACCCATGGAATGCCTACCCTGGGCAGAGTAGCGCAACACACCAGTTTGTGCTGCATTGCACTACTCCACATTTATGAGGCCACTCAGAGCCATGCAAAGTGGATTTGTGTGGCTTCATAATTCTGATTTAGAGGTTTGCTTTGCAAGTGTACCACATTGTGTGGAGAAGCACTACGAAAGCCTCTCATAATTATGTCCCCAAGTTCTAAAACTAAGTTTCATTGTAACAGACAAGTCATTCGCAGGTTCTTTTAATGAGGTCCTGAGGCAGAAGGGAGCATGTTAGAGAGAGCATCTAATAGATGTATAATATGTGGTTGAACAAGGCCTCTTGATTGATAATTATGACGCAAATATTGGCTGGCTTTGCCTTTATATTAAATGCACTTTATCAGGATGCAGAAATAACTTGAAAGCAGCCATTTTAGAGGAATTCTGTTCTGATCCTGACACCACAGCACTTTACGCTTGAGCAATTGTTTTCTTTCCATTGTCTTTCAGATCGCTGCTCAATGGATTGCCACAACTCCCGAATGATGCACGACACAGAGAAAGATGATAACAACAACGATGAATATGATAATTACGATGAACTGGTGGCTAAGTCCTTATTAAATCTTGGGAAAATTGCCGAGGACGCTGCATACCGAGCCCGGACAGAATCAGAAATGAACAGCAATACGTCGAACAGTCTGGAAGATGACAGTGACAAAAACGAGAATGTGGGGCGGAAAACTGAACTCAGTTTGGACTTAGACAGTGATGTTGTCAGGGAAACTGTAGACTCTCTTAAACTCCTGGCACAGGGGCACAGTGTAGTGCTTTCCGAAAACCTTAATGATAGGAATTACATCGATAATGCATCGCAGCAAGACAACCGGAACATGAACTATGTGATGCTGGGGAAGTCGGTGAACAATGGCCACGTGGAGAAAATGGTGGAGGAAAGCGACGAGGAGGTGTGTCTCAGCAGCCTGGAATGCTTGCGGAACCAGTGCTTTGACCTGGCGCGGAAACTCAGCGAGACAAACCCCCACGAGAGGAACCACCAGCAAAACATGAACATGCGGCAAATCAGGCAAGACGACGACTACCAGGGAAGGACGCCGGATCGGAATTATTCCGACATGATGAACTTGATGAGGCTGGAAGAGCAGCTGAGCCCCCGATCTAGAACTTTCTCAAGTTGTGCAAAGGAGGATGGCTTTCACCACAGAGATGACGACACCGCCTCTGTGACCTCAGACAGGTCAGAGGAGGTGTTTGACATGACGAAAGGTAACTTATCTCTTCTGGAGAAAGCCATTGCTTTGGAAACTGAGAGGGCGAAAGCCATGAGAGACAAAATGGCAATGGACGCGGGAAGGAGAGATGGGATGCGATCGTATGAAGAGCACCCACTGAGGCATCTGTCAGGGGAGGAAAGAAGACACCTCAAGAAGCCATATTACTCTAAAGGTAACATTTGATCTAACTTCCAATGCCTTCTGTAATGAATGATTAACACTATAATGTATAGTGGTGTCTTCAGATGATCCTACAGGAAAGCATAAGAAATTGGCAAAGTATTTTTGTTAAATAACTTGAATCATTGAGCCGAAGTAACTACAAGGATTTAAAGTGTAATGCTGATATTAAATATTTCAATTATTTTACTTATCTCAAGTCACTACATTTCTCAAAGATAATTAAATAAACACTGGCAATGTATATATATCAACATAATCATTCAAATGATTACATGTTAACTTTTGAAATAAGTGTGATATTTAAAACTGTGGGTTCACTGTGTGACCAAAAGACGTATTTACAAGTGTATATATTGTGTTTCAGTTGCTTTTTATATAAAGTTTTACTTGCACAACCTAGGTGGATGCATGTTTACACAGTCAGTTTTAGGGGCATGTTTACTAACATTTGGTGCAGCGCAGCAAGACAATTTGCTGCACTGTACTGCGACAAATGGAGAGTGTCAGGAGTGTGCATCATTCCTAACATGTGGTGCATTCCTGCCCTCCCTCTGTGCTTGCGCACTTGTGGCTTTCAAGCACCGTAAACATATTTCTCCTTGTTAAGCCTTTCCCTGCTGACGTCAGCCAATGGCCGACGGCAGCACTACCTCCCCAGTGCTGCCGTCGGCCATTGGCCGACGGCTCCCCACCCGCGCACGAAAACGCCCGCACCCCGGCAGAATAACCGCCGCGGTTAACGGGTTAAACCTCACGTGCTAGGGATACCATTTTGATGCATTCCCAGGTTTACTAATCTTAGTAAATTTGGGAGTGCGCGTAAAAACCATGGGGCATATCTACAATAAATTGGTGGAGGAGCACCTTCCCGCACAAAAAGAATCACAAGATGTGGTTTTATCGTTCTATGTGTGCTGCAGCACACATGGAAAGAGAAAAAAACATGAGAAATATAAACATTTATCCTCGTTATGCCTGCTCTGGGAAGGAATACATTTTGGTGCAGCCCCAGGTTCACGCTATTTGTAAATCTGGGGCAGTGACAAAATCCATGGGTGTTACGTGGGAACAGCCACCGCATTCCCATGGAACCCTTACCTGCTGAAATGTAAGACAACGCAGCAACTTGTGCTGTGTGGCCTTGTACCATGTCAACACGGCCATGAAAAGCCATGCAGGGTGGATTGTGTGGCCTTGTAAGTATGGGCCTGCACTGTGCACCACTGGAGCGTCCCAAAAAATAATGCCTCAGTGGCACAAGGGGCTTGTAAATATGCCCCCATGGGTAAATGCATGGGAACACCCATGTGCCTTCCCAGCGCACAGTAATGCACGGCAGCGACTTGCGCTGCCTTGCATTACTCTGGATTGACAACACAGTCATGCATGGTGGCTTTGTGTGGCTTAGTAAATCTCACTGAAACCCCTGCATTTCCTTGACCACTTCGAGTGATGCGATGGCAATGCACAGGCTTCATAAATTTGGGCCATCGTGTGGTGAAATGCAATGGGTTTATTCATCGGAAAAAGAAACGTTTGTGTGAAAAATATCAGGAAAATTAAAAACATATGGGGAACCAATTAAGTATATGCCTCCTGCTGAAACTGAAATGCAGCAATACAGCACTGCCTATAGGATGCATGCTAATTGTCTGAAAACCAAGCACCAATGTTCATGGCTTGGAACAGTGTGGTCTTAAGCAGGATTACTCAGTCACCAGTGAAGACCTGATATTGAGGACAAGCACAGGAATGGAGCCTCATGCCTTCGAAAGTAATGAGCAGGAGGCAGATAATGATGGAGCATCACCTCTGTTAAACACAGAGATGCCCGTTAGAAATTGAACTGCATCAGAGTGACCGATAACTTTAGATAGGGGCAGTGACTGCACATTCATTATCCTGAGGTATTAGGGTAATGGAAACCATTTGCTATGCAAGGTAGACTGCGGCTCAGGTGAGGATCAATACCAATTTATTTCTTCTATGCATTTCGCTTTACTAATCTCTTTCTGTTGAGGAAACGGTTACACAGTCGGTAGGCAATGGTTCTATTTAAAGTTTCAAAAGATGAAAAAAATGATTTAAAAATGTTTCAGTATGTCAGTGCTGTGATTGTTTCCACATGTTTGCAATGTTTTGCACATGCACATATCATTATACAAAAACACACATCAAGAGATCATGGACCCTGTATGTAGATGGGTTATGTAAATAATGCATGCAACATCTGTAGCACATTTGTTTTTACCTAACAATGTCAGCTTTGCTACAAGTTCAGCCTTTAAGACAAGTGTGAATGAAATTACAGAAGTTTATAATTCAATTTTAAGAGAGTTTGTCTCTCTGACTTTTTACGGCTGAACATGTCCGACATGGGCCCAGGAATGCCGGATCCATGACACGATTTTCAGAATATTCAAATATGATACATTTGCATACGATGAATCTCAATTGAATTCATTTTCATAGTCAGTACTTAATCGCAAAGCCTGGCATAACACTATCTCTTCTAGGACCAAAGTCAAACACTCCTGTTCTAGTTCATGTCATAGGGAAGGAGGTATTCCCAAAAATACCACGAGCAAGCTGGCTGAAGGTGAAAGGTGAAGAGCCCCTACATTAGTCTGGTACATATTGTGTGATAAAGACACTCAGGAAAGTTCGAAGCCAGTCAACTTCATGTGCAAGTATTAAAGCTTTGAGTTGCAGATTTGCTATAGGTAGAAGTCTTTGACTAATGCTGAGAACATTTCAAAAGTTGGAAGGGATGCATTAATTACCAAGGTGCAGTGTACTGCTGAGGTAAGTCTGGAAATAAATATTTGTCATAATCCTATATTTTACTCTATTTAAAATCAACTAAAACATACCACACACATACAGTCCTTTGTCAGACATATAGGTACCATTCTAATGGAAGCTGCTCCTGCATCAGCCGTTAGAGGGACGCCTTCATTCGACCTATGAATCACAATCTGACAGAGCAGGCCCCATTTATAGCCCCTTCAACATCTTCCCCCTTAGTGACATTCTCAAAGCAATAGGACTTATCAATGAGTAGAGAAACCACCATGCTGATGCCGGGGAAGAGGACGGGGGGGGGGGACTTTCTTTTTAGGGCACATAGATCATTATCTCCCATTAACTACTTCTTCATCCCAACTTTGACTTACACTTACTAGCCATGATGTTTCTGTATTCTCGTGGCTTGTTCAACCATATTCCTATGAACATTCAGATGCACAGTCATGCCCCCAAAACGTTTCCACTGTTGAATTTAAATCCCCAGTGGTTGATCAAGGCATCATTTAGAGCTATTCTTAGAGATGAAAGGACATATATTTTCAAACCAAAGTCAGCACCGTAGATTCTCTAGCTAATCTCTGGAGGCATACTAGGCTGTCATAACGGAGGAAGTCAACTACTCCATAATACATCTTAAGCATGAATACGTTCAATAGAGAGGAAAATTGGAACGCAAACTACAGCAGTCTGAAAACAAACTTAAGGATAATTTGCAACAACTGGCATCAGCTAACTCAAATGGACGAAGCTAGTAAGATATATTTGACATCTCAAAATAGACTTTATGAACACAACAATAAGACAATTAAACTACTGCACTGGCTGAATCACAGGGAAGAGATAGCTAGACAATTTAGTTGCATATATGATGACACCAGTAGACTATTCACACTCACAACTGAAATAGCTAACATTTTTGGACAATTCTACTGCAAATTATCTAGTCCCACACCACTCATTTTACATGATCATTTGATTATATACTTTCATACTGTTAATCTACTTCACCATTCTGAGGAAAATAAATATGTTGTTGATGGAATGCTAACACCTGAAATTATCTCAGAGGTCATCTTGCAGTTAATGTCTGGAGAAAAACCTCTCCCCAATGGATTTCCAGTCGACTTCTTCCAAGATTCTGCAAGCTCTCATACACAACCTCACTACGATTTCTACCTAAATGTAAGACAGAGATGAGAAGCCTTCCCAGGGACCGAGTTGAAGCTCACATAACAACAATCCTGAAACTGGCTCACCCCACAGATGGAGATGTACCTCATATAGGCCAATTTTACTCATCAACACTGAAGCCAAGATACTTGAAAACATTCTTGCCAAATGCCTATCTAGAATAGTTGAAGCTCAGGCCAAAATAGGCCAGAGTGGAATTCCATTAACCTGATCACCATTAAGCAAAATGAGACGTGTACAATGCCAGACATTGTCTTAGGCACTCTAATCGTCCCTAGCCTTGCTACTAGTAAATTCTGAAAAGGTTTTTGATAGATTTTCCTGGGACTATTTATTTCCCGTCTTAACATACTTAGGATTCAGCATTTACTTAATTTTGTATACTCACTTATTATAAAATGGACTGACAACACAAGTGGGAGTTGGGGGAATACTGTCTGAACCCTTTTTCTATATAGTCGGGGATCGAGGTAGGGGTGCCCAGACTCGTCTCTGCTCTTCTCAAAAGCCATTACACCCTTTGTACAAAACTTGAGACAAGAAAACCAGATCATGTGATTTAAAAGCTCTGACGCTCTTGAAGATAATCTATGTTGTATGTTGACGTCCTCTTTATATACTTGCGATATTCAAGTTCATCAGTGCCAAAGATAATTCAAACTTTAAATGAATTTGGTGAATACTCTCGATTAAAAGTGAACTGAAATAAAACAGACTACTGTCTCTTTGTCTGACTACAGGCAAAACAAATTGGACACAATAAACTGACTTACAAGCTAATGCACACCACTTTAAATATCTAGGCATACAAATGGCTAAAACTGCAATGATAGCCAGAGTATAAAATTATGCAGCCTATGCAAAACAAAATCCAAAAAGACATACAGCACTGGTCTAATTTTATTCTGTCTATAATCGGGTGAATTGCTCTAATACAAATTATACTCCTGCGGGAACCTAGAATATACTTCAGAACGATCCATTTCAACTCCCTAAAAAAGTCATCCAAATGCCTTCTCCTCAACTGAGGTCCTTTATATGTCAAGATGTATGTCTCAAAGTGGCTATGTCTAAATACTGAAATGCCACATAGGATGTTCAACTCAGCATGGTTGACCTCATATCCTATTGCTAAGCAGACCCTCAACAAATCCAGCATATAGAAACAAATTATGGAATCTAAGTAACATCCCCCTTGCACTACCGTTATGGATGAACTTCCAAATTGACTTCGCTGCCTTTAAATAAGGTTCAACTCATGTAAAACCTCACTCACTCAGATACAATATGCCTATAAAATCCCTGGCGAGAGCTCGCTGTCGTTGGGGAACTAATTCCTTCAAGTAGTCACTTTAAATGGCTTTAAAAATTAGGTCCACCTGGTCTTTTTGAGCTTGAAAAGTATAACAAGCTGCAGTACTGTGAAACCGTTTGAGGAACTGCATGAAGAGTTCCATCTCCAAAATTCCTACAGATGAGACACATCATGAACTCTTAACTCACTAAGAATAAAGTCACTTCAGACTCAAGCCCACATGACGCCAAATAACCATGTTCCAAATGCATGTGTACATTGGAACTATAACAATCTCTTAAAATTAATACCCCACACACTTTTTATGAAGTTAGGCTGGCTTGGGAGGCAGCTCTGGGTCCTTTGGAAGACAGAGAATGGATTTTTACTGCAATGGCACCCAGGGAGGAAACTATATCTTTCAAATATAGGCTGATACAATTCGTGAATATACACCAAATCTAACTAACTGTAAAATACATATGGGGGATGCAACATAGACTTAATTCATCACTCTTGTGGTATCAAATCGAACATGGTGGTTTCCTGCATTAAACATGGACTTGTATAATTATCCGTCTCTTCTGGGAATCAACAACCTACATATTAGACCTGGGTTGCCAGATCAACCTAATTCTGCAAACAGTCCTTCTAAATATCATATAAGATGAACATTTTATATGTGATGAAGACTTTATTGAGACTTGGCCTGGTCTAGGGAAAAAGAGATATTGCCCAAAACTGGAGGAACCCAGCTGCCATCAGTATTATTACATGGAAGGCAGGGCATGACACATGCTGTACCTTAGAATCACCTGTAGATGAGGCCTAGGAGATATCCTCAGAAACAAAGAAACATTTGGGAAATGGCTGCAATACAGGAAGGGAACCAGCAGGTAGATAGGAAAGAGGTCCGACTGACAGATCACATTCGAAGAAACACAACTTTGAATAATCAGAAAGGAATGTGCATATTAAAGGATTATATCATATATATGTATATATATATTTATAAATTTGTTCTCTCCTCCCACCAAGAAGACTGCAAGAGACGCTGGGGGTTCAGTTGAAGGTAATTTATTCAAGATATTCGGCGTAACTAGTTTTGGTCAGTGCCTTTGTCAAACGCCGTCCTCCTTAATCTTTGTAATCTCCATCTCGACGAATTTCTTTTTAAGCTCCTCCTTTCCCTGTGGTGGAGGGCTCACCTGGAACGGATTACTTGAGCTCGCATCAGTGTTGGGGACTCCTGGTCCCAGAATGCAACAGGCTTGTAGCCAGTTCCAGGACGGTGGGGTTTCACTCATTAAAACACCCTGTGGCACCTTCAAAGTCCATCTTCCCCCAGCCACTGCCCCCGAAGTTGCACAGCTATGTGGGCACAAAACAGCAACAGCGTCACTCCGTGCTGTGTTGCTCCGATGTTCCCAGCTGCTAGTTGTTGTTCAGAGGCTTCTGTGACGGGCCGTGCAATCCTCTGACCCTTCGGCAACAATTCTATAGTTCCAAATGTTGTCACGGCCACTTACTGAGGGGGTCTCTTGTGCGCGTTATTGGAACCACGTGAATATCAATTCGTTCTCTCCTCCCATCAAGAAGACTGCAAGAGACGCTGCAGGTTCAGTTGAAGGTAATTTATTTAAGATATTTGGCGTAACTAGTTTCGGTCAGTGCCTTTGTCAAACGCCGTCCTCCTTAATCTGTGTAATCCCCATCTTGACAAATTTCTTTTTAAGCTCCTCATTTCCCTGTGGTGGAGGGCTCACCTGGAACGGATTACTTGAGCTCGCATCAGTGTTGGGGACTCCTGGTCCCAGAATGCAACAGGCTTGTAGCCAGTACCAGGACGGTGGGGTTTCACTCATTAAAACACCCTGTGGCACCTTCAAAGTCCATCTTCCCCCAGCCACTGCCCCCGAAGTTGCACAGCTATGTGGGCACAAAACAGCAACAGCGTCACTCCGTGCTGTTTGCGCTCCGATGTTCCCAGCTGCTAGTTGTTGTTCAGAGGCTTCTGTTGCGGGCCGTGCAATCCTCCGAGCCCTCTGCAACAATTCTATAGTTCCAAATGTTGTCACGGCCACTTACTGAGGGGGTCTCTTGTGCACGTTATTGGAACCGCGTGAATATCAATACGTTCTCTCGTCCCATCAAGAAGACTGCAAGAGACGCTGCGGGTTCAGTTGAAGGTAATTTATTCAAGATATTCGGCGTAACTAGTTTCGGTCAGTGCCTTTGTCAAACGCCGTCCTCCTTAATCTGTGTAATCTCCATCTCGACAAATTTCTTTTTATGCTCCTCCTTTCCCTGTGGTGGAGGGCTCACCTGGAACGGATTACTTGAGCTTGCATCAGTGTTGGGGACTCCTGGTCCCAGAATGCAACGGGCTTGTAGCCAGTTCCAGGACGGTGGGGTTTCACTCATTAAAACACCCTGTGGCACCTTCAAAGACCATCTTCCCCCAGCCACTGCCCCCGAAGTTGCACAGCTATATATTATTCTACACATTTTTTCTATACTTTCATATACTATTAAAATTAGGTTACTTTATAAGATATCATAGTTTTTTCCTTTTTAATCAAGCTTAGCTTATATAGTTGGCCATGCAAAATATTATTATGTTATTGTCTATTGTGTATTTTTATAAATGAAGGCTTTCCCTCATCTACATTGCTCTTTTAAACTTAATTAATTGTACCAACCAAATTCATCATCATCATCATCATCATCATGAACTTTATTTTTGATCACAAATATCTTTTAAAGTGCATCTCACAAGATTATTACAAACAACAATCACAATTTAAAAATAATAAAACAATTAGAAAAAAGAACAGTAAAATACAGAAAAGCCTTCCTGCAGAGATTTTGGCAAATGGCTCATTAATAGCATAAAACACATTGTTATCTGGGATATTACACTATCTAATCATATAGAGTCCTGTATATGAACAATGGTTTTTGGAGCAGCACGTGTACCATTCATTTTTAAATAAACAATAAAACAAAGTTGGTGAATTAATATTTCAAATGAAAGGCCTAGCACTTAAAAACATACATCTCAATAAATAGAATAGTTTAAAAAAAATCACACTTTATTAAATGAAAAACATCACACAATACACTTCGAACGACTAATCAATTAGGCCATCAGTGCTAAGAATTCAGAGTACAGCAAGATGGTGTCTGGAGCAACTACACCTACTTAGGGGGACAATCCACTTGGGCCTCACATTTTTGTAGTAAGGGCAGAATAATAAGTAAACCAGAGATTCAGGTCCTCCTTTGGATGCTAGACACAGATAATCAAGTAGGGTGTGGATTTGCCATCTACTGCAGAACACCCTTGTAGGGAGTACCCTGTATCTACATTGAAGGAATAGTTTCCGCACCATAGCTGGAACAATCTCATAAATAGTGTGTTCATATTTTGGATAGGATTTAAAGTCTATGAAGACTAGAGTAAGCGATCCCACAAATTTGTCACTTTTTCCACCTGAATAAATTCCCAGTAAATTTCTTTAACCCTGTCACTGGAAATCTAGGAAATTTTTTCTGCATCTGTCTAATATGTTTCTCACCCTCGGTTCCTCAGAAGTGTCCTAAGGGAACATAACTATGGAATTTTGCTAACACATTGGGACAGGATAAGATTAATAAGACCCATACGATAGGGAGGGAGTGCTTCAGTAGACCTTAGCCGATGCCAAAACATTAAAAGTCTTGAATCTATTTTATGTGCAATCTTCCTTTGGTCTTTAATATTGTAAATTTTTAGTGCTGGTGCCACTTTTCTTGACACAGTTCTTCTGTGTATCTTTGTTATATGTGAAGTTTGCTGGATAAGTGAGAGATGTGGAACCCAACACAAATTTGAGGTAAGCTGTATACCTAAATAATTAAAGTGGAGACCAGTTCAATAGGGTTCCCCCTAAATAACATGAGTCTCTTTGATGGCGTCAGAACACCATTGGATATACCATATACTTGGGACCCAATTCCGATGTCGTTCGGAAGCCCTCGGAATTGGATTTGGCTTTTCCGGATCCGATTTGTAGCCCTTATTTCCGACTGAAACATACACAGGTCCGAGTGACCAAGTATGATGCGAAGATCATGTACGCGTCGACCAAATCGTTGCCGGGATCCAAACCTGTCTGTACGACTCGTTCGTAGACGAATCGTCCCGCGAAATGGAGCCGAAATCCAACCTAGCGAGTACGATGCACGATTCGGACAGCCACTTTGACTTGGTCTCAGCAAGCCAAAACGGTTGACGGAATTGTAATTCTGGGGTCCGTAGCAGGCACCCCTTTACCCAGGGCACTTCGACTCTGTCAGGGGGGTGTGCCCATGGGTCCCCCTGATCCATGCATGCATGGTGTGGCAGGTACCATGGGGTGCCTGCCACAGGGTGTACGCTTTTTCCCACCCACCTCTTTTTGCTATGCTAGCCTGTGTACGCTTCTGTACACAGGCTCCCATAGAGTTCAATGGGAGTCCGAACGAACCAAGTCTGTAAGCAGACGGCTGCATCATACTTGCTCGTTCGGACTCCCGGAGCACATTTCGCTCAGAAAACCCTCTGGATCCGAGTCGCACCGAGGGCTTTCTTAGTGATATCGGAATCGTGCCCTTAGTCTTTATATTATTTAGTTCCAGCTCTTGTTCATCACAAACAGAATTAAAATCATTCAGTACCTGTTGGAGTCCTTGGAGAGACTTTGATAATAATACGGCCAGTGAAGAGAAGGGCCAAAGCTCTTCTCCCCTTGAATTTTGGGGCGCGGCACCCATCTCTATCAAGATAATCCACTACTCCGCTGGTGAATAGTGAAAACAGTGGGTGCCAAAACGCATCCCTGTCTGACTCCACGTCCGTTCTTAAAGGGCTCTCTCAGTTGCCCCTCCCCTCAAGATGTCCAATACATTTTCTTGGATTCCCATCTCAACCAGCACCTTCCAGAGTTTGTCCATTGGCACCTGGTCAACACCAGGTCAACAGCTGTTAAAAAAAACATGAACGCTACAAAAATGTGGCCCCTTCCATTATCACTTCTTTCCTAAATATACAGATAAAAGGGAAAACCTGATCCTGTTATTGGGGCAAAACCCTGCCTGAAAATCAAACAAGATATATCCTTCTGTAATCCACTTCTGGAGACGCACCAATATTTGTTTACAAAATATTCTCTGCAAGTAATCTACTAAACTAATAGGTCGATAGCTTCCATGATTTGCCCTATCCCCCTTCTTGAAAATTGGTATAAAAATCTCCAGCTTCAATGAAGCTTGAATTCCCATACCCAAAAGGATGGCATTACACAGAAGGTTAATATAAGCACCCTATACCTCTGGGTCTTCACTGTATAGGTCATTCGGGGTCCTGAGGCTCTGACTGGAATACATGTGCTAAATGGTACATAGGTTTCTTTGGGGGAAAGTACAAGGGCATCTGACTTACTAAGTGGGGCCTTTTCCAGAAGGCTACAATTTCCTCTTCCTGGCCACTTTAACATGACTACAATCCACCCAAATGGTTACACTCACTAGGTTAGACAGTAAATTCAAGGGTAGTCTTTGGGACATTCAGATATAATGCTGCTGTCTTTCAAAATAACTTGTTATCTTTTTCTACCAGATCTCTATGGAGGGTTGACCATTATGAGCATGTCCATTGCCTTCTGGCATGGTCCATTGTCAGTCTGTACCTAGCTCTGTACCTCGCTAGATCCTGATGTGAATTGGATTTTGCCGCAAATAGGAGCTACCACTTCACATTCCTACATTCTTGATTGTACCAAACTGCTGCTTTTGGCTGATTCCTCCCCACCAGTTTGGCTTGACCCAAGGTATCCCAAATCGGCATATATATTGCATTATGTGTGGTTTTCATTTTCTCTATTCTAGCTTCTTTGGGAAGGGAGTACAGGCAATCCATATTCTGTATTAGTTTACTCTTAATATTTTCAAGGGTCATAGGTTTTTTTCCACCCATTCCCATTTGATAGTCCTTACATTATTGGCTTGGGATAGTGCATTCAAATCCCTGGAACCTCTGTTAGTGGCTTCCATCTCTTTAGAATCATATATAGTTAGGTTGAGAGCTTTGTGGTCATTGTCTATTCTTTTGACCACTTCCATATCATGGACAGCAGGCCAAAGACTACAGTCAGCCAAGCAATAATCAATTTGACTTGAGTGTCCAGGTCTGTTGTAGGTCATTATATCTTTACGATCGGATTTTGGCTGTACCATTATTAGCCCTCAAGTCATATTGCAATGTTAGGGCTAACACCAGGGATGCTTTTTCTGTCCATCTAATAGCAGGTAGCTCTATCTGAGGAATTTTCCATTTTCTATCCCAGTCTAGAGTCAGATCAGGAGTGGCTGCAAAGGGTTTGAATGTACAGTTGAAATACCCTGTTACCAATTGTGACGTGTTGCTGCTGTACTCCATAAGAGCGTAGCCAAGAGCAGCTACAGTACCAGTTTCCTCCTTGCTGGGCCCCACTCGTTTATGCACAATATAAACACTAGTTTTCATCTCAGAGAGAAAGGGGATAGCAATTGCAAAAATGTCCGGGTAACCAACAGGGACAATTTTTATTTTACATTGAAGTGCAGTTTTCACCCAAATCACTAAGCCCACGGATGATCTTCCTTTCCCTTTATTGACCACATTTTGGTAGTAGGTAGTAAAGACACTTCTGTGTAGAGGATTGAAACTCTATGTTTCTTGAAGCAAACACATATCATGGTGATCCATACATTTGCCCCATTCTTCCTCTTGAAGCCTCCTTGAGATCCCCGCTACATTCCATACCAAGACTTTTAACTGGGTCTGGTTTGCTAAAGTGGTATTAGGTTTATGGGCAAAGGTTTGTAGTCACACTGCTGCATGTCTCCTAAGTATCTCCATTACTTGCACAAACCTCCCAACTCGGGCCCCCACAGCCATTTTCTTGGACAACTGGTAGCGCACAGAGATCCTTGGTTGGGACCTCCACCTTCCAAACATTGAACAGAGGGTAAAATAAGGAACCAAATTCATGCAACATCTAAAATCTAAAGAGGGTAGAGCATTCTCTGTTCTCCTCCCGCAAATATGACATGATTTGCCAGAGTACCTTAGCAGGGAACCGGCCCTTCTCACCTTTAGGAAACATTTAAAAACGTTCCTATTTAGAGAGGTGTTAACAACTGCGTAATTTTTGCCACCGCTGCTGCCATTCTATTTCTGCTCTAGTGACTTGCTCACTTTCTCTCAAGAAGCGCTTAGAGACCTGTAGGTGATTTGCGCTACATAAAAGGCATATAACATAACATAACATCTACTTAAAGGCACAAAGAAATAAAAACATTACGAATATTAATTTTTCATTTAACGAATACAATGGGCTGTGTGACTAGACCTTTCCTTCCTCCTACAGACTTAGTCATCATTCTAGGTCCTTTCCTTATCACACAATGAAAAAGGCATCATTATACTTGCTGGCGCAGCAAATTTGTCTTTTCTGTATGGTCAAAACACACAAGATGATGGACGTAATGCTGCACATTGGCAAAACATTCACCCCCAGTCACAGATCTGGGTTTAATCCATTGTTATTTTGCTCACCACGCCACCCCAGTTCAGACATGGCCATATGCAAATCAGTCTTGACCCTGTGCCTCTTGGGAACAGTCCAGCCCGAACTGCCAAGCCATGTCTTCCCTGGACTAGAATCAAGCATCCTAGGACCGGTTTCTGTCTATCAGCCGTCATCAGCCAGGATAGCTTGACTCCAATGGCGTAGTGAGCATGGGACCCACATCTGGGCATACCCTTCCCACATAGGGTGAACAGCAAAACACACAAGATGATGGACGTAATGTTGCACATTGGAAAAACATTCACCCCCAGTAACAAATCTGGGTTTAATCCATTGTTATTTTGCTCACCACACCACCCCAGTTCAGACATTGCCATATGCAAATCAGTCTTGACCCTGTGCCTCATGGGAACAGTCCAGCTTGAACTGCCGAGCCATGTCTTCCCTGGACCGGAATCAAGCATCCTAGGACCGGTTTCTGGCTATCAGCCATCATCAGCCAGTATAGCTTGACTCCAGTGGCATAGTGAGAACGGGACCCACGTCTAGGCATTCCCTTCATACATAGGGCGAACAGCATGACACACAAGATGATATACGTAATGTTGCACATTGGCAAAACATTCACCCCAGTCACAGATCGGAGTTTAATCCATCGTTATTTTGCTCACCACGCCACCCCAGTTCAGACATGGCCATATGCAAATCAGTCTTGACCATGTGCCTCATGGGAACAGTCCAGCCAGAACTGCCAATCCATGTCTTCCCTGGACCGGAATCAAGCACCTAGGACCGGTTTCTGGCTATCAGCCACCATCAGCCAGGTTAGCATGACTCCAGTGGCGTAGTGAGCACGGGACCCATGTCTGGGCATACCCTTCCCATATAGTGCGAACAGCAAAACACACAAGATGATGGACGTAATGTTGCACATTGGCAAAACATTCACCTCCAGTGACAGATCTGGGTTTAATCCATCGTTATTTTGCTCACCACGCCACCCCAGTTCAGACATGGCCATATGCAAATCAGTCTTTACCCTGTGCCTCATGGGAACAGTCCAGCCCAAACTGCCAATCCATGTCTTCCCTAGACCGGAATCAAGCATCCTAGGACCAGTTTTCGGCTATCAGCTGTCATCAGCCAGGATAGCTTGACTCCTTTGGCTTAGTGAGCAAGGGATCCACGTCTGGGCATACCCTTCCCACATAGGGCGAATAGCAAAACACACAAGATGATGGACGTAAAGTTGCACATTGGCAAAACATTCACCCCCAGTCACAGATATGGGTTTAATCCATCGTTATTTTGCTCACCACGCCACCCCAGTTCAGACAAGGCCATATGCAAATCAGTCTTGACCCTGTGCCTCATGGGAACAGTCCATCCTGAACTGCCAAGCCATGTCTTCCCTGGACCGGAAGCAAGCATCCTAGCACCGGTTTCTGGCTATCAGCCGTCATCAGCCAGGATAGCTTGACTCCAGTGGCGTAGTGAGCATGGGACCCACATCTGGACATACCCTTTCCACATAGGACGAACAGCAAAACACAGAAGATGATGGACGTAATGTTGCACATTGGCAAAAAATTCATCCCCAGTCACAGATCTGTGTTTAATCCACAGTTATTTTGCTCACCACGCCACCCCAGTTCAGACAGGCAGTTCAGGCTCAACTGTTCCCATGGGGCACAGGGTCAAGAATGATTTGCACATGGCTGGGTTCAAACTGGAATGGCATGGTGAGCAAAAAAAAATACGATGGATTTAGGCCCAGATCTCTGCACTGGGGTGAATGTATGACATTGTTCTGCATTCTGTCCATCAACTGTTGTTTTTGCATTTGTCACCCCGAGTGGGACGGGTATGCTCAGACGTGAGTCCCGTGCTCTCCATGCCACTGGAATCAAGCTATCCTGGCTGATGAGGGCTGAAAGCCCGAAACCGGCCCTAGGATGCTTGTTTCCAGTCCAGGAAGACCTGGCTTGGCAGTTGCGGCTGGACTGTTCCAATGGGGCACAGGGTCAAGACTGATTTGCATATGGCTGGGTTCAAACTGGAATGGCATGGTGGGCAAAAAAACAATGGATTTAGGCCCAGATCTCTGTACTGGGGTAAATGTATGACATTGTTCTGCATTCTGTCCATTAACTGTGGTTTTGGTTTTCTATATGGTCACCATGAATCTTGACCTTTATTTGGACCCTATTTATGCAGATATTAGAACTCTGTGCGCTATGACGCTGCTATTACTACAGTAAATGTGCCCTGGCCCTAAAATGGTAATGAGAAAACTGGTTTTACCCAATTGGTCTGTGTAACTTCCATGGTAGGTGGTGCAGACATTTTATCAATGGCATGGAAGTTAAAGGTCATATGTGAGCTGCAGTGTCAGTTTGCACCACCCACATGTATGACAACAATACATGAGTGCCAGCCACTATGCTCTGGCTAGACTTCAGTTTAAAAGCAGTGAAGTAATACAAAGCAAGTGAAGGTGATTTGTCTATGTAGAAAAATCTGTTTAATCTAATATTAAGTCAACACCTAATGTGTGCCTTGTAAGCCCCCAGCACACAGTTTTTGTATATAAAAGAAAGTAGCCCACTATACATATATTGCAATAGTTGCCCTCACAGTGACCAAGGGCCTAACTCCTATTTCCACTGTGCAGGTTCAGCTACATAAGTCTGAAGAAGATGTGATTAAAATATGTATTTTACATCTTTGCTTGGGAACATGTTAGAAATGTCTGTCAAAGTTATTTTTCGTTTTAAAAATATATCTAAAAACTAAAAGTGAAATCAGATTTTGATAACTATTGCAGAAAAGTAACTTTATAAAAGTGCACTTGGGACTGCCTGAACCAGAACTTGCTTTATATTATTTCTGACATTCATCACACATATAGAGGCCAATACACATTTTGAGCTAGAGTAGATAGATAACGCTACCTGCCAGAAGACATTAATCTGCCTCTGGACCCAGGAAGGCAAAAATATTGTCAACAGCTGGCCATTTAGCAGGGATTAGCCATCAGGGAAGGGTGTGTGACAGCTGACAGGACAAATGACAGCCTTAACCTTTTTTTTATTTGTTGATCACTGTTTGCTTATCCCAAATGGGACTGACAGAATCTACTTTCATTTCCTACCAGAATCCTCCAACCCCCAGTAGGCAGGAAAACCAGTTTGAACCATGACAGAGGGAAGGGGGGCTCATCTAAGCAGAGTTCTAGCTAGATTACTGCCTGGATCTCCTCTAGAGAGTAGAAGGTTTCAGCTATTCTCAATGTGGGCGTCTGGAAAAATGTACAGTAAATATAGAGGAAGTGATGCAAAAGGCAGTGAGTATAGAGTGGGAAAATTGCCAGGATTGAGTATGGAAAACAATCCACTCACTGGCTAAAGCACAAAATAAGACTGTCACTTCACCACCACCCCCGAACATTCCTGGACCTTGGAATATTGCAACTAAAGAAGAAGGCCCTGCTGGAAGAAAGAAGTCTCCTGAATCCTGTGGTAATATGATGATTCTTGACTCCCAGGGACTGGAATTGCTCTCCAAGAGGCATTTGGATAGCTTCGAATTTGCCATCTCCAGGGACACAAAAAGTGGAAGTACTCCTTACTCTAAGATGGTCCAGCTGACCTGAGAGGACTGGACCCTCCAGAAGCCCTGGCTGGAGAGAGAGATATTGTGACTAGATGCCTGCCCTGAGAACCTAGGGGTGATAGGACTGGTTAGAAACAAGTTTACCAACAGCTAGGGAAAAGTGGGACTTTCTAATTGTGTCTACCCTGAAGGAGCAGGATAAGGTGCTGAAGCCTGTGGAAAAAAATAGGTTTGTCATGCTCTGAGCTTTTTGCCGAGGTTAAAAAACAGGTTCAACAGGATCTCATGGAAATGTTTCTGGGAACAGCTTCCAGGTTTGCCCCAATGGAGGATTTTGAGAATGAAAAAAGTATCAAGTTGAAAGGTCAAACCTTAAACTTAAAATGAGGTGGCAAGTCCATCACAATGACACCGGGATGAAGTCCAGCTTTGACCCACTCAGAGCTTTTAGTGCTAAAATCCAGTGGCTTCTGACAGAGCTCAGTGACAGTGTATCTGACTTCAATGGACCTTCGCCTGCCTCATCCTTGACCTTGCCCAGCTGAAAAATTATGATTTTTATTAAAGAGATTAAGTCCAAATGTTAAACCTTTGACTGTGATGACTTGCATAGTGTATCTGGTTTCTGCTTCATCATGGTGGACCTAAAATCATCGCTAGGACCCGGCCAACTCTGAACTCTGATTTTCAATAGTAAAACCTAAAACAAATCATATCTTCAATTCCCCTAACCCAATTTGAATGATGTTGGTGTCCTGATGCTCATTACATTTTTCTTTATTTTTCTAAGTTGGTTGTGAATGTTCATGTCAGTGACCATCAGTGAATTTTATTCATGATTGATTACTTGAATACATTTCATGTAACCAACAGAACACAGCAGTTTCCTATGTACAGTGATAAAAATACTTGAAATCTTGTAGGAAAAATGCAGTCTGTAGTATTTCTTAAAAGAAAAAGCTAAATTTGTGAGCTACATTAAAATTCTTAAAAGAAAGAGCATCATGGATATTGGCTCATCTATTCATACATCTGGATTGCTCAAATCAATGGCGCTGGAGTAATGTTTCTTCTGGTCTTGAAACCCAATTGCTCTGTGGAGAAGATCTGCAGGGTTAATTCAGAAAACAAGGCGAAAGCAATATGTGCTCATGTTTCAATACACCTGACCACAAGGGCCGGACTATCTTTACTTGTGTCCCTTGGGATATTCAACATGAGCTAACACTAGACCCTTAAAAATGCATGTGACACATAGAGGCTAGACCATCATCATCCTATTGAGTCGTTAAGAAGTGCAGATCGAATAGCGTCTGTGAGTTTCCCCAACCTAACAAGGGTCTGCAGGGAGGCGGTGAAGAAGCACAGGTTTGAGGTTTCTCTGCAAAGTATGATGCCATTGGCCTGCATAAAGAAACTAGCAAATGCTGGCAATTTCTAGAGAGATAATCCTGCCTCACCCAGGCAGGGTTAAAGTCAATCAATCAATAAGGGGTTTGTAAAGCGCAGCTACTCAACCGTAAATGTCTCAAGGCGCGAGGGTGCGGCTCCATTTTTAGCTCCAAGCCCATTGATCGGTAGGACCAGGAGCCTCACGAAAATGATTTTCCAACGTGCTTGGGCTGTGAGAGCTTGCTGAAAGTGTGGCTGGGTCTTCCCACTGTATAGAAGGCGTCCAGTGCCACAAAGGTGGAAATGTGACTGAGCCTTCCGATTGCTTGTTCAAATGAGGTTTGCATAACTTGCCCATTAACTGCTTTTTTCCAGGCTGTGAACGGTAAGTCCTGGTTGTGAAAGTTGGCGGCCTAGATTTTCCAACAGCTGGTGGCATCTGGAAGCTGTAATTGCCATCAGGAGCCCTGCTCCTCAAAGATTTGTTTAAGTTGTGTTTAATTGTGAGGTAGGGATCCCATCCGGTCCCAGAGCCACATCATTCTGCATTTTGTTGATGGTACCTATTACTGAAGCCTCTGTGATAGGAGATGCTTGTTGAGCAAAACAGGATGAGGCAGAAGATGGGTATAGGGATGTTTATCTGTCGCCTGATCATTTGTGAATAGCTGCTTAACATAGATGACCCACGCTCTTTCCTACATGCCATTCTCCTTTTTTTGTGCAAAGTTGCTGAGGTTGTTAATGTGCTTCCGGACACAGGAATGATTCTTCTCTTTTAGAAGAGTGAAGATCTTCATCCATTCCACTTCGGTTTTCTTTATTTTTTGTTGCCATAAATCATGTCTGAGAGCTGCTTTGGGTGCTGGAATCATTTGTTCTTAATAGTTTTTGACATCTCTTCCACTGACTTCCAGGGACCTTTTTAGAATGCATTTACTTGTGACCTACTCCTTTGTTGTGGCGAGAGGAACAGTTGTTCGAATGGGGAAGTCCCTTCCCAGGTAAATCCTTAGTCCTCTTCCCAGCACCACTTGAAATTCTGCGATAAGTTCCTTCCAAAGCCCCGGAGGCGTAAAAGTGCTGGGGAGTTTGGAGGCGACTCTTTTTTTGCGATCCAAGCAAATAGTTTTTCACAGATTCGCTATTTAATTCTAAGAAGGATCTTGTGTGGTTTATTTTCGGGTGGTTCCCCAAGTGACAGTAATTGTGGTGAGGCCTTGTTGTCTTTTTGCAGAATTGTTAACAAAGGTCTCTGATCACTCTCGTCCCTATTGTCTACCTAGAAGGTGCAAAGCTTACGGGACAGCAATTTGCTGAGGAATATATAGTCAATGGTGAATATATTCCTGAAAGTAGGAAGAGTTTGCAATTGGGTCATGGGCTTCTTTTTGGGATTGCGCATAGACTAGTCTGTGGTTGTTAAGAAGGCTCTTAAGAGGTACAACATTTGTATGTAGCCTGTTGGATTTAGGAAGCTTGCCCAAGGCCGAGATATTGAAGAACCCAACAATTATTAGCGAGTGAGAGATATATTTGCTTAATAACTCTTCAATATGTAATGCCAGAGAGTTTAAGGTCTGTTTTTCCTAATGCTGTGCAGGATTGACATAGCAGTTTATTAGCAGCAGTTGGAAGGAGTTGAGATTTGCACTTTAGACCTTAGATGAACAGTGTCTGAAATACCAGCTAGTTGGTGAGTATTTCAGTGGCCTCTATTTTTCAAGTGTGCTTGACGAAGATAGAGAGTCCACCAGATGGTTGGCCAAAGATGTTGTGCTTTACTGCTGGAGTGTGAAATTCTTAAAATCCTGCAAGCAATGTGGTTTTGGTGGGCCAGGTCTCCTGAAACCATAGAATGTCTCCTTAGTGAAGGTAATCAGAAATGGAGTCATCCTTGAAGAGTTTCTTAAGGCCTGCCACGTTTCAAGAAATGATTGTTAGATGTGGGCGGAGGACTGCCGCCCTGAAATGTTTAAATTGCATCCAAGTGTTAATTGTGTTGGGGATGCCATCGGAAGAGGCTTCAGGCAGTGGGAGCCCATTGACCAAGTTAAATGTCAGCTGTGGGGCCCCGATGATGCACACCCCTCTGACTGTTTATGCATGTTTTTCTGAGGGCTTTGAGATTCTTGAGCCCAGCTTGATGTTTGCTAACGTGATAAGTGTTATAAGTTCCTTGTAGGATGGGATTTGCCTCTTTTCCTGAGAATGGGCATAAGGCATGTGTGGATATTTCTCTGGTTGGAGATGTTTGATATCTATCCCCCATTCTACCAACTGAGGTGCTTCCTCAAACATGGCAGCCCAATGAGATTGTTGACGTAATCCTATCAATGTTGACTCGTCATGGGTGTCACAGGCAGATTCTAGAACCTGATCCAGATGAGATTATACGAACGTATGTGGTATGTGTTTGAATATGTCGAGTATATTACCAATGTTTTAGATATTGTATGGCGCTTTGATGTGATATCTAGGGGTTAGCACTATGCCCAGGGCTCTCATCCCAGCCTTTGTGGTGATTGGTCCTTTGCTTGGACTCTATGTGCCTGGAAGGTGCCTGGTGGAGCAGGGCCCAAGGCATCTATTGCTGGGGATGCATTTTGAGTGGGACCAGAGATTACCAAACCACTGCGCTGGTAGTGAATCGATGTGGACATATTAGGGGGAGCTTAGGTGGTGTGCCCACTAGTGTCTATGCTTGGATCATGGATAGAAATGGCCTGGGTGCTGGTGTTTGTCTCCTTCTTGCTTGTCGGTTGAAGCATTGGGATCTTGGGGTCTGAGATTGCCGTTTTAAGAACCTGCCCTTCCTTTTTGGTCTTAGAAGAAGAAGGAATCTTAATGTCAGGTCCTTCTGCTGCGTTGGCTTTCGTGTTGATGGTAATGAACCTTGAGGCTAATATTGAGTACAGCCGAACGGGATTGTTCGCTGCCAGAGGAAACAGATTCTATGTGGTTGTCAGGTATGCTACTCTTTTGGTCTTTATAGCCCTTTATGCGGCTTTCTTAGTTTTTTTCTTGGCTCTCCTAGAGAGTAAAGAAGTATACATGTGCCAATACTGCTACCTGATTTAAACTCTTTTAGTCTAGAGCAGCCATATTGAATATCCAGACATATGTACCATAGACCACCTTTCCCATCTGAAATGAATCTTTCTTCTTTATTTGAATATTTTCACATATCAAAATTTAAATTTTAAACAATTCTGCACATTTTTTATCTTTATACATTACACATCAATTTTTCAATACAAAATTCTTCAAATATTCACCATTCTTTCATTCTCTCTACTTTCAAACCCTTTTCATACTATATTTGCATTCACTCTCAACATTCTCCCCAAACAAACTTTACATTTCTTTTTTTGAATTTTCAAGAAGACCTTTCAATTATAAGCCATAGGACCCTATTTGACAGCATTTATGAGTCTGACATTTTTGACTTTTGTAAAATAAAACAATAATGGTCTACACGTTTCGAACTTCTTCAACTCGTGGAGTTCTCATCAGGACCACGCTTAACTTGATCAAGCTATTCCACTCTATTTTTGACCAACAATGACACTTAATTGGCTCTTCCCGTCACCTTTCTTTCTTGAACTGTCAATTTTCTACAAATATGCTCTAGCAATGGCGATGTGTTGCTCGTTGTAGTGGCAATTTAATTGTGCCCTTTGGAGGCGAGCCTCCTGTTTTTAGTTTTGATCTCCAATCGGACCGGAGCACATTATCATTTCGGCGTTCTCGGAGTTGTGCGCCGTAATGATAACGCGCTCCGGTCCGATTGGAGATTCCCAAAATAATAACCTACTTTCTAAGATACTGCTTTACCTTTGGTGTCCTTGGGGCACTAAGAAAACACCTTTAGCACTTGCTGTTTAGGGTAGCAAAGCAGAGTATTCCAAATCTTTCACATGGAGGTGTTGCAAGATTAAGGACTCAGAGATCAATATAGCATACAAATAAATGTAACATATACAATGTGGACTAAAACAAATTTAATAATACAGACAATGGTATCTACAGTTAAAAGTACAGAAAGCAAGAGTCTGTTGCTTTCCTCTATGATTCCAGTGATTAGGAGAATGCTTTGCCTTTCAATGATTAGGTTCCACCTCCTTGGCCTCTTTTGGCTCAAAATATTGAACTACCCTGTTTCAGTCGTGTACTCATAGTCCATCTTCTTCTAGGTGATAGGTATTTCACCCCTTTTGAGTACTATCTTTCCTCATATAGAAGATAGGAATGACAAAGTGCCTTGGTTAAAAATTGTGTCAATTGTTCACCCTCTTGTTGTATAACTGTGTGCCAGGGAGCATTTGTGCATCAGCCAGCTGATTTGTGTGGACAGAAAATAGGGGCTGGGAGATATTCGAATGGTCCATCACATAGCTTCCCTCTCAATGGTGACAAAAATTCTAAAAAGTGACATTCCACAATGAAGCCACAGCCTAACATTTAGGTGAGGCTAAAACAGGAAGTGCACTATCTGGAGAGTCCTAATGTGTACAACACTATTTATTGGGGCCATCCCTCAATTAGGGTGTTGAACCCTCACCCACCTCTGCCTGCTTCATTATTAGGTTCAGCTCCATGCTAGGCAGGGGCTGCAATGCCTTGCAAGCTCCAAACCCCCAGCGAGTGTTGGGCAATTTTGAATGGAAACCTATTCTCTGCCCATGCATATGATGTGTGAATCAGTGATAAGGTGAGTGATTGTGCATAATAGTTGAAATAATAGTGATCTTTAAAATGATGATGAAGCATGCCACCTAGGTGAGTGAGGTTTTAGCATCTTAATTTTACTACCACTGGGTTTCTGCAAATATATTACAACCTGCTACCTCTTGTTATATACCCATATGTGTAGCATCCTGATTCTACCTTAGGTTGGTTGGAGATCCAAATAGTTAAAGAGAATTATTTATGTGTAAGCAGAATTCAGAAATATACATTTGTCAGCAGGTTAGAATGTATTATGCTAGGCAACAATATGACAATACAATTGTAAAAGCAAGCAGCAGAAAATATCTTAAAAAATAACTAAAAAAAAAATTCCTCCATTCACCATCACAACTATCAAAATATCAACTAAAATATCATATTGAATTATAGGTGAGGAACACAGGGGTTCGGAATGGCATCAAACAGGTAACGAGAACAAAGCTTGAGTAAACTATGATGTCGCTCAGAATCATTGGTGAAAAATATCTCAATTAGTCACATTTTAGCTGTTTTCTAATTTTATGTTAAATAAGGCCCTCCCAAATTATCTGTCCCTGCTTCCAACATGCACGCAGGGGCAGAGGAGTTTAAGGGGAGCCATGCATAACACTGCGTGTCCTCCAAATGTTTAAAAAACCTGGACTGCTGCAACCCATCCCACAACTTTTGACCTGTATCGTCCCACTCCCCACAAATTGAAAATTTATTATCTGGCTTCCTGCCACCCACCAACACCACCCACTAAAAACAGTCCACTACTGGTTAAATCTAAATATTAATTAAAAATATTGGGCCTCGTGCCATCCATCCCCACCCCACTCAGAGCCATCCCACTCCCTCCCTGCATATAGCCATGCTCTATGTTCTCACACTGAGAGTAGAGAACCTGCAGTGTACAAATAGTGGCTCTGTGAGAGCTGCTTGTCAACACAGGTTGTTTTGCCCTTTCAGCGCGGATCCGCAGAGGCCTGCATTGACAGAAGAAAAGGTAGTTGGCGTTTATCAGTGCTTTAAATGGAAATATAGAAGTGCTGGTACTCACTATTTAGAGTACCTGCTAGCTCCTGAGAAGTGCTGGTAATTTCCAATGAAATGTATAACAGCAGGGCTGATAAGTGCATATATTCTCCCTTTCAAATCAAAGAAGTGTAGGTACTCAGTATTAGAAAGTATCTGCCCATTTAACGTACTGGCGCTAACACAGCAGCGCCCATATTATCCCACCTCTCTGGGGTCTGTGGAGATATGCGAGAAGCCGAAGAAGATGAGTGAGAAACCATTCTGCTGCCACAATCAGATCTCTGATGACCATGGAAAGGCGGATAACAAAGGGGAAACAGGAGCTTCCCCATATGACATCACAGCAGTAGATAACCCCATTGGGTATCTACTGTTGTGATGTCACTTCAATGAATAATCTGATTTGACCTAGTTGTTCACGATGAACCATATAGATTATAGATGGCTAATAGATGAATAACGGGCAGGGCCCTCTCTGCAGGTTCACCTCAGATTTTTACCTTCCTTGGCTGAGCCCATTTTGTTGGCTTTTAGGACTCTGTGCACTTTACCCCTGATAACCAGTGGCAACGTGCCTGTCCTCTTTCCCTTAAGCATGGTAAAATTGGCTTATACACAATTGGCACATTTAATTTATTTATACACCCCTAGTAAATTGTACTACATGTTCTCATGATATGTAAATTAAATGCTATTATTCTGCTGCAGCATTTATTTTGCCACCCACTGATGGGGCACTCCAAAACATGTCTCAGGCCTACCATTGCAGCCTGAATTGCAGTTTTAAACTGCCATTCTGACCTGGCAAAATCCACTTTTTGCCAGGCCTAAACCTTCCTTCATATACTTATAAGTCACCTAAGGAAGGCCTTAAAAACTCTTAGAGAAGGGTGCATGGTATTTAAAACACAGGACATTTGAATTTAAGTTTTACCTATCCTGACAGTATAACATTCCTAAGGTCAGTATCCACTGTTGTAAGACTATCTATCCCATATATTAACACTGGGTTATCATATTACATGTAATAATTAATGTCTTCAGTTTGGTAACAGATAGAGACATTTTAAGGGTCTGATTTAAAGTTTGGTGGACGGGTCAGTCTGTCAAAAATGTGATGAATATCTCGTCCACCGTATCAAAAGTGCATTATATTGAGCGGCATTTGTAATACGGCAGACCAGATATCACATCTGTGACGTAGTAACCCATTGGCTGTACTCTGGTCTTAAGTCTCTACACTAAAAATGTAATTTGTAGAAAGTTAACATTTTTGCTTAAACCAAATGTGCCTCTCTTTCAGTATCAAATGACTGTGAATGGCTCTCCTGTAGTGCGTGTGTATTCCTTCCAGACGTGGGGACAAATGGGCCTTGGGTGTCGGGCAGGGTATTCCTCTCTAGAGCAGGATGTCCTATGGGGCTGTCCTCAGCGTTCGTGAGCTTTAAAGGGTAGCATTAGTGCTATGCTCATCCGCTACCTGACGTCCAAGGGTTGCCTGCCCAGCCACTGACAAATGCAGCTCATACCAAAGCCTCCTGCCTTTATTACTCTAGACAGTTTGAACACAATTCTAGGAAATGGGGAAGGTTAGACAACAGGGCATCCGCTGCCACAGAGTATAAAAATAGCACCCTCAGAGCCTCTCATCAGAATGTTCCTGGACCTGAGGAAGATGCTGAAGAATGACTGTCCTTCAGTCTTCAGAAGAAAATCTAGACCTGCTTGCCTTGAACCCAGGCTCCTCAGAAGTGATTCCTAGGGTTAGTTGGCTGACCTCCTATCTGAGCTTCAGGGACACAACAAGTTCAAGAGGCCTCCCTGCAATTGCCCAGCTGATTAGCTCCAACTGGATCGGCCTGGACCAGCCTGACCCCTTCTGCTGAACTCTGCTGTAGTGAATCCTGATATCCAAGAAGTATCTTCGAGGGCCTGGACCCTTGGCTGGCATTAGAGTGTACTCCTTCTAAACTCCATGTGATAATCCAGAAGTTATAGACTCCTTGCAGCTGCAATCAGCAGTGACAGTCCACGTCAACTCCCAGCGTGAATCTCCAGTAACGGCCGGCTCTTCATGCTACAACAGCAACTTCCTGTCATGCCTGACCTGCTCCTCAAGCCGGGAACAATCTCTTTGTGGCCCCCCACCAATGCAAAACTCCTCCTGATGACCCTCCCCTGAACTTGGACATGAGAAGGTAAACTCTTCAGCAGGACGAACCTGGTTCCTATATATAGCCATCACTCCATCAGAGTCAGACTGAACTTGTGACTTTACTCTGGTCTGCCGTGACCAGATAACAGCACATGGGGCTTTGTGCTTTTGGCGATATTTCTACGAAAACTTTAAAAACTCATAAATCCGGTTCTACTGATTGGAGGATTTTCATTTTGGTGTCATTTCATTTATTGGTTTGAAATTTTTCTTGTGTTTTTTTTTTACTCTTTTACTTTTTAACCCCTTCCTTGCTGCCGTCGGCCAGTGGCCGACGGCAGCACTACCTCCCCAGTGCTGCCGTCGGCCAATGGCCGACGCGGCCCCACCCATTTTTTAAAACGGCCGCACTGCGGGAAAATCGGGGCCGCGGTAAAGGGGTTAAGTGCTACAAAAATACTTTGCACATAGCCAGTAAGTTAAGCCTGACTACGTTTGTGTTAAGATACCAGAGGAAAAGGACTGGTTTATTTGGTGACTTTTGTGGTTCACCCTACATGGATTGTGTTTATTGCTTGAATTGGTCTCTCACCCTCTCCAACCCATTTCTTACCCAGATGTTTTAAATAAGGGGTTCTGAGTAGCATTAAGTAGATAAAGCAAAGTTTGATATGCTTATGATGTCACTCAGAACCTCAAGGTGAAAAAGATCCCTGTTATTCACTTTTTACCTATCTATGATCTTATGTTATGTTAGGCCTCAAAAATGATCTGCCCCTGCTTTGTGTAAGGCCCCCCAAATTATCTGTCCCTGCTTTCAGCTGCTACATAATGACAGCGGAGTAGAGAGGGAACAATACAAAATACGGACTCTCCTAAATGTACAAATGTAAACAAACATACCTGCCCCCTGCTTCCCTCCACCTCCTCCCACAGCAGAAGCAGTGTTCCCTGCTCTCTATTAGAGCAGAGAGCCACCACTGCACTGACAGAATCTCAGAGAGTCATGTCACAGTTGCCTGTAAATCCTGTATGACAAAGCAATGCTGAGAAACAACTTTCATTTCAAATTGTTGCTATTTCATAGCAGCGAAGAACCAGATTTAGAATCTGGTAAACACAGTAGTGGCTCTTAGTGAGAGCCATTCATAATAAATGGATTATTTATAAAACATCCAGAATGGGGTACAGATCTCTTATATGTGATGACAGTATATCTGAAGAGGACGCACCTGAAATTTCCAATGGTTATATCACATTTCCATTTTAATAAATGAGATGGGACTTGACCCTGAATTACACGTTTGTTTCAAAGTAAATTAATCCTCAATTGTGTATTTATTTATTTGTTTATTTATTTGCAGAGTTTTATATAGCGCTGGCTAGACCCGGAGGTATCAGAGTGCTTTAGGTTTAAAGTATTTTATTCGGCATAACATGTTGGGACAAACACACATCTTCAAAATGCAATACGACAGGGCAGAAATAACCCCCAAATCTCAGGTACACCATCAGCAAAGATCATCATGACGGGTTATGCCCTCACAGAAATACATGATATGCTCTGTCACAGCATGAAATGACTTTCCCCGTGCAACCCTACCCCAAACCCCAACAACCCAACTCCCTTCCCCCAACCCCCTTCCCCTCCATCCCCACCACCCGTCCAGTGCAAAGTCCCCAACCAAAAAAGAAAATACATCAAGGCCACGTCCTTCCGGGAGAAGAAGTCCAGTAACAATTCACTGGGCAGGCTCTATCGGGCTTGGAAGCCGCAGGAGGCGGAGGTACCTGGGGCAGGTGAGTTCCCTAAATTCCGTGAGCAATAAGGAATAAAACGGTTGCCAGAGCTCCCTGAATTGCTCCACATCTCCCGCCACTGTGAGGGACATTCTCTCCATACCCAACACATGCCACAGCCTATGGAGCCAACCTGTGATGGAGGGTATCGTAGCAGTGTGCCAGTGTATTAAAATGTTTTGGACTGCAGAGCCCAGAGCTATAGCTATCTGTCTGCCCCTACGGGATCTAAGGGCGTACATCAGTCCGTTCGGGAGCCCCAGCAAGGTATAAGCAGGGAAGCGTGGCAATTCAATGTTGAAGTGTGAGTCAATATCATCCAACACTTCCTTCCAGTAAGCCCCAGTAACGGGCAATCCCATAGAATGTGCGTGAGTGTACCCCGATGCCCGCACCCCTGCCAACACGTGTCCTCCTTGCTATGATCAAATTCGTGGACTCGTTCAGGTGTGTAGTACCAGTAGGTGGAGACCTTGGTCAGAGTATCAGTGAGCCCCATGTGATATGCCGAGTGCCTCGCCCTATAAGATATGTGCTCCCATTCCTTAGGGCTCAGTGTCCTCCCCAGTTCCCTTTCCCAGCGCTCCCTCCCGGGATGATAACTGTGTGTGGCAGGTGGTTGCAGCAGCTTGTAAAGATCTGTAATCAGTTTGGAATCCGATGTTCACGATAGGAGCCACTTTTCATAAGGAAGAAAAAGCCTGTCGGCTGACTCCCTCACTTGCGGCTGGAGGGCCCAGTGGCGAGCCTGCATATAGCGGTGTCGGTTGCTCTCCGGGAGTGAAAACTCCTGACGGAGTTGGGAGAAGGGGATAACCCCCTCAGGGCTATATAAATGGCACAGGGCTCGGCACCCCGCCTGCCTCCAATGCGTGAACGCTCCTCTCTCCATTCCCGGGGTAAAATCTGGATTGTCCACCAGCGGTGTGAGTGGTGACGGGAACGTAGTGAGACCGTGTGGGAGGTTAGTAGCGTCCCACACCCGCAGGGGGACTCTCGTAACAAAGGAGGCATAGAGGTTTTTGGGCCTATGTGGACGACGCAGGAAAGGAATCTCCTGCAAAGGTCTCCCTGCCACCGCCTGGTCTTGGAAGAGCCAATGTTTATCGGACTCCCACCTACTCCATTCCACAAGATAACTTAGCTGCGCAGCCTGGAAGTATGTGCGGAAATCGGGTATTCCCAAACCGCCCGCTTCAGGGGCCAGCAGCGAGAGGGCTCTGCGCATTCTAGGCTTCTTACCCTGCCAGACAAAGCGTGAGACGTCCGCTTGTAGTTGCGGTATCCACCCGACCGGCGGTTGGAGCGGCAAGGCCCGAAAGAGATAAAGTACTTGGGGCAAGACCGTCATTTTGACAGCAGCTATCCTGCCCAGCCAAGAGAGAGTTCCGTGATTCCACCGCCCCAGATCCTCCCTAATCTTTGCACCTAGGGCTTGATAGTTGGCCGACACCATGGCTGACAAAGTGGGAGCAATCTGAATCCCCAGGTAAGGTACTGCACCCGAAGACCAAAGCATGGGAAACCTGTGTTGCAAATAGGCTCTAGTAGCCGGCTTGAGGGAGATGTCTAAAGCCACCGACTTCCCCATATTCATTTTAAACCCCGCTACCGTGCCGAAGGAGTCCAATTCCTCTATACACGCCGGGAGAGCCGTCCGGGGTCCGTCAATGGACAGGATGACATCATCTGCATAGAGGCTGATAGCGTGCGTGAAACCCCCTATCCGAATTCCGGTCACCGCAGGATTATCATGCACCCGTTAAGCGAACGGCTCCATATAAAGAGCAAAGAGCAAGGGCGAGAGTGGGCAGCCCTGCCGGGTGCCACGTTCAATGTCAAGGTCGCAGATGTAAACCCGTTAACCCGGACCACTGCTGACGGTAGTTTGTAACAGTTAAGAATCATGGATCGGAACTTGTCCCCTATCCCCGCTTTCACTAGAACCTGCTCCAGGTAAGGCCAGTGGACTCGGTCAAATGCCTTCTCCACATCTACCGCCAGCATCATTCGTTCTCCCGGAATCCGGGAAGCCTTCTCCAGAAGGTGGACAATCCGTTTCGTATTGTCCACTGTCTGTCTCCCTGGGACAAAACCTGCTTGGTCAGGGTCGAGGAGACCGGGCAAGTGAAGAGCTAGTCGCGCAGCTAAAATCCCTGTATACAACTTCAAATCAATATTTAAAAGAGAGATCGGTCGATAAGACCCACAGTGCTTCGGATCCTTACCAGGCTTAGGGATAACCGTAACAGAGGCCCGGAGAAGATCAGGTGTGATAGCCCCGGGGTCAGCAAAGGAATTGAAGAGGTGCGTAAGCACGGGGGCTAAAGATGTGCAGAAAGTTTTAGAGGCGCTTTGCCATGTTTAAGCGCTTTGCCATGTTTAAGTCTGGCAATAGCAGAGACCACTTCCTGTATCCCAATGTCTCTATCCAAATATTCTGCCTGCAAAGGATCCAGTGACGGCAACGTAACCGAATCCAAGTAAGCAGCCATAGCCATCTCGTCCGGAGGCTCTCCTGTGTAGAGGTCCTTATAAAAGTCGCGAAAGACGGCCGCGATCCGAGCGTCCTCCGTCTCTACGTTCCCTGCCCGATCGGAAATTTCCTTAACTAGTTGATTCTGACGTGTCACCCGGAGCCTGTGGGCTAGCAGTTTACCACAGCGGTCTCCTCCAGTATAAAAAGTGTGACGCAGCCAGAGTGCCGCATACTCCGCCCGGTCGAGATCCAGGGCTGCCAGGAGCTTCCTCGCTTCCTTGAGCTGCATCCAGATCCTGGGAGCCCCAGTCCTACGATGTATCTGCTCAAGTTCTCTAACCCGATCCGTAAGTTCATCTCTCTTGGCCTGCCGCTCTTTGTTGTCAGCTGAGGAAATCGCCAAAAATTCCCCTCGAATCACCGCCTTCAGCGCCGCCCACTGCGTGGCCCGGCTAGTGTCAGCGTTGTCATTATGGGATTGATAGTCCCGGATCGCCTTCTCAATGCGGACCACTACCTCCTTCCTATGTAACAGCGTGTCACATAGAAGCCACGTCCTGGGCCGAGAAACGGCCAAGGGGCAAACACAACGTGGCCTCAACTGGGGCATGGTCCGAAAGGGAAATCACATCTATCTCTGACCCCGAGGTCAGCGCCCGCACCGGGGAGGTAACTAAAAGGTGGTCCAGCCTCTCATACGTCTTGTGCGCATGGGAGTAGTACGAGTAGTCCCTGTCCGCGGGGTGCATGTGTCGCCACAGATCAAGGAGGTCAACCTCCTCCAACTGAGCCCTACGGTCAGCGGGGAATTCCCCGACCTGCGGGGAGCGTTGCGCCGACCTATCTAGTGCAGAATTAAAGACCATGTTGAAGTCACTACCGAGTATGATGCGTCTGTCCTGGGAAGAAGTAATGTCCTCGATCGCGGTCTGCAGGAAACGATCCTACCTTTCACTAGGACTATATATAGGGACCCGATCGTAAATAGAAGGCCCCCTATCTTAAACCGATATGCGAGTAGCCTGCCTTTTTGTTCGGCGAACTTGTGGAGGACCTCTCCCCTAAAGTGTCGGGCCACCAGTATCGCCACCCCAGCCTTTTTAGTAGTACAAGAGGAAAAGAACTGTGACGGGAACTTATGGGAACGGAGTCTGTGCGTGTCTTGTGACAGTAGGTGCATCTCCTGGAGAAGACAAATGTCTGCCTGGGTACTCTCCAGAAGTGAGAGCACAGCCCTTCTCTTGACCGGATTATTTAGTCCCCGGACATTCAGGGTCACAACCTTGCAAGTGTCAGGAGGCATGTGAAAGGGTGTAGCAGAAAGCAATGGGGCCCCACAGCAACAGGGCCACAAGGGCACAAATGCTGCAAGGTAGTAGAGGTGACACAACAATGAACAAAGCGCTATAATGTGTGGGGCAAATATGTCCGAGCAAAGCAAGAGGCCCAATCAATGTCCGGAAAGCTAGAGACCACAACGTGTACTGGACAGCCCTCCCTTTCCCCCACCTACGCTCCAGCAAATTAAAAAGAAAGTCAAATCTGTAATTGCAGCAGTCAATTCTGAGCAAACCAAAAAGCACATACATTGCCTGAATAACAAGGAACCCCATTGTGCACTGGACGACCCTCCCCCTTCCCCACCAACTCCCGGATCCCCCCCCCCTACCTGACCCACCCCCTTCCCAATCCCCCAAGATCTGCTTCCTCCCCACCAACTGCCCAACTGACCCCAGTCCCCACCCACAACTGGGACTGTCACAACAACCCCGACCCCACCCCCCGGTCCCCCAACAACCCACCAAAAACCATTGTCCCAGTCTGGTCCGTAGCGGACAAGCCTTTGGGAAGTCAGAAAAGTGGACGTCCAGCCACTAAGCACTTCCCCGCCCCCTGCCCCCCCGAACCCCCAAACCTGCATTACAGTTATGGCGATGTCGATCTACCCCCGGAGTTCATTCAGGCTGTCAACGCGACTTCACTTGTCGCCGTGACGTTGGCTCCATCTCGCGCTGCATCGTCCAGGTCCGCAGCCGCAGCAGGCGAACCCGGTCGCGTTGAGGAGGCCGAGGACCGCCGGCCAGGGATTGTCTGCCAGCCATCCCTAGTGATACGGCGCTGGCGAGGTGTGTATGTTCCGTCGTCCGTAGCAGTGATACCCAGCACCCCACACGTATCCTGAAGGGAACGCAGCTGATGTAGAGTCCCATTCCTCCGGAAAATGAGGCGGAAAGGGTGCCCCCAGGAGTATTGAGTGCCATGCTCCCGAAGAAAATCAGTCGCAATGTTAAAGGCCTTGCGTTTCTGCAGGGTGGATGCTGCGAGATCCTGGTAGAGTGCCACCCGGTGACCCCTAAATTCCAAGGATGATCTCCTCCGTGCCTCACGAAGTATTCATTCCTTCAGGGGATAATCCGGCAGGAAGGCCAAAATGTCAGTGGGGGTGCCGAGGCCCGGCGCTGTAAGCCCACTCTGTGCGCCCTATCGATCCGAATGGGGAAGTCGGCCGATTCACCCAGCACCTCTCTGAATAAGTCCCCTAGGTACGCAGCCACGTCCTCCCCCTTTTCTCGGGAAGGAACTCCCCGGACTCGGATGTTGTTCCTCCGGGAGCGGTTTTCAAGGTCTTCGGCATGTGACTGAAGATCAAGATGCTGGTCCCGGAGCTGTATAACCTCCTGCTGCAACTGCGTGATCTCTTCGTCCCTGGCATGGCCAGCGCTTTCCACTGTTGCCACTCTCTCTCCCAGGCCATCAACCTCCCGTCGTATCTCCCGGACCTCACCTGCCACCTCCTGCTTGAGCGTTTGGAAATCGTCCCGCAATGTACTGAAGAGGGACTCAAGGAAGGATCTTGTGACCGGGGGCTCCCCTCCACTCGCTCCCTGGGAGCCACCCGAGAGACTCGGAGACGGCTGTCCCCTATCCTGTCTCGCGGTGTTCCTGCCTAACATGTCCAGCAGGGTGAGATCCCCTTTCTTGGACCCTTTGTTGTTCGCCATTGAGTCTGCTAGGGTACCTTCCCGGACGTTCGGTGGGGCCCTGTCCAAGCCACTGGTCGACGCTCAGGCCAGGCCGCTACTGCCCCGCACCTCACCACCAATAACCCAGGGGGCCGGTCCGTACTGCCAGCAGGCCTCCTCCGATGAGCAATGGAGCGGCCCGCGATCCGTTCAACCCGGGGACTGGCGTCCCACCCGAGTCTCCAGGCCCGACTGGCCTAGTCCTGTTCCCTCGTCCACCACGGCCGACACCACAGGCGCGATCCCCGGCTCTCTCGCTCCTCAGATTGCCCCCCTCGTACCGGTCCGGTATATCCTTCACAGGTACTTCAGCAGGGGGGACCGCGCCAACTTTCCAGCGTGCTACCGCTTCACCGCCAAGTCTGTGCAGGTCATATCACACCAAACGCCTCCCTTTCAGCCCCTCCAAGGCGATGCCGGGCGAGGCGTCGGCGTCGGGTGAGGGGCCGACCCCGGGAGGACACAGGCAGCCGAGCCCTGCCACAGCCAGCCGCTAGAACACCCACCACTGCACCTCCGGAGCTCCAGGAGAGGTAGGCCGCAGTCTCTGCGCCACGTGCGGGATCTTCCTGGGCAGCAACACCAAGTCTCTCGACCCCCTTCTCGGCACTTGCAAATCTGGGGGTGCAGTCCCGCACCCAGGGGGTCCTTCCGACGGGCCGTTGGGTGAGCGCCACACCTCGAGACCTCTAGTGTCTCCGCAATCCGGGGGCATAGGCCAAAGCCAGGGCCTCCCGTAGCGCCCGGCCCCGCGGCTCACTCCTCCGATGCCCCGCCTCCGGGCGCCAAGCGGCGCAGCTCCTCGGGGTTCGCCACAGGGTGGGTTGCGGTGATTATGGTCGGGGTCAGGGCGGAGAAAACAGCGGCCCCTCCGCAGTCACCAAGGTAGACGGCCGCCAAAACCAAGCTCCGACTCCACCTCCGCTTCGGGCCCAGGGCCCTCCTCGTTCCCGGCGAGGACTCCGGGACCGCTCAGCCTCCGGTTCCGGCGGTCTCTGCCCTCACAGCCGCCACTCCGATGTCCGGCACTTATATCTCGCCAAGTGCAGCGTCCCGGGGGGAGATCAGCGCTAGATTAGTAGGTTAAGGACCCGGGGGCCGGCGGAGCTCACAGCGAGTGCGACCACTCAGCCCGCCATCTTGGCCACGCCCCTCATCAGAGCGCTTTACATGAGGATTAGCGAGTTACAAAATTACGTCAGTTACATTAGCCTAGTATAATAGAGAAAAAAAAGTGTTACGCAGTAACATGAGTTATTAGAGCATAGCTTAATATATACATACATCCTAAGGAGTATAGAAAAAAGAGGGGAAGAGTAAAATGGGGTTGGAATGAAGATCAGGTCAGGAAAGACCGGCAAGGGGAAAGTAATTCAGGAGAACCAAAAAGACAAAGTGAAAGTCAAACAAGCCGTCAATCAATATAGCATTGTATGGCATTTGGCCATTAGTAACAATTAGCACTTAGGCAAGTTGTGCTTACTACTTCATGAAGTTTGGATCAAACTTTCAATTACACATACAAGAATTGACTGTGAATGGAAAGCAAAATTTAGGATTCCTACAGAGTAACTCAATTGGTCTTCATTGCTCCATTAGAACACATGAGACATCGGGCCAGATGTACCACCCGCCAATTAGCGAGTCGCAAATTGCATGGCATTTGCGACTCGTAATTTGTGACTCACTAATTGGGATGCATAACAGTGTCTGAGTCCCTGTTTGCGATTCCCAATGGGGTCGCAAATTGCATGCCTCATGCATATTAATGAGGCTGTTGCAATTTGCGACCCCTTTGGGAATGGCTGGCACTCCCATGTCTGGGATTGCTTTTAAATAAAGCAGTTTAATTTTTAAATGCAGCCCGTTTTCCTTAAAGGAAAACAGGATGAATTTATAAAATAAAAATGAAACTTTTCAGTTTAATTTTTTAAGGGCAGGCAGTGGCCCCTTAGAAAATATTTGTGCATGAATTCACAAAGGGGAAAGGGTCCCCCGGGGAGCCCTTCCTGTTTGCGATTGCCTCACTACCCTTCTGAGAAGGGTGGTAAACTGTGAGTGTTTTGCGACCACAATTGCTGTGTCTTGGGCAGAGAAACATTTGAGAGAGTCTAGGCACTGATGAAGGACTATGTGGGTTTCTATATTATGGACATTAAAGAAGGACTCATGAACTATCTGTTTGCTTTCCCAGATGTTCATGGGAAAATGAGTTTTGGAAATGTTAAAATGATTGCTGTTTGAAAATATTGTATTAAAGAGCTCCTGACATAGAATTCAGTTTTGGTACTAGACATCCAGGTCTGGAACAGGTGCAAGCAGTGTCTGAGGCATGGAATGTTTGGAGTAGAGAAGGCCTTCAAATACAATTGTGTGCCATTAGTGTTTTGGTGTTCCATTTACAAAAATATTATGTTAAAATGATAGGACGCTGTCTGGGTTTGGTGACTGAGTTGACAACATATTTGAAGAACTTCAGCTTGTTCATTAAAGGAAAACATTCATGAACATCAAAAGGATGGTAGAAGCATTGCTCCCAATTAGTTAAAAATATTTACTACACATTGAGTTTAATATTTTGTACAGTATGGCACTCGTACCAACAATTAGTTAAATTAACGACTACCTTATACTGTTTAATATTCAAGTCATATTTTCCATGTCAGTGGTAATTATGGATGGTTTTATGCTGAGTAGAACAAAAAATTCAAGTCTTGAAATGCTGTTCCTTGTTCGTTGACATCAGTCTACTTAAGAAGATGGTTGTGATGTATTGTTTTGTTTACATTCAGTGATTTCTTTTTAGCCTTTTATATATAGTGACTAGAATGCGCAATTGAAATTTCTTTGTCAGATGTCTTGAAACATATAATCGCCAGTAATTTCTAGAATCTGGTTATAACCCTTTCTCATGCACTTGTCACATGTACCGTGGCTTTGATATTATTGTTTAGACCACTTCTGCAAATAATGCAGCTAAAAGCCATATTGAGCGGACCCGCTTGAAGATTAGCGCTCCAGTTGTTCTGCTCCTGATCAGGGCTCTCTCCCCCCATCGTCATGAATACCCGGATGGACCGACCGCACAGTGGGCGTGCGCAGTGGGCGCGCTCAGCGGGTGCGCCGAAGGCTAGCCCGTCTGAGCCCGTCAGCGCCCAGCGCCAGGACCCCTGCTCGTTTTACACGAGAACAATTGTTTCAGCTCAATCCTGACTCCTGTCTACCCTCTGGGTTACCACCGAGTGCCATTCCTCCCTTTCCCCTTTGCTGCAATCATTGCGGATGGAGGGTGGAGGGCCTGTCCTCCATCAATGATCGGCAATTGGCCATTGAAGTCAACACTAACATTAATTAGAATGACAATACTGGTAAGCATATGGTGAATGGTGAGCAAGCTTCTTTTACCTCAACTTATAATTCAAAAATCACTAAATGCATTTTACCATCCATTGTATCAAATTTTCAACATGGATTTATCCCTAATAGGGATACCACAGATCATATCCGACGGCTCATTGCTCTTAAGGATTGGGTTCCGGCGACAAGGACGCCTATGGGAATTACCCTGTTGGATGCCGAAAAGGCATTTGACAGGGTAACTTGACCGTACCTATGGGATGTGGTGAGTCAGAAGGGTTTTGGCTGAAGATGATGCTGGCTCTGAAAGCTTTATATATCTCGCCAACAGCATCTATTAAAATAGCAGGGCATGAGTCCACTCCCTTTTTGATATTTCGGGGAACCCGACAAGGGTGCCCATGCTCCACGCTTTTATTTGCCCAGTATATTGATGTATTTTTAAACAAACTGAACAGTGCTGAAAACATAGAACCAGTCAAAATCTCACGAATTAATTATAGAGCATTGGCATATGCAGATGATATCGTCGTAGTTACATCAAATATCCATAAAACAATTCCAACTATAGAAGATTTGGCAACTAAATTTGCTCCTTTGCTGGTTATAAATTGAACATCTCTAAAACTCAAACACTATACCTAGCAGAAGATCTACCTCCTCCTCTACATATTAAAACGGTGACAGAAGTTACATATTTAGGTATTAAAATCGGCACCTCATTGGCTAATATTCCGGGTTCAAACTTTAATGCAGTTCTAAAAAAGACTAACTCAATGCTGGAAAGAATAGATCATCTCCATTTTTCATTAACTGGTCGGGCCAATATTTTAAAAATGGTGGTTCTTCCTAAATTTTTATATATGTTTCGTGCTATACCTCTAGAATTTCCTCCTAGATGTTTTAAAGCGTTAGAGAGAATGTCTGCAAGATTCGTATGGAGTTATAAGCGACATAGACGAACGTATAAAAAAATGATATTGGCCAAGGAAAGAGGAGGGTGGGGCATTCCTTACTTTTTGTATTACTATATAGCCTCTGTTTTACAGTATATAGGTCCTTTAGTGATTGGTGATAAGGCAAGATTAACTCTGAGTCACTCCCCTTCATTCTATGAATTTGCTATGGGAGAGGACTGTTGGGCTTGTCTAATAAAAATAATTGAGCCTAGCTACTTTAAAAAAACGAGATTTAAGATTTTGAAATCAGCGTATATGGTATGGAGACTAATTAAACGACAAATAGGAATTCCAAAAGTAATACTATGTACACCTTTAAATGCAACAGACATTCTACCATCAATATGGCGTGATAATGTGATGTCTAGATGGCGCTTGAAGGGTATTCTCTGGCTAGGTGATATAATCTCTGATGGATCTCTCCTCTCCTTTCCTGCCCTCCATGAAAAATGTTATTTATCCGGCTCCGATTATTTTTAAGTATTTGCAAATTCATAGCTACATTAATAAATTAAGTTCACATCTAAATAGAATCCCTATCATTGATTGCCTATTTAAGAAAACTTCAATTGGTCTGTATTATAAACTTTTGCTGGCATCATGTCCCGATGATATGGAGCTATATCAAAGCAAGTGGGCAGCAAAATTGGATATGGAGTCAGTTAATTTAGAAGAATCAATTACATTAGCCAATGAAATTTTAATCACAGGTCGTTCTAGATCACAACATTGCATGGCAATATTTGATCTTTATTACACTCCCGGTAAGATCTCGAAGTGGGAGACGTCGGTGGGCGCAACCTGTAGTAGATGTGGGGAGTTCGCTGCAGATGTGATGCACATGTTTTTTTCATGTTCAAAACTGAAGGAATTGTTCTCCTCTATTGAAAAATTCCTGACTATTGTGCTGCAGGCGGCAGTATCCATTACCGGGGAATTGGTACTGATTGGGGTAACATCTGATGTAACACCTGAAGAGAGGAAACAATTCATATTTATCTGTATGGCGGTTATACGCTCTTGCATTACCCGTGAATGGATTAGTACTGCTCCTCCCTCCTTGGAGACTTGGCGGGCAGGGTTACTTGCTAAATATGACTATATTGCTGGCTATATATAAGACCAAGGGAAGAAAGAAAAAGAGAATGGGGATGAAAATATGGGCACCCTTGATGGAATGGTCTAAGGGTAAAATTTGAGTCTGCCTTGTGTGTCTGGATATATCGAGCCATGAATTGGATTTTGCTGTATTATTTTATATTATGTAAATATTTCAAATCTTTTGCTCTGTTATAATGCATAATATACTGCTTTGCTTTTTACTTGCCTGTATAAAATCACAAACCATTCAATAAAAATATGTTTTTTAAAAATATATATTTTAGGAATACCACTTTTAGAAAGTGGACATTTCTCTGTGCTTATAAGTCTGTGTGTCTCCAATATATGTCTGGGTATTACCTCTAGATAGCCACAACACAGGAAGGACAAGTGTGTCTGAGAATCCACCTACATACCTCTGCATTCTGATGGCCTTGTCTGGGCAGGATGGAAGGGAGTGGCTCACACTTCACTTGACTAGGCTGGGTCCAGTCCCCATCAAAGGACTGATTACCCCCCCCCCCCCCACAGATAGCTTGGCAGACAGGACTGGGCTGAAAGGGATACTTGTGCACTTCAGAGATCTGCTTTGAAGTCACCCCCACATCAGATGAACTTTTGGGTGAAAGTAGTTGAATTTTCAAGTTTATTTTATTGTGTGCAGTTAATTAAAACCTTTTCACTAGGGGCATATTAAAAATGTTGATGTAATAAATACCATAGTACTGCTTGAGTTAATATTAGTACATAAAACACAGTCAAAAGTGAGGAGAAGAAAAATACTAAAATACTGGATGCCATAGATGCTGATGTACCATTTAAATTAAATTTTTGTACTATTTCAAACTACTGCCCTGGGCACGCTGCTAGTTGTACTATTTCCCTGTTGCGCTGGTTGTAAAGTGCCTTTGTTCCAGGACTTTGCAAGCCACAGGAATGAAGACTTCCGGTACACTTGCAATTTTCTGATCAAGTCTTATGTGATATTTTGTACGCCTGCAGCTGAGTTGCGTGTCCATAGCATTGAAACAGGCTAAGATTGCAGGTCTATTGCAGATTTGTCCTCTATGGTTCCAGGCTGATCTTAAGATATCTCTTCGATCTTTTATGTTGGCTTTGCAAATGCAGATGTGATGGACCAAAATCTCGGGAGCTTTTCCGTATAGCCTGCAAAGCCCTGTTGTGTTACTTTACTTCCATGGGGGTACATGTAGAAGTAGCGACAGGCAGCCCATTCGAAACCTCATGAAGGTTGTTTTGAGCTAGGCTTTGATGGCTATGCCCAGGTATGGCTGAGGTGCCACCTTGGTGTAAGATGCCAATGTGAGCAAGGCATGCAGTCTCAGTGTAAATGTCACTTTATCTGCAAGCAACGAAGGGGTTTTGATGTGGTTGTTAACTGTTGACTTGGTCTGAGAGCAGGTGGCAAAGGTCTCCCATTGTTCTGTCAAGTCTCGTGATGACAGGGAGCTTACAAGGTAGTCTCTGGCCAGAGAGTACGCCCCTCCTTTAATTTCAGTCCATAAATGGAAATTTAGTTTCTCACTGCTAGCTTCTTTTAGCTTATTGAAGAGTTTAACAAAGGATTCCTCCCATGCAATGGTTTGCTTAACTAAGCCAAATTCAAGGTGACTTGACTTGCGCTAAGCAGGTAGGTTAGGAAAAAGGTTTAAGAGGGTGGGACCCAGCACACATGCTTGCCGTAGCCCTTGATGGGTTGGGATCTTTCTTGAACATGATCCTTCTCAGTATGGATAAGGATTATATGTCTCAGCAGTGAGTTGGGTATGTTACAGCTGGCCAACTTGTTCCACAGCATTCCTCTATCAACTTGTTCAAAAGCGGCCTTGTAATCTAAGAATGAACGGTAAAGAGAATGCTTTGATGCCATATTGTGGTGAAATAGTAGAGATATGACTAGTAAGTTTGAGGTTGTGCCTGCTCCTTTGGCAAACCTTGTTCGATTGAATGGTATTAAGTTGTTTTCAGATGCCCAAGCAACTAGCTTCTCAAAAAGACAGACAGCAAAGTATTTGAGCTGTGCCTCCTTTGTAAATAAGCGTGACTGTGGAGCCTTTCCATGAGGAGGGAATGGTGTTTAAAATAGTTAGACTCTTGAATCCCAATTCCAAATGCTTTGCCGAGCTATGTTTCTTTTCTTTGAACAGAGCAATCGGGATGCCCCTTCTCTTCAGCTTTTTACGATCTGCCACTTGAATGTTGCAGCCCGAAAGGACAGAGAGCTTGAGGTCGAGTTAAAAGGGTTTTGAGGTCAGTAGAAGCCATCACATGAGAAGTGATGGTCTTCAGTGAATTTTACTTAGGGCCTGAGTGGCCGAAGTGTTTTGTGAAATATTGGTTCCTCGTCTTTTCTGGAATGTTTAATGTAGCTCTTGTTTAAGGCAGATCATTTAGGTTGTTCACCAATTTCGAGAACTTGTTGGTCTTAAGGTCGTACAAAGGTTTGGCAGATAGCTTGGAAGTCACTTCTCTTCTCAAATTCTGCAAGTGCTTTCTGTGCACTTGCCTGGACTTGGCCAAGTTTATCCTTACTGTGTCGTCACTTGGATTTGTTTGGTGTATGCGGAGGGCCCAATTTAGGCTAATTTAGAGTTCCTTGTTTTTTCTATTTACTGTCGATCGCGGAGCATTAATTTTGTGTCTGGAACAACCACCAGAGGATAAGTGGCTGTCTGCAAATTTGGTTGTGAACTGCTCCCATGCTGTGTGAACATCACTTGTTCTAACCAAAAGGGATGTCCACATGCTTTTAGCTCCTTCTGACAGGTCAGTAATTGTGCTTGATGACCATTTAGGCTTCTTGTTGTCAAGCATATAGATGCTGCCTTGGAGTTGGTTTGTGGTAGTACAAGCACAGAGCAAGGAATAGCTTTTGCGATAAATGATCACTTTCATCCCTTGGCTTGATTAGGAAGCTGGGGACCGGCATAATGAGGGGGCTTGGTCTGGAATCAGCCAGAATGCATTCTGGGCCATCAGTGACTCCTCATCCTGGGTTTGCCACAGCAGATTCATGTTGAAATCCCCTGGGAGTATTATTTCAAAAGTGATGGGGCCATCCTGGAGGGCTAGAATATCATTTATAAGGTGTTTTTAGATGTCAGTTTGTTTTTCACCTTTGGCAGGATGCAGATGTTCACAAGTGCTAGGTTGAGTCTCAGTGAGCCCTGATTTAGGGTGAGTAGGAATGTCTGCAGGCTGCTCCAACTATTGGTTTCATGTTATGGCTCCCTTGCAGGGTGGTATGGATGTAAATTGCTAGTCCACCAGTGTTGGGGCCATAGAGGGCTTCTTTTGTGGCTGGGGTGGTGGGAGTAGTTGGAGTATCCTAGGATCTTGGTGCTTTTTCAGCCCATGTTTCCTGTAACATTATTATCTTCAAGTTGAACAGGTAATTCAGCGCATCGTTATCTGTGAGTTTGTCTAGGAAGCTGTAGATGTTCCAGGAGCAGATTTGGAGCTTACCTACATGGACGGGTGGTGCGGATACTGAGGGATTTGTTCATAATTGGTTTGTTGATTGGTTCAAGACAACTGGGATCCAACTCCAGCCATGGGTTTGAGGTAGTCCTCTAACAGCACTCACTGCTGCAGGGGACCTTGTGGGGCCGAGAACATTGCCAATTTGCTCCATGCAGTTCTTAAGATTGAAATAGGTCTGTAGTTAGGAGTGGTAAGATCCTGGTTCATTGTTTGCATAAGTAAGATGAGGGAGTATGCCTGTTCAGCATTGGTGACACCCATTTGGTGACACCCTTATGCAAAACAGTCTGAACCTGGGCCTCATGGGAACAGTCCAGTTTGTCTGAACATGGTGTGGTGGACTGAGCTAAGGAATGATGATGGATTAAATTCAGTTCATTTGACTGGGGTTAAGTGCTTGCAATGTTCAACTCTCCGTCCTTCATCCCCTTTGGTTTTGCTTTGTACGCCCTGTAATGGCCGGATTTTCCACTCAGATGGATCAGCCCCTAGGGGCCCCTATAACCCAGCCAGAACGTACTCACCTCCCTCCTTAGAGCGTATTCACAATGGATATAGGTATATATACAAGTCGTACCTAAGGATGGGGAAATAGCAATAAACATGCATAGGTTTTCTACCATATCTTATTCACATCAGTTAGTCTCGCGGCCACTCCGACCCAGACTGATCTACCCCAGGGCAGATATGACACACAATCCGGTGTGTCTACACATGGGCCTGCAGAACCCAATGCTCTCTTTTCCAAACGGTTTACAATCCGGCAAACCTACACGCTGGTAATCCACCCCAGCGCTCTCACTTACACAAGCCACAATCCTGTATATCAACGACGACCACATTCCTATGAGCACCTATCGGAACAGTTTCTCCTTTGTCTACTTGGGATAAAACTATAATAATAGAATTTAGTACGGTTTCCAAATAGTATAATGTGCCTCTTATCCTTGGCATCAAAGGTCCACTTCGCTCCCTATTTATGTGATCACCACTTACCTGATTGGGGTTACTCATCCATTCACATAAACAACAACCACCTAGAAGCCACGTTTACCAAGATTGAACAAGAATACTCGGCACACATCCGTTCACTAAGAACTAGGGTATTTATTGTCAATAAACATATAACACAATACTATGCAACATGGATTATGCAAAGAAAAGGTAAAGATTAGAATGCGCGCTTATTATAAAGAGGGCGGATATCACCTTATTAACCGCATGCGCGCTAGCGGAATTCCGCTAGCGCGCTGGGTTTTTCAAAATCGCACTTTGCGTGACGAGCTGGGCTCGTCATCAGCGTGCGAGCGGGCTACGCCATGACGAGCCCAGCTCGTCATGAGCGTCGAAGGGGTTAATGTGAAGTCGGGACTCGGCAGTCATCTAGGTTCCCTTCTCGTCTCTGTGTCCTGGCTCGTCTTGCAGTCACACCCCAGCCGTCACAAGTACACGTCTGCACCGCTAGGCTCAACCTCGTCTGCTTCCCTCCAGGCCACTGGAACCTTGCTGGTTATTAGCTACCGTATCTCTCTCTCTCTCTGTTTCAGTGCGCTCTGCGCCAATTCTCCTTCAGTCCTTCTCAGAGAGTTTCGGTCTTAAATCTTTCTTGGACTTCAAAGATGGCGACTGTCCGCCATGAAATGATTAATGGCAGAGATGCTAACGGCTAGATGCCGCCTACGAACTGACTGTCGACTAACTAACACCTTCGCTAATATCAAAGCCTGTTCCTTCATGGAAAGCTACGGCCAGTAACCTGCCGCCCACCAAATTCTTGTACCTCCCCGTACCAAGGACACGTTCCCAGCCGGCCGGCCTGAAGTTGTGTCTTCGGAGTGGAGAAAAATACATTCCTTCGATAAGGGCCAGCCTGAGCCGGTTCTCTCCAAGCGAACAACAGCTTGAAACTAAAACATTACACTTGACCTAGAAGGCCTCTCGAGCTACCAGGCAGAGGGCAAGATGGAGTCTGTCTCGTTTAAGGCCTACAGGGCCCACAATACGCATAACTCCATGGAAAATGTCCTAGCACGTTAGCAAATGGGCAAATCATGATTAATACTTATATATCTATCCCCTAGCTTGAATTCATAAGCCCTACTCTAAAGAAAGGGACACGAAAATACTCTACTATATAAAAGGCAGAGATCCTATCTATAGTCCTAATCCCTATGCTATAAGGGTGATAGACTGGAGTCACTCTCCATCATTCTCCCTCTTAAAGGAGCCAAAAAAGGTCAGCCATTACATTACACCCCTTGACTCCAGTCTATTAACTACAATCTATATAGAACTCACATCAGTAGAAGAATAATAGGAAACAAAATTAACTGAGCTATGTCTCTTGCCAAGTCTACAAAACTGGAGCAGGGAAGGAATGCACTGAATAAAGCAACAAACAGCTATTAAAACACAAATGGCAACAATAACTCCCCCTAAAATCTGTCGTAAAGAATGCAAGTAAGGTAACCAATTAAAGAGCCAGTCAAATAAGCCCTGATCAATGTGTTGTTTAATTTCTGCAGTCAAGTCGTGGAGTTTGTCAATATGGGCTTGGATTGATTTGGAATGGTCGGACAAATTAAAACAGCATAGGCCTTCAAAATCAGAACATTCATGTCCATGTTTTAACAAAAGATAATCAATAGCTGCGCGATTCTGTAAAATAGCTCTACGTTCACCCTGGGCATCTAATAACAGATCAGACAAAACAGTAGAGGTTTGGTTGATGGATTTAACCATCCAGCAGGCCATCTTGCCAATTGTTTTGGCATTATAAACAGCCAATGCAGGGACTCCAATAATAGAAAAAGCTAAACCAAGAAATTCCGATTTGGAGTAAAGGTGAACGGAGGAATCACAGTCCTCATGTAATGACATTGAATCTCGTACCATACGGGAATGTGAACTAGGATGTGAAGAAAACATTAATAAACTCAATCTAGTGATGGCACAAGGACCACCGGAAATATTTGCGGGAATATATGGCCAAGACGAATTCCCACAGGAGAAGAGCCAGCCAGAAGGTAATAACATGGAACGATAATAACTAGGGGCAACCAATAAACGTTTACAGGTCATATTGTTCTTAACAGAAACACACGAATTTGGAAGTCTTTTTAAACACAGCAATCGTTGATGAGCTGAAAAAGAAGTTGCAGCCTGTATCTTTAACCTAAGGCATTCGGTGATAGCTTTGGGATCACATGTCATCATAAAACATAAATCACCTGGTGTGATATTGAAAGTAGTAATTCGGGAATGAATAGGGGTATCGAGGTCAGGAAGAACAGTACATAAGGGACAAAATTCATGAGCCGCGAAATCGCCCAGAATAACATTTGGTCGGGTATTCGAAATATTAAAAATATGCCGTAAAGTCTCAGTAGACGCTGGAACGGCAACCAGGCAGGTCGCCAAAATGTCAGTCACAGACCTCATGGGGGTAAGACAGAAATGTGGAGAGTTCGTCACTCTCTTAGCCAAAGTTATCCAGAAATTGGAAGAGGAGGTCCATGCAGAAAAAGAACGCGGAACTCGGGATTTCCAATCAACCGAAGTCGGTGGATCCTCTCCTCTCCCGGCGTAGCAGGCCAAAAGGAGTCCAACGGCGACACATCCTGCAGCAGCAGTCCAGAGAATGATCTGAAAAAACACAAACACAGGCCTTAATCATTCTCGTAGGTAACATTTATCAGCTGGGACAGCTTCCCAGCTATCTTTCCCTGGCTTCATCACCAAAACGGTGTTGTCATGACCGGTCGCAATAATATCAGCCTGTTCAGGGGGATTTTTAGGCGATTGCACCCATATTTTAGCTCCAGGAAGATCAGACGATCTGAAACCTTTTTGTCCTCGCACAGTTAGCAACGTTGGGGCAGAGCCTTTCTTGATCTCACCACTGAAGACAGGCATAATCAGTAACTGAGCAACACGGTCAGACTTTTTGATCAATAAGTCAGTCTCACTGCTATTAAGCAAGAGAACCTTAATCTCTCCCTGATAGTCACTGTCAATTACTCCTCCGAGTACTTGAATACCTTTCAGGGCAAGGCCTGATCTGGGGGCAATTAATCCAAAACTACCGGCAGGTATACAGACACCAATGCCAGTTTCAACAATGATTCGGTCTCTTCCATGTAATTTTGCATCATTTAAAGCATGCAGGTCTAGGCCTGCGGAACCTGGGGTCGCTCTACATGGAGCCAAAGCACCGGGGGTAATTTCCCAATACATGACAGTGTTGAACAAGGAATTAGGCTTCACATCAACATTGGGAGGAAACAAACGCATCAAAGGGGATTCAGCATGTAACAAAGGGCGATTATTTAAAATTAACAATGCCTGAAACAAAACGTCTCTCCAATTTTTATAATGGTCATCCGTCAATTTACGCAATTGTTCTTTTAGCAAACCATTTATTCTCTCAATCAGTCCCGAAGCCTGTGGATAATATGGAATGTGAAACACCCAATCAATGTTATTTTCCACACAGAATTCCTGTACCAATCTTCCACGAAAGTGGGATGCGTTATCAGATTGAATTTGGAATGGAACACCATAATACAAAATAAGCAACTCCAGGGTCTTAATGGTATTTACTTGGGTAGCGTTCTTGCAAGGGAAAGCGACCAAAAGGCCACTATAAGTATCAACAACTGTACAGACATACTGACAATTTTTGCTCATAGGCAGCGGGCCAATATAATCAATCTGCCAAATTTGAGCGGGCAATTTTCCTCGATGTAACTGGCCTCGAACAATTTGAGGCACCTGCTTCTTTCTAGAATGCTGGCAAATGGGACTATGCAGAATGACATCTTTAATCAAAGAAAAAGGAATATAAATTCCTCGATCGGCAGCCCACCTGCTAGTGGCTTTCTCTCCAAAATGTCCTGCTTTCTGGTGGGCCCATTTCGCCAGTCCCGCCAAACCAGAATCTTGCATGTCCACCACTGCCTCAGAAATTTTAGATTTCTCATCTGCAATGTTATGAAAGAATTTATCAAGGGAGTCTATCGGAGTATGAGCATCCACGTGAAAGATTGTTACAGTACTCTGTGGGAGCAACCCCCAAATTTCTTGCCATAATTATTTTCCCCACAGTTCTTTTGAATTCAATTCCCAATTATGAGAATGCCATGTTGGTAACCACACCGCCAGTCCATTAGCAGTGGACCAGGAATCAGTAAAAATATGACATGTGCCAGGCAATTCTTGTTTCAAAACTTGGTAAACTGCATAGAGTTCAGCATATTGACTACTCTTACCATCACCAGTTGTACTCAATAATTTCTGCGTGATTGGGTTATAGGAGACGGCTTTCCAATGTCTTTTCTCACCAATGAACTTCGCTGAACCATCCGTAAACCACACATGTTTTCTATCCTCCACGGACAGATCATCAAATGATTTACCCCACTTGACGTCAGATTCCTGCAGTACGGGTACGGAACAATCACTTCCAGTCTCATTGGAGGGCGCCTGCGCCACTCGCTCATGTAAAACTGCCACTCCTTTCGGACCAACACGTGCCCTGTCCTGAATGTACCATTTCCATTTAATCACGCTCGCCTCTTGAGCATGTCCAATTCGATGAGATTTCGGCGAACTCAAAACCCACTGCATAATAGGAATTTCAGGTCTCAAACCACAGCATGGCCTAGGGTTAATTGCTCGGTATCCACCAGAGCCCAGTAACATGCAAGTAATTGTTTTTCAAAAGGTGAGTAACGCTCACTAGCCTCAGGTAACTTTTTAGTCCAAAAACCTAATGGCACTTTTTGTCTGCCCTGCTTTTGCCACAGACTCCAATTGGCATACAGACCTTCCACGGACACATTCAAGTCCACATCACCTTCACCCACCGGCCACAAATCCAAAGCATACTGAATTGCTTCTTTCGCCAAATTAAAAGCATTCTGTTGTGGTTCACCCCATTCAAACGCATTCTTCTTACGAGTGACTCGATATAACGGAGCCAAAATCTGACTCAAATGGGGAATATGCTGACGCCAAAAGCCAAACAAACCAATGAAACACTGAGCCTCTTTCCTGTTCTTTGGAACTGCAAAATCTAGGATTTTTCGCTTCACCTGTGGGATCACTTCTCTGTGACCTTCATGCCAATTAATTCCTAAAAATTTTACATTTTGGGATGGACCTTGCAGTTTATCAGGATTAATTTTCCAACCTTTTGCTTGCAAACAATCAAGGATCTGATCTAAATGGGACTGTACCTGATCTTGCGTCTCACCTTGAATCAAAATGTCATCAATATAATGACACACCTGTATTTGTGGATTAGCGGGCACTTCAGACAAATGCTCTGCCACCAGCCGGTGACAGATCGTGGGACTATGTACATAACCTTGAGGAAGACTCCGGAACGTCATTTGACGTCCATTCCATGTAAAACCGAATTGTTCCTGACACTCGGGGGCAATCGGAATTGAAAAGAAAGCATTAGCAATATCAATAGAAGCATACCATGTACCCGGATGCTTTTGAATTCTCTGAATCAAAGTGACAATATCTGGTACTGCAACAGCCAATTTAGGTGTATGTTTATTCAATTCTCGATAATCAACAGTCATGCGCCAAGAATTATCACTTTTGCGCACGGGCCAGACAGGGTTATTCCAAGCAGACGTGACCGGAGTAATAACTCCCGCGTCAACCAAATCCTGAATTGTAGCATTAATTTCTTCATGACCACCTGGGATACGATACTGCTTCTGAGAAACCACTTTCGTGGCTAAAGGAATTTTAATAGGGGGCATCCGTAAACGGCCAACCCGTACGGGTCTGGTCGAAATGTATTGTCTAGTTCCAAATTGATAACAACCATCATCCAGATGCAAAGTCATTCCTTTTAAAATATCAATTCCAATTATATACTCCAAAAGTGGTACAACTAACACAGAGTATTCTCTACGAGGAATCCTACCAATTTTAGTTTCAAGTGTAGTTTGTACCGCGAGGTTTCTTTTCCACCTAAACCAGTAATTGTGAAAAACTGTCCTTTAAATTTCTTTGATTTTCCATGAATTAAAGTGGCCTCCGCTCCCGTATCAACTAGTGCTCGGGCCCTTTGGATATTACGATGTTTCCAAAAAATCTCAATATCTACATAGGGTCTGTTGTCTCTGTGAGCCCACTTGTGTACTGGAGCTTGACCTATTTCCTAGTCATTTTTCCTGCGTTCTGTTAACCAAGACAAATCAGGGTAAATGCTCTCTGTCTTCTTTGGTATCAAAATGTTTTGTTCATATCCGTCTCCATTACGAAACGGATTTTTGTCATTTTCAAAATACTGTGAAGTACGGTCAGAAAGTCTGTTACGATCCTCCCTTCTTCTCATTTCAGGGGAATAACTCCTCTCCTCTCTATGTCGGTTGGAAACACGATCATCTCTCCCCCTTTCATGTTCACCCTCTCTCCCTCTCTCGCAATTACGATGAGGAGATACATCACGTTCATAACGCCGATCATCACGGCGATCAGAATCCACACGTCGTCTCTCATCACCACTGTCATCAGAACCACGGTCATAGTCATTCTTTCGCACACGACGGGCACCCTCCTTCCGATCTAAGCCACGCTTACGAAACATATCCCATAAGCGATTGTTAGGCTCACCGTCAATGTCCTCCCTTTTGACACCATCAGCAATAAGAGCAAGAAACATGTCACGTCTAGAGAACTTATAGTCCCTAGCAGTACGACCCTCAGGTCGAGATTGTCTTTCGGGTTTAAACCACTCACCCAGCTCACCAAGCTGACGAACAGATTCAAGCACAGCAGACAAAGGATTGCCAGTTTGATTAATCAACAAAGTCATCATGACCTGCTTGTAAGCAACAGGCGAAGAACGGATAATGCGATTACGCACGGAAGATGTTAAAAGACCATCCAGCAATCTGTCAGAAGTACTAAGAAAGATAGCAGTTTTCATGACGTCCTCCTTCAAACGTTGCGACGCATCGCGCAAAGTGTACCATGGCTTGTCATTAACAGGCCAATCCGATTCAGTAGGATATTTATGGTTACAGCCGTCAGACGCAAGCTGGAGCAAAGTAATTTGACCAGCACCATTATAGTTCCGAAAATGATCTTGAATAGTGGAATCAGAACTCAAAGAGCAAAAGCGTAAGCAATCAACAGCATCAAGCATAATACCGGCAGCGCCGAGTTCATAAAGGCGCACCATCCAAGTAAGCAAGGCCTCACCAGGCCGTTGACGAAATCGTTGTAAAATGTCACTAACCTCCTGTTGAGTAAAGTCTTCAATACAATCCAAAGCAATACCAGCTGGATTACCAGGGGCTTGTTGTAATTTGCGACGAAACACGGGGTGAGCAGAAACCTCAGGAAGAGCTTCTGAGGAAGCCCGCATCTTAGATTTAGCAGAACAATCGGGGCAAGATATATAATCCGAATGGGAAGAGCGAGCACGGTCGCTGTGAATAACAGTATCAGTATAAGAAGCAGATTTACAATCACGTCCGGAGCGAGAAGATTCACGCTTATCACCCTCCTCAGCCGAGGAGTCTGAAGCATTTGAATCCCAGATATTACCATCCCACTCATCAGGGTTCCAATCCATTCCGGCTTTTGCTACGACCAGACGCACTTTCCGTGTAGATACACAACCACGACGATGTTTCTACTTATATCGTGCAATGCGGACCGCAGCTCTTTCGGCTATAGTCTGATATGTTTCAAGTTTGTCGGCAAGCAATTTATTTTGACAGCGCAAAAGAGTATGCGCATTTTGCAACTCAACACACTGTCCTTCCATGTCCTTAAACTGCTTCTGTAGCTGAACAAACTTCTCATGAAGAATTCTGTATGCATTAAGAACAATCCAACCTCTGCGTCCCAAAATAGGAAGCTCATCACCTTTCACCACTGGCGCTTTCTGTAAGCACGATACCACATCAGCAGGCTCCGCCTGCTCCAAACAAGAAGACCAATTTTCACTCAAACAAGTAGAATCGGCCCACTCACGGGCCAAAGCCTCGTAAGGCGTAGACTCCCAGCCGGGAATCTGAATAGGCAACTTAAAAACCGACGGAGATTTTTTCGCAAACATATTGACACACAAAAATTATATACACAATTATACACAAAATATTATACGTACGAGCCGAGCGCAAACCAACAAGATCAAAACAATACAGCGCACACAGGCTTCGTAAACAGTTTGTGACGCCAGATGTAATGGCCGGATTTTCCACTCAGATGGGATCAGCCCCTAGGGGCCCCTATAACCCAGCCATAACGTACTCACCTCCCTCCTTAGAGCGTATTCACAATGGATATAGGTATATATACAAGTCGTACCTAAGGATGGGGAAATAGCAATAAACATGCATAAGTTTTCTACCATATCTTATTCACATCAGTTAGTCTCGCGGCCACTCCGACCCAGACTGATCTACCCCAGGGCAGATATGACACACAATCCGGTGTGTCTACACATGGGCCTGCAGAACCCAATGCTCTCTTTTCCAAACGGTTTACAATTCGGCAAACCTACACGCTGGTAATCCACCCCAGCGCTCTCACTTACACAAGCCACAATCCTGTGAGTATACGCGCTGGTAATCCACCCCAACGCTCTCACTAACGCCGTATATCAACGACGACCACATTCCTATGAGCACCTATCTGAACAGTTTCTCCTTTGTCTACTTGGGATAAAACTATAATAATAGAATTTAGTACGGTTTCCAAATAGTATAATGTGCCTCTTATCCTTGGCATCAAAGGTCCACTTCGCTCCCTATTTATGTGATCACCACTTACCTGATTGGGGTTACTCATCCATTCACATAAACAACAACCACCTAGAAGCCACGTTTACTAAGATTGAACAAGAATACTCGGCACACATCCGTTCACTAAGAACTAGGGTATTTATTGTCAATAAACATATAACACAATACTATGCAACATGGATTATGCAAAGAAAAGGTAAAGATTAGAATGCACGCTTATTATAAAGAGGGCGGATATCACCTTATTAATGTGAAGTCGGGACTCGGCAGTCATCTAGGTTCCCTTCTCGTCTCTGTGTCCTGGCTCGTCTTGCAGTCACACCCCAGCCGTCACAAGTACACGTCTGCACCGCTAGGCTCAACCTCGTCTGCTTCCCTCCAGACCACTGGAACCTTGCTGGTTATTAGCTACCGTATCTCTCTCTCTCTCTGTTTCAGTGCGCTCCGCGCCAATTCTCCTTCAGTCCTTCTCAGAGAGTTTCAGTCTTAAATCTTTCTTGGACTTCAAAGATGGCGACTGTCCGCCATGAAATGATTAATGGCAGAGATGCTAACGGCTAGATGCCGCCTACGAACTGACTGTCGACTAACTAACACCTTCGCTAATATCAAAGCCTGTTCCTTCATGGAAAGCTACGGCCAGTAACCTGCCGCCCACCAAATTCTTGTACCTCCCCGTACCAAGGACACGTTCCCAGCCGGCCGGCCTGAAGTTGTGTCTTCGGAGTGGAGAAAAATACATTCCTTTGATAAGGGCCAGCCTGAGCCGGTTCTCTCCAAGCGAACAACAGCTTGAAACTAAAACATTACACTTGACCTAGAAGGCCTCTCGAGCTACCAGGCAGAGGGCAAGATGGAGTCTGTCTCGTTTAAGGCCTACAGGGCCCACAATACGCATAACTCCATGGAAAATGTCCTAGCACGTTAGCAAATGGGCAAATCATGATTAATACTTATATATCTATCCCCTAGCTTGAATTCATAAGCCCTACTCTAAAGAAAGGGACACGAAAATACTCTACTATATAAAAGGCAGAGATCCTATCTATAGTCCTAATCCCTATGCTATAAGGGTGATAGACTGGAGTCACTCTCCATCATTCTCCCTCTTAAAGGAGCCAAAAAAGGTCAGCCATTACACGCCCTAAGTTGGCAGGGTATACCCAGACGTGGGTCCCTTGCTCACTTTGCCACTGGATTCAAGCTAGCCTGGCTGATGACGACTAATTAGCCAGAAGCCGGTCCCAGGATACTTGTTTCCGGTCCAGGGAAGACATGGCTTGGCAGTTTGGGCTGGACTGGTCCCATGAGGCACAGGGTCAGACTCAATTGCATATGGCCATGTCTGAACAGGGGGGGTGGAGTGAGCTAAAGAATGATGATGGATTAAGCCCAGCTCAGTTGACTGGAGGTGAGTGCTTGCAATGTTCAACACTCCATCCATCCTCCCCTTTGGTTTTTACAAAGTTGGCAAAGCCAGCAGGGATGAAGGCTCCTGCGGTTCGACGGGGCATCAAAGTTGAGGCTGGAGATAGGGGGCAAGGAGACAAGGCAGGAGGGGAAGCAGGGGAGCGGAAGCCTTCCTGGAGTCTGCAGAGTATGTATCCGATACAGCAGGAAACACCCACATCACGTTAACCACTAGTCTCTCAGTTCCTGTGGGTAGTACTCTTGTTGTATAACCAAATGTACTACAAAATGAAGTTCAAGACTGGGTATAAGTATTGGATCTCTGACCCCATCCAATCAGACACTACTGGACTTGTAACTGAATCTCTGCTGTAAGATCTGCTGTGCTCCTTAAAGGACTTTTCTGGACTGCTGATCTGGCAGGCCTTCTTTTCTGGTTTTCCTGCTGCCTGCTGCTCTCTGACTCTGCTGAAGGAAATATGGACTCTGCTGTCTCTCAAAGTGATCTCCAAGTGCTTGTTGGCTTGTCTCCTGTTGCTTGAGATATGCCTCGCTCACTGGAAGTGGGCCAGATACTTCCATCCTGGATTTCAACATATCTCTTGTCTGTGTGTAACAGAACCGGCACATCGGCCTAGTTGCAGGAGTAAAATCAGTGCATCGGACCATTGCTTCACCTCAAGAGAATAACACATCGGACAGTGTATCACCTGCTGCTTGGTGAGACTGATGCATCCCCTTGACTGTGTGGCATAATCTGGCGTCCCGCTCAATGCCTCTCAACTCTGGCACACTTCTTCAGATCTGCTGAATCGTCTTCACTGCGTGCAGATCAACGCATCTTGTTGTTTGCGACCATGAAAGGTACTCTGTTGACCGGGGCCTGTGTGGGTCGTGTAGCTGGCCAGCACTTCATTGTGTTTGCCTGAACTTTGGCTGTGCCCCAGTCGTGCACGATCTAAAGTAACCTTTTTAGCGCTACTTGCTTCTAAGCTTTTTACTTTAGTTATTCCTTTAAAATTTAATATCTCAACTTCTATATATTGGATTTTGTTGCTTTGGTCTTGTTTTGTTTAGAATATAATTTTCGATTTTTCTAAACATATGTGGAGTCTTTTGTTGTGTATTAATTGTCTTAGTGTGCGTGTGTGTGGGTGTGCATGTATGTGTGTATGTGTGTGTGTGTTTTGAACAAATACTTTACACATTGCCTCTTTGGATAAGCCTGAGTGCTCTGTGCCATGCCACCAGTGTGAGCATATGTTATATTTTAGTGTGTATCTAGTTTACCCTGACTAGAGTGGTGGTTTCTACCTGGCCTGAGTGCATGCATACCTCAGCCAACCAATAATTCAATTTCTATCAATTGCTTTATAGTTTGAGGTTTGTGTGAAACAAACAAATTCATAATCATAATATATGAGCCAGAGATATGTAGCCGTGCCTGTCTTGAGTCTGGAATTATAAACCTAAGTAAGTTTTCATAGAGGCTGCTGTATGTCAGAATCCGTAAATAAGACAGAAATGCTTGATAATGGTGCATAGTTCTTTTGGTAACAAGTAAACAATGGATCATAGTGAAAAATTGTAACATTTTGTATTATTTCATTATGGATATTCCCAATAATCTGTTTCGGAAAAAATAACTTGCTTTCTCCTGTTAAAGGAGATTGCAAAATATGTTCACCATGAAATTAAAAATCAAATGTGACTTTCTAATTTGCTCTCTTAGATAGCAACCAAAGCAACAGCAAGATTATCAGGACACAAAGCAAAACCAGGGGTGTAGATACTGTTCATGCAGCAGTGGCAGGAGTACTGGGGGCCAGAGTCCTTAAGGTCAATTTAACCCTGATAACTGCTGCATCACACTTCCCCTACTGTAGTCAAAGGGTTAATTTACATTGTTGCACCAGGACCCATGGCACCCTTGCTACACTGCTGAACAAAACTACCTAGTTTCAGAATTCGCACATCTCAGCGATACTGTTAGTGGATGGAGCACTATTGATGGCTCTCGTTGCCTGTTCTGAGTGTAAGCGAGATTTGTGTGCAGGTCACAGGTGTCATTGCCATACGGTTCGTTCCGTGTGAATCTGGAAAGCTTGCACTGCTTCTGACCAAAGAGTATCGGCTCAGGGAAGTTTGCTTTGTTGTTGCTCAAGCTGCACATAATGTAAGCTAGTCAAGCTTGCTCTTCTGCTGCCTGTGTGCCTGTTCTGAATTAGGCACCATTGTACTACTGCTGGAGGGGGGGGGCTGTTGAGTGTTTGTGTGTGCATGTGTGCGCGTATGTGTTCGTGTGCATGTGAGTTTGTGTGCATATGTGTGTGTGTGTGTGTGTGTGCGTGTGCATGTGTGTGCGTATGTGTGCGTGGGAGTGTGTGTGTGCGTGTGTGTGTTTGTGCTAGTGGGCTTGTGTGCGGTGCGTAGCTGCCCATGTACCCGTTTTCTGTCTAAAAATTGCCGTGCTGTAAGCTATTCTGTAGCTCTTTTACCTCTTTGTGAAACCCGAGAAAACCATTTCGATATTTAAAAGCCACAATATTGCCTGTGTCAATTGTTGCTAAAAATGACCTAAAATGCCTTTTGTTTCTAACCTCGGTGTCTGTAGAAACGGTATGTCTTCTTGGGCTGGCTTATTTGTCGGTCTCATCCCAAGGAAGCTTTAAATTAACCCCTGCTGGTCTTCTGTCCAATTTATTCCAGGGGAATGCGTATGGGCAATTACTCCCACGCAAATGTAATCTGCATAGCGAGATATCTTGAAAAATGTTGGTCTGGGAGGAGGTAATTCATGCAAAGCCACCAGCTGGCAGTCGGTTTATGAGATAGCCTGCTGTTTCTCAAGCACAGTAAGGAGGATTTCATGCACATAGAAAGTGCTGCTTGAGCAAGACATGTATAATGAGAGAGCACAAAAACACTGAAATTCCAAACCTCGAACATGAATGTATGATGGCTCTGTTTTTGAGACCTGCAGAGGCCGTGAGTTTACTAATTTATTTATTTGTAAAGTTGTATATAGTGTGAACATGACCATATCCGGTTTCAGAGCACTGTACAACTGGGAAGCAAAAAAGGTGTACATGCAAGAGTAATACCTACGTTGAAGAACATAAAGGAACTAAAAGAACGTAACGTCATGATCAAGGAGTCCAGATTCGGAATGGCCATCAAAATAATATATCTTCATTGGGGAGGAATCTATCCATTAGTAGAAACATTGCTTCTTACTTGAAGCTAGTAGTTGAGGGGTTGGATCTGGTCTCAGGAGGAAGCGAGTTTAACATTTTAGGGACTATCCTGGAGAAGGAACACTTGTAGGTTTTCATTTTTTTTGTAGGGCTTCATTAGAAGGGGGCCTCTGCTTCTTAAATATCTTTCTCGCCTGATAGGATGAGTTTCTTGGTCGGGTACGTTGGAGTTTTAAGCTGAAGAGCTTTTTGAGTCATGCAAGCAATTTTTTGATGAATCTTTGCTTCTTAGGGTAGCCAGTTTGGAGTCTGAGGTCTGGGAAGATGTGATCTCTTTTGTTTTAGCCTGTGATGATTCGAGCCATAGGGGGTGAAGGTTGCCTTCAGAGGTGCCAGATTTTGTTTTGGAAAGACCCCCAAGGGGTGAATTACAAAACATTTTTGACTGGCACTATTACATGTCCTTGGTGGTAGGTAATGTAGTTCTTGGTGCACACACCTTTTACCAGTGTATGATGAAAGTAGATTGTGTAGATGGTAATAAGTGTGAGAACCGTTGTGCATACTTTTGTATATTTGTGGTATTGCATTTTGTTGTGGGGATGTGTTGTGCTTTTTCTTGTTATGTTTGGGGATGCATTGTTGGCTTGCTTTTTTGTTGTATTTTGATCTGGTTGCCTTGTGTTCTGATTTGGCTGTTTTGTTGAGTTGTTCGCAGCTATGTTTAGCTGTGTTGTTATTTTGCTTTGTATTGTGTTTTGTGTGTTATTCTATAATTACCAAAGAGATGCTATCAAATGGTACTACTGTTCCAGCCAAAAGAAGTCTTTATGTTGCAATACCAAACAATAATTTACCACTACCAAAGGCATAAAAATGCCAATGTTCCAGCTCTTCAACTATTTAAGACATTTCTCATCCCAAAACTGTAGCAGACACTACTCCTTAAACGAGAGCTTCCATCGCTCACTTAATGTGATATGGCCCAAAGTCTTCAGAGGACAGGGTCATAAGGAACAAATCTGATTCGACTAATCAGGTGGAAGAGAATCGGGTAATGAAAAAATGAAATGAGACCTTTTAGAAGGGTTGTAGACGCAAGAGATGACAAGCACCACCTCTAATAAAGAAAATGTTTTATCGCTGATCAAACAATGGCAGATGGAAACCATATTGGAAACCTTTCAAGCACTATATAAAACAGACCAGTGAACAAAGGGGTTGCAGAGATTTTAAGGGGGCATGAGGAAAGGAACCCTATGACCGCACATCACCATCCAGAAGTAAAATATGCAAGTGGTGATAAATCCTGAATGATATTTTCTAGCCAAATTTGTGAATAACCATGTCCTAAGCAGAATTAGAGGCTGCATTACAGATTGGTGTGAAAAACCTCAGTATTTGCATGTATGCATTTGATGTGGGTGCACCACGCAAACACTAAAGTGATGCTCATATGTGATTTTACTTACACAGGTGCTATAAGAAACAGTGAGCACCTGCACAAAGTAAGGGGCAGCAGACACTCAAGGATGGATGGATGGATGGACCCATGGCTGTCTCAGCCAATGCCCTCCTTGCCCCTTGATGGAAGCCCCGAAAGCTCCGGCAAGTATGGATGCTAACGTAGATTGTAACCACGCTCATGCGGGGCCTCAGGGCCTACCAGAAGGGCTAAGTGCAGAATACATGTGTGTAGATACATAGAGCATATGCCCTCCAACCTACAGGCAACCCCCTTCGGACCACTGTGGGAATCAGACTGTCCCTGAGACCCTCTGTATCTTCTTACAAAGCAACCCAGACTCTTGGTTGCGTGTGTTACTTCTCCAGGTGGTACACATGAAGCGTTTTTTGCTGTAGCCCTTCGGTATCTCTTTTTAGAAGCAATCTCAAAACATTCCAGTTCAATACCTGTCTTATGAATATGTAATTGTCACTGTTTCTTTGGGCCATATGTATCAAGCCTTTTTCGATTCGCAAAGGCCGGAATTCGGCGAATTCCGGCCTTTGCGAAACGCAAAAGGCTGTTTTGCATTTTTTGATATGTATGAAAAAATCGCATCATAAGGAATCGCATATTTAGGAATCACATAAATTTGCGATTCCTTATTTTGCTATAGCATTTAAGGAATCGCAATTTAGCAAATCCTTAAATGCTATGTATGAAGCATTTTTCTATAGCGAATTAAGCTTAAGAAATCGCAATTTACCACCAACTTTCAATTGGTGGTAATTTGCGATTTCTTGTAAAAATGCACAAATTGGCATTTTTGAATGTGGCATGTGACGCACATACATGCCCATAGGGCATGTATGTGCGCCATATGCACACACATGGTGATTTCAGGGGTGCAGCAGGGTGTCCTTGAGACACCCCTGCACCCTTGAAATCAATCTCATCTTGCGATTAGCAAATTGCGAATCGCAAAATGAAATGCATTTCACAATCATTCCTATGGGCCTCCTGGCCCATAGGAATGAATGGGAAATTATTGCTTATTTGCGAATTCGCAACTTGCGAATTCGCAAATAAGGAAGATTAAGGAATCACAAAAAAGATGTGATTTTTTTCATACATACCTTTTTGCGATTTCTAAACAGCGATTCCTTAAAAATCGCTATTTAGAAATCGGAAAAACTGAACTATGATATATATGGCCCTTTATCTCTAATGTGCTGTCCGCTAGCGCCAGTACACCTCCTCGGAGGTAGCTGTGCACTTTACAAATGCCATGAATTGAATTGAATTGTGCTGGGCCAGTTTTGTCCAAACACATTGGTTGTTAATGAAAGCATATGCAAAGGCAAAGAGATTCCATTATATGTGTAGGAAGTGGTAACTGTTCACAATCAAGTACAAAACAAAATAATGAAATGAATATACACCTATGTCCTTACCTCTATGCTACAACCATGTATGAAGGCATCTGCATAAAGGATGGGTGCTTACTCTGCATCACAAACCAGCCCTTTAGGCCAGTTTGAAGAGGGGTTGCGGTTTTTTGTTATTCTGGACTCACACTCGTAGATTCGTATTTTGACCCTATATCTGACACATCTACCAGGCATCTAGTTTCCAACCCTATAATTAATATCCATGAAATGTAAATATGTAAATGATGGGAAAAACATGCAACGTTTTAAATAAAGAAATACTCCTGAAAAAAATCAATACCGTTCAAAACTTTTTTCTGTAATATTATAAATACCTTAGGGATTTGTGAGCTGTCCGCGGTGTTGGGAAGCTCATTTTCATTGGAAATGCTTCTCTCCTGGGATGATGTGTTCTATAAATACACCCCAAGTTTGAAGGAATGGGGATAAAGTACACGAAGTGTAGATATCAGGATGCCTGACGACAATTAAGTGCCATTTCAATAGGTAGAGCGAGATAGCCGGGAGGAGTCAGTTCGGTTTAGCACTAATGTTGAAATGATGCAATGAAGTGTCCAGAATGCTGAGATGAGTGCCTGTCCACAAGGTGCCTCATTGGGTATGCAACAATGTGTCATTTCCGAGGAAAGAGAATGCTTCAATTCCTCCTCAGCAATAGGTATATATTGCTGAGGCATCTATGAATTCCTTATAAAATGAAAAACGAAGTAGTGTGTCACAGGAACAGCATGATATAAAGACACACAAGGCATATCCCTGACCTACTGAGCGACATTGTGAGCTGCTTGTTTCCTATTTAATAACAAAGAACGTTTTAAAATAGGAATATTTTGAAATGTCGATTCATTTGGGAATTAAGACATGTAATTTAGAGGCATAGCTATCAATGGTACAGCAGGTGCAGTGGCACTGGGGCCCAGAGGCCTGAGGGGGCCACTTAACCCGTATTATGATGATATTTTACTATCTAACTAGCGGTCAGGGGTACTATATTCCCTGTTTGCCCTTGGGCCTGTGGCACCATTGTTACACCACTGATGCCAGTCTCTTTTGCAAAGAAAGTATTTCATGTATTTTCATCAAATGTTTTATTTTATTTAATTAGATGTTCAAATAAAGTCCTTTTGGACTTAAGAATAGAAACTGCAGTTTTAAAGTTTTACTGAAAAGCCTTCCTATTTACTGTGCTGATCACAAAGGGTGCGAAAAGTGCTATTTCTAAATGTAGACACTTTGATATTGATTGTTTGCCCTTGTGACCTACAAAGTGTGCAGGGATGGACAGGCCTTTTATTCCACCAGACATTTCCCTTGTGGGTTAGAGCCCCTGGAGGCTGGTTTTGAAAGCCTAGGGTCACTCCTGGTGCCTCTGTCATATTCCCCAGCTCCCTGAGCTTGGTACAGGGAGGCTTCTAGTGAGAGAGAAAGAGTGGGAGGGAAAGAGAAGATAGAGAGGAAAAAAATCATCAGAGAGGGAAAAGAGAAAGATGACAGAGGGAGCGAGAATAGAAGGAAGGAAAGAGAGAGACTGGAAAGAAGACAGAGTGGATGGTACTGTTTTGAGCATTTGTGCCAAGGCTGCTTTATTTCTCCATTTTGACACTGAAGAAGTGTAATCTTGATCCCATCTGAGATAATGTATGAGTGCATCATACTCAAGCACAGTCAACACTCAAATATATTATGTTGTAATTAATGTACTAAAAAGAGTGGAGTATTGCATACTGAAAATACTTTATTTCACATATATATGTGTTTAGAACGTGATTAATAAAGTTATGTGACAATTTACATATTAACATGACAGGAGAATTTAACATTAAATGTCTTATTGTCAGATATTTAACTAGGATGTGTGCAACTAGTAATTGACAGGTTCATATGTATAACCCAAGTTAATCATGTGATGGTGTACCTATAATATTTTCATAGTTGTTGCATTATATTCATGATTATGAGAGGCTGCATATATTTTGTAGAATTGGGCATATATTTTTAAGTCTGTGTATTAGTCAAAATTGACAGTTACATTGCAGCCTAACGTGTATGATAGCTTAACTTCATGCGTTATTTTCAGCTTAGCCTAACGTTCTCTGCTTCAGTGCAAGCTCACGTTGTAATCTCAAAGTTTGTCTATGTGCAGCCTTCACTGCGCAATATTTTGTCTCATTTTGTTTCCACTGCAAGTGTGTAGAAGTCACATTAGTTAGAATAAAGGACTTTTGTTTTAGTGGATAGTAAAGCATGAGAAGGAGGAGTTGGCCGAGGAAAGTGCAGTAGCGAGTGAAGAGAGTTCACATGGGAGAAGAATGACCAAGGATGAGAAGAGATTATGAGTTATCTAGGTGGGAAAGTGCTGAACGTATCCAGTTGTGCAAGAACTATGGAAATTACCCCCAAAAAAGTCACATGGGAGTGTCAATTCGACTGCAGTTCATATTATGTGCTGTGTTTAGTGAGGATGAGAGTCCACCTTAGGTTTTCTCAGAGAGCAGACCTATGCTTCGGCTTCCTTGGCTTTATGCTACTTAACCCATTGTCGGAGTGTTTTCTACTGAAGACTGTGATGGCTGATACCTTTGTTTCCCTTTTTTCCTAAATTATCTTGACCCAACTGGATTTTGTTAGGTTCCCTTTGTTAAGATACTGTAGGGAAAGTTAATTTGCTCATGCTCGTTAAAGAGAATCATCTGATGCAATTTAACCTTCGTTTCTTTTTCCTGATTGTCTGCATCATCCTCTTAGAGTTAATCAGTTGCTTTGTACGATATAGGGTTCCTCTCCTAAGGAGATTTGGACTTATTCTGATATTTTGGTACTTTTATACGAATATGCTGAGATGGATGTAAATCGATTTGTTTCTAAACTTATAATTAAAACCTACTAAATTCAAATCGAATGGATTAATGTGTAGCCCAGTTGGTTACACTGTATTGGGATGATTACCAGTCATTTTTTCCTTTCACCACTCACTCTTCTAGAAAGACCTGTCCCCGCTAGAAATAATGTGTAAATGAGCCTAGACTTTAATAGCACTGAAATGTCGGGCCACCTCAGGATGCAGGGTGCACAGTGGACACTGCTCAAGTATGGTTGTAATAATCAAATTTAGGCAAACTGTCCTGGCAGGCAGATGAAAGGTAGGGAAGAGAAGTGTTTTGCTCACGACCACTGTATATTTCTTGCAAAAGATATACAATGATGTTTAAGTTTTACATAAGTTTGACTTTCGTAATACTTTATTATTGCACATTCCTCATAACCTTTTTTCCAATGCTCACCCTTTGGTCTCTTGACACTGAAATAACAGATGTTAAATTGATCTTGGAAAATTAAGTACTATGAGGAATTTGCCAGATTCAAACCTGTGCTCATATTGTCAAAGACAGATGCTAGTCCACTGAGCCACAAGGCCTAGCTTTAGCTTGCTGTCGGAGACTATAACTCCCTTTCTCTCGAGTACTGAGTTACTTGAAGAAAACCATAACAAATTATGGATTTGTGTACAAAATGCTCGTAAATGTTCAGGTAGACGTAGTTTCAGAGTACTCATGAAAAAGAAACATGTGACTTCAGTGCAAAATAACACTATTGAGAGGATATCCATGGATGAGCGTAGGCGAACAGAAATTGGGAAACCCTGCATGTTACGTGTAGTCCAAAATTATGCAACTACACAAAACATTGGAACATAAGAAAAAAAAAGAAAAAACTTCGCACATCATTAATGCTTGGCAGATGGACATTAATCATAAATCCAAGAGGATGCGTGATGTAGCAGGAGAAGCATTATGAAACATATTCAAGGCATTGCAAGTAGTCCACATAGATATGTTAGAAATTCAATATTAACTTCATCTTTTAGAAACTCTTTGTGTTTTCTCGTTGTGTTAATTTAATATAGACATGGTTTTAAGACTGTCTTTGTCATTTAAATTTAATAAAGAAAGAAGAGGTATTCCTTTTATGTTTGACGTCATTTATTTGTGTAAATTACAGATCACTCGCGAACAGAGAAAAAAGAAAGTAAATGCCCAACACCTGGCTGTGACGGAACAGGCCACGTGACTGGACTGTACCCCCACCACCGGAGTTTATCAGGGTGCCCGCATAAAGATAGGGTTCCTCCAGAAAGTAAGTCTTCACAGTTGAATTGATATTTCTGATAAAAAGTAATCCATCAAGACGCTTTTTCTTGCACATCATGTTGTTTACCAGCTTACCACTCACCACTGACGTGCTGAAACAGTTGAAACGTTCCACTTCCTCATTCGTACAATTTACACGCCTACGATAACTTTTAAATGAGAGCACAATGCTTGAAGCTATTTTCTTGTAACAACAGGATGCTGCACTTAGCCTTGAGTTTCCATCCATGTTCAATGAAATTGCAACAACCTCATCTCAATATCCATCAGCAATACCATTTTTGTAAAGATGGTTTCTTGAAAACAGTTTAAAGTATTAACATTTTGCATTGATTAGTCATCAGTTATGTTATGCCTTTCTACTGAAAGGCCCTTTGGAAATGATTATTGCCTTTCTCCACCTGTGACTACATGATAATGTAGGCAGCCCAGTGTTCAACCAGCCACAAGAGCAATTTTCTGGTCAATATAACAAATTATTGAACTGAATCTGTCCTAGTGCAGTAATAAATAGTGCCAACTAAAGTGATTTTTTATTTTCTGGTAGCGACGTGAGACCTGGGGCACAAGGATTCAATGGATATATAGTGATACACACCTATCAACCAGAATGTATGGGTCCTAAGATGATACCAGCATCTTCTTGCTAACTTTGACACTTGGATTTAAGCCCGCCGACTCAACGCAGGCCTCTAACAATACTGCAAATTCATTGGGAGCTGTGAGCACAATTCTAGGCACAATCCTTTGTTATGCTGAATATCTTCATAAGCAATATAAAAAACAAAATCTTGGAATCCAATTGTAACATGGTAGGAGAGGATATTAGAATATCATTTGCATTCACCAAGTTGGCTCATTTGAGCTGAATCCTCTTTGGTGCTTCCAGCTTCCAGACAGCCAACCCAGAGGTTGTCCTAAAAGGGACCAAGGTAACTGGACATTGGGAATCTTTCTGCCTGAGCTGCTTCCAGATAGAGGTTTGGGTGCCCTGTAAGACTCCACGAAAAATGTAGTACTGTTTGCTAACCTTACTATCACAGTCAATCAGGAGAGAAGTCTCAAGAAACTGATCTGATAATTACCAATAAACATAATTCTGGGCCTCACAGCAAAGAATTTTGAATTGTAAATACTATGGTTTCCTATAAAAGTAATGTACAGTTGAATATATTTTGGGATTAAAATATAGCTTTTTTTAATGTTTTATCAGGTTACAGAGTAGAAACATAAGCATAACACACTACGGAGTAGCAGTTGCACTTTAGAAATGCCTTTTACATTACATTACATAACAGATAAACAAAGAAACATGAAACACGTGTTGTGGCAGCCCGAGTCTAGCTAGCAAAGAATGTGTTAATAATACAGAATAAGCCATTGTCCCGCACTTATTTGACTATACAACTGAACTAAACTTCCAACAGTGTGGCGGGCACCATTTGTAAATCTTCAGCAACGCACCATTCAGTAACATCCTAATGCCACATGTTGGTTCATGTACTCGTAGCACATCAGCCTCTTTATGACAATACTCCATTTAACCAGCAGTAGGTACAATGTAGCTAATCTAAATAGTATTATATATTCACAAGGTATCTCCCATAGGCAATATTTTCACCACGGCCAGACTGTATGCAAAAACTGCTTTCTTCTCCCTGCTTCTAGGAAATGAATCCGAATAGCTGGGGTCTAGTCATTGAAGGGCTGTGGTATGATAGTTTGTATGCAGAATTTTTTAAGTCAGTATAAATCTAGCACTATTTGGCATTTTTTAAACATGCTTTCATACTCTACGCTCATTATTCTGCTATTAGCTCACAACAGTCTTTTTCCCATCTGGACTTTAGGGGCAGCACGTGTCCTTTGCAATCTTCCCTCAATGAAATTCATAACAGTGAGATTGCCTGTCCTTCATGGATACTCGACAGCGACCCCCAAAATCTGCTCATTTTGATGTCTGTGGCAGAAACCCTTTGAAAGTACACCAGATCCACTTAAGCCAACCCAGCAATGACAATTAATGAATCATTAAATTATAAATAAACATAAATAACTGAGTCGGCCCTCAAAAGTGACCAGGGGCAGGTTGACAGAGAGAGACATCCCTAGGGCTGCAATTCTAGATCAGATATTTATTGTCAGGAAAGCAGTGTCTGATGGTCAGAATGACTTCACCATCAAAGGGCCTCCTATTTTCCCAGTCACCTGACATTAACCACAAAGCAGCCACTAAAGTACTACGTTGAAATCAGTCAGCTTCAGGCCGGACAGTTAGCCTTGGCATACATAATCCAGTAAGTAGCGTGTGCACTAAATCTGGAGACCACACACTCCCTAGCCTACCTCACACCCATTGTGAGAAAGTGAATGATTTTTCTAAGAGGCAGTTTCCCATCACACTCAATGGAAACTACCTTGCTAAGGTACGGTACAGTTCACTGAGAAATCTCTGCTCAATCCTTGGTGGCTTTGAAATGAGCTGTAGATATTTCCCAGAGAAATGCATCATAGGTTCTAACAGCAATTTTAAAGTCAGGAAAACTGAAAAGTACAATTAAATAAAATGAAATAAGCAAAAACACACACACACATGGTCACAATCAGGCTAAGGGACCATTTTTAAGTTTTAAGTCTGAAATGTTCATTGGTACGATGGTGATAAGACACTTTCACTCCATGTGTATAATACAAAGTGGACATGGAGGGCATTCTATCATCAAAAGCAAAAAAACATTGCCAGAGGCCAGGAGACAGAGGCAGAGTCATTTATTCTTCAGGTTGTTCATTCAAAAGCATACTGTCTTCCTTATGCTATTATGGGAGTCACAATTTTCAGTTCAAAGTATGAGGGTAACATCACTGGCCCTGGTATCTGCTACAGCCAAGAATATCAATTTCTTAAAGTTGAGGGAAAAGTCACTCGTGGTCTTTTCAACAGCTCCTATTCTTCTAGAGAAGTCTCCAGGGGTTCAAGTATATTTCCAGTGTGGTTTTCCACAGGTTTCAAGTCTGTACACTCCTAATTGGAAAGCTTCTTTTCTCATGGACCATGAATCATTTTACAGCCTTGTGTCCCTAAAGCAGTACAGAAGGCCATCCTACTACTAGTTGGAGTGTTCTTCAAGTCCCTAGTTTCAAGTGGAGATCAGCATGTAACATTATCCTCTTCAGAGGAAGGTCCAGAAAGAATCCTCCTTTACCTAAGTCTTCACCAGGTCCAGGATTGTTCTGATGAGCTGATGGTTGTTTGTATACTGTACACTAGACAATGGTTAATGTCCTCCACTGACATAATCTTTGCACAACTTTTACCAACTAGCCATCACATTTGAGTTGCAGTTTCTGTTTGCCTGCCTTCAAATAAATCCGAAAGAATTTATTGAAAATATCAGGACCCTGGCTCCTGCATTCAAAGATTCAGTCTCAGATTCTGCTTGGGGGAAACCAGGATTCACTCACTGTGACTGTGCTTTAACAGATGCCCCCCTCCATGTTAAGAGACAACATCAGTGTCTACAAGGGATAGTTGTTTCAAAATACTTCTGCCGCTGTAGCCTCTTGATGGCATTCCTGTCCAGCCTAAGTGATTACTCAAGAAGCAATCGTTGAATCATTGTCAGGAGGGAAGCCAAAACAATAGAGTTAATCACTGGTTGAGCATTGAGATATCAGTAGTATGATTTTTTAAAGTTGCATTCCAGATATAGTTGACAACAATCTACCTGCATACATCATTAAATCAGATGTTTGATAAATATTATACAGAAACTATTAGAAAGAACTCTAATTTAGTGTGTTAAGCATTTTGTTGACCACAATTGGGAAAATTGACCTTTAATCACAAGTAGGTCTCTCCATAGGCAACTGCCCCTTTACCTATTCAATGAAACAGCTTTTAGTAGCTACTGAATATAGGTATATACATTTCTTTATAATGTAGCATGTCCCATTTTTATACGTTATGCAACCACCCTGTGTGCTTTAAGGCATACTCAAGGGCGAGTTAGAGCATGTAGAAAAGTGGATTTTTCAACAAGCTAGAGCACCTTCTTTTGGAATGTGTTAGTGCAGGATTTTTCACTAAAGTAAGCCAGCCAGACAGACCACAATGGTGAACCGGAGACATGTGAGTGGTGTAAATGTCCTTCACAGCACATATGTGGCACATGGCCTTTATATAACTGGTGCACTTCACTTAAAGGTTGAATAAGCCAATTAGGTGTAGTCAATTTTGACTCATATTTTAGGACAGTGCAAACACACTGTGTGAATCGTCGAGAACTGCAAACTGCCCAAAGAGAAAAATGCCTACAAAGCTAGTACAAACTTGCAAAAAGACCTGGAGAGACAACCCTGTGAGATAATATTGCTACACCTTATATTGGTCTATTATAATGTTTATACTATGCGCTAGGAGCACCTGTCCAGGTGGGCTTCACAAGAGCAGCAGGGTGTGACTTTGATCAGCAAATTTCATCAAAAATTGCAAGAGGTCTGACAGAAAGTCCAATGTCTTCTATTTGAAGGTCATCTTCATAGCATGGGTTTGTAGGGAGGTCTAAATAAAAATAAATGAAATTAAGAAAGAATTTATGAGGATTCGTAAAAGGAAGAAACAGTAGCTACATCTTCTTTACTCTGCATTTGCCATGCTCCTTTTTTCTTAGTTTCTGACCTCTAACTAATCCATGCTCAAGACTTTCCCTGTGGAAGTCGCCAGTATTCCATCCTAGATCGCTTGGTCTTCTTGTGCTTTACACATTTATAGTTACATTTAAATCCTCCTTTAGCTTCTTCTATTTTGATGAAGCTCATCATTTTCCTCTTTCTGATGACAGTTGTCCACCAAACGTTTAGTACAGTGAAAGGCACCAGCCTTAAGGAGATCACCTTCTTTTACCTGTCCACCTTAGGCTAAACTCTCAGTCTTGTGGATATCTTTCATTGGATGATATTGAACACTGTCATAATCAATTATTCTTCAAATAATGAACTTAGATGCCTCCATGGTTCCTCTGGCCTTCCACTACAAACATCTTTTCATCCTATCATCCTCGATCCTTAGTGCATCACCAAAAATCTAGGAGCTCTCTTAAACTTCCACTTAATACTTAATTCTTTTTTATATTTCACTAGCTCAACCATACAGTACCTGGACATTCATCTGAAATGTAGTCTGCTACCCTCTAATAACTCTGCACTGCTAAACGCCTTATTTACTCATTTGTCAAGGGCAATGCCAATTAGGGTAGTAGCCTGCTCATTGGACTCACTGTACATGCCTTCATTCTAATTGACAAGGTCATGAACATTGCTACTCAAATTCTGTCCTCTCTTTTTTGCCCCATGAACCTACCTCCTCTTACTTCCTCAACGTTGATGAGCTCTCCTCTGCCAGCAATGCTCAACACGGACTCTGTACCTTAATCCTTACTGGTGTTCATGACCTTCCCCTCACCTTTCCTCTTCCTTCAACTGCACCGTCCTAACTCGATCATTGGGATCCATAAGCCATCAACCATGTCACCATACCCAACCACCTCTTTCTCAGTTTTGCTTATTCTCTTTATTCCCACGCTTGATCGCTGAATTTCTCACCCCTTCTCATCTTCAAGATTGCGTCAGAAGTTCATATAACTCTAGTTAAATTCTCGGTTGGCCTGCTTCCTCACTGCCTATTATCAGGTATGCCGATCATGAGAAGGGCTATTTATGTTTAGAGATATATTTTTGTACCAAGGTTTCTGTTTATCTTCACCATTTTGACCTCGTATTTAAGGATGCAGACAACTCGGAGTTCTATTTCTCAACACTGCCTGAATATATGCTATCCACCTGGTCAATATGCTATGGCTGCTTACAAAACAAATGCATTCAATAAAAATCAACATGATGAACTCCAAATAGTATGGCCAGAATGCCCAGGTGCAGACTATGAATCCACTTTTTGGGGTTTCCCACATTTCCACCTTCATCTGCATCAGGAGAGAAGGGATTTCACGTGGTGTATCAGTATCATAGATGCGAATTTATCTTTGACTTAACGTATTGTAAATTAGGATAATTCAGAGGTTAATGTTTGTCACACACAACACTTTCTCAAACGCACTAGGGCTATTTAGTCAGTTTTGCCGAAGGGCAATTTCCACACTGAGGGTTGGGCAAGGCATCATTAATGGACTCAATTCATTTGGTTTCGTACTATTTATTTGTCACTTTACTGATTATCAGAGCCACCCGTTTCCTTGTGAGTCTTCCCGTCATAAATAGCTTTCCATTCTACCTGGTTTTATAGTGAAGCAATAATCGCTCAATTATCACATCATACTACTTGACTGGCCAACACCTCCACAGTCATTAACACCGGATAATGACTCCATTGTACAATCGAACCTGTGTGAGTTGGAAACATGGAAAAAGCTTTTAAGTCTTTCGAAAAATATCTTTTATGACAGGCTAGAGAAAACACAATCATAGATAGACACGGCTTTTTTTTTGCTCGCATTTTATGCTTCTTCGACTTTGCCCCACACCACAACTTACCCTGCACTGTTCACCTTCTACCTTAGTTATTCTTAGATGGCTTGCAAGTAACATAGGGCACAGTTTGTGGAAAATTACAGATGAATATTGCACCAAAGAGCTTGCATGCATGCCACTAAAGGTATTTAAAAGACAAAGGTCACCTTCTGCTTTTTGTGTGTGCTGACATTGTGCAGCATTTTGCCAGCACAGCTGTGACAACGGGAACCCTCTGAGTACCATGTGCGCATCTGCATTTATATTATTGTGGTGCATGTGGAGTGAGCTATGTTGATTGCCAACTAAACCACTAAATGCTATATTAAGAAAAGCGTTTGGACCAGAATGATACCACGTGAGAACCATTTCAGAAAACTACGCGACTTGAAAGAATACACATTTACTAACATTTGTAAATTCCTGCTACATTTGCAAATAGAGAACATATCAAACAATTTGTAATGCCACGCAAGCATATGCACATTTTTTCTTGCACTAGATGGTCCAATGCGTAACACTAAATGGGCTAGGAATGTGTACTTCCATTCCTTGTTGGTATCGCGAATTAATGATTAATCTTCACGTTGTATTACAAAACATTGTAGAGTTCAGAAAAATATGAGGTCATAATATTTCATAATACATACACCTCACAGATTATATAGTTTTATTAGAGCCTAATTGATGCCGCCAACGGTGTAATGCAGACAGTTGTACAATATTTCAATTTAGTCAAATTTTGCTAAACTGTAAACAAAAATCAATTCCTATCCTTGATAAATGCCAGGATATTTACAACATTGCCACAGCATGTACTTGCGTTCAATAAAATGCTTTGTACACGTCTATAAAACACTGATGAACGTTATTGATTTGTACATTTACTTTTCGTATTTCTTTCCTCCCGTTTTTTACTACTTTTCCTCTTCAAGTTCTTGCCATGCATGAAAATGTTCTTAAGTGTCCTACGCCTGGCTGCACAGGACGAGGCCATGTAAATAGCAACAGGAACTCTCACAGAAGGTAAGAACTATTATTTATTTCAGGCCTGATTCACAACACTTGTGTGTAAGTTTACAATTGTTTGCTATTCACAATGGGTTTTAAGAGTAGTATCTTTAAGAGTGCAGTGTCAACGCACATAAAAAGACCTATCGGGGCATATTACCAAGCAATAGCGATAATTATCGCTATTGCTTGATTAGAGCCAAAGATTTACCGCTGAGCTGCGGCGATTTTTATCGCAAATAAACCTTGGTATTACCAAGGTTTATCGCAAATGCGATAAAAATCAACCGCAATGCATTACCGAGCTAATGCTCTTAGCCATGTTATCCACCTCCCATTGGATAACATGGCTAAGAACTGCTCAGGGCAGGTGTTAGCTTTTGGAGATATTCGCGCTTAGCGCGAATATCTCCAAAAGTTAGTAATAGGTTGGTAATAGGAGATAGCGATGTTAGCGACTGTTTCCAGTCGCTAACATCTTGGCACGCCCACTTTGCATGTCATTAGTGATAAATATCACTGACATGCAAAGTGGGGCCCAAGATGGTCGCTATCTCCTACTAGCTGTCGCTAACTGGTGTTAGCGACAGCTAGGTAATAGGAAGATAATTTTATCTCCGCTTTCTTGGCTTTTAAAGCCAAAAAAGCAGAGATAAACCCCCTTGATAATATGCCCCATCATTTTACGTGCAGAGACTCTGCACTCGTAACGATACTGGCAAACCCCTTTGTAAATAGCAAACTATCAAACTTACACAAAGTGTAAGCTTACCTTTGTGAATCCGACCCTTTCTCTTTGCCTCCCACATTATTGCATTTGTGACAAGTCTATAAATATTTCAAAAACTGCTATTAACTATTTAGGTAGGGGATCTTACAACTACTTTAATAGTTATAACTCACAAAGTGCCCAATTCACAAAGATAAACTTAGACCTTAAATTTAAGGGCCCAATTCACAAAGGGGCAAGCATCTATACAGAAGAACAGTGGTGTATGATTCGCGTGTGTGTAGAGGTGGGTGATATGAATGAGACTGGACACATCCTTCAGTCATGTTGCAGCACTCGATGTTGTGTAATGCAAAGAAGGCGATTACAAATTAGTGTTGATAAGAATGCTTATGAAAAAGCCTTATGCCTGAGGCAGACCTGGAGAGCAGGAAAATGTGCTTGGGTAGCATATGCATGAATGTGAGACTGTAGAGATGAGGGCAGAGGATATCCTTCATTTGTGCTTATCTAAGTGATAGGTCAGGGTGGCTGCGTCGTGTTGTAAACCAGGATTGAGGAAAGAAGTAGTGGGGCATGGTCAGAGAAACTAACTGAGAGAGAAATATATATGTATTAGGAACAGCCATGTAGTGATGGACCTGCAAAAGGCAATGTTATTTTAAATATTCCTAAAACAGGCCAAATTAATGCCAAACCTTACATTCAACATGTGTTGAAGCTTAGGGTTATGATCCAAGCTGGTTGTTTAATCAGTGGCTGTGTTGAATGTGATAGAGTTTAAGTCTTCTTTGTAGACGTGTGGGTCCAGTGGGTGAATTATTGACCCTTGAAGTAGACATTTTTGGCACAAGATGCCTATACATAATTTGCAGTGTAGGAGACACACAATACTAAGTGCCTGATTTAGGGTTTGATCAAGGGAGCCTGTCCATCGGGATGGCAGAGGGCATTACCTCTAACGTTCCAATGGTTCTCTATCAGCCAAATTTAGAGATTTCTAACAGTCCAGATGACATCTCCTTAATGCTGGTTCCTTTCATTGTACTCAAAGTTTAATGGACAGCTGTCATCAGTATTGACAGCAGTCCACCAAACTTGATATATTTTCTTTGTTTTTCAGAAACAAACTCCCAAAATGGGAGTTTGTTTCTGAAAAACAATAATGACCCCTTAGCCTGGGAATTTTCTCCCAGATTATGGGGCGCATTATTGTTTTTTCCTGACACTCACCACCAGGTTTTTCCTGGTACTGAAGGACAGGAAAAAAACAGACATTACACTGTGCTCCCTCAATTAAAGAGACAGTGTAATGCCATTACTGCGAGGGGCTGTACTCCATCAGGTTATCAGAGGAAGTATTCTGTCCATGGAGCCAACAGTGGCTCCGTCGATGGAATACTTCAGGTCTGCCTGTTACTAAAGGAGACAGGTGGAGCGAGGGTTTGATGGGCAGGCTACCCTCTCTGCCAAGCTCCAATCTGGATATGAAGGTGGAGTATGTCTTAACATTATATTCTGGACCATTCTGACTCCACACAAAACATATTTCATTTCACTGTGATAAAGGGCTTCAGTGTAGTCTATATGGGAGCCTTCTTAGCAATAGTAGACTGTTGCCAATGTGAAAACCTAAGAAAAGTAAAAAAAAGACGCTGTGCGCAAACTTACACAATGCAAAGAAGACTTGAAAAACAATGTGACTTTGGGTCTGATGGTAATGTTAGAATTGAATATGACTTTATGACTTTTTAATGAGTTTACAAAAGTAGGCATGGGTAAAGCGACGGCGTGCTCCTCAGGCCAACAAACATTAGGAAACACCGGTTTCAAAGATCTTCAGGTCAGGATGTTGGTCTTGCTGGCCTGGGGCTTCATGTTGTTTCTAGCCAGCCTATCAATTATTAAAATCAAACAGGATCTAAGTACGCAATTACCATGGCTTAATTGTGATTGCAATTATAAGAATGATTTGCATGTCTCCTGGGGTTCAGAGAGGAATGTTCAATCAGGTTGGCAAGTTGCTACATGAAAACACTTAATGAGAAAGACAGATGACTCCAAACGAACGCCTGAAATTATGGGACATACAATTATATTTTCAATGAAAAGAAAGTTTAAACAGTGCATTAAGTTGTTTATTTCACTAGAACTATTTGAATATCACCTGCACATATATAAATGTGTATTGATAAAAGTTCAACAATCCAGCAATTTCTCCACTTCAAATGTTTTAATGATAAAGATGTTAATAGGCGATCAAACCAACAAAGAAGTTCTCGTCTACGTTTCTTAGGCAAAAGTCTCAAATCATGCCCACTGCACAGGATCATTGAGACTTGTTCATCTCTCAATATATTTGCATTTATCTCAATATTGGAGAAAATTGGCAAAAAAAACGAGTCTTGTCTTGTACAGTGTATTTAAGGTCCTTGGAAAAAGGTATTTGCGTAAGCATCGTGTTTCAGAGATGTATATAAAGTTAAAAACCTTTTATTAAGAAAATCACATAGAATCAATGAGAGGCATGAAGAAAGCTCTTGCCTTTCAAAGACTCAAAAACAGCATTGGTTAAACTCAGAAAAACATGCTGTAGGAAAGACCTATAATCTCTGTTTCTAGGGGCCTGATATTAAAACATGCAATTCCATTGTCCAGAGACCAGAGTAACACAAGAAAGTTAAAATCCACTTCTGAGCCACTATTCCAAAATGCACTATTATAGATTAAGACGGTGGTGGCGATAGGGGCTCACCTTATTCACAAGGCAGCGTTAAGCCATTTAACTTGAGAATTTCAGGGACAATCTAACGTTCTAAACATACAAAACCATGAGTTATAGTGAGCTCTGGTAACTATACCATGAGCTCTAACGTAACTACAACTCACACCCTAGCCATGCACTGCTAATAACCCTACCCACGCGCCAGCTGGACACTTTAATGTCTGCGGTGGGTTTTAAACAAATTGTAGATGTTCCCACACACGAAAAAGGTCACACTCTTGACCTCGTGTGGACCACAGATGCCAGTCTAACCCTTAAAGACGTAGCCCCTTGCATCTGGTCTGACCACCACCTGATATCCTGTGAGGCCCGCATTAAAGGCTGTATCACCAGCTGTCCGCCTGGTATCAGGAAAACCCGGAAATGGGCCGAGGTTGATCTAGCATCCCTGACTAAAGCGCTCCCGGTAACATCCCAGGCCACTGATCTGGAACGCAGCTTGGACTGTGAATACTCTGATCTTACCAGGAGCATGACCCGGGCCATTGATCAAATAGCGCCAGTGAGACTACAGCAAATAAAGCGATCCGGTAAAGGAGCTCCTTGGTTTACGCCAGCCTTAAGGGAAACAAAAAGAAAGCTCAGAGCTCTAGAAAGAGTATGGAGGAAAACCAAACAGGACACTGACAGGAAACGCTATAAAGCTTCCCTTCAACAATATAAAAACCTTATGACCCAAGCCAAAGCGGACCACTTTGAGTCCCGCCTAAGTAAGGCAGCGAATATTCAGAAAGAGACCTTTAAAATATTGGCAGAGCTGAGCAAAAAAAACGACAATTCTAGGGCTCCTATTGACTGCAACACCTTCCAGGCCTACTTTTTAGAGAAGGTGAAGCTCATCATCCAGGAGATAAAGATTGGGGTGGGATTGGGGACTGCTATAACATCAGCATCTGAGATCGTGACCGACTGCTCCCTTGAAATATTTCCAGAGATGGATGTATTGATCCTAGAACAGCTGATGAGGAAAATCAAATCTGGCTCCCCAGCTGACCCGTGCCCACCTGAGATCTTCTGTGTAGCGCGCCCCTTGCTGGAGGAGCGTATCATCTTCCTCCTCAATAGATCTTTAGACACGGGGTACCTACCGGCTGAGCTTAAGGAGGCGCGTGTAAGACCTTTATTGAAAAAGCCTGGATCAGATCCGGCGGTGTTAAAGAACTACAGACCTATTTCCCAGTTGCCCTTCCTTTCAAAAGTTCTTGAGCAGCATATATTAAAGTCCCTGTCCCTCTATTTGGAAACTCATCATCTACTCCACGAGCGACAGGCAGGTTTCTGTGCTCATCACAGCACCGAGTTGGTGATGCCATCGGTGTTGGATGAGCTAAGAGGCATGGCTGACTGCAAGAAACCGAGCGCCCTGATTTTTCTGGACCTATCAGCGGCGTTCGATACTGTCAGCCATGCCTTGCTTTTGGACAGACTGAGGGACTTTGGGATTAAGGGCCAGGCCTTTCAATGGTTGCAATCATTCCTTACAGGAAGGACCCAAAAGATACAACTGGGGGACGAAACATCTGAGGTGGGGATTTTAGAGTGCGGGGTGCCACAGGGGTCCGCCCTGTCCCCGCTTCTATTTAACCTCTACCTGCAACCATTGATTGCTTCTCTGGCCACTATGGGCTGTAAAGTCTATAACTACGCGGACGACATGCAACTGCTGCTAAGTGTCGATGACACCACAGCCGCGCAACTCCAAGCTCAGAACATCTTGCGGTTCACAGTGCAATGGATGACAGATAATCTGCTAAAAATCAACCCTGACAAGACTGAGGTACTAGTGATTCCATCCATTGCCTCACCTTGGTGTGATCTCTATTGGCCCACAGAGTTGGGCCCGGCTCCAAAACCAAGCTCATCTGTAAAGAGCTTGGGGATCAAACTGTATGATGATCTGTCAATGGCCCCTCAGATCTCTGTGGTTGTGGGAAGTTGCACAAACATCATTAGGCAACTGCGGAAGTTAACTCCTGTCCTCTCACAATCCATGATGCGATCAATAGTAGCGGCCACCATCATCTCCAGAATTGATTACGGGAATGCCCTGTACCTTGGCTTACCAAAAACTCTGACCAGTAGACTCCAGGTCATAATGAATGACGCTGCCCGGTTGATTTTCAGATTACCGAGGAGATCTAAAGCTACTCCCCTACTACAAAGCTTGCACTGGCTCCCCATTAAAGAAAGAGTGGAATTTAAGAACTTATGCACGGCCCATAGGGCAATCTATTGCAAAGCCCCAACTTACATCAAAGATCGTCTGCAACTTTATTGCCCTATGAGAACACTTCGATCCTCAGACTCCCAACTACTGGTCTGCCCTCGTTACAGGCTAGTGACCAAGGGAGGGAGAGCCTTCTCAGTGCTAGTCCCTCAGTTATGGAACAGGTTGCCGGAGGCACTGCGTCGGGAAGGGAACCTACTACGATTCAGGAAGAGCCTAAAAACATTCCTGTTCAGCAAAAGCATGAGCACAGTATAATCCAGCTTCCATCTCGCTAAGTTATTGTTTACTACCATCTTTCCTGGCGCTTAGAGGCCTGCAGGTGATTAGGCGCGTTATAAAATCCCATTAACAATAACAATAACAATAACATATTGCATCACTCTTGATATTTTCTAAGACATCATTAATAATATCACTGCAACATTTGCAATGAAATTATTGATGTGAAAACTGTGCATGGCAGAGGCTAGTTTGTCTTGGGAAAATGTCCCAATCCTAAATAAACTCATATTGAGTGTTAACTATCCATTAAAGGTAGGTGACCCATTAAAGGTTTAAATCTGGGTCCAACTATTTGTCTGGCTCTGGAATCAGCCTGAGGTCATCTAGGTCTCTTGTGCCAAGAGCATATTCTTCTTGATAATTATGCATCTCCTTCATATCCTCACTCTCTCATCACTGTGCACGCCAACCCCCATCAGTTGTAGTGGAGGAGGGGTTAGCTAGCACCCCAGGCATTTGTATTTTGATTACTCTGCAATCAAAATGCACAAAAAGACTGTGGCACTGGCCAGAACCTCCTCCAGTGCACCTGTGAGTGGTGGGGTATAGGTGCACTCAGTTGTGGTGCAATTGCAAAAAAATAGTACTGTAGCCTGTTCAAGCTGCACTATTCAACTATGTAGAATGCTTTGCTGTGGTTGCTCAACTTGTTGTTTTGCAGCACATATATCAAGATATGCGGCACAAATGCTCCTGCCTGCCTGTGCTGATAAAAATGTGTACTGGAGTGTGTAAGAAATTGGGTTACTCGTAGGGGGGGTGTAAACCGTACTGAAGCAGCAATCACAATCCTTGTCAAGGTAAAGTTACAAACACATTTCAAACTAACCCATGCTCAACCGACTTGGCACAGAGCAGTCAAGCTTAACGAAGAGGCATTGTGTGTGAAGTATTCACAAAATAGAGTAGATTTAAAGATCACAAAGACAACAATCCAATCAGTAGAACCGGAGGTATGCTATTTTAAAGATTTAAGTGAAAATAGCTCCTAAAAAGTCCAAAGCTCCAACTTCTGGTCCCTCTATACCAGTAAATAGTCACAGGTTTAGGCCAACCATAATTGAGCGCAGGCTGGCTACAGAAACCCAATTTGTCCTGCTGAAGAAGAGAACCTTAAGTTCTGTTTATGGGAAGTTGCGGAGTTCCGCGTTGAGGATACAGATGAGTCGGAGATGCTTTATGCAGCATTGGCTCCTAGAAGCTGCAACGTCCTGCATCATTGTCAAGACGGCTGTTGAAGAGGGTTCTTGTGTTGAGAAGTCCTGCATGGAAGATGTGCCACGCAACTCCTGCATGGATAAAGCTGCGGGGTTTGAAATGCAGATCTTTGCGTCATCATTAAAGCTGCTGTTGAGGAGAGGCTTGCCATGCCAGGGCCTGCGTCAGGGATGCATCGCACAGAAGCACTTCTGATGGGACTGCAGGCTGTGAGGGCAATGCAACGTCCTTGCGCTGGGAAACTCAATGAGACAGAGGCGCAGCATTTGTTTTGTTTGGGGTTGCTCAATGCAGCAGATTAGATGCATCCGGGTCCATAGATGGGCTGGCTGAGCACCTTCAGACCCACTTCCAAGGGCCCAGGACTGGAGTGGCACCACTTGGCAGGGTAAGACTTACAGATGGCAGAGTCCAAGTTCTGGGTTCACGGTTGTGGGAAGCCTGCTATATCCTTGAGGTTTCTGATCGGGAGGCCAGCTAACTAGCCCTTAGAGTTACTCTAGGGTCTTATGTTTAGAGAGGCAGGTCCAGTCCTCACCCAAGCAGGAGGGCAGAATGGCAGCAATTCGGCACAACAGGGCAGCAGGCTTTCAGAGCAACAGACCAGCAGAGTTGCAGTCCTTTCAGCAGCACTGCAGTCCTTCTTCCTGACAGAATCCACGGGTCCAGACGTGAACTGAGGAGTTGGTGTCTGAGTTGCAAAATTTATTCCTGGTGTCCACTTTGAAGTGGGGGAAGCTTCCTGATGATTTCACCCCCCAGAGGTGCTTGCAATTTCCTGCTTCCATGGCCCAAGATTGTCTACCCTCATAACACACTAGTGTCAAGCTCTTTTGTGAGAGTGATCAGTTAGGGCCTTTGTGAAGTGCAAGTGTGATAGATGACTGCTTCTCCCCTTTGTTAACTCAGAGTGGACCATGCTGCAAACACCCAGCTTCCCTTTGTCTGTCTGGGAGCAATACACAAAGACCAACTGCCAACTACACCTAGTCATGTGATCCAGTGTCCAGGCAGCAGACACCAAATAGTTGGGACAAGAAAATGCCATCTTTTTAAAAAATAATTAAACACAAACAGACAACTCAATATTCCCTTTTGAGCTTAGGTATTAGAAATCAGGTATGTAATAATGGCAAAAAGGGATTTGTTCAAAACAAATTTAACATATATATTAGCCATGTGGGATGTCTAAGCATGACACCATAGCTGAACTGAAACAAAATTCTTTAAGAAAATAAATTTCAGAGTGCAGGTGTATGTTGTTATATAAAATTTGGTTTGAAATTCTAAATCATAAGTATAGGGGTTCAAAAACCGAATATCCACACACATTGACAGTGAACACTGCAATGCGTTTCTACATTAGCATCCCATTTGTTAGGGAGAGTTGTGGCAGAGCGGCAATGGCTACTGACTCCAGAGCGCAGGGCTCACGGTTCAATCACCAGTGGCAGCTCAGCTCAGCACCATGTGACTCTGGGCAATAGCTCCATTACGGCCAGATTCATCAAGCCGAAAACGGCTCGCAAAGGGCCAGATTCTGAGAATCTGGCCATTTGAGAGCGCTATTTTTGCATTTGTGATTCATCATCCCAAATGCAAAAATCGCAATTCTAGAAATTGCATATTTGCAAATAATTGCATTTAAGAAGCATTTAAAAATTGCAAAATCGCTATTTTTGGCCGCTATTTACCGCGAAGTCTGACTTTGTGGTAAATAGCGAAAACTGAGAAAAATGCACTTTTGTGCATTTTTCTCAGTTGTATGTTACACACACACATTTCCTTTGGACATGTGTGTGCGCAACATCAGTCTACATTTTCATTTCAGGGGTGCTACAGGGTATCCTTTGGACACCCCTGGCACCCTTGAAATCGCATCCTTATTTGCGATTAGCAAATTGCTAATCGCAAATAAGGAATAACTCCCCATTTATTCCTATGGGCCTTTAGGCCCATAGGAATGAATGGGGAGTTATTCCTTATTTGTGATTAGCAATTTGCTAATCGCAAATAAGGAATGTGTAGGAATCGCAATTTATTTAGCGATTCCTATATGAGTCCCGTTTTGCAAGTCCTTAATAGCGATTCCTTAATAATCGCTATTAAGGACTCGCAAAACGGGACAATGATGAATCTAGCTGTAAATCTCCCCAATGGCCACAAGTGCCTTGAGACCCCTAGAGGTGAGTAGTTAGTGTTTTACAAATACCAGATTTAGATTTAGATTTAGAATTCATGTTGAACCCCACTTTCCAAATATATAACAAGAGCCTGTCTCTCACAGAAGGATTAGACTTTGAAAATAAATGTAACAATGACTCAAAAGAAAGTTATGTTAAGTGTTGATGTTTCGGTCTTGGTTGTTGTGCATCTGAGACCATAGTCAGGACTGTGTAATTTTATGAAGACTGGTAGGTCAGTGAACTAGTGACTCCAATTTGTCAAATGCTACTTGTCAAGGGATTAGGCAATGTAGAGGTACCATGCGATTAACTACTACAATTTATGAGGTAGATTCATCAGTCGGAAACTCTGCTTTTATGTACCCCAATTATGCATTTCTGTGCTTGGACTCGTTAAAGTAGTTTTCGCATAGTCGAGGAAAAGCTGTCAGTCTCAATCAGTAGTGAACAACAGGAGCCTAACCCAACTTTCTTTTTAGTCATTGTTAGTCACTTGCCTGACGCCAAATCCACATAAGTATGCCCCTAAGTTGTTTTCCTATGCAATTAATGTGAACCCTTGCTCATATATCATGGGGGTGACTGTGGCAGAGCAGAAGAGCAGTGAGAAGAGAGAACCTGAGTTATGAGTCTACACAATCGTTCTTTCTGGGAAATATATGATGCTGTGATCTGTAGTGGGGTATGACTGGACTATGGGCAGATATGAATACCAGGGGTCATTGTACCGGTTACTGCTATGAACTGAGAAGAACTCAGCTATGTGACTGTGACAGGTGATTGGAGTAGAGTACAGATGACTAAACAGAGGGGCATATTTATGGGGATTTGGCATAGGGGAGTGCAGCAAGTCACTTTGCGCTGCCCTACATCAAAGTGAAAGGGCAGGAATGCACCGTATTTACCCAGTATAGGGCATTCCTGCCCTTTCCCCCTTGACTGGTGCAGTTTCAGCAGCCTAGAGCCAATGCAGGTACCCTTGCACCATGGTGCAAGGGTGCCTGTGTTTTCAGCAGGACTGTTTAAGTGCAAGAAGGTTTAAGTCCTGCACAGAAACAGTCCATGTAGGTGTGTCCCTCTTTCTATTTGTGCCGCAGAATGTAACACACATAGCAAGTGGAATAAACAAGGAGAAATAAAATGATTTCTCTTTGTTACACCTCATCTTGGGAGGCGTAATGTTTTAGTGCATCATCAGATTTACATGGCCTTGTAAATCTGGAGGAGCGTTAAAATCCATGATTGTTGCATGGGAACACCCATTGCAATCCCCATGGAATGCCTCCCTAGCGCAGAGTAAGGCAATGCATTCATTTGCTCTGCTTTGCCTTACTCCATATCTATGATGCCATTCGGAGCCACGCAAAGTGGCTTTGCCTTGCCTCATAGATATGATTTGATGGTGTGCCCCGCTACAGCATAAAAAAAATGATTCTATGGCAGCGCAATTGGCTCAAAAATATGCCCCTGAGTTCAGGAGGCAACATTGAGAAATGTCTCAGTGTGAGAAGGAAGTGAAGTATAATGGGGCAGGGGCAATAGGGAAGTTATTTCAATAGCCCTGTTTGCTTTCGACAGCAGAACTTATTTGTGTACACATAGTGCATGCTTCTCCAATGAGTAGCTCGTGTGCTACTGGTTGCTTTCCTGTTACCTGTAAGTAGCTCTACTGGGTGTAACTCAGTGAAATGAATTAGAAACTGTTGCTTGATTGCCTTAATGTATTTATACCAAAGTTGAAAAGCGTGTATTTGAGATGAAAATGGGAGTATTTTCAGAATTTGTGCAGATGCTATTATTCAAATCATTGTAGTCTTAGATTACACTCTGGAGAGGGGCAAAGAACTCTATGAACAACTAATTTCTGTTGAATGTGTGTTTTCTTCAAATGCTTTTATTCTTCTCAATTAAATCCATTGCATTGTAGTGATGGTGCAAATATCATCTGTTATCTCTCTAATCAATCAAAATATTTCATCCAATCATCTTTGAAATGGTTCCCAATCCATTTAAAACAACTGTCCTTCATCCAGTAATTTCCAAAGCGGACTCTACTAAGCTTAAATCAATCCTCCCCTGAGGCTTGTCTGACCACCACATCATTAAATTCCACATCAATGAAACAATTAAATTACTTTCCACCCAACCCACGAGAACAAAAATCTGGAAGAGGAACTTAAAAAACATCGGTTCTGACTTACTCACAACCTCCAGTCCTAACATACTGAAGGCTTATTGGATGTACAAGGTCTGGCTAATTACTACTTCCACTCCAAGAACACGGTACTAGACAAACTAGCTCCCTTACAACTGAAAAGAGTCACCACACTCAAGACTCAAAACCCTGGTTTGATGGTAGGCTAAATGAAGACATACGATCTCTAAGATTAACTGAATGATGATGGAGATCAGCACCATCCTCTGACCACCTCTAGCTACTAAGAAGCAAGAGAAACTACTACCACAGAAAGATCAGATGATTAAAATCAGACTTCTTCAGTAAGCAATTAGGCCAAGCCAAAAACTGTCCCAAAAATCTATTCAAACTAATCAAATCTCGATGTACCACACCGCCGCCAAGCTAACCCAGACTCACTACCCAATTGCGAGGAATTTGACACCTTCTATACTATGAAGACAGAAAACATAAAGACGAACCTGCTCAACGACTCAATATCTCATACCGACTCTTACATGGACACTTCACGGCCCCCGCTAGGAGCCCCATTCACATGGTCCTCAAAGTTTGTTCTCAAAACCAATGCATCCTGGTCCTCCTTCAACACCTTCAGTGAAGAATTATGTTAAAAATGCTCACAGCCCTGAACCCCTCCAGCCACTTCACAGACCCTCTTCCTGCAAACTACATAAAAGATTTCATTCCACTGTTATTGCCTCTATGGACTAAGATCATAAACACCTCTCTCCTTCAAGGAACCATCACAGAAATCCTGAAAGCAGGGCAGGTATTCCCTATCCTAAAGAAACCATTGGCGTACCCATCGGACCTAAATAATTATCGCCCAATATCCAACATCCCTACCCTGGCCAAACATTAAGAAAAATGTGTTCACACACAGCTTGGCAAACACAAAGATCAATTCAACCTACTCAACCAATACCAATCTGGCTTCCATGCAGGTCACAGTACTGAATCAGCCATGACCCACATAATAGATCATGCATTAAAAATCCTTGACCAAAATGAAGCCTGTGTACTAATCTTGCTTGACCTATCCTCAGCCTTTATTACCAATAAACATGACAACTTGATTTATCTCCTGAAATACAGAATGGAATTATTTGGATCTGTTCTAAATTGGTTCACCTCCTTCCTACAAAATATATCACAAAGATTCAAGATTAATCAATCCTTATCCAAGCCTGTCCCAGTCAATTTGAGGTTTTAAGGTAACCAGAAATACCCAAACAGATACTTTCTAATTCAGATGTGTAGATTATGGGGCCGATTACGATGTCAGTCGGTAAGACTCCAACTGCTGGTTGGAGGATTACCGACCGATATGCTAGGTTTACAGTCCGACTGCCGAATTACAATGTAGTTCAACCTGTACATGAGGACATTCTGTCTGTGTATTTGATAAACATGTGGTTGTATCAGTTATTTGTATGATGCATCGGATTATTGATAATAAAAAGTACCATTAATAGAGGCGATTACATGTGTGTAACCATGTTACTTATAAAGGGACCAAAGCCACTGTCCCCCAAGTCTGTAGTGTAAACGCCATGCATAACCATCAGTTATTATCACAAACAAACTCCCAACAAGATTGTGATCACAGGAATGTTCTCACTCATGCAAGTGCTCACCCGTCCAGGCTGTCTAACTTGTCACTTGAACTTTGCAGTGAATAAAGCTTTTCCATTCATGTAGTGAGCAGTGGTTCTACCTGTTTATATCAAGATGCCATGTGATGCACATGTGTTTCAAGAAATTAGTCACATGGTGCTCATGTTACATTTCTCGATGTCAATCACGGTTCAAACCGCAAAACTCCAGTATCTTCGAAAAGAGAGGCCAACATTACCACTGTAAATGTTAGTTAAACTGGTTAACAGAAACAAATCTGAATTCAAAGCGAAATACCAATCTTTAAAGCAAACGTCCTTTGAGCAAGAAAAAGAGAGTGACCATCTTTTAACATGTTCTAAATTAATGTGTTGACATAAAAATATTCACTCATCCAGAGAATGCTCAAAATGTTTTTTAAAAAACTGTATAAACATAAACTGCTATCATACATTCCATCGGAAGCTATTGATAATTTAATATCAGAAAATCTATGTTATTTTATGATGTAAAAATAAACCTGATAAGTAACATAATGATAAGTCAATGTTTAACTTGTAACTCTGATACTCCTTAGAATAATAGTTTATTAACATTAACAGAGTCTCAAGCAAAATGTAACTCAGTGTGAAAGTAACCAGCCATAAGAAATGGAAAATAAAAATAAAATTAGACAAATGTGATGGCTCGCTCTTTAGGTATTTACTGATCAAATGAAATGATCATGAGGTATCCAAAAAAGCATGACATATCCACACGATCATTAAGACCCTTGGGGTGAAGGATATCCAGTCTTATACAGTCTTTTATTCCAATACAGTTATCTCTATAACAATCTTTTCCGAAAACCAAATTCAGGATTATACATTAAGTACTCACATTTTAGCTGAGAGAGGTTATGATTGATTTTGTTGAACTGCCCTGCTATTGCATACCTGTCAGAATGATGACAAATGTTACTTATGTGTTTGGTGATATGTAGTTTGATCTTTCTCTTACTCCTACCTACAAATATTATCCCACAAGGACAATTCAAGGAATATACACAAATATTGGTATTAGCACCACTTTGCTGTTTCAGCCTGATTGGAGTCCCGTTTGGTGGATGGTAAAGAGTAGGGCCAGTGCTAACATTATTACAGAGTAGCAAAAAGCATTTCAATTCAGCAAATGATTAGGAACAGATGGGATATACTCTGAGTTGAACCTTATTTTGAAAAACTATTTAATGGTCCACCATTATTTGCTGATAAGCACACACAGAATTTGAAAGAACTCATCACTCATAAAAACTCCACTGGGATGACCACAATATGACCAGGAACTTTCCCTTGCCATAATTGTGCACATTGTAATAATGTTATTAGAGGTCCAATACTTTACCATCCACAAAAAGGATTTCAATCAGGCTCCAACAGCAAAGTGATTGTAATACCAATATTTTTGTATATTCCTTGAAATGCCCTTGCAGGCTACTATACTTTGGGATGACTGAAATAAAAGGTCAAACCACGTATCACGGGACACAGAAGTTGCATTTGTCATCATTCCAACAGGTCTGCAATAGCGGTACACTTCAATACATTCAATCATAAAATCTCTCAACTCAAATTTCAAGTCATTGAGTACTTAATGTATAATCCTGAATATGATCAACAGAAAAAATATTTACAGAGAGAAACGTATTGGCTGAAACAACTGGATATCCTTTACCCCATTGTCCTACTGATCCTGTGGAAATGTCTTGTTTTTTGCATGTAGATAATGCCTCATGAACATATACTTTAACGAGAAAACACCTAAAGAGCAAGCCATCACATTTGTTTCATTTTATTTGTATTTTTTATTTTCCCATTCTTATAAATTCTTACTTTTTCATTGCGCAACATTGTGCTTAACACTCTGATAATGTTGATAAGTTATTGCCATACGGTAGTATAGTGTTACATTTATACATTAACTCATTGTTATGCTACTCATCAGGTTTATTTTTACATCATAAAATAATATTGACATTCAGATATTAATATCCTCTGATGGAATGTATGTTAGCAGTTTATGGTTATATGGTTTTTTAGAAAGGATTTTAAATTCTAAGTCGACATGGCAGTGTAAACTGCACACAAAGGCTCTGCAGTGGCAGGTCTGAGACATGTTTAAATTGCTACTTGTGTGGGTGGCGCAGTCAATGCTGCAGGCCCACTAGTCGCATTTAATTTACAGGCCCTGGGCACATGTAGTGCATTGTACTAGGGACTTAAATATACATTAAATATGCCAATTGTATATAATCCCATCCACTCATGTTTAGGGGAGAAGCACATGCACTTTGCACTGGTTGGCTGTGGTAAAGTGCTCAAAATCTTAGGGCCAAAAAAAGGAATAAAGCAACATTTGAGGCAAGCATGCAAAATGTTTAGGAGCACACCACCCTAAGGCCGTCAGGTCTAACAACAGTTATGTATTGGCTTTTACACTACAGACTTGGTAGACAGTGGTACTGACCCCCCTATAAGTAACCATAGTTGCACAAATTCAATTGCGTTTCATTATGGCAGTGTTTGATCCTCAATAATCCATGGCAACATAGAAAAACTAACACAACCACATGTTTATTAAGTACACAGACTTTTGAATTAGAATTGAATTAGAACGTATTTGTTTGGGCATTTGTGCTTACCTTAACACCACATTTTCGATTGGTTAGCACTTCATTTGTTATCACTTATCTTCTGATAATTAATTACATGCATTTTTTAGTTTTTTTTTATTTGTAAGTGGATATAGTTTTACACTATAGATATTCCTCTGGTGAATTGAGAATCATTTAAGAGATGATTGGCTAATTTATTTGATTGGTGAAAGAGAGAGCAGATGATAATTCCATCATTAACACAATGCAACTGATTTTCTTGAGAAGAATGAAAGCATTTGAACAAAATATACATTCAGTAGCAATTAATTGTTGATAGGGTGCTTTGCCCCTCTCCACAGTGTGATCTGGGACAATAATGATTTGAATTATAGCATCTGCACCATATAAATAGTAACCTTGGGCTGAAGTTATAACAGTTTAGCACGTTTGAATGTTTTATAGCCAAAATGGATTAATCACAGGTGTGTTTGAAAACAATTGAGTATATTTTTGGAATTTATAACATGATTTTTGAAGAAAAATTGTGGAATTTTCAAAATATATTTAAAGCTGATATTTTAGTGATCAAATGCATGATAGAGAGACTATAAATAGGGTTATTGACATGGTTCTAGAGAAATTACAGCTATTACTGTAATTGATTATGCAGGCATAGGTATTTCACATTGACAAAGCATTTTGTGCATTACTGCTGGCAACCGTGCTCGATGCATTGAGATGAGTGCTGCTGGTAATCTTGCATATGGTGGCCACTTCTGTAATACTGACTGATATGGTTAGTATTACATCTCCAATAATATCAGTAGCTCAAGTGAATTTTCATTGAAGATAACTAGCTCCTGTTACACAAAAGGTCGGAGACCCTGCCATAGTGCATATTGATAGGAAACCTTAGTTTTGTAGACATTAAAAAGGCAGTTCAGTTAATTATGAAGAACAAACTCATAAAGCTTTGAAATTGGGCCTATATTATATAGCTTTTTGCCCTTAATGAACTGGTTGAAGAAAATTAATCCAATAACAGACAAAATATCTAGGGCTGAAGTTAGAGTTTGGTCCCATTTAGGAGGATGACAACTTTACTTAGAATGTGATGTTTCTGCAACAATGCAATAAAATGGCACTTGATATAAGTTGTAAACTGTTGTACTGGCTTGTTATAAAAAAAAGCACTTGTGAAGGCTGGTTACTTTAACCATTATTGCCATAATTTTTTTTTTTTAATGCTGTTTTCAAGATTATTTTAAAAGGCGCATTCGATTAAGAATGACTCAAGTGCATTTTTGTGACTGGTGGTAGCAGATTCTTCTAGCTTCATAATTAGAGGTAGACCTAGAATTGAACACTCAAGCAAGGCTCGAGCCTAAAGTTTGGCTCTGGCTCAGCTCTAGGTCCTGTTGGAATCTCAAGTAGTTTTCATGTGGTTTCTGCTGCATTCTCAGATTTACCAGCGCTGGTAGACCTGGAAAAATGCCAAATAGACACGCCTTCTCAGGTGAGGGGTAACTCTTTATTTATCCTCGTTGTTTCCTCTTTATCATTCTGCAGCACACATAGAAAGAGGAATATGCCTCTCAGGATTGTTTTGTGCGGGAAGGTTTCCCTTTCTGCACAGAAAAAATCCTGCATGCAACGCAGGCACCCTAGCACCATTGTGCAAGGGTGCCTGAGTTGGCGCTATGCTGCCAAAAGAGTGCCAGTGCAGGGGAAATGGCAGGAATGTGCCATATTTCCTTAAATACAGCACATTCCTGCCCTTTCCCTGTCAATCAGTGCAGTGCAGCTAGGTGACTCGCTGTGCTCCTTGACAAGTTCGAAAATTGGCTCCAATATATCCTGTGCCCATTAACAATGAATGTGACTTTGCGTAATGTAATTGGTGCTCATGTAAAGTGCTCGAATACCTTCGGGTCAAGTTTGCGCTATATAAAAAAAATTCAAAGAGGTAATAACAAAGCGTTAAGAAGAGGAAAAACAGCTAGCTAGCCATTTACTGGCTGATTGTATAAAGGGAAAGCTTTTGCTTTCCAGTATGTGAGTTCAGAATACCAGTTGTGCAAAAACCAACTGTGTTTGATTCACTAGACTATAATTGTGCTGTATAATAATCTGGGCAATATAAAGGGATTACATGACAAATCTCTTGCCCCTTAGTTAACCAAAGATGCATGATTAATAATGGTCACTTTAAATAAGTGCTTCTCAGTGCAGTGTTTTAATGTGACATATTAATATCAAAATTTCCACATGTTAAAAAATATACTTTTTTGGGATTTTGGAGGAATTTATCATATTTTATGTGATGTTTATTGCATGATTTACATGACAAACCTTTTGAGGGCTCAGTTTTGTGCACGGGATCTAAGAGCTGCGCCAGATCCTTGGCTCGGGTCTGGCTCGGCTCTCCCTGTTAATATTGGCTCACCCACCTCTATACCTCATTGCTATTGGCTTTCCTATGTGACAAATCAGGGCAAGCTTTGGGGGGAGGGTTTCGGAAGGTTTGTCTGAGAGCACACAGCCATCATCTGCATTCCCAAAATGTGATGTAGCTCACAGCAGCACAGAGGAAGGAAACGGTACTGACAGGTCCTGGGCCATAACGCAAGTCCTTGAAGCCTGCATCTCAGGGGGCTGCCAAAGCTTCAGGGGGCAACCAGCCCCTCTAGGGGACTCCATTCAGGCAAGGCAAATGCATTTCTGTGAGATTAAGAGGCCCCTCTTCACGTTCTGCAAGGGGCCCCCATCCTTTTGCGTTAAGCCACTGGGCAGGTCAGTTTAAAGTAAAAGGCCATGTTATCAGGGCCGGCGCTAGGCATGGGCAGCGTGGGCGGCTGCACAGGGCCTCGCACTCAGCCCACCAGCATGGGGCCACGCACCAGTGATGTGTCCTGTTGTTTCCCTGGCGATCTATTACCAAGAAAGGTGTCGCCTGCAATTAAGGTCCATTGGAGGGGGCCCCTCCCTGGGCCTCTCATGGATGGTGTCAGGAGGCATAGGGGAGGGAGACTGAGACGCTCCCTCAATTGCAAGGAGGCCATTCACAGACACTGTTTGGGGCCCATTGTTCAGCATTTTGGTGCCCCCACAGTTTTAACTTTTAGACCACAATCAATTCTCACACCTATCGGACTGAAGGTGTGAGAAATGCTTGTGGAGTAAAAGTTAAAACTGTGGGGGCGCCAAAATGCTTGACAATGGGCCCCCCACAGTGTCTGTGAATGGTCTCCTTGCAGGGGGCCACTTATCTAAATTAGAGGGGGCCTCGCAGGTTCCCTTTTAGCCCAGGGACTCGCAGATCCTAGAACCGGCCCTGCATGTTATGATAAGAGCACTTTGAACTCCGGGCTGTTTATTGTTGGCCACCGTGGCAGCTGCATCAAAAATCCTCTTTAATGCAGTAGCCTGCGAAGAGGGCGATGTCACTGGGTATGTGGCACAGAATGGGGAGTGTGTTACGCAAGCAGGACTGAAAGGTGAAAAGAATGTGAAATAATCATATAGAACACGACCTATTTAGCTAATCTTTTTTCCCTTTTCCCGAACATGCTTCTCCTATTTGTCATACATATTACAGCAAAAAAATGTATTCAAGCAGGCCCCCCGATGTTCATCAGCGATATCATTGTGCATGTCAAATGCAATTAGAGGCACCATCGCTCATTTAATGACGTGCTACGTTCTGTGCCACGCGGTGCGGTATGAGAGGCAATCACTTCACGTGGGTATGCTCTGCGCATTATCGGAGGAGAGTGGACGCGACCTAAATCTCACCACTGCCCTTGAGACTTATCGATCTCTGCTGTCTGGGCACTCTCATAGCCTTCACCTTGTCTTCCTCCATGCCCCCCTTCTCGCAGAGACGACAAAGAGCGCCAAGATTATGCAAGCCCTCGGCAGACTGTCGAGAACAGCCTCCCTGCTTTCAGGTCACACACTGTGCGTGCAAGAGCTTGCCAGCAGTGCCACCTACTGGTCAAGGGCCATTCCTTCATGCATTTCTAAATATAAAAGATTCACAGTAAAAATATACATTTTAGACAATGAAGATCGCTTTCGCAAATACATGCACCTAATGTAACCCTCAGTAAATATAATTTTTAACTAGTGCGAATGACAGTGCAAAACAATTTTGCAAGATGTATCTGGTTCCCGAAAATGCAAATGTGGAAACAAGTGTTACTTACACCTGTCCAGTTTGCCGAAATAATTGTTTCACAATGGGCAGTTTAATGATAAAATAGACTGATTGCTCAAAATGTGTGACATATTTTTATTATTATTCGATTTCTATGTGTCAAATAGGTTTTTGCAAAGACATGGTAGTCTATGACCAATCAATTATCTAAAGTGAGCAAGCAGATGTTGCACTGCATGTGCTACTCATGCACATAAAAATGGACAAACTAGATTACCCTCAAACGTACCCCCACCAAAGTCGCCCTGGAAAACAGGATAACATTTAGTTTCTCGTCGTGTTAGTTTTTATACAGGGCAGAAGCAATATCCATTCGCTCGTTTCCCTACTACAGAGGCAGAAGGCATTGTGAAAATGGTTGCATCCTGTTTTTATTTTCCACTAGAGCAAAGTTTCTATATGTCCCCAGGTTGTCGTTGCCGTTGGCAGTGATAGTTCACAAGCTTTCGGTTCAATGTTTTTCAGTTTCACAGTCTATTGATCTATCAGATGGGATGCAAACCGAGCTTGGAATGTTGTTGTGTTCTTTTTATGCCGTTTTTTTCATTTTTGTTGTGATGTAGTGGTGGTACTATATTTGTAAGCTGAAACTTCAAGTACATTTCAAGTGAACATAAAGCCAATGGAGTGCGCACTGTTGTTAACTGTAAAAAGTTCACCGACAAGGAATAACATCGATATTTTTTTACCTATTTAATTTATTAGAATAATATTCTAGAAACGATTTTATTTTAACCCAAAAACCATAAACAAAATGGTTTGGGGGCACATGCAGTAGACAAGTTAAAATGTTTCATAATTGCTTGGACTTCAAATTGAATGGGCAAAGCTGCTTAATTAAGCCCCCAACCACTTATCCATAAAAAAAAAAAAAAATTGTACCGGATTATTTTCATGTTTGTTTTCCCTCTCTGTTCTCGGACCTGTTCTAAACATATCACCTCAGGTCCAGCTCATATGACTGAGGATGACCTTGCAGAAACCCAAAGCGCATTTCTGAAATCTAATGAAAAGGTTGAATCAACTTTTCCATCATACATCACACCAGGTCTGAGGTTGCAGCCTGCACTAGAAATTCCAGGATTTAACCGTGGGACCACAGACGAGGCTATCCTAATTGCAGATTGCGCACCATACAAATGCCAACTCACACACCATAGCCATTTAAAGTCAAGTAGTAAACAAAGAGATTGCCACTAAGTACGTGCAGAGTGTTGTGCTCTCAACACGCTTCCACAGGTCAGCACAATTCTTAAAAATATAGAGGATTTGTAAATATTTGCTTCTGGGCAATGGATGTCATCAAGAAAGACATGCTTACAAATACAGGATGGCATAGTGGGAAAGTAGCATTGTGTGATCCGGCATCACTATATTGATGGGGTCCCAAACACAGTTAAGTGAGATATTTCCACTTTTTGAATCTAATGTAACGTTCTATTTGTTTCATTTTTAAATTCACAGCCTCTCTGGGTGTCCTATTGCTGCAGCTGAGAAGCTAGCTAAAGCCCAAGAGAAACACCAAACCTGTGACGTGTCCAAGTCAAACCAGGCATCAGACCGCGTTTTAAGGTATTGGATTATGCTTCATCTATTTGATTTCAGAAGCTCGCATGATAATAATTTCAATGTTTGTGTTTCCTTTCCCTGTAACCCTACCAGCATTATTTGTGAAGATTGATAAAATAACCTGTTTACTTTGCTGAGGCAGATATAGGCATGATGCAATACGAAACATGGATCTAACTCTAGAGGGCAATCATAGACGGATTTGTAGATCATTGGGGCCATTTTCCTGGCTGTTACTAAGGATTCCATTTAAAGTTATGTTGGAAAAGTTCAGGATAACATTGTTTTCCAACATAAATGTCTTCCAGGTAACCGTCTTTAGAAAGGTGTTTCGAGATGTATCCAGGAAGTTTATCTTTCAAATACTTTGGCATTCAGGGCTTATTGAAGCCTCATTACAGGGTCGCTGGATTTTGGTGTGGTAGCTCTGCCACCCCTCTCTGAAGTTACTCATAAAGAGGTATTAGAAATGGGGTCTCTGGTTGGCTGAGGTATGCACAAGAGCTACTTAGAAACTACCATTCTATTCAGGTAAACTAGATAAATAATAAGATAACCTCTGTTCACCCTCAGGTAGCTTGGCACAGAGCAGTCAGGCTTATCCACAAAGGCAATACATAAAGTATTTGTGCAACATACACAGGTTTAAAAATATAGATTATATTTTTATGAATAAAACAAGACCAAAATAACAAAAATCCAATAAGTAGAACCAGAGTTATGAATTTACAACGAATAAATCTAAAACAGTGCTTAGAAGTCAATTGCGCTAAAAGGTTACTTTAGGTTAGGTCACGCAAGAACATGGCAAATCTCATGTACATACCCACCGTGATGGAGCATAGGTCGGATACAGTTCCAAACAGGTCCAGCTGAAGTTTTACCTTTACAAGGTGATCGAAGTGCCCCGTTTGCGGGGGAGACAGTCTCCGGGTGGAAATCTGAGCATCACCAGCAATGATCCGGCAGGCGTGAAGTGTCAGTGGGGCCTTGTGGTCACGTACAGTGAGGCTTGCTGTGCAAGGGCCTGATGCTGTGGCAGCTTGCGCTGATCCTTTGAGCGAGCAGTGCAGTCTCAGTGGGAACGGGCCCATTCGTGATCACGAAGAGTCCAAAAGCTTGATTTCAGAGGGCCAAAAGTTGTAGGTGAGAAAAGCAACTGCACAGAGTTTGGAGGGCTCATGTAACTCGGAATGCAATGACCCAAGCAGTGGATTCTTTCTCAAGTAACTCAAATCATATGGATTGGAACTTGAAGGGTCCTTATAACTTAAGATTTTTTATATTCCCTCAGCTACTTGAAATCTCTTTTTGCCTCAGACAAATTATATTTTGAATGAATCGCAGTGCAATAATTGCACTTTCTTGTTGCGTGAGATGAACCAGCTTTGTTTGAATGACTGATGGTTGCTCTGTGTTTGTTTTGCCCTGATGATGACCTGATAATTGAATATGGTAAAAACGCCGTCAAAGCCTTCCTTGGCAAAACATAAGAGGCAGCATTGAGTGTTGTTTGTTTTGTGTGATCCTACAAACTTCTTATTTAATATATTTTTTCTTTTTTTGCCATGATTATTATTTGTGTTTACACTTTAGTTTGTCCTTTGTTATTGACATATGTTTGTGTAACCCTTTGAGCACCCTCTGTATTATTGTATATTTGAATTTTCCACCAATGAAAAATATATCTTTTGATAACAACTGTTCAAGGGTACAGAATTATTTTATGATTGTTTGAATGGGATCCTTTAATTGAATCATTTGAAGTCGCAAATGTTTCTTTTTTGTACTAGGACCCCGAACAACTGTAGCATTTACAGAGATTGGAGGGGCACCTCAAGCAAGGGTAGGGCTACCAGAAGACAGAGTCCAGTAGTACCAGCAGAATTGTGGGAAATCTTTTGCGTCCCTAAGATTTCAGAAAAAAAGACAGCAAGCCAGCACATCTTTGAACCTCACTTGGAGGAGAGGCAGAGTCCAGCTCTCCTTCCGGTAGAGTCAGGTTGCAGCAGGCAACAGGGAAACAAGGAAAAAAACAGTCCTTCCAGAAAAGCAGTCTAGTTGAGTCCTTTAAGCAGCACAGCAGTCCTTCTGACAGAGGTTCACTTCAAGATCCAGAAATGTCTGATTTGTGGGGGTGAGACACCCAGTACTTATACCCAAAAGTGCCTTTGATGTAGGGGGTGACTTCAAAGGAACTCTCTGAAGTTCAGAGGGATTTCTTTCAGCACAGTCCTGTCTCTCAGGCTAACCATGGGGAGTAAGCAGTACTTTCTGTGTGTACAAAACACTACCTATTGAGGTGTCAGCTCCTCCCATTCCTTCCTGCCCATAAAGACCCACCAGAATGCAGAAGAATGCATATGTGTGCTAAGAATGCAGATGACCCTCACCTTCTTGTGTTTGTGACTATTTGGAGAGAATTCACAAAGTGTAACAATCACTCAGCCCAGATCTGTATTGAGACAGGCTTCAAAGCTCTCAGCGTTATAAGCACAGAGAAGTTTCCACTTTCTAAAAGTGGCATTTCTAAATCAGTAATGTGAAATTCAACTTCACCATTAAAGATGATTGATCATTACCATTCCAACTTATCAAACATGAAAAAGCTACTCCTCTCTGCTCAGGAATTACAGCTTAAAAGTATATTGAGAAATTGCATATGCAAGGGTAGATCTCACAGTAGTGAAAAACCAAATAGGCTGTTTGTCACTACCAGGACATGCAAAACATAAAGGGATATGTCCTACCATTTACTTACATAGCACCATGCCCTTAAGTTTACTTATGGCATACCGTAGGGGTGGTATATGTATTAGAAGGGGGGTTTAAGGCTTGTTAAGTAGTTTTAAATGGCAATTCAAAGTGGCAGTAAAATGCGCACACAGGCACTGCAGTGGCAGGCTTGAGACAGGCTTCAAAGGCTACTTTGAAAAAAAAATACTTAGGTGGGTGGCACAATGAGTGCTGCAGGTCCACTAGTAGCATTTGAAGTACAAGCCCTTGGTATGTTGCATAGCAGTACAACAATTATGGCAATGATGGCAATCATGTATAAACCAATGTCATTATGATTAGCACTGGTTAACAGTGGCAAAGTGTTCAGAGTCCTAAGGCCAACAAAAATAGTTCAGCAAAAAGAGGAGGAGGAAGGCAAAAGGTTTGGGGTGACCCTTTAGACAGGACAATTTCCAACACTGAGGTACCAGTAAATTTGGGCGGTAGAGTAATCGGGGATTATGAGATGGATCCACATGCCCTCTTAGAAATGCTGAATTAGCTGTAGGATAGAAAATACGAGCCGCAATTCCATTGGTTGTTCCTCATTTCATCACAAAATACAGGCTGCGCATCAAAAACAATGGTTCCACAGAGTTTCTGCTGATCATCTAATTCTGACTGGTTGGTAAATGTAATTATCAGACCCATCAGAATTGAAGGGAAACTCATAATGAGCCTCATCTGTGTTTGCCATTTGAGTATAACACAAGATGTAACTTCACCAAATATCAATCATAGTGATGCACTTGTAAATAGTTTCCTGTAGAGCTCAGGTAGCAAGCTTGAAACTTCCAGAATAATCCATGCAAAAAAATGGAACCTCAAGTTTTTTATCCTGAACATGGACAGTTGATGAGAATCAAAAGAAAGACCTGGAAATTCAAATAAAAGGATGAGGTGATCTTGTCATTAGCTCGAATTGCAGTTAGTAATATTAGCCAAAGAAGTAGCAGGAGAAATAGACAGGACAAGCATGATAAAATGAATAATGTTATATAGTTGTAACAAAGGAGATATTTTGGTCATGATCTATGTTAGATTTGGGGGTCTCTAGTTGGCATAGGTAGGTACCTGTGACAAATAGGGACCCTGTGTCTAGTCAGGTGCAATGCGACAGCTGCAGCGGTGACACCCTTGCTCAGTGATGCGACAGCAGCGGCTGTGATGGCGACACGCTTCTTCGATATTGCGAGACATTTCCTGTGATGTGGTGCAATGCGACATCTACAGGGGCGACATCCTAGTTCAGTGTTGCGAAGGCAGAAGCTGCAATGGTGACACGCTTCTTCTTAGTGAGTCGCGCTTCCAGTTCCTTGCAACACACAGTCCCTCAGAAGGCCCAAAACAGCTGCAGGCACTTCCAAAGAACTCTTGGGGAGCTGGTGGTTGAAGTGTCCCTGAGACTTCAGCAGGAGGCAAGCTCTTCTCTCAAGCCCTTGGAGATCATTTACAAGTTGAATAAAGCACACAAAGTTTTTTTCTCCTTTCTTCAGCAGTCAGACAACCACTGCAGGCCAATCCCCAAAGCAGCACTTCGGCTTAGGGATAGTCTCTCCTCAGTCTCTCTGGTTCCACTCCTCAGAAAAGGTTTCTTCTTATTGTCCAAAAGTGATTTAAATTCTGGGGTTTGGGTCCCCTCTTTTATACACAGTTTCTCTTTGTTCTCTGAAGGCAGAGAGGCCTTAACCTAGAGCAAACCAGTTCTGGTCAGTCCTGGAGCACTCTGTTTGCATGACTCCTTCTTTGCTTTTACAGTGCAGGGGAAAGACATCAGACGCACCACAGGAGGTGAAGCCAGCATTGTGGAGGGAAAGCACAGCCCTGGAGCACTCTGTTGACATGACTCCTTCTCTCCTTTCACAGTGCAGGGCAGAGACATCAGACACACCAAAGGAGGTGGAGCCAGCATTGTGGAGGGAAGGCACAGCCCTATTCAGGTCCCAGGTGCAACTCCTCCCTCCCATCTAGATGCAGATCTCTCTAATCACCAGTGGGATGACTCATCCTGTCTCCTGGAATCCCCCAGCCCTGTCACTCAAACTCCAGACAAGGAATACGCAACTTAGCAAAGGCAGGCTTGGATAGTTAGACAAGAAAATACCTACTTTCTAAAAGTGGTATTTTCAAACACAGAATGTAAAAAACAACTTCCCTAAAATATGTATTTTATCATTTTGAGTTCAGGCATACTAAACTCGAATTTCTACCTAGTTCCTTGAGTCAGTTAGGACTGTAACATGTAATAATCTAACTGCCCATTCTGGCCTATGGGGAATAGGTAGCCTTGCAATAGTGAAAAACGAAATGGCTGTAAGTCACTATTAGGACATGCCACACACACCAGGGCATGTCCTACCTTATTCTTACAATGCACCCTTCCTTTCGGCCTACCATAGGGGTGTCTGATATGAAGAAAAGGGAAGGTTTAGGGACTGGCAAGTGGATGCATGTGCCCAGTCAACATGGAAGAACCAGACTGCACACAGGCTCTGCGATGGCAGACCTGAGACATACTTTTACAGGCTGCTTCTGTGAGTGGCACAACCAGTGCTGTAAGCCCACCAGCAGCATTTGGTTTACAAGCCCTGGGCACACTGCTGGTACACTGTACTAGGGTCTGACAGGTAAACCAAATCACAGAGTCACTAATCCATACATCAATTTTACAATAGGTAGAGCATATGCACTTTAGCCCTGATCAGCAGTGGTAAAGTGCCCAGAGTCATGAAACCAACAAAACCAGGTCAGACAAAATACAGGAGGAAGGCAAAAAGTTCAGGGATGACCCTGCAAAAAGGGCCAACTCTAACAGTCTATGTAAGAAATTGGAGTATTAGTTGAGGGGGTGAGAACCCACCTCAAATAACAATCACAATCCTTCTCAGGAAGACCACTAATGTCACTAAATAAACCTATGCTTAACCCCATAGTATCCTGACAAAAAGCAGTCCGTCTTTATTTCGAAGCAATTTGTAAAGACTTATGCAGCACTCAAACAGTAATAAAGTAATAAACACAATAAAATAAAAATCCCAAACCAATTTAGAAAAATAGATAATATTTTATTAAATATAATGACACCAAAACTACAATCATCCAGTAAGTAGAACTGGAGGTATGAATTTTTAAAGCTTGAAGTAAAAATAGCACCAAAAAGCACAAAGGACTAACTGCAGTTATCTGGTCACGCTAGACCAGGTCAAAGTAAAAAGTTATGGCTTACTACAGTGTAGTGCTTGTCTGATACGGGGACCAGGTTCGTCCTGTGGAAAGTTTACCTTTGTACTCAGAAACCTTTATGGAGTAAAAGTGGTCACTGATCAATGGGGCAAGGAACAAGGTGGATCCGAAATGGGGCACAACAACAGCAGTTTGCTGAAGAGTGGGTTTAATGCCATCAGATGGGGAAGCTCTAAGCAGGCAAAGTCTAACTTTACTACTACTAAACAGAGAAAAATCCTAACTTTACGACTTTTGGTATTCACAAAAAGCACTGAGTAGTAGTTAAGTTAGGATTCCTAACTTTACTACTACTAAATGCCTTTTGTGAATACCGAAAGTGGTAAAGCTAGGATTTTCCTCAGTTTAGTAGTAATAAAGTTAGGAATCCTGGCTTTACTACTACTAAACTACTATAGCTTTGTCCAAGTCAGAGCATTTGATGCTAAAATTACCCATTTCAGAAGGAGCTTGACAACAACATATTTGACTTTGAGGGACACTCACTGTCTTCAGCCTGAGACCTTGCCTCACTGGAAGACTTTGACTGCCACAAAAAAAACTAAGTCCAAATGTAAAACTTTGACAGGGGCAGTCTCTTTCAGTATCTGACTCTGCTCCATCTGAATTGCTCTAAAATTGCACCAAGGTCCCATAGAATTTACTTTGGCAATTGAATTCTCCTAGGCAATTTTTACTATAAAAATGAATATCTCTAGTTCCCTTTATCTGATTTAATAATGTTGGTGTCTTTCTGCTTACTACATTCTTCTTACTTTTAAATTGGTTTTAGAATTATAATTGTGCTGCTTCTGCATTTTATAATTGTTGGTGTTGCTTGAAGTTAATATACATTTCTCTGTTGAATTGCCTGCTTCTTTTGCTATGGAGTCTAGAGGTTAAGCAGAATGACACAAGACTTTTGTTGAAAGTGAATTAGGGCACGTTTAGCGAGTTGGTAAGGGGTCCTCTTTCTAAATTAATAGCCCACTCTCTGATAATTGGCCTGGACTCATTAAAAGGTAAGTAGCAATTAGCAACTGTTAATGCTTGACCACTGGCTGACAATAGAGTTACTAACACTTTCCTCCTAATCTAACCTAAACTCCCAATTGTTTTTGTAGCTTTATGTTCTTTCACTAAACCTACAATGAAAGATAACAAAAGTAGCTAATGCCAGCATTTTAAGCAATATGATTGGCTGAGCCAATCTTGGCATTTCATGCACTACAAATTTCATGTGAAAAAATATGATCTCATTAAATCAACAAATAAGTTGAGGCATTTAAAGGTTTTTTTTAGGGTTTGGGAATGGGTGGAGTTAAGGGTATGGAGAAATGTTATAGTCCAAAGATGGTAGACTTTTGGGGTAGAAAGGACTTTTAGGCTTCACAGATGAGTGTAATTTAGGTTTGGTGAGGGGTTTTGGGGGTCAGAGATGGATAATGTTTAAGGGTTGTGAGGGCTCAGCGATAGATGGTGTTTATAGGTGGTGATCGGTCAGCAAATTAAAAGCATCCAAAGTAGTTGTTTGATAATGTAAAAGGTATAAATATGAAATAATGTCCCCTGAAGTAAAGCACTGAAATAAATATCTCTGATAGAAAGTAAGACCTGCATCTATTGTCTTTACCATTAAAAAAATAAGGATTTAAATGCTAATTGCAACCAAAAAGACATTCTATGAATTGATTTGTATGACAAGGTAAATGCCACTCATTTTGAAATTTGCCATTATACAGTACAGATGAAATTGTTTCTCAGTAATGACGTTCCTTGAAATAGTTTTTCTATAAAATCACATACAACCAGCTACGAGTACTACAAAAATAAGTCATACCTTCTCATTCACCAGCATTTGTGAATCAGGCGCAACATGTGATCTGTTGGTGGAATAATCAGAGTACTCTGCCAGACATTATAAATTAAACAAATATATAGGAGAAGATGCAGTTACATAAGGACTGATACCAGAATGGAACCAAGCAATGGCTACATTCTTCAAGTATCATGCATCTTGAAATGCTGCTTTTCTTTGGCCACTTCCTGTGCATTCCTTCCTTTAGCACTAATATAGCAGTATAAACATAATTTGTTATTAACCAGGTGTTGTACCTGGTCCTTTTTGCATGGTTATCCCCAAACGTTTTGCGTTCTTCCTCCATTTTTTCGTGACCTGTTTGTGTTAGATTTAGGACTCTGGGCAATTTACCCCTGCTCACCAGTGCTAAAGTACATGTGCTCTCTGCCTAAATTGTAAAGGTGATTGGTTTATCCATTATTGGCATATTTGATTTACATGTACGTCCGTAGTAAAGTGCACCAGGTGTGCCCAAGCCTGTAAATCAAATACTACTGGTGGACCTCGGGCACTGAATGTGCCTCCCACATGAGTAGCTTTACAAACATGTCTTAGACCTTTCTATGCAGTGCCTGTTTGCACAGTCTTAAACTGCCATTTCTACCTGCCAGGTACACCCACTTGCCAGGCCCATACCTTCCCTTTTACTCAATGAAAGTCACCCCTAAGGAAGGCTCAAGGTAGCCCCATGGGACGGAAACAGTGTATTTAAAAGGTAGGACATGTGCCGGTGTGGTTTACAAGTCCTAATAGTGAAATACTACTAATTTTGTTTTCACTATTTCAAGGATTATCACTTCCATAGAGTAACATGGGCTTTGCCTTGAAATATCTTTTTAAGTGTAATTTCCTATTGGGAGCGGATGGATATTAGGGGTTTGAGGTCTCACAATTTATTCATTTTTAAATTCTGTGTGTAAAAATGTCACTTTTAGAAAGTGAAAAAAACACATAAATGATGAATGGAATAAAGAACGAATCAAACATTCACCCCCAGTCAAGAGATCTGACTTAAATTCAGTATTCTTTTGCTCACCATGCCACCCCAGTTTAGATCCGTCCATATGCCAGTCTGTCTTGACCCTGCTGCTCATGGGAACAGTCCAGCCCAAACTGCCAAGCCAGATCCTCCCTGTATCAGAAACATGCATCCTGGGACCCGTTTCAGGGGGTTACCCCTCATCAGCCAGGCTAGCTTAAATCCAGTGGCACAGTGAGCAGGGTCAAGAATGATTTGCATATGGCTGGGTCTAAACTGGAATGGTGTGGTGTGCAAAGAAACAATGGAGTTAACACAGATCTGTGATGGGGTGAATGTTTGATTGGTTCAACATTCTATCCATCACTTGTTCTTTTCACATTTGTTGCCCTAAGTGGGAAGGGTTTGCCTAGACCTGGGTCCTGTGTTTCTGTGCCACCAGATTCAAGCTAGCCTGGCTGATGAGGGATGATACCCTGAAACCCGTACTAGGATGCTTGTTTCTGGTCCAGGGAAAACCCGGCCTGGTATTTAGAGCTGAACTGTTCCCATGGGGAGCATGGTCAGGGGCTGGACATCTGCACCTAATTGTCAGCATCCGTGCTTGTGACACTACCAAAGGGTGGTGCTGTCTGGCTAATTTAGAGATGACCACATTAACAGTTGATGATTAATTCAATATACATTCAAAATTACTATTAACTTCTGCCCAAGCAATTTTTATCGTTTTCTGGGCCTATAATAGTCCGAATTGTCACACTTGTAGGAGTGTGATGGCTATTAGTTGTGTTGTTACTATCCTTGGCAGTATAGCATTGGCATTGTGTGGTGCAAGCTGTAGTGGCCTCCTACCGAAAGCCCTGGCACTTATGTGTTTTTTTTTTACAAATCAAGCATTAAAATTATATTCCCATCTAAAAAGACTTTGGCCTATGCCCTGTAGGCTGCATGCTCTAGACATAATTGCAACTCATTTCATGTAAATGTCATTCCTTTGCAGGCCGATGTGTTTTGTAAAACAGTTAGAGATCCCGCAATACGGATACAGAAATAACGTTTCTACGACGACGCCCCGTTCCAACCTCGCCAAGGAACTGGAGAAGTACTCGAAGACGACGTTTGACTATAACAATTATGACAATCAAGCCTATGGAAAGAGAGCCATTGCTCCCAAAGTGCAATCAAGGGATATGTCTCCCAAGGAATATGATGGTAGGAGGAAACTCAACATTACAAAAAACACATGTGCAGTGACATGTTTATGATAGTTAAAAATACACTTTTGGCTTAGATATGTGCAAGTATAAGTATGTTTTTAGAAATGGTACATTTACATAAAAATCATAGACTTACCCTTGTTTTGTTCACCTGTGTCAGGGGACAGGGCAAGGCATACTAAAGATGGGCTATTTTAAGTCTGAAAAGGGGCAATATTCTGAAGAAGGTGGATGCCCGAATATTGGTTATGGAGTAAATGTATTGCACCCTGAAGAATGTTAAATAATGATACGGTTTATAATAGTACAAAACAGTATAAGTATTTGTTTTTAAAGTGCGGGGTGGTTAAGTGATGTGGAGTGTCTAATGTATAGATGACAGTATTACATTAAATAAATCTAACTTACATATCTGAGTAGCTCTTCCTCACTCCACCACATTTATTGCTAATCTGAAATGTAGCCTTTTCTGTGTCTTGGAAGCACAGCAAATCTGTAGCTGGACCATTTTTCGGTCTGAATTGAAAACGCAGCTGGCTGCATAACATATTGTTACCAATTTTTCAGAATATTCTTTGAGTGGACTTTGGCTCAACCCAGAGGAGTATTAGTTTTCACCTCATGCTATTGACTATTTGGTGTATCATTCTACCTTCCAGGAAGCGCTAACATTAGAATACCTGAGGCAATGTTTTACATCCAGAAAGTACACTTCGTCTTCATAGCATTTGTGTATGCAACACATATAAACATTTGTGAATGTCTGTCTTTAAATGCCTTGGCACATTAAAGCCAAAGCTATTGACTTTGCTAATGCTTGTTTTGTTTATTTGTTCAATTTAAATATCTATTTTGGTACAGAGTGTTTTTTATAGAACTTTCCCAACATACCTTGCTTTAAATCAAGAACACTTACATTTAGTTATTGCCATTTTTATGTGCAGAATTAAGGTCGCCATAAAGGGCAGCAGGGCTTTCTTGGGTCCCTTGTGAAAGCTAGGAAATTACAGCCAGCTAAGGATGACCTAAGTTTAGAAATCCTATTAAGACTGTACTTTGAAGATTACTGGGCTGCTCTTGTTCTTAAACCCTTTTTCATATGTGTCTTGTAGCCTCACTTGATGGTGTATTGTTGTAAACAACGAAGATGATTTATTAAATAGTTACGATCAAAATCCCCACTAGGAGCAGCCGTCCTGCTGCTCATCCCATTATCCAAATGACTCTCTCCCTCATCCTCCATTCCACAGCATCACCACACACCAACACATCTCCCTTCTTTACAAAGCCTAACATTAGAAACTCTTGCACGCATGTTTACACTATAACCAACAAGATGCTATAAAGGTACATAGAAATAACAGGTGAAAAACATTGCACACATTATGCGGGGTTAGTCACAGGGTCTGGCTGCAGGCCTGGACTAATGGCCAAACCCCATTGCACGCGGCCAAAGGCTGTGCACAGTTTGGGATTCGCTGCATATGGGGGTTGGTTGCAGGTCCTGGCCAAAGGCCATGCATTGCGGGGGGTTGTATTTATGTATGGTCATTTAATAATACGTTAAACAAAATCTAGAAATTCACTGAAAAAAAATAAAGGTTAAAGTAAAGCTATAGTTAAGTGAAATGTTCAGTGACAACGTAATGATTTAAAGACTTAAAACCACTTATATGCCCCAGTTACAGTTATAGTTATCAACAACTAAAACAGAAACACTATAAAGGGGTCCTAAGGGGAGTAATGATTAAAGACCGAATAGTACCCTACCCCCTAAATCTAGCTAGCAAAAAACATGCAAGGGGTACTAGGGGTCTAAGAGGCTGACAAAAAGGGGTCTACTTATTAGACAGCAAAATGACTACCACTTCGATGAGTATAGACAAAAGTGTAAAGAGAGAGAGGACATGGAAAGATGGAACTAGAAAAGACCCATCAGCCCACCCGTTGGCGGAGCTTCATCATTTGGGATTGTATTCCTCACTCGTATCATCCAGATTCCTCACTGAACAATTATGAGGAAGAGCTGGCATCCAAATTACTAGTGTGTGCCGCCACAGGAAGAAGGTCAAGGGCTGTGGGAAAAGAAAAAGTTGCAGTGCAAAAAGAATGTGGTGCAAGAATAGTGAAATGTAAAATTGCCTATGAGGATGCCAAAGGAACAATTTTATTACTAAGGCCACCCAAATGGCAAGATTAAAACGCAGAGTGAGGGTAGTATTTAACAAATACAACTACCAAATGGTCTAATCGCTGGTCAACATGTTTCAGCCAATAGATGGCTTTCTTCAGGACCTAAATATGGAACACTACTGCAACGGTGAAAAAAAGCGTCTGATTGGTAGAAGGTGTGGTCTTGTATGGATATAATCCTCTCCTGTAATACATATAAAACATGCTGCAAACACTGTGGGCATGTAATCAAACACACAGTCAGAAAAAGAACATATATCTGCATGTATCAGCCTAAAAGAAATGAGAACAAAACTCACCCAAAATTTGATTGGGAGTGGTCTCACCTCGCCTGGCACTCGCTCAGGTCAATGAGGCCCCGCTCTGAGAAAACAAAAACATCTAGTCAAACATCAACTCATTTGCATGATGATTCCAGTGAATGTTGTCTCTTAATCACTCTATTGATATAGGATTTCAAAAGAATACGACGGCAAAGTCTACTAGCCATGCTAGTTGATACCACTCGCTACTAGGCAACCTGCAAGTGTAAATGTTCTAGAGGACTAGCAAGCCCCTGGTGCATTATAGGTGGAACAGGCAAAAAAGAGAAGGCATCCATGTGTGGTAAAGGAATGCCTTATAGAAGAGGGACATGATGTCAAATGGTAACAACAAAAGAGTCCTGCTCATGGAATTAAATTAAGTTAAGTCGCTGTGGGCAGCATTATTAGGCTGGCAAGGGATAGAAAGCTGATGGCCAGGTCTATCATAATCTGCTTGCAGCATAAGCCCCAATGCAGAATATTGCTGGGCTGAAAAAGAAAAGGAAAACCGGAACTGCTGGCAAGGTCTAACGTGTAGATGCAGTCCAGCGTTTCTCCAAAGGAAGAAGATGGCTCCAATCATACTGACCTGTCCGTCGGTGCCTCCAACCCCCTACTGAGCCGAGGGGAAGGTGGCGTCCCAAATGGACAGGCAGTCTTAAATAGTGCAAGCCGCGTACCACAGGGGGAACCGCCATGTGTGCCGAAAAGAGTTGAAGACACTATGTTATAAACACGAAAAACTATCAGCGCGTATGCGGACCAGTGTCTGATTGGATAATGAAAAAGTAAAGAAAACACGGCTAAAGGAATATCCTAATTGGCCGATCGTGGTTGAAAGAAGCCAAATGATTGGCTCGCATTACCGGTCTGCTATAAATTCCGGTAGAGAATGACAAATGTTGTTAACGTTTAATACATATGAAAAAACACTTAGCTGCATTATGTATACTGCCAAAACAGCTAAGTAAGGGGTCCTGGAGCTAATGCAGGGCTTCGGCCGGGTGTCGGGCCTCTATCTTAACCCGCGCAAATCGACTCTTTGGGTGTTGGGCGGTGGTGCAGTGGACCTTCCATGGGCAGCGTCCCTTCGGAGGGCGGTGACAGGTGTGAAATACTTGGGGGTCTTCCTCTCCGCCTCACCTACGGAGGCATGGGGCCGGAATATCCAGCCGGTCTGGGACCGGGTCCAGTTGGACGTCAAAACGTGGACTCGCATGCCCCTTAACATCTATGGCCGATCGGCCATTTTCAAAATGGTGGCTCTGCCCCGTCTTCTCTACCAGCTGCAGAATCACCCCTATCCGATCGACCCGCAGTGGTTCCGCAGTGTCGATTCGGTGCTGGGAAGGTTCCTGTGGGCGGGAGGTGCCTCTCGGGTGGCGCTCCGGACGTGCTTCCTCTCTACCTACTGCGGCGGCCTGGCTACCGCGGACATGCTATCCTACTATCAGGCCTCCCATCTCCTGGTGCTCAATGAGTGGTGGTATGGGGACCGTGGTGATCCGGCCTACGCCCTGGAACACCTTTTGATGGGTGACGCCTCCGTCCACACTCTGCTCTACTCGGCCAGGAAGAGGCGAGCGCTCCCGCGTGTCACCCAGCTAGTGTTCGCCGTTTGGCGGAGGGCCCTTCACCGTACGGGGTGGTGGGGTAAACTGACGGCGGAGACCCCGCTATGGCGCAATGGCCTGCTGCCGGCGCTGGCGTCGCTACAGGGCTTTGATGGGTGGGACGCCATCGGGGTTTCATCCTTAGGGCAGGTCCTCTCCGGCACCACTCTTAAATCCTTTCAGGAGCTTAGCACCGAATTCAGCATGCCCAGGTCCCAGTTCTTCCGATACCTCCAATTCCGCCATGCCCTTGCTCCTAGCCTGGTGGGGCTGGAGCAGTTCCCGGACTTCAGTCCCATAGAAGCGAAGTTGTTTATGGGCGACTTGGGTGCCAAAAAAGTCTCCCAGATCTACCGCTCCCTAGTCACGCACTGCTCCCCCTCGCTCTCGGCACTGAAGGCCCAGTGGGAGGCCGATGTTGGCCCCTTGGACGAATATGATTGGCGCGAAGCCCTGGAATCCCCTAGGGGGACTGCCATTGCAGTACGCCTCCGCTTTATTCAATTCAAATATCTGCATCGCGCGTACTTTACGAGGGAGCGACTGTGGCGGGCGGGCCTTATTGCAAACCCTGAATGTCTGCGGTGTGGTTCGGAGAGGGGCACCCTTTTTCATACTGTGTGGTCCTGTGGGCGGCTGACTCAGTTTTGGGCCGGGGTATGGGATTGCTTGTCTGAGGTGCTGGGATGGGACCTGCCTCGTACGCCTCGGCTGGGCCTGCTGCATGTGCTTGAAAATGTTGGGGGCAACATCTACAAGCGCCACCTGCTGCTGCTGGGACTGGTAGTGGCAAAGAGGGACCTGGCGCAGGCCTGGAAAAGTGAGCGCGCCCCTCCTCTGGGAGCCTGGAAGGCGGGCCTGGATTTTGCCATGGGATTGGAGCAGCCTGTTTTCGAGGCTCGGGGATGCCCCCGCAAACATTTTAAAATTTGGAAAAGGTGGGCGGACTACAGGGGCCTCCCCCTCGATCCCCCTGTGGACATGGATGATGCATTACCTCACGACGTGGACCCTACGCCTTAGGCCGGTGGCCGGCCCTATCTATGTACATCTTTTGACCTGGATGTTTAGTGATCACGTGCACAGGGCTAGGGAGGGATAAGGGGTGGGATGTAGCTGGGAGTTGGGGGTCGTGCTGGGGGGTGGTGGGTGGCTGTATGTTCCCTTTCTTTTTTGATAAGAAATTCTTCATAGGAGAGGTTTGATGCTATGCCCTACTTTTGCTTTTGTTATGATTATTGATGACAGTCCCCTCCTGACTGTGGAGGGCTGTGCCTGCACTTGCTTGAACCTCTAATAAAACTGGTTTTGAAAAAAAAAAACAGCTAAGTAAGGTCGCCATAATCACCTAAAAATTCAAATATCTCAAATAACTATAACTTGTGTACTAAGGTAACTATAACTTGTGCCCTCATCATGCATTGCAAATTACGTCACATATTTCATCACTGATGACATCTTCTATGACATATTTGATAATATCACTGCAGTATTTGCAATAAAATTATTGATATGAAAACTGTGCATGGCGGGGGCACGAGTTTTAGTTACCGTATAGCACGAATTATAGTTACTTGAGATAACTACGACCGTAAATGGGGAATTTCTGTGATATTTTGGGTTTAAAACGGAACGTTGGTGCTAAACATTTCACCTAGCTAACTTTATTTCAACCTTCGTTTTTTTAAGTGAGTATATATATATATATATATATATATATATATATATATATATATATATATTTTTTTTTTTTTAATTATTTTACCCAGTGGCAGTCAACACTAGGTTGTTATAGTTAGAATCTTGTTTACATAGGAAATGCCTTTTTGTGTTGCTAATAACTTTGGCAGCATTTCCAGCACCCCAAAATAACGTGTTGCTCTCTACTGTTGTGGGAATTAACCCAGAAACACATGTCTAAAGTTACGCAGCACAGGCTGCACCAAAAAGGGGGAAACATTACAGACTGATACTGAAGTAAGTGTTATTGTGCACTGCATTTATCATGATGTTTTTGGACGAATTGAGTGTTGAGGTGTGAGGCAGTGTGCTTCTACCCTGCCTCCGTTTGTAAAGGCTCCCTTGAGCTACTGAGCTGACGAGCTTGTGTTGATGCACCTGCCCCCAGTGAGTGGTACAGAGCATTTCCAGCATCCCTTAAATGACTTGTTGCTCTCTACTGATGAAGGAAAGAATCCAGAAAGGCATGTCTAGAGTTGCAGAGCACAGGCTGCACCAGAAAGGCCGAAACATTAAAGACTGCTACCTTCGTAAGTGTTATCATGCACTATTGCTATTAGGAGGTATGTCTTATTGGGCTGTGAGTGAGAGGGTTGAATATGCCACTGAAAAGTTACCTCTCTTGTCTGAGCATTTCCTTCCCCCAAAACATTTTATTCATGAGCATTCATCATGCTGGCCAATTGTCATGGAATGCCCTCTTACATTGCCTGCATCTGTTCCCGAAATAGTTCTCAGATCAAAGGTGAGTTTCTTTCACCAGCTTTCACTTTAAGCCAGTGCAGTTCTGGTACACTAAAAAGACTCTAGTAAACTAGATTTAGTACCTTATTTAAGGTTAGGCAGTACTGGTACTCCCCTAAATCTTTTTACAAAACTCCAGTCCTCTTCCTGCTATATTTTCGTGTCCCATTTGAGGCTGGTGGAAGTTAGCCTTCCCAAAGGCAGGATCACAACCAGCTTGCTTAAAGAGAATACACTGCTAAAACCAGCATCCAAACAGCCATCCAATTTAGGTACACCACGCTGCCAATATTTTTATAGTGTTACCATTTCACGAGGTTACTTTGTAATCATTGATGACTTTGCATGGAAAGCCTTGAAAATGCCCCTCACATGCTGGAAGAAAAATCTAAGGATGCCAATGATATTTAACCATTTGGTGATATTTTCAGTATTCCCATGTGTGAAGACAACACTGTCAGTGTAAGGTGAAATTAGCATGCTTGAGTTTTGTCCATGTTGCACTTTCCTTCATACCAATGGGAGCAGTCTCATATAAAGAAGCTCAAAGCCAAAATAGAGACCTTGACAGTCAGTAATGTTTCACCTCTGCCATACCAGTAGCAAGTCGGTTCATGTGTCAAACTTTAAAACACCTCACAATTTTATTTTATTGGCCAACTGTAAGTCTGGATCGCCTCTTTACCCATGCCCCCTGGACATTCTTAAGGTGGCGGCTCGGTTTGCCAATCCTATCCTGAATAAATTGATGAATGCAACCTTGGAGGCAGCTATAGTGTGGCAGAGCTAGAAACAGGCCGTACTATTACCATTACTGAAGAAAGCTAATTCAAACCCCAAGGTGCATTGCATCTTCAGACCAATTTCTCTTTTGCCTGTTACAACCAAAATGTAGGAGAAGTGGGTCAATTGGCAATCCTCTCATTGCTTGGGACAGAACCTCCTGCTACATAACATGCACTCTGGATTTCGTAAAGGCTACAGCACCAAATCAGTCCTATTGGAGGTTGCTGAATTCCTTACTGACAATCTTGATCAAGAGGCAGCTGCTATGGTTGCCTTTCTCGATCTGCCGGCAGCCTTCAACATGGTCTACCACTCCATTCTTCTGGCAAGGTTATGGAGTGTGGGAGTCCATGGGATTAGCTCAAGTCATGTCTGGAATAAAGAACTCAAGCAATCCCCCCTTGATGTCTTCTGCCAAATACCTATACTATGGGGGGCCTCAGGGCTCTACCCTGAGCCCAACTCTTTTTAATGTCTACCTGGCCTCCCTGGCAAAGCTTTTTGAAGCTTGGGGAGTGGGGTTGATCCTGTATGCTGACAACACTCAGCTGATGCTTTCTTTCCAGGAGAAGGATTTCGGAGCCTTGAATGTCTTCAAGGGTTGCCTGAGGGACAGTGGTGTATGGGATTAATATTAATTGCCTGAAACTGAATTTTGCCAAAACAGAAATCCACTTCTTTGGTATTAACAATCATCCAGACACCTATAACTGGTGGCCTTTAGGGCTTGGCATCCCCCAGGCTACATCATTCACAGTAAAATAATTAGGCTTCAAATTCGACTTTAACCTCAAACCACAGGTTAGAACTGTCTCAGCTAGCTGTTTCCTTGCGCTAAAATCTATCAGGAATATGCTCCATCTGATTCCTGAGGAGAATTGTAAGACCTTCATTCATGCCTTGGTAACTTCCAAGTTAAATTACACTAACAGCATGTATCTGGGCCTACCATCCTATTTGCTACACCTCTTGCAGAATATTCAAAACTCTGCTGGACGTTGAAAATTTGAAGATTCCCTCCATATGATCTGTATTGGCCTCCTTATGCAGTCTACAGTGGCTGCCCATTGCCAGCTGCATTAAATTCAAAGCACTAATCTTCGCCTACAGAGCCTGAGACTAATGGGACTCTCTATATTTAAGAAGAATATTGTCTACCTACCAACAGGGTACATCACTGTTCTCCAATGCGCTAAACCTTCTTCACGTTCCCAGGGTTTGCAGGGGAATAAAGAGGAGTCTGCTTCTTTTCCTTTTTAACCAAAAGACTCTGGAATTCCATGCCTACAACCCTACTTTTCACTCTCTCTGAACCACTCATTCGTAACCTACTCAAGACTTTTCTTTTTGAAGTGTAGATTTTCTGTTCTGGGGTTTGACTGCTCTTTGTCTGTTCCGCAGGACCGGGACACTTCTTCGGAAGCAGTCACTCATTTTTATATGAATTCTATTGTATTTTATTGTCTACTGCCATAGAAATTAATCAGACTCTATAATAAACCTTTATTTTAATGGGCTTAACACCAAATTACTCGTTAAGGGTTTATTTATAGTTTCTGCAGATTTTCATTTTTGGCACAGACGTTAAGACTGTACATATGTTACTGCTGGGAGAAATGTCCCCTGAATTGTGACAAGAGTGCACAACTGCAATTATATTTGGGTCCCTGATGCTGATTTTTGGTCATTGGCGAACACGTTGCTTTTGCAGTTTAGTTTAGACTGGAATTGAAACACCAAGTACTACCTTGTTGATGGCAGGGGGTTACTGCCCTTACCTGGGATTAAGTGGCATGAACAAAGCGGTGGCAGCACCCATTGTTGTGTTCTGTAGAATCAGTAATGTCAAAAGTCCTTTTTGCCTGTGCCACAAGATTGGAGCCTACTGCATCATTCATGTAAAGTTATGTAGTTGTGTACTTACCTCACCTTTGACCTGCATGGACTGTATGCAGTGCAGGGCAGCGAATGATACCTGTGTGAGTGTGCTGGGACAGCATGCGATACTTGCGTTTGTGTGCTGGGTTGCTTGTGTGTTACTCTAGATGGTACTAAACATGGAGGCCTGTGGGTTCCATTTTGGAAGCAGAGGGCCTGCAGAGGCTTGAGAAGTGAGGACGGCAACCCCCAAAATGTAGATGTGTAATACTGACATTCCTGAGTGTTGGGCTGAGCCACACACACTGAAGGAGAGCTGCAGAGCATACTCTGTGGAAATCAAAAGTCAATTTGATTCCACGAAGATCACGCAACGAGTGCTCATAAGCAATAGACTGGACTACGGCAACGCCCTATATGCTGGAATCAACAGATCTCTCCTACACAGACTCCAGACCATCCAAAATGCCGCCGCCAGACACGCCACAAACTCATGACCCAATACCTACCAGACCTCCACTGGCACCCTATCGAGAAGAGGGTCACTTTCAAACTCCTCACCCACACCTACAAATCCCTCAACAACATCGAACCAAATACCTCAACGAAAGATTATCCTTCCACGTACCCAAGAGGAACCACCGCTCTGCCGTCCTGGCAGAGGTCTCCCGCATCCACAGAAGCAGAACAGGTGGGAGAGCCTTCACCTACGTCGGGAAGACATGGCTTAGCAGTTCGGACTGGAGGTGACTGTTTGATTTGCTCAAACGCTCCGTCCATCATCCCCTTTGGTATCGCTTTGTTTTCCCTAAGTTGGCAGGGTGTGCCCATAGGCGTGTGTCCCCTGCTCACTCTACCACTGGATTGAAGATAGCCTGGCTGATGAGTATTATGAATCCGAAACCGGTCCCAGGATGCTCGTTTCCGGTCCAGGGAAGACATGGCTTGGCAGTTCCTGCTGGACTGTTCCCATGAGGCACAGGGTCAGACTGATTTGCATATGGCCATGTCTGAACTGGGGTGGTGGAGTGAGCTAAAGAATGGTGATGGATTAAACCCAGATCAGTTGACTGGGGGTGAGTGTTTGATTTGCTCAAACGCTCCATCCATAATCCCCTTTGGTATCGCTTTGTTCACCACGTCGCAGCAAAGACCTGGAACGAGCTCCCCGTTAACATCAGACGCTCTCCAACCCTGCACACCAGGAAGGACCTCAAGACCTGGCTCTTTAACTGATCCAGAGCTCCCCCATCTCCCCCCCAGCGCCTTGAGACCCTTACGGGTGAGTAGCTCGCTATATAAACCCCTGATTGATTGATTGATGAAGTCACAAGCAAACCCCAAATTAAGATGTGCTCAACCCTCTAGTAGGTTGACACAGAGGAGTCAGGCTTAACTTAAAGGCAATGTATAAAACATATCAAACAGTAATATTTTGAACATTTAGATAAATGGAGTAGGTGTATTAAATAAAACAAGACCAAAATGACAAAAATCCAATCAGTAGAACCAGAGGTATACAGTTCTAAAGATTCAAGTGAAATTAGCATCACAAAGTGCAAAGTAGATATCTGGTTGTGGCAGACCGAGACAAAGTCACAAGTTCAGGCCGACTACGATGGAGCGTGGCGGGCTAGCTTCAGGGACCCAGTTAGGCCTGCTAAACAAGAGTCCCTCTTATCCTGGTTACGAATAGTTGCCTTGTCCCGGGAGGAGGATGCTTCACACAGCCAAGACGATGTGAGGCCAAGCCCGGAGATGCGTTGAGTAGCATCAGTTCCAAGGAGCTGCAATGCTGTGATCAGAGGTCTTGCATCATCGTCGAGGAGGAAGTTGATGAAGGGGCTTACAGTGCAAAGTCCTGTGTCAAGGGTGCATCACACACTGGCTGGTTCTAAAGAACCTGAGGAGCTTGCAATGCAGAGCCCTGCATCTTCATCAACGCAAAGGCGATGTGTCAGTTCTGCTTAGGTTGCACTGCACAGTAGAGGAGATTTGTTAGTTTTGCTGAGTCCACAGATGGGCTGGCAGAGCACCTTCAGGCCCACTTCCAAGAGTCCAGGACCGTACTGCAACAATTTGGCAAAGAGGGACTCACAGATGGCAGAGTTCAGGTGCTGGGTTCAAAGTTATTGGAAGCCTGTTACGTCTTTGAAGCTTCTGATCAGGAAGCCAGTCAGCTAGACCTCGGAGTCACTGTGGGTCCTGGGCCTGTCCTTCTCACCAAGGCAAAAGGGTAGCAGGGCAGCAGTTCTTCGGAGCAGCAGTCCAATAGAGTGGAAGTCCTTTCAGCAGCACCGCAATCCTTCTTCCTAGCAGACCACACAAATCCAAAAGTGTACAGAATAGTTGGTGTACGAGGTCCAATATTTATTTAGTGTCCACTTTGAAGTGGGAGAAGCTTCCAGGGAATTCCACTCCCCGGAGGTGCTTGGAATTTTTTGCCCCCCTTCCCAGGCTTCAGATTGTGTTGGGTAACAATAGACAAGTGTCAAACTACTTTGTGAGAGTGTTGTAGCAGTGCCTTTGTTATGTGCATGATTGGTAAGTAACAGTTCCTTCCCCTCATTAACTCAGAGTTCTTCATCCTGCAGGCACCTAGCTTGCCTTTGTCTCACTGTCTGGAAGCAATACACAAAGACAAACAGCCAACTACACCTGTTCATGTGACCCAGGATTAAGGCAGCAGACACTAAATGACTGGGATACAAAAACGCCATCTTTCTAAAAGTTATCAAAAACAATGGGGGGTACCTGACTCGTTTGATATTTTTTGCTTTAATCTCTTTATAGCAACTATGAAACAAAACCTTTTTCATGTTTGATTTTAGGTTATTTATTAAACCAGTTTATATGAATTATATCCAAATATTTTTGAGCAAAACGTTATTTTCAACAGTAGGAAAAGAAGATACACATATTTCTGAGTGTTCTACAACAGTTACCACATTAGACAATTCACAAGATTACATTCGTGTAAAGAAAATTTAGAAAACAAACATTAACAAAATGTGACAATTCAAAAATGGAACATTTGTTTTTTGCACTATGTACATTCAACCCATAGTGAGCCTCCTTACTTTAACTTAAGCCAAAAATCAAGGCAATGACTAACACATGGGACTTTTTTGTATGTTTGGGAGGGGAATTCATTTTTTTGTCAATTCTCTCAACCACTGGGACTAATATTTTGGCATTTCCCCGGTGTTGTTAGTAATACACTCATTACAGAAACTAAGGGGTGAGTCTATATCTGCTTTGATTCAAGGCGAACGGGTCAGCTTCTCGTATTTCACTGTAATGACACCAAACACAAAGCCAATAAATACTTGTGGCTACTTGTGTTATGTCTCAAACAACAATTAGGACTTAAAACCATCCTGCATGTGTACCTTTACATGAACTGGGGTTTTCATGTCCCTCGCAGGTCTCAATTCAACCACGTACTCAATTCCTGAGACAATTTATTGATGTCAGTTACTAAGCCAAAACCGGCTGCTATCTAAAGTATGACTGGGTACTATTGAAACTTCAAAGACTTAAACACACATGTTTGGGTCTGTCCGCCATCGTTCCACCAGTAAGTTACTTGAGTATGGGCATTTCTCGTGAGAACATATGCGCGTCAAAGTGCGCTGCACCTCGTGGAAATTGTAGTCAATTACAATCAACCTTCTGGGAATTGTATTCGACCAATGGCAGTAGTCAATGTGACAAGACTATAAGTCCCAGACAGTTGCATTGTGGGAAGTGTAGTTTTCATGTCAAAACATTATGAGCTAGACAATTCTGTCATCCCATTCAACCCTGTGACTGCACTGTTGTATTTTTAAATTAGATAAGCCTCTTTCTGAATTAAAGCTGCATCAATATCCATTAATCGACTTGTTGTATTCAGCACCACCAACACTGTCCACTTTAGCTCATTTTCACTGTGGGATTTTTCAATGAAATGTTCAACCATCGGTGCTGTTAATACTTTTTTTTTTATTCTAGATCGATGTTGTGTAATGCGTTGGTTGACTTGCTGGTTTGTCTTGCCTACGTATAACTTCTGACAAGGACAAAGAATAGTCTAAACCGCGTTTTTGGTCTTGCAATTTGTAAACTCTGAATGGCGCCATCTAATAGTGTTGTGAACAAAGTCTGATCCTTCTATTGTGAACTCACTCAAGGAGCAATTTCCACATTTGGGGTGACCTGTGACAGGTTTGAGATGCCATTGCGTTCTAAGATTCCCTTTGGCTTTTTTGGGGAAAATATATGCCCTTACGATTTGCTGGCCAATGCTCTAATTTTTCTTCATGGCGAACATAGGCTTTGGAAAATCACATTCAAGATGTTCTAACAAATGCAAGTTCTTTAATATGATTTGCTTAAATTAATTTGTGTCAGGGCCATACGTTGTAACCCACACTAGTCTCTCTGGTTATGGATTAACTCTCTCGGTCAGGAGTTCCTCATGGGGTGTGTACCAGGCTCTTTTAATTGCGTGTTTTAGAAATTTCTTTGGGCAACCCCTCATAATCATTTGGTCATGAAAGATGGCTGCGTGGTGTTCATAATTAGTTTTCCTTGAACAATTCCGTCGGATCCACAACAGGTGTTCATACAGAATGTTTTCATTCAAACTTCCGGGGTGAGCACTCCTTTGGTGTAAGATGGCATTTTTATCAGTAGGTTTATGGTGCAGTGAGGTGATCAACCTATTTTCATCAGGGGAAACCTCCACATCCAAGAATGTCATATATGTCTTCCTTGAGTCCACGCTGAATGTTATGTCTTTACGGCGACTGTTCAACCAGCCATGAAACGTTTTCAGTTCCTCCTTTAAGCCCTGCCACAGGCACCACATGTCATCTATGTAACGTAACCACTGTCGAATATTCTCCTGAAAGGGATTATTGCTAAAGATAATTTTTTCTTTGTACTGAGCCACGAAGAGTACCGCCATCTCAGGGGCAAAAGCACAACCCATGGCAGATCCTTTCACCTGGATAAAAAAATTAGTTTTCAAACTTGAAGTACTTTTTCGAAGTACAACCTCTGCCACTTTGACAATAAATGACGTGGGCACTCGATGAGGGCAAGGTCTACCTTCCAAGTATAGCTCAATCACTTGTAGTGCTTCGTCTTGGGGTATCTGAGTGTATAATGAAGTTACATCAAATGAGACCATCCCATTGAGATTGGTCATCAAACTCATGGCATTCCACTTTGGTAATACAATCAGTAGTGTCTCTCAGGTATGACTTAACCTCAGTCAGAAAGGGCTTCAGGAAACAATACACATATATTAAGATTGGCTCCAACAGGGAATCACTACCCGACACGATCGGTCTCCCTGCCTGGCTCATTGAGCCTATGTGGATTTTCAGCAGAAAGTATATAACCGGAATCCTTGGAAATTTTTTGTATAAATAATCAAATATTTTGGGTCCCAAAAAGCCACTGTCAAAGCCAACTTTAGTATTTCAACTATAAGTTCTTGTGTGGGTCTTGTGGGATCATCTCTCACTTGGCGGTACCATTCCTGATTGGGTACTTGATTCCTGCCTTCTTTTAAATACATCTCTCTGGGCAAAATCACTAGGGTTCCCTCCTTGTTGGCTTGTTTGATGACCACAAACGTCAATCAATCAGGAAATTTATAGAGCGCACTACTCACCCGCGAGGGTCCCAAGGCGCTTGGATGGGGGTGGTCCGCTACTGCTTGAAAAACCAGGTCTTGAGGTGCTTCCTGAAGGCGAGATGGTCCTGGGTCAGTCGTAGGTGGGTGGGGAGGGTGTTCCACGTCTTGGCCGCTAGGTAGGTGAAGGATCTTCCTCCGGTGGTGGTTCTGCGGATCTGTGGAACGGTGGCTAGGGCGCGGCTGGCGGAGCAGAGCTGGTGGATGGGTGTGTAGAACGAGAGGCGATTGTTGAGGTATTCGGGACCCGTGTTGTGGAGAGCTTTGTGTGCGTGGGTGAGAAGTCTGAAAGTGATCCTCTTGCTGGTGGGGAGCCAGTGTAGGTCTCTCAGGTGGGCGGAGATGTGGCTGTGTCGGGGGATGTCCAGGATGAGTCATGCGGATGCGTTTTGTATGCGCTGGAGTCTTGGGGGGGGGATTGCCCAGAGCCGGGGGCCACCAGGAGTCGTCCCTGGCGGAGATGGATGATCCGAGGATGAGGATTTCCGTCTTGTCTGAGTTCAGTTTCAGCCGGCTGAGCTTCAGCCATTCTGCGACGTCTTTCATTCCTTCCTGGAAGCTGGCCTTGGCGGGTGTGGCGTCGTTGGTGAGGGAGAGAATTAGATGGGTATCGTCGGCGTAGGAGATGATGTTGAGGTTGCGCTTGTGTGCGATGGCTGCGAGGGGGCTCATGTAGACATTGAAGAGGGTGGGGCTGAGCGAGAAGCCTTGGAGTACGCCGCAGATGATCTTGGTGGCTGCTGCGCGGAACGGCCGGAGACGGATTCTTTGGGTTCTGTTGGAGAGGAAGGAGGTGATCCATTCCAGGGCCTTTCCTTGGATTCCAGCGTGGTGGAAATGGGTTGTCAGAATGCGGTGGCAGATCGTGTCAAAAGCAGCCGATAGGTCGAGGAGGATGAGGGCGGTGGTTTCCCCGTTGTCCAGCAGGGTGCTGATGTCATCGGTGGCTGCGATGAGGGCGATCTCGGTGCTGTGGTTCACTCGGAATCTGGACTGTGATGGGTCGAGGGAGCTGTTTGTCTCGAGGAAGGCGGTCAGCTGCTTGTTGACGGTTTTCTCGATGATTTTTGCGGGGAAGGGGAGGAGCGCGATGGGGCGGAAGTTCTTGAGGTTGGTGGGGTCTGCGGTGGGTTTCTTCAGGAGAGCGTTGATCTCTGCGTGCTTCCAGCTCTCCAGAAAGGTGGCGGATGTGAGGGAGTTGTTGATGATGTCTCGGATTTGGGGTGCGATGATGGAGTCCGCTTTGTTGAAGATGTGGTGCGGACAGGGGTCCGTTGGGGAGCCGGAGTGGATGGTGTTCATCGTGTGGGTGGTGTCTTCCGTGCTGACGGGGGTCCAGGTACAGAGGGTGGTGGTGGGGGGTGCTGGTTGGGTGGTAGGGTCTGTGGTCAGAGGGCCGAAGCTGTCGTGTATATCGGCGATCTTGCGGTGGAAAAACGTGGCGAGGGAGTTGCAGAGGTTTTGTGATGGTGTGATGTCGTTGTTGCTGGCGTTGGGGTTGGAGAGCTCTTTCATTATGGTGAAGAGTTCCTTGCTGTTGTGGGCGATGTTGTCCAGCCGTTCTTTGAAGGATGACCGTTTGGTGTAGTGGATCAGCTGGTGGTGTTCGCGGATGGCGTTCTTGAGGGATGTCATGTTTTCCGCTGATTGGTCATGGCGCCAGGCTTTCTCGAGGGCACAGCAGGACTTCTTGGAGTCTTTGAGATCGCTGGTGAACCAAGAGATTTTTTTGCTATCATGGTTGCTTGGGGGGTTCTTCAGTGGTGCGAGGGCATCGGCGTAGTCAGTGATCCACTGTGTGAGGTTGTGGGCTGCTTCGTTGGGGCCCGTGGAGGTGGTGGGTGGGCTTTGGCTCAGGGAGGTAGTGAGCTGGTCGGTGGTGATCTTGCTCCGGCATCTTCGGGGGGCTTTTTGCGGTCGGTGGTGTGTAGTTGTTTTCCTGAAGTTGAAATGGGCGCAGCTGTGATCGGTCCAGTGGAGTTCAGTAGCGTGGTTGAAGGAGACGTGGTTGCTAGAGGAGAAGACGTGTCATTCTTCAGGGCCATTTGTTGTCTCACTGATATATTTCTTTCAAGAAAGGTTTTCTTTTTCTCCTATTGGTTAATTGGGGACAGAATCACTTGTTTGTAAGCCACAATTTCTTTTTAAAAGCGTCATTTTCAGAACTGTGATTAAAAATCCGGCTCCACCATTAAAGAGGACTTTTAATTACAATTCTTTAGACACCAAACTTTAACTGTCCTCCTGCTATTCTTTAGAGGTTACAGTTTATTAAATTCTAATGAGGTAACTTCAATGTTATCTATCAGGGAGGTATGCCTTGTAGTATTGAAAAACGAATTCAGAGGTTTTTCATTACCAGGACATGTAAAACTTAAAAGTAAATGTCTTACTTTTTAAATACACTGCACCCTGCTCTCTGCGCTGTTCAGACCCAACTCTGGGGGTGACTTAAATGTAATACAAAGGAAGGTTTGGGCCTGGCAAAACATTTATTTTGACAGGTCGAAAAGGTAGTTTAAAAACTGCACACACAGGCCGCTATGGCAGGCCTGAGACATGCTTATTATTATTATTATTATTATTATGTTTCTTATATAGCGCCAGAATCGACCCCTGAAGGGGTATCTCCGCGCTTGCCTTGGGAACCCGTCCTGGCTTTTCCCTGTGAGATAGCCCCTACAGGGCATTCCCAAGGTGAAAGCCAGGCATCCCGGCACAGGGGGGCCGTTGTGGAGATTAAGCAAGCTTAATGCCCAGATTTGCAGAGTGTGAACCCATGATTAGGTCAGGCACCGAAGCGAGAATTATCGAGTCCATGGACATTTGAGCTCTAGACCCTGGCCCGTCGGGAATTGATCCCTGGTCCCGGGTCTGACCTCTGCTTCAGGGTCTGCCTGCTCTAACCAGTGAGCCACACTTCTCCTCTGCTTAGAAGGGCTACCTAAGTGGGTGGCACAATCAGGGTTGTATGGGCACTAGTAGCATTTCATTTACAGGCTCTCATTACTTGTGGTACCGCTCTCTTAGGGATGTACAAGCAAATTAAATATGTCAATTGGGTATAAGATAATGTCCCCATGTCTGAAGTATAGAGCACAAGCACAATAGCACTAGTTACCAGTGGTTAAGTGTGCAAAGACCTACGGCCAGCAAAAACTAGACCGCAAAATAGAAGGGTTGAAGGCAAAACATTTGGGGGAAGACCGCACTAAGGTTGACAACTGCATACTAATTTTACCATGTTTAACAAAGTCAGCACAAACACTTTACCATTGGCTAACAAGGGTAAAGTGCACACAGTTTTACAGCCAACAAAAATAGAGTTCAGTAAAAAGGCAAAAAAATCATGGATGGCCCTGCAGGAAGGGCACGTTTACAAAAAACATCATCTGAGTACCCTTTTCGTTACAACGTTTGTGCAAAACCTCGGTTTGTTCCTGAATTGGGATTGCAAGTAATGCAGGTTTACTAGTTTCTTGTTTTCTGGTGTAGCCTTTGCCAGATGTACCTGACAATATTTGCTCAGGGAAAGTAAATCGAAAAGTGCCAAAACATGCAGTAAGCAACTCCAGCACTATGAATTATGCCTCATTCCTGCCAAACTCACATCAGCCACTAATTACAATTTCATTTCAGAAAAATACTGCCAAATGTAGCAGGGGTATTCCTTAACCGATGTTCCCACACCAAAATATTGAGAAGCACTGTCTTGTTGGAGCTGATGGATGAAGATCGGGTACACTGAAAGTGACTTTTTTTCATCAGACTTTGGCCCAGATTAAGAGAGTGAAAAAAACAAAAGGGTGAAAGGAGAAGAAGAGAGTCCAAAAAACTGAACCAAAGGCAGAATCATGGATGAAAAAGAACATGCAAGAGTGAAATAAAGAGTAGGTTGTGTAGTCTGATGGAAGAAAGAGTCATGAGGTGCAATCAAGACTAAGCAGCCATGGTATTGGGCAATCCTAATAATCACCTGTGCTGACTGTAGAGATTCTGATAAAGCCTTCGAGCACTGGTGCTTATTATTTTTGTATTAATATTTGGTGCGTGTGTGTGTGTATGTATGAATGTTTGGTAAAGAGTGTTATGAATGAATGTGTTTCTGTATGCGTGTGAATGCATGGTGTTAGTGTTATGTGTATGCATTCGTGTGTGTGTCCCATCCGCCCCCCTCCCTCTAAAACGTACTATCCGCCGTTGTTCTCGGGGAATGCAGTAATGCTGCACCCTGCAATTACTGCACCCTATAGTATCAGGAATATTGGGTGTGGTAATACGACACTGAAAATTACATGCAACCCTTGATCAGAGATGTTTTAATGCATGGGCAAAGTGGGCTCCTGCCCAGGGCCTCAGCCTTTCATGGGGGCCTCTGATAGGCTCAGCTCTGTTCTGCAGAGAGTCTTGCCCTAATGACCTTGAATAATTCTTCACCAGGTTCTTTTAAATTCCGTTTTCCTTTTATTGCTTTTCAATCAGGGTGATCTGTGAGTCTATTACAGACATTTTGCACTCTATTTTTGTTCCATGCAGTATCCATAAAAAAAGGTATTTTTTTTAGAACATAACAGGACCTCATGTGCGAAATAGCAGGTTGTCACAGAGATTATTTGGAGTAATATTGGTGAGCTGCTGCTATGTTACAACATTGAAAACACGTCACTATCCCTGAATATTAGATGTACACACATGTAGAATTTAGACAAGTGCTCCTGTGCTCTATCAGTGACCTGGCCAAAGAGGGCATGAAAGAGCTGAAAATGGATCATAAAGTCAAAGCTGTTCTAAACACGGGCCCCCAAAATAGGATTGGCCCGGGGCCCCCAAAATCCTTTACATGTCTCTGCCCTTGATGAGGGCCTAGTTGAATCGGTGGCTTCGTATGTTAATACTATACTGGCAAATGTCAAAAAATTGTTGTGTTGATGCGGATGATGTTCGCATTTATTAATCCGGTATTCTATTTGTTCCCACAGCAAAACGCTACTGCAAGAATTCCAGCCCAACTAGCAGCACAACGAGCAGTTACGCCATGAGCAGCAGCAGCAGCAATATGAGTTGTGGGGGCGGCAGCAGCGCCAGCAGCACGTGCAGCAAGAGCAGCTTTGATTACACCCATGACATGGAGGCGGCGCACATGGCGGCCACCGCCATTCTGAACCTCTCCACCCGCTGCAGGGAGATGCCACAGAGCCTCGCCGCCAAACCTCCGGATCTCTGTGCCAGGGTAAAAAGGAGCAATTATGTATGTTGATGAAGATATGAACCTCCTCGCCGCGCTAGACAAGCCTGCCCCTGGCAGGTTTAAAAATAGAAATAATGACCCTTCTTTGTGCGCTGGCTGAATGGAAAGCATTTCAGTTTGAACAGTGCACACAAGAGGAAGAGACACGTCTCCGTCCACAACTCCTGCGTTTCTGATCCAGCCTCATTTGAAATGATGTTGAATGTGCCTCTTTTGCTGTGATTTTATCCTTATGTTCCCTTATATTTGCATTGCCATGTTTACACGCTATTACACGCGAAAATCATTTTAACTTAATTGCACGTTTGCTGCAATGTAGTTTTAGCACAGTGAAAGCATACACAGTCTGAGTAACGCAAGTTTTTACCAATAATTTACGTGAAATCTGCTTCTTCAAAAGTGGTACCATATAGTCATACCAACACATTTATATAAACCGTTGCCACCGCAGCTGTCATCTTTGTAATGCCATGGCTGCATTAATAGAGTTACCACCGGCAGAACGTGTAATATTACCGTTGTGCAGTTTTGCCACATCACAATATCAGGCACTCTAAATAAGGGTCTGTTAGGTAGTTAGAATTCCTGAAACCATTGGGACAGGCAAGTCCTCACCAGTGTAGATGAAGGCAAGCAAGCCACCCTCTCACTGCTTGCCCGCTCAGCAGCCTGCAATAAATACATCCTTTGACCTCATTGTTCTTCTCAAAAGGCTTAAAGAATGGACTAGCGTGTCTGACACAACCACAGAACAATCCAAACAAGGGATGGGTCCAGACAGTGAGCAAGACAATGACTTGTCCACTTAAAGCACTCAAGTCCTGGCCTGTTCTTCTGCCCGACTTGTTGTCACAATGGGGCCCGGAGTCCACTGGCCCACCGTGACGTTGGAGGCGGAAGGGGGGGGGGTGATCGTGGGCCCCTTCGAAGCTTTATGCAGAGGAGTGCTCTGGTGGAGAGCCGACTAGCTACTGACTCTCTTCTCCCCAGTCTCCTGGATTCAGATCAGTGCGACCAGGGCTTAATTTGAGCCAGTGGCATATAATGGTCAACACCAGCACTAATGGTGGCGCTGCCCGTGCAATTTACAGATGAGCACAAGAACAGTTGTTTATTAACTGAATATACATATAAAAAATAGAAATGCCTGACCGAACAAGCCATTCTTATAGCTTTGGGTGCCTGGAATAGTCCGAATTGTCACACTTGTAGGAGTGTAATGGTTAGTAGTTGATTTGGTAACTTCACTGGCCGCCCTGGCGAGGGCAGTGGGTGATGCATGCTGCAATGGCCTCCTGAAAAGGGCCATGGCACTTATTGTTTTGCAAATTAAGCACTGAGTGCAGCCCACGCCTGAGCAATCAGTGAGGAGGTGGTCAGGGCTTTAAGTGGGATGAAAAAACCGGGGGGTCTCTCCAAGAGGCGTGGCCAATGTAATTAAGGGCGTGGCTTAAAAACACCTAAGCTAAAAACCTGTGCTTCGCATAGTGTGCCGCCCAACTTGTATTTTGCTGTTTCTGTCATTGCATCCAGATATGATACAACAAGTAACATCAAACCTTCAACAAGTCAGGACTATGGCTTGTAAATAATATTGAATAAAGTTTCCACTTAAAGCCCTGGTGACACCATGAAAATGTTGCTGAACCTGAGTTTCAAAAAGAGAAGGGAAATCCAGAAAGAAACTGACTCTCTTTACAGGATTTCCCTTCCCCTACAACGCTCACCTGGCATGACGTCATGCCACAGCCTCTGCACTAGTGAGAAGTGTGCTGTGTGAGCACACTCACATTGATGTACCTGCTGTCACTGCAGTCTGGAAAAAAAACAGACAGCCCATGCCAGGGCACAAAACAGAGCCCGATAGTGACCCGTATCGAGGCCTCCTTTAAAAAACTGCCGGTGCTCAGCACCTGTGAGATCCGGTCCACTTAACCGCATCGCTGCGGCGGCTTTTCCCGCTGTGTGCGGCGTTTTTGAAAATACCGCGTTACATGACGAGCTCAGCTCGTCATCACCACACGAGCGCCGTAGCTGATGACGAGCTGAGCTCGTCATCAGCATCAAAGGGGTTAAAGCCCTGGAAGTGGTGACCCTCTGCAACTCGAGGACATTCCTGGGTGGAGCAGCAGTGGTGCCAAGCACCCCAATTCTGGACGTGGGGAAGGGAGGAAAGCCCAACACCTCAAGTGATGCTGCGCATTCTCAATGTGGAGATGGAAGGTGGGCGGAATGACCGTGAGGGGTTAACATTGTACTCCAGTGGGTGAGGATCAGACCACAATTGTGTGACGCCACCAGTGGGTGGCTCCCTATGGATGCCTAATCTGCTTGTAAATATGGGCCCTGAGGGATTACTCTCTGACCTGGGTACTGGATGTGCAGGAAAAAGATAAACAAGTTTAGTTATTGGGTCTCTGCTGAACTTTATTAACCTCCTGCTATTATGGCGGACTACCAGAAAAGGAAAGAGGACTTTTGTGATCCAAATAGGGTGCCTCTGCTAAAACACATAGTGACTCAGACTAGATTCTCAGAGATGACTTTAGCTTTTAGCAGGGAGAGAGCACTTTCCTGTGTTGTATCTATGCTCTGCATGCTGCTATTGATGAGATACATGCAGCAAACCTAAGTGGAGATCTCAAAGTTGCTTCTGGATTTGCTAGGACTGGAGGGACATGCTGTGATGGCAGGTGATTTGTGGAATTTCCATCTCTTTCTGAGGAAAAAAGGTGATGGAATGATGATGGTGCATGAACAGGGCTGTATTTATCTGACCAGATTAGAGAGGTAGACTCTTAAAATTGGTGATTAAGGGAAACGAGGGCCACCTGAATCCGAACACGTTATTGAAGAAACAGTCCCACGTCACCATCCAGAAAAGAATAGCGGCAAGGGCTTTGGGTTCCTCTGTCTCTTATCCTGAGTGCCTAAAAATAGAAATGGAAGAGAAGTGCAATTCTCTTTTTACAGAAAGAATCTACTCAAACCTTCCTAAACAGGCTGTCATAAGACATAGGGGAAAGTTCGAAATTGTCTCTATGCAGGTGGGATTCATGGTTCTCTGGCATTGTGAGTAGACTTATCATAATAACGGGCTGGGGACATCCCTACAGGAAGGTGGAATAGAGATGATGGAGTACTTTTTTGTCTCTTAACCTTCTCCTTCCTCCCTTTGTGTTATTTTTTGCTGCGTTTGGATGGGCCATAACCATTACTTAATTTGAGCAACTGGTTTCTGGTGCTTGGCACTGGCACTTAATTGTCAAGACTGGCGCTTATGGTATTCTGCCACATGGTGGCACTGTTTGTCCAATGTACAGATGAGTATAAGAACAGTTGTTTACATTTAAAAATGCTAAAACCTTATTATATCTTTGGGGGCATGGAATAGGCAAATTGTCACACTTGTAGGAGTGTGATGGTTAGTAGTTGTGTTGGCACTGTGTTGGTACTTTTTGGGGCAATGACTGATTCAAGCTGCAGTGGCCTCCTGACAAGAGCCCTGGCATTTTTTTTTTCTTTTAGGCATTGGCCGTAGCATAATTTTTCAACTGGGTTGCCTACATTTCTCAATACGTTATGGGGCGGTATTTAATACTGAAGCATTTTGAATCTTTAAGGTTACAGTTTTTAAGTGAATTACCCAGGTACTTCTTTCCTAATAAACTGGTTTAAACCTAATACAGTTCCAAACCCTCTGCAGTGATTGAAGCCGTGATTGAAGCCACAGGTTCACATTGGCCATTTGATCTCGTAAGGTGGATTGCCACTTGCCTTTCACCACTTATGTTCAATGGGTTTTTACGCTATATGCTTCAATTCCGTGAAAATAATAGGTAGATTTAAAATTATATGCTGGTCCACATTTGTCTTAAGAATGATTTTGATATAATGGAACCTAGAGTCAAATGTCCCTTACATTTCCAACAATTGACAAAAGGGAACTTCTCCTGTTTAAACAGTAATGAATTTAAAGATTCTAGTGTGGAATGGAACTAAACCCAAATCACAAATTTGAAATGGCCTTCAAGTCAGGGGCTGCCTCTAAATATATCACTGAAAAAATACAACTGAGCATCCTCTTTCATGCACATCCCACATTAGACGTCCAGAGAAAAACTGTAATAAAATCCATCTACTTTTAGCGTTTCCATGCATTGCAAAGTCTTCCCACTCCTCCAAATCCAATCTCCTTCAAGGTTGGAAAGGGCCTGATAATGGAATACTCTGACTACTGCAGCATTAGCAACAGTGTGTTATCCATGAGCTTTGTGGATGCAAATAATGACTACAGACCGTGTAGCCAAATGAATCCCAACCCCCAAAAATGGAACAATGTGTCTCCTACTATGAATTCACTTCACCGACTCCCAACTAAAAATCACAGACCTGAGAGCAGAGGACGGCCCAGGACCAGGGTTCGATTCCCGGCGCGGCAGGTTTCTGGACCAGGGTCAGTGGACTCGATAATTCTCTCGCCTCGGTGCCCACTCTGATCAGCGATCACACTCGGCAACTCTGGGCATTAGCTTGCCTCATCTTCACTAACGGCCCCACCAGACCGCCGGGGATGCCTGGTCTCACCCTGGAGATACCCATTAAGGGACCATCTCTCAGGGAAGCCAGGAAGGGTTTCGCAGCGGTCGAAGCGCCTCGGGACCCTCCGGGTAGGTAGTGCGCTATATAAATGCCTATACATTTACATTTACATTTACATTTACTCACAAGGCTTACTAGTACAAAGGCTCATGCTCTTAACAGATACTCTGGCACCCACACAATACCCAGGCAGTGGTCTGATAGAGACATTCAATTATATTTAAGTTACTTTTCCACTATCAGAATGAGGGAAATTGTACAAAGCATATTAACTGTTATTTTTAATACTTTTTCAATGGTAGGGCTAGATATTTGCTTAATGTAGTTTAATGGTAACTTCACAAGTATCTACCTTTGTTGCTGGAACGCTTTAGCAGTAATTAATTCTGTTCGTATAGAATTCCCTCTTGATAGTGTTTAAGTCTTTGATGCAGTGTGAAATAACTCTGTCTTTAGAGATTTCAGAAATCTATCTGAGGGCATGAATATGAGAAGAGTAACCACTGGCTCTTATGCTGGTGGACTTTATGATCTTTGGACAGAGGGACAACACTATATCTATTTGCTAGAACAGGACACACTGTGATTGTTTCTGGAAAAACAAAAAGGATTTGCTACAAAGGTAGGTAGGCTGCATTCTAGGGCCGATTTTGGTATTAGATTAGAGGTTGTAATCTCTCCCCACTACCAGCTCACCAAACCACATCATGACTTTATCAGCTTCCCCTTGCACCAAAACTCTGTAAGTGTTGTGAAAGGATAGGCAAGCTCACCTACAAGACACAAAAGGCAGAATAATGAATATCCCTGCGAGGAGGAACCAGCTGCCCACCTGGGAGTGGGCTACAAAGGATACTTTTGATGTCCTGGCACGAAGGAAACCTATTCCTCAGAAGCCTTCACTGGAAGTCTGGGAACTGTAGTAGTAACCATGCAGAAGTTTTCAACATCCGCAAAAAAAGTGAGACATTTTGGATCTCTTGAGAACCAGGAGGAGACGCCAGGGCACCAGAAGAAAGGCACAAACGTGGTGGCCACAAATGTCTGGTTGTACCACACAGGGGGGCATATTATCAAGCCTGGGCGATAAAATTATCGCCGCTTTATCGGCCGATAAAGTGGCGATAATGGGCTTGATAATATGCTCTATGGTATTCCAATCGAAGCTCATGTTAAATGTGTAGGACATCTAAGATGAGCTTCGATTGGAATTCCATAGACCATATTATCAAGCCAATTTTCGCCACTTTATCGGCCGGGACACCCCTCGGGGTAGCCGTGCGCTATCAAAAGAGACATTACATAACATAACATAACAGTTTCCTGCCGATAAAGCGGCGATAGTTTTATCGCCCAGGCTTGATAATATGCCCCAGAGTTTTTTCATGCAAAGTTTAAAATTACAGAGAGTGCTGCATAAAATAATTCAATCTCATGGAGCTTTCATGAGCTAAGGCATCATGTCTTGCCCACTGGAAGAGTCTGGGAACCTAAAAAGTGACTCAGTCTAAAGATAAAACTTGGGACTGTGAAAGGTGGCAGTCATCCAAGCAATGTGTTTTATCTATATTTGAGCACACTAAGATATTGTATGAATAAACTGATGAGGTACACCCCCACAAATAATAATCCAAAATCTTGCTAACATGAACTTAAATATTAGCAGAATTCAGACTTCAGACACCAAGGGTTATTTATGCAGAATTACATTTAATATACTGTGTTCCTTTCTTAATGTTCTTTGGCAAGTGTATCGTATGACGAGACACAGCAGAAAGTGGTCACAGCCCCTCAAGGAGAATAACCCCTTTGGAAAATTCAGGAGACAGGATTAATACAGAACTCAGAAAATATAAATGGTCATGAAACAACATTTTCTTACTTCTTGCCATCCTATATACATTCATTGCATACAATCAAGATAGTTAGCTATGCACTTTTCATTAAGGTAGTGGGAAACAAGTACCTGAAACTAGTGGAAGAATATTATATTCTTCAGTTCACACGTGGACACGTTGAGTATATTGTTCCCACTATAAAGTTTTAGGATAATAGCTGCATGCATTGAGACTTTAAAATATGTTAAATATAAAAGTGCAAAAGCACTGGTGATCCACGTATTGAATGCAAAAGTTACCACCACAAACTGAAGCACTAGGTTGAGCAACCCCTTCAACGTCCTTAAATCAGCTATGCAAGCTCTAGTGATCCCCAGATTAGACTATGGGAGTGCAACCCTATGTGGTTAGCCAAGATCCAAGTTTGCTCCACTATTTATTTATTTATTTATTTCTGAATTTGTAAAGCGCATGGTTACACTTTCAGTGTGTCCCCGCGCTGTCAGAAGAGCCATCTACTCCGTCAGTCAAACAAGACGGGCTAATCTTTGGGAAAGAGGAATGTTTTGAGCTTTCTACGGAAGATGAGCTCTGATGTTTCCACTCTTAAGCTCAGGGGGAGAGAGTTCCATTTATGTGCTGCCAAAGTACGAAAGGATCTTCCTCCCATTCTGGCTTTCTTGTGTCTGGGGACAGCGAGGAGGCCTGCTCCTAACGAGCGGAGTTGTCGAGTGGGCGTATAGGGGCAAAGAAGGTTCCGAAGGAAGGCCGGGCCCTTGCCATGTACGATCCTGTGACCGATACAAAGGACTTTGAAATCAATTCTTTCATTGATCGGAAGCCAATGAAGAGTTTGTAGGGATTTTTTTGAGGGGGCTCTTCTGGGCAGCCGGAGGACCAGGCGGGCGGCAGCATTCTGAATTGTCTGCAGTCGCCGCCGGCTAGAGGCATTGGCCCCCAGATAAAGGGCGTTGCCGTAGTCCAGTCTTGATGTGACAAGGGCGTGGACCAGGGTCTTCCTAGATGATTCTGGGAGCAGGTCGATGGTTTTGCGGAGTTTCCGTAGAATCGAGAAGCACGTACCGGCTACCCGTCTAGTATGGTAGTCGTAGTCCAATTTTGAGTCCACCCATACTCCCAGATTCTTGACCTGATCACTAGGGGTAGGAAGGGGCCCCAGGGTCTGTGGCCACCAGGCAGATGACCAGACTGAGGGGGGTTTTCCAACAATCAGCACCTCAGTCTTGTCACCGTTAAGACGGAGGCAATTCTTCGCCATCCATCCCGCCATATCCTGGAGGCATGCTGAGAAGTTAGCGGCAGCTTGTTCAGCAGGTTGGGTCAGAGCGACCACCAACTGTGTGTCGTCTGCGTATGTCACTACTTCTACCCCATATCGTTCCGCAGTAGTAGCCACGGGGGTGACATATAAATTAAAAAGGGTTGGACTGAGGCTTGAGCCCTGCGGCACTCCTTGACCGAGGTCAAAGGTGTCGGAGCGTGCTCCTCCTTGCTCTACCGAGAAGCTACGGTTGGTGAGAAAAGATTCCAGCCATAACCAGGCCATGCCTGTCACCCCTCCTTTCTTCAGACACTGCAGCAGCGTATGATGTGCTACAGTGTCGAAGGCTGCACTGAGGTCCAGAAGCACTAGTGCTGCCACATGTCCCGCATCTACGTGCCTCCTCAGTGCCTCAGTCGAAAAAAGGAGGGCTGATTCTGTGGAGTGGCGTGCTCGGAAGCCCGATTGGTTGGTGTGCAGGAGGCCTCTGGACTCTATGTGCGCGGATAGTTGTTGGTTAACCAGCTTTTCCGCCAGTTTAGAGAAGAAGGGTAAAAGCGAAATGGGGCGTAAGTTGCTGAGCTGGGACGCACTAATGTTGGATTTTTTCTTCAGAGGCAGTACGACTGCCTGTTTCCACCGGTGAGGGACCTTGCCAGTGTTAAAAGAGGTAGATAGAACGTGGCCAACATAGGGTGCCAGATGACTCATGGCGCTGGCCAGGAATTTGGCAGGGGCAGGATCGTGCGGGGAGCCTGATTTAATGCCTTTAGCAATGGCTATCAGGAGATCTTTCGACGGAACCTGGAATACTGTAAGGCAGTCTTCGATCGTTGCCTCCCAAGCTGCTTCTTCATGAGGAGGAAGAAGGTTAGAGCCAGTTCTGGCATCATCCGGGAAACTGTTGTAAATGTCGCGTACTTTTTTGTGGAAAAATTCCGCGATGGCGTTACATGATTGTGCTGATGTGTCGGCCTGCTCTAAAACAGGGGGAGGTGTAGTAATCTCTTTATAAATCCTGAAGAGTTCCTTGGATGAGCATTTAGCACTATCTATTCGATCCGCATAGAAGGTCGCTTTGGCTTTCCTAATTTGGAGGTGGTATTCTTTTATGCTAGCTCTGTATACATCTCTTGCCTCTAGTGAATAGTTCCTTCTCCAGGCGCGTTCAAGCCTCTTACAGGCTGCCTTGGTTTCTCTAAGAGTTGTGCTGAACCAAGGTGCAGTTTTAGTTTGTCGCTCCGGGCCCTTATTGGCCCAAGGGGCAGTGATGTCCAGGGCTTTAGTGATGTATCCGTCCAGGGCTACGCAAGCTCTGTCAACGTCCACTCCTAAGTCTGCGGGGGAACCATTTAGTAGGAAGTGATGTTCGAAAGAATCCATGGACAACCTGGCCCATTTCCTTTGTAGTTTATTTGCGCAATGGTGAATTTTTTTATGATGAGTCATGACTAGGAAGTTAAAAGGGACTAGGAAGTGATCTGTCCACAGCAAAGGAATGGGAGTATCCTGTTTCAAATCCTCCAAGTTATTAAAAATGGGGTCAAGAAGGTGCCCCTGGCGATGAGTCGGGAGGTGGGAGGCAGTTACTAATTGTAAGGTCTGCAGCTCTTGGCACAATTCTTGAGCAGCTGAGTTGTTAAGGTCTTCAATGTGGAGATTAATATCCCCTAATACAAGGAACTTCCTGTATCTCATAGCCAATGGGGTGACGTTCTGGATAAGACTTTCCGTGAAGTTTCTGCTACCTCCCGGAGGTCTATAGATCAGTAGGCCTTTGATGACCGTATTTTTGTCAATATCGATGGAGAAAGCTCCAGTTTCGCTATCTGTTATCGTGACAGGTTCGAGGGTGCATGTCATATTCATTCTATAGATTATGGCAATGCCACCTCCCCTTCCCTTAGGTCTATCCTGCCTGCAAATTGCATATCCAGGGGGCAGGGCCTCCCTGACTTCAGGGTCTGAGTCTTCGTCCAGCCAAGTTTCAGTAAGGCATAGTAAGTCCCATTTGTTGTCAGTTATAAGGTCGAATACTTCCAGTTTATGCTTTTTGAGGGAGCGACAGTTAAGTAGAGCGCCACTGATTTTTCTACTGTGCTCTGGTTGGGCGTTGCCGTTGGGCGTGCTTGCTTTGAGGTGTTTGTTGAGGGTGAAGCCACAGTTTTCACAGGAATTGGTAGGACTACTGAGATCAATACTGTGCTCACATACCTTTAGGTATTTGTTGCGAAGGCTGAGGAGCTCCTCTTTGTCGTAGCGGTTATCTGGGGGGTGAGGACCAGGGGGTCTGGCCCCGTGCCCCGGTCTGCCGCGGACGGGCGCAGACGGGCTTGCCTTAGGCGCGCCTTCGGCGCGCAAACGGCGCTCCCGCTGCGCTCGTCCGCTGCGCTTCCGCTAAGGGCATTCCTCAGCTCTGCTGCAAGGCTCATCACTAGGCCTGGGCAGAGTTCACGGCTTTCCACTATGAGGAACTCTGTGAAGTGACAAAAAACTCCACGGAGTTCCACAAGTGGCAGAGTACAGCGCAAATTGCCATTCGCGCTGATCTTCCTCCTGCTCAAGTAGAAATTGTACCTGAGCGGTAGCTCGCGCTCACCAATTAACTGCGCAAGCAAGGAAAAGCTCCACTTCACTATGTGGAGTGGAGTTTTCCGCACTCCGTGAAGTCTGTGGAGTGCAGAAAACTCTGCAAACTCAGCGAACAGAGCGGAGTTCACCACTCATCACTGGATCCAAAAGTAACAACCACATCACTCTTGATCTGAAGGCAATAAACTGGCTCCCTTATGAGGCAAGGATACACATAAAAATTGCCTTCATGACACGTAAAGCCCTACACTTCAAAACACCGAAGTACCTAGCTGATAAACTGGAACTGTCTGGTGGTTGCAGATTGTCTAAAAGCACCAGCACTTTACTTTTGAAACCTCAAAAACTTTGGAATAAGAAAACCTACAACCAAACTTTATCTCAATTGGGCCATTGAATCTGTAATTCCCTGCCCCCTGAAGCCAGACTGAACCCTTCAAACACATCCCTCAAAAAAGAAGATAAACTATTTTAATAAGCAAAACTATACCCTGAACCCTCCAACTCATTTATGTGGATACTGATTTGACACAGTTCGCCAACCAGGGTTAGCACTCACCGTCTACATCCTGGTGTCTAACTCACTGTCCTGCTCCTGATTTTCAATGGGTACAATCAGCATTTATGTTTCTGAAAGCAATGCATAGAGTTTTGAAATGTATGCGTTGCTCTATGGGTAGCCAATGTAGAAACAGAAGAATGACTGATGCTAGGCTAATGTAAATCTTATTGATAGTACCTAGGCATACTCCACTGAAAAAAGGTCAAAGTCACAGAAATGATGGGGATGGAGATTGCACATCAAACATTCTGAAGCTATGCCCAAATGCACTGACATTCTGATAAGTAAGAGTGCAAACCATTGTTAGTTCATGCTTCTGTCAATGAGTGAGGTTTACTCCCTTCATCGCACACATCCTATTTTTCCTCCAAGATCCTCACAGCCGAGAACCAATCCAGGGAAATCTTCTCAGATCGTACCTCCCTTAAGCCCTCCCCCTCCCAGGCCCTTTGTCACTCTTTGAACAGTTTTTTTATTGATAAGATCGCCATCATTAAAGCCAACATCCCGCCCCCTTCCTCGTCTTTTGTTGACCCCCCAGTGCCCTTCCCCGCAAGGACAATTAAATACTCTTCCCCCCCTGACTAAGGAAACCTTTACTTCACTAATCCCCCTTGTAAAATCTGGCTCTCCTCTTGATACTTGTCCCGCTCACATACTTCGTCACATTTACACCACCTGCCCTGATCCCCCCTTTACTTTCTTAACAGCTCCCTTTCTCAGGGAGTTGTTCCCAACCCTTTGAAATCTGCTATTATTTTACCTATCTTAAAGAAGCCTGGCGCGGACCCTTCGATCCCTGCCAATTATCGCCCCATCTCTCTCCTACCATTTTTGGCTAAGGTGCTCGAGCGCCATGTCACCAGGTCTCTGAGCACCTTCGTGGAAGAGAATGGGGTATTGGCTTCCCGTCAGGCTGGCTTTCGCCCCGCACACTCTACGGAGTCCGTAGTCCTTTCGGTCCTTGACAACCTCAGGGAGGGGAGGGACACCAATCAATTCCAGGCATTAGTCCTCCTCGATCTCTCTGCCGCCTTTGACACAGTGGATCACACCATCTTACTCTCCCGTGTCGCGGCGGCGGGGATCGGGGGTACGGCCCTGGTATGGTTGTCCTCCTTCCTGAGGGACCGCACACAGGCGGTTCGCCTGGGTGACTTCTCTGCGGACTTCCGGAAGGTTCAGTGCGGGGTCCCCCAAGGTTCCTCCCTCTCACCTCTTCTGTTCAACCTTTACATCTCTCCCCTTATTTTTTCTTTAGAACAAATGGAGGTCACCGTATATAACTATGCGGATGATCTCCAACTTGTTTTCAACCTCTCTTCATCTTCTGCCTCTATTTCTAATTTCCAGTCCATTATGATTTTTATCCGGGACTGGATGGATTTCAACCACCTGAAACTCAACCCCGACAAGACCGAATTGGTGTTGACGGGTGGTTGCTCCAGTCCCTGGTCTTCACTTTTTTGGCCCCCTTCCCTTGGTCTCCCTCCGGTCCCCTCTACTTCGGTCAAAACTTTAGGCATCAAACTCAACTCTCACCTCACCCTTCACTCCCAGGTTAGCTCTGTGGTTTCTTCTTCTTTTCTTTCTCTCCGGACCATCCGCAAGGTCTCTTGATTTTTCACCTTCGAGGCCTTGAAGCTGATCGTCCTTGCGATGGTCATCTCCCGCCTGGATTATGGCAACGCCCTATATGCAGGCATACCTGCATATAGTTTCAGGCGGTTGCAGATGATTCAAAACCAGGCGGCTCGGTTGGTCTTTAACCTTCTCAAATTCTCACACGTCACTCCCCTCCTGAAAATCTTACACTGGCTCCCGGTTCGGGAACGTGTCCAGTTCAAGCTTGCGACCATCACCTACCAGGCTTGACTGGGCATGGCCCCTGCCTTCATTTCCTCGGAGATTGTCCCTTACCTTCCAGTTAGGGAGCTCCGATAATCTTCCAAATTCCTGCTGACAGTTCCCCGGTTTCGTCGGAAAAAGTGGGGGGGGGTCAAAATTTGCGACCCTTGCCCCAGCTCTCTGGAATTCATTACCCTTGGAGCTCAGATCCCTTACCTCATATTCCCAGTTTCGTAAGAAACTTAAAGCTTATTTTTTCAGTAAAAATGTTATGTAGTTCCTTTTCCCCTGTCCTCCACCACCCTGTCCCTTGTGGAGATCTGCCAGTTACAGCGCCATGAAACCGCTGGTGAAAGAGCGCTATATAAAACTTTTAAAACTCAAACTCAAACACATCCAAACCTAGACACAACTTTAAGACATTAACTCTGAGTAACACTTTAATGCAGGCAAGAGGGAGAGTCATTCAAGTTTAGGAATGTGCTACACAGAATAGTTTTAATCTTTCCCATCTGCCCCACTAATAAAAGGATACCTAGGAAGTGGATAAGGAATTTTTATTTAACTGTTACCCCCCCATAGATTATAATAATAAAAGAGCTCCCTGGAATATTAACAATTCCACCCTGCCTTAAAGGAGTTAGGGTGAACCCTATGATGAAGCATTCCACTATTAGAGTGGGTGATGGTTACTAATAAAAAAAGGTTTTCTTTCCCTTTTTCTCACCTCCTTTTTAAGTGGTGTATAAGAGTGGTACGTAACAACCCCCTTAAAAAAAGTGTCTCTTCTTTCACAGAGGGGTCCCTTGATGTTGATTGCGTATGTGATTAGAGAGGACTTAACCCTTCATCATATTCAACTTATAGAACTGAAGATATTACGTCTTAAAGGTTAAGCAATTCTGTCCATAGAACTCTATGGATGTGTTTTTACACAAAGTACCTTAGATGTACTAAAATTCACAAGGAAAAATAGCCACAAAGGAGGGAAGTGTCAGAAAACACAGTAAAGCGTTGGTTGCCTGAGTCCCTGGGGAAGCGATATGTCAGTTCTGCTGTACGCAGAAGTGTTGCATCAGTTCCGGACTGTAGAAGAACCCTTGCATTGAAATCCAAGACGGTTCTGGTCTGCAGGTGATGCAGTGGAAAACTTGGTGCACAGGTGTCATGTGTGGAAATTGGAATTCGCTGGAGGTCGATATGGCAGCGGCATACAGGTGATGTGACAAATTGTTCCGCCGCGGTCCAACGATGTGTTGATTCTTTCAGGAAAACAGCAGGGTCTGTGTTGGAGTCAGTGTAGTGGTCTCAGACTTCAGAGCCACGGTGCACTGACCACGGGCTGTGGCGGTTCTTCAGCCACAGGAAGGTGCTGCTTTTATTTCTTTGGGTGCATGGCAGAAGTGCATGAAGTTTCCTCCCACACTGCGATGCTGCATCGGAAAAACAGGCGACAGAAGGGCGAAGCATCGATTTTGATGTCTCCAAGGCCCAAAACTGGAATTAGCACCACTTGGCAGGACAGAACTCCCAGTAGTGGAGTATAGGGATATTGTAGGTAAAGCCTTTGATGGCCCTTAAGACTGCTTAACAAAAGGTAAGACAGCACAAGCCCTTGGGGTAACTTCTCAAGCAGGATACACAATAAAGTCCTGTCCTTTTCCTCTCAAAGACAGAAGCAGCAACTGCATGCCAACCCAGTAAAACAACACACTGCAAAGGGGCAGCACTCCTCATCACAGCTCTTCCGCTCATCTTCTTAGCAAAGTCTCCTCTTGATCTAGATGCTTTAAAATAAATTGGGGTTACAAGTCCAATCTGTATACCCCTTTTGACCATTGAAGTAGGCAACCTTCAAAGGAAAGTCTTTGTTGTCCACAAGGTCCTGCTTTGCCCTGCCTAGGCTCAATATTCACTACACAGGGGTGGAGACAGCATTGTGAGAGGCCAGGCACAGCCCTAGTCAGTTGTCAGTGACAACTCCTCCCACCACTCTACCTCAGGAAGGCCCATCAGCCTGGCGATGAGCCATAAAGATATGCCAGGCAAAGCTCAGCTCCCTTTGTGTGACTGTCCTGAGTGAATGCATAAACAACCCAGCTGTCAGTCTTAACCAGACATTGATTCCACAGGCAGGCAGAGGTACAGGGTGGTAAAGCAAGTAAAGGTCAACTTTCTAAAATTGGCATTTTCAAACACATAATTTAAAAAACAACTTTACTAAAAGTGTGTTGGACTTGGCCTTTTTTGGCTAAAGTTCATTAAACATTTTGCCTTTCCCCGGGGCATTTTGTCTGATATGGTGTTGCCAACTTAGATGCTTTGGGCACTTTGCCACTTCTGATCAGTGTCAAAGTGCAAGTGCTCTCTGTGTAAAGTGTAATGGTAATTGGTTGTCCGTGATTGGTATGTTTGCCTTACTAGTAAAGTCCCTAGTAAAGTGCACTATGTGTGCCGGGGCTGGTAATGCAAAAGCTACTAGTGTGCCTGCAGCACTAATTATGCCACCCACACCAGTAGCCTTAAAGAGAGAACTCAGGCCTGCCACTGCAGTGCCTGCTCACAGTTTGTTAAACTGCCATGTTGTCCTGACAAGTGCATCCACTTGCCAGGCCTTACCCTTCCCTTCTTATGCACATCAGACACCCCTATTGTAGGTCCTGGGTACCCCACTGGTCTGGGTGCAGTGTATGCGAAAGGTAGGACATGTACTGAAGTGTGTACCATGTCCTGACAGGGAAATACTCTCCATTTCGTGTTTCGCTGTTGAAAGGCCATCTTGGCCATAGGACAGAATGGGGAGGCTGTGTAAAATGTTTCCAGCCTATCTTCCCCTTGGCTTAAGATGGAGACAGGAAGTTTAGTATGCCTGAACTCACAATTTAATAACACATCTTTTTGTGAAGGTGGTTTTTCCTTTGTATGTTTAAAAACCACACTTTTAGTAGTGGCTGTTTTTTGTGTTCTAACATTTCTGTGTGTCTCTGCCTGGGGGTGGATTGACTTTCTGGATTTAAATGTGATAGGATCTGGGGAATGTCTTGACCCAGGGGAGGAGGTGGGACAGTTCAGGCTGACCTGCATCTGGAGTGTAGGGGGAGGAATAACCCCTGGTGGTGAAGAGGCCTGGCTGCCACTATAAAACAATGGCTCCATCTCCTGCTGAGTGATTGAGGATTCAGAGTCCCACTATCAAAGGAATAAGGTGTCACTGGCAGGGAGACACCCAGTACTGGTTTGGACAGGGTTCAGTGCCCCCCTGAACACAAATACTTCAAATACATTTAGGGGTATAACTATGATAGCTGAAGCCCCTGAACATTGGATTCATCAAGACTGAAAAGGATTGAAATGTCTTTGTGGTCAAGAGGAACCTTTGCCAAGGAAGAAACAGCTGAATAGACTGAAGGAAAGGACTGACCCTTGCTGTGTGTTCTGGGGCTGGCCTGCAGTTTGCTGCTTTAACCAAGGAGAGGCTAAGGGACTTTGCTGTGTGCCGTGTCCCCCTGCTTGAAAGGACTTTGCTGGGTGCTGTGTCCTGAAGTAACTTGTCCCTAAGGGCCCGAGGAGAGCTGTCTCCTTATTGTGGGAACTCAGGAACATAAAAGTTTCCAGAGGTGTCTCAGCGACACTGTGTGCGTGTGCTTTTTGCAGCCTGAGACCTTCGTAAGAACTGCCCCATGATCATGTGTACCCGGAATCCAACTGAATCTCAGCAACACTGTGAGTGTGTGCTTCGTGCAGCCTGAGACCTTTGTGAGGATTGCCCTGTAATAGTGTGCACCTGGAGTCCAAGTAAGTCTCAGCGATGCTGTGTGGGTGTGCTTCGTGCAGCCAGGGCCCTTGTGAGGATTGCCCTGTGATTGTGTACACCCAAAGCTAAAGTGAGTCTTTGCGACACTGTGTGAGTGTGCTTTTTGCAGCCTGAGACCTTCGTAAGAACTGCCCCATGATCGTGTGCACCCGGAATCCAAGTGAATCTCAGCAATGGTGTGCATGTGCTTTGTGCTGCCTGAGACCTTCGTGAGGATTGCCCCATGATCATGTGCACCCGGAATCCAAGTGAATCTCAGCGACACTGTGTGCGTGTGCTTCGTGCAGCCTGAGACCTTCGTGAGGATTGTCCTGTGATCGTGTACACCCGGAGTCCAAGTGAGTCTCAGCGTCGCTGTGTGCGTGTGCTTTGTGCAGCCTGATATCTTCGTGTGGATTGCCCACCTAAAGCTCAAGTGAGTCTGCAGCCTGAGACCTGCGTCATTGCCATCGGCCCAGACTGGCGTCCACAGAGGAGCTGTGTCGCCGGCCCGAGCCTTCCTTTGCCAAGGAAGGACCCCGAACCAACGCCGTCGGGAATTGCCTGGGTTCCACTTCCCAAGATCAACAAAGTTGCATAGGAGGCCAAAGTCGCGTGGAGAGGAGACGAGCGTGAGATCGCACACCCCAGGTAACACTCAGCGAGGGTGCGTGTGTTGCACCTGGGGCAGGGTGCGGGCTACGAGAGAAATGCTCTTGGCCTTTCCTCCCTTTTCAACGCGGGCCTCCACTGAAGTCCGTATTGCGGCCCGTAATTGCCAAGGAGTGGCAGTACCGGGGCAGGAGTGGGGAGCTACACTTTGTTTTACACCATTCCTGTGTTGGGGGGCCTATTTTGGCAGCAGCCAATCACATCACAATTTACACAGAGAGCATATGCACTTTAGAACTGATTAGCAGTGGTAAAGTCCTAGGGCCACCAAAAAGGGTCAGAAAAAATAGGAGGAAGAAGGCACAAGTTTGGGATAACCAGGCAAAAGGGCCAGGTCCAAATTTTATATATATTTGTGTGTGTGTGCATGTGTATATATATGTGTGTGTGTGTGCGTTTGTGAGTGTGAGTGTATCAACCCCCAACTTCTAAACCCTCCCTACCCTAAAAATACCCTTGCCATCCAAATACCCTTACCCACCCCAAACCCTAAAAAGTGCCTCATTGCCTTGCCACCCAAATATCTCTACCTACCCTAAATCCGAAAAATACCCATTGCCACCCAAATACCCTTTCCCCTAAACTCTAAAAAATACCCTTGCCACCCAATACTCTTACCCACCCCAAACCCTAAGAATACCATTGCACCCAAATACCCTCACCCACCCTAAACACTAAAAGGACCCTTGCCACCCAAATACCCCTTCCCACCCTAAACATTAAAAAGACCCTTGCCCCTAAATATCCTCACTCACCCTAATCCCAAAAATAGCCTTGCCACCCAAATACCCTTTACCCTAAACCCTGAATATACCCTTGGCACCCAAATACCCTTAGCCGCCCTAAATCCTAAAAATATCATTGCCGCCCAAAATGTAAAGGTATATGCGTTGTAAAATGTTACTTTGCAAACACATGCATGGTAAAGACATATGGATTGTAAAAGATGTGTAGTAATAGTATTTCATGGTAATGACTGCTCTGTAAAGGCTATTTACCCTTAGGAAGCAAGTCACTAACCAACTGCAAAGCCAAATGTACAAAGATAGCAGTGTTAGGTAATGGGAGGGGGTGGAGACTAGCAGATGCAGCTGGGTCTTATCCTATGCCAGGGGGTTGGGAAAATGGTGAGTCACTGGGGCAGTGATGGGGGAGGGAATGAAAAGGTTACCGTAGAGAACTAGTTAAAGTCCTGTGCAACCTAGCATGATATGCCATAGTTTTTAACAACAGCTCATCCAGCTAATAGCAATTTCTAAAAAATAAAAACAAACAGCCAAAGGCTGAAGGGGAGTGAACAAAGACCCACTCTTCTGCGCCCACAACCAAACCATGAACTTTGACTTCGCAAGAAGATGCCCTCATTTTCCACAGACAATTGCTACTAAAAACACGACCAATGCACAGCCTTTTGCAACTCCTGCCTTCAGCAAGTTTCTCATAATTTAGGTTTACTATGGATACATATCCTCTCGATCAATAAATGATTATATGATCGTTCACTTCTAGTATAACCTATTTAAGTTAAGGTGTTACCTCCGATCTCCTTTATATGATATTCCGGTGGAATGCAGAAAACTGTACTATGAACAGAACACGGAGGTGATATTGCAGACATTAAATAATCCACATCAAAAGTATTGCTTGGTGAAGCTAGAAAAAAGACAACCCAGTTCCTCCTATTTTTAAAAATGAATATGACACTTATGGGAGACAAATCTAAGAAAATTAGCATGATTGAGGTAATCAACATTTTATTTCAGACAAAAGGCGCTCAGATGGAATACTGATGCATAATGAATCAAGGTAATACTCCAGAGGCAGAGCTCGCCGTCCCAGAATGCAATCCTTCTGCTCTGTTATTAGCTCCGAAGGCAGTTGCATTCTCACCAGCTCGGAAATCAAATCTCTTTTGAAGCGCGCTCTCTCCCTTGAACAGTGACGGATTGGTGTGTGTATGTGCTTCTGTGATTTATGGTTTGAATCCCAACCCCGGCTTCCAAACTATGAAGATTAGAAAAGATGGATGCTCTGTTTGCAGTGGAAGGTGGGGCGCCTCCTGATTACCACTTTAATGAATATAAGTGCCTCCCTCACTCTCGGTGAAACACAGTTAAGTTTAGAAATGTAAACCTTCACAACATTGACGAAAATATGTGAGACATAGAATTAAGTATTTTATCATTTATTGCTAAGTGTTAAATATTTCCGTGAGGCAGGGTCGCCTGTGACAATAAGTCGACCTGGCACATACAATAAAAATGGCCTCCTTCATTAACTGCAGCATATTGTTTGGCCAGCAGCCAAACATGCATTGTAGGTCTCTTTTACAGGCAGCTTCAGCTTTCTGTTGGCAGACAGGCCTATTGTGTGCATTATAGACTTAGGGCAGGTTTGTGTCCTCATCCTGCTCGTGATTCGATGGCTTTCCACCCCACTCCTGTGTTTGTCTCGGACAAAGAGTATTTTGGCCTCATAGTGTTTTTGACTGGCTGATATGTCTCCTTCGTCAGTCACCTGACTAGTGGTGCCTCACTGCTTTAGAACAGCCGCGGTCTGTGCAGGTAACAGCAGTGGGGTGGTGGGGCCGTGTAGGGGGGATTTCGAGGGACGATGCCTCGACATCGTCCTTCAAAATTCCCCCTTACCCGGCCCCACCACCCCACCACAGTTACCTGCACGGACAACGGCTGCTATCGAAAGTGGCGAGGCGATCAGGCAGGAACTCCAGGAATGCCTTTAAATGGGCCATGATTAAGAGCTCTGGAATAGAGACTGAAGGCAGTGAGAATTTCTCACACAGCCTGGCAGTGACTTCAAATAAATGAAACAGCACAAAAAAGAATTTAAAATAACGATTGTACTTACCTACCCCTCTCCGGTGTCTGCCACAGTCCATCACAAAAAGGCAGCAAGGGGTCTCTGCGCCAGCTCCCCAGCCAATCCTGATACTGCTCTCATGCTGTTAACCAGCATTAGAGAAGCACCAGAAGTGGTTGGAGCGATCTGGCTCAGCGCTCCTACAGGCACTGGAGGCCCGTGCCTGCTCTCTACCCAGCTGTCTAAGACAGCTCGGGTTGGAGAGGTTTAAAGTGCGCTTGTCAGGCCAGACATCACAAGACAGACAGCCAAAGTGACAAGCACACTTTAAACTTTAGGTGTACATCCTTCCACCTCCCATGCTGCCAGTCACCAGTGATGGCCCGACACAACACCTGGTTTGAGCTGGCCAGCTGCACTGAAAAATAAAACGGTAATAAAATCATTTTATTACTTTTTGTTCATGTTTGCTGCACTGGCAGAAGGGTGGGTGGCACTCCTCTGCCCTTCTGGAGGCACTGCTGCTTTTTAGCCAACTTTCATTTGAAGCCAAGGCATCAGACGTGAATGGTGTTGCTGTATGAGCCACTCTTACCCGCCTTTAAATTTGCAATATGTCAGAACCTCACTACGTTTGGTCGCGAAGACCCATATTAACAAGGGTCAGGGAAAATTAACGCTAAGGGCGCTTACTGTTAATTTTTTTATCGCCGACTATCGCTGGATAACATCGCCTGGTTATCGCGTTATTAACAACGCTAACCGCCTAGGCGATAAAAAAATCCTGGATAGCGGCATTTTGGGAAGTTATCGCTGGTAATGCAGCGATAAAACTACAAGGATAGGGATATCCTTGCTGATAGCCCATGGTGGATTTAGCCATGTAATCCACCTCCCATTGGATTACATGGCTAAGTCTGAAAATTAGCAGACGTAAAAAAGCAGCGTCAACCGTGGTTAGCGCTGTATTTTTTTTGTCTCTAACAGGGTTAGCGTGAAACTTGATAATAGGAGAAATGTCGCTTAGCGACATTTCTCCTATTATATTGCACTGGAATGCCCACTTTGCATCTCATTAGAGGTGCAAAGGGAAGCGTAGTGAAAAAGGGTGCTAACATGCGATTTTGCATGTTAGCACCCTATTGTTGATATTTTTATCTCCGCTTCTTTGGCTTTTAAAGCCAAAAAAGCGGAGGTAAAGCCCTTGTTAATATGCCCCTAAGTCTGTTCCAGAGATTCTACACAAAACGCAGGAGTATTCTTGTGAAAAGAAATAGTGACAAAAACAAGGTGGCACAAACATTTATAAGAAAAATAAATATGGTTTCTGGATTAACTTGTTTTCATCAAGGGTAGTTCAAAGAAAAACAACAGTGCAGTTCAAAGAAAAACTGTGGAAAGGGGCAGGATATTGTTCTATCATTTTCATGTTCTGTCCACTGTTCTGTCCACTTTCACTTATTTCAGAAATTCAGCTACAAAGAGTGCTAGCAACTAAGGAAGTCCAAAAATTTCAAAATCTAAGAATTTCACAGAGGCCTCCTCACTCAAACATTACCATACCTGTGCATGGTACACCTAGTTCTTTAAAATGTTTTTCTTTTTCAGAATTGTATTGCAACATTTTTAAAACACTTCTTACTCTTGAAAAGGTCCCAGGGAGCTCTATGCCACTTTGCTTTTCTCTTTAATACATAAGATTAGATCATTATCTGAGCATGACATCTGCTCACATCAGGGCCTTAAGTGGGACGAAAAAGGGAGGGTGCTTTAAAAGGGGCATGGCTTATGTAATTAGGGTCTTTGCTTGAACCAGGGGTCTCCAAACCGGTCCTGGAGAGCCGGATCCATGCCAGATTTTTAAAATTACTACATGTATCTCAATCGGGATATCCAAAAAATCTGGCATGGATCCGGCCCTCCAGGACCGGTTTGGAGACCACTGGCTTAAACATTTAAACACTTGTCCGCGAGTCCCATAGTGAAACAGCCAGCTGGCATTTTGGTTCCCCTCTTTTTTCCTTCCAAATAAATAACAAAACAATTGCCATGCACCTAAAACCAGCTGGACCTTAGACCTTGTCAATGGTTGTTAGTTGTTTAACCCATTCGGTGCTGAGGACAGCCCCCGACACTGCAATGACTTCAGCCTCAACTTCAGAACCCGGGAAAAACACCTGGAGGCGACTCCTTTTGAAGTATGCAATATACAAGAGAAATATGCTATGTGAATAAAAAATACATTAACAGAATATCCCGTAAACAGCTAACACTCTTAGTAAAAGGTGAAATATAAATACGAACTACATTGTTGTCATGGATTGGCTTAACCCCTTCCATGCTCGTGACGGAACGGTTCCGTCATGAGTGTCGGTTGAGCTGTGCTCATGACGGAACCGCTCCGTCATGAGCCGATAAGCTCATTAGAACCTTCTTCACAGCGCGAAAATTCGCGCCGCGCTGAAGGGGTTAATGTTTTAGATACATTGTTCAGAAATCGGTCAGAGTTTTTGCCATTGAAGTTAAGGACATAAATATAGGGCCAGATAGGGGCCCGTTTCAATGTCCATTTTGAATTACTTCCGGATCTGAGACCCTGGGGGATGCAGCCCACTTAAAGTCCTTGCTGACACCTAGCAACAAAGAGCAACGCATGTGAAATGCATCATTACACACAGCCTGTACTCTGGTATTTTTTGGCTGCCACAAAGCACCACAGGAATCCTTAGTTGTGAGTATGTGATGATTATGTACGATTCATACTGAGGATAACTGGGATAAAAATGGGGTGTGTGTGTGGGAGAGTGCTCTGAGAGTGACCTTAACTTGTATAAGACACCTCTGCAAAACGAGCTGTCTATCTAACTAATGGCACGGCCTATACATGTGAAATAGAATCCTCTGCTTGACATATTCCTTACTAGAGTCTTGTTGTACAAAGAATCCGGCAACAGATATTAATTCAGCAGTTTCCATAGCTTCTATTATCCTAGGCCATAAACAATAACACATTTTAGAAGTTAGTGGGCCCTATCGATTTCCTTGGAGGGTCCAGTACACAAAGGGGTTAACTTGTTTATTTACTTGGACTGACCCCCAAACACTTCCCTACGCTGGTCTCTGAATCTCACTACACATAGGACTCTTTTTGGTCAAACCAATTGCATTAGCCTTTTTTGTCTTCCCTTGAAATGGGCGATGTATGGTTTGGTGAGGGCGCTAGGCCCTCATTCTGTGGAGAGGTGAATGAGACACGGACACAGTGGTATGGGGATAGGTAATGGGCCATGAGCACGTGCGCTCAGACCCTTTTATTGACCAGGGTCATGTGCTCTATGACGCCTGGTGGTTGGTGGGTGTTAGGTGTATTGTTACAGCAGGAACTCAGACACTAGACCGTGTCTTCCGTCAGTACATCCCTCCCAACCTTAGTTAAAAGAATTGCCCTAACTAAAGTCCAACCTGTGGGGGAAAAATACAGTTCACACCAAACTCATAACTTAAATCACGACGACTCCCACGTAGTCTTCTTTACTGCCAGTTACGTTGATTGCTGGCAATGGTGTTTCTTCTTGCCTTGCCAGACGTGCAGATTGAAGTGGGCTTTGCAGCCTCTCTCGCTCTGTTTCACATCCTGTGAACGTGCAGAAGCATATTTATATATTGAGTCCCAAGTGTGTTACTTTTCGCTGGACCGTCCTGGTCAAAGTGCTTGGTTCAAACTGGTGGCTGTTCCTGACGGGACCTTCAGTTATCCCTCTCACGGATACCCCTCTCTCGTGGGTGTCTCCTCTCACTGGACGACCCGGAGGCCCTTCTGCCAGGCTTCCACTGAACCGGTGGGCATGCCCCCTTGCCTCTTCAAACATGTTGAAGGACGTCGCTACGGGTCCTCTTCTCCATGTCCGAGTTCCACCTGAAAGGGTGCTGTTGGCGCTGGTTCCGTTTTGTGCGGCCTTCAATCCTCCAGGATCTTCAGCGTGAGCTTCAACAGTCCGTCTCTCGTTGGGGACCCGCTGCCCCTGGTGTCCCTGAGGCCTCTGCCCCTGGATTTCCGCGGCCCTTATGTCCGTTCCATCCCAGAGGTGGGTGTTGCCAACAGACCGTCCTTCCTGGATGACTGTCGGGTTCGCACGTGGATGCTCGCTTCAAGTGATGTTACTTGTATCCCGGTCGTGCATTGGGACTGTCGTGCACCTCTCACGTTCTCCTTGGTGTTTCCCCTTTTGAATGTCGTAGTGTCTTGGTCCACACTCCTCTTGGTTATCCTCCATTCTCTTGTCTTCCTATCATCGTGTTGCTTAGACTTCTTCTCCTTTCTTCTCTTTGGTGGTGGCAGACGTGCCACTCAAACCTCTTCTCCTTTCTTCTCTTTGGTGGTGGCAGACGTGCCACTCAGACCTCTTCTCCTTTCCTTTCCTTCCTTTTTCCGCAACGCAGTCTGGTCATCTTGCTACCTTCATCTTCCTGACCAGACTTCTCCAGGCAGCGGGCACTCCTCCTGCTTCCCTCTGGTCTTGTCCTGGTTCACGGACACTGTCTTCTTTCAGTCTGTGACTGGACCGGGCGTTGCGATTTTCTCTTTTTTCTTAGACGTTGAGTGTTGACTTGTGGTTGGTGAAGTTCGTTTGTCGCTGTTCGCGGCCTATGTCTTCATGTTCGAACTTCTAGGACTTCTGGTCGGTCCACTCTGCTGATGGTGGCAGGCTATCTTCTGTCCTCTTGTGGGATACTTGCTGTGTTGTGGTTTGTTGACCCTTGCTTCGGTCACCTCCTTTCACGACCCCCGGTGGGTCGGCTTTTGGTGCGGCGATCTGGCTGGCCGGCCTCTTGGGTGCCTCACGTCGTGTGACCGTCCGGGATACTTCGTGCGACCGTCTGAGGGGTCGGCTTTGTGGTGCGGCCATCTGGGTGGCCGGCTTCTCCTTCGTGACCAGACGGGGTGGTCTTCTGCGTGAGTCCTCACACTTCGCAATCTTTTGTTTGGTCGCTGTTCGCTCCGTTCCGGTGCTTGAGCGTTGGCGCGCTTTCGTCCGTGCTCTTCCTGTGCTGCGTTGGGTGCGGAGGGTTACATCACCGCTCCGAGCTTCTTAATGTTCAGGTTGCTTCCGTTACTTCAAGGGGTCCTTGCTTTCATTCTGGGATCCTGGAGCAGTGTTGGCGGTTGTCGCGCTTCCTCCGTGTCGCACTTGCCTGGTGGGGAGTCTCGTGGTGGTGCTCCTTTACTTTCCTGTGGCGTAACGACCACCTGTGGCCATCAGGTGCCGCTCCGCCTTCGTTGGTAGGTCCCCGTGTGGCTTAGTGCGTCCAGTGGTCTGTGCTACTGCTCCGTCATCCTTCTCCTGGTGCTGAGAGTTTCTTCACTCCTTGCGTCGTTCTGCGACGTGCTGTGCGTCCTTCAGTCTTTGTGCGGGGCTATCCTCTGGCCGCATGCACATGGTGTCCCTGTGTGTTTCTCCTGCGCTGCTGCCATTGCCCATTATGCTTTTGTTGCTGGGTGCAATTTCACCCTCTGGCCCCTAGGTGGCAGCACTGGCTCGTCTGGGCCTGCTTTCCCTGTCCTCAGTCGTTTCTATGCAGCTGCCGGCTCTGTGCTCCTACTTTTCATGGACGGGGGCACGTGGACGCAGGGATCACCGGGGATTCCTCCCGCATGCCGGTGAGTGTCTCTTCCTTATTTTCTTTTAACCGGGCACGGGTTTGGCTGTCTTGGGGGAGGCAGTCAGGCACAACAGGGGGTTCCAGTGCAGCCGCGGCCGACTCGGGTGGGCTAAGGTCGGTCCGCTTCGTGCTGGGGCACACTTTCGGCCGGCGGCCTGTTCTACCACGCAGGTGGGTACTGCTGTGGTCGCCTCTCAGCTGGGTCAGTCGCGGCCGACGAGGGTTGGCTCCGGTCGGTCTGCTATTCTTCCTTAGGGCTTGAGAGGTGCGGGGTGGGCTCCCGGTCACCTCGTGTGGCATCCAGGCTCGGGGCACGGCACACCCCTCCATCCTCCAAATTACACCCATGCCCCTGCTTGAGCACTGTAGCCCCACATGCAGGTCACGTGTTCCTGTAACTATGTAAAGCTCTCTGCCACTCAAGTGAGCATGGTTCACCATGCCACTGGTACCACATAGTGCTTAATTTGAGCTGGTGGTTTCCAGTGCTCAGCACCAGCACTTCATTGGTTTCCGGTACTCGGCACTCGCACTTAATTGTCATCACCACACTCATGACGCTCTGCCACATGGTGGCGCTGCTCATCTAATTTAGAGATGAGCAAAACAATAGTTCTTTATGAATGCAATATACATTAAAAAAAACTCTAATACCTGCCTCCTTAGCTATTCCTTTAGGTTTGAGTATCTGGAATATTCTGAACTGTTACACTTGGAGGCGAGAGAAGGTTAGTAGATGTTTTGGTACTGTCATTGACTGAGATGATGGGGACATGGTTGGTGCAAGATGCCTTGGCCTCTTGGTCAAGGCCCTGGCACTTAATATTTTACAAATTAAGCACTAGACCAACCTTGTACCCACATTGTGATGGAGAAAAGAGGTAGGTACTGTGCCAAAATCAACCACCAGACAACACCAAAATCATGCTACATATGATTTTCTAAGTCATTTAAACAATAGTAAAAGTGATCAAATGAGAGTAATTGGCATTTGCACATGTTTAAGCACTGGTGTCGATTTACAAGTAAGAATACATTGCATTCATTCACGGGTTGCACCCACACTTACCACCAGATTTTAGCAAGTGGCGCCTGCGAACCATAGAAACGATGTACATATTATAGTGTGCAGACCGTAGTCTCGAGGTCCTCATTTTTTGTGATCATTTAAAACCTAGTGTTGGATGATATCTACTGATGGGTGGGAGACAGGCAAATAGGAGGGTGGGTGCGCACACGCACCAATAAAATAAAAAAATTAATTAAAATGAAAACACAAACCGTAGTCTCGAGGTCCTCATTTTTTGCGATAATTTAAAACCTAGTGTTGGATGATATCTACTGAGGGGTGGGAGACGGGCAAATAGGAGGGTGGGTGCGCACACGCACCAATAAAATAAAAAAAATAATTAAAATGAAAGCACTTACCGGATCCAGACGGCACAACGCCCTCCTGGTTCCGGACCTCTTCTGCTGAGACTGCAGTGCGGGCCCCAGCAAACTTCCTCTACCAATCCTGGTGCTGCTCACATGCTGTTAACCAACACACCGGAGGCCTGCACTTGCTCTCAACCTAGCTGTTTTAAGACAGTGGGTTGAGAGGTGTAAAATGCGGATGTCTGGCTGGCCAACACAAGACAGCCAGGCAAAGAGATATGCACACTTTTAACAGTGCACAAGCAGCCTGCTGCCTACCACTCCTCCCTGCTGTCACTCGGCAGGTTCCGCCCCATTTTGACACTCAGTTCAAGATAAGATGATGAAAAATAAAATGTCAATGAATTACAATTTTATTTTGTATCTCTAGCTTTGGGGAAGGGGGCACTTAAGTGGGTAAACGATCCTCCGCTTAAATGGAGGAGGTGCCCCTGCTCCTGACGTCAGACTTGCCTGTGTTCAATGGTAAACTCACACGTGGAATTAACCCTTAAAGTCAGAAGTAAGGTGCCTAGAGGTTGTCCAGTGGATGTCACTGGAATGTCCAAATGGCAGACACTCTCTCTCTCTCTGCTTTTGAAGCCTGAATTCCAGTGTAGCTTCCACCGAGGAATGCTGCATGAAGATGGCATGCGGAAACCCTACTCTGATACTTTGCATGACCTAACAGTTGGTCCCTATTAACGTGATGTGTCCATCAAACGTGCCATCACCCCAAAAAACATTCTGACAATTAAACGTATTAATGATATGAGGGTGCACACCTGAGGGGCATTAATAATGTACAAGAGAAAGAACCAATGCGGAATTACAGGTACGGTACAGGATGGGGCTATTTTAAATGTACACAGACATAGAATAGGCTGCACATTTATTGAACAGTTATATATCTGCATTAGCAAAACGGAATGAGGAGGGAAGACATTTGAAAGCTGTGAACAGTTCATATGAAAAGATGATTTAACTGCATCATTTCTCATTGAACAGAATCCTGACAATGACGGTGATGAGAATGGAACGTTGGATCTAAGCGTCAGCAAAGCGCGACAACGAGACGGCTGCTGCACCATTTTGACTCCTTTGGAGCCAATGTCACCACAGCGGCAGGCGGTGATGAATAGCCGGTGCTACCAAATGAATGAGGAGGACTGCTGGGACTTGCCGGTAGACTACACTAAACTGAAAGCCAGACGGATAGATGAAGATGATTCCAAGGAGATTAATGTATGTCTTTTTCCTCTGGAGCATTTTTCACTGCAATCTGTTTGCCTTAATTTTTAAAGATTTCTCACAATGACTACTAGAAAGGAAAAGGCACCCCCCACAGACCTCAAGGAATTTGGTGATGGGAAGTACGGGTTATTGACTTGCTCAGATCACAAAACATAGGTGTGACCATGTGGCTGCTTCATATCAGTATATTTTGAGACAAAATGTGATACTATTCTGGCTCAAGGCTGGACTTATGCAAGCAGGTGATAAGCACCCTATCCTGTCCCCTCCTCTAAAGGTTTCAGATAATGTGCCTCTGTCTTTGCCTACATCGCCTTTGTTGTACTGCCATCATCATTAGCATGAAAATGCTGTACATTAGCTTTGACATCCATCAGAAAAATACATTATGCATCTTTTTTGCCTGCTTAAAACAGGAGCTATTCATTATTCAACTTGTGGGTATTTCCATTATGTGTAATTTTTACATGTGAGTACGGGGGCACCTAATTCTCTGCTGATGACTCCTAGACTTCATGTCTCATGAAGTACTTTTTAAAGGATGCTGCAGTGCACATTCACTGCAACCCAGGACCTTACAGTAGCCAAGTGCCATTCCCCATAGGCTGCTCACTCCAGAACCTTGCAAAGTTGTAAGGGAGTGCCTCTCAACAGCTAGCTGTAGAGAAAAACCAGTTATGGTTTGCTGTCCATTTCCTTCAACATGCTTCTTTCGAACCCCTGAAAAATGTTGTTGGGGAAGGAAGAGGGATTTCACCAATCCCGCTATGTGGGAGCAACTCGAAATCCAACCCCAAAATACAAAAATTAATGGATCAGAGAAATTAGAGTGGTCCTCTCTCTCTCTCTCTCTCTCTCTCTTTCTCTCTCTCTCTCTCTCTCTCTCTCTCTCTCTCTCGCTCTCTCTCTCTCTCTCTCTCTCTCTCTCTCTCTATATATATATATATATATATTCACAGAAAAAACCATAGGTTATAGACCATATATAGTTAGGAATTTGCATTTACAAAACCTTGAAAATTCACTGAAAAAACCATAGGTTATAGACCATATATAGTTAGGGATTAGCATTTAAAAAACCTTATTTTATTTGCACAAAACCATTGAAATTCCATATATAGTTAGTTGCACTAACTATATATCGTGGACCCGCAATCCACTGCTAATGATGTCACATATTACATCATTCTTGACATGGTCAGTGACATCACTGATGACATCACTGATGACATCTCAAATGACATCACTGATGACATCACTGATGACAACACCCAGTGACTGTATGTTTCTGTAAAGTTAAAATATGTCTTACATATTGAAGAATGAGTGGATGTATAAGTGTCTGGATGAAGGATTTAGTAGGTGCATGACTGACTGTATGAGAGAATGATTAAATGTGTCTCACTGAGTGCATGGGTTAGTGATTAAAGTGTCTTAATTTGGCAATCATTATTTATGTTCTTCTGTAAACTGCTGCATGTTTAAATCAGTAGCTATATCAGTAACTATATGGGTTATTGAATGGTTGCCCAAGTATTTGTATGGGAGACTGAGTATGTGTGTGGGTGTCTGGGAGGTGTATAACTCTGTGCATAGATGTGTGAGCAGTTGATTCCCTAGGTGTATGGTTTCAAAAGTGCATGTAGAAACAGCTGTATGGACAGTTGACTGTGTGCATGAGTATATTGGTGAGTGAATGGATTTCCCAGTTCTACATGTCAAAGTAAGTACATATGTAAAACACACTCCATGTGAGAGTTGACATATATAAATAACTGAACATAAGAGCCAGTGAATGTGAGAGTGGCTGTATGAATCATTGTGAACTTGTATCAAGGATTGTATAAGAGAGTAAATATGTGTTAGTATATGTTTGAATAAGTAAAGTGTGTATAACTGTATAGTTGAGGAAATGGAGGTGTGATTGATTCTTTGCATGACTGACTAGGTGTGTGAGTAACTCCATGGATGTGTGACAGTCTGTGAGTGCCTGTTTACACTGAGTGTATCTAAGGTTATATTAGAGTCTGAAGATGTATTATCACATAAATGATATCATCAGTGATGTAATCAGTAATGTCAAATGAGATGTCAGTGATGTCATCAGTGATGTCATTTGAGATGTCATCAGTGATGTCATCAGTGATGTCATTTGAGATGTCATCAGTGATGTCATCAGTGATGTCACTGACCATGTCAAGAATGATGTAATATGTGACATCATTAGCAGTGGATTGCGGGTCCGCGATATATAGTTAGTGCAACTAACTATATATGGAATTTCAATGGTTTTGTGCAAATAAAATAAGGTTTTTTAAATGCTAATCCCTAACTATATATGGTCTATAACCTATGGTTTTTTCAGTGAATTTTCAAGGTTTTGTAAATGCAAATTCCTAACTATATATGGTCTATAACCTATGGTTTTTTCTGTGAATTTCATTGGTTTTTTAAAAGCTAATATCTATAGCTGTAAAATATATTCTTTATTAAGTGACGTATCACGTAGCCCGTGAGACGCCTCATGATGCATCGCATAACCGTGACGTATCGTCTCTGCAGCGCAAACCAAACCCAAAACGTAAGCGCGCCAGAACACGCTTAAAGATATATATATATATTTTTAACCTTAATTAGACAAAATCCACACGTGCACATATCATAAACGTTCAAAAAACACAATATGTCGGACTCCCGTTACGCTGCCGATTAGCTGCCCGGTTAACGTACCAGGAAGCACCTTTACCGCGAAAAATCGCAATTTTTTTTTTCACCCCCCAGGGAACTTTAATACCCCCCTCATCAATCCTAGGGGTTCAGGAGGGGTTTGCCTTACCCCTTTCATTCATTTACACCTTTTTTTTTTTCCACCTCTTGTCTCTCGATCCCACAGAGAGACAAGATGGTGGCCCCTCCAGACTGTTTACAATGATAACAGCCAATCAGCTTCTCCTCAGACTCCCGTTACACTGCCGGTTAGCTGCCCGGTTAGCTGCCCGGTTCGCGTACCAAGACGCGTCTCTACGGCGAAAAAAACTGAATTTTTTTTTGGGCCCAGCGTGGCTCTATAATATCCCCTCATCAATCCTAGGGGGTCAGAAGGGGTCTACCTTGCCCCTTTCCTTCATTTCCCCCTTTGTTTTGCCCTCCTCTTGTCTCTCGATCCTACCGAGAGACAAGATGGCGGCCGCTCCGGACTGTTTACAATGTTGACAGCCAATCAGCTACTCGTCAGACTCCCGTTACACTGCCAGTTAGCTTCCTGGTTAGCTGCCCGGTTCGCGTACCAAGACGCGTCTCTACGGCGAAAAAATCGGAATTTTTTTTTTTTTTTTTGGGCCCAGCGTGACTCTATAATATCCCCTCATCAATCCTAGGGGATCAGAAGGGGTCTACCTTGCCCCCTTTCCTTCATTTCCCCCTTTGTTTTGGCCTCCTCTTGTCTCTCGATCCTACCGAGAGACAAGATGGCGGCCGCGCCGGACTGTTTAGAATGTTGACAGACACCGGAGAGCCAATCAGCTTCGCTTCGCAAAGTTCCGATACGCGAAAAGTAAGCGGACCGGAGCGCAGCCCGGAGCGCTGTTACAGATATATATCTTGTTTTAAACGTTAATTTCTCAAAATTCACTGAAGCACATATATTGAGACCTAGCAAAGGCACATCGGGCTAACAGTCCCTACAATTTTGCCAAGTTTCGTGGAAATCCATTCAGCCGTTCGGGCTAAAAGTGAGTCCAACCGCCCTATGGAAATTAACATGGGAAAAACGCGTTTTGGGACCCCCCTTTTTTCTCGGCCCCCCCTTGACGAACCCCCCCCAAATTTCCAGGAGCTGCTCAGAAACAAAATGTGCCATTTTCCTGAAAATTTCAGCCAATTCCGTCCACAAACGCCAAAGTTATTAGACATAGAATTTTCAGAAATCCCATAGGGAAAAAATCCTAACTATATATACCTACTGGCTATCGCCAGTAGGTAATATATATGTATATATATATGATATGTATATATGTATTATATATATATATATATATATATATATATATATATATATATATATATATGTATATATATATGATATGTATATATATGTATGTATATATATATATATATATATATATATATATATATATATATATATATATATATATATATATATATATATATATATATATATATATATATATATATATATATATATATATATATTCCTTCGAGTTTCCGACGTTCAAACACTGCATGCGAAGCAACTCGGAAAAGTGAATAAAGCCACCAAATAAGCGCGTTTCCAGTTCTCAGTGCATTTATTTATGAATATGCAGCCCACCAGTCGTCATGACGCATTTCGCCTCAGCCGAGGCTTGATCACATGTAATGCAAGAAAAGTAGGAGGTGACATATATAGTTTGGGTGGTCATGTGACCAGTGTAAATTCATACATTTTTAAAGTCACAGTAGCAATACAGGAAGTAATACAGTATATATATATATATATAGAGCGAGAGAGAGAGAGAGAGATACAGAGATACAGAGATATAGATATATTTCTTATCCTTCCAATGCCATGTGTAATCAAGGCGACACCGCCTTCAAGTATAGATTATTGTGCAAGAAACCCAGACCCACTTTTACATTGTAAACACAACTGGGAATGAATCCCAAAATCACCCAAGCAAAAACTATTGGACTGGTTATGTTACCAGGACAGTCCCATTTAGCTGAAATGCAAAATTACCAGACCTTATTCAACTGAACATGTTAAAACGGCAGGTATAGCATTTAACTTGTTGCAGAGACATACTCATTTAAATGTATGTATGCTCACAACAATCCTGCCACGTTTACAGATGAATTACCACCAGAATCCTCGAAATCTCGGGTTTTAGGGTTCTTTAAATTCTGCATTAAAATATCCACATCTTTCCCTATCACATATTGACAGATTGTATTGAGTGTAAATGCAGGATCATGTAAAACCTGCTTAATAGTCTATCTGTTGGCTCCCAGTGAATTAGAATACTGCATTTTAAATCTTCTGCACCATGCATTAAACCTACAAACCATATTCACACTACCCAGGTGAAACCTGGATAGTGTGAATAACATCACTACATCTGCTATTGCTGATGTACATTTGCAAAATTAAAAGTATGTTAAAGAGATATACAGAGCAAAACTTGACTAACATGTTTCCTATAGGAATCTAATGACTTCCATGTACGAGCAGATATTAATTCTAAAGAAAGTATAATATATATATGGTCTTATTTCACTGCATTGCATTGTTTTCAGAGGGCCCAACTGCATGTGCTTCATTTATAAAAACACAAATAATTACTCTTTAGAGATGTTAAGTGCCTTTGTACCCTATTCACATATGCCTAAAGATGTTGCACGTCCAAAAGGAGGTCACCAAACGATTGAAGTACACAATACACCTTCATATTTACTACATAAGAATAAAATGGATACATTATGGAAAATGAAAAATGTATGTCTTATGTTATCTTGAAAAGGGGGTCCAGCTCATAGTGAGGCAAATGCAATCAACAAGTTCATTAGTTTTGAAGCGCGATGCAAGCGTAAGTGAATGCACAGACAATTAATTAATGAGTCACTCACACCTGGCAATATGTAATTGATCTGAAAATGTATTGGTCATCAGCTACTAAGATGATGTTGCCACTCATGATGATAACAAGGTTGAAATCATTCAGAAATCATCAATGGATTTGAAGATTTAATGGTGCCACGTACATCACATATGACAATTGACAGATATTTACATGAAACACTGCACATACCTTTACTGAAATTCTATAAATGTCAAGGCATTTTTGACTTCGAAGGACCATTATCTCTGCGATCCCAGAGCCGGTTGACTCGCTTATGTTTCTCCGCCCTGTTTTGCGCTCTTGCTGCTATTGTACAGACTTTACTTCGCCAATGTGCTCCCTGCCCTGTTTTCCGTCCTCACTGTCTTTCTGATGCCTTTGTACCTGTAGTGAAGCGCTCTGATACCCTCGGGTCCAGCTAGCGCTATACAAAACTTTAATAAATAAATACTTTAATAAATAAAAGAGTATAAAGTTCTTAAACTCAGATTTAACATCTCTATTTTGGAAATCCACCAGTTTTCAGTCAAATTTATCTGATAGATACGAGAGCTTCACTTACGACCCTGCTCTCATTTTGGATTTTTTTCAATGTCCACTGGCGCAGGTGGACTGCCAACAATGACGACAGAGAGGGTTGGCTTGGAAGGAAAGGGGTGTATGGTTTATATTCATGCTGCAATAAATGTGAATTATGCTGATCATGGTTACATTCTGAATTCCCTCAGGTAAATTCACCATATAGTGTTATTTCTGGGTAGAGAAGCAAAACAAAACCTTTCCCTTTGGCATTCCTTTTAGGTCCAGCCGAAAGACAGCTGTGGCTGTCTTGCGTTCTCATGTTTTCCCAAAACTATCAGACAAAAATGCATATATAGAGACTCTTAATCAACATTCTTTTGCTACTTGACTAACATGTTTCCTATAAGAATCTAATGACTTCCATGTACGAGCAAATATTAATTCTAAAGAAAGTATAATATATAGATGGTCTTATTTCAGAAGTTCAAATGCCAATAAAATAAAACACTCTCCCATCCACAGCAGATTATAGATCAATGGGCCAGCCAACTTCGGCCACTGGATACCTTTGCATCGATTGATAGCATTTTGCTCTTGCACATGCCTACATACACCTAAAAAATAGTTCTCAAATTACAAAATGTTTTCGACACTTGTAATTCCCAGTGACTTGTAGTCCATATGTATAAAAGGTGTCACCAACCATTTTCATAACACCCACAAGACATTTATTAAAGGTTTTAATCTTGAATAATCACTATTAGGGAGCTTTTGTATATTTAATCGTCTATTAGAAAAACAAGCACAAGGCATTCGAGTAGCCAGAGAGTAGCCAGAGAAGCCACACACACAAGCTTTGGGATTGACATTTCAAGCGACTGTTTCTGACTTGAGAAGAACCTCTACTAATAACATGAGGAACTGCAGCTGCTTTGTAACCCTTGTACTTCTTTCCAATACACTGGTGTTACAGTTATATACAATCATTGTGCGCACAAAATCCAGGGTGTTCGAGTCAACCCAGAAATGTTGTGCAGTTGCCGTTCTCCGTTGGGGTGCACTTTTTTGCGGAAAAATTAGACAAAGGAGCAAAGCAATGCAGTGTGTATTTTCTTAAGATGTTAATGTTGTGTGCCTATTTTGCATTACTTGTTCTTCCAAAATGTAAGTAGGCACTCAGGAAGGGCCATGACACCATTGTACTCTTCTGTGAGGACCTCTTTTGGAAGTAGAGCCCATTTACTTTTCACTTCTCTGTGAGGACCTCTGTTCGTAGTCTAGTGCACTTGCAGCTTTCCATATCTGTTACACTCTTCTGTGAGGACCTCTATTGGTAGTATAGTGAAACTACAGCTTTCAAGCACCATAGTATTCTCTGAGAACAACTGTTTGCAGTACACTACCAACAAGCTTTCCGTCTACATTGGATTCTTCCACTAGGGCATCTGTAGGCTGCTTGCTAGCACTTTGCTGAGACTGTAGAAAACGTGGGCATAGGGAAATGACAATGCTAGTAGCATTATCTATAATGTCATCTTTGTCAGTACCTGACTCATGCCTTTGTTTTGTTTGGTGCTGCATAACTCACCCTTCTAAATTGTAAATATGATTAGTGCAAAGGAGTCAGATTCAATTTCTTTTGGTGTGGTTCTGCTATTCCTGTGTAAGATTACAAATAACAGAATGCAAGGAAAAGTTGAACTGAATCATTATCTGTTCACACAGGAATAGCTGTGACACTCAGAAAGTGCTGCCATCCTCTGAGTTTTATGCCTCCTTCAGCATTAATATTTTATGAGACTGTGGAGCTCAAGTTCTGTCTCTTCCCTACATTATAATTTTGCATGAGGACATCTGTCTTCCCTGCAATACAACTGTGGAAGCTCAAAACAATAATATACACAGCAGTAATGTTATAATTGTAGCTTTAACATTACGCGAAGCGTAGTACCAAATCGGACTTTCTCAATTTATAGTAACAAACATGTGTTTTATAGATTAAAATACATATTGCACACATTACACAGATCATACACAACCAATGAGAGCCAGTAAACAGTAGGGATTTTCCATTCATTTATCCAATCGTTAATCAATAAAAGGTTCTTGGCAATGGATGGGTATTGATTTATAAACTCAGCAAGCAAAGCATAGCAACAGCTTGTCACAAACACTTGTGACATTATCATTTCTCAAATTGCTGCTGTCAGAGCAATATACAGACAGTTCAAATTCCCTTAAAGGCCAACACATGTGTGCACCTTCTGCAGGCTTGCTCCTACTGAGTGTCACAAAATGGACCTGAAACAAAATGGATTCCACACAATTGCAGTCTTTCTTCTGTGAGGACATCTGTCGGGAGCACAGCGCAAATCCAGCTTTCCATCTCCATTGTATTCTTTGTATGGACATCTTCTGGCTACATAGTGCAACTCCAGCTTTCAGGCAACTGTATTTGAGGGCTTCAGTCAGCTGTATAGAAATCTGCAGCTTTTTTGGTCCAACAATGGTTGCCAGTAGCAACCTCATGGAGCTTTGGGTAAAAGGAGGACCAGCTTTTTACATTTTTGGGTTGTGTGGCAGCCTTCTAGTCCACTGCTGGCAAAAGGAAATAACATCTGTTTCTTGCTATATAAAATCCATGAATATGATAAAAAATTAAATATTTGATGACAGAGTCTGCAAAGACACATCTAAGCGGTTAGAAAGACATGAGAAAAAAAAGCTACAGTTGGATGATCCAAGATGCATTTCATAATGTCTCAAGCCAATAGCGGAAGAGGGCTGACCTGAAGACTCATTCTAAATGCGTAGAGTATGCACTGTATACAATATGTTTGCCGAAATGTTGCAAACACATGCCAAATCTAAAACTGGGGCAGGCACAGTTACAAATAAAATCTATAAAGATACATTCTCAGGCTTTTATTACATTCATAATTCATTCAATATTGCCATATAAAAGGTACAGTCAAGGCCAAACCTGTTGGATTTGCCAATGCTTGTTGTAGTTGGTTACTTAGTTAAACTGTGTCAGTTATTATGTAGTCCTTGTAATTTAAATGTCTTCCTAGTTTATGTAGTGTGTTCTACTGCCCTCATAGGTTAGAGTGTGCTATAAATTTACCTAAAATATATTAAAATAATGTGAGATTAAAAAAAGTAGATTAAGATAATCTACACAGTTATGTAGTGGATGAAGAGTGAAACAGTATACAAATAATGCACAGATTGCCATCTCGTTTCCAAAAAGAAGCGAAAAATGATTTTCTGTCCAAGGATATTATGGTGAGAATTCCCTTATTTTCCCTTTTTATTATCTCGAGGAAGACTTAATTACGAAACAGTTTCATGCATCTATGTGAAATCACAGAGAAACTTTAAAAAACAAATTTAAAGAACAGTTACTGAACAAAAAACCATGTGTCCCTCAGCCCCGTTATCATGGAATCTTTCTGTTGGTTTTATGGTACTCAATCTTTCATTGAACATTTTCATCATTTGTGACGCATGACAGAAAGTAGGTGACTTCCCTGATCTGTTGTCCATGATATAGAAATAGATCGTTGTTTTTCGAAGTGTCTTGCAACAACTTATGTTTAGCTGTGCTAGCCGGCGCTGGTAAGAATGAGAGATGCCTTGTTTAACTATGGGTTGTGGGCACTCAGGATCAATCTTGCCCCTAAAGTGCCTTTAACCAAAGTGCCTTTAACCTGTCTTCTCTTTTGATGGTAAGAGGCTTCTTGTTCAACCATAAAGGGAGATGGTCAAGCAGGCGGAGGACAGAAAGATGCCCTGTAATCTTTGTTACACAGTTTATTTACCAAATATTGCACTTCCGTTTTGGCTGTGCCGTGTGTGGTAGTAATACTTTTTTTATAACATTTGGAAGACGAGATGTATGTTTTTGTTATTTAATTTTAGAATGATGTATTTTTATTAATGTATACTTTTCTTATTGGAAAAATACTATACATTCCAATTATAGGCAGGCTCGCTCTGCACCCCAATCTTTCATCTCAAGGTAACTCACCGTCTAAGATGAGTTGATTTTAATACTATGAAGAGATGTTGGCATTACTGTGTTTCTCTCTCAAACTAGTTGTGTACGAAACGTGTTAGATGCACTACACCAAGAAATCATATTGCTGAAACAAAATTATTAGCTACATTGAACACAATCTCATATCTGAGGAAAAATAAAACATTTTCCAGTTGCAAAATGTCCATAAAGCAGCCAAAAATGCTAATGAAATCAGTAATGTGCAGGTGGTAAGAACCTCTCTTAGCTCTAACTTGTGTGCGACTCTGATGTACTTAAATGGTGCTTCACAAAGGATACATGCCGCTCACTACAGTGTGCATTTTGCCCATCACAGTGTATGACAGGTCCTCACAGCATAGAGGGTACTGATTCATAAGTGTGATCCATGCTGTGGGAGGATCCGGCTGTGCATTCAAGAGCTGTGCTTGCCTGCCTATTCTCCCTGCTTAACTTAGCATGCATTGTGTACCACAGCCCACGTGGTTGAAGAAGCATGTCTGACAGCAGATTTTTTGTTAAGTAACAGAAGCTTCAAATCCATCTTGCTGAAGCATTGATATATTGTCTTGACAATCTAGAGACACTGGATCATAAAGCTGGGCCAACTCTCTGGAGATACATAAGAGCCAGAGAATTCTCATTGTCCTGTCTATACCTAGGCAATCTGATAGGATTGTTTTTGTGAACCTAGTCTCTTATTTATACCATTTACAGTACCACAGCTGTATGGGTTTCGATAAAAGTTGATCTTCCAAATATGCCAACCCTAACTCGGTATGAATGATCTCAGCCGATATTGTTTGTGGAACAGCGAGCACTCACTGTAGAAAGATGATCTTTTCCGTTTGTAGGCTGGTGTATTTGGCATATCCCTACAGCCTGCTGCTGTAAGAAGCTGCTGCTATACATATAGCTCTATAGAGTTCAACTATTTCCCTGATTGGTTTACAACTAATTTGGAGGCAAACCTGAAGATACCCTCACAAGACCACGGCAACTTTAGGCTGCTATTTTCGATGTGCTTGAACCTAGTAAAGAGAATACCCAGGTAGATAAATTATGTAACTCTCATGATCTATGTATATTTAATATAGTGATTACACGATTTACATGCACCCTGTCCACAGATCATTGTTTAATTCAGATTTATGTGAAGTTCTCTCACCTCCATGAATTCATAGAAACTGGCCATTAAGCGTTGAAGTCAGTTAGCTGTCCTAGAACAGCGGATGGTGTCATCCGTGTAAAGGAGGACTGCCCTAGTGTTGACATGTGGAGGGTCAGTGGCCACTCCGCGAAGCAGTCTATCTACTCCATTTATATACAGAGAGAACAGGAAGGGTGCCAAAATGCACACCTGTGTGACTCCTTTCTGAATATTTAACAGAGGGGAACATTCCCCATTAGGTGAATAGAACACCCTTGCTGATACATTCCTGTAAAGCTGAGAAGGTAAAGGCACAAAATCAGGAGGTGCACCCATGGAGGACTAGGTTTGCCTCAGGATTGTGTGATTTACTAGATCAAAGACGCTTGACAGATCAATTAAACATAAATGTAGGTTGCCAGGATTAGCCCTCATATTTTCATATGAGGAGGTCCAGGTTGACCAGTAGTAAGAGAAAAGTCACTATTTTTCCAAAACTGTAAAAGCAATTACAGTGAGACCCTTCAAAAGCTCACAAACCCATTAGTGCCATAACCACATTTCTAATGAACGACAAAAATAGACAAAATATAATCAAAAAACAATTTAAAATGATATTAGGAAAATTGTACAATTTATTCAGTATAAAACAGTGCATTCGTACACAATTACAGTGCCATAAAATACAGTTAAAAAATGTGTCAATTCACATAAAGAACAGCTTGTAGCTTGTTTCCGGTCCAGAGAAGGCATGGCTTGGCAGTTCGGGCTGGACTGTTCCCATGAGGCACAGGGTCAGACTGGTTTGCATATGGCCATGTCTGAACTGGGGTGGCAGAGTGGGCTAAAGAAGGGTGATGGATTAAACCCAGATCAGTTGCCTGGGGGTGAGTGCTTGTATTGTCAACGCTCCGTCCATCATTTCCTTTGGTTTTTCTTTGTTCGCCATAAGTTGGCAGGGTATGCTCAGACATGAGTTCTTGCTCACTTTGCCACTGGATTCAAGCAAGCCGGGCTGAAGAAGGCTGAAATGCCAGAAACCAGTCCTGGAAAGCTTGATTCCGGTCCAGGGAAGAAACGGCTTGGCAGTTCGGGTTGGACTGTTCCCCATGAGGCACAGGGTCAGACTGAATTGCATATGGCCATGTCTGAACTGGGGTGGCGGAGTGAGCTAAAGAACAGTGATGGATTAAACCCAGATCAGTTGACTGGGGTGAGTGTTTGTATTGCCAACGCTCCGTCCATCATCCCCTTTGGTTTTTCTTTGTTCGCCCTAAGTTGGCAGGGTATGCTCAGATGTGAGTCCCTTGCTCACTTTGCCACTGGATTCAAGCAAGCCCGGCTGAAGACAGCTGTAATGCCAGAAACCGGTCCTGGGAAGCTTGATTCCGGTCCAGGGAAGACATGGCTTGGCAGTTCGTGCTGGACTGTTCCCATGAGGCACAGGGTCAGACTGATTTGCATATGGCCATGTCTGAACTGGGGTGGCGGAGTGAGCTAAAGAACGGTTATGGATTAAACCCAGATCAGTTGACTGGGGGTGAGTGTTTGTATTGTCAACGCTCCGTCCATCATCCCCATTGGTTTTTCTTTGTTCGCCATAAGTTGGCAGGGTATGCTCAGAAGTGAGTCCCTTGCTCACTTTGCCACTGAATTCAAGCAAGCCGGGCTGAAGAAGGCTGAAATGCCAGAAACCGGTCTTCGGTAGCTTGTTTCCGGTCCAGGGAAGGCATGGCTTGGCAGTACGGGCTGGACTGTTCCCATGAGGCACAGGGTCAGACGGATTTGCATATGGCTATGTCTGAACTGGGGTGGCAGAGTGGGCTAAAGAACGGTGATGGATTAAACCCAGATCAGTTGACTGGGGTGAGTGCTTGTATTGTCAACGCTCCGTTCAGCATTTCCTTTGGTTTTTCATTGTTTCCTACAGCCCATTACCAAAAGACGATCTCTGGGAGTAGCACTGAGAGCAAAGCATACATTTTTGATGCTCTAGAACAGGCTTGGCTAAACCAACCTCACTTAACTTGCTTTCAAGCCCTGAATCCTAATGCTAATATCCTCCAAAGGCTCTCTGTGGCCACATTTCTTTCTGAGACACCAAGACTCAAGCAGTATTTGTTGTCTATAACCAACACACAACACCACTTTGCCCTGAGGAGACTGCAATTGGGCACAGCCCATGTCCTGTTGACTTTACCCAAAATGAAGCAATGATCAGAGGAGATGGTAAAATGCCTTTGTGATAGTAGGTCGTCTCAATCCACTTTGCTTTATATTCTATTTTGTAGTTTTCATACTGAAATTAGGAAACTTTATTTAAAATCTGTATTTATATCACACAACATCAGCAGGCACCAGGATACCTTATTTTTTTTGTACTCTATGGGGTTCTAAAATATGTCTCTGAGTTGCCTCTTTCATCTAGAGAGAAACCCACATTAGGGTGACCTATGGATTCACATACATTCACCTTTGATTATTGTAATTGCTGGCTAGTCCCCGTGTTCCACATCAAGATAGTGGACCCTAGTTAAACTTTTTTTGTGGGAATTTGGAGGTTTTTCTGTTGTTTTTCAGGAAGTTAACTACCAGATCATCTGCCACACATGTAGTTAAGCATTTTGAACCTTATGGTAGCCTTTCCTGACATAGCCTGGAGCACAATAAGGTGTGCTGTTCACCCACAAGTCGACCTGTTGTACATTTTATCGTTCACTTTTCACTTCAAATACTATGTTTAGGTATTAGGTAAATCCTTTTTAATTATCATCTTCAAGGCAAGCAATAATTTTTGTCACATAGCTACTTGTGCTGCCTATTCCATACTTAATGTGTATTAGGTGCTACCATTGGCGATAATTGAACAATGGCTTGTGTGGCTGTCAAAGAAATTCCTTGGATTTGTTGTTCCTTCTGCTGAATATTACTATTGTACTTTTTATGGTGTTTTAATTTGTTTAATTTTTAGTTTCCAAATGTTTGTGTTTTTTGTGAATTTGTTGTATGTATTTACTGATTGCTTGCTTTCGCCTATTTATATGCATTTGGTTTTAAGGCCTTTTGGCCAAATAAAGTTATTTTGATGGATTGAGTTTTTAATTACATTTGAAGAATAACCTGCACTTTTTTTTATTCATTTTTATTCCTATTTATTTTTATTACTGTATTATATAATTAATAGAGAAATATTGTACATTCCAATTCTTGGCAGGCTTGCTCTCCACCCCATTCTTTCGTCTCAAAGTAACTCACTGACTAAGATGAGTTAAGCATAATACTATAAAAAGATGCTGACATTTCTCTCTCAAATTAGTTTTGTACGAAACGGGTTAGATAGATTATAATATGAAATTATATTTTCTGAAGCAAAATCAATAGCTAGATTGAACGCAATCGCAGTTCTAAGGGAAAAAAACCTTTTCCATTTGCAAAATGTCCTTAAAACAGACTGAAATTCTAATGAAATTAGTACTGTGCAGGTGGTAAGAAGCTCTGTTACTTAAAAGAGAGCTTTAAATAAGCTCTTACTTATGTGTGACCCTTATGTACGTACTGGTTTTTTCACAAAGGAGACATGCCGCGCACAGCAATAAGTATTTTGCTCATCACAGTGTATGACAGGTCCTCAAAACATAGAGGGTACTGATTCATAAGTGTGATCTTCATGCTGTGGGAGGATCCGGCTGTGCATTGAAGAGCTGTGATTGCCTGCCTATTCTCCCTGCTTAACTTAGCATGCATTGTGTACCACCGCCCACGTGGTTGAAGAAGCAGGGGCTTACTGATGCCTTTTCAAAGATATGAGGAAATTCTTCTCTCCTCACTTGTTTCAAAGCGCATCTTAGTGGCTTTATCTTTGTCTCTGATGTAAGTACCTGGACAATTAGATAAAGTGTAAATACTTCACTTACTAATTCATATGTCCGGAGCTTTCATCCCTCCCATGTATCAATGTACATGATTTTAAAAGGATATACATAACATATTTATAAAGGTAATGCAAACTTAAAAACGAAATGTAAGATGATGGGGAGATGCCGAAACGTTTTTGATATTACGGCTATTTCCTGTGTTGAATTATGACATACAAATTCTTGAATGAGCGTTAGCCAGCAATGTGTTATCTGTCCCTGTTTGTAGTGTATGCAAAATGTATGCCCGTATCCATTTTATTTTTATAAAGTGGGATATAATTGCCTGACAGCACTTCCCCTATCCGATCTATCTAATTCCCCATTGTACAGCTTTTTCGGGGATCCATCCAATGTAAGAAAAACAGTTCTATTTCCATGGTCTTGAATCTCTAACAATCACCAAAATAGGCGTTACTGTTTGATTATGTCAGCTTGAATTTTGAGATGTAGTGAGCCATCATTCACCAGTTGACCCCTTTTAATCAGCCTCTAACTGCTTAGGTATATTATTGAAACAGGTTGAATTATTTCTCATAAGTAACACTCTTTTGTGTAGATCTTTTGTGTTCATCTAATGCTACACTCACAATGCCATGCTAGCTACCCGTCTTCCTTTAAACCCAAAATACATTTTTTAATTTGGGGAACCAAAGTATTTGACTAGTTAATTATGTGGTACAGTAAACAAGTAGTCCTGTCGCCAACAAGTAAATTCACACAAACACTATTTCTTATCAACCGGAAAAAAGTGATTAAAGGAAAAATACAACCAGAAGTAAGGTTACATCAATTGTATATATTATGGAGCAACTATATGAAAGAATCTATGTACGCTGTACTTTAGGTTGCTCCAAATGTGCAAGAGGTGAAGAAAGTTCTCGTGCAGTGTGGCAAGTGACTGAGTAAATAAAATATCAAATAAAGGTCGTTGTACTTCAGCCTCCTGTGTGCTGCCTGTCAGGTATAGCAAGGTTCAAAATGTCCATATATCTAGGCCAATTAGAAGATTGTCTTAAATGTCTCACTGGGATAAAGTCTTAGTACAGGTATATGTTTGAGAGTGTCTATGTTTTGACCCAAGATAGCGTGGTTAGTTAAAACTATTTAGGGGGAGGCGGGGTTCATCAGGAAGTGAGTGTGGGGCAACCCAGAGTTGCATGAAAACTCTACAGGGTAAGTCCTATGTGGCTGGATAGATGGCAGCACAGCTCATCTACAGAAAATTCTCAATGGTAGAGACTTTACTGCAATTTTTGACGCCCAGCATGAACATAACAAATACTGAGAACAGCAATCCGCACTTTGGCCAATTACTGAAGTGTTTGGAAAGGTCCCATTGTATAAAGTCAGCCACTTCATTCTCTTCCACTTACACATTTGGAGCAATCTATAGTAAAGTATACCTAGATACTTTCATGTACTTGTGCCATTATCATGAACATCATTTAGGGGTAGTCAGGGGTCTCAGCTGTGACCTCTAGCTTGCTTCCTGCTACTCCTCCTGGCAACCCGTGTCCTCGGAGGAGCCAAAGGTTTTGTGCTCTATTAGGCAAGGGGTCACGAAGGAAGTGCCAGGAGTAGTAGGGAGCAAGCTAGAGGCCACAGCTCAAACCCCTGATACCTCCAAATGACATCCATGGCTAGAATATATGGATTCTATATAACTTTACCTCTGGATGTGTTTTCTTTTTCCTTTCATTGTTTTTATATTTGTTAATGAATATGATTTGGGTACATTTGCTTATTGCCAACAGAACTTCTTGTTTACTGTACTAAACACTACCCAGGTCCTACGGTTCACTGGGTTACCCCATTTTATTGTAATGGCAAATAATAATATGAACACATGTATGAGTACCAATGTTGGCATTATACCGTGTAGTACAATTCGTACGGGAAAAATACATACAGATCGACCCAATCCTTACAAATCGGATCGGGAAAAGATGTACGACACGGACTTGTAAAAAAGACCATACAAATTGTAAAAAGTCTGTCCAACCCGTCAAGTACGATTCGTACCAGTTTGTCAGCATACGATTTGTATGGAAAATGGCCTATAGACAGGGAATGGCTTGTACCAGGCAACGAAGCGAACCCCTATACACCTCATACCCTGGTATGACTCGTTCTGGGGGTACGACTCATACCGGGGTACGGGTCGTACAGAGGTATGAGGCATACAGGGGTCCCCCCACATGCGAGGCATGTGTATGGTGCGTACATCAAAATCGCATATGTGCGCACCGTACCCCAAAATCGCCCGTGTACGCACTGTACCCCAAAATTGCGTATGTACGCACCGTACCCCAATATCGGCTGTGTACGAACCGTACCCCAAAATCGCGTATGTATGCACCGTACCCCAAAATCGGCCGTGTACGCACCGTACCCCAAAATCGCGTATGTACGCACCGTACCCCAAAATCGGCCGTGTACGAACCGTACCCCAAAATCGCCTGTGTACGCACTGTACCCCAACATCACGCATTTACACACCGTACATAAGTGATTTTGGGGTACAGTGCGTACACGGCCGATTTTGGGGTACGGTGCATACATACGCGATTTTGGGGTATGGTTCGTACACGGCCGATTTTGGAGTATGGTGCTTACATACGCGATTTTGGGGTACACGGACGATTTTGGGGTACGGTGCATACATATGTGATTTTGGGGTACGGTGCGTACATACGCGATTTTGGGGTACCCGGCCGATTTTGGGGTACGGTGCATACATACTTGATTTTGGGGTACGGTGCGTACACGGCCGATTTTGGGGTACGGTGCATACATACGCGATTTTGGGGTATGGTTCGTACACGGCTGATTTTGGGGTACGGTGCGTACATACGTGATTTTGGGGTACACGGCCGATTTTGGGGTACAGTGCATACATATGTGATTTTGGGGTACGGTGCGTACATACGCGATTTTGGGGTACACGGACGATTTTGGGGTACGGTGCATACATACGCGATTTTGGGGTACGGTGCTTGTACGGTGCGTACACAACCAGTACCCCTTCATCGCGTATGTACGGACCGTACCCCACTTTCCGTGTCATCCGTACACACTGTGCATACGCACCGTACCCCTGTATTCATGGGGTGTATGACGCGTACATGGGGGGTCTGTCTCGTAGTGTTTTAGGGGCGTACAAGGCTTTTCCCGCACTTTTTGGCTCTTGTAAAAAAAGAGCCATACCGCATGCCGTTTGTACGAATCGTACTTGCCGGGTTGTAAACTGCTGCCGGGAATACATGGGAACGTCGCGTACAGAGCAATCCGAATCGGAATCGCTTGTATATACGAGTTGTATGGTCTTTTTTACAATTTGTATGGAGTGCGTCTATTTGTACGGATCGTACTTCCTAGGTTGTAGGGCCCTCCTTACAAGTACGAGTTGTATGGAGAAAACGCTCCGTACCACGGTTTGTACAGCGTTTTTCCAGGATCGGAATCAGCCCCCAAGTGTCTAACTTCATTATTCTATATTTAAAATATGTTTAACCTTATTATGAGTGCAAAATGAACATGTGAGGCACACTCAATGTAGTCGCAAGAGAGAAAAACATTTCTCAATGATCATTCAAGTTGGGTTCAACCTGCAGATGTTGCTAGAGTACCGTTAAAACCTGGATTTAAAAAATGTATGATGCTAATGTAACTGAGAATCAGTTTACAAAAAAATACTAGTTACTAGATAATTCCATAGCAGCCTCTCTGCTAAAAAATATATCAGAATACAAGGGTCCCTCAAATTATTAATGTGTCTCTCAGGGCAGGTGAATCCCCCAGCCGCCTTATAGTCAGTAAGGTGACAACTCTCCTGAAAGAGGCATCTACTAATCCCATTGAACGTGTCTCATCATAGATTACTGTTCATCACTCACCTTCACATCTAAATCAAATTACAGATAGATAGAAACACCACCCTTTAAGTTCGTTTTAAAAAACAACTTGGTGAAATATCAATCCAGCTTTAGAACCAGGTACAAAACTGAGACTCCCACCCTGCAAGCTATCAGTTCCACCTTTCATACCCTTGATCAAAGAGAGACCTGCCTAGAACCAATCCTCCTCAGTGGGCAGGATTTGACAAAGAGACAAAGTTCAGTTCACCTACACACCAGAAGAACATCCCTTGGGATAGATGTGCTGGTTCTCTACTCCTGTCCAGATACCCGAAGGAGTCTACCAATTCATTTCTTCAACTTTACCTTTCAACATAAATACAGGAATCATGGGATATTTCTTTGTAAACCGTTGCACCTAAATCCACCAAAATGTTGATGACACTCAACTGTACACACTCACACACCAACCACCTCCAAACTCCCTATATAAAAAGGATGCAGGTTCAGTCAACTATCAGGAACATCTACACAGTATACATTACTTGTGGTCAGAATAGGAGAGGATTTGCCATGGGGGCCAATTGTAGTAGCTAGACAAAGGCGTTAGGTACATTTATGGTCCCTTGCATTTAGTCATTCAGAACATTTATATCTTGAATATTGATGTCATCCATTTAATATTGAATGCAGGTTTAAGTAATTTCCTGTATTTCTAAGATGTAAACCTAAATAGTGGGTGTCTGGTGTGGCTTTCCCAAAACAAGATGGCATCTATATTTAGAATCACATCCTAAATGAGAACAAATGTGAACTAGAATGTGGCTGCCATCTTTGAACTGTAGCATCTCAAGTCACTTACCAGGAAGAACATTGCAGCATAACCATTGACACTAAGCCCGGGCTGAGTTTGCGGAGTACGGAAGTCCATAAATTGACAAAAAAACATTGCGGCACTATGAGGAGTTCCGCGAGCAATGGCGTACATTAGGGTCATGACGTTCATGGTGATTTTGAACACCAGGTGTTTGTCCCACACTGTTCAATCATCGCAAACGGCACCATGCGCAGCACAAGAGGGCACAGCTTCCTTACTGTTGATTTTCCACTCAAGCGGCAGCTTTCTCAATGCGAGCGGAAGGTATCCCAACGTGAGTGGTTGCAACCTGCCGCGGCCACTCGCATTGAAAATCGAACCACTCGCGTTGAGAAATCTCAAAAGAACATAAATCACAAAATCATATAACAACACAGTGAGTTGCCCAGCAGAGAAAGAACATAAACTAAACCAATAAGTCTTTGGTGCTTTCGGTAAAATGCACCATTCCCATATATCGGGAAAGTGACGTTATCACATTTGGAATAAAAAGGCTCCTGCAAAATTATTCTTTCAATGGAAATTATGGGTCCTATTCACAAAGGCATTTTTAAGTATGTAAAGCAATACTTCTATAGCACTGTTTTATGCATTCTTACAAACCTTTGTTAATTAGACCTAAAATATCTAAACTTGAAACAAATTGACATTTCGAGGGACTAGCCATATACAGTTAGTATTAACAGGAAGCACTGTGCTCTCCTTGCACATTTACGAATAAGGAACTGGACATTTTAGATCAATCCACAAAGGCATTTATGAGAAAATTACAGAGTACTCCCTTAGTACTAGGTACCATACTCATAAAACATTTGTGAATCAGCCCCAATATGTAAACATCTATCATGCCCCCACAAATACGTAGGTGTGCAAATAGCATTAACTTGGGGTTGGTGCAGAAAATATGTCAACTGGTTAGTTTGAGGATAGTCTCTCCTATGTAGTACAAGTAAGGGAGGGCAATGTACCAGACACTCCTGGTACAATGTTAAATATAGAAAGGCTAAGACATCCCTGCTCACAGCCATCAAATCTAATGACAAACAGGCATTAAAGGAAAGTAGATTACTATATAAAAACATAATCAAGCTTGCCAAAAAGGAGTGGAAGGGAAAAATGGGAGAGTCTGAAAGACGCTCTGAAAAGGAGGGATATGAGGACCTTTCCGAAATTGATTAGCTCAGACTCAAAGGAGGATAAACAAGGTATTGAACCTAACCTGGATGCTGATGTTTGGAGGGCCCAATTCCAGTCACTTTATACCAGGTCAGAGGGCACTCTTCAGCAATCAGAAAATCATATCCCTTTTCTCTATATAATTAGTCCGGAAACTCCTGCAATAACTTTAAAAGAGGTAACGGCTGCGATTGCTCGAGTAATCCCAGCAAAGGCACCAGGGTTAGATAGGATTCATGGAGACCTATATCGCACTGAACCCAGTGTTGGGCTCTGCACCTGTGGAGTATTTTTAATGCCACCCTGCAGGGAATGGAGATCCCCTCAACATGGCTAGAGGCAGAAATCATCCCTATTTATAATAAGGGCTCATCCCTCCATCTTGCTAATTATCAGCCCATAAGCCTCATCAATGTCGCACAAAAAATCTTTGCTCAAGTGCTTCTGGACCACTTGCAGATCTGGATGGAGGAGTTCTCCATTCTCAGTCCATATCAGGCCGGTTTCCGAAGAAAAACGTCCACAATTTGTCACATTTTCAGGGTGCAATTATTGCACTGGAAAACATTGATTGTGGAGAGTGGCAGTCTCTACATGATCTTTGTGGACCTAAAATCAGCCTTTGATTTAGTCCCTAGGGAAAATCTTTGGGCTATACTATCTGACTTAGGGGCACCCGCTTATTTACGCGAGATCTTGAAAACACTGCACACAAACAACTTCGCCCAAATCAGATATGGGAAGAATGGAGAGCTCACAGATAGCAGACCCATAGAGGGGTGAGGCAGGGGTTTTTGCTGGCCCCTACCCTCTTTTGCATTTTTATTAATGGCTTAATAGGTGCTCTGTCAGCGGGAGGGGATCCAGATGCACCAAAACTAGCGGACCACAAAATATCTGCCCTGATGTTTGCAAATGACACCCTCCTGCTGTTGAAATCACCGACGGGTATTCAAATGATTTTGGATATCTTCCATCTATTTTGTAAGAACAGGTGCCTGGAGATTAATACCCAGAAAACAAAATACATGGTGTTCAACGAAAGGCATTCCAAATGATCTAACCCACAATTAGTAGGGGAATTCTTAGAGAAAGTCCCTTGTTGTGAATATCTGGGACTATCACTTAAGGAGAAAATTGAGTGGGGTGATCAAATTAAGAAGGCCTCTCTCAAGCTGATATGAACGTCTGGGGGCCTTGCAAAACAGCAGAGGAAGTGTGCACACAAGATGCTGGGTCCTGTGCTAGAAATCTAATCTACAAGGCATAAGCCAGAGGGGGGACCCTGTATGGAGCGGAGTTATGGGGTCCCAGGTCTTCCGAACAGCTCGCTAGGATCAAAAATGTATTCATTGATGATGAGACTATCCAGCAGTACTCCACTAACCATGCTCAGAATGGATATGGCTGTTAGCCCATTGTTTGTGGAAGTCGCGCTTAGACCTCTACTATACTGGTGTCACCTATGGAGCACCCCAGAACTATCCATGTACAGGGAGGCACTAAGGGAGGTGATAAACCTCAGGGGAGCTAGCAAAATACCTTGGCTAACCTTTATTAAGAAATCCTTCCTGTCCATTGGAATGGGAGATATATGGGCTAATCCGTAAGAGAGCTCCTTGGTAACACCTAGGAGTCTTGATCAAAATCTTTAAATATTACCACTTCAATCTATTGCTGAGGGACCCTAGGACAGGCATACTTACATCATCCTTTCTAGAAGTCAAACAGCAATATATCTTAGAATCTAGCATAGATGGCATACAGCCCCCCTTGCTAGAAAACTTTGTATGCAGTTTAGGCATGGTGTACTCCCTCTAAGCGCTGTTACATATAAATGGGTGGGAAGATCCACAAAGGACTGCCTGTTTTGCAGAAACTGTACGGAGACAGACCTGCATGCACTGTTTTTTTGCCCTAACTACAATGCAATTAGAGCTCATTGACTTTGGCAGCTCTGTAGGACTCTCGGAATCCCTCACTGCCTACAGGCTTACAGGATCCTTAAATACGACTCTGCTATGCCAATTGTGTATTCTGTCTCCCGATTCCTGATTTCTATGTGGTGTGCTCGCTGTGCACTTCTAAAGAATGCCAAAGCCTAAATCACCCACTCTAGGCACCCGTTACTTTCTGGGGTTCTCTATTTTTAATTGATCTTAATATACATGAATTTTGTACTTTATGCCTGAAATACCTAGTGCCTATCTGTATATTTAATACTCTTTTAACATTAATGTCCTTCTATTCTTATGTGTATATACGCATTTTTGTAGATCAATTGTATCAAACTTTTAATTGTTTTATCTGTGCTTTTAAGGTCTTGTGAGGCCGAAATAAAGTATCTCTTGTCTTGACTTGACTTGATTTGAAATCATTCACTTGAAAACATCTTGAAAGTGTAGTATATAACAGTAATGGATGTACTGTCATTCCCCAAGATATTTATATTTATTGAGACCAGAAGCAAAGATAAAAAAAACCAATTACAGGAGAATTAGCCAGAAATGCACATTATTAAACTGAGGTACTTATAAATCAGCAGCATTTGATACTCCCTCACGCGCCATGGTTTTGCAGAGATTGAGAGATATTGGAATGGGAGGGTTGGTACTTGAGTGGATCCGCTCCTTTTTAGGATGAGGCAACAGAGGCCATGCTTTATGGATGACACTGTGTTCTTCTGCTACCAAAGCACTTAACTTTGAGGTATCTCAGGGCTCATCTTTGAAACTCACTATAATTCAAAGCTACATATCCTCTTTGCCCCCTTTGGTGGAGTCATTTGGTGCAAATATGATCTCATATGCAGATAACACACAGCTGTTTCTTTCCTTTGGAAATGAGTTCTCTGACGCTCTGGAGTCTTTTAAACTCTGCCTTAGGTCGGTCCTGAACTGGATGCAGGCCTGTAACCTATAATGCAAATCTGATAAGACTGAGTGAGGTCTTGCTGTTTGAGGCTTTTCCATCCCTTAGGTGGGAGAATTGATGGCCAGCTTCTATACCCCTTCCTGCCTCCTGACTCTGTAGCTAGGAATTTGGGAGTTGAACTAGATCAGCAGCTTTCATGTCAACCTCAGATAGCTGCTATGGTTGGACCTCTGTTTTGTGATAGATGCTAAGGTCCATGAAGACATTTTTTTTCATTCTTGCATTTCATTCTAGGAAAACTGTGGTCCGTGCTCTGATTGCCTCGAGGCTGGACTATATAAATGTTCCTTATTTGGGCCTAACAAAGTCTCTCATTTACAGCCTACACATGTTAAAAAAATACGGCTGCCAGTCTGCTGCTGGAACTGCAAGAAAGAGAGAGGAGACCTTGCACTCCTAATCTTTCACTGTACCCGAGTCAGGGCCTTTTGGGCCAAAATTACAGAATTCATCACAAAGGCAGTGGGGAGGGACATACAGCCAGGCTTTGTAGGACTAGCAACGGCCTTCATGGCCCCAGACCTCCAATCAAAAGAGGACGGCGACCTGATAGACCTCCTCCTCACGGCAGCAGTCAAAACGATACTAGCAAACTGGAAAAACACAGGGAAGGCCATCTTCAAGGGCTGGGTAAACTGGATCAACTTTCTAAGGGGGTCGGACAACGTAGCGGCAACACACGCTAATTTATTGGTTCAGGTCTCCCACGACCCCGCAAAGACAGATATATATTAAAACAGTAAATCCACCCACTCCTACCATAAATGTAATAAAAACATGAAACACACCAGCCGTGGAAAATAACGTGTTGCCAGGGGCGGCCTTTGGCATGTGCAAGCTGTGTACCTGCACAGGGCCGCCAAACCCCAGGGGCCGCCACGCCAATATATATCCTTAATATAATAATCCTCTGAGGATGGATACATATTTGCGTGGCGGCCCCTGGCAGGGATTTGGCGGCCTCCGGCTCTGTTCCACTTCCAAACACCCTGCCCCACCCCCTCTTCACTGGCCTCCGCGCCTGCATTCCTCCGGGGGCCCCCTACCTACGCTCCCTGCCCAGGGCCGCCATTAGCCTAGAGCCGCCCCTGGTGTTGCTATCTATAGCAAAGCAAAAGTAAATACAATTATCCATACAGTGATTTGTAAACTAACTTTTAACAAACAGTTAAGATCATAAACTTGTCACTTAATTGAGAATCGTAGTATAATATTGTATGACACTTATTATATTTAAGAATGCCAATTAGCGCAATAAATTTAAAATACAGTAAAATGGGGCAGTACATTTGACAGAGGGGTGAAAGATGTGATATCACACTACAAGGTTGACGTAAATATTTACTAAAAAAATATGAATTTGGTACATCTTTGGAGTTATGCTATCTTCAGTATCATGAGAGTCTAACATTACATATCTGCCATTCCAGGAACACTTCCCTCAACAGTCACACAAATATGATGACAATATCATGGCTCCCAGTATCTACCTCAGGATGAAGATGCTTTAGAATGATGGGTCACACAAATACAATATATGTGTCCTGTCATACAAATAGGAATGTCAAGTAACATGGCCTGCAGGCTCCTATTGCCCTGGGCAGAAATCTACATTGTGATTTAACCACAGGGTGAATGGATTCCCCTGTGCAAATTAACATATTTTTTTCCTCTGGAAGCAAAACGTGTTTTCCCGAGAAAGACCTTGCCATGCAGCCACACAAAATCTCAGGGTGAGCCCTTCTCCTTCCTATCGTTGAGGGATTTTACACCAGTCCTTCGCTGGAGTAAATTTTCGACCATTTCCAGAAATATATGTTTGTGGGTGTTCACAAACTTACAAGGCAAACCATGCCCCCTTCCTACCCATTGCATGGGATTTACAACTGAGAATGTCTCCATACTCGTAACAGCTGTATTTTCAACCATAAATGTAAGTTTGCAGCAGAAAATACCTTTTGAATCAGGCCTCATTTTCTCGGGAAAGCTCTGCAAATCGGCCTGTTAGAGAAGCTTTGGACTGATAGCCTGCCCCAGCAGAACTCCCCACCTATTCCTCAAAAGGACTGTGCCCGAAGATGGGATGGCAAGAAACTACAATGAGAAGAGAATGAAAATAAAGAGGTTAGAAAAAAGAAAGTGCTAGAGAATGAATTACAGAGAATACCTCAAAGAAATCATGCTTTAACATATAACTGCTTTGACCTCATGCCATATTCAAATGTCAGCTTCAGTAAAAGCACATAAAAAAGATGTGAATGCCACAAATAGTACTACCATCTGATTTATGTCAGATTTCCATTGCATGGCATGTCTCCAGATGTATGTCAAAATATCGTCTACAGAATTATAACCTGACATAAATATTGTGTGCTTAATATCGTTTACAAAAATATCGTCCATGGGTTTAGATTTTCTATTATTACTTTGAACAGGGGAATATATTTGTGAACAAATGCTTAAGACATAATATTTATATCAGACAATATTCTAACATTGACATTCTGGTTTAGACCCCTTGTGTACCTGCCAACTCACACGGTGCCCCCGTGTGACACGCGATATCAGTTCCCATCACACGATCTCCCGGTGAGGAGCCGATATCACACAGTGGCATGGAAAAGGAGCTGGAAACGAGCTGAAATATTGCTTTTCCAGCTTGTTTTCTGAAGCTTTGAACTAGTGGCATCCATTAACTGGAGTGAAAACACCCCAGGACACCGGCACCTGCCTCAGCAAGCTTTTTGTTTCAGGAGGATGGGGGTTTGTGGGGGAAGGGGGGGGGGGGGTTGTTCTTGGCACGAGGCCCTGCCCCTTCAAGGCCACGCCCCCTTCTCACACGGTGAGATTGTTCTTCAAGTTGGCAGGTATGCCTCTGATGCTCAGCTATAGGGACAACCTTTAAATAATTCTGAATCAGCTTGTCTGCAATGTATATATTTGACTTTTGCGCACATAGGGGCAGCTTTATGAGGCCCTTGCGCCACGTTTACGCCGCTGTTGCGTCACGCAAGGTGGCGTAAACGTGGCGCATCCCTACGAACGATTTACAACGTGACGCATCTAGGCAGATGCGTCACGTTGTAAAGCCCTGCGCCTCTTGTGGGCGTTCCGGTGCAGGGTGGGCGTTCCAGGATGGGTGCGCCTCGCAAAAGTGGCTGAGTGAAATCTATGAGATTTCACTCAGTCACTTTTAAGCCAATGCTGCGTCAAAAGCCTGCGCCTGCTTGAAGCAGGCGTAGGTCTTGACGCAGCATTGTTAAAATGGGGCACCCCCGAGCCTTGCTGGAGCTGCGTCGCGCTTGCGACGTAACTCCAGCAATGCGCCACATTTCCGGCACAGATGCGTGACGCATCTGTGCCTTTTTTTCACCATGGTGCGCCGCATTATAAATGCGGCGCACCATGGGTGGCGGAGCTGTGGCGCACTGTGGCGCATGTTAACTGGCGCATCCCTGGGGATGCGCCAGTTAACATAAATCTGCCCGTTAATGTGTACACAAAATTGCACTTAAAATGTTCCTGCATAGAATCCTACATTTTTTATATCATGACAACTATTTGTTTTAATCAGCTACAAAATTCATGGCATTTTAGCTAAGACCCGAAAGTCTCTAAATAAAGGTATCAGACGTCAACTGTCTTCATAACATAACAATGTGGGATTTTTTATTTATTTATTTAGGTTTAAGTTTTGAATAGGGATTGGGTGAAAGTGTGCATACTTCATTGCATTACACATATGTACTAAATATTTGAGGCTTTGTTACAAATTTGCTTGTTTACAATTTGAAGCAAAAGGAGTCATGTCTGATCATTTTCACCACGCCTATGAACCCTATGCGATCAAACACCATTTGTACTGGGTCTCAGGCGGGGTTTTGCACCCAATTTTATACCTAGGTGTGTAAAAATGGAGATTAATATATTGCACCTGTTACGCATGTCTTAATACCATTTTACACTGCTTTGTGCTCACAGTTTCCGTTGGTTAAGTGTAGGTGCAAGTTGCTACTGCAAAACTCGAGCAAATATATTGGGGCAGATTTATGTTAACTGGCGCATCCCCAGGGATGCGCCAGTTAACATGCGCCACAGTGCGCCACAGCTCCGCCACCCATGGTGCGCCGCATTTATAATGCGGCGCACCATGGTGCAAAAACGGCACAGATGCGTGACGCATCTGTGCCGGAAATGTGGCGCATTGCTGGAGTTGCGTCGCAAGCGCGACGCAGCTCCAGCAAGGCTCGGGGGTACACCATGTGCACAATGCTGTGTCAAGACCTACGCCTGCTTCAAGCAGGCGCAGGGTTTTGACACACCATTGCCCTGAAAGTGACAGAGTGAAATCTCATAGATTTCACTCAGCCACTTTCAGGAGGCGTTCCTGCGCAGGAACACCCCCCCCTGCGCAGGAACGCCTCCTTATGGTGCAGTGCTTTACAACGTGACGCATCTCCTAGATGCGTCATGTTGTAAATAGGGCGCATTGTTTGAGCCGCAGTTGCGTCAAATAAAGTGACGCAATTGCGGCGCAAAGAGGCGCAACGGCCTCATAAATCTGCCCCATTATTTTTCTAAACTCCTGCTGGGGCTTCTGCTAAAATGGGTGTAAATGCAGCCAATGCTCATTTCAGACCTATCATACTGGTGTAAATTAACCCAAACATTATCTATTTAGAATCACAAGATGAATATGAATTATGTATTGTTTACCGTCACTGCTACAAACAATAATACAGCAAACCTTACCAATAATTGGTACTTAGATGCTGACCAATCTATATCGTTTGCTTAGAAAAGAAGAATCGTAAATTTGCTATTAATGCTGGAATTGAGAAATTCCAGGGAAATGTGTTCATTTGTATTGTATTGAGCAAGCCATTTTACAGCTACTCAGAGTAGTGTGCTGGCCGCAAAGTTTTCCCAGGGCTCAGCTAAGAGGCCCCCTGGTACTTACGCATGTTTGGAAATGTGACTGTAGTGTGTTTTATGTGGGAAGCTCCAGGTGTTGTTTGTGATGTTCAGTGTGTTCCTGTCATATCAGACAGATTTGCTCTTCTGCATGAAGGGAGAAAAAAAAAGGTGCGAGAAAGACAGTGGTACTTGTTGAGGCCCAATACTCTGACATATGCCTCTGCAGATCAGGTAGGAAAGGGCAACCAGGGGCAGTATTAAGCATTTTCATTGTTTGAGCTCAGCAAACCTTTAAAAAGGTTTGACGGGGGCAAACAATGACAATGCGCCCCATTATGGTGAATGTGCTGCCCCCCAGGGCAGCTGCGAACTCACGCTGCCCACAGGGCAGGTCATTCATGTGAGTGTGCCCCCTGAGAGCTTCTTTGTCTCTGCGTTCACATCTGTAATATGGCGCTGGCGCAGAGGCAAAGGAATCCCCACATTTACAAAGGGCACGCCCCCATGCAAATGAAGGAACACCCCCTGAAGGTAGTGCTGGTGCTTTAAGTGCGTCAGCGATATCGGTATTACTGAAGGGGACGCACAAGCGTCTGCACCCCTTCAGTAATACCAAAGTGCCCCAGGGTCATGAAAAGCAGGCTCAAACGCCTGCTGCACCGCCCTGGGCACTCATTGTAATATGGCCCCAGAGCTTTACAGTTCTCTAAAACTAAAGGTGCTTGCTGAGAAGTCTTTTGACATGGAGCATGTTCCAGAGCTTAGATGTCTGCACTGAGAATGAAGTGCCGTTTTATGTGTAGTGGTGGTGGGTGTATGGCACCTCTGGACTTGAGGATCCGTCTTTGGCAGTAGGTGCAAAACTTTAATTGCAAGCAGATCTTTCCAGAGCCAAGGATGCCACACAGCATCACTTCTACGACCATTTCTTGCGTGGGAACACCTCCTTGCATACATTATATATGGAACAGGTATAATGTAGTGCAAGTGACGCATCTACCTAGATGCGTCACTTTATAAATATGGTGCAACTTGGTGCTTTTTTTACGCCACTGGTGTGTCAGTGGTGCAAAAGTGACACAAGGGCCCATTATTAAGCCCCACCATGTTTTGGGCTATCTGCTGTTGCTTCTACCATTTTGGTTGGTTGGTATTTGATCTGTAATTTTGCAGCTATGGTGCGACCAACACCGGCCAAATGCTGCCAACTCGGCCTCTCTGTGGCCTATGCCTTTCACTTTTATATAAAAGAAAAGAGAGGGGACCCCCTGTAACTAGTGAAAAGTTCCTAGGTCAGGGCAACAATATTTCAAGAATAACAAATTCCTAGGCAACTTAAGGGTCCAATAGGATGGCAGATACAACAACACAAAAGGTGACAAGTGCTACAGTGTACTGAACTGATAACTCCAAATCCCTCCAGTGACCACTGTTTGGTAATAAGGCATGTTCCTCGTAAAAAATCACTTTTCTCATATGCAATGAATGAAACAGCAAAACAGCGGAGAGCTCGAAAAATGCTTTGGTCTGAGAGTAGAATACTTTACCACAGGACGAACAAACATGATGCAGTTTTTCCACATTTTACGGGGCTTTTAAACTTTATGGGACAGCATTGTCCCTTTTACGAGGAGAGAGAGAGATAGTAGGAGAAGCTGAGGTAGCGAGAGGTATAGCAAGGTGGTGGGGGGAGGAGAGAGCGAGGGAGCTAAATCCACAGTAAAAATGCCACTGTCATCACTTTCTTCTATGCCGTGAAGGGATCACACCATTGAATTCTCCAACTAAATTTGTCACCTGGTAATCTAATCTCGCCGGTGTATCAAGGTGTTGTTTCACGCATCGACCTAGAGAATAAGAAAAACGTTGGGAAACACGTTATCAAAATCTACGGTACACCGCTTAAGGGACATACAAATTATGCGTTTAGAAGTATATATGGCAATTAATTGAACGGCCTACAAATCTATATAATCTTCAAAGTTGTAACCGTCTGATAACCGATGCTACTATTAACAGATTCACTGATACCAAACCACCTTGCACAGCAGGTGACACAGACAGCTCTCGAGACAGCACTGTAGGGCAGAGAATATAGGTCGACGATATCACTCTTTTGTGAAGTAATGTTGCCACCTAGTGGACTCCTTGAGGAATGTTTAAAGCTTTTAACTGTGAAATCTCAGCTACCTTCCTCAGAGAATCCATCTTTCGTGCATATAGTTATCATTCTGTTATAATAATTTTAACCCACCTCATCTGTAACGGTTTTCCGAGTGATTGGTCATCCAAATTGTCCAGATTGGCCCTGATTGGCCCTGAGTTTGTGGAAACGCGATGTTTTTTTTTCTATCGCATCAGAGAAATAGTGATATGTTAGTTATTGGGGGGTCATAAAAAGCACCTGTTTCGGAATTCTGGGGCATATCAGGCAGATTTTAGTGCAGCCGCATGGCATGGTACAGACTGTACACCTTTCCCCTGTTAAATTCTGGCATGTTTGACCAGCCAAAATGTAACGAATGGGTGAGATATGTAACACATCAGATAATGACCGGATGTGGTAAATACCACCCAGCTCATAATTCACATCACCTTGTTCAAACAGGGGTTTATGCAGGGGTAGAAAAACACCTTCCTACATGTAATCAGGGCCGTAGACAGAAAACTACTGGCATTATTCGGAGTCTAGCTTTTACATCAACACCACTAAGGTGCTGACATACTAATCTTTTTTTCTATACTTCTACTCATGAGTGTAAATACGGTATAGATAACTCGCTGGTTATGTCCCATCTATACAGCCTTAAAAAGATCTGATCTACGTGTGCATTTTTTGTATTCAACTGTGCACAGTTTTGCACTACGCTTACACCAGAGGTCGTTCTCAAGGAAGTGTTAAGGTTGTTGCGAGGAAAGCGTGTGGGTTCGAATCTGGGGGCATATCATCAAGGAACGGCGATAAATAAGGCAAAGCGTGCTTAGCTCTTTTTTATTTATCACCGTCTATCTCTGGAATTTATCGCCCTGGTAGCTCGTTATTACCAACGAGTTTCTCCAGGGCGATAAAAATTCCACCGAAAGCTGGAAAATCACCGTTTTGCAGGGAACATCGCTGGTTTTCCAGCTATGTTCCCTGCAAAACGGCGATAACCTTTCTGATACGACCCTGTGGTTGTATCAGCATAATCCACCCCCAATGTTAGGGATAGGTAAGTCTGCATTTTAGCAGACGTTAGTTTTTGGCGAAAACAGCGGTTTTCTCCAAAAACTAACGTCTGCTTAAATGCTGGGGCAGCCTTGTAAATATCGCGATGTGCACATAAGCGATATTTGCAAGGTTGTACTGTCCAGTGACGCCCACTTTGCATCTCATTAGAGATGCAAAGGGAGGCGTCAGGTAAAAGGGTGCTAACATGCGCTAATGCATGTTAGCATCTACTTGTAAAAATGCAAAAAGATTATCTCTGCTTTTTTGGCTTTTAAAGCCAAAAAACGGAGATAATGCCCTTGTTAATATTGCCCCTGGAGAGTTATTTATTCTATTTATTGAAGAGTATTTGTGGGTGTTTCAGTGGGCAATTGTATGCCAGTCATTGATAATAATGGTGACGATATGGGCTAGATTTGACCCTGTGTCTGAACAAGACTGCTGTTTCATCTGGTGGTACAGAGATGACTTGCTTGGGACGTCTGTTCTTTTAAGGGAAGACTCCCTCAAAAAGGGAGGGATGCTGGAAGTGTCGAGTTGAACCTATTGTCCTGAGAGGGGACACGGTCCCTTCACAAGAAAGATGGAATAGTCTAGTCTCGCCTAATTTATAAGGAAGGTGAGAGCGACTTCAGCAATTGGCCCTGACATGATTCTCATCACAGTCTTGCTGAGCAACTCTGAAGGATGGAGTAAATTTCGGAACCCTCTCTTTATTTATTGCTGCAAAACTGGCCATATCCCAAGCGCCTGGACAGGAAGCATTGTGATTCCACTGCTAAAAAAAGGTTCCCGCCTGTCCCCAAGTAATTATCGGCAAATTGCTCTCTTGGACGCAACAGGGAAGATCTTTGCAGCCACCATCTTGGATCATCTAAAAGGCTGGGTCTTGCCCAGAAATGCTATTCCTATGATCCAAGCAGGTTTTCGTCCAGATCACTCAGTGACTGATAATATCGCAATACTGCAAACTATGATTGATAAATACGTGATTAGTAAATCACAGGTGGCATGTAGCATATTAGTTGACTTTTCTACAGCATTTGATAGGGTAGATAGACCTACCTTGTGGAAGTAGCTAGCGAATAGCGGAATTCAACCAGCTCTTATAAGATTAATAGTAACACTCTATTCAAATACATGGTGTAAAGTGTAGATGGGTGGGGATTAAGGACTGACCCAGGAGATGCCCACTCTGAACGGCCTCAAGCAGGGTTTTTTGCTCGCTCCATTACTGTTTTCTCTATTTTGTAGTGACCTATCAGACAGTTTCTTAGAAGTAAATAACCATCCCCCAAATATTGCATCCCAAAACATCCATATTTTAATGTACGCAGATGACATAGTTATTTTCGACCTAACTCCTAACGGTCTTCAGCGTAATATGGATGCTGTCTTCTTGTATACAGAGGCTAACTTCCTAAAAATAAACATCTCCTAAACAAAAGTGGTACCATTTAGGGAAAGGAGACATCCCTCTCACTTTGACCAAAAGCTTGGAGGGAGACCAGTAGACGTAGCAAAGACGTACACCTATTTGGGTAGAGTCTTCTTTCAGACATTAGACCTTAACCCCCATTTTCAGCACTTTTGAATCCTATGCTTTTGAATATATTTCTATGCTTTTGAATATAGCTCTTTAAGAGCTCTGCTATACCAGGAAACTTTTAAGGGTAGCACAAGGCAGTTCACTTTTAAAGAAAACCTAGAGATAGCTTTGGGGCACTTTTAATGCTCCATCAATCTCTTGCAGTCATGGCCACCGACCCCTTTGACGTTCTTTCTAAAAAATCAAATCCGAGAATAAGCATTGAACTTGATAAGAAACACCGCTCTCAGTTATTTGATTACAGGCTATACACAGCCACAATAGAATATAAAATTAGTCAACAACATCTCAGATTTACACTAAACCATAGAGTTAGCCGATGCTTACTTATGTTACGACCAGGAAATCTCCCATTAAATGCTTTTACTAAACACTGGGGGGTGGAGGTGGGACAACTGAGAAAGTGGGCTCCTGGGACCTTTGTTATGGAGGTGTCCAAATCTTAGGACATGTTTTATTTATTTGTCCCAGTAAACTATTGATAGAGGCTTGATATCGTTTTATAAAACCGATTTGTTTTAGTTATAATGTCTAGAGAATTAAGGATCTGTTTGACCTAAAACAAACATCACATAATGAATTTTGTCTGTTTTAACATGTTTACATTTTTAAAAACTTGTTTAAGGACGCTTTCAATAAGGATATTTGTTGTATATAATAATATTGTTGATCTCTTCTGAGGTCTTAAATAATAAAAAAAATGGTACTTTGTATCTGTACAAGTCTCGCCCGTTCACAAATAAGCAATTGTTTGAACAAGGTTAAAAGTTCTTTCTAAACACAGAAAGGTTTGGTTATGATCTTACTGACAGAACTGGTTTGTTTCAAAGCGCTGGCCCCAAAACATTGACGGTCTATACCCCATGTCTATTGTTTGATCCTTTTTTATGTGTTAGGAAGGTTCAACTGGAATGTAAGCTCCACATGTGACAAGATGTTTTCCTCAGAATGCTTTATGGGCAAATTCTCAAAGGCATTTAGAGTATGTGAAGTGGCCCTGAAGCACCTCAGGCATAATTCACAAAGATTTTACTATTAGTAGACTGTAGTGAACATAAAGAAGGTCCAGTCCAGGTAGTTTCTTTATGTAGATTTATTTAAGATAAGATGTTGAGTAGAGCCCCACCAGGAGTAGCTTTCCTACTGCTCAGTCCATCCACCAACTGACATCCTCACTCATCCAACATTCCACTGCCACCTCTCACACCAACATTCTGCTCCACAGTCACACTGGCTGAGCAGCAGGTATAACACATCTCCTCTCTTTAATTGAACAAAGATAAAATTGATACAACACGCACGGCTCGCACGTCACAGTAATGGACGAACAGGAGGTACGTATAAAAACAAAGATGGCAAAAGACATTGCAAACAAGTAAGAATAACATATCAAATGTAAAGATGGTAAAAACATAAATAAAATGCAATGTCATACATGTAATGATTGTGAACATACATGTATAAAAGATGACAATAAATAATTCAGGAACAGATAGAACATACCATGCAATCCAGCAATTCTACACTTACCACTTTTCCATTTCCTCCATGGCAAATAACCAATCACACTCTCCCTTTAAACCAAACCAAGAAAAACACACACACTACCACTCCACAAAACACAAACTAGATCCCATTACCACAACAAACTGGCTGGCCAGGTCAACAAGAAAGAGGTAGAAAGAGTACCAACTGAAAGGCGTGGAAGGAAACCAATCTAACAAGAATTTTGATGCTGTGGAAGGTCATTTCACAGGGAACTAACGGCATAAAATAATTGCCCTCCACCCTTACCCGCAGTAATGGTGGTACGAGTGGAACACAACTCCACACACAACCTAGTTAGGGTGGTACGTGTGAAAAGGCATTTCACACGGAACAAGAAATGTACACACTCAACACCAAAACAAATAAAAGAGAAATAGCAAACCCCAGGGAAAACACTCATTCTTGACAAATACAGCTTGAACTCAGCCCTTCACCAAAACCCTAAGTTAAGGTGGTACGTCTGAAAAAACACTCCACACAGAACATAAGAAAACCTTCAACACTTTACTCAATAAAGCAGTAAAGAAAAACAATCAATATGAAGAAAACTCACTGTTCAAAATCGGGCTTCACATCAACCCTCCACCCCAAACCCAAGTTGGGTGGTTTGTGTGGAAAAACACTCACACAGAACATGAGAAAAATGCACACCTCAACACCCAATAACATTGAAAGGAAACAGCAATTATTAAGAATGCACTCACTCTCCGAAATCTGCACCACGGTGGGTGGTAATACAGCACCAATTCATAACCACGTAAAAGTGGTAGAAACTAACACAACTAACAGAAAGAGTGATAAAACTGCATCATGCAATAATAATCTCACTGTTAAAAGAAATGATGAAATAAGTAATCATGAAGAAAACACCTCAAAGAAAAGACTACATAAAGCAAACACACAACAGAATAAGGGCACACAAAGCACACTCAAAGAGAAACCATCAATAAAGCATTGAACCTTGGAGAATATGAATCAACAATAAGACATCAAAGCATTTGAACACAAGAAATATGCTACACTGAGCAAGAAACCGAGGAAACGTCCGGTGAGCGACCTCTCACCCGAAGTACAGAACAATCCCAAATGCAGGTGTTGCCCTTCAGGAAGAGCTCTTCATTTAGCTTCATTAACAAAGACGGCACATGGTTGGCAGAGAACACGCTGACAAGCAGCTAACCTTAGCGAATACAGCGTGGTCCCAGTGCAGAGGTGGTGCCTCCAAACGCAAGATGGTGGCACATATGTGAAGCTGAGCCAAAAGGCTCACAGCACATCTTTGCATGCAGCCGTCCGGAAGCAGGAATCAGCCCGAAATGTCAGAGGGGATCCATGGTGACGTTGGAGGACAAAGGGGTGCAGGTAAGACTGCGCACACTGAAAAATGACACATGCGCACTTTCAAACCACACCAAAAGCAGTTAAACTGTCATTAGTGCAGGGACTGCCAGAGACCAGGAACCAAAAAAATACATACCCAAAAGTGCACGATGCAGCCCAGAACAGTGCTTCAAAAACGACCACAAAAGACTGTAGTAAAGGGGGGTTGAACTGAAAGGTTTCAACGCCGTCCTCAGCGCAAAAGTTCCACAGTTTGCGCCGGTACCATGGCCTGGCTCCGAATAAAACACTGCATTGCCCGAGAATAAAACATAACAAGAGGACATGAGCACTTTCCTCATATCCAAAGCCATCCTTGCTGACATAAAAGGCACAGTGTGCAGTAATCGCCGATACAGTGCACACATGAGGTTGGCTCACCGGCGATGTCATTTCCGTCTTAATTAGTCACCTCCGAGAAACTGATGAGGTGCTTTTCTTCCACAGAGAGAGTAGGGACGCTGGTCACATCAGTAGGCTGTAGTTACAGGGCAGACAGCTAGATTTGAATACAACACCACAGTCCAAGTTGAGATGGGAATGTCACAAGATGACTCCAAAAGCAGGTGCAGCAAACAGGCATATGATCAACAAAGAAACTGCATCTCCAGTACAACTTGAGACAGACACATCAAGAACTGGCACACAAGTGTTGGGGCGACCAATGTTAAGGTCACTGGTGGGGTTCAGGGGTGCCAGTTTATTGTTAAATACACAGCTGTTAGTTTCAACAAAATTTCCTTTATCTTGAAGTTGTTTTTAGGCTTCAAATTTCTGTAGAAAATGTTTCCAATGGTCAAAGCTTCCATCATTCAAGTGTAATACACAGGTTCTTTTTCAAAATCGTCACTAAAATGTGGTGAACACAAAGAATATCCAGTTCAGGTAGTTTCTTTATGTAGATTTACTTAAGAAAAGATGTTGAGTAGAGCCCCACCAGGAGTAGGTTTCCTGCTGCTCAGTCCATCCACCAACTGACATCCTCACGCATCCAACATTCCACTGCCACCTCTCACACCAACATTCCACTCCACAATCACACTGGCTGAGCAGCAGGTATAACATTGACATGTCTTACTCTTGTACTACTCCTGCGTTCCAACAGTAAGTAAAAAGCAGTCCTGCATTACTTTTGACTCATAGTGCCTGATTCACAAACTGCACTTTGTAGTACATTATGTAGTACTACAAAGCATACTACAAAATTCAATTCACAAACTATATGCAGAGTTTTATGACCCCTCACTCCTTATACTTATGTGTGCATAGTTCTTCGCCCTGATTGCAGAGTCTTCAGGTGCAGAAAACGCAGCACAGAAAAGTATGGGGAGGGTAGAGTCATAAAACCTCTAACATGAATACATTTGTAAGTATCTTAAGCAGCAGACTTACACAAAGGTGTAAGTTTACCTTTGTGAGTCAGGCCCATACGATTTGGAAGTAAGATAGGAGTAGTATAAGAAAAAGCCACAGCAAAATATGAGGGTAAAGGGCCACTAAATTTGAAATAACCAAGGACTCTTCATACACAATTAATACAAACAAAAAACAGTTCTCACTTGTAATAGTAGGGAGTTGGACATTGTAGGTCGAATTCATAAAGGCATTTGTGAGTAAGCAACATGATAGTCCTGTGGAACTGCTACAGGCACTGATTTGTGAAGATGATTTTTATATTCTGTGTTTGAAAATACCTTTTTTAGAAAGTAGGTATTTTCTTGCATAGCCATCCTGTGTGCCTCTGCTAGGTTTGTGTATTGACTGTCTGGCTTTGGAGTGACAGGGGCTGGGGATGTGCATTCCGTTCAGACAGCCACTTGGAGGGGGATGAGGTGTGTCCTGCCTTTCCAGGGTGTGTCTGGGCTGGGCTGGGCTGAATAGACCTGGGCTGCATTCAGTGATCTTAAGAACTACCACCCCATTTCTCTCCTCCCATTCCCTGCCAAAGTCATTGAGAAAGCCGTCAACAGTCAGCTCGCCGCCTTCCTCGAATCCAACAAATCCCTCGACCCTTCACAGTCTGGCTTCCGAGCCAAACACAGCACCGAGACCGCCCTCATCACAGCAACAGACGACATTCGAACTCTACTGGACAACGGAGAAACCGCTGCCCTCATCCTACTTGACCTCTCCGCAGCCTTCGACACAGTCTGTCATAGCACCCTCATACAACGCCTCAGCAACGTCGGAATACAAGGAAAAGCACTGGGCTGGATCATCTCGTTCCTCACCAGAAGTACCCAGAGAGTCCGCCTCCCCCCTTTTAGATCAGAGGCCACCAAAGTCATCTGCGGCGTACCACAAGGATCATCACTCAGTCCCACCCTCTTCAACATATACATGAGTCCCCTCGCATCCATCGCGCGCCAACACAACCTCAACATCGTCTCCTACGCAGACGACACCCAACTGATCCTCTCCCTCACCAAAGACCCAAACACCACCAAAACCAACCTACACGAAGGGATGAAAGAAGTAGCCGAGAGGATGAAGATCAGCGGTTTAAAACTGAACTCGGACAAAACGGAAGTCCTCATCTTAGGATCATCCCCCTCCGCCTGGGACCACTCATGGTGGCCACCGGCCCTGGGAACCGCACCCATACCAATGGACCACGCACGTAACCTAGGCTTCATCCTGGACTCCTCCCTCTCGATGACCAGACAAGTCAACGCCGTCTCATCATCATGCTTCAACATCCTACGGATGCTCAAAAAAATCTTCAGTTGGATCCCCACCGAAACAAGAAAGACGGTCACCCATGCACTGGTCACAAGCTGACTGGACTACGGAAACACCCTTTATGCCAGAACCACAGCCAAAGTACAGAAAAAACTCCAACGCATCCAAAACGCCTCAGCCAGACTCATCCTAGACATTCCCCGCCAAGCTCACATTTCCGGTCACCTGAAAGACCTCCACTGTCTCCCCGTCAACAAGAGGATAACGTTCCATCTCCTCACCCACGCACACAAAGCCCTCCACGACCTAGGACCCGAATACCTCAACACGCGCCTGTCCTTTTACACCCCCACCCGCCAACTATGTTCATCCAATCAAGCCCTCGCCACAATTCCACGCATCCAAAGATCCACCATGGGGGGAAGATCCTTCTCCTACTTAGCGGCCAAAACCTGGAATTCTCTCCCCACCCACCTCCGCCTTACACAGAACCACCTCTCCTTCAGAAAACAACTAAAAACCTGGATATTCAATAAGTAAAATACCCCCCTCCCTCAAGTGCCTTGAGACCCTCTGGGTGAGTAGTGCGCTATACAAATTTTAAACTTGAACTTCAAACCTAAATGGGACTGGTTTGCCTTTGACAATGCTGTCTCCACCTCCTGCAAGGAAGCTGCACCAGAGAGGACAGAACTGGTTTTGGGTGGGCAAAGAGCTTCTCTGCCACAAAAGACAAATTATTTTGTGCTATAAATCGTGGGGCCCAGACCCCTGAACTTTAGATTACTTCTGGAATTTAGAGAAACCTTTAACAAGGAGAAGTGCTGGAGAAACTGAGAAGTACTGCCCCTTTGCTGTGTGCTGCCTGGGGTTGGCCTGCAGTGGCTGTTTCTGACAAGGAAAGGACAAAGTCATTGCTGTGTTCTGTGTTCCCTGCGCTTGAGAAAGATCTCCAAGGGCTTGCAGTAGAGCTTGCCTCATGTTTTGAAGTCTCAAGGATACAAAGACTTCACCCCCAGCTCCCCTGAAGTCCCTTGTTGAGAGTTCTGACATGCCGCATTGAGAACCTTTGCATCCCTGATTCTCATGCATCTCACTGGGGGGCCAAGTCTACAAGGACACCGGGATCGCAGTAAGACACCGACGCATCACCTCCCCACGCAGTAAGAAACCAACGCAGCACCTCCCCTTCAGTAAGGAACTGACGCATCACTTCCCTGCATGGCAGTAAGGAAGCGACACATCACCTACCCTGGAACAAGGAACTGACAATGAAATCACCTTCCCTGTGCATAAGGAACAAATGCATCACATTCGCTGTTTATGTTTATGATTTTGAGGCATCCAAGGTACTTTGTGTTGAAATTATCTCCTCTATAGTTTGCTATCAATATAAATGTTTTTACCTTTTAAAAGTCATACCTTGATAACTGTATGTTGGATTTTTGTCAATTTGGTCTTTTTTGGTTTAGATAAAAATTACTTTTTTGTCTAAACTGGCATGGTGTACATTTGTAGTGTTTTTAATGCATTATTTTATGTGTGCACAATTGCTTTACACACTTCCTCTGAGATAAGGCTGTCTGCCTATGACAAGTTACCAAGGGGCTCAGCAGGAGTTATTTTAGATTTGTATCCCCCTTACCCTGACTAGGAAGAAGGGTCCATACTTGGAAAAAGGTGCAAACCATTGCCAATAAGTGGCACCCATTTCTAACAGAGGCTAACATGGCAGCCCTGCTAAGGACGTGTTTGTCGGAGGTGGCCCAGTGGATGGACCTCAAACTGAATGCTGGGAAAACAGAGGTCCTTATTTTAGATAAGCAGCCTTTGATAGGTCCGCTGCCTGGTGGCCAAACTCACTCATACCTTTACCTCCCCCAAAGCCGAAAGTCAAGAACCTTGGCATCTGGCTCGATGCTAAGCTTTGTTTTGGCAGACAGATCACAGCCTGAGCTGGCAAGCTCTCTGGGATTTTAAAAACTCTCAAGAACATCATTGGACTTCTCCCAAAGCAGCCATGAAGACAGTGGTCCAGACCCTGGTTTATGTCCAGGCTAGACTACTGAATGTATTTATTATGTATTCCTTTGGGAGCCTCACAGTTTCGGCTGATGAGACTCCAGCATTACGCAATAACCTGTCTCCTGCTAAGCCTTCCTAGATGGTCCTCCATGGACTCTCACTCTCTCAAAATGGAATTGGCTAACCATGAAGAAAAGTCTCTCTTTCAAAGCCATTTGCTACTGTTATAGGATCCTTAAGAATAAGGGCCCTTGTTACCTGCATCCTTTTTTTATGCCCTGTTCCTCTACACAGAACGTAAGCTCTGCTGAGGCCTTGTCGACATGTATCCCCATCGTAAAGAGAGTGTACATTGGGGGTTGTTCTTTTAGTTTCTTAGTAGCTAAGCTGTGAACTGCCTTCCCCTTCCAATGAGACAGGAAAACACTGAACTATTGTCCAGCAAAAATGATAAAACCTGGCTGTTCAGGTCATCCTAATTGTGCTGTCCGGTTCTGATCCTGTGTGCGAGACCGTAGTGGTGAAACTAACTATGCACTTTACAAATCACTTTATTGGTATTATTATTATTTTTAGTAGTAAAAGTAGCAGTAGTAGTAGTCGTAGTAGTAAGAGGTGTGCAAATGTGAGAGGACTGCCAGGTACTATAGAATAGTCGAGATGGTTGAACTGATGTATCTTTCCCTTCCCCATTCCCATCCCATCTTCCCAGACAATAAGATGTAACTAGAAAGAGAAAAAAAAACAGAAAACACAATATCACATAATAACCAAGAAAGATCCTTAGGCAAACACAGAAGAGAGCACCCGCTCTGTCCCTACATAGCGGGAAGGAGAATGGCAACAGTACCCCATAACACTGTGCTTAGGGGCAGGAGGCCCCTCTCCACAGCTTGTCCGGGTCCCGCCGAACAGAATATTCTGCTCAGCTAGAGTCTGTCTGTGACCTAGAGTTCATGGGTCTCCCTCCCGACCCCGCTGCCTGAATAGTTGTTAGAAGAATATATCTCCTATGCTTGATGTCCTTGGTAAACTCTCCATCGATGAGGGTCACATAGCCCCACCACCCCCTGAGGCTGCTGGGCCGCCCGGAAGGCACAGCGCTATGTCCACCCAAGGGTTCCCAGTCTCCTTTTTCAAAATGCCCCATCTCTCATGGTGGCAGACTGTGGGCTTTGAACTGGTACAGGTCCCTTATGGGCAATGCCCCTGCAAGCCAAACACCATCCAGTTGAAGCTGTTCTTGATCCTTCAGGACCCTGTCATATATGCAAGTCCAGATTGGATATTGAATAGCCCCAGCCTCCAAGGGCCACTCTAGAGGATCCCAGGCTGCACCCCACTGCCCGGGGCCCTACTAAATCTGAAAGGCCCAATGGGGGGCAAACTCATTTGTGCCGGGGTCCCTTCCTCCTTTCGCCTGGGTGCACTGATTTCGTATCTTGACCCTGGGGGCTACTAAGGAAAGTGTCACTGGTGATGCCCAAAATTGCAGCTGGTCGATGAACCTTTGTAACTGTGTGATGCTTGTCACCTATTTCGAAATAGAGACCAAAGGGATAAACCCACATGTTTTCTGTGCCATCGACTGTGATTTTTCTTGTGATTGATCCAAATGCTCCATGTTACTGGAATGTAGCCAGGCCTCTGAGGCAGAGATTTGCATGTCATGAGCGATTTTCTAAGTCCTGCAGTTTCTCTATGGCCACCCGGAGATGGTCCTCAACGGCCGAGCAGGTCACCTCCGTGGCAGCAAGCGCAATTGCAATGAATTTCTGGCGGGCTTCAGTTTCCATAATGTGTTGCCCCACTGAGTCCATGTCTCCCCTGATGACAGTGATTTGATTACCCAGGTTCATATGGAGCTCTGCTAGGCTCTTTGTGAAATCCTGCTGAAGTTTATCCCTGATTTCCATCTTGAACACTCCGAGGCTGTCCAGGAGATCTGCCTTTGTTAAAGTCATGGCGTGTCCAGAGAAGTTAGCCCGCAGTTGCTGAGTGTCTAGGTTTGGCACCATCTAAGTATGCCAGGAACAAACCTCATGCCTGGGATTTCTTTGTTGTAGAACAATAAAGGTTTTGGATCCAACAACTGTCCAACCCGGATCTCAACAATAGGGAAAACAGAAAAAGGTGGCTGGACAGGAAAATTATCAAAAATGAATTTAAGTCACGTAGTCAAGATATACCACGTGACCACCGGGTAGGAATCCCAAATTAAATTTATTTTCTTTAAACTCAAATTGTTAGGAATTCAAATGCACGGACACAGACAAAACAACTGTTACAACAGTGAGTTCTGTGATAACACTATATACAAATATACACGTTTTACAAATTTACAACACTTGCAAAGATAAATCAAACAGGGCAAATGAGCAGGACACACCAAAACAATACAGAATTCAGTGAACAACATCAATTGTCATTATATACAGTGCAAAAAGTTCCAAGTGTGAAACCAGTCCATAAGAGTGTGAGACCATGGGACTGGCGGGGAAGATGGAATACAGAGCCTGCCTGTCAACCAAAAGCAGTGGCTAGTTGTTTATAACGGATTTGCCCGGCTAGGATCCACAGTGATTAATTAAATTCTATCCTAGGGGCATCCTTCGGGTTTGCCACAGGGAGGGAATGTCGACGCGTTTCGAACCGGCGTGATTACAGGTTCTCTTCAGGACGGGGACTGGGAGCTGTGATTCTGCACGGAGGCACAATAGCTGTAGTGTCGGTAAGCCTCAACCAGGGGAGGTTTCTGTGCTTCTACCAACAGGGGACTGGAGGTAGAGAGCCCGTGGGGCGGTGCACGAATGAGGTCGGAGACAGCTCACATGATGTAGCGTTTCTATGTAGGAACTGAAGTCCCACCAAGCAATGAAGCCTATTCAGCGCCAGCAAGCAATGAATGCTTTCGGTTCCTGTTTCAAAACAGGGGGTTGATTCCGCCGTACCACGCAGCAACGCTGTCAATGGGATTTCTTTGTGGCAGACATGAAAGAGATCTCCTCCACTGGCACAGGTACCACCACTTGCAGGTGGGCAGGACTATGTAACCTGTGAAAGATCTTAGGTGGAATTACATGCGTCCATGGGGATCCACCTCAACACAAGAGCCCATCTTGTCGGGGTATGTCTCAAGGGGTCTATATGTTGTGTTTCCAGGTACAGCCTGCTCGATCATGCCCTCAACTCTCTAGGACTTTCTCAGCCCAACTGTGCCACTCACCCCTGAAGGCCTCAAATGCCAACCAGTTCATCAGTTTACCGCTCTGCAGCTGAATCATATGGTACTACAGAGTCAGGGCATGGCCCACCATCAGTTCCACTCTTTCCAGTCTGCCCCATTCAGCTCCACTGCCTAGGCAGGCCTCCTCGGCTCACAGTCACTTCAACAGGGCTCCCAAGAGACCAGGTTGCATCCAGGTCCACATGCCTACCCAGCGCTATGTCATCGTACTCAAGGGCATTATGGGAACCCACATGTGATGTCGTACCTCAGACCACAGTTTGGCCTCCCCCAACTCCCACTGTGCGACGATGGCTTTGCATCTGTTTCCCTGCTTGCTGTTCACAGCCAGCCATGCTCACTCAGCCCCATCTTGCTGCTTCCTCAGGGGTCAGCGGCAGGGATCACTTCTCCCCCAGCTTCATCGCCACTGGATCAGTTGCATGTTAGCCCAGATCAGGCACAGGATACACCACAGAAGTCAATGGCATGGTGGGTGGGATAGTGAGGAGGTTCTCACCGCTCCGCCATCTTGGCCACACCCCTAAAGTATGACATATTTGGATGAAATACCGGAAGGCTCAGAGAGGAACTATATTACTGATTGGATTGCACACTATGGGCATCACAGAAATTTAGAATACATATTTCGGCCACCCTGCAATTATTTAGAGACCCCTTATGGTTTTCATCCCACCTAAGCCCAATTTGTTCCTCAACCATTCTTTCATCAACACCTATTTTTTCCATTCTCTGTGCACAACTCACCCTTGTTCATCTCCCTTCCACTCTCCCTTCTACACCACAGCTCTTCTTCCTTTTCCTACATTATCACAACCTTAACTGAGATCCTTTTGAATCTCTCCACAATCTATCCTCTTCCTCCTTCGATTCAGTTTTTGCTTCAGAAAGAGCTCTCCTTCATTCAAGCCCTTGAGCTTCTTCACCTCCAAATGAAATTAACATGTGAGATGACATAGCTCTTCTGCTCTCTTAACTGGTCACAAGATGTTGCTGGCCCACTTCTGCAGCAACATCTGTCACGCGGCCAAGCAATACTCAGCAGTTGCCAATGTAGGTGGTGTAGGTGGGTGGCAGTGTGGTGGCAGGTTCTCAAGAGGCTTGGCTAATGTGAAATGCCACTGCCCACTTGGTAAAAAACTCCTCAATTATAATTGCAGCATTTTCAGCACAACATCTAAGTGTAGATGGGGCCAGGTTCAATGCAATGCAAAGGTTGAGAGTGAAACTCAAGGCCAGATTTAACACTTATTTACGCAGTGCAGTGCAACAGCCGAAAATGCTTCACAAACAAACATTTTGCCTTCCTTCTCCTCTTTTTCTGACCTTAGTTGTGTTGGCTTTAGGACTCGGGGCACTGTACCATTGCTGACAAGTTCCAAGGTTCATATGTTCTTTCACCTAAACAAGGTAGAATAGGTTTACACTTGTTTGGCATATTTGATCTACTTGTAAGTCCCTTGTAAAGTGATATGCCATATACCCAGGGCCTGTAAAATAAATGCTACTAATGGGTCTGCAGTAATGATTGTGCCACGCACAGAAGTTGCCTTTCAAACCTGTCTCAATGCTACCAGTACAGGGCCTGTGTATGCAGTTTACTGCCACTTCGATTTGGTATTTAAAACTCCCCTTCTATTATACATAAGTCACTACAAAGGTAGTCCCTAGGTAGCCCTAAGGGTAGGGTGCTGTGTAAACAAAAGGTAGGACATGTACTCATATGTTTTGCATATCCTGGCAGTCACAAACAGTCTATTTCATTTTTCACTTCTGTGAGGCATACTCTTCTCATAGGTTAGTATTGGGAATTCCTTATTAGACTTTTGAGCTGTAATTCCTGATCAGAGAACAGTAGCTTTTTCATGTTTCATATGTTGGGAATGGTAATGACAAATCTCTCTTACTGTTAAAGTTGGATTTAACTTTACTGTTTTAGAAATGCCACTTTTAGAATGAGCCTGTCTCTAATACACGTCTGGGGTAGGTGACTGCTACACTTAGTGAATCCCCTCTAGACAGCCACAACACAGGAAGGCTAGGTGTGCCTGAGTACTCATCTGCATACATCTGAATTCTGATGGCCTTGCCTGGGCAGAGAGTAAGGGAAGGGCTAATGATTCACTTGAATAGGTAGTGTCCTGTCCCCACACAAAGGACTGATTACCCCTCACATATAGCCTGGCAGAAAGGACTCAGCTGAAAGGGATACCTGTGCACTACACAGAGCTGCTTTCAAGCCACCACCCACATCAAAGGCCCTTTCGGGTATAAGTTCTGGGTCTTTGACCCCCTAAAATCATACACTATTGGATTTGTAACTTAAGCTCTGTCAGAAGGGTTGCTATGCTGCAAAAAGGACTCTACTGGACTGCTAATCTAGAAGGCCTGCTTTTCTGTTTGTTGTCCTGCTGCTCTCTGACTTTGCTGAAGGAGAGCTGGATTCTACCTTCCTCCAAGTGATCTCAAAGGGCTTGCTGGCTTGCCTCCTGTTTAAGAAATGTTAGGGTCATAAAAGATTTTGTTTTCCCCTTCTACACTCCTGCTGTCACTCGTGAATCTTTCAGCCCAGTTCCTCACAGGTCAGTGCTTCGCTCTCCGACCTACAGAGGGGCCCCACAAAGGTCAGCGCTTAGATTATTACCTGCACTGAGGATTGCAAGGATCAGCTTCCCATGCTGATCAAAATTGCTGTATCTGCTTTGAACGCCACCACAGGTCTGTGGGAAGACTTCCAGCATGGCTCTGCTACGATGTGTTGTTGTGGTTACAAGGAGTTCCCCAGTGACGCTCGTCGACACTGTGTCAGCCGCCCACATCAGCAGGAGCAGGGCTGTGTTCTCCATGACTAGTGGCCCCTCCCAAGACGACCAATGACAAGGATCCCACTTATGAGGCCCACCTGCTCCCCATCAGCCAGCCCCATGCCTCATACACAGTGCTCAGCACTGTTGACATCAGTGTCCCCGTCCGCAAAGGTATTATGCTTAGCAGCGTCTGTGGGGTGTTTACAGCTGCCCTGCACTCCTTCCAGAGCGGCTCAAGAACATTCGATCACCCCAGTCCTAAGTGACCAGACTTATAATTTTTCACTGCAGGGCCTCTTGGAGCACTGGCTTAATCATGATACAATGTGCAAATAACTACTCCCCTCTTAGGATCAGATTTGTGTCATTTTACCCCAGTCTAGCATGACCGTCAGTAAGCTGGGAAGCATGAGTGCTTTGGGAAGCAGAATATTTTCATTGACAATTTGGAAATTCATAACTTGAGTACCTATGATTGAATTTTTGTTGTTTGGTCTTTTTTTGTTCAGAATATAGTACCCTATTTTTCTAAACATGTGTGGAGTCTTTTTGTGGTATATTCATTATGTTACTGTGTGTGTATGTTGCACAAATTCTTTACATATTGCCTGTTTAGACAAGCCTGACTGCTTTGTGCTAAGCTACCAGAGGGGGAGCACAGGCTATCTTTTAGTGTGGACCAGCTCTACCTGACTAGAGCGCAGATTCCTGGACTCGAATCTGGCACCTGTCTGTGGAACTGATGTATCACCTACACTGTGTGGAGAGTATCTTATGTTCCTCAGGTTGCAGCCAGCCAATCACTGCATTTCTGTTGGAGCGAGAATTCACAAAGCATTACATAGGTTTTGCGAAGGATCCACATCCCTAGATACATACATTTGTTCTTCCTTTAATAGCTCAAAAACTACTGAATGAATTTACACCAAAACACAAAAAGGATGCTATCTGGAGCAAGACCTACCTTTCTGCCAAAGTTAGTGTAATTCCGTTTAGCAGTTCAGGCTGCAATTTTGTCTAAATTCTCTATGAGAAGTACCATGGGGAATGCACTTTTATTGACTCCCCCCTTTTCTAGGTCCCCGCTTGACGGATCACCTCGAAACATTCAATGTATAGCTATACAGAGTAAGGTCCTTTTTTGGCACATTTCATGAAGATCCTTTAAACTGTTGAAAAGTTAAAAGCAAGTCAAAAATTGCTTTTCCTACTGAAACTAGGTCCTAACTATAACTACCCACTGGTTATATATATATATTACCTACTAGCGGTCGCCAGTAGGTAGTTATAGTAAGGACGGAGTTTCTGTCAAAAAGGTGATTTTCAGTGGCCTATATCTTTGGCGCCGGTTGACAAATTTCCATGAAATTCCCCCCCCCCCAAAAAAAAATTTACCCAGTACTTCTAGGGGTGGTTGGAATTTTTTGGAGTGGTTCGTCAATCAGGGGCCAAGAAAAAAAGGGCGTCATAAAATGCATTTTCCCAATGTTAATTCCCATAGGACCTCTGAACAAACCTACAGCCCAAACCGATGGACTGAATTATACCAAACTTGACAGGAAGCTAGATGTTGGTAGGCTGGTTGTGCTTTTTTGTGGTTTGGTGTAAATCCATTCAGAAATTCTGGAGATAATAACTGGAAAACACATTTGTATATCTAGGGACGCAGGTTACCCTGTGCAGTAATCTGATTCACTGCTAACACTTCAACAGGAAGTATTGGCAGCCATCTTGGGACTCAGCTCTGCTCCCCTCCCCTCTCCTCCCCTCCCCAGGTATGGGGTCCATGAGGCCGAATTTGGCCAGGGGAGGGGGTCATGCGTACCTCCTTCTCTAAATAAAAAAGTGGAAAAAGGCTGGGTCCAGCAACTCACCAGAGGACCTGCGCCCTTTCACCACCACTCTGCAAATGCGTCTCCGGGAGCACTACCAGTTGGGGAGAAGGTCCACTTGTTTCATTGGGGGCCTTGGGGCCAACTACCCCTATCATTACCTTCAGTAAATCCCACAAAGCGGGGTCACTGAGAGGTCATCAGAGGCCATACCCCCTTTCTCCAGTACTCCAGGTTGAGGAATGAAATCCCCTTGGATACTGAAGGTCCTTGGGGGCCAAGAGTCCCAAACAGTGGAATTGCTGAGAGGTCATCAGAGGCCATGCCCCCTTTCTCCACTACTCTGCAAACATGCCTCATTATGCACTACTGGTTGGGGGATGAAGTCCCCTTCCTTGTGTCCAAGAACCCCTCCTGTTACCTCCAGCAAGTTCCAAATAGTTGGATTGCTGAGAGCTGGTCAGATGCCCACTCCTTTTCTCCACTACTCTGCAAACATGTCTCCTGCACACTACTGGTTGAGGAATGAAATACCCTTGGATGCTGAGGGTCCTTGGAGGCCAAGAAGCCTTTTCTGTTACCTCCAGTAAGTCCAAAACAGTGGGATTGCTGAGAGGTCTTCAGAGGCCATGCCCCTTTCACCACCGCTCTGCAAACGCACCTCCTGGCACACTACCGGTTGGGGGGTGAATTCCCCTTGGATGCTGAGGGTACTTGGGGGCCAAGAACCCCTCCTGTTCCCTCCAGCAAGTTCCAAACAGTGGGATTGCTGTGAGCTGGTCAGAGGCTCACCCCCTTTCTCCGCCACTCTTCAAGCATGCCTCCTGGTGAACTACTTGTCGGGAGATGAAGTCCCCTTGGATGCTGAGGGTCTTTGGGGGCCAAGAACCCCTCTTGTTATCTCCAGTAAGTCCCACATAGTGAGATTGCTGAGAGCTAGTTACAGGCCCACCTCTTTTCTCCACCGCTCTGTAAATGCACCTCCTGGTACACTACTGGTTGGGGGATGATGTCATCTTGGATGCAGGGAGTACTTAGGGGTCAAGAAGCCCTCCTGTTATGTTCAGTAAGTCAGACACAGAAGGGTTCTAGAGCGCTGATTGAAGGCCCCACACCCTTTCTCCACCACTTTGCAAACGTGACTACTAGCAAAAAAAACATAGAAATTCACAATAAAAAACAAAGGTTACAAGGAAGTTATACTTCGAAAATATAATTTAAAAAACCTTAGAAATGCACTGAATAAAAACAAGGGTTACTGGGATATTACAGTTAGGAATTAGATGTAAAAAAAACCTTAACATTCACTGAAAAAAACAAAAGATACAAGTACATTATAGTTAGGCTGACATTTCACTTGTACAAAACCAGAGAAATTCAGCAACTATAGTTAGCTGAACTAACTATAACTTACGCCCCCACAATACACTGCTTATATCCTCATATATTACATCACTCATGACATGGTCAGTGACATCACTGATGGCATCTGATAACATCTCAAATCACATCACTGATGACATCCTCCAGTGATTGTATCTATTTTGTAAAAGAAAGTGGGTGTCAAACACATACACCAAGGTAAGGGGCTGGAGAGTGTCTGTATGGGTGACTTAGTGGGTGTTTACGTTGTGTATAGAAGAATGATTGGGTGTGTGACAGATTGTATACATGAGTGAGTCAGATTTTAAGTTTTTATATGGGTGAGTGAGTCTCTGGGTGTGAGTGGCTATGTGACTATCTGTATGGGTGAGAGAGTGGGAGTGTAGGTGACTGTAAGGGTGAATAAGAGGGTAAATGAGTGGCTGTATGGCTGAGTGTGCAGGTGTGCCATTAGCTGTAAATGGTGAATGAGACTGAACAAGTATTTAAGTATATGTATGGGTGACTGAGAGGGTAAATGAGTTTGTGCATTGGTGCGTGCAAGTGAGTGTATGGGTAAGTAAGTTGGCGTGTGAGTGGCTGTATGTGTGAGCTTATTTGGCATACTGTTTGTTTTTAATCAATGCTTGCTTGAGCTGCGCTTGACTTTTTATTCGCGCCACGGTTGCTTTCTGCTACCTGCCAGCATTGTGTGCTCCACTGCCGGGGCTTTTAAACCTCTTTCTCTACTCACCTCATTCTGCTCCTTGTCCCTGTTCCGCCACGTCTTGTGCCGTTTGTAGCGGAGGGACTTCTTGGGCACTCACACTCCCCACTTCTGGTTTTACCGGCATGTGGAGGACGGTTGGCGGTCTAGCTGCTCGCCACCCGCACTTATTTAAACACTGCTGGGGTGCAGACACGTGCAGCGGCGCGCCAAAGGCAAGCCTGTCTGCGCCCGTCCACACCAGACCGCCGCCAGACGCCAGGCCCCCTGCTTGTCAGAGTCTATGGATAATTCACTGGGATTTTTTTTCTTATCATGTCTAAAAAGTATTATTGAAGAGCAGAGCTTGTTGCTTTAAATAAGTCCCCCCATATGGTCGAACCTGTGTATATCTCACTTGAAAATGAGCCCATTTCCTCTCAAGTGCAGACCTCACTCGAAGTATCTCTCCTGAGCCCCACAAGGGCTAAGGCCCCAGCAGTTGTCTCTAAACATCTGAAGGCTATGTACTTTAACGCACGGTTGATTCCAGAGCAGGCGTTGAAAATAAGGACTCTTCTAGATAAGGAGAAACTAGATGTCTGTTTCATAACTGAAACATGGCTACACAAACAGGCATCTCCTGATATAGCCACTGCCTTTCCACCATCATATAAGCTAGTAATGTTGGACAGAGAAGGGGGCATAGCAATTGCTATGACAGGCATATTAGAAACCATCATTGTGGATTCTCTGTACTCAGATAAAGCAGAAATCCTGATTTTTAAACTCATGTTGCAGTCTTCCAAAATATGGACAGGAGCCTTAGTTTATAGACCTTCTGGCTACAAAGCTAATTATGTAAATTGGTTAGTAGAATTTATTGTGCCCTGTGTCTTGGGCGCAAATCATTTCATCCTCATTGGGGATTTTAATTACCATGATGATTTGGGACTGGACCCCGACACTGACCAATTGATTACATCCTTGCAGACATTAGGGTTGCAGCAACTTGTAGTTGGGCCTACCCATCAGGTCGGCCACACTCTTGTCCTCTTGTTCACTAACTCTACTAAGCTTGTAGTTGGACAACCCTTACAGCTTCCTTGGACGGATCATCACTTAATACATTTTAGTTTTCTTGTAAATGATCCCTTAATTAGCCGTGATAAAGAAAGCACCGTTATTAGACCTTGGCGCAAAGTTACTTCTGCCTCTTTCTCTAACCATTTCAGCATCGAAACTGTATTGAACACTAACAACATTGAGGAAGTGATCATGGATTTTGAACAGGTTATAACATCGACCCTGAACACAATAGCGCCTTTTTCAAAAGTTAAGATCAAGAGCACACCTTCTCCCTGGTTTACCACAGCACTTAAAACTGAGAAATTGTCCAACAGGGCAGCTGAACGTCTCTGGAGAAAAAGAAAAACAGCCAGTGACCGAGTTAAATATAAAGAAAGTCATCGCTCATATTTAAATAATATCAAAAACGCAAAAAAGCTGTATTTAACAGGGAGGGTTGAGATTGCATCTAACTCTAGCAAAGAGACATACAAAATCTTGAAAGAGTTCACTACCCCCAAAGCTATCCAATCCTCTGTTGTCCCTACACAAGATTGGGTTGACAAAATATCTTTTTTCTTTGATGATAAAATAAAAGCTATTTACAGATCCTTCCCACAAGATAAGGAGACTGATATGCAGTTAGTCAGGGGCAGCCATCTATTGATACCTCCACTGACTAAATTTCAATCAGTAACTTGTGATCAGGTATCAGAAGTCTTTGTCAAGATTAAATCCGGTTCCCCTATAGACTGCATTTCTCCCCGGATCTTTAGGAAATTAGCACCCCAGCTGATACAGAGGCTAACAGAGATTTTTAATCTCTTTCTGGACCAAGCAGTTATACCTGGCAGCTGGAAGAAAGCGCAAGTTAGGCCCATTCTCATGAATCCCACCCTAGATGCCAGTGAACTAGTAGTTACCGCCCCATCTCACTGCTGCCTTATTTCGGGAAAGCCCTCGAAGCCCTGGTAAACAAACAGCTCACCAGTCATCTAGAAAGTCACAGACTTCTTGACTCTTCTCAATCAGGGTTCCAAGCGGCACATAGTACCAAAACAGCGGTAGTTGAAATGGTTGACAACATCAGGCTTGCCTTAGATAAAAAAGAATCAGTTATCCTGGTTCTTTTAGACCTGTCAGCCGCTTTTGACACTATCTCCCATGACATTCTGTTACATTGGCTCTGGGAGATGGGGGTTCAAAGGAAGGCCCTGGACTGGTTCAACAACTATCTAAAGGACCGTTTCACTACAGTGCATCTAGGCTCAATGGCGGCGTGCAGCAGGCCAGTATGTATTGGAGTACCACAGGGGTCTTTCTTGAGCCCTATGCTCCTTAATCTTTTTGTCACCCCCTTGGCTAAGATAATCAGGTCTCACGGTTTCGAGACAGTATTGTATGCCGATGATACCCAGTTGCTGATTACCTTTGGCCCGGACCCAGCAGATACTATGATCCGGTTCAAAAACTGTATGACCCACATTGACAGCTGAATGGGGCAAAACAAACTACAGTTGAATTACAGCAAAACCGAGATAATTCTGTTCGGCAGGGCCGAAGATTACTAGTCTAGTGACTGGTGGCCCCAGACACTGGGCCCCTATCCTTCTCCAAAACAAACCATCTGCAACTTGGGGATCACCATCCACAACAAGCTCTCGATGAGAGTGCATGTTAACCATGTATTAGGCACCTGCTATAGGGTTCTATGGAAATTACGGAAGATCTTTAAATGGTTACCAATCGAAACCTGGAGCCAATTGTAAGGGCCTAATCGTTAGTCGCATGGACTACGGTAATGCTTTACTGGCCTCCATAAACAAAGACCTTTTCTCCAACCTACACACCCTGCAGAACACCGGAGCCAGATTAATCCTGGACTTAACTTCAAGATCGCCGTCCTGTCCCAACTTAAAAACCCTTCATTGGCTGTCGATTAGGATGAGAGGACAATACAAAATGTTGTGCCTCACAAACAAAAGCATCCATGACACAGGCCCTGGTTATCTAGGAAAAAAACTGAAAAATACCATCCCGCCAGAACTCTGAGATCAAGTTCTAAACTTCTTTTAACTCCCCTACAGGTGCGCACTGTGCGAAATGGCGGCTGCTCCTTTTCCTATCTTGCCCCCCATCTCTGGAATAAGCTTCCATCATACATTTCGTCTATTCCAGATAACCTGCGCTTTCGCAGAGAACTAAAAACATGGCTGTTTCCCAAATGATGGGATATAGAACCTTGGTGTGTCGACCTGTCTGCAAGTTCCCTGAGTACTAACGGTGATATGTGCGCTATACAAGACTCTTTGACTTTGACTTTTTTGTCAGTGGCTATATGGGTGAGTAAGTGAGTGTGAGAGGCATTGTATGGGAAAGTATGTGCTTGTGTCAGTGACTGTATAGGTGAGTGAGTACCTGCGTTACTGTATGTATAAATAAGTAAATAGGTGTGTGAGTAACTGTATATACTTCTTGGGAGCTTGTTCCCAGCATTCCTTAAGCAAACTGAAAGGTCCTTTCACAGGGTGCCTGGAAAGAAGTTCAAAAGTTCCATGGTACCTACCTGTAGGTGAAAAAAAGACAACGCAGGAGGACATCCCACATCCTCCCCTGTACGTACCATGGCATCCCCCTCGGGGTAGGCCCTAAACAGCCTATAAGGCAGGGTGTAGTGTATTTAAAAAGTTGGGCATGTACTTTCACCTTATGCAGGTTGTGGTAGTGAAAAATTCCTACACTCGTTTTTCACTACTGCAAGGCCAGCCTCTCCTATAGGATAACATTGGGTTAAACATATTACATTTAATAAGTGATAACTTTCATTTGGGAGCAGGTAGGAATGTCAAATTTAGTGTCAAAAGAATTGTAATTTACAGCACTGATTTTAAGTCACAATTCTGAAAATGGCACCTTTAGAAAGTTAGTATTTTCTTATCTCAACCATTTGGTGCCTGCAGACTGTATCCTGGGTCACAAGACTATATGTAGCTGGCAGTTGGTCTTTGTGCCCATAGAGTGAGACAAAGGGAGGGGACATAGATGCTGGCAGGCTGGGCCATCTCTGACTTGATGAGTGGGGGGAGCTGTCATTTTCCACACTTACACATCACAAAGGCTCTGACTGGGCACACTCACAAAGATTTTGATTCTAGCCTTTTGTGACTCTAGACAAGCTGGGATCAGGGCAGTTAGGCAGGAAATTCCAAGACGCAGATGGAGAGCTGTGCTGATCTGCAAGAAGGGCTACTATTCTGCTGCCCTACTGCCTGAGTGAATCGGAATGGTCCTGCATCTTGAACTCAGGACTACCAAATTGACTCCAAGGGCTAGTTGGCTGGCATTCTGATCAGCATCTCAGGAACAGAAAAGGCGGCACCACCTTGAACCCATCACCTGGACTTTGTCTGCTGTGAGTCCAACCCCCAAGTGGTGCCACCCCAGGCCTTGACCCTTGGAAGTAGACCTGAAGGTGTTATGGCAGCTCAGCAGTGGTCCTGTGGGCAGAAACGATGTAGCATAATGCATCTCTGCGCAGGTCTGCTTTGGAGCCACCGCAGCACGGCACATCCCTGATACGAACTGTGAATCGTAGCCTGCAGCCACGACAGAACCGCTGCTGCGTGATACAACCTTGATGCAGGCCTTCACATCACAAGTCCATCATTGACAGCATCCTTGCCGATGATGCAGCACTTCGCATTGCATCCCCACAGAATCTTCAGAACTGCTGCTGTACTACGCATCCTCGACGCCAGACTACACATCGCAAGCCACTCAACAATAGCATCCTCATGATGACGTAGGTCTCTGTATTGCCGCAATTCAGCCTCCTCAGAACTGCCGCTGTAAGGTACATCCTCAATGTGGGATTTCAAAACGCTCTGCAAACTAGGTTTTCAGCTACTCTGTCCAACAGGCCTAACTTGGGGCATATAATCAAGCCCATTAGCGCCGTTTTAGCTGCAGTTTCTGCCGCTAAACAAGTGATAATTTTTAATGCCGGCATTAAAAATTATCACTTGTTTAGCGGCAGAAACTGCAGCTAAAACGACGCTAATGGGCTTGATAATATGCCCTTGTGAATTCCAATAGAAGTCCATGTTCTGGTGTGAACATGTATGCTAAAAGGAAGGGGTCCCAGTGTGTCAAGGGAACTAATTAAACAATTGAAACACAATTACTCAAAAGACAAATGTTTTAGATCCGCACGGTTTAATTCACAGTGGGATAGAGTATCTTATACATATAGTAGAATGCAATAAACTGTATTAACGTCATACAGTGCCCCAAGGTGGGAGAAGGAACGTGATAGTGAGGATAACGTGAAGTGAAGGGATTACGTGACAGTAAAATCAGTTGTTTAGGCATATATACGTGACACCAATGCGGTGGCAACAACTTGTATATCACATAGTAACTTGTTCAAATACAGGCATACTACACCAGGTACAGCATATATACAATATTGGTGTGTAGTTGCCACAATAAAAACAAACAGTCGACGTTTCGACCCTCTTGAGGTTGCAGGATCGTTTTAACCTTGCTGTGGGGTCTTCATCAGGACCATGGAAGGGGAGTGGGGGCAAAGGACCGCAAGTCAGCGTGCTGCTTAGCTCACAGGTGGCGGATCAGATGAGTTAAAAACAAGTAGGCAGATACTGCATCGATTTTCGGCGGTACAAGAGTTGTCAATGATCGGAAATCGTCAATTGCAGGCTAAATGGTCTGCGGGATGGGTCGATTTGGGCGGCACCTGAATGTATCAGTGATCGGTAATTTCCAAAGTCGTCGATTTCAGACTGATTGGTGTGCGCGCACGGAGCCACAGAAAGCAATCTACCGAACTCATCTCGCACACCAATCAGTCTGAAATCGACGACTTTGGAAATTACCGATCACTGATACATTCAGGTGCCGCCCAAATCGACCCATCCCGCAGACCATTTAGCCTGCAATTGACGATTTCCGATCATTGACAACTCTTGTACCGCCGAAAATCGATGCGGTATCTGCCTACTTGTTTTTAACTCATCTGATCCGCCACCTGTGAGCCAAGCAGCACGCTGACTTGCGGTCCTTTGCCCCCACTCCCCTTCCATGGTCCTGATGAAGACCCCACAGCAAGGTTAAAACGATCCTGCAACCTCAAGAGGGTCGAAACGTCGACTGTTTGTTTTTATTGTGGCAACTACACACCAATATTGTATATATGCTGTACCTGGTGTAGTATGCCTGTATTTGAACAAGTTACTATGTGATATACAAGTTGTTGCCACCGCATTGGTGTCACGTATATATGCCTAAACAACTGATTTTACTGTCACGTAATCCCTTCACTTCACGTTATCCTCACTATCACGTTCCTTCTCCCACCTTGGGGCACTGTATGACGTTAATACAGTTTATTGCATTCTACTATATGTATAAGATACTCTATCCCACTGTGAATTAAACCGTGCGGATCTAAAACATTTGTCTTTTGAGTAATTGTGTTTCAATTGTTTAATTAGTTCCCTTGACACACTGGGACCCCTTCCTTTTAGCATACATACAACCCAGGTCCCAGTGACTATACATGGGTATACCCCCCTGTTCATACTCTGGTGTGAACATGGGCTTCTATTGGAATTCTCCAGGGCATATTATCAAGCCCATTATCGCTGCTTTAGCGGCAGTTTTCTACCACTAAACCGGCGATAATTGTAACGCCATTCTTGATAATATGCCCCTTGGTCCCACACTCCATCGCTGTCGGACACTGCAACAGAAAACAACAGTGGGCACTTGGTTTCTAGGCACTATCTTCACTTATAACTTTAAAATTGCATACCTATGGTTCTGCTAATTGGATTTTTGTAATTTTGGTGTCAAATAAGTTATTAAATGTTCTCAATTTTTTTAAACTGGCGTGGGATTTATCTTGTGTGGTGTTTCCACTTTATTACTGTTTGAAGTACTGCATAAACACATTGCTTCATAGTTAAACCTGACTGCTTTGTGCAAAGCAACCAGTTTGTTGTGCATAGGGTAAATTGGCTTTGCTTGTATTTTACCCTGACAAAAATGATGGTTGTTGCTTGAGAAGGGTTTCACCCTCCTCAACCAATATACTAATCTCCTATACGGGGTACTACTAAATCTGGACCAGCAATCTTAAAATCTTTATACCTATCCTTGATCTCATCTCAATAAAAGTAGAAAGTCAGTTTTGAACAGACAAGAAATTGACGAAAAGCAGATAGTTAAAAGTAAGTAGCCAATTCTGCTCTCTGCAGTGGAGTGCTGATATACAGACCTTTACTGTGCATTTTTTTTCTTCTGTGTATTTTGCAGCTTCGCCTAACTGGAACTAATACCTGTATATTTGCCTACAGCCTGAAGATTTGGATCCATTTCATGATGGCCTGGATGACCAACGGTATCCTGGTGATGTCCCAAGCCCCAAACTCAAATACCCTCCATGCAAAGAAAGCAAAAAGGATTTAATAAAGTAAGCACAAAATATAGTGACAATTTGGAGTTCCTTTTTGATATTTACCCTTTTCTTTCTGAATCATGAACACTGCACATGGGTGCAGAATGGAGTTGTGCACCAGTTTATAGGATCATACACTTATTATGGGCATAAGCTGCTGGGGGAGCAGCAACCACTGCTTCTTGTTTGAAAGTAGTCAAGTCTGCAGATCACACACTATCTCATGTGGGTATTGCATAAATGGATGCAGTGGTGCATAGTTTGACTTATTAAGATATTGCGCTGTCTAAAGCACATATGTATCACTCAGAAATGTTCTGAATTAGTGCATGAGCTGCAGATAAAAAAGCTCAAAAACAGGGTGTGTCAACTACAACTTGTTTCTAAGTTGTGCTGGCTGCAGATCAAACAATAGGTGAGAACATTTCTGAGTTAAGTATATACACTACAGACTATAACTATACCTTAAAACAGGTAGCCTGATCTTTGCACATATTTGTTATCAATGCTTGCACCTTCATCCTCCTCGGAGTATTTAACTTTTACATAGAGACCACATTGACCCAAACTCTGTGGCCCTTTTAGAAAACCTTGGCCTCATCCAGCATGCTACTGAACCCACCCCCACTGCCGGACACCTACTGAACCTGATTTTCCCTACAATCAGTAGCATCACAGTCAACAAACCAGAAACTATGACCTTGACAAACCATGCCCTCGTCAGTTTCAGAATACCCACCTCAACTTCACAAACAAACCAACATTGGAACACCTGTCACAGCTGAACCTCAACAAGCACAGGCCTGAGCACACCAGCGACTTTCTAAAAGCCATCAAAAACCCCAAAAACTGGAAAAAGAGCCCAATCACAAGCTAGCTGGTGCACAAAAAAACTCAGGCTAATGAAACACCACTGCAAGCAACTAGAGCACAAATGGAGAAAAAGTCAAGACACCACTGATAGATACATCTTCAAATTAGCCCTAACACGCTCCACTAGCAGATGTGGAACACCAATCGCACAGCTCTTGCAGATTCCATCAATGGCAGCATTTACAGCAGCAAGGAAATCTTTGCCACCATCAAAGATTTCACTTGCCACCGCTAGCAACATCAACCCCTCACAAGACCTTTACAGCAAGCTTGCGGAATTCTTCTATAAGAAAATCACCTCCGTGTACAACAATTTTAACCCTCAAACAAACCCTGTCCCCCTTGCAACTCAACATCATCACTACCGATTAATAAACCCTGACCTTGTAGTCTGCCTTTCCCACCTTTGGAATCACTGCTAACACGAACACCATCCAAACTCCCACACCTCTTCACCAAAGGACTCCTACCGATCAGCAAACCACTAACACCCATCCTCATTGCCTCGATCAACAAAACCACATTCCGGGACTGCTGGAAATATGCCGGCACCCTCCTTCTCATCATCTCAATCGACTCAACCACATTCCTGGAGACCTGGAAGCATACCACTGTCATGTCTCTGCCCAACTACAGGCCCATCACATTCCTACCTTATCCGGCAAAGGTCTTTGAGAAACTAATCAACCAATGCCTCACCGACCACCTCTGCAACCACCAACTGTTCAAAATCCGACAGTCCAAATTCAGGCCCAACCACAGTACATAAACAGCATTCATTTCCACTACAGATGACATACACATGACCCTTGACAGAGCAGACACAGCAGCTCTCATTCTCCTGCACCTCTCTTAAGCATTAGGCATGGTCTCTCGCCCTACCCTCATAATGCACCTGCATGAGATTGGCATCCAAGGACCTATTCTATAGTGGATATGTTCCTTCTAAAAGGATAAAACATAAGCTGTAAGCCAGGCACCTGCAAACTTATTTGTGAAGTGCCTCAAGATTCCTCGCGCAGCCTCCACCTCTTCCATGTATACATAATCATTCCGGCCAACGTCATCCATGTACACAACATCAACATCCTCTCCTAAGTAGATAATATGCTACTCACACTTTCCCTCTCTCCCAAGACCCCCACCACAAGAATCGAAATCCCCGCCTGCATGTCAAAAGTCACTAACTGGATAAAAGTCAACTGTTGCAAGCTCAACATTGTCAAGGCAGAAGTATTGATCTTCAGCCAGAACAGCTCACCATGTGACTCTAACTGGTTGCATGCAGAATTTGGACCCACACCTACATCCATAACCCATACCAGGAACTTCAGAATAATCATCAACAACAAATTGGACATGACCACACAAGTTTCTGCATCCTGCTTCCATACCCTGAAGATGCAGATGAACATATTCAAATGGCTACCAAGCAGCACTTGGACTAAAGGCTATTTGACTACTGGAACACCTTCTACTCTGGGATCAGCACACAACTCACTAGAAGATTATAAACCATCCAAAACTAGGCAACCAGGCTAATCCTCATTCTCCCACACAGACCTCATATCACTCCACACCTCATGAAAAGTACACTGGCTCCCTATATGCGCTTAATTCAAACTCTTCACGTACACATTTAAGGCACTACACAATTCAGGCCCCAACCACCTGAACAGTCGCATCTCCTTCAACCAACCAACAAGACACCTCTGCTCAGCAGCACTACTACATGCACACATTCCACCCATACACAGGACCAGATCAGGAGGACAGGCGTTCTCTTGCATCACTCCTAAATCATGTAACAAACTCCCACTCCACATCAGAGCCTCCTCCTCTCTCCTCTAATACCGCAAGAGCCTCCTCCTCTCTCCTCTAATACTGCAAGAAGCTGAAGACCTGGCATGTCAATTAACCAACCTACCATTAGCGGGTGAAGGTGTTATTTACAAATACATATAACATAACAGGCGTGTGGAGGTTGAAAGCCCGATCATGAACCAGCGCAGTGGTCATGAATAGAGCCATGCAGTTCATGGAAATGTGGGTAAAAAATCTCTGTTGCGCTGATTGCATCTTATGCACTAACATATAAAATTACAGAGTTAAGTGTGTGCTTAGTAGCCTTAAGTATTTTACAGTTCGTTCTTCATGTGTGAGCAGTATTCATGAAACACTGTAGATATCAGTTTCTTGAAAGAAGAATTAAGACACTATGGTACCCATTCGTATATTTTATATTTTGCATGTCGAGTGAAAACTTAACAGTGTTTGGTAACAGATAGCGTCATTTTTATTTTGTACGTCAAGTAATAATGCAATGTGATATTGTTACATATTATGTACTATGTTCACCAGAGACCTGCATCTTTTCAATTTCACTTTCTAAGCACAGTTAGTCTTTGATGACACTTGAATGCACTTGAAAACATTTCAGCCAAAATGCAAACAATCACATTTTTTGGATTTTGTTTTTTTGCTTGCTTGCTAATCAGCGTCAGACTGTTCTATTGGGCAAGCTGGCAGTGTCAGAAGGGCCAGTTTTTTGGCAGTTTGTGGGCTTGTTTTATGGTCTGGTGCATGGGTTTTTACTGTTGATTTCTCGGATAATACCTCAAGCATTACCTACAGCAAGCTCAAATGCATGCAGTGTATGATACAGTGCAAAACACCATATGCAGCATGTCTTTAAAAATTCAAAACTAGTTTGCAAATGTTATACTTTTTCAGCACTCTGATTTGCTAATGGGGCCCACTTTTATTCGGGTGCCTGGGCCAATGGTGTGTTCTAGACCTACTTTGTTGCCACATGTTACTTGTGATTGTTTGAGGGACAAGCACTAGGCCATGATGTTATTGAAAAAACTTCACTGGTAATTACACCTCACATTAGGGTGTTGTTAGATTTGGGGGTCTCTAGTTGGCAGAGGTATGTACCTTTGACAAATAGGGACCCTTGTGTCTAGTCAGGGTAAGGACGTACACTCCTAAAATAACCCCTGCTCAACCCCTTGGTAGCTTGGCACGAGCAGACAGGCTTATCTCAGAGGCAGTGTGTAAAGCTTTTGTGAACACAATCAGTAACCCAGTGACAACACTACAGATGGACACCACACAAGTTGTATATTAAAAATAAGTATTCTTTTATATAGATTTAACACAAGGGATCACTGACATAATATCGAATTCACAAATATAAAATTACCAAAATATTGAAGAAAAATATAGACTGCAAAAATATCGAACTCCTATCTACAAACAGGTAAGTACAAAAATATCGAATAAAAAATATAGTTTTAAAAAATATAGTTAGTCAAAATATTGATTTTTTTTAAATGTCTTAAAAGCAATTTAAAATTAATTAAATAATAAATATAACATTTACTATTATCACTCCAGTGAGTGCAACGGTAGGGAAAGCGCTGGATAGCGTAGGGTTAAAAAAAATTACTATTCTCACTCCAGAGAGTGCAACAGTAGGGAAAGCGTTGGATAGCGTAGGGGTAAAAATTACTATTCCCACTCCAGAGAGTGCAACAGTAGGGAAAGTGTTGGATAGCGTAGGGATAAAAATTACTATTCAATATTAAATTACTTACCTTAAATTCGATATTTTTCACCACTATATTCTGTCCATTCGATATTTTGTCCATTCTATATTTTGACTTCGATATTTTGGTAATTCTATATTTTGAATTCGATATTTTGTCTTGATACCAACACAAGACCACACACAACAATAATCCACAATACTGTACTTAAAATGGTAGAATTAGCTTAGTTCTCATTAGATCTTAAAAATGCGACACTTTGAGTCAATGTACCTTAAGATGCGTAACGCTTCTACAACGAAAGTGTTGCAGGGATGGTGATGCAGTAGTTTCTCACACGCAAAGACGGTGATGCGATGAAGATCCGGTAAAAAAGAAACAAAGATGGCATCTTCTTCTTGATGCAACATGCTCCTCCGATGTTGCGAGATGTCTCAACTCAATGCAACAGCTGCAGCGGCGACACCCTTGTTCAGTGATGCAACAATAGCGGCTTTGGCGGAAACACTCTTCTCCGATGATGCGAGACGCTTCGGCTCAATGCGACAGCTGCATGGCGACACCCTTGTTCAGTTATGCGACGACAGTGGCTGCGGCTCGCTTCTCCATGGATGCGAGGTGCTTCTGCGATGCGATGCGACAGCCACAACGGCAACACCCTTGTTCAGTGATGGCAGCGGCTGTGAACGCGACATGCTTTTTCTTTGTGAGTCGCGCTTCCAGCTCCTTGCGACACGCAGTCTCTGAGAAGGCCCATAACAGCTGCAAGCACTTCCAAAGAACTCTTGGGGAGTTCGTGGTTGAAGTCTGTTGTCCCTGAGACTTCAGCAGGAGGCAAGATCTTTTCTCAAGCCCTTGGAGATCCTTCACAAGTTTAATAAAGCACACACAAAGTTCCTTTCTCCTTTCTTTGGCAGTCAGGCAACCACTGCAGGCCAATCCCCCAAGCAGCACTTCAGCTTAGGGATTTTTTCTCCTCTGTTTCTCCCGGTTCCTCTCCTCATCAAATGTTTCTTCTTGTTTCTCAAAGTGATCTAAAGTTCTGGAGTTTGGGTCCCCTCTTTTATACACAGTTTCTCTTTGTTCTCTGATAGCAGAGAGGCCTTTGCCTAGTCCAAACCAGTTCTGGTCAGTCCTGGAGCGCTCTGTTTACATGACTCCTTCTTTCCTTTCACAGTGCAGGGCAGAGACATCAGACGCACCACAGGAGGTGGAGCCAGCATTGTGGAGGGCAGGCACAGTCCTATTCAGGTCCCAGGTGCAACTCCTCCCTCCCATCTAGATGCAGATCTCTCTATTGGCCACTGGGCTGACTCACCCTGTCTCCTGAAATCCCCCAGCCCCGGTCACTCAAATGCACAACCTAGCAAAGGCAGGCTTGGATAGTTAGACTAGAAAATACCTAGGCCCACATGCATGAAAGCAAAAACCGGTCACAAACGGGCAGATTCTCAGAATCTGCCCCTTTGCGACCGGTATTTTTGCATTTTCCCAAATGCAAAAATCGCAATTTAAGTAATCTCTAAATTGCGATTACTTAAATTGCAATTGCATTTAAGGAGTCTCAAATTGAAATCCCTTAAATGCAATGCATTGAAGTAAAAATATTAGCGATTTCGCTAATAGGGGGAGAAAATTACCATGAAGTTAAACATCATGGTAATTTGCAAAACTTTGAAAAATGCACTAACGTGCATTTTTCAAAGTTCTGTTTTACACACCGATATGCATAGCCTTTTGCTATTACTTATTAGCGAATCCTTATTTTTGCTAATAAGGAATCGCAAAAGGCATTGTTGATGCATGTGCCAGCTACTTTTTGAAAAGGGGTATTTTCAAACACAGAATGTTAAAATCAACTTCACTAAAAGATGTATTTTATCATTCTGAGTTCAGGCATACCAAACTCAAATTTCTACCATGTTCCCTGAGTCAGTTAGGATTATAAGATGTAATAATCAAACTACCCATTCTGGCCTATGGGAAGTAGGTAGCCTTGCAATAGTGAAAAATGAAAATGGCTGGAATTCACTATTAGGACATGCCACACACATCAGGACTTGTCCTACCTTATACTTACATTGCACCCTGCCCTTGGGCCTACCATAGGGGTGTCTAATATGAAGAAAAGTGAAGGTTTATGGACGGGCAAGTGGATGCACGTGCCCAGTCAACATGGCAGTACACAGGTTCGGCAATGGCAGACCTGAGACACAATTTTACAGGCTGCTTCTGTGGGGGGCACAACCAGTGCTGCAAGCCCACCAGCAGTATTTAGTTGTCAAGCCCTGGGCACACTTAGTGCACTGTATTAGGGTCTGACAAGTAAACCAAATCAGCCAATCATGGAATCACTAATCTGTACGTCAATTTACAACAGGGAGAGCATATGCACTTTAGCACTGATCAGCAATGGTAAAGTGCCCAGAGTCATAAAACCAACAAAAACAGGTCAGACAAAATACAGGAGGAAGGTGAAAAGTTCAGGGATGACACTGCAGCAAGGGCCAAGTCCAACAAGTGTCTTAATTTGTTACAGGTGGATAAACATGATGAGTTGCATTCAATCGTTAAACACTACAAAAAATGTGTGGTCTGGAAGCCACCTCAAAACTAAAGTTAAACTTCAAGCTCTTAAAACACTAAATTAAACCTGCAGGCTGTGCACCAAATTTGCTCATGGGCCCTGATTAGAAATGAGCCGTCAGCTTCTGAACAAGGTTGGACTGGTAATTTTGACAGACCAGCCCCCCTGCTGCTTTTGGTGCTGGGTACAAATAGAGCAGCACGTCTGGAAAGCCAGCTACCAGTAACAACAAGCATTTGCAATGCAATAGGTCTCTCATTTATTAGAGTTTAAGCTATTGCCATTGTAAATGACAATGCCTTTTATTTGTGTATTGTTTTTAAAACAGATAAATAAAAGGATGTGTCATTTACCTTGCCACTATCTAATAGCTTAAACTCTCGCAAGTGTAAGACCTATTGCTTTGCAAACGCCAGTGCCCGTGCTATAATAAAAAGCATTAGGAGAGAGAGTGTCCTGCCTGCAACACCAGGCAGGACAAAGCTATTTAAGGAAATAGGACTCGGACGCTGTAATTACAGTCTACCGGGTAACAACTCATGTAACTGGAGTGGAGTGTCACCATGGGAGGTTACAAAATGAGACAAGGCGGTACTAAGACTTTTGACCAATGAACAACCACAGTTTACAATGGACAATGACGCAAGCCAATTAAAAATATAGGCGGAGGTTCAAATCCCTACCTGAATACAGCATGCCTCACAGAGCAGAGCATGCGCTGCCCAGGCTTGACCTAAAAATGCCCCCCACCCTTCCAGCCTCCCGGGAAAAACACCTGATGCCTGCTACAGCAGTCCCGCCCTGCTTAGGGATCGTAATCGTAAAATGTGCAGTAATGACCTCACCCACCACAATTGTCCTCAAATAGATCTTGGCTAGACAAATCTACCACAATCTAACAAAAAAAACCTGCATGGTGGATTCTGAAGTATTCAGGGTTTGGTGCTGAAGGCACCAATCTGAATGGTGTAACTCATTTGTAAAAGATGTTTACCATACCTGGTAAATGAGACTTCCCAGCTTATCAGTGTTTTGTGGGAGCACCAAAAAATCACCCCATTGTGGTCCATTGTAATAAGGGCATCAAAGAGGGATTAGGTAAATATAGCAAACCAATACAATGGGAAGATGCAGCCAGACAGCAGTTACCTCACTTGTGTACCAGTGTACATGTACTTCAAGTGTTCTGAAAATGACTTTGCAGTTCTTCTGGGTAGCTAGAAAACTCCTGATAGCCGGCAAAATATAGAATCATAAAGAATAACGCGTAGTTAGTGGAGAAGTGTGGCTCAAATGGTTAGAGCGGCAGACCTTGATGCAGAGCTCAGGCCCGGGACCAGGGTTCGATTCCTGCCTCAGCACGTCTTGGGCTCATAAATTCCTCTGACCTGATATTCTCGCCTCAGTGCCTGTTCTAATCATGGGCCCCACGCTGCAACTCTGGGCAATAGCTTGCTTAATCTCCACAATGGCCCCCAACAGCGCTGGGGATGCCTGGTTTCACCATGGGGGTGTCCAGGAGGGGACACTTCACAAGGAAAGCCAGGAAGGGTTCCTCAGCGGTATGAGTACAAGCGCTGGGAGACCCTTGTTGGGTAGCTGTGCGCTATACAAGTACAAAAACATTTACATTTACATTTAGTTGGGACTGATGCAATCCCAAAACCTCCATATGCACCAGTCGTGACTTTACATACATATGGACCAGATTTTCTACTACAACAAGGAGCAGTATGTTTTTTCAAGAAATGGTAACTCTTGGGGAAAAATGATAAGCTCATCATATTGTCTAATCCATGCAAAGAAAACTAGCAGGGGATAAAGAAGCCACCTGGCAAAAAGAACTCTATTGAGGAAGGAATTATTAAAACCTTCCAAAGTTCCTTGACCAATGTCAATAATCACACAAATCATCCCAGCAATTAAATGGTCATTTACTGGCAACCACTGACTCTCTTAAATACCATCGTGCATAGTTTCATAAAAGTGCCATGATTTGCCAGTGCTTCGCTCTCTGGTATTATTAATCACTATGAATGCTAAATGTACAATACACACTCCTTTTTCTTCAAATGTTGGTAACTGTGCCCTCTTCTCAGTGTGGCTGGTGGTGATGAGCGTTGCTGCTCCTGCAGATAAGTGACTCATTAGTAATGAATGCATCCATCCAAGGATTTATGAGTAGGGCATTTATGTTTTCTTCCATGATCTGGGTTGACATGGTAATGCCAGAATCTAGAGAAGTTGGGACAGGGCATGGTAACAGGCAGGTGTTTGCCGACTGCAGGGCAAGGGATTTCTAAGGAAGGAGGGAAACATATACAAGTAATAACATGAAGGCTGGAAAGGAAGGAAAGACAGAAACTTACGCCTGGTTATATGTTTCATACAGGTACCCCGATATAGGCTCAGAGTTCAACCAAACCTTTCACCTATATTTCCCCTGTAACGGTTCTTGTTACTGACCTTTTACCTAGTTATCGTACTGCTTAAATGACGTGGGGTTTTCTCTGAAAACTAGCCTCATTCATTATGCATGAGATTTCTTGGAATCTCAGAAGGATATTCTATCTCCTGCAAAATAACTATGTTTATGGGTCATTCTTTCCATCATCCTAGTCCAACATGACACAATAAAGTAGATCCCCTGAAGGTACCACTTTGAAGGTATCTTTGTTGCGGTGAGGGGAGGAAAAAAGGACTTCCATACTGACACACTAACGCAAGACACTTAGGTTACTGCACACAGACACTGCAGCTCACAGTGGTCTGACATCCCTCGCCGGGTGTCCATCTCGAGACTAAGACAGGGTTCCACAGTCTCTCACTTCAGGTAATGAGGTTAGGTTCAGCCTAGGGGGATTCTTAGCTCGACACCTACATACATGCTAGGTACACATAGGTACATCTAGTTAGAGTTGCATCGTAGGAGTACGCATTATTACTCTCATGTATTTATATACCTGCCTGCATTCCTTGTTTAAGCACTATGGTAGGACTGTACCCTCCTTTTACTCTGTTGGTGCTTATAATCATTTATATCTGTTTCTGTCATATGGTTGTTTCAGCACACCGATTTTACACTAGAGTGACACTGGTTCAATAAATGCTTATTAAAAACATCCCAGCGTTTATTCTGTATTCTTTCAGAGACAAAGTGAGCAGGAGTGACTGAGCGAAAATGTCCAGATGGGACAGAGTTGTCATGTTCGATAGTTGCCAAGAACTATTCTCTCCTTGATAAAAGGAGTTTTCAGTGGCACTGTGAGCTAGCTGGTATACAGGCGAACATACCCGGTGGGGGTGTCTGGAATCAGTCTGGACACCAATCCCACAGTCTATGATGTCTAAACGCGGATATCCTATATAGGTTTCTATGAACTACATGCCACTGGAGTAAACAGGAACAGAGTGTGATCATGAAACTGAAAGTCTGTAAAGGGAAACCATAACTTAACACAAGTACTACAACATAAAGCCAAAAGGAAAATGATAGACACAGTATCATACATTATAGCTTGTATGCTCTTTGGATAGAGAGCTCTCCATGAGCTGAAAGTAACTAATAAGAAAGCAAGGAAAAGATTCATCTCATAAAGTGTGGGAGGTGCCAAGCAGTTCCTAGGGAGAAATAGCACTGGGTGGAGCTCTGTACAAGAGGTACAAGGTTTCAGAAACACATAGATAACCTCGGAAACAATGATATTCAAGAGTATTTTATAAACATAAAACAGGACAACAGGGGACAGAAGAAGGAATGCCAAAACAGAAACTGGGCTCAGGGTAAAGCAGGACTACAAATCAAGGTTAGGAGCAGGACTGCAATACACAGAAATACGAATACTGAAAACAGGACTGGGAACACTCAAGACACTCTAACTAGGCAGACAGAAAAATGCAGACAAACAGGGGCACAGAACAAAAGGCAAGCAGTCTGCAAACATCAGGACAGTTCAGAACTGGTCCACATAAGATTCAGAGAAAGGCAATCACAGGCATAAAGAGGCAGGATAAACAAGGTAAGAAACACACATAACTAGTCAGAACAGGAAAATGGAATCAAATAACAATAGAAACAGACATAAAAGACGAAATTCAGAGGCAGGATCACAACAGAGCACAAGGAGTCTCAGGACAATGTCAGTTGTGAGCTACTGCACAGTGAGCTCTCGGGCTGATAAAGGTGAAAGTTCAGGGAGCACAAGTACCAAGAGAGAGCCAGGTGCAAGGAACTGGTGCAAGGAAACTTGAAACGGCCAAAGAAGGGAAGGCCAAACTGTGATGTGGATAGGGAAAGACTAGCAACCACAAGAGGGACAGGACAGCAAGCAGGAAAGCTAGGAACAGACTACAGATTGGAGCAAGAGAGTTAAAAGTCCAGAAGACAGGTAAACAAGGGTCAGAAAGGCTGTGGGAATCAGGAATCAAGAGAGGGAATTAAAATACCACCGCCAGGGCGTATGTTCGGAGACAGAAAGGTCTACAATGAACATGATGCATCAGGTTGATGGCTAAGAATCCCTAATTGGGGTGTGATGTGGACCTGGGAATGCAATGTGTTGTAAGAAGTTCTGTCATATTCTAGTGTACCATCTGACACCACAGGACCCTCAAGAGTGCCACCTGATGGCAGAATCGCAAAAACCTGACAGTTGAAGTGCAAAAATATGTACCAGTCAAATAACAATGTAAAGTGTCTATGGTAGTTAAAAAAATGTGATCCAATAACATATGTTTGTGTACCAACTGTAGTAGAAAACACATTTTCCAACATTTATTTCTGAAGTGAAAATCCCCAAACAGTTTTTAGCCCTTAAAAGATTACACGTTCCAAAAACTTTACACAGGAAAACAACTGTCTTAATAGTCTTGTAGTCTCTTCAATGTGAATTTAACTCACTGCGCACGTTTAGACCCCTGTATCCTGGATTTGGCAGACTATCTTTCTTTGAAAAATGATATACTTGAAAGGTGTCCGTGGTGCCGATTTGTTGAGAATGATATGCAATATATTACCATTTTTGAGAGAGGGGAAGGGCATTATGATCCACCTAAGGCTATGCCTCTTGTGAGGCACAGTCCTTTTAAGCTCTCAGCAATGGTTTCCTTTCAGTTTCTCCTTCTAGAAGAAACGTACACTTCCCTGGTTTGACAAAAGTGTCTGTTAGTTCATAGACTAGATGAACATATTACAGGGTATAACAGAAGGGGATGACTCAAAAGAATGGCCTTGTAGGAGTGGAAGTGTGGCAGGGAAGCAGAACAGGACGTAAATCAAATAATTGAAAGGGTGCTATGGTATTTACTTCTAGAACAGCGCTCTGTCTACACTCCATTTATTTTTAGTATTGGCTGGATTTTAGCTTTTTTAGAGTAGTAATTCTAACCTCTTTTGGCTGTTTCAAATTGCTGTCAAAATTAAACCTTCATGCATTTTGAGAACTCTTTCAAATTTTACAGCTTGCATCTCATAGTATTGTATACTGTGTTGAAATATATATTCTATCTGTGCAAGGAATTCTTGGTTGTTCAAGATATCACTCTATCTATAACACAACGAATTCCCCACCACTGGAAAATGTCACCACTCTTAATGCTTAAAGAATCTAATCCAAATATTACTTTAGAGTTCAATGTCTCAAATTGTAGTGAAATTCACGTAAATAGAGAATTACACGCAAATATATTCCTTTACATAAATTACATGAATATTAATACAAACTATTGTTACACTACTTTCCAGAATTAAATGTATATGTTTACATGAGTTATGGGAATGTTTTTTTTGGTTGAGAGAACTTAGCTTATTGATACAACCACTCTCTTGTAACGCTTGACATGTCTTACAGCCTTTCTAGCTGCCCACTGGCGGACAAAAGCATTCGAAACATGATGGCCACCAGCTCTCAAGAACTGAAGTAAGATGTGAAGAAAACATTTTCCTCATAATGGGTCATTTAGAATAGGCAATAAAAAGGGATCACTGTAAGAAGTAATGTTGAGTAAGTGGTGGTAAAATATCAAAGAATCCCAATGGCCTTAACACAAAGTGTACATGTACATGTCTTATTATGACAACTAAACAGTTTATTGCATGCAATAACTTTATGTGTTGTACTATGTTACATTTTTATGTAAATGTATCTTATGTTATGTAGGACCTATAAAGTGCAAAATGGCTTGGATTGACATTGTGTAGTGCTCAACATTATATGGGTCTGATTAACAAAGGCAGTCTTTTAGCAAAAGGATTGTGCCAGCTAAATTGTCTAATTTATGTAAAAGCAAAATTCACACTATTAAAATGCAAATATCAGCTGTGCATATGATGCACATGCATTGGGGCCAATTGTGCATGGTTTCCTCAGACAGGCACATTCAGTGGCAGTACAGCCTAATAAACAGTTAGAAATCCATACTGTATACGCAACAAGGTAATTACACAAACAGGCAAGTCAACTGACGGGATTCCATGAAAAGAAGTCAAACAATTTGCCACAGGTTGTTCTATACACTGCTCAAACAGCTCCTGTACACATGAGTAACCTGTGCATTTTCTGACATCAATGATCCAATATATCAGAAACTAGTTTTCCAGAGGACCAAGGTAAAATAACTTATCCCAACAGCAAAAACATTCTACAAGGTAATACTTGCACAGATATAATTTCTATTGACCCAAAATTTTAAAGTTCAGTACAAATACATGAGCAATAAAATAATTGGTGTATAAAAATGATATACATAACTAAATTTGGAAACGAATATTATTAAAGTATTCAGGCCCTGATTTAGAGTTTGGTGGAGAGGGTGCTCCATTGCAATGAAGCAAAGGAGTACCCTCTCCACCAAAGTTTTAGTCCACCCTTTTCATTCAGAGGCCAGTGAACCAAAAGTAGATCAAAGACAGATTGTACTCTATGCTGCTGTTACTGACATACTCCTCTGACGGCCCAAAGTAGAATGGACTGTCAGCAGTTAGCCAATTGATTACCCACCCTATTTAGTGTGGGTGATCAGATGAATTTGTCTGGTGTCTGTTACCAATAGGTAAAACCTATCTATAATGGACAGTAAAAAAAATCAATGACCGCTCACACCATGAGAGAAACCCTCCCTGGTGGGGGAAGTCAATAGTTTTCCATTTTTCAGCAGCAAGCGCCCGTCTTGGGAGTTTGCTTTAGAAAATTGTAAAACTTTCTAAAAGTTTGGCGGAGGGTCAGCATGCTTGAGAGAGCCATCTGTCAAATGTTTACACGCTGACAGGAGTCGCTGTGATGGTGGTTCCTGCCAATGTTAAAAGAGGTCCTTGGGGTTGGTGGACATCTCTAACTTTGGTGGTTGGCATGTCCATTAGGACGACATTGTATTTTGCGCTGTCTCTCCACAAATTCATCAATGGTTTCACCAACTTTTGGTATTCTTGACTGAAAATGTATCTTTTGGAATCAACATTTGCTACTGGATTGAACTTGAGATTCAGCATTTCTTCAATCTGACAATATGTGGTTTCATTGCCAGTTTTAAGCATTTTTTCTATGACTTCTTTCACACCATTACCAGCAAGATTTTTAAGATACTTGATAATCATTTTGTTATCAGTCTCCTAAAGTGCATCAAGGAAATCATTAAATGGATATATACAAGCAGTCCATCTATCACCAATATTTAGCTTCTTTTTGGTGGTATCAAAAGGTGATGGGGATTTTAGGAATGCAGTAAAGTTGTAGACCGGTGTGGAAACTGCCATCGCTGGTGGACCACTTTGACTTTGTGTAGTAAACTGATTGGTGAGACCGTGTGATGTGCTGGCCTCTAACTCATCTTTAATGATAGCTGAAAACGTGACTTTCTTCACTGCCATCAGAAAAATGTCACTATTCTGAAAGTTGCTCTTGGCTCTTTAATCGTTGAAGACCTTTGGAGTTGTTCTGAGTCCCACTTGGCAACATTGTGAATGAACCACTCTAGGTATGAATGGTTCCGTAAACACAACAAGAACACTTCTCTTTGAGCCAACTTCACTGAGTGCTATGGTACGATCACTCTCCTCAGTGTATTCACTGAGTCATTTTTTTCTTCTTTTCTAAATGTCAATTTGCACCTGGTTGATCTCTGGCTTGCAGTGCTCTGTTTGCACAATTATTTTGCAAGTAGGGATTATCAGTGGCTGTGCTTTGTTAACAGGGTTAAATCCACTTTCAGCGTTAACACTCCGTATAATATACAACTTTATCTTGCATGGCAGAGCGTACTTTTATGTATGGCCTGACCAATAGGTTCTCGACCATCAATGTGTAAATTGTTTGCAATGCTTTTGTGGTCTTCACCTACTTTACAGCAGCTGGAGGTGCACTATGACTCCACATGCATAAAGCATCAATTCTATTCTTTGACAGCGACACACATGGCATGCACGAGTAATATGCTTGGACCAAGGCAAAGTCTCTGGGAGAGTGCGACTATTATTGTCGTTACCCACCCTCTATCTCTGCGCCATTTGTAGCATCCTCCCCAGCCTGGATACCAACCAATGGCTACGCCAAACACGGAGCTAAGTATTATATGTCTTTATTCTGCTGCGTGTAACTGCAAACGCAACATTCTTAAACAAGCTTTCATGGCATTAGGCTCTAACACCTATGTCACAGCTCTACGGAGTCCATTATGATCCAAAGGTTTTCTGTAATAAAACATCACAAGACACTACGGGGCATATTACCAAGCAATAGCGATAATTATCGCTATTGTTTGGTTAGAGACAAAAATTTACCGCAGAGCTGCGGCGATTTTTATCGCAGATAAACCTTGGTATTACCAAGGTTTATTGCAAATGCGATAAAAATCGGCCGCAATGCATGAATATCGCTGAAAAGTCAGCGATATTCATTCATTACCGAGCTAATGCTCTTAGCCATGTTATCCACCTCCCATTGGATAACATGGCTAAGAACTGCTCAGGGCAGGTGTTAGCTTTTGGAGATATTCGCGCTTAGCGCGAATATCTCCAAATGTTGGTAATAGGAGATAGCGATGTTAGCGACTGTTTCCAGTCGCTAACATCGTGGCACGCCCACTTTGCATGTCATTAGTGATAGATATCACTGACATGCAAAGTGGGGCCCTAGATGGTCGCTATCTCCTACTAGCTGTCGCTAACTTGTGTTAGTGACAGCTAGGTAATAGGGAGATAATTTTATCTCCGCTTTCTTGGCTTTTAAAGCCAAAAAAGTGGAGATAAACCCCCTTGATAATATGCCCCTACATCTTCTAAATTGTAAGACAAATATCTCTTCAATCAATGTGTATTCCTAGTGTTTTCTACAAAGTACTTTAGTGTTTGACATTAGTAAAGGCCCATTACATCCCGTTTATAACATTGTTGTGGTAAATAAAAGTCATACCCATGGTATTTTGAGTTTGAGCATTGGAACAGTGTCAGATTATGGTCTCTGTTCCTTGATGCACAGACCTACCTTTTGGGTGTATTTCTTGATGCTCATCCTTGCCGCTCATTTTGCTGCCCTCCTGTGTAATTCAACATGCTTTGGTCCGGTAGCAATCCCCCTCCAGATCAGGAGCCATCCCTTCTTCCTCTTCAACCTCCTGGTTCTCTGGACTGGAGCCAGGTGGTGAGGAACCTGACCCTCACTGGAGCTGATTGCCAGCCGTCCTCTGACCCCCACCATACCATTCACTGCTGACACTCTCCGCACTTTATCTACTGATGGCTCTTGGTGTGTTGGAGCTTAGCATGCTCAGATTCTTTTCAAGATCTACTCTTGATATTTTCAAGATCCACTTCTTGTAGCATGGATCGAGCCTAGCCTGTTGTCAATATCTACTGTTTAGTGTCCTACTGTTTTTATCAGTCCCTCCATTTTGGGGATCCTTACTCTTCCCACATAATAATGATCCCTTCATACAACAATGGCCCTTTCTCATCCTGCAAAATAGACAAAGGACTGATGGCAGCCCCTTTCATGAAAAGCATAGAACGATTTCACTAATACAGCAAAATACACAAAGGACTGATGGTAAATCCTTTCATCAAAAGCATAGAAGGGCTTCACTAATACTATTACAGAACTGCATCTTTAATTAGTCAGCCATCTTGAAATGGTATTTAACCCCCCCATAATCCATAAAGGTTTCATTATGTACCTCTACTAACTAGATTTGTATCTCAAATTTGTCAGCCATCTTGGAATGGCATCCAATCCCACCATAATCGATAAAGGTTTCAATAGGTACCTATACTAAGTGTTTGCAGTGGAAACATTGTATGACCTCAGGTATATATTCAGCTGATAGTCTCCAACCGGAAAGCCATACCTGGCAATATTCTTCATGAATGTCATCATTATATTGTATTTAATCCCACCATGATCCATAATGGTTCCTTTAGGCACCACTACTAACTATTCACAGTGAAAGAATTGTATGACCTCAGGCACATAATCAGCTGATAGTCTTCAAGAGGGCAACCATATCTGAAAATATTCTTCATGAATATCCAAAGAATACCAAAGAGCTCCGCCCATGATCATGTAAGTTCCTTTCCGCACTTTTCCTCCATTAAACCTCTCATAATTTTTTACATAGTCTAATTTTACAAATATCCACCATGGCTCCGAATATCTTTAAAACTAGTGATAAATTGCTATCACTTGTAGGTCATAATGCATTCAAGATTAAATACTCCCCTATCAAAACATGCAACTAAAAATTTCAAACAGAAATTACTCAAACAGAACCCCAAAACGCACAAACCGAATACTTACTTAGGCACATCTGAAGGAATTGTGTTAGCAATTAATTCTTCTTCACCTCCAGTACAATGGATAGGAACCATAACCTCTAAACTCCAAGTTAACACCACTAAAAAAAACTTGATTCTCCATAATACCCTCACTGGATTCGGGGTCAAAGTAACCATCTCCTTATATAACAATGGGAACGTTCTCATACAATCATCTAATCGCAGTCTTGAACTATTCAACTAAACCTTTATGAAGATAAAAAATACTCTATCAAGCAATATCTCCACTCCCCCTCTAAATCAACGTTCCTCCTCCCACACAGCAATTGTAACACCTGCTTCAACCAGTCCCAATGTCACAGCATCTCCTTTGCTCCTCCGGTACAATTCCTCGATTTCCAACAGAGGAACCATTGTTGCTGGCTCTAATCCAGGTTTTCTAAATGATCTCTCCTGCCCCTTTAGAGAAGGCCACTTTTCCGACTCACCCTCTCCCCCAGTTCATGAGAGAATTAGACATTATGCCCACTGCTTGAGGATCATTTCCCACAGCAACATAAAAAATGACAGGTCTAACAATTGCCTGCTTTCTAGAAAATGCACTTGAACTACTAAAGAATCTGGTGTCCACATTATGGCCACTCAAGCACCACGACCCCCATCCCATCCCACCCACAGTGACAAACCAACACAGTAAAATACCCACATATGACATTCATTTAAGTCAACTTTCTACCCCTCTGCCTAACATCACCACTATGTTAGCTCTCTATAACCTTCTTTCTCCAATCTCCAACCTCATTCCATCATATACTTCCAACTGTTTTGTAGACAGCCCTTCCCTTGAGGACAAGCTCATCGATCTCAAACACAAACTGCAGTTAGTTAAACATGACCTACAGAGCGTTATACAAATAACCATACAGCTGGAGAAGCTTTGGAATCCCTGCCTGTCTGTTGATTCTTACAGAACAGAGTCACATAGAAACTAATTCTCCAACACTTTATAGAAACTCCTTGCTTGAGTCCTCAAATACAAAGATTCCACCCATCTTGCTGAGACCCCTTCCCAAGTCCCACTCCTAACCCCAGAGGGTTACTGATGATCCTTCAAATGTTTGAAATCACTCCTTATTGTTATCAAATAACACCACACAAATAGAGTCTTTATCTTCACTGACTCATTCCAACCCACTAAGAGAACCCAGTATCAACTTTAGTACTATAAATAAACATAAATTACTACAGGCCCCAGAACTTAGCAAGAGTGGCTAGTAACCAAATCACATATAAAATCTATGCTCCTTAACTGCAGATCAGCGGTAAAACATGCTGCTGACATTGCGGATCTCATATTCACACAAGACCTTGACCTCCTGATCTTAATAGAAATGTGGCTCAATGACACCTCTTTAACCATTCTGGATATTCTTGTGCCTTATAACTATGACATCACCAGATTAGATAGATTTGAAATAACTGGTGGAGGTATTGCATGCATATAATGCACTATACTCACCCTAAAGCAGGCACAAATGGCCCATTGTTTCCTGTGATTAACTTGGGATCAAGATTTGGAACACTGACAAGATGTTATGCAAACTCTACACGAATTACCTCCCCAGCGGAAATAACCTACCTTTCATTGAACAATTAATGGAAATCATCTGCTCTAACAAGGAACAACCCCCTAACCAGATCTTCCTTGGGGATTTCAACATTCACTGGAACGACCCATATGACCCCTTACTCAACACTTTAAAGTCCTTCCTTCCTGATGTCAACCTTACCTTGTCTTATAATGGGCCAACCCATTCCAGATGTTTAATCGTTGATCTAGTCATCGCCAAGGAAATTGTCATTGAACTAGAATTCAGATCACCATGTAACTGGTCCAATCACTCTCAAGCCTCCTTATCTATCTTGGATAATGCACTGATTAGACAAGGCAACCTCACAAAACCAAACATTGATCCAGACACTTTAGAAAAATCAACATAGCCAATCTAATGTCCATGAGCAACAATCTTCTTCCTCCAACTCCAAACATGAAAAATATAAATGACCTCACTGATCACTAAATCCATCCCCTGGTAGAGATACTTGATTCAATTGTTTCAAAGCAGCTTAAAAGAATACCCTTAGACACTCTAATCCCTGTTTCTGTGGTGACCTTAATGAGTTTAGGCAGAAGTTAATGCTTGGCGAGAGAGCATGAAAATCCTCTCCTTCCACATTACACCTTCAGCACCTGAGGTCAATGATAAGTTGTTATCACAAGGTCATTCGTAGTTCCAAAGCAAACTACTTTAGGACACAACTGGACAATGCCAAAAACAGACCCAAAAATAATTTTGAAATAATCCACCAGCAATCAAGCGGCAGATCTAACCAAGACCTTAAAGATAATTTGACATTCCCAAGTGGTGAAGATTTCTCTGCTCATTTCACTGAAAAAAAGAGGAAGATTGAATCAAATCTACTTCTTTCTCTCAATATCCACTAAGGCAGGACCACTTCAATTCCCCCCCTATGCCTCACAGGATGTTGTCCCCCCTCTCTGATGTGTTTTATATAAAATAATGCTGCATGGGCTAACTCCAGACTTCCTGACGTTGTTGAGATACTCAAAACACTAAAAGCAATTAATCTGTCAACCAACTTCAAAGTTCTTCTACTCACCAAACTCATCAAAGAGCTTAGATCCTTCATACACCCAATTTGGTCTAAGATTTTAAGGGCATCTCTCTCCCAGGGTATGATTCCTTGTTGCCTAAATATGGGCAAGTTACCCCATTCCCCAAAAAACAAATGTCGACTGGTCTGACCTCAACAATTTCCACCCTATTACTAACACTATGACACTAGGAAAACATCGAGAGAAATATGTACACTTACAACTTTGCAACCACATCGAACAGTTTCAGCTCCTTGACCATCGCAAATCTGGCTTCAAAACAGGCCATAGCACTGAAACGGCTCTAATACACATTGTAGGTGATTCCTTGAGACCACTGGATCAGAACGAACCCTGACTACTTATATTCCTTGATTTCTCCTGTGCATTTGATACTGTCAAACATGACCACATGATAGATTGCTTGGAGAAAAGGATGGGTTTATTTGGTCCTGTCTTAAGTTGGTTTTCCCCATTCCTTTAAAATAGATCTCAAGGAATAAAAATCAATCAAACCCTGTCTGACATTATTCCAGTATTGACTGGAGTACCTAAAGGATACACACTCTCGCTGATGCTATTCAATTTGATCCTGGAATCCCTTACCAAAATATTTACACACTCAAACATACAGTACTACATGTACATGGATGACATTCAATTATACTTGAAAACGTCCTCATTTGAAGACATCAAAACGCTAAACTGCACCCTATTGAAAACCCAACAGTGGTTAACCCGCAATCACCTTATGCTAAATAGACTCAAGACAGAATTTCTCCTGATCACCCCCAGCAATCTCTCTACTCCCACAGATGAATGGCTCAAACAGTTTACACCACTCAACTGCACCCCACATGTTGTTGATTCTACTAGATCGTTAGGCATTTCGTTGGACAAATACCTGAATATGCAAGATCACATAAGTGAAACTACCAAGAGAGACAATTTCAATTTGAACACTAAGAAAAGTCAAACCCTTCTTCTTCCCAGATGACTTTTAGTTGACAGTCCAATTCATAGTCACTTCCCTCCTAGACTACGGAAGTGCCACCCTTGCCGTGCTCCCAAAAGTTAGACTGGCTCTGTTAAGGGCCACACTAAACTCAGCTGCAGACTCATCATAGGGTCCAGCAAACACAACCACATTAAACCTGTCCTGAAACATCTCAAATGTCTCCTATTAGAAGCTAAAATTAATTTTAAGATAGCCTGCATGACCTTTAAGGCTCTTCATCACATCACTCCTGTCTACCTGGCTAAACAACTTAAACTATCAGGAGAGAATCACCCTCTAAGAAGATCTAACTCTTTATTGTTCTAGCCAGAGAAGTTCAACTAAAAGAAAACTCATAACCGCTTCTTTTCTGGCCTGGCCCCCAGAATATGGAACGCAATTTCTCCTGAAACTAGATCTAGTCTTTTGGCTACCACCTTAAAAAGAATTTTAAAAGATGTTGCTGAATGGATACCTTCATTATTAGTTACTGAGTCATGATCTCACTGTTAGACTACCCTTTCTACATGCATGTCTGTATCCTGTGTATTCTTAGTCATTTGTTTTTGTTCAATATATTTTGTGTCTGGCCTATTATTTTTGCTTTTGCTGATGCTACTTATTTGCTACTTTTACAACAAATGGCTTATGGTATCCTTATTTGTTTATTGCTCTTTTTTTCATTTTTATTTTTTACTGTGATTAACTTGTTTTGCTATTTGTACAGTGCTATGATACCTTGACGCGTCTAGTTTGTGCTATATAAAAAATCTTTAAAAATATGGTGGATGAGAACAGAAAAGGTGCCATAAGTACAGGTGGGAGAGTAGTTATTGCTCTCGGAGCAGAGTTGCGTGTGCTGCAAGAGTACTATCTAGCCTAATTAATTATGTGGAGAAAGATCCATTGACTGGTAGCTATGAGCTTAGGATGCCTAGCTAAGACACAATTTCCTTGTTTCTTCTGGTAATATCGTTTGAGAGTTTGAGTTGCACTAAGTCCTAACTGGTGTCAATATGTCCTAAGAAGGAGGGGTTTAACGGATACGTACTTGCAATAACTTTTTTTTAAATCTCAGAAGTACCTCAAAGAACACCTACCCCACTAGGGTAATATGTAGTCCCATATACTTTGACTAACTTGCAATTGCAGTGGGGCTTTTTGCCACCTTTCGGCAACATCTTAAACAGCAATTCAATAATGTCCATCTAGCATTTATGCACTGCCAATGTACCTACAAACTGGAAGAACATTTCCAGTTTCCACACTAGAACGTTCCATGACGTGTTAGGAGAAAACTTCAGTGCAAGGATTTCTGGGAAAAGGCTTTGGCCTTGGAACTAGTGCCAAACCCCACCCTGAATTGGGCAGCTAGTCTAATGCCATTTCAAGTAGTGATTTGCCCACAATTGGCCGTATTACAGAAGGGCGCTGGAGTGCAACAGGCATTTCAGCCGACGTTGCTCACCCTTGGGGCACTTTGGAATTTCAGAAGGGGCTGCAGTTGCATCTGTATCCCCTTCTGTTATACAGATAGCGCTGCTGCTCATAAAGCACCCGCGCTGTCACCAGAGGATGTTCCCTCATTTGCATGGTGGCATGGTCCCATGCAAATTAGGCAATCCCTTTGCCTCTGCACCCACGCTGCATTACGGACGCGGGTGTAGAGGAAAAGAAGCTGTCAGGAGGTGCACTGTCAGTGCGCCCCCTGATGGCAGCCCTCTGGAGGCGTGAAGGGGGGTCCCATGGACCCCCAGACATCTCCTTGCAGGCGAGTGCAGTCACTCAGGTGAGTGCAGTCATTCACTTCACACAACTGCAAGGGGATCTCTAATCCCTCTTAAAAGTGCAGGCGGGTTGCCACCTGCACTGCATAACATGGAGCGGCTTCAAAGCAGCCACTCCGTTTTTACATGAATGCGCTGCCCCTGGCTGGGGTAGCATATTCATCCTTTTAAATGCATTATAGGCTGCAGATATGCCCACCCCTTCTTGCAAACTTTAGTCAAACATGCACATAACCTGGACCTCCATTGTTGCCTATATCCAGTGACCATGCACAGTGGTGGCTCCTCCACTAAGGCCGAGTAGCATCACCCCACTGCTCAAAAGGAAAACTAAAATGATAATAATGTATTGTTATTATCAATTTATTTTTCCTATTGCAGTCAGTGATGGGGCGGGGTTGGACATCGCAGGGGAGAAGTGGTTTACACTCTCTAAGTGAGCATGGCTGTTTGGCCGCCCTCTTGGAATGTTCTCAGGAGGTGGTGGTTGATGTGCCAGGTTTATCCTGTGCACTAGCCAGTGATAGGACGATTTTCTCACAATACCCTAGTCATTTTGCAGCACTTGTTTACTGTAACTTTAGTAAACAGCAGTCGGTCACACCTTTAGATATTTACATTCTTGAATGATGTCATTATGCGGACTTGACAGTACACATTTTCTGTTGCACCTTTACATTAAGACATGCTGAGTAATTACAGTTATGGTGACGTTGGATCGTGTAGGAAAGGAAGAACAGGAGGCTCACAGATATACCCACAAAATGCATTCCATTTGGCCCAGATAGCAATCCATTTTTAGGGCAGCCTAGCGCAACGTAAACCGTTTTATTCCATTGTCATGCACTAGTCTATATCCGCCTTCCAGGTTTTACTCTTTGACGGTATTACTGCCCCCCATTGTTGTGTAATATTCCTTTTTGCTATCATTTGGCCCAGGGTTGCCCATAGCTTATCTTTACTATTAAGATCTGTGGGTTCCCACACATTCAGGAGACACTTCTTTGCTTCAGGCCTAATAACCGTTTCCAATACCTAGCTCATACAGTCATGCACCTTCTTCCAATATTTCTGGATATACTCACACTACCATATATAATGTGCATAAATGAACCCTCTAGGCCACACCGTCTCTTACATTGCCCGTCAATCGCCCTGCCCATCGGGGTCCGCAAAAATATACTCTGTGTGAAGTTTTTAGCTGGGCAAGGCGTATCTAGATGAAATCGCCACTTCCTGTGCACTCCGGCTATAGCAGACAATGCCTGCCCCCTAATTTCTGATTTCACAGTTTCCCAAAGAGTTAAGGAAGATCCACCCGACCCCTCATTTTCCTGGAAGTAGTGGTCTAGTGCTTGTGTCAGCGCATATTTGACTGTGGGATAACGAAGGTACCCCGGGTTGATAGGCGCCACACTTCCCACTCTCTTTTCACTCAGTGCGAGGTGCATCCACACTGGCGAGTGATCAGAATCCCCCTCGCCAGGTGTTGTATTTCACGCACCATACTCACGTGAGATGCAGGCATTAACAAGTAGTCTATCCTAGAGAAGGTGTTGTGTGCCCCTGAGTAAAAAGTGTATTGTTTGCACTCTGGGTGATATGTTCTCCAGAGGTCCGTGAGACCTAGCACCTCAGGAAGTTTGTGAGCCAGCTACTCGCAGTGCCAATGTTACGTGGTGGATAGTAGTATATGTGCCCAGAAACCACTGAATTGAAGTTTCCTCCCACAGTCAAATGTCCCTCAGGGATTGAGAGCATAAGTGTGTCAAGGTCTTTGAATGTCTGGCCTTGTAGTTCCGGTGGAACATAAACTGCCATTACCATTTGATATGTTGGAGCGCAATACCTCATTTTATCTTGTCTCCAAGCCCATTAATGTTCCAACACAGGAGTTTAAGGCTCTTGTCCCAGTGCATACTCATTTTGGTTAAGGGGATGCTCGTCTTTCCTAATCTGTCTGCACCTAAATTCAATCGTAGTTGTGTGATGCGTGCCCGTCTATTTCCTCCCACCTACCCTCCTCTCAAACTCGCATTATCCTTTGCCTGAAGCGAAGACAATGTTTGGAAACATTCACAACCCAAAAAAACACAATACCACAAAATAAACCCCATAACAATATCCCCTCCCTGCAGTCCTACCTTGTAGGGCTAGAGCCACCCACACCCCCAAAGGGCAGAGCGCCTGCCGTCCCAATAACTGAGTGTCTAATGTAGGGTTGCTTTGCACCACAACCCAACAACATTCCCCCCCGAGCCCGCAACTCTTCCCAACCCTATGTGAGAATTCTGATAGCAAAAAAGTCCATAGATCTCTGGGCCCCCATCTCTGTCCATGTCTGTGAGAAAGGGGTTTTACCAAGTTACGACAACAAGAAAAATCATGCCTTGAACTGGGACAAGAAACAAAGTACAGATCAACAAGATAATCCAAGTCTTTTCACTCCCCAGTACCCCTGCACCACTTGCAGGGTTCGAAGATCGGGAACTTCTGGACCTGGACTAGGATCGCATCCTCTCCCTGCGTCAATTCAAGGATTCCAGGGATCGATTGCTGATTTCCCGCCAATCTGTAGACTCTTGCTGGTGATTAGTCTGGGAACGGCCCTCATCCAGCCATCGCTGAGCCTCCTCGGGTGTCGTGAAGAACCAGGATTTGACGCCCTCCATGACCTTAATTTTGGCAGGAAAGAACATCATGTACTTAAGTCCCTTGTCTCTGAGGGTGCATTTCACCCCTTCGAAGGAGCGTCTCTCTCGGTGTACTTTCATGGTGAAGTCCGGAAAGAACCAAATTGCTGTGTTCTCATATAAGAGGTCGCCTTTGACTCTGGCCGCTTGTAGAATTGTGTTGCGGTCCTGGAAGTTCAAGATGTGTGCAATGATGGTTTGAGGAGGGGCCCCAGGCTTTGGTTTGGGATTGGGCCCTGTATGACCTTTCCACAGAGAACAATGGTGACAATCTCCTGGGCTTAAGGTGATTCAAGACAAGGTCTTCGAGAAAGAGGTCCACGCTGGGGCCCTCTGCCCCTTCAGGCAGACCTACCACTCGAATATTGTTTCGGCATACCCTCCCTTCTTGATCATCCAGCTGCAGTGCCATTGCCTTGTGCTGGTACACCAGATTCAGGGCCTATTCCTCCAATTTGCGCGTTGTCGACTGAAGCTCCCCTATATGTTCCTCCGTTGCTGTAACTCTTTCAGAGATTTTGTGCATGTCCACCCTCATGAGGTTCATCTCGATCGTGACCTTGTCGATTTTGATTTACAAATTTGTCTGTACTGTCTGAATCGCCGCTATGATGGAGCTAAGGGATGGTTCTTTGCCAATTGAATTGTCGTCCTGTGCCCCCTCCTCAGAGTGTGGTTGTCGCGGGACCACATACTTATCCATTTTGTTGGCCTGGACTGTGGCGGCGGACCCCTTTGGTTTTGTCATATTGAGTAGTGTCTCTGGGGGGTAGCAGAAAACCAATCACCCCATTACCCGATCTCTCCTGGGCACCTCCCATAACCATTCCAGCCTCCGGATATTGGCAGCTCACTGCACCTGTGTAGTGGCCCTCTCCTCTTCCTACGCCCCCCAAGTATTGCTCGTTGGTGCTCCTCATTGGTAAACAGCTATGGCGCAGGCAAACACGACCCATACTGTTGTCACCCACATAGGACACACCACGCCTGCCAAGGTGAGCAGATGAGGATGAGGGGGCAATGAGGTGTAACTTGTCTCTCACTGGTCCGTCCCCTTGGGGTGGGACACACTGTGACATTTACTCGTGGTGAACCCTATGGCACTCCACTCAAATCAATTCTGCCAATCAAGGGCCCAGGGCTCCCTAGCCCATGCATGTCCGTTGGTGGATGTCCACTCTGGCATATGCCCCACACCGACCAGCCTTGATATTGTTGCAGTGGTTGAAGGAGGCCCACAGCGATTTCCGGGGCTTCAGACCCCTGCAATAATTTGGGCTCCACCACCGCACTTCCAGAGCGCAGAGGGCAAATCAGTTCTCCCAGCTATGTGCTTCAGGGGAAGAGGGGCGCCCCGACTGAGGTCCTGTACCCTCCCGGGGGCACTCGTGTCGCGCCCTCCCTACACTACAGGATGTCGCCAAAGTCTGCACAAACCTGAGGTCGAGCACAGCATGTCCTCTGGCGAAAGCCGCAAATGCTAATGTCCCATGTGCACCAACCTTGAGGGCGCCGGCGTGGTTGGAGGGGGCCGACTTCAACTCTCGTGGGTTCGGTCCCGCTCAGTAGGGTGATTGATCGCAAGATGCCTGCCGGGTCCCACAGCTGGATTCCCCACTGGGAAGGGGTCGCCGCAGCTGGAGTCTGGACCTGGCTCCGGGGGGTGTCGCCGGAGTCCGCATCCACGTCCATTGGAGTCCGCGTCCATTGGAGGCCGAGGACCCCAGCCTCTTGTAGCAACGACCCTGGCCGTAGGCTTTCAGTTGCAGCTGGCACACAACGAAACTCCGCCTCCTTCATGTCGTCTACCCAGGGCCGTCAACTTGCAGGGCCCTGCCTCACTGCGTCTTTATTCTGGCAGTCCCGGGCCGCAGAAATGCCTCTCTCACCGCCGGGCACCGTCAGGAGCACAGTACCAGCACTTTCACTTTACTAGTAGCCAGCTGATGTATGGATATCCGGGGCTTCGTCACAGGCCCTGGCGGAGCTCAGAAGCTATGCTGTCACCAAGCCACGCCCACCTGCACTCTTTTAATATGGCAGAACCCTTATGCCACAAGGCAGTCTTTCTTCAGCTACTTGACCACACCACTGTTTAGATGAGCTCCCCCCGCCTATGACAGGGTCCAAACTGGTTCTCTTCCCTACAGTGACTGAAGCCTAGCTGTCAAAGTGTGACCTGTGAACCTGACATATCCAGGTCAAAAGAGTAAGTGCTAAATGTAGAAAATCTGTTTATCTGCATGCTCACCACAGATATTTTGTCTTTTTTGGACCCTATTTTTGCTGGCTTTAGAACACTGTGCACTTTACCCCTGCGAACCAGGAGTAAAGTGTCTGTGTTCCCTCTTTAAACATTGTCAAAATGGCTTATTGCTGATTGGCACATTTAACTTTTCAGCAAGTTCCTCGTATAAGGTGTACAAAGAGAACACAGGGCTGTGAAGCTAAATGCCACTTGTGGACATCAGTGTCTATTGTGCCATCTACCACAGTGGCAGTGCAAGCACGGCTGCAGGCCTACCTTGTGTAGCCTTACTGCTGCAGTGAAGATGTTGCAGCACAAACTGTAAATATGTCCCTTTTTTGACAGGTAAATAGATCCCTTGTAAATATTAATAGGTCATCACATAGATCGCAGAATGAATGGTATTTAAAAGTGGGAAATGTAGAAAATGTATATTACCATGTCCCTACAATGACAAGACCTACGGCCAGATGTACAATCATGTCATTTATCGACTCGCTAATTGCGCTCACTTGCGAGTTGCTAAATGACATGTACAACAGTGTCTTAGACACTGTTAGCGATTCCTAATGGGGTCTCAAATTGCATGCCTCATATTTATTAATGAGGCACTCGTAATTTGCAACCCCATTAGGAATGGCTGGCCCTCCCAGGTATGGTGGCCTGCTGGGATCATCAGACCTCCATGTCTGGGAATGCTTTTAACTAAAGCAGTTTTTTTTTTAAATGCAGCCCGTTTTCCTTGGGACCACTGCCTGCCCCTAAAAAAGATTTCCCCTGCATTCGCAAAGGGGAAGGGGTGCCCTTGGGACTCTTTCCCATTTGTGAGTGCTTTACCACTCTTTGGAAGGGAGCTGTAAGTTGCGAGTTTTTTGTAACCGCAATTGCGGTCGCAAAACATTCTTGCATAGGCCTCTGACTCGCTATTAGGAAGGGCGCTCTTGGAATGCCCCTTCCTAATAGCGACTTGCAATTCCCATTTAGCTAGTAGCAAAAAAAAGTGCATCTCGCTAAATAGGGATTATACATGGCCCCATTAGATTTTGCATGCGCAAACGGGTCACAACCCCCTTTGCACATGCAAAATAGGGTCAGAAATCTGGCCCCCAAAGAGCTATTTCAGTCCTACAGGCAAAGCTGCCCTTTGTAGAAACACAGAGTTTAGATTAAAATAATAATACAATACCTCAGGAATGGGACCAGCTAGAAGAATTATAAAACCATTATTTATTATAAATCCAGTTAAAACGTGAAGTCAGATTTTAATATATATTACCGGAAAGTAACCATTAGTAATTTAGATTTAACATAACATGTGTATTTGTAAAGCGCACGTTCACCTGGAGACATCTTGGCACTGAATAACAGATGTTTATTGTTAACCAACTCAATGGTACTCATTTTATCGACCACAGATGGATGAGAGGCAGAGTGGACCAGCTGGGATTTGAACCTGTGACCATGAGGTTGAACACAGGCCACTGCAGTGGACGCAGTAGTCCGCTGAGCCACCAGACTCGGCCTACAGCTCATGGAGGCTAATTTGCATTAGCTCTTTGGCTTCTCCCAGGTGCATAAAACAAGATAACCTGAATGGATTGTGATGACTCTTCTGAACTCCACAGAATATTCAGTGACCACTGTGGGCATACTGTGACACCATGCTAACAAACCAAGCTTGACCAGTCTGTTGAGCCTTAAAACGTGAGGTAAACTTTAAAGGGTGGATTAGGATCCCAAACAATTCTTGTGTATGCCCTGTCTGGTTGCTGAAGGAGTCAAACTTCCATCTCTGGGTTTGTTGTGGGTACAATGCCTGCTTCAAACTGCATTTGAAGTTTTAGATGTGGGAAGGGACTGGTGATTTCCCCCATTGCAATCCCACACACCCTATCATGAAAATAAACATGGCATTTTGGGCCTGTTTGCAGTAACGTAAACAGGAATTTCTGCAAAGGTAGGTAGTTCAGGGCCTGAGAATGTTTACCCCTCTGGTCACAGAGGAACTAGGAGTGTCTTAGTGTACTCACCCTGACCGGTGAATCCTAAAAATCAGGACACTCATGCAGCGTTCCTCAGAGCACTGCTGGGCTTGTGAAGGATACTAAGCGTACTAAAACACCTGCACTTGGCGTCAGTGACCTGTGACAAGGACCTGAGGAAGTTGGACCCCCTTCCACTAGAAATCCAAGAACAGAAAGATCTCCAAGTTTCATAAGGTTGATCCCCTGGGTAGCTCCAAGAACAGAAAAAAAACTGAAGAGGACATTCCTGTGAGCATTGCAGCTGAGCAGTGGAAAATGGACCAGGACGTTGCTGCTGTGCTTGGCCTGATACACTGAAAGTCTCTAAGAGATCCCCTAAGGTCCTGAGGGTGCTTGCAATTGTACTACTGTGGTTGTTTGGGCACCAAAGGAAATTTGGGAACTTTGTCAAAAACGTTTGCCCCAGAGCTTCAGAGCTTCAAGTGGACCGACCAAACAACCGGACCAGCAGTTCAATGGCATCAAATTTAATTTCTGGTCTTTCTCACATGAAAGAAGAATTCTTCCTCTGAAAAACTGTAAAGTCCCTTTTCAGAACTTCCCTACTTCCAGGCCTTAGTGGGAAAAATATACTTGTTATATACAACCCGTGCTCTATCGTGGGTGGTGTAAAAGTGCACCTATGTCCCAGTCTACCATGGTCATTGATTACCATTAGCGCTTTTTTGTTCTCTCTGGTTCCTCTTATCTGATTTTTGTCATTGTGATGCAATTTTATATATAGAATTTTTCTCTCTTTGTAAATTGTAGCGGGGTTTTTATTTTGTTGTGTTTTTTAATTTTTAACTGCTTTGGTACTTCTGAACGTGTAAAGTATTTTTGTTAAGTCGGTCTCTTTTCTGCCATAGCTATCAAGGGTTTAGCTCAGGTGTAAATTACTGAATCTTTGACTGCACCTAACAAGTTAGTGACTTTATTTCTTGTGGAGGACAACAATCTACTCGAAGTAATAAACCACATTCTCACCATTTATCTACATATCAAGTTTCCTTGTCATGAATTACTGCAGTGCATTTGAACTGCAACCCAGCCAGAACACAGTGGTCGTCCTGCCAGACCTATATCTTTGTGATATATACTGGTGGTTTATATACGTGCTGCTGCCCACATATGAAAGTTGACATTTCATACCCTAGGACTATTTTAGGTATCATCTACAATGGAGTTATAAGGAAGTTAAACAGACAAATCAGGGAGTTACAATTGCACAACCCTTCCCTAAGGGGTAAGCTCATGTGCTTCACTAGTTCTTTGCAGGAATAAAGTGCCCAGAGATCTAGAGTCAGCAAAATCAGGCATGAAAAATGAAGGGACCACAGCATATATTATGTTATTCCTTACAACTGAAATGCAGTCAAATGAGGTAAAGAATACAATTGTCAAGGTGTTTCTCTCAGTTTAAAAACTTTTGTATGGATTGTGGAGTACCTGTCCCTAGGTTAAAACAAGGACCACATATATCTCACCACTATAGAGGTGTTTTGAAATGTTTCAGTACATTAACCAACCAAATTAAACACATTAATAAAGATCAGGCAACTTTCGTACCTACTGAGCTATCCATCAGATATTCAAGCTTACCTTCTGTACTTTACTTCATAACTGTAATGCATGTTTTATGCTTGAAGTGATCCTTCTGGCCCAATCCTGAATGCTCTCTTCTTCTTGGAAGTTCAAAAGACCACTTTCATGGCCCTGAAAATATTTCTTAAAAGGCAAGATTTTAAGTAAATCACTTCGCAGCCCTCTTACAGGGAGTCAATGTATTCCTCCAGGAGGTGTCTTCTATGTTGCAGGCAGTATTTTAACTCCAAGGTTGTGAAGGCTTTACTTTATAGAAGCAATCCACCAGTGATTGCTGTCATTCATTAAATGTATCAAACTACATTTCCTTCCAAACCCAACTGGTTTTTGCAATATGTTCTTATGTTTAAAGAAAATGTTATCTATTCTATGCTCAGCCATTAAAAGTGTGTGCTGAAAAATGAGGTGGAACCTGCTGGAATGTGCTATATTCAGATTAATACACATTTCTCGATTGTCCATCAATAATATGACTAGCGAAAAAAGGTAAATAAGAATGTATGCTTGTAATATTGGTAAGAGCATGCAAATAATAACTTAAGTCTTCATTTTAACTTTGGGGACAGGGTACAGACACGGCGGAGTACCCTGTTCAGCCAATCAAATTACATTAGGGCAGATCATCATGTTTCTGATGGCAGTGATTCACTGGCTCCACCTGAGGAAACTCTAAGCTGATGGCCGAATGGACTTTGGGCCATTGGTGTAAGTGAATCAGACCTCCACCCTATTGAGAGCAAATAATTTGATGTCCATGTAAAGAAAAATTAACCCCCCCTCCCCCCCCCCTCCCCCTCTCCCCCCCCCCCCCCACACACACACACCTTAGGAGAAAACTCACAGGGTGTCAGGCTCATTATATTTTTGTGCTTCAAAAATAAACTCCCGTTTTGGGAGTTTATTTTTGGAAAAAAGAAAGTTTTTTGAGCAACCACCTGAAACAGGGCAGCCATTCAGCAAACATTTAGGGGCACATGTAGAAACCCCTATCTCCACCACAACGTCACTTTCACGGACGTTGTGGTGGCAATATGGGCTGAGCCTTATGTACAAGGCAGCGTTAAGCCACTTAACGTGAATTAGCGCTGCTTTGGACATAAGGCACCGTTTCACGCTATGGTTAGCGTGAAATGGACGTGCTGTGGGTGTTGTGGTGGGCGTTCCACCACAACACCCATTGTATTTGACACTGCTCCCTATGTACAAGGGTGGCGTAGATATGAGGCAGCGGCAAAATTAGGACCAGGAAAATCCTGGTCTTATGTTGGGAAACAAGGAGAAATGCATTATTTCTCCTCGTTTTTGCTTTTCCCATGTGTGCTGCCTTGTGCAGAACACATGGAAAAAGAAAAATGCCATGGTGCTGCATATTGCTTTGTACAAAAGTAATTGCCTTGACACACGGAGTTTCGACATGGCTGTTCATCACCTTATTCCAAAAACACATATTACGTTACATAATGAGGAGCCATATAGGAACTATAAAGTAATTTATCAAGCAAGGCTTTTACATAAAACCCGAGGGCTAGTAGGTGCCTCGATCAAACAGATGTGAGATACTTTCGATGGTTTCACATGACTCCTGTGCATGCATTTAGTGTTAAAAAGTCATCTTCATCTGCTCTTTTTTAAACATTGCTTCAAATGCAGTCAGTGGACCAACGTATAATATGGAATAAAAACTATCGATAAACTGGCAGCGCCTTTTCATGGAAGTGTTTAATCTTGAAGAAATAGCAGTTTCAATGCTTGGTGATAGCCTCAACATACAGGGCACCACTGAATTGAGGAAATGGAGGGGTATAAGATGGTTAGTCAAAAGTGGTACAAGTAATAAAAACAAAGGCCCCATTAAAAGATGGCCGATCCATACAAAAGTAGTCTTAAATCTGTGGTATGTGTTACACTGCACGTTGGAAAACCATGGCCGTTTGCAATGGAAATAAAAAACTGGTGCTCCACACCTTTGAATGCAAAAATACATGTGGAGACAACTTTTCACCATGTTGCCATACATTTAAAACCAGATTCATGAATGTACCATAAATAAAGCATAATGCATTGAAAATGTATGATCTGTGGTATTAGCCCTATCTTGTAGTTCGTCCCTAAATCAAGGCCAAAGTAAAGATTCAGACGTTGAATGGTTGTGTGATATTTCAGCTGCAAAGTATGCTTATCAGTATATATGAGCTAACATACAACAAATCTAATAAGCAGTAAATGTTACAGTTTTCAACTTATTCTAAAATTGTTTAACCAAAACGACATGTCTGTCTATGTGGTCTTCATGATTTTAGTTAGAGCACCTTTTAGGCAACAGACTGTAGGTCAGGTTTTGTCATGTTATGCTATGCCTTGGTTCACAGACAGTTTCAGAGCGCATAAAAGAACCACATATACATCCCCAAACTCATTCTGAGATCTTAAATAGAGTAGTGTAAATACATCCCAAGGTTCCTGAATTCGTAGACTGACCTTAATAAAATGACAGTGATCTACAGACTGATGTACAAAAAAGCATGTTGCAAACAGATAGTGCAAATTAAGAAATTACTATTTGTGACCTTTTAATTAGCAATGTTAAGTTATGTTATATTGATTTGTATAGCGTGCTAATCACCCGAAAAAGTATCCAGGTGCTTAGGCAGGTGTTTAGGTTTGCAGTCTCCAAGATGGTTATACGAAGAGCCAGGTTTTCAGCTTCTTGCGGAACTCGAGAAGTGATGAGGAGGCTTTGATGATTTGAGGAAGGTTGTTCCATGTCTTAGGTGCAATCTAAAAGAATTAACCACCTCCAGTTTTTCTTTTGGGGATGCGAGAAATGTGTGCGAGTGAGAGTGAGGCAGAGCTTAGGTGTCTGTTGGGTTGGTGAATGTGTATGCAGCTGTTCAGGTATTCTGGTCCTGTGTTGTGTAGGGCTTTGTATGTGTGTGTGAGAACTTTGAAGCACTGCGATTTTGAAAGGGGAGCCAGTGTAGCTAAGGTGCAATGAAAGGTGGATGCCGCATTGGAGGTTGCGTATGAGTCTTGCAGTGGTGTTCTGGAAGGTCTGGAGTCTGTGTAGGAAGGTTTGGAGATGCCAGCATAGAGAGTGTTGCTGTAGTCCAGCCTGCTGGTGATCAGTGCTTGCGTGATGGTCCGTCTGGTGTTCTGAGGCAACCATTTAAGGATTTTTTGAAGCATGCTTAGGATGTTGAAGCAGGAGAGGAGGTGCATACAGCGTAGACTTGAGCTACCATGTTGAGCTTGTCATATAGGATGATCCTTACATTTCTTGTGTGGTCTGTGGGTGTTGATCCTAGCTCCGAAAGCCACCAGGTGGAGTCACATGGGGAGCTCTTGTTGCCGAAGACCTGTACTTCCATCTTGCCAGAGTTGCACAGCCGGCTTATGGTTTGCATCCAGTCTGCCACCATGGTCAAGCAGTTGGTGAAGCTGGTTCTGGTGGTGGTTGATTTGTCCATCAGAAAGTGGATGAGTGGATGAGTTGGGTATCATTGGCGTGGGAGAAGACAATAATGTCTTGTTTCGTATGATGTTGACGAGTGGTGTTATGTAGACGTTGAAAAGGGTGGGGCTCAGGGATGATCCTTGAGGACTTTGCATATCATTTTCTTGGCTCTGATGTGAAGGGTGGCAGCCTGATCATTTGGGTTCTTCTCATGAGGAAGGAACAAATCTATTTGAGAGCGGATCCTTGTATGCCAATCATGTGGAGTCTTCTGAGGAGGGTGTTATAGGAGAAAGTGTCAAAGGGCGCAGAGAAGTCAAGCAGTACTAGGGCTGCTATTTCTCCCCAATCCAGGATGATTCAAATGTCATCATTGGCAATGGTGACTGCTGTTTCAGTGCTGTGGTTCTTTAAGAATCATGATTTAGTGTTGTCTAGAAGATGGTAAAGTTCGAGGTGGGTTGTGAGTTGCTTGTTGAAGGCTTTCTCAATCACTAAGGCTGGATAGGGAAGTAGGAATTTGGGTCATCAGGTGCTCAGGTGATTCGGGTAGGCTGAGGTCTTCTTGAGGAGAGCATTGATTTCAGCAAGTTTCCAATGTGATTAATGTACTAATAGGGCAAGTCGCAAAATAACCAGTCCCTGGACAACCTGCCTAATAAATAATATTTATCCAGGTCACTATGGTGGTCAGCAATGAACTCAGGGATGGTGGGCTGTAACCAACAGCATTGCATCATCCTTGCACTCGTTTTCCCAAATGGAAAACATTTCCTTTAAGGAGCCATATGTCATAAAGGACAGGTGCTGGTTTAAAAAACAAAAATGTTGCCCATTTTGGGAGGACATCAGGAAGAACATGCAGTGGTCCCCCAAACCAATGCACACACCTTTCATGGTCGCCTAAAACAATTTACAATTCCTCTTTAAAAATCTGTCCCCTTTGAATTATCAGTAACTCATAAATAGTTTGCAACTTTAACCATTGATACATTTCACTGCAAATCACAAATAAGAAGCGATGTCACATTCATGCACCCTTCTAACTGCAAGTTGGAATAAGTCACAAAATACCTTTTTGAGATTCTTAAAAGGCTTTCCGGAACTCAAAAGAGGTTTCGAATATTGTAATAAACTACTTTGCAGTTACAAAAACTTTGATTTGCAAATCACAAGGTTTGCAACTACAAAATGGTTTTGTACATAATGTCCAGGGTTCCTACAAAGAGGGCCATTTGAGTCACAACAAGTTGAAACACAGAGATGAGTGTGAGATCATACTAAATTGGTGTAAAACACATGCTAGCCCTTTAGGAGATGCATGGACATGTGACAATAACATATGTGTTCATTTGGAAGAAGACAAGACGGTAATGAAAACATAAACAAGCAAGTGATTGCTAAGAGAGCCGGTATGATACAGGGAGAAAACCAGTATTCACCCCTTAAAATTTCAGAGTACTAAAACTGGTCGCTAAATCTGTAAAAAAACAATTGTTGTGGAAATAATGGGTTATCAAAACAGAACCAGGGAAGGTGGACCAGAAAGTTAAAAGTTAAGAACGACATAGGTGAGGGAGGTGAATAACTATTTTAGTGTCAGGGTCCAGGACGGATTACAAAGATGCCAGAGACTGAGGTTCATATTCATGGCCTAGACACACAGTGCAGCACAGCAAGTCACCATGCTGCGCTGCACTACATGACAGGATAAGGCCAGGAATGAGCCTTATTTAAGTCAATACAGTGCATTCCGGCCATTCCTCTGCACTGGCGCCCTTGTGGCTGCCTAGCACCAACGCAGACACAGGAGAAAAAAAGATATTTCTCCTCGTTATGCCTCACCTGGGCAGGTGTAGGTTTTTGGACCATTACCAGACCGAACACACCTGCTAAACCTGGGAATGCATCAAACTACATTAATGTTGCGTGGGAACACCCAGGCAACACCCATGGAAACGCCTCCCTGGCCTCGCACAGAGTAATGCAATGCAGTGATTTGCACTGCGTTACATTACTCAAGATTTATGAAGCCGCTCAGAGCCATGCAAGGTGGCCTTGTGTGGCTTCATAAATCTCATTTTTATGTTGCATTGGTATTACACCACATTGCATGATGCAGGAGCGATGCAAAGGGGCTCCTAAATATCCCCCTGTGTATGTGACCAGGAGTAGTCGTTCCACACTCATGGTGAGATGCAATTTCAGGCAGTCCAGCACTGCCAGAGAGGCTGGTTTGATTTTGCCCTGTGGAACATGACGTGACCGAAAAACACATCCCACACAGATACCCTTTTATGCTGGCCCACCTGGCAATGTCAGCCTTTCTGGATTGCAAGTCCAGCATTGCCATTATACATTATTTATGTATCTGTGTGATTGCGTGTGTAAGTGTGCATGCATGTGAGTGTCAGTAGGTGAGTGTGCATGTGTCTTTGAAGATGTGTTCATGTGCAAGTGTCTGAGTAAATGTGTAGGTGTGCGTGATGAACTTGCAAGCAACAAACAAGACAGAAAAGTACAAATGACAGGCAAATGTGAGTGAATAAGCCGAAATTGAAACTAAAATAGTAATTCAGTTGTGGAGTGATGGATGCACACCCGTCAGTGGTTAAATTGTAGAATAAATAAGTACTGGGATTCTCGTCAGGAGGCACCTTACACAAGCCCATTTTTCCTCCGCCCAAAGGAGAACCAACAATTAATCATGATAGTGGGGAGAGGATGTGGGGTAATGGCCAGAGCTGCCGACTTTGAAGCTGGGGAACCAGGTTTGAGTCTCGGCATCGGCTCAACATCCTGTGATTCTGGGCAAATCACTTAATCTCCCCATGCCTACCGTAAATGAATTTGCCCTTAACTGGCGCTGATGAAAAGCAATGGGGTTGATGATTAAGTGCCGGTGCTGAGCACTGGAAACCACCTGCTCAAATTAAGCAGTGCGCACAACAGAACATTTCTGCCGACATGACTAAATTTCGTTTGAATCTCTGTGTATTGAATGAAGGCATGCTGCTGATTTACACATTTTGTATAGAAATACAAGTAGCACAGGTGATTTACAATGATATGTTGTAACATTTTTTATTACTTGGGCCATAACCCTTTTGGGGATATGATTACAAAACCTCGATTGGTCCTGCCTTGATAAGCTTTATAAGCTGTCATTTCTTCAGCTGAATATAGCTGTACAGCAGTATCACCACAATGTGATACTGTCCGGCAGTTCGGTGGGAGCACCCAACTATACAAGATGTTACACAGTGTACTACTACTGCATGTATGTTATCACATACACAAATATCCAATTGAATCAACGCCAAATAATGCTTGGAACAGCAATTCATCTTTTTCCTAGCACCTTACCTCATCCATATTTTTAATTGTAGGTGTCCCACCCCTGGTTGTGACGGCTCTGGACATATTACTGGAAATTATGCTTCACATAGAAGGTAAATAAGGAAATACATTTTCCTTTCTATGAATTGACATGCTTGACGTTAACCCATGTTTCCCATTCACAAAGGATCATCTATGCATATAGTGCATGCTAAGCACACATGATCCACCAACTTCAACATAGGTGTGAACCTCCGTGTGCGTTTTTTAAACCTTTTTATTTCCTGCCAGAGAAGTCTATGGTATGTATAAGCCAACACTGCTACTGAAAATAACTTGCATATATAGCACTTAATATTGCAGTTTTGCCATGTCTAAGTGCTGTAAATAACAGGTGTTACTATTATCAATTTAACAATATTCAAAGCATCTACATAAGAAGGATGAATTGTTTCATCAGTCCTTTCAGAATAAGAACAGATTACCAGATAATTACACAGAGATGTTAGCAGAGAGCATGTAACCATTGAGTCCTGAGCCATGTTGCCATGTTACCATTTCAATTGGAATGATCATCATGCAAAACTAGAAGCCAGGACAAATTCAACTGTTTGTCAGGGCAGGAGGGAGTAGGAGGGGGGAGTAGTAATGTTGTGGTTCATTCATTATGTATGAACCAGACTTATCTGAACTAATATGTCACAAAGCGATGCTCATTTGTATCCTGGGATTAATTACTACATGATCCTAAAACACATACTCGGGAGACTGATGCTGTTTGTTGAGCCCAACTTGGAAAGACTCCATGGGCTTGTCTTTGGTGTTATTTGCTATCCCACAACTATGTAAGACACTCTCGAGGGTGTATCTAGCTGGGAGGGCTGTAGTATGTCTGCTTGATATGCAGGTTGCATGCATTTCTGTCAAACACAGGTAAATTCTATTATATTTTGGGCAGTCCTTTATTTGGCTTTGAGCTTGTTACATCAGCTGTAAATGGTAAATATTTAAAAAAAATATGCTAGTTTGTGAGAATGTCTTATTTATTTCATTACTACTCATTGGCAGAACTCCCTTTCTGCAACCTGGGTGAATAATGTTCTGTACAACGCCAAACAAATTGTATTCAAACGCACAGTAGGTGTCAAAGAAACTCTAATAGCAGTACTGCACAAAACACACCAACCACCTTTGTCTAGTATTTGCAACTGGTGGCGCTATAAGCAGTTGTGACATAAAAAGGATATTTTGGATTTGCTCAAGGTGATTACTGTCTTTTGAGTTGCTTTGAATCCTAGGATCTCAGTTCAGTTAAATAAAAGGGAACCCAATAGGTAACAGCATTGGAAGTGCCTCCTCATTTAGATTTATTGGATCAATAATTTACATGATTTATGCACATTCAGTATACATATACATATTCTACAGGAAAACATTTTAATAGATTATCTTCTCTTTTGTTCTGATAAAGCATGCCCCCCAGGAACCCAATAAATGCAAGAAATAAATCACACATTTTGTTCCCTAAAGAAGTAAATAATTGTGTGTTGTCCAATTTAGCAAAGCTAGATGTATCAACCATTTTTCCGGTTTCTGCAAATCGGACCATGTGCGACTGGAAACATGCATTTTGGTTTGTATCAGACCCAAATTGTGATTCGGTAACATGTTAACAAATCGTGGTTTGGAATTGTGAATACATGCTGATTCAGTATTAAGAAGGGGCATGTTTAGGGGTTCCCTTACTAATACTGAAGTGCAGTGGCATGTAAGAATGTTTTGTGACCAAAATGCAGTTGCAAAACATTTGCATTTTACCACCTACTTCCAGCAGGTGGTAACTCATTAGCAAACAGGAAGGAGTCCCCAAGCGACCCTTTCCCCTTTGATAATGTAAACATTTTTTTTTTAGGAGCAGGCAGTGTTCCCAATGGACTTTAGTGAGAGAGTGTCACAATCTAGCTACTGTACCTTACCAAATGTAAGCAATATTATGAATTACCCAATGTAGGTTGGGGCAAGTAGAAGAGTGGTACAAATTAAAAATGTAATAATTAACATCCCAAATGTGTAGCAATATTGAAAGCACCTAAACTCAGGGCATGGTGAATGGTAAACCTATGTACAAAAAATACATGAAATAAAAAATGGGGAGTATTTCAAGCTGCAACACATGGAAATGGATTCAAAATAAACGGTGGCACATTATCAACTAAATATGATGAGCTCAGAGTCGACATTATGTTGCAATCCTGCCTCTGTAAAGGAACCAGTGATTCCCAAGATTCCTGGCATTGGGTTCTACCCTCAGGCAAGATCAGAAATCCCCTACTGCACCAACCTCTGGTATCATTATACATGATCTACTTCCTTAATTACAGAGGCAAGGTAAACACAACTGCCCTGAGACATATGCGTCATTTACTTTGTTGAAAGTAAGAAATAGATTTTATTTTACTTCAAATGCTAAAATGTAATATATTTTTCCCTGAACCATCTTGCCCCCTGTATATTTGATTCGTTGTTCTACTCTTTCTTGCAGACAGTCTACAAAGACAGTTGTCTTGATCTTTGTACATCTCTCAATACGTCCTTCCAATATGTTTTTACCCCTTGATTACAAACAGTTTTAAACAAATAAAAGAAAATTCTGTCAAACCTCAAGACAAATCTCATACAAAACTCTAAACATAAGGGACACATTTTTATCCAAAGGATTTTTCTCCATTTAGAAGTTGGTACTAGTTGGCCTAAGATGCCTAAAAGACTTGCTCAAATTCTGCAAAATACTAAAAATTACCCTCCTCTTAGATTCTAGTTGGTCTGGTCACTAACACGTACCCCAGATAACCTCTTCACCACACTTTGGCTATCATGCACCTCTCCTCTTCAACTTCATCTTGAGTCTTTTGTCACTCACCCAGTTGGGGTAATCTCGATCTAGACTAGTCACCACTGGAATACCACTTTTCTCAACCCCATCACCTTTTGGCTTCTCTTCCGTAACCTCCGCTACAGCTTCCTATTGTCCTGCCCACTGTAGATGTTCCCAGTCTTTAACATCCGGATGATGTCTTTATCTCTCCTTGAGCATCGCCTCATTGTAGCTCTCCTCAAATGTTAACTCCCTCACCTTCTAACTTCCCCCTGCACCTGTAGTTTACCTATCCTTATCTGACATTTACCATCTCCTCCAGAACAGCCTTCCTCCTCTTCATCTTTTAAAACCAATTACTCTTAATTATAATCCCAATGTCAACTACTGATCTTTTCACCTTTAGTCTGTATCTCCTCTCATTGAGCCCATTTCCATTTGAACTATCCTCCCACTTTCTTCTACTTGTACACCACCACCAGCTGCACTTAGTTTCTGCCCTCTACTTTCCCTTAGTTCTCTTTTCTAATTTGAACTTGTCTACTCACTTTAAGTTACCCCTCTTCCACCATGTGTTTTCTTTGGACAACGTTATCTCTTGCCACTTCCTTCTTTACTTCCCATGTTGCCCCATCCTCCTGCACCATTTTCTTTTTTTCTCTTTCCATGAACCTAAAATCTGTGGTTATTTTGTTGTCCCTTTGCCCCTCCCATCACAGTTTCATTCTTAATAACCCTCTTTGTTAGCTGAGAGCCATCTCATAATATATTAATCTCTGATGGCTTTTATGCCTTGTTTTTCCCAGAGACTGTTGTTGATTTCTTACACTTTGTCATTTGATAAAGTACTGATCATGTATTCTTGCTATGTACTTGCAAGGGGTTGCTGTGAACCCCAATGTTAATCTGATGTACAGTCGGCTCATAACGTTCCGGCTTAGTTCTGCATCATAAAGATGTGAAATAAATAAATATATGAAATTTACATCCTATCTGAACTTAATTTACTTTATTTCCCTTTGCAGGCAGGTTTTTAGTGCTCACACCCTCTACTCCTCTCATTGCCCCATCTTTAGTGTAAGCTTTTACTTTATCTCCTTGCCTCCCATATGGCTTCAAATTAACATTGCCACCTTTTACCAAAAACATAATACTTTCCTCTTAAAATGCCAGTATACTGTACTAAGGGATCACATTGGTTGTCCAATTGGGGGTATATTTAGTTTCTAAATGCTGTTTTCAGGATAGAGGAAAAAGATTAAGCAGATTGGCTTTGTTTGGAGAAGGGATCAGTGAAACAAGCTAGCAGGATGCTAAAATTCATAGCAGTCTTGTGATGGAGTTGATTAGTCCTGATAGCGAGAGTTTGTCGTAATTGCTTATTAAAATGTAGTTTATTACAACCGGTACACAGTTAGCCCCTATACTCACTCCTTTTTGGGCCGTATTTTGGACCCCTCTGATCCAATAAGATTGGCTCCATTTCTAAGAAGCAGGTGGGACAGAGGTAAAACCGGCTTAGAGATTTCATCTCCTTCGCATTGTCATAAGCCCTGAAGAGGTCAGGGGAAACTCCCCAGATGAAACACGTGTTGGCTGGGCAATCGTTCAGGATTAAAGAAGAACACAAAAACTTCTGATTGTTCGCTGTGATTGCTAAATACATGTTTGCACATTGAATGTCCATTTGTGTTAATGCTTGACACAGAGTAATTACTTAGCATCTACATATAGACATGTGCACAGGCCCATAGTAACATTGTGAGACCTCTGGTCTGATATCCAGGGGGTTCAGGGTCTTCCCCCCTCCTGTTGGCACCGTCCCACGATAATGTTAGCCTATTCTATGTACACACATTGCAGGTGCCATTTCCTACCATACACATTTAAAACCCTGTCCGTTGTTCACGTTTCAACCACAGCCTTGTTCACTGTCCATATGTATATATTTTGAGAAATTCGAAGCACCTTGCTTTGCAAGAAACGATCATCATTGTATTGCCAGCTTTCTCGTAGCTTTAGCAATATAAAGTACTGGCTGATTAAAGTAGGAAAAATTTGGGAACATAGAATGAACAATACACTTCTAACTAAAGTAACAAAGATTTGAATTTAAGGAGAGTTCATTTGTATGTTTCTCCATAAATTTCTTGTCATTTTACACACATGAAAGTAATATAATACTGGAAACTCAACGAGAAAATAAATAATGTAACTGCCTCTGACTGTAATATTTTTGGTATATATTTGCAGTCCATACTTTTCCATGGTATGTATGACATAAATGCTCTACCAACAGCTTCTGACAAATGCATGGCTTGCGTTAACTTCCTTTACCTAACAATCATACATAATTTTGTAAGTGAATTATACCTATCGTATGCATAAAAGCAAAGCATAATATATGTTCATTGATGTGTCATTTACATCGCTTTGAGTAATGTGTTATACCCAAACAGACAAGCAATTGAAAAGTATGTTAGAGAAACATAGGCCATATGTACTAAAAGAGTACTGGCAAAAAGTGGTCAGAATTTGCACACCCACTTTTTATGACCACCACATTATTTTGCAAACAGATCTATGTATTAATGGGTCAGTTCATAAAATAATAATTCACAGGTAAGGGTCACTGAACGACCTTCCAAATGAATATTCATTAGGCAGGTTGCAAATTGCAATTCCCTCTGATTGGCTAGGATGGTGGTCTACAAGGGATCTCAAACCTCACATGAATGTCTTTACATTTTAAAACTGAAACTTTTTTTTAAGGGAGCTTGATTGCCTTAAAGGAAACAAGGTGCTTTATAACAAAGTTTTCAGTTCTGAAAAACTTCAGTGAGAGTTGGCAGGGATCTTCAAGACCACTGCCTACTCCCTATGAAGCTGTCACCTTAATTTGCATATGAGAAAGAATCTCTAGGGGACACCTTTGCTTTTGTGAATGTGCTAAGACCCCACTTTGGGAGTTGTTAACTGTAATTCCAGTTGATCCATAGGATATCGACTCGGTCTTTGGAAGGGACCCATAAACATGCTCTTCCAAGCACCAGATAGGTAACCATTAAATCATGTTTGTTTGTAAAGTTGAAAATGTTTGTGCTGGTTACAGACTCTCTGATTTACCGAATTGGAGGTTTAGTAACTGGTTTGAATTTCTTAATACAGAGGACTTAAAACGTATTATTTTTCTTGGAAATATTGAATTTAACCATAGCAATTTATGATTTAGACTGGTTGCGGCAGTTAAGAAAGTGATCTTTTGTTGCATTGTCCAAGATATTTACATTTAGGATCTAATTGGACTGTAAGTTACCTTACCTTGGTTACCTCATATAAAGGTTGGCAGAGATTTTTTTAAAACAGAAACCTACTATTTTATGACCACTCCTTCTTGACACGCAGGTGAATGTATACCACTGAAGTTGTGTCTGTAGTATTAGAAGTCAACAGCAGATTTTTACGCAATCAGGATATTTCTTGTAGGTGGTTGATATTTCACTCATACATCCTAAATACATCCTGTTGAATACGTATAATTTCTACCCCTACGCAGGGACTTATTAGATGTGCAGAAATGTTAAAATTCTAGCTCCACCCCTTATGGATATCTACGTTTTAAAAATGTACAGTCACCTGTTCCTGCATTAAGCAACAGTAAATCTTAAAGCCTTTTCTTAGTTCAGGTGCCCATGGGTGTCAGATGTGTCCTTAAAACATGTGCATCATAGATAACTAAATTAACAAGTAATCTCAATTCAGTCCTAGCAGCTAATTTTGTAAATGTATTACATTAATAATGGCATGTGCAGTCACCTTCACTTAAAACAAGAGACACCATTTCACATGTGGTTCCTAAGGACGGATACACATTCAGATAAACTATATGTTTTTTACAGGTTACTGACTCTCTGATGTATCGAATCGGAGGGTTTTTGACTGGTAAGAAATGTAGTACATCTGGCCCCCTATATACTTTGTCTACATTGACACATATGAGAACACCTTAAGCTAGTTTAAAACCAAATAGAAATCAAATTCTAACATGGAATGCCATTTTGTGTTTTGTGTTAATTTTTTATTTTTTGCATTTAGTTAGAATTATTTGCTTTCTTATTTTCTCAAAACACTGAACATAATTTGAAACGTCACGTTACACTTAGACAAATCTGAATGCAAGAAGTGTGGTTAATTAGACACACAGTATAAGAAATTCAGAAACCAGCCACTTGCATTAGTCAAATACATTATACTGCCCTTAATCATCTAGTTGATCCAATAGATTTTTTTGAAAATGTATCTTATCTTCATGTTCACTCCTGCTATTGTCTGGATTTCCAGCCGATTTTAAATAAACTAACCATAGATCCTTTTTTGGGGAAAGCGCTGCTTTGTGTGAGCCCCATGATGTAAACCATTTAGATTTGTCTAGGTTTAAAGTGATATCTTAACTTATGAAATCAAAATTCATAAGTTTACACTGTCACATGGGCACAAATTTCCATATTTCACAAGGGCATTCCGAGAAACCTGGCACAGAAAGCCTATGAGGATTTCTATTTGTGTTTACAGGAAGGGCTTTCGGTATTCATGTTTTACATGCTATACAAATGTGAACATTTTCCACATTAGGAATTTCTTCCTTTGTACCCCATCTTCTTCGGGGGTGCTGGATGACCATTTCTCAGGGAATGGATCTATTACTGCCTTCTCCAGGAGTAAATCACATACCATTTCCCACGTGGGATGAGGATAGAAAAACGTTTGTGAATATCACCGGTGTTCCCAAACTTTATAGGCCATCTCCACACTGGAATGTCCACTTCAAGACAATCGAGTAGAATTTACCCATACATAATATGACAATATTATGTGGCAACATTTTGCATGGACAGATTGGTTTGCAGTTGAAAATTCACCTTTCATGCTTCCCAGGCATTGGAAATTAGGCCATTTACATGTATACATTGAGTTCACATGCACATCTGTCTTTCAAAATTGGGTCTGTATCAGCTAGGAACATAGTTGCAGCTTCTCTGTTAACTTACTAAGCCTTCCTTCAAACTGATGGTTTCTTATATAGTTAAATTCAGAAGGAAATACAGCATTAGCTAATATCATAGGGCTTCCTCCACACAAGATGTGAACATTTAATATGTATTGATTATTTTCCTAACAAAGGTGATGACAAAGATTCACACTAGAATCTGAATTCCTCGATTTCTTGTAACAATATGGCCACTGTTAAAGAAACTACATTTATCCACATGGGACAAAAGTATTGGTCATTCACACTCATATATATTGACCTACACAGGGAAATTGGTGGGTGTACACTATCTTAAGAGCACAAGAGAAGTCTACTCTCTACCTCCACTAATACACTTTTTGGCTGCGTTAAAATGTGATGCACAACAAACCTTAAAGCTCACCACTCAGTTCTGCAGTATGTTAAAAATATTGCAGGTACATCAATGAACTGTTTAGATGTATTAGGAGTTTTTCTTTCTGTCTGCTTGGACAAGCATCATGAGACGACACAATGATTCCATATTCTTCCATTTGACATTTAAAATTAAAAAAAAACATAGTTAAGCTCCCCCTAACTAAATGTCTGGGAATTCAACTGTCCCTTAGTACTCTGAAAAATAAATTATGCAAACTTCCTCCTCCAAGCACTTTCAAAATTAATGTTTTGAAATTTGGAATCGGCAATTTGTAAACCTTATTTGAAGTTTGCCTCTGTGTTTTTCACTTAGATTGATCGATGTTATATAATCAAATTAACTATATTGAGCGTAACTACCACAATCTACTTTCACTGGGATGCAAAGTGAGCAACAGTGGAATAACAGCGGAAAACTGTTTGAGAAAGAGTGGTGTAAAACAGGGTGGGTTGTTTTACAAAATGGGTACTGAATGAATAACTGACTGGTTTTTGTAACAAGTCTCTCTGTAAACTGTGTCTATTAAATGTGTATTTTTTTGGCAGTCTTTCAGGTTGTCCACGAGCAAAGAAGAGTGGAATCAGGATAGCACAAAGCAAAGAAGATAAAGAAGACCAAGAACCTATTAGGTATGTCACTTGTCTATGGCACATGCATTAGAAGCTGAAGTGCGGACGCAAAACACACATTTTTACTACAGAGTGATGTCACCATTTAGTATTTGACCAGTCTCTTGTCTTGATTGATTATCATTTACTGTACTTTTGCTGTTTTGGTAGTTTGCTCTATCACCTTCCATCCCTCAGATGTCCAACTGATGAGGATGATGTTGCGTAAATTCTCTTGTCTCCTGTGGCTGTGTCCTCATAATATAAGGAATTGTATATATGCACAACCTTGATTTAAATGGCCTGCCCCATGAAGTAGTTACCATACTGTACCAACAGAAAACAAATGTCTCTATGCTTCATCTCCACTTTCCAGACAGCTATTACATTTAATATATTTCACAAAGGATTGTAGCTTGCTTTTATATTGAAGAAATATTTTAATGCTTAATTTTCAACTTTCCCTCTATGTTTGCCCTTCTGTCAATCAGAGTAACTATTCCATGTTCCAAATCCCTGACTCTACAAATTAGATTATTAATAATTAATTAAACTGGACCATGACCCTACTTTCATTGGTATAATCACTATAATTATGTGGTGTCCTCGGTAAACACTGGATCACATCACTGGTGCAATGACACTTTCTGTATATTCAATCTCATTCAATACTTTTCATCATCAACACATAATAAAGTATTTTTTTTTTGATTTAGACCTCGAGCCATCTTCCACTGGACAGCAAAACACAATCAAAATCCCCAAATTACTACTTAAGAAAATCTTGCAGGACTCTGTCGTAATGTGTCTGGAGAAAATATTTGCAGCCACAACACAAATATTTGAGATTCATGTTATCACATATCGCTGTAAAATCACTGATCTTATGGTCCCCATAAATAGCAAAAAACGTTAGAGAAAAACACAAAAGAACTAGATACCGCTGCAAATATTGGATTCACTTGACAAAAAAGAATATCACAAGGAACACGACACAAAATATTGATTCTGAACTTTTCAACAGAATAATATAGCATTGAATCACACTCTACGTAAACCTTCTCCACTATCTGCTGAAACTGTTGTTACATATCTTATTTTATGTTCTTTGCTGTTCTTGAATCTCTGTCATTATTCTTCCAGAAAAGATTAAAGTTAGTCAAGGCTGAATCATTAAGATAACCACTCTTTCGCTAACTTGTAGGATGAATATGTCTATATTCTCACTGTCACAATGTTAAAAATGAACACAGAGCCTCTTGTTTAAATTCTATTAAACAGGAGATCTCTGGGGCATATTACCAACAACTAGTGATATTTATTGCTAAATGGGCTTAGCAAGTTTTTTTTTATTGCCAAGCATCGCCGGATATTATCGCAGAGATAATGTGCTATTAGCAACGTGTATCTCTAAAGCAATAAAATATCCGGCGATAGCGGCGAAATGCATGAATATCGCTGAGAATACAGCGATATTCAGGCATTAACGCCAATAGGGTCTTAGCCATAATATCCACCTCCCATTGGATATAACGTCTAAGAACTGGTCTGAGCAGGCTTTAGCTTTTGGAGATATTCACGTTTAGCGCAAATATTTCCATCGGTACGACTGCATTGATAATAGGCGTTAGCTTTTGGAGATATTCACGCTTAGCGAAAATATTTCCATCGGTACGACTGCATTGATAATAGGCGATAGCGAAGTTAGCGACTGTTTTTAGTCGCTAACAGGTTGGGTATGCCCACTTTGCATGTCATTAGCGCTAAATATCGCTGATATGCAAAGCGGGCACCAAACCGCTCGCTATCGCCTACAAGCTGTCGCTAACTGCTGTTAGTGACAGCTTGCTAATAGGGTGATAGAATTATCACCGCTTAGCGGCCGAAAACAGCCGCTAAAGCGGCAATAATCTCTTATCACCCTCCTTGATAATATGCCCCTCTGTTCCTCGATTTTTGGAGAATGCTCTTTCGACTTCAATATCTCATATGTTATTGATATTGTCAAACACAAGTATTTAGTAGTAAATCAAGTTTCATTCTCATTTGCCCCTGAAACCACACATACCTTCACGCCAAACTTGCACCTGCAGAATACAATTCTACCAAAAGAAAATGATTCGACTTGTGATACCTTTGCCAAAAATATCACAATCCTAAATTAGTCTTTCCCGTGCTGCACTGCCGAAAATTATCCCTCACCCTTTTCCTCTAACCAGCCTGCTGCCATTTAAGACCACTCTAAAGACTCGACTTTAAGTTCTGTTTGACTATGCAAGGAAAGAAAAGTTGTAGGCGATAATAATGACAAACTAACATATTTTCTATATAAAAATAATTTTTTCTAAACATTTGTTACATGATTTCCCTAGTCAACTTGCTGAGACGTGATTGCAAATGATCGGATTTGATGTATTTGATGAATTTAAAAAAAAGTTACAAAATAAGCATAAATGCTGGCAAGTTTTATCCTGGCAATTCTTGTGCAAATTGGTCAAGTGAAACGTTATAAATGGAAACCTTGGGGCAGATTTATAAGCCCCTTGCGCCACTTTTGCGTCACCTTTCCCATGTTAAAAGTGACACAAAAGTGGCGCAAGGGGCTTGTAAAACTGCTTCCTTGTATATAGAAAAAATTGCTAGTCAGAATTACACCAAATGTGGCGTGAGACTAGCGCACATACCCAAGGTCTGTCTTTGTTTCATATATTGTAAATTATTTCAATGGTTATCAAGAAAATTAATACGTATTTGGAAATGTAAACACATACATGATGTTAGAGGGCTTTTGCAGTGCGTTTGAAATGGTAGCACTCTTAATTTCATACAGGCCCAATCTAATTGTAGTTTCAATTTCTGATAATATGTGTAAGAAGAAAGTAACCTTGGTTTGTATGACTATAAAGTGCTTCTCTATCCATTGAGCTGAAACGAGAAAAACTCTCATAACACCAAGAGAAACACTCTACCGGCCACATGCATCATTGTTGCCGTTTGCGATTTCCTAATTGCGAAAATTAATGAATCGCAATTAAGAAATCGCAAACGGCTATGCACCAAGTAATTGCAATTTTTTTGCGATTTCTGAAATTTCCTTAATTGCAATTCGCAATTTGCGAATCGCAATTAAGGAATCCCTTCCCATAGATTCCTATGGTCCTAGAGGCCCATAGGAATGAATGGGAAGTCATTTTCAATTTGCGATTCGCAATTTGTGAATCACAAATTCAAAATGCAATTTCAAGGGTGCATGGGGGGTCCAAAGCACCCCCCCTGCACCCCTGAAATCTAACTTTAAGTGCATTTTTCACACACCTATGCCCTAAAGGCATGTGTGTGTATACAATGAAACTTTCAAAAATGCACTTTTGTGCATTTTTGAATGTTTTGGCAAATTACCATGAAGGTCAACTTCATGATAATTTACCTCTCCCTATTTGCGAATTAAAAATGTTCATGCATTGCATTTAAGAAATCTTAAATTGTGATTTCTTAAATGCAATCGCAATTTTAGAAATCGCAACATGATTGCGATTTTTAAATTTGTGAAAAACAAGATGCATCCCAATTTTGTCAATTGCATTCGCAAACGGCAGAAAATTGCGATTCGCTCCTTTTGTGAATGCAATTGACAATGATGCATGTGCCCGTACATGTGATCATTCCTTAATATGATGTAATGCTATTTTTATGTTGACTTCTTTGAAGGGCTTGACTGAGAACTAGAACCTGTTCTTCAAAAAATTTTTACACATGCCCTAAAACACATTTAACAAGCCCTACGATAACTGAAGAGGAAATTTGCGGGTTCAGTGTATGTGTGTGCGTGTATGTGTTTGGAAAGGGTGCCTGTGTGTGTGGCTTTGGGAGTGTTTTTGGGGGGTGTCTGTGTTTGTGTGCCTTTCAAGTCCTACAATTTATTAGTGCAATGGTCCCGAATAGAAACTCCTTAAATATTCTAATACTTTCAGGTGCTTGACTATACCCCAACCATGTTTGCTTTTCTGTGTGCTGCTTCCTTGGATATGTTTTCGTAGGTAAATGGACCAAGTCTCTTTGAATAAATCTAGTCACCAAAGTTGTATAGCCTGTTCAAACTATTCTTGCGATCTTGCAGAAAATACTTTATTATATTACTATGTGAGCAAAATATAACTTGAGGCAACACACCATATAGGCATCTACTCTTGCAGATACACATCAACAATGCTCCAGGATCCCAATCATCAAAAGTATTAATTTCCGGAAATTTCCCTCCGAACACACCACGGTTATTCACATGTAGGTTGGCGTTACAGAATATGCCACATATAATGGTACGGTCTCTTCTCTAATGAACATCGTGCTCAAGCACATTTTGAAACAATGCACTGAGTGGTGGCTGGTGTATAGGGCAAACACGCGTTCCAGTGAGGGGAAACTTTGCCTAAGTAGGTTTGTCACATTGCAACTTCAAGCTACAAGCAAAAAGGCCTTTATGGACCCTGGATTTGTGCATCACCCCGGAGGTAGCACACAATTTGTGCACTTCAGAAGAATGTCCTTTAGGCACTGGCAAAGAGAATCACTCCATATGAATATAGGTCAGAAGCGCATCGGCAACAACATTGACATCAAGGGGGCGCTGCACTTTTAACGACTGTGCTGAAGCACCCCTGTGAGAAGTATGAGGCCCCCAGATGGAGTGAGAGAAGTCTGTGACTGCAGCCGGATATATGACGTTACAACGCATACTTTTACCACGCATGCCTTTACAACGCGGTTTTTACATCGCAAACCTTTACAACGCATAGCGCTTTGGGGTGCTGGATAGTGAAAAGTTTAATTTACTATTCCAACTCCAGTCCCCGTGGACACTAGGGAAGGTGTTGGATAGTAAATTAAACTTATTCCCTATCCTAGAGTGCCCCCCAGCGCAATGCGTTGTAATGGTTTGCGTTGTAATGGTTGCGTTGTAATGGTATTGCGTTGTAAAAGTTTTGTTGTAAAGGTTGTTCACCTAGCAGACTAGGAAGGGAGCAAATGATACGGTAAAGAAGAATACCATCCAGTGAAGGTCTAACAGTTGTAGGATCAGTGACTTAGAGCAGATGATCCTAACCCATTTAAGGTAAGAAATTGTTCATTAGGAATTTGAAGGCAACCGTGGAGGAGATTCTGTGTACGACCGGTGGAAGAGAGTTCCAGATCTTTGGAGCAGTGCCCAAGAAGGCTCGGTGGCAGGTTCTCTTTTTGCTAAAGATGTGTGGTTTCAAGAGGAAAGTGTAAGCACTTCTTGATGGTCTACCACCGCCAAATAATTCAAGAATTTGCGCTAGGTAAATGGGGGTTTTGAAATGGAGGGCTTTGTGCGATGAGCAAGCAATCTTTCACTGAAGTCGTGCTTCGTAGGGCAATCACTTCAGGGATTTTAGAACTGGGGATACGTGCGCATTTCTTTTGGTACCCGTAACCAATCTGGCCGCAGCATTCAGTGATGTCCTTAGCGGAGCCAAGGTAAATTTGGGGAGGCAACAAAGCGTAGCACTGCCATAGTCTAGTCTCTGCAAAACAAGCGCATGGACCACCTGCTTGAAATCTGTTTGTGGAAGGAATGGTTTGATATTTCTGAGTATCCTCATCAAGTGTTTAGCTCCCTTACACACATTGTTGATATGATTCTTCATGTTCAGATGCTTGTCCAGGGTGATTCCGAGAGATTTGGCTGAGTCTATAATGAAGGGGGAGCAGTTGAAGGCAGTGAGGTGATTCAATCAGAGGTCTAACTTTCGGATGTGGTTCAGAGTAGAGATGAGAAGGAATTCAGTTTTGGAGGTGTTGAGCAGGAAGTGGTTCTCGGTTAACCAGTTTTGAGTAGACGTTAGGGTAGTGTTGAGTGAAATTATGTTATTCCGTGAGGAGATTTTCAAATAGAGTTGAGTATTGTCAGTGTACATATGGAAGAGAATGTTCGTGGAATTTAGTGCATTAGCTAATGGTCCAAGAACAGGTTGAAGAGTATAGAAGATAGGGTGGACCCTTAGGGGACCCCCATGAATACTGGAGAGGGCTGGAAGAGAGAGTGGTTCGACGAGAACCATTGCTACACCCAACCAGAGAAGCCCATCCTGTTCTTCAGAATAGAAAGTAGTTTGTCATGATTTACATTGGCGAAGGCGGAAGAAAGGTCAAGGAGCATTAGGAGGCAGGATTCATTTTGGTCAAGCTTTTTTAAAATGTCTTTCATAACGTAAGTGAGTGCAGATTGAATCGCTATTGAACAAGGAACTAGACAGGGAAGCCCACTGTTGCCCCTTTTTTCTACTAGCCTTATAAACCCTGGCAATTGCAATACGACACTCAAATTACATGAAGGCCATTGATAATCCAGTTGGCAACCTTAAGATAATGTTCTGTGTTGATGACACGCTCTACATCTCAGTCTCTCCAGAACACTAAATTCCTGCACATATGTAAAGCATATTGGCCTTCTTCCTATTCTCCAATTCTAAAATAAATTGGATTAAAAGCGAAGCCTTGCTCATGACATCCCCCACTCCAGCATGCTCACTCAACACGTACCCATTCAATGGTTGCCTAATAATATGAAATACCTGGAGATACTTATCAACAATAACTTGCATGCAATGAATAAGGATAACTTAACAGTCCTTATGGACCAGATGAGCAGAGACTTTGTAAAGCGGAGCACATTTTAATATTCATTATGGAGCCATGTTATAAGGGTTAAGATGGTGGGTGCCCAATAATAAAATTATGTCTTCAGTTTAATGCCCATTCCCACACCACAGACTCAACGCAGAACCGACCAGCTATATTAAATGGCCCAACACCCACAACAGCTGGCATGCCACTTTCCTTGTGACATGGAATGCTCTGATTGGGTAATCGTTGAGAACAACATGCAGAGTGGTATGGAGGGAGCACAGCTGGTATATGTGCACTATTTCTCACCAGGAAGCGTAGACAACCACATCCTGCTAGGGTCGAGGCAGACACGAATCGCGGCCCACGGATCTCTTAATTGGAACAGCTCTCTAAACATGCAGGCTTCCCTCTGCAACAACACTGGTGTATGTCTCATAGGTCAGCTTGTGTTATTGAGTGAAAAAATTATACCAACTGTACATCAATTCCTCACTAACAGTTTTTTAAACACTTCCCAGACCTGTGCAAAGAATTCAAACTGTCGTCCTGCAACTTTTTATTCTATCTGCAACTGAAGAACTGCCTATGTTCCTATTTGGACATGTGGGGCATCTTTAAAAAGTTGATCTGTAGACTCTACAATTTGCTGATTGAGGAACTGTTCTGTAAACCTGCATTGATGCGCCTTTGAAATAAAAGGCAGGCCTGTATCCAGATTGCATATGTTAATAACATCTTACAAAAGCCCAATACATAAACTGAATGATCAATTATAAATGTGTGAAGACATTGAAGGATTGGAAACTACTTTTAGTGACCCAATCCATGCTTCAAGCTGTTTATTTAATTCCCTGTAATATTTCATGGCCTGTATCTCGTATTGCTAAGTCTGAAGAGAGACAAGCCACATTTTTAACAGGCACTGTAGGAGGAAACATACATGTTTGTCACTGACTCGCTTCTCTCTTTGTGATTCTATTCCTGTGTTACAGATCTTCTTTCTGCAGTATGGATAATACTGATAACCTAATAAAAAAAAGATTCAAATAGGATGTCAAAATAGGCCAGCAAAACTGAATTTACTTAATTAATCTGAATGCTGGAGCTTAAAGCTCAGTGAATGAATGGGTCCACTGGAGTTATCTGTGTTGGAAACCTTAGTCACTTGTGTAAATTCTGGTGTGACCAGTCAGCCCATGCGTGTGATAAAATTAATACAGCGGAGTTGGGTAAACATATGTTATTCATCCCCAAGCAAATCACTGATGCATGGTGGCTTTACAAATACAGTTGTTAACTTGCCTATCTGTTTTGCTTTGTACGCGTCTCCTTTGCATATCTCTGTTTGTTTCACTCTTGAGAACATAATTTTTCCCCAAAGTTTATTTTAACTATGTTGCAATCTCCTTGAGTACTCAGCAATAAAGTAAGCTATTTTATATTACTCATCTGATACACAGGTGTCCTGTTCCTGGTTGTGATGGCCAGGGCCATGTGACAGGAAAGTATGCCTCTCATCGCAGTGCATCAGGATGTCCTCTCGCTGCCAAGAGGCAAAAAGATGGGTACCTCAATGGCTCGCAGTTCTCGTGGAAGGCAGGGAAGACGGAAGGCATGTCGTGTCCTACTCCAGGGTGTGATGGCTCCGGGCATGTCAGTGGCAGTTTTCTCACACATCGCAGGTAAGAAAGCATTTCTGATTCTGATCTTCTCACTATGAATCAGGGACATACTTACTTTTATCTCAGGGACTTCGTATAGCATCAGGAGGATCTATATTTGAACAGGTGCGTCTTTCGGAAAGGGGTCAAATGAGAGCTGATTGTAAATCTCCTCTTCACTAAAATAGATAGTTATCACATTGTGAATTTATTACTTTGTATCTATGGTGTGTATTATAGGTAATGTACGTCATTCCATTAATCACAATTTTCAGAATGGAATCCAAACCTCTGTCGATGTATATTTCTTGCTAAATCTTTGCAATTTATTGCAGCAATCGCATATTTCTGGTCAACTGTAATAGTGTCTCATTCTTGGTTAAAACTATAAATCGTAGCAATCCATTACACTAATGGAAGACTAAGCACTTTCATTACATTTTAAGAGGATGAATTCATTGCTTTGACAAATCAAACTCTTTTTAAATGCTTAGCCTTAAAGTCCAGTCTAAATGACTGTATGGCATGCTATGAACACATGCTAAACCATTCATAACACTGAAGTGGGAGCCCATGTATCTTTCACTCTCTTAAATGTGTATCTCCTGATGCCGGTACCACTGCTCGGAATCCAGAGCTCTCTGGTTAACAGAGGCTACTTCAGTTTATCTTCTGTCCACATAGTGAGGTATGAAAACTTCCATGGTCTTTATACAGGAGTAAAGCTGGAAAAGACACCAGGCATAAGCATGCCTCACTATGTGGACTAAAGATAAACTCCATCCAGATCACAAGAGGCCCACAGTCACTCTACACAGCTAAACCTGCTGCAACAAAAACTGTAACAAAACAGCTTTGATTCACATACATTTGATTGTATGGAATATGTGATGTCATTATTAGAATATTGGATCACATCACCGCTGCTGGTTTAAATAGTGGTGCCGTGAAGAATCAAACAAAAAACCACAAAAAATTCCGGAATCATGGAAAGGATTGGCGAACTGTCCAATCTATAAGCAGGTTGACAAGAGCAATACCAACAATTACCAACTTGACGCCCTAATCGACATAGAAGCCACGTACTATGCTGGAATGATCCTGGAAGAACTAACATTCTGGGCATCATCCTAATCCATCATCCCCATAAACTAGACTGGTTTCTGTAGAGGACTAGGAACCACTACTAATATTACGGTGCTAGCTCTGCTGATGGATCTGGCCAACGCTTCAAAATAGCAGCTATTCTTATGCTTCTTAGACAATAGCGCAGCATTCGATCATGTAGTCCATGCCAAACTATGGCGGAAATTGAAAATGTGGGGGATTCCAAAAGCCTTCCTAAACCAGTTGAGTTTGCTACACACTGACACCTGGGTCAAGATCAAACTGGAACCCACCTCTCAAGGCGAATCAACACCTCCAAATAACTAAAACAAGGGTGCGTTCTAGCACCCTTGCTCTTTAACCTCTTCCTGGCTGATCTTCCGAGCAACTGGACAAGAGCACATCACATGCCCCTAGATTGGGAAAAACTACCCTGTTCAACCTTTTATATGCAAATGACCTGGTGTTAATAAGTCGTACACCAATTGGCCTGCAACACCTCCTGAATACCACTAACAAATTTTTCACAATGTAACGCACTAAACATCAATTCAAAGAAAACAAAAATCATGACAGTGAATCATCACAGGAGGATAAAAATTAGCTGGTATTTGGATGGATAATGCCTAGACCGGGTAATCAACCACAAATACCTCGGAGTCTTATTGTACAGCAGAGGCTCGTACAAACCCCAACTGGAGGCCCTGTGATGGAAGGACACCACAAGCTCCTTAGCAATGAAGTCTTTGAGAAAAGTCCTGCCAGATCTAACCCTTGATCCTTTCCTACAGGTCATTGGAGCAAAACTTCAACCAATGCTCACATATGGGAGTGAACCAATGCAAGGGAGAAATGAGATGGCCCTGGATAATACAATCAGCAGCGCTTACAGAGCAATTTTTCATCTACCAACCTACGTTTAGAATTTGGTCTACAGAACCAATCAGTGGAAAGGAGGGGGCATATATAAAAAGCTGTCATAACATAATAGGCGCTGATCCAGAAACTCTTAACTCTATCTTTGGAGAGAACTGTCATGCCGAGAGCAAACACCTGCCAGAGAGTATCTGCTTGATTCCCTAACAGGATTGGGATTAACCAACCTTTGGGTAACCCCTGAGGCTCACCAGAATTTCCAAAAGTTTGTAACAAAGGTAACAAGAATGACATCTATCGCAGAAGACAAAGAAACCCTGGCTAAAAGGGTACATGGCTGGACAGTGCTCAATGACTACAAAGCTCTCAAACCTCAAATTTATTTAAAAACAGGAGTCAAAATGAAGACAAAAGAAATATTCCTAAGGTTATGTTTTGGCATTTCACCAATCCTCCCGTCCCTGCAGCCTTGGAAAAGTTGAGCAGACTTGCCGCCTCTGTGGAATGGGAAATGAGGACATTGTGCACGTCATCTGTATCTGTCCTAGTCTAAAGGACATAAGATAAACTTTACTCCGCCCAATATTCAAAAGAGCAGCACCATAACCTGTAGACAGGCAGGAAAGCTATGCTTCAACCCTGCAGAAACTCAGTTAAACTGCAGACTTACAAAGTTCTTTGATACAGTGGAAGAGAGACTCAAACGCAAGCCACAAAGCGAAAATTGAACAATAAATAGTATTGATCATGTAAACTCCACCATCGGGTCACTTTTAATTGGCACATTCGATCCGGCCATGCGATTGGTTGGTCAGACTGCGCAGACCATGTTTACATCATGAAGCACAGGCACTTTAAATCTGAAATTACTTTTAATCTCCAACTTGACATCAGAACTGAGAACTGGGTGCACGCTTTCACTCACATTGTATTATCAGGAAGCTCAACATAAAAGACTGTATACTCTGATATAATTTATAACTTGCTGTACAAATTGAAAGAAGGACGGATTTGTTGTGGTTTTTAAATGCATCAATTATGTTTTTAAATTGTGAATTTCAACTAACTAAACAATAAATCCCTTACTTACTGAAGAAGCAATGTGAAAAATAAATACAATTGCAAAAAACGTGTTGGTCTAGTTAGAGGTTCTCAAAAGATATAGATATTGAATCCTTTTCCTGAAATAAAGCGGTGAGATCTTTATGGTAACAAATCTGACGCATTTTAATTAATGCTATTTGGAAAAATTTAGGTTTTCTCATTGCCGAATCAAGGAAATATGAATGATATGGCCTCAAACTATTTTCTTCTTTTTATTGCATCTTACATGATATCAGGGGATATGACATCAGATTAAGGTCTACTCTTAGTCTAAAAAAGGGCCCTCTGGGGCCCCCTTCTTTCAACTCTTAGTTTATGCTTTTAACTCTGTTAAATAGTAACAATAATCAAAGAGAGTGGATCATCACTGGGATTTTTTCCTTTAAGAGTAATAGACTAAACACTGCTGAAAATAGAAATGTGTTATGTGTTTAGACTGTTAATAGGCTGTTTACTTTCTTATTGTCACCAGTCTATCAGGCTGTCCCAGGGCCACTTCAGCAATGAAAAAAGCAAGGCTATCAGGAGATGAGATGCTGACAGTGAAGCAACGGGCGACTAACGGTAAACATTCATTTACTTTGCACAAGTTGATAATTTTTAGGATATTGAAGACACCATTGCTTTTTATTCGGAATGCAGTTCATCTGAATGGATGCAGAGAAGTGCAGTGGTTTCATGGAGCAAAAAAAGGACACCTAGGATTACTGATTTGCATTGCCTGAATGATAAATCACAACTAATTTCAACACTACTCCGTCCCTATACATGGGAGCGAAAGTATCAATAGTACTGTAGATGTCGAAGTACTGGAACCAGGGCATATATGGGGTTTCTGCACCACAATTATGGCTGGCTTTCACTACCTAAGTAGGTATTACTATGGCACGATTTCCTTGCCTGTGTTAGGGCTAATAGCACTTTTGCTACATCACTGCCTATACACTGAACCAGCCATGTTATACTATGAACTAGTCAACCCAGTTAGGAAATATTAAACTGCAGTTTGTCTATCTCAGTCAAAGTAAAACATACTTTATTGGCTTTGCACATTGTATATCTATTTGGCCAACAGGTACATCTTTGTCATCCTTGAGGCATAGACATCACATTCCCAAGCACATAACATGCCATGGTGGGCCATATATTACCTTTTAAGGTCACATTCAACACATCTTCGTAAACAACACAAAGCAATTTTCAGTCTCTTCAACGCTCTGCACATTGGGTATCATGTTCACTTAGAGATCAGGGGTGAGCATAGACCAAGCTCCACTTACTTCCTTACTTCCTATCAGCATATAACCGACTTATTAAATCATTTAGGGGCATATTATCAAGAAACTGCGTTAACAATTGTCGCTGCTTTAGCTGCAGAAAACTGCAGCTAAAACGGCGATAATGAGCTTGATAATATGCTGTTGAGAATTCCCATAGAAGCCCATGTTCTGGTGTCAACATGGGCTTCTATGGGAATTTTCAAGGGAATATTACCAAGCCCAATATCACCACTTTAGCGGCAGTTTTCTACGCTGTGCTTGACAATATGCCCCTTAATTCCATCAGTGTCTCAGAACAACTAGTCAACAAGCTTCCATAGCCCAAAGTTTATAGTGCTCCATACACAACTCAATCCGACCTTACCTGAATTGCTAAAAACTTTATCAAATGCATTCATACTCGTCTTCGTCCGAATACCGATGACCTGACAAAAGTCAAAAGTAGACAGAAATTCAAATGTGTAGATACTTACTTGGCTTCCCGTTAAAAGGCAAGCTCCACTTGGAAAAGCCTTTTTAAACTACGCCAGTGGGCAGTGTTGCAAAACAATGCGGCTAATACTGCACTCCTCCTACTGTACCATTTAAGAACTAGCCATCAGGCTTGTCCCTCTTCCAGTTGGATGTATTGCGTTACAACGCATGCTTTTACAACGCATGCCTTTACGACACAACTTTTACAACGCAATTCGTTACAAGGACTTGCGTTGGGGGGCGCTGGATAGTGAATAGTTTAATGTACTATTCCAACTCCAGTCCCCGTGTATAGTAGGGAAGGTGTTGGATAGTAAATTAAAACTATTCCCTACCCTAGAGCGCCCCCAGCGCAAGTCGTTGTAATGAATTGTGTTGTAAAAGTTGCGTCGTAAAGGTACTGCATTGTAAACGTTGCGTTGTAAATGCTGTTCCCCCTTCCAGTTAAGGAAAGCCATCCAATACATCTTTTAGCTTTGAAAAAGGCTTTCTTCTGGGACTTCATGCATTCACAAAACAATAGCATAGATGGCATATCACTCACTTAAACCCCACAAGAAGTCGGAAAGCATTTGTTTGGCCCGGGGCCTAGAGGCAAGAGAATGCCCATTCCTACTCAATGATTTGACCGATGGCCCCGGTTTGCTGTGAGGACATAGCTAATTCAAATCCACTCATTAAGAAGAACAACCATGCACAAACTGAGTCTAATCCTGGATAGGACCACAAAAGCGTTGCTGTTTACAATTAAATATGTTTACTGCTCGACAACCTGAGATGAAAAACTGTTTAGCAAAAATTGTTGCATGCTTCTTAAGTTTGGACTGCTGTATGGAGTATAAACAACAACATCTGAGGATGCTTGATTGATGTATCACTTGGGTCACTTTCCAAGGTAGGAAACTCGTTAATCACTATTGTGACACGTGCTAAACCAGGAAAAGAAAGAATGCCACTTTCAAATGCTTCTGTGGACAAAACTGGAGTGGGATAAGACTCCCCTTTCCTTGATGCTCTGAAAAAGCGCTATTCATCTTCCATCTTTTAGACCAATGTAAGAAGAAAAAGTGAACTCTCAAGGACAGACATCAGTCAGTGGCCCATTATTGATCCAACATTATTTAACCACTATAAAATTAACATATATGATTCATTCAGAAAGGCAACAAGTGGTATAATACTGATAAAACTATATCCCATACACAGACTTCGGCAGTGGCAGCTCCTCCGCTGAGGGGGAGGAGCGTCACCCCACTGCTAAATGAAGGAAAAATAAAATGATAATAACTGGACGTTAATATCAGTTTGTGCGTCTTTGCAGGCGGGGCTGCTCTGCTCTCATAGCAGGGGAAGGAGTGGTGGCCCTCTGTAAAGTGCATGTTCTCCATGCAGGCTGCAGTACAGACTGCATGGAGAACATGCCCAGGCCTCCATTCCCCATCTGAGTGCCGAACCACAACACACAGACCAATCACAACGCTGCATTGCAGCGTTGTGATTTGTCCGGGGAGCCTGGCTGCTTACTCTTCTGGCTGGAGCAGAGGGCCGATGACAAGGGACGATGTAGAGAGACATGAGGAGGTACATTTTCTTTTTTCTTTTATCTTTATCCCCTTCCCCATCTGCCCCTCCACCCCAGATCTATGCCAGCCACTACGGGACTTCTGTTCCCCAATGATTGTTTAAGCCACAGGAAGAACCCTGGAAAATATTGTAGTGTTAATATAATAGTACTGCATAGTAAACAGAGTGCTTAGTAATTCACAGGAGAAAATGACTAGACCTGCAGCAGAAAGAGATGATGAAGAAAACTAGAGCCAGCAAATGGTGGGATTGAGCACCCTGAAAGAGAAAATTCACAATTCAAGATCAGTATCAACACAACTGAAAGTGGTATGGGGAAGGGGAAATGCCTAAGGGAGCAGTGGGACAAGGAGTGTGGGGAGAATTGGGGTGTTGCACTGTTATGTAAGAGTCAGGGTAAAGTATAACTTGTCACAGCAATATCAAATACCTTGCAAGTCAATGGAAAAAAGTGAAGTGGAGGATAATGGGAACTGTTCCATGTTCTGTCGTGAAGTTGGCATTGGAGTATAATATGCAAATAATTATGTCATACTAAAAACAGAAGACAAGACCCACATAAACTGATACGCAAGGTTTTAAACCCCTTGTCAGAAAGAGTTTTTCACTATAAACCATAAGGAACTTCTCTCAGCTCCAAGATGAATATGTTCTCATCCCTTTTCCTATGGCTTCCATCAACCACTATCTTTAAATTATCAATCAGCCATTCACTCTTGGCGGTATCTCTATTGCCCTAGTGCAACCTACCATGTAATGAACACATTATATATCTGAAACCCCAAAAGTCTGGTTTCCATCTCGCTGCTCAGCCCTAGTATGAACACGAGGCGGATACGCCCTGTGTGATGCATGTGCAGTAGGTTCGAGTTAGTGCATGCACTGCAGACTGCACGTCATAGGTACACAGACTGTCAGTTGAACTCTCTCTTTGTAGTTCCATCAGAGACTCTCATAATCATTATGGGGGTCATTACGATGTCGGGCGGATTGCCTCCGCCAGGCTGGCGGTAGCCACCACCGGTCTGGCGGAGGCAATCCGCCCGACATCCACACTAGTATTCCCTCCCCCTGCCATATTAGTATGGCGGGGGGACCTCGGCGGACGGAGAGACCGTCCGCCGCTTTCCCGCCCCGGTCGCCTTGCGGCCGCGGCAGAAAAGGAATAATATGGTGGCACATTGTATATCTATTTGGCCAACAGGTACATCTTTGTCATCCTTGAAGCATAGACATCACATCCCCAAGCACATAACATGCCATGGTGGGCCATATATTACCTTTTAAGGTCACATTCAACACATCTTCGTAAACAACTCAAAGCAATTTTCAGTCTCTTCAACGCTCTGCACATTGGTTATCATGTTCACTTAGAGATCAGGGGTGAGCATAGACCAAGCTCCACTTACTTCCTTACTTCCTATCAGCATATAACCAACTAATTAAATCATTTAGGGGCATATTATCAAGAAACTGCGTTAACAATTGTCGCTGCTTTAGCGGCAGAAAACTGCAGCTAAAACGGCGATAATGAGCTTGATAATATGCCGTTGAGAATTCCCATAGAAGCCCATGTTCTGGTGTCAACATGGGCTTCTATGGGAATTTTCAAGGGAATGTTATCAAGCCCAATATCACCACTTTAGCGGTGCCTGCCGCTTTGTAAATGCAAATGCTGAAATGCATTTTTAGCATTGTGGTGGGCGGTGCAGAGAGCACCGCCCGCCACAATGCTAAAAATACAGGATGTGCCTGCCTTTATGGTGGGCACATCCTAATACTACCCACGGGACCCCCGCCCTTATGGCGGGCGGTCCCTATTACCACGAGGATGGCGGGCGGGCAAAGTCCGCCTGTCATCCTAATGATCCCCTAAGTGTCACCCTTAATAACCCAAAAAGGTGACTTCAGTCCGATACTGTCCCTATGCTCTTGGCACACCTAAAATGGTACGTAGTGCCCTTGCAGAAACAATAACTGAACAATGTGTGCTGTGTCTCTAGAGGAGCATCCCAAGATGCCTTTCGAGAGGGAGCAAGGAATCCCCAAGGGGTGATGCACTGTGTCCCTGCCCCTGTATATGGGAAGATCCTTGCCGCTCTCTTTAGGTCTTCCAATGGGACTTGCTAACCGTACACCAGTTTGCATGTCTCTCATGAGACATTTGACCTTGTTAACATGTCTGTCGTATTCTGCATCAATTCAAACAAGGGAGCTCCCACATGATGCGCGGGTGATAACTTTGCACCTATGCATTAGGTATTAAAGATGGGTCTTTATAACATTGTTAGAAATTGGGTCTCTGGTTGGCAGAGATGTGCACCCTATCCAAGTAGGGACCACAATTCTAGTCAGGGTGAGTCACAACACAATCCTAAATTATCTTGTCCTCATCCTCTGGTAGCTTTCCACAGAGGAGGCAGCCTTAACCTAGAGGCCTATGTGTAAAGTTTTTCTGCAATATCTCATACAACAACACAATACATAGACCACAAAAAGAGACCACACCAGGTTAGAAAAATGTTATAATATATTCTGAACAGAACAAGATCAAAATGACAACATTTCAATGTGTAGAAGTTAAGATATTGAATTTCAAAGGAGTAAATGCAGAAAAGTGCCTAGAAACAAGTAGTACTAAAAATTTTACTTTAGATCACGCTGGACCAGGGCAAGGTCAAAGTTCAGGTCAACACCAATGGAGAGCCGGCTGGCTACAGGATTGACGCAAGACCCCACTGAACAAAGTACCTTTCCTGGTCACATGCAACAAGATGTATTGATCTTCTCCATATAGTGAAGGCGATGCGTCAGCTTCGAAGGAGGTGCCAGAGTCGAGAGGCGATGATTGATGCATTGGTTCTAATTCACACTATCGGGTTGATGCGTCAGAGTCAAGCCTCGTGGTAGGAACGTCAGATCAGCGCTTTGTCATCATCGACCCTCACAGTTGGGTTCCGCATTGTCGTCGAGCTGTGCAGAGATGTCTCCTGATTGGCACTGCATCGGCATCAAAGAGCGCTGCATTGGTTCAGATCTATTCAAACAAAGGGGGATTGCCTCAATACTCCACCCACACCTGGGCAGTATCAACGAAAAACACAAAATTGATGCAGTGGAATAAATCAAAAAGCAACTTAATGTTTGAAGGAAAACTAAATGAATCCCTCATATGAAACTTAATGTCCTCAAGAGTTCATCTTATTGCATAAACACACACCCACACAGGATCCAAATGTTTGTTCCTATTTGTATATTTGTTTAGAAGCAGTATTACATAAAATATCTACAAAAAAATTCAATGAAGAAATACATGAAATATATACATATGAATTCAAAATACATAAACCATCACACACATTCTCTTCAACAAATGAGTCCTTGTTACCCTGATTTCATGTACGTATGCGAAAAGAAACTAATGTTTTACAACACTTATGATTCGCAATCCGCAAAAAAGGGGATAAGCACAGACAATGGGAAACTTTTTATCTAACCCCCTTTTTTTTCATTAAATTGTGCTATATAATTTCTTTTGGTTCAAATCAAAATTGTGAGGGCTTCTCCGATCTGTAAAGTCGATGCTTTTCAGCCCATTTGCTTTGGCCCGCATCAGGACTGGGGCCAGAAGGAAACCTTAAATAAATCCGCCCATCATTCCAGCACGGACACCATAAGCCCTTCTCTTAGAGGGTATACTTAATCAATATAGATTTTTTTGTTGGAGTATAGGCGAGGACTTGCTTCTGGGAAATCTAGTTTGGAGGAGCAGATCCCGAACCGCTTTTAAAAGGGTCGAGCTTTCACTTAACCAAAATCGCAAGAAGTTTGCCACCATATGCCAGGGGAATCCTCCATGGCTGTACCGCTTGTGCGCCAAGGGTCACGTGACCCTTTTAAGAGCGGTTCGGCATCTGCTCCTCCAAACTAAGTTTCCCAGACACAAGTCCTCGCCTTTACTCCAACTAAAAGCCTATGGGAGGGGTAGGACTCACAGAGAAAAATGAAATAGGTGGTTTGTCATTTTACTTGGCTTTTACTTACATAGCACCCTGTCCTTTGGGTTGCCAAGGTCCTTCCTTAGGGGTAACATATATGTAATAAAAGGGGAGTTTAAGTCTTGACAAGTAGTTTGAAATGAGAAATCGAAGTAGCAGTAAACTGCACACAGAAAGGCCCTGCAATGGCATGTCTGAAACAGGTTTGAAAGGCCAATTGTGTGGGTGGCACAATTAGCGCTGCAGACCCACTAGTAGCATTTCATTTATAGGCCCTGGGTATATGGTATACCACTTTACAGGTGTAAGTCAATAATAATATGTTTAAGGGCGAGAGCACATGCCCTTTGGCACTGGTTAGCAGTGGTAAAGTGCTCAGGGTTCTAAAATTAGCAAAAACAAGAGCAGAAAAATGAGGAATAAAAGCAAAAAAATTGGGAAAGACTACACTAAGGCTGTCAGGTCTAACAGTCATCTAATATGATTCCATCAGAAAAGGACATCCATCTTGACTTTTTAAAAGTGGCTCCCACTTCTAGACCTTACCACATTTAAACTGAATTTCATTCAAGGCCCTTCCTCTCCAGCCACTGCAGCATTTTGCTAATAAACTTACTCTAACTGGAAGTCTGCACTCTATAAGAAGCTAAGCTACATTTCGCCTCAACCCCATTGTGGTAGTGGGGTATTTTGGAAACTTAGACTTACATCAGCACTTCAGGGGGAATAACTCCTTCATATCAGGAGACCATGTGTATAAAGCCATTAAAAAAGTACTGTTGGGGTCTAAATCCACATAATAATGAGAAAGAAACAGTGGAATTGGGTGTTTACATACAGTGCCCTCAGCTATCAAATTAGGTCCCAGTAAAGATGAAATTGAAGCCCATTCTTCAGTTGATAGCTCGTCTTTATTAGGCCTGTTAGGTAAATCGTCCCAACTCAATATTCTGGCTGAACCAGGGCCGGACTGGCTACCGGGCGTTTTGGCAAGCTGCCGAGCTGGGGACTGATTTCGTTGATGGGGACCTGCATGTGCTGAACGAAATTTGTTTTGCTTTGTTTATTTCGAAGCACACGCAGGTCTCCATCAATGAAATTAGCCCCCACCGCAGTGACATCAGCCCCCAGTTCAGCAGCATGCCAAAACGCCCGGTAGCCAGCCCAGCCCTGGGCTATTATTTCTCTTTGGACTCTTTTTGTACGCTAGTAGTCAGGACTCTGATTCTTTTTATACTTTGTTATGTCACCAGTGCTCCAAGTTCAGTGGGAGGAGACAGGAAGGGATGGCTAGAAGTGAAGGGAGGATGGTAGAGTTCTAAATAGGACGTCAGGCAAACATTTACTGTTAACGTTTTGAGGTAATTATTTCAATGTAATGTGAAAGTATATGTAAAATATTTGTAAGTATATGTAAAACTAAATTATTCACTCCTCACAAAAGCTGAAAGCAGCCGGGACAATAAATTAGATTATATTTGTATAGCAAAATATGTTCTACAAAAAATGTATATAAATGTAAATAAACGTACTTGAGATAATTAACGGTGGTATATGCAAAGTGATGTCTTTTGAAAGGTAAATGTGCCTTTATGATGCCTTACCCTCTTCCATGCCATCTTATTGAGATTTGTAAGTAATTTAGATAACCACAAAGGTTTTTTTTTAGCAAAAATGTTGTCTTTCAAAGTATATGTGTAAAGGAGTACAAACAAACATATTGTATTATAGATTATCTCCTGCATAGTAACAGAACAACAAAACAGCCTTTTCCATTGTTTGTGCTTTAGGTATAGAGCACGATGAAGAAATGAAACAGCTTGATGATGAAATCAAAGAGCTCAATGAATCAAATTCCCAGATGGAAGCGGACATGATTAAGCTCAGAACGCAGGTAGCAGTTTTATTAAGCCTAAATGGAGTTGTAATAAAACATATTAAGACTGTTGTAAGTATTTGTCTGGCTTACATTATGTATAAATATATATATATATATATATATATATATATATATATATATATATATATATATATATATATATATATATATATATATATATATATATATATATAGTGTGTGTGTAGATGAAATATATACGTAATATATGCATATACTACATCTGCACTGTGTCCCAACGTACATAGACCACATTATCTACAAAGAGCACTGCATTTTCACAATATGCCTTTCAATGGTTACTTATCAGAACCACATTAGTTAGTGTTTGACAGTGGCAATTGCTTTTTTACTCCAAGCGCCAATAAAAAAATATGAAAAACAGTTCCCATCTTTAAGAATTACACAAGCGATGTGGCATTCAACTGTGACGGTTCTCCTGAACCGTTTCTTTCTTTTTTAAATGCAGTTCTGATCATTCCTCCCATCCTCTATATTCCTTCACTTATCAAATAAATGAAAAGTAATTAACAAACATAAATACACCTTGAAAACATCACCAAATATCATTGTTCTTATTATGTTTATTTGTAATTTGTCCTATTCCAAGTTAAAACCGTATGAACATGAGTACGTAACACTTTACAATTCAAGGTGGCAGATTTACAAGCCCCTTGCGCCACTTTTCTGTCATTTTTAACATGGCGAAGATGATGTAAAAGTTGTGCAAGAGGCTTGTAAATCTGCCTCAATGTGTCTAATATATAATACAGTCAGAGTAACAAACAAATAGTCTTACAGTGCTAGCAAAATGCATAGTGAGTTTTGGAAATTAAATCTAGCAGTCACATGAGCCCAGTTAAAAATTGGTGGTCTGAGACACTTAAGTGAAAAACAGTGTTTGTTCAAATATCACTGTGGCATAATTGACAAAGTCTTTCACTAATACGCACACCCAGCAAAGTTCCAACTGCATCATGTAATGGTAAGTGTTTAGCCTAATGTCCATAAACTTGATGTACCCCTGCTGTAATGCGTACATTTGCGGTAGGGTGTTGTGTGCCCCAATAACCACAGGTCAGCGTTGATCAAACATTTGAAGATTACCTTGTTCCATGATTCGAACATGCCAATAGTGATTGCAGAGCAGTGGAAGGAGACCATAACATCTAAACTAGATAACCAATTACTAGCCATAGAGTATCCCTTTGTGGCACAGACTAGCTGTCTACAGAGAGAATAACCTACAGATTTAGGCCGGTCTCTGCTGAGCTTTTAACAATTAAAAAAGAATCAATGCCATGTTAGAGCCCAAGTAGATTTCACAGCTCTAATTGTGCATTCTTCCTTAGAGCTAGTAATTTGCTTCAAAAAGGTTCTTTCAATGTATACATCGGTAAGTACAAGAAGGGAAACAAAAGAGTGCACCGTAGATCAGACTCTCATTTGTTCTTGAATGGTATAAGTGTAATAATTGTTATTGTTTGTATTTTTATGAATGTCTCATGCTTTTATGATTGTATAAAGATGCAGTCGAATAAAGCTTTCCTTGACCTTGAATGGTAGTCATAAACCATTGGCTGTAATTTATAGCTAACATATTTGTAATTAAAACAGTAGAAGGGATTCAATATTGTGTTTGTTCGGATTCTCTTAGCTTTGATCAATACCCCTAATCAGTTTTCAAAATCAATGATATGGTTATTGTTTAATTGATATTGATTCAACATGATTTCATCACTATATATATATTACTTAGAAAGGGCCACATGTACGATCGATCGTCAAGTTTTGCAACTCGCTAATCATGATTTTTAGCAACTCGCAATTTGCAAGTCGCAAAACCTGATGTACAACAGCGCCACAGACACTGTTTGCGGTTCCCAAATGGGTCGTTTAGTGCTTGCCTTAATAATATTTATAAATCATGTAGAAATGTGCAACCCATTAGGAATGGCCGGCACTCACAGGAATGGTGACCTACTGAGGTCAGCAGACCACCATGTCTGTGTCTGCTTTTTAAATAAAGCAGTCCTTTTTTTAATGTAGCCCATTTTCCTTAAAGGAAAACAGGATGCATGTCAAAAATAAAAATGAAAAGTTTTCTTCTTATTTTTATTTCTGCGGGCAGAGATCCGTAAGACCACTACCTATTAGGAAACAATGTTGGGGCCCCATTCACAAAGAGGCTATGGTGGTAATCTGTGAATGTTTTGCAACCGCAAACTTATAACGAAGGCCTTAATCTTCTTTATTTGGCATTGAAGACAAATCATTAAAGACATAAAACTTGTCAGTGCTTAACTTGTAAACGAATGAATAGCGGTGTCCACAGCTCTGCTCAGAAGCCATGGCTGGAGTCTTCAAATATCGGTGTCCGAATGCCAAGGCTGCATAGTATTGAAATCCACATCATGTCTCTTAATCCACTACCAGACACTGCCTACCCCTTTATCTCACTCATGCAGGCTTCCTCTCTTTGTGAAGGTGTCCCTGCTTTCCCCTTCCTTACCCTTTTTATGTTTTCCCTCTCTTGCTCTTGGTAAGTGTTGGACTAATTAAGTCCCGGTACCCAAAAATAAGTGCTGGTGGGCCTTCCGGGAATTAATAGCTATAATGCAGCACTGTTTGCTTAACTGTTTGCCTCAAGAATTTAAAAATAGATAAAGGGGTTGGGAGTTTAGTTCAGTGTCTTGTAATGCCCTTACTTATAATACATTTTCCCACACTTTTTATATGGTCTGCATATTGACATTGTATTTGCCAACCGGTACTTGTCAAGAGCAATACCTTCTCATTAACACGGCACATGTTTATGCATCATGTGAATTATTATAGATTTAATTGTCCCACATTCAAGAAGCTAAAACTATCACAATTCCTCAATTGCATTTGCAATGTAGCATTTTTTTTCTTTACATCCGTGACCATTGGTGTGATGCCTGCACTGTGTTCTTCAACAAACAAATACACATAAATGAACATCTTTCTCAGGGTGGGGTCTTTTTTAGTGTATTTCGCCACACAGCTCTGAGACTCAAATTTATCAGTCACTGAGTGATTGGTCTGTAAGTGTAGATTCACTCACATTGTCAACCAGTTACTAAGCATTCAATCAGTCAATCAGATTGCTTGTAAAGCATGATTATTCACCCGTAAGGGTCTCAAGACGCTGGAGGGGGAGAGACAGCTGCTCCGGTGGAGGCTCTGTGGTTCATCGATGAGTCAGGTCTTAAGGTCCCTCCTGAACTGAGGAAAAGATGGTGATTGCCTGAGGTGGCGAGGCAGGGTGCTCCAAGTCTTTGCTTGGAGGTAGGAGAAGGATATTTCTCTGGCCGTGGTCTTGTAGATAACAGGGATGGTAGCCAGGGCCAGTTGGGTGGAGCCGATGTCTCTGGTGGGTGTGCGGAATGCGAGGCAGTGATTAAGGTACGCAGATCCCGTCTCCTGAGTTTTATAGGCATGTGTGAGGAGCTTGAAGGTGATTCATTTGTTGACTGGGAGCTAGTGGAGGTCTCTCAGGTGGCTGGAGATGTGGCTGCGGTGGGGGATGTTGAGTATGATTCTGGCAGAGATGTCCTGAATGTTCTGCTGTTTCTTCAGGAGTTTCTGGATGCTGTGGTTTATTCTGTGGGTGATGAGCACATGGGTGACCGTCTTACTGGACTTGGTGGGGATCCACTTGAAATTCTTTCGGAGCAGGCACAGTGTGTGGAATCAGGATGATGAGACGTGTTGTTCTGGCAGTTCATGGTGAGCGAGGACTCCAGGATGATGCAAAGTTTTGTGTGTGGGTGGGGTGGGATTCCAAGTGCTGCAGGTCACCAGAGGTTGTCCCAGGTGGAAGGCATTGGCTTGTGGAACATATTTCAGCATTATTATAACCATCAACAAAGTCGCCTGCAAAACACAACATCATAGTCACCATGTAACCACAGTTGCGAACATGCTTATCAGTCCATAATGCAGTAGGCGCGAAATGATGAAACTCTAGGCTCACACTGCCAAATACAATGGCCTTCGGAAAATGCAGTACATCACAAAACTTCAGGTGGGAGCTAGTTGGTACCAAAAGAACAACTATTTGTCCTGCTGTACTCGTCAGTATTTTGCATTGTTCTGTTAATCATTTCATTTCAAGATACCCAGAGCTCATAGAACTCTTTCCGAAAGCATGATGAGTGAATTAAAATACCAATATTTCTTAAAGACTCCTTCACAATAAGGTGACAAATTTCTGGGTGGAGAGTGGGATGGCCCAAAAGTCTGTGAAATGGCTCCCTGAACATTTGTGTGTGAACAGTTGCACTTTTGTTTGTTGTTTGTCTATCATTAGGTGATAATAGGTGCCTACATAAGTGCCTAAATTGAGAGTTAAACAGTCAGTGGTTGTCCACACATGAATTTCAGTCAGATGATGGGTATTGCGTGCCACTACTCTAACTTTTTTTTTCAGTAAGTTTTTACATTTATCCATAACTGTTGCAAGAGTAATAGAGACTGGCCATGAAATCAACCAAGGCACACTCGTAGATTTGCTTGTTGTGATGCCGGGGTGATTTATTTAAAAATGTATATTTATCATACTCGAGAATCAGTGACGCTCTGCAATTTTTTTTTTACAATTTTGACGGTCTTAACCCTTAAACACATGTAAAAACTCTATTGCCGTGATTGTAGCTTTTAACTGTCACAAAGTCTCCTCGCGAAGAGTATGAGCGGGTTGAGGGAGCCAGTAGTGCACATTTATGTTCAAAAACATATATCCCAAATCACTCTTGGTGCGCCCAACACGGGCCTTTGGGTACCCAGAAGGAAGTTGAGAAAAATATTGTTTTTGTGCAATGAAAAAGTTGATATGATTTAACCACAAAAAAGAGGTGGAATAAAAGGAGTACATATCTGAAACTGTAGAAATGCATGCCTTCATCTTTAATGATTTGGAAAACTCATGCACTCATTTGAGGCAACTGCCTTGGCAGATTTTTTCAACACTGCGAAAGGTATGGTTTGGTTTCCTTTTTCGAATCATTCATAAAAGTGTGGCTAGTTTCATGGCCAGTGAAACCCATCCAGCTGTGAAACTGCTCAGTCTTTCATTCATAACAAATGCATTCTTTTGTCATCTGAATCCGTTCCACCTCTTTTGCCTCATTATCTGCCCCCTTTTCAGCTTCTGCTCCCTCCCAATAGGTACTGGACGAGCGTCCTGTTGCTTGCCAAGATCCCTGTGTTGATGAATACCAATTTCATGTAAGTTACACGGGAGGGGAGGTTGTGCGATTTTTCCATGTAACTTACACGAAATTCAGCCTTTTAGAGGAGATATTTGAATGCTTGATCCTGTCTACTAACACAGATGTTACTTATAATGTCAATGGTTGAGACGTGCTTCACATGAAATGTTAACTTTAATCCTTCTTGACATGATTGAAAATGGTCATAGTATTTGTAACGAAGCTGTGTTCTTAAAATGTTTAGACAATCTGAACATGGCAGATGGTTACACCACCAAATTAGAATGTTAGTAGGTGATGGTGGTGAACCTTTTTAACACTTCCAAATGCTATGTTTCATTTAATGTATAATGGGATTGGAGTAAAATTATTTACATTGATATGTTTTATCATAAAAGACCATTGGTATATCATGATTTTAGTGTGCTTATGATGGTTGTACAGTATGGTGATGTGTAATGTATGACAATTGATTATGTTCTTGATTTGAAATCAAAATGTCATTGATGCAATTATGTTTCAGGAAAATGCAGAACATAAAGTAAAATTATAGCATGTTTATTCAATATTGTGAATTAAAAACGATGCATGTAATACTTATCCATAATATTGAAGGTTCTCTTACATACCGGATCCCTTTAGATTTGCAAATCTTAGGATCTTCAACAGCATAGTCAGCATTGTGGGTCTGATTCACAAATATTAATCGTACTACGATTTGAGTAGATTTCTGGTATTTTGTGGGATTTTAAAAAAAATCCCCAAGAAAAGGAATTGAAATCTCCACCAAATATATAAAGCTTTGCAAACACAGCAAACTTTTTCTAGGTTGATGTGCAAGGGTAATATCATTTGCCATGTCAAACAGATAAATATCAACAGGCAAAAAGCAGCCCAAGCCCTTCAGGTCAAGAAGGAGGTGCCTAGCAAACCCAAACTCTTGGATCCATTTCTCAAAGTTCAGGATAAGGCACCTTCTGTATAACTCTAATATTGTTCGAACCCTGTCGCATACCATGTGGGCCCTGGAATTATACCTGTATAATATATAGCTAGGTTAACTCAGAATCACTCATCACGGACCATGTTCCCATAAAAGTCTCCCTGGTTTTCTTATAAAATGTGCCCATTAACAATAGCAGTCAGGCCACAATCAACCACAGGAATTATAAATGCGTGTGGTATAGCCCACCCATACTTCGAACAATGCCTTTCAACAAGCCCACTTAATTTTTGGGAAGCCCATACATTCATTGGTACAGTATTGGAGAGAAAAGTTGCATTTATTATTGGCAGCCTGTGCCTGCTGGGATGGTCTCACAAGAAATGAGTTGCCAACAGCACAGATCTTTTCATGCTTCAGGGAAGAAACATAATCAGAAGATGGATTTACAGAAGCTCTTTTATGTATTAATCCAAACAGTCTGTGGATGTCTACATCATAAAAGAATTAGCACCAATGGTTTGGGCAATCGCCTTGAGGCCTTTATAGTCCAAGCAAGAAACATGAAGAATCACGTTACAGACTGATTAAACACTGTGCATGCCTGCACAATGCTATGTGGGATAGATACCACAGTGACCCGTCCGACCAAGGCAAACTAGGTCTGTTATACATGGATATAAATCTTCTACCTGATGGAGTCCCATTGACCAGACCTTTGTATTTCTTTTTCCAGAAAACCTACCACAAAGTCTATAGTAGCTGTTCCATTCTGAAAGAGTGAGGTAATATCCACTTGCCTCCTAATTCTCTCCCTAGCTAGTGCACTGCTATGGCATTACTGGAATGAAAACATATAGAGCATCCCACCATCGCCGTAAACAGACAGTCCCCACCACTGGATCTGATGGACTTAAATAATTGTGTTACTGGGCTGGTCCTCTTGGCACTCAATTTGTTGAGGCAAAGGGAGAAATATTCATTTGAATAAGCAGTTTAAAAAAAAGTGGTCTGAATGGAAAGTCTGGTACTTTGACTGGAAAGGTCACTAGGCAGCAGTAGCAATGCACAAGGACATCCCTGGCCGTCAAGAGCAATTCCCGCTCCCACTAAAATAAACATGATGACAAAAAGGAGAATGTTATGTCAATGGCAGCTGGTCAACCATTGCTCCTACTGAAATAAAAAGCACATTTTCCTTTGTTTGAATGTTCTGCTCTTTACCACACCATCAGTGCTTCTCTCACAACAATGCTTTTGTTGTATCATCACACCCTTCAAGTTTGTGGTATTATATGCAGTGGTTGCCAGAAGTCTGGGACCGTTGATCTGTTTACACTGGCATCTTGGGTCCAATGAGTAACTTTCTGACCATTGTCTATCAGTGGTCTAACACCCTTCGAGTTAAGATCTGAGAAACCCAGAAACATAATACATCACCTCTGGGGGCATGATGCGCAACAGTCTCAATGTTGGTTCCATAGTTGCAGCTTCCAGAAGTCATCATCTGGTCTGCTACTTGCACAATTTTTTCTGAAATAGCTGTAGCATTTGTAACTCCAGTGACATGCCTAGCCTTAAGTCCAATCTTCTAAATCAGACAGATCATTCTCAAATGTCTCAGAAGGTGCAACACAGTTGGCCTGCTACCCAGCTGGGTTTTAACTGCATGTACGCCTGCAAAGTTTCAGGTGAAAATTGAATGTTTTGTTCCACAGCCAGTCCAGTCACTAGTTTCATTTCTACTGTTCATCAAAATGAATATTCTGATTAAAAAACCTATGTTGTCACAAATGATTTAGAAGTACACAGAAAATGCATTATATTGAATGTTTATGGCCCATTCAATCCTTGTAGTAACCGGTGTTAAAAGGTTCACAGATATATTATTACCTAGTGGTCTAATAACAGAATCCTTTCCTTTATAGTTCCAACTATTATTTTACCTGGAAACTCTTTGAAGCATTCTCAAAAAGGAGAACATCATATTTTCTCATATCTATATAGCATTACGAATCTAGTCCCATGAAAAGACTTTTTTGATACCCATGTTCATAATTATATTTGAACCAGTTCAAGAGTCAGCATTGGTGCCATATACTTTGTTACTGCCAAGTGGAATCTTGCACCCACCATCTAAGACAAACATTCATTTTGAGAAATGTGACAATGGAAGTTATCTCAGGTGAAAATGTGAATTCTAGAGTTTTTTGTAATACAATGGCAATCACCTTATATAGAGTGATCACGGTCTCCTACTATAATTTCTTAAGAATTACAATTTGTCCATTGTTCTAAATTGAAACTAGAACTCGTTTTTTACAATTAGAACCATTTACCATCCCCTAAAAGTCATGTCTTTATGGCTTCTTTTGGGCACTTGAAAAGATATAGTGGCCGATTTACTAAGAGTCCATTTGCAAACAGTGGTCAAAAACGGTGCACCCACTTTTGAGAAAGGATTCTTATTTAGCAAATTGACCTATGTATTATTAGGTCAGTTCACAAAAAAACCATTCACAGGGCGTCATAGAACAACCTTGTTGGAAAGTGGGGTATTGATAGGGGTAAGTATACACCTGCCACCAGCATTAAGGTCATCAACACAATACAATGCTCAGTAAATGTCTCAGTAAAGTAGTCCCTTGCTTAACCCTTGGTAGCTGGCTGCAAGTAGTTAGACTTAAGTTAGAACAGATTTATGGAAAGCATTTAAAAATAGCAATACATTAAATCAGAAAGACACAACACACAATACAAATCCCTAACAAAGTTATAACAGTAGGAAATATTTTTTCTTTAAAATGACACCAAAACATAAAAAATCCAATGTAGGGAAACAGAGATATGAACTTTTAAGGATTAGCTACTTCATAGTGCCCACAAACATATTGCACTCACTTGGGACATTTGGTCGCACTTAACCGTGAAAAAGTCAAAGTTTGAGGCCTATCCCGATGGAGTCCTGGTCAGGATACAATAAGCGGGAGGCCCTGGTCAAAATTGTACCTTCACACTTTTCTGGAGCTTTTTCATCCGACGTCGGGCAAGGCAATTTGTCAGGACAGATTTAGTGCAGGTTCGCCAACGTGAGTTTCTGTGAGGCACCGGTAAAATTCTGGAAGTCTGGCGCTCCGGAGCTTTTGGCGGGATGAACCTAAAATCCAGGTGGGTTGCAGTTGAAGGTGGCCAGCTTGACTCTCGAAGTAGGGTTTATCACCTTGTGGAGCTTTTCACAAAAAGTTCTCAAAACTTTGTCAAACATCTGGAAGTACCTCCAGAAGGTATATGTGATGTTACAATGCCACATAACTGAAGAAAACAGGATTCCCTTGACTCAGCAATAAAAAAATATTTGATTACAGTGATTGACAATACATTAAGATATTAAATGCTATATTCAATATGTTATAATAACACTTTATTATTAAAAATATAATTCAATATTTCAAATTTCATTGTGCACAAAATAAAAACCGTATAAAGCTTCACAATTTCAACACAATAAAAACAGATTCCTACTTTATGTATTTAAAAAACATACAATTCACAGGGAAATTGATTACCAGCATAATCGAGACAGACACAGATGTAAGACACAATACTTGTCAAATACAAATGTACATCAAATTGGATTCAAGTACACTGCAGTTAATGCAATGATTCAATCAGTATTTAGCATGTTTGTGTTGGTCCTTATATTGTACTTTCAACAGCGTCAACACGTTTCAATGGCTTCAAGCTTATCACACCATCTTTATCAAGACACAAAGTTTTCTGTCTCTGTTTTATTTCAATTGCTTTGTTACTTTCCTCCCTTGTTTCTTGGGATGTGTATTTTTGTCCATTACATTTCTTAGGTGTTTTACTCGTTTTTAGTTTCTGAGTGATATGTTGCCTCTTCTTGTTCATACATTAATTCAAGACGTTCCATAAGCTCTGATCGCTTTTCATGGCAATAAAATCTGGCACTCTGCCAGCGTCGCACAGGTATTTAATTCATGAACTCTACGCTTTGCAAGTCTTGGGCTGACGTTCGCTCTTATTCCACGTGTTTCAATTTAGTGGATTTCGAGTATTGTTGCCGCTCGGCAGCTTGAACTTGGGATTTAAATCTCTCTTCTGGGTCATGCAGCTTCAGAGTGACAATATCACCTCAAATTGAAATAATATAGAGACAGAAAACTTTGTGTCTTGATAAAGATGGTGTGATAAGCTTGAAGCCATCGAAACATGTTGATGCTGTTGAAAGTACAATCTAAGTACTGACACAAGCATGCTAAATACTGATTGAATCATCGTATTAACTACAGTGTACTTGAATCCAATTTGATGTACATTTGTATTTGACAAGTATTGTGTCTTACATCTGTGTCTGGCTCTATTATGCTGGTCATAATTGCTGTGTGTTGGTAATCAATTTCCCTGTGAATTGTATGTTTTTTAAATATATAAAGTAAGAATCTGTTTTTATTGTGTTGTAATTGTGAAGCTTTATGCGTTTTTTATTTTGTGCACAATGGAATTTGAACAAAATAATTTTTAATAATAAAGTATTATAACATATTGAATATATCATTCAATATTTTAATGTATTGTCAATCACTGTACTCAAATATTTTTTGATTGCTGGGTCAAGGCAATCCTGTTTTCTTTGGTATAGGTACCTCAATTTCCTTGATAGTTTTAAGGGGTCCCTCTCTATTCTTTTATTACAACACCACATAATACATCATGGTAGGTAACAATGCAGACGCTTCATCGTCCGCGTTGTTACCACGCATGGCTTTACATCGCAAGTGGTTCCTACGACGGGGACTATAAGACGCGCTGGACTTAGGAATAGTATAAATTACTATTAAATTACTATTCCTACTCCAGTTAGCACAACAGCAGGGAATGTGAGAATGTGTTGGACTTAAAATCCAACACATTCCCTGATGTTGCACGCCATCTAGCGCAAGTCGTTGAAATGACTTGGGATGTAATGCCATGCGTGGTAACAACGCGGATGATGTAACGTCCACGTTCTTACCAACGCGAGTGGTACTGTCAGCGTTGTATATGCTGCTTCCCCTCCAGAAGGTCTCCTTGTAGGTTCAAAGTGTCCAAAACACCAATCCAAAGGTCTGGCATCTCTTAGAATGCCTCTGGGATGTCTGGGCTACAATTCCTACAATGCACCTGGCCAAATCCTCTGGATGCACTTCAGGATGGGACTCTTGGTGGAGATGATGCAGGTGGGCTCTGTTGACTTGTAGCTTGCAGGGAGTCCACTCCTTGATCCTTCTTGAAGCATGGTACAGTTTCCAGGGCTGTAGTACCAGAATGTGCAATAGGCGCAGGTAATCAAAGTGCAGGCCTTTCGGTGCAGATTCAGTGTCCAGCAGGGCAGTCCTTCCTCTCTGTTCAGTTTCAGGCAGCACCTCTGAGAGGCTATGAACCTCTCACATATTTAATCAGAGTTCTGGGTTGACATGCACTGGGGCACTTCTGTCCACTGAGATGCTGGATGCCACCCAAAATCAGCACAACTTCCTCCAAAGTGTGGCATCTTCTTGTCCTACAAAGCACTGCACTTCCAAAATTCAACATGGATGAATTAGCTCCAGGGGAGTAAGAGCTGGCTAAACTAACCCACAGTTTGACTCAATTGAATTAGCTCTCCTCCTCCTGACCTCTGCAAATTCCTGTCCTGAGCCTGCCATCTTGCTGGGGGAATAGGATGTGGGGGTAGGTAGGCTTGGTTTCCTTTACTGCCCCCTCTCTTTAAAGCCATGGTTTATTACCTTTTTCCCTGCCTGACATGCTCTGGTCTTTCCACCTGCAGAACACTCACTATCAGATAGTCTCCCTCTCTGGGCAGGCCACTTATCACCTAATTAAAGCAGCCTGACTAAGCCTGTTGCTGCTGTCCAATCATGATAGACTGATAGAAGGCTGGATTTTGGTTCACAGGGAAGGAAGTCTGTTAGCTTCTTTTCTGTGATAGTTATGAAAAATTCAACAGGGACAAGTTGTTAAAGTCACCAGTACCAATCGTTTAAGTTCTTGAATGACATAATTACTCCTTTCCGAGAAATAGGTATACTTAAATAACATATTGCAATTTTAGCCTATAGCGCTAAGTACCTGCAATGGCTGAACCTGAAATGGACAGTTTTCCTTCACCAGGACATGTAGAGCATCATGGGTGTGCCTAATATGTAAAATACGGTAAATCATCACTTTTAAAATCCCCATACCACCAAAGTCGAATTTTCATACAATTTACTTTTAAAGACAGTCTGCAAAACAGGGCTGCCCCTAAAATGACAGCAGGCATACAGCAGTGCAGGAAATCTGCTGGGCCTCTAAACGTCCATGCCCCAATATAAACTAGGGACTTATAGGCAGTATGAACCCACTCACCCTATTATCTACTGAGGACTTACAGGGATCTGTCATTGCCAATGCAATCATACCCACGTACCATATGCTTTTACCACAGAGCACAGGCCCTGAGTCCGGTTCGCAGAGCCCAGGGCATAGTCAGAAAACCAGCATCTAGAGGTAAAAATGCAGGCAAAAAGTGGGGAACACTCGAAACAGGTCCTGATTTCTCCCACACCTGCCTAATGAATACTAATTAGGAAGGTCTCAATTTGTGACCCCTGTGGCTGGCTACAAACATTCGGATGGTGACCCTTTCCTGTCTGAAAATGAGTTACCACCTCCTTTGTGGGAACCTGTAGCTGGGCATGGGCCTATGACCAGATATGTGGTCACAAACAATTGACATATACCATACTGAATTGTAAATTGGAAATAAGGTCCCTTTCATGTTCCTTCCAAATTACGCTATTGTACACAAAACCAATTTTACAAGTCCAAAAATCTTTTCAGACTCATAATATGTTTTTTTAAAGTACAAGACCTATCTTCTACCTTTGATACGGTTAACCACGAAATTCTCCTTGAATGCCTCAAACTCAGGATGGGTTTGGATGGCACCATCCTTGAATGGTTTAGATCCTTCCTCCAAAATCGCTCGCAGAGAGTCCTCATCAACGGTAATCTATACGCTCCCTCTCCAGTTACGGTTAGAGTTCCCCAAGGACCAACCCTCTCCCCTACCTTCTTCAATCTTTACCTCGAACCACTCACTGAGGTGCTACGTGCCGCCAATATCTCCTACCTTATGTATGCCAACGATAAACTGATCTACATCAAAATCTCTTCCCCTGAGGACATTTTCTCCCTGAATGAGGCCCTGAAGCTGACAGTCCATTGTCTCACCACCAACCAGCTTAAACTAAATGCAAATAAAACTGAATTTCTTCTAATCTCCCCACGCAAAACCAATCCAGACATTCAGGAATGGGTCAAGACCATCACAGCACTAAACTGCCCTTCTACAATTGTTGACTGCAAAATCCCTTGGAATAACCCTTGACGGCAGCCTGAACATGCGTGGCCATGTAAACTCGATGGTCAAAACAGCCTGAAACCTAAAACCCTACCCAGATGTTTCTGACCTTAAAACTGCAATCCAGGCACTAGCCATTTCCAGACTAGAATATGGATGTTCTACTATCGCAGGAATACCCAGGAACTCTCTGGCCCCATTGAAAGCCTGTCTCAATGCCGCTGCCAGACTCCTAACTGGCTCAAAGAAATTCAACCACATCTCTCCCCACCTCAAAGTTTTGAACTTGCTTCCCCTAGAGGCCAGAATCCAACTTAAACTGGCCTGCATTACTCACAAATCTCTTTACTTCAATTTCCCTGCATTTCTTGCCCATAAACTAGTTATATCAGGAGGAGCCAGAAACTCCTGATCTGCCAAAGACCAGTTGCTGCAACCAGCACGCTTCTGGAAGAAAGAAACTTACAATCCGGCCTTCTCTGGGGGCGCTCCAAAAATTTGGTACTCTATCCCACACGCCATCAGAAGACTTCTGCCCTTGGCACACTTTCAAAAAGGAGAACAAAACCTTCTTAATGGGCAAATACCTCATCTAACGATTACCTTACAATTACCTCAGCGACAAGTTCCAGTCTCCACCTCGGCATTATCCACGACTTCTACGGATGATACCTATTCCTGCACTCCTGGACATCCCACCCAAGAGTTGAGACTGCGTGCCTTCTTGTATCTTCCTGTTTTAATTTTTATCCCATATGTAGCCGGGACGTTAGACTGCGTGCTTTTTTTCTGTATTATGTATCCACCTATTTTACCCAAGTGGGCCCTCACTTCCTAACACTTTGTATACCCCCCTTAAATTTGTAAAGCACTCTAATACCCTCACGTGTCTGGTTAGCGGTCTATAAAACTATAAAATAAATAAATACATATATCAAACAAAAAGGAATGTTGCAGTCGCAAGCCCAGTGATTTAGTGAATTGCATGGTTTGTGGTCAAACAATCCTTTAGCAATTCTAGCCCTTGGTCCTTTAATTTCAATGATTTAAAATAGCACTCTACATTTGAATTAAAACCCACACCCACACCTACGTCTTTCTCCAACTAAATTTTGATGGCCGCACAGCCTTCTCAACACCCTTTTTGCCATTATTTTGATAACACCTGGCCTCTATCTCTGCATGGATTAATCTTGAATAACAATAACCTATCTTGATCAACGTTAATATGGGAATATGCTTTTTTCAATCTAGCATTTATGCTTATGTGTCTACTTCTTTCTTATTGATTGAGGGCACATATTCTCCACAAGTTCCAAAATAATTTAAAAAGACTTCTGCACTGGTCCTGCATTGCTTCTTGCATGACAACTTGTACTGTTTTCACTGAAAGGATTGAAGTGTCATGTGTCTTAATGACAGGGTGGTTGATTATGGACCAGTACATAAGACTGAATATGACAGGTTTAATAATTTGCTCCACCCTTTTCCATATTGTACTAAATATGTTAGCAGGTTTGGTCCATTCATGGGAAGTTACATTTGTGGATCATGTAGTTGGAGGTCTCACATAGTGCCCCATAAAAGTGATGTATGAAAGGGGGGGTGGAGGGTCACTAAAACCATTCCGGTGCTCCCATACTGTACCATCCTGTAGGGGTCCTGGTTCTGCAGCCCCTTGTAAAACGATCATGGGGTCTCTCAGCACAAGTGACTCAAAAGACTTCCCTGTGTGGACTTGGTCACACTGAGCAGGCATCAATAGGACAGCTCTTGACTGCTCTTGTCACAGATGTTTAACCTCAAACGATGAAGGGGCCTCATCTTTGATCAAAATAGAAGCAGTACTCAAACCAAGGCATATTCCATGGACATTCTGCAAAGCATATAGCAAGGAGCTGTGCTGATTCCTTCTCTCTCTGCTTCACTTAAATATATCATATTGTTGCCTTCAATGCGCCCTTTTACAAATTGTTAACCCTATTATCATTCTTACTCGTACATTTCTCTTTCTACTCTGTCCAATTATTGATTTACCTTTCAAAGCAATGATCCTTTTTTCACAGCTCCACAAAAACATCAAACAAATAAATAATCCCAAAATTGGAAATGATCTATTGTTCTTGCTTTTACCCTAGTACTCAGTTAGTGACTGGAACTTCATCATTCTGTCTCTTTCTCTCTAACCAAAATATTGCTCTCTCAAACAAGGCTCATACCATTGATACTTACCTACATGGGTGCCCCAACTGAGCTCAGGGAATTTAAATCTTTTAACACTAGTTCTCTAAGTGAAAAAACATGATATTAACCAATGCTGTGATATAAAAAGATAGAGTACCTTTAAGGATGTAGATGGCTTATGTTAGCATCTTCTGGGCCTTTTTGTTAATTCTCATGAATAATTCCTCTCGGCCTTCAACATTAAAAAGAGATAACTAATATAATGTTAATGTAAATGCTGAAGTGGATATAGGTTACAAGTAAGTATCCTGGAGATTGTGGCATGCTTTACTGCTACCATTCTATTTGCAAAACTGCCTATTTTACAGTTTACTTCAAGTGAAACAGAAACAATATTAGTGATATGAGTGTATTTATTTAAAAGCTGGATATTCCCAAAATAATCTATTGGCCTTTGGTAGTACCAGTATAAAACTACAAATTGTCTGTATTTTTTACACATAATGTAAGTCTTTCTTTAAAGTCATATATATTGCACTACAGTACTACACTGTATCAGATATCACAATACAATGATACATATCCAACTTCTGGGGTACCTTTTTTTTTTAATAAAAGAAAAAGGTGTCTATCCTCTCACATTACTAATATCATTGTATAGAAAAAGCGCATGCCTTTTTACAACAACTAGCCTCATATTACATTTTGCACATATTTGTGCATTTTAGATTACCACAATGGAGAGCAACCTGAAGACAATAGAAGAGGAGAACAAAGTAATTGAGCAGCAAAATGAGTCTCTTCTTCATGAGTTGGCCAATTTAAGCCAGTCCTTAATACATAGTCTAGCTAATATCCAGCTGCCACATATGGTAAGTGAATGAAAGAAAAAGGAATTTGGCAATATTCTATCTTCGCATCCTACATTTTTGTTTAGTTGTGATTGCTCATTTGAATGAATACTTTGTTGTAAAACCCTAAAGGCCTATTAAGTATAAATTGTCATATTATGTAGGAGATATTTCAATCAAGGCATAATATCAAATATTTGTTGTTTGGTTATCTTGTATTTGCTCTCTATGTGCGTATTTAAAGAAGTTAAATTTGCGTATGAATGATATTTCAATATCTTATAGGATCCAATCAACGAACAAAATTTTGATGCCTACGTGACTACTTTAACGGACATGTATACTCATCAAGACCGATATCAGAGCCCTGAGAACAAGGCCCTGCTGGAAAATATAAAGCAGGCAGTGAGAGGGATCCAGGTCTAAACATTTTCTTCATGGAGAACGTCTTGCTTGAAATAAGGACACTTCTTGTTTTTGCTGCTGTAATATACCAGAAAGTGTTATATAATTGTTTCTGTTAAAACAGTGTTATGCTTGAAGGACTTCATGATGATTTTATGTCTTGCTTTAAAAATAGTAATGGCAGAATAGTTTTTTGAATACATTCACATTTTGTACGTTTTCATATGAGCTGACATTGTGTGAGATGCCATGTAATGTTTATAGCTGCTAAGGTATGCACATTTTCAAGGTATATATATTTCTGAAGAGGAAAGGTGATCAAAATGAACAGAGTGTAAATTCTTTTTAATGCTTTAGTGGTTAAATGTTTTGGTATTTTTGACTGGAACTAAAAAAACTTAAAAAACTGCTTCGAATGATAGCATTGCAGCCAGCGACCACTTTTTAAACATTCTCATTTTGGAAATTTTTTGAAATCCGAGAAATACATTTGTTGTGCATATTGTTTCATAGCAAAGAACGGTTGCTAAAATGCTTTATTTTTTAACAATGCTTGAAAATATTATGTAACATTTCGTTTTCAGAGAAAGGTATGAGGTCGGGGCAATCAAATGAGTTTTTGTAGTAAAAAATTACAAGGACATGACAATGATTAGGAATAGGATTAAAACGGAGCAAGTTATTGTTTGACAACATCAAGCCATGGAAAATCGACAGAAGATTCAAAACAGCTTGACAGCACTTTTTTTAATTTACTACCAAGTATTACATCCTCTGTCTAGGTAGACTTCCATATCAATGCATATGATATCAAAGGAGGAACGATGACTATTCCTCAGAAACTTTGCAGAAATACCTTGGAGCAGTAGCCAACGTCATCCTTGTATACTTGGACAATTCAGTCTCCTCCTGAACTGCCAACGAGGACAGTGACGTCTGTCTTTCTGGATGCCGACATGTTTACCGTGTTTATTGTAAGACACTTTTTGAGGTCTAAGCTACCTTTTTCACCTGCTTATTTTATTTTGGGAGTAAAATGAATAAAATACTATTTACAGTATTTATTTGTGAAATGTTAGAAGACAGAGTGTTGCCAGCTATAGAGAGAATTTTCATTACTAGGGCGTCGGGCGGTGTTTTCCACCTGGTATCTAGGTGCATTTCATTGATGACTTCAGTATTTTAATATGTTGTTACATTTTCGAAATCAAAACATGTATTTTTTCAGCTTCCTCATATTACCTGAATTTTGAATGAATGTGAACATGCTATTTATTTTCAGTTAGGATACTTTTACATTTTAAACTTGTTTACATTGTACGGTGCTTTGTTTATTGTTTTCTGCGAAATGACTGCACTATACATATGCATAAGATCACTTTTATTGTCGTACTCCCGAGGGTTTGTTGTATTGTTACAGAATTGTTTTTTATTCATTAGCTTATCTTTTCCTTCCATGTCTTGATGTTATGCATAAAGTACTAGTACGTACTTTAAAATTTTGTTATGAAAAAAGATGGGTTTTGTAAAAAAATATTTTTAGCAGAACAGGAATTACAGGGTCATTGTCCCCACAATGTGCCAGATGACTATTTGCACTTACCTTGCCCTAAATACACATAATATACAGAGGTGTGCAATTTATTGTGTTGATAGTCTAGTGACATTAAATATGAACAAATTGTAGTGGAAGGCAAAATGGCTAGTCCAGTAATGAAGCTAAGGGAGACTACAGGGATCTCACAACATATATTCTGATACAATACTCAACCTCGGTGTGTATATATATATATATATATATATATATATATATATATATATATATATATATATATATATATATATATATATATATATATATATATATATATATATATGTGTGTGTGTGTATCCCAGCTGCACTTTATACTATCCACTGTACAAAAACTTACAGTTTTCCAGGAGGACTTTAATATTTAGCTGGGAACAGACTATGTAATTACTTTTGTGCTCTGCAGCAGGGTTGGATCTGCACAGCGCTATTTTCTGTTGTGCTATTAGTTGTAGCTGCCATGCTCAGAAATGCCTTTTTGAGAGCTGAAGCAAGGTGCTTGCTGTTCACCTTCTGCCATATATATTGTACCTTTGCCCTAGCCTCTTTTTAGGGCATTCATTGTTCATATGGCATATGCCTTTTCCCACTGCATTGTGTCTGCAGCTTCTTTGCTAATATAGTAATGCTTTCAGTAGAGTAATAGGTAGTATCAGTTTTGGATTCTTATTGTTATCACCTATGTACAATGGAAAGGGATTTTAAGCACAAATTTGCTGCTCATCTAATGTCAGTACATAATATCAAATCAAATCTTATCTGTGACTATGATATAGGGAATCACACAAGTGTCACATATTAGAATGCTGACCTTTCATATAAAATTATTGTGAGTCATCAGAGTTTATTTATTATAACTTATTGTTCATATTCATTTCTACATTAATTTAAGTAATCATTTATGAAGACAGACTTTTGTATAAACTATTTATTGTGCTCTCTGTGGAACTGAAGTTTGATTTATTTTTGTACGACACGGCATGGATTTGTTGACATTTTAATTTTGCTATAAATGTGTGAAATCACAAGTTGCTGTGATACTTCATTTTTAAATTGTGAACTTTGTACAAATTTTGTCATGCTGGATGTTAACACATCTTACTATAAATAAAAACATGTGTTGCCACATTTGTAGCACAGTGGTTCTATGATCAGTGTCAAGATTTTCACTTAACTCAATGTACTGGCAACCACGATAAATAAATATTCTGCTACAATTTTCAGTCCTACTAAGCATTTGCCTTTATTTCTTGAATTTTCTCTACTCTTTCATACATGTGATGTCATTTACTTCAGTGTGCATTTGTTTTTAATTACATATATCGATCAGTACATAATGTTAAAAAAGCAGAAAAAACTATACAGTAATAGTGCTGTTTAGGTCTTAGTTTTTTTTGGACTAGATATCAAGTGAAGAACATGCATAAAATTTCAATAAGATTAATCAATTGTTCTACTTTGATATATCCACATGATACTCATAAAAATTCCATCACAAGGTTCTCTTTCCAAAGCATTTCCAAGAATTGGTTTATTGGTTGAGGAGGGTGGAAGCCCCACACTAGCAATACTCACAGTTCTTGTAAAAAATTAACCAAAAAAGTAAATAACCTGTGCTTAACCCTCTGGTAACTTGGCACAAACCAGTCAGGCTTAACTTAGAGGCAATATGTAATGTATTTATTCAGCACACGATGGCAACAAAGTGAATACACAACACAAGAAATATCCCAAACCAGTTTTGAAAAATAGATTAAAGTTTAATTTATAAAATGAGACCAGAATGACAAAAATACAAGAGATATTCAGTGTAATTTTTTTCAGTGAAAATAGTGCCTAAATGCACAAGTGTCAACTGAGAGTATCTGGTCAAGCTGGACGGGGACGAAGTTACATGTTCAGGCTGACTTCAATGTAAAGCAGGCTGGGTACAAAAACAAGTTTGGCCTGCCTTGAGTTGTACATTACACTTTTGGTGCAAGGTTTGACCAGCATTTCTTTATGAGGCTTTGCGTCACTCAACTTCAGTTCCAATGAAGGTTTTAGTTATGCGGCAAAACCTTACTGGCGTTTCATTGCTTGGTGCTGATTGTGATGACGTTTTCAACTATGCCTGAGGCTTTGCGGGGCTTTGCGTCACTCGTTCTAATGAAGCTCTCAGCTTGTGTGGTTGGATTTGATGGAACCTTTATTTAGGCAATGAGGAGTGTTCTCTGATAACATTCAAAGGTCGTGGACCTGAGGGACATCTCTTGGGGATCAGGACTCGCTCAAGCAGAGGCCCGCTTCAGGGCTCAGGCAAGTTCAGTTGCAGGTCCAGTGCAGCCGGTCAGCTGGGCAGTTGCATTGAGGTCTCTGGCCCATGTCCCTGTAGCTAACACTAGCGGTCAGGTAACAGACCCTTGTCATTGAGGTTAGGCTGTGATTAATGTGAGCAGGTCCAGTTTTCCTTCTCAGACAGAAAAGCGGTCCTCAAGCATCAGGGTAGCCCTCTGGCAGCAGGCCAGTCCTTCTGTAATGCCGACAGGTCCAGGCGTGTTCTGATGAGTAGGTCTGGAGGCCTGATATTTATACCTGTAGCCAGCTTTTGTATGGGGAGATCCCTCCACATCTGCATCTGGAACATTCTGCCCCTTCCTCTGTCAAGGCACCGAACTCTCTGGGGGACTCAAAAGACAAGGCAATCCTGGTGTCAGATTCCTTTGTGTGTGCAGGAGGCAAATTTCTTTGAAGTGTGAGTGGAGATGAGTCCAGCTCCTCCCAGTCATCCTACTAGGATGGCCCATCCTGTCCGTACCTAAGCCCCATTTGTGTTACCGTCTGGAATCAATACCCAAACACCAAGAGCAGAGTTTTTCACAGTCATGTGACCCAGAAAACTCATACAAGGCAAAAATGGTTACGACAATCAACAGTAACTTATCTGCTCCCACTCTGATCACGGTTAGAGTTCCCCAAGGATCAACCCTGCCCCCAACCCTCTTCAATCTTTACCTTGAACCGCTCATAGAGGTGCTTCATACCGCCAATATCGCATACCACATGTGTGCCGACGTCACTCAGATCTACATTAAAATCTCTTCTCCTGATGACATTCTCTCCCTGAATGAGGCCTTGAAGCTGACTGTACATTGGCTCACCTCTAAACAGCTCCCCAAACAAAATCAACCCTGACATTCAAGAATGGATCAAGGCTATCACAGCGCTAAACTGCCACCCTATCATCATAGACTCAGCCAAATCCCTTGGAATAACCCTTGACGGCTGCTGGAATATGCATGGCCATATCAATTTGATGGCCAAAACCGCCACATTTCCCCTGAGCTACCTAGGAAACCTGAAATCTTTCCTCGACACTCCCGACCTAAAAATGGCAATCCAGGCACTAGTCATTTCCAGACTAGAATATAGATGTTCCACCCTCACAGGTCTACCCAAAAGCACGCTGGCCCAACTGAAAGCCTGCCTCAATGCTGCCGCCAGACTCATAACAGGTTCAAAGAAATTCAACCACATCGCTCCCCACTTGAAAGCTCTAAAATGGTTTCCTCTAGAGGCCAGAATACAACTTAAGCTGGCTTGCATCACTCACAAGATTCTATACTCCAATTCCCCAGCATTTCTGGCCCAGAAACTTGTGATATCCGGAGGGGCCAGAAATACCTAATCTGCCATAGTCCTTTTGCTCCAACCGGCACACCTGCGAACATTTTTTTTACATTCGGGCCTTTTCTGGGGCTGCTCCAAGAATTTGAAACTGTCTTCCACCCGCCATCAGAAGACTTCCCTTTCTGGCTCGCTTGAAAAAAGAGGCCAAAATTTTACTAATGGGCAAATTCCTCCCCTAACGCTGACATTACATGCACCTCAGTGACCCTGTTCCACCCTATATTTCGGCATTATCCATGGTCTTTCCAGATGATACCGACCCACACGGAGGCTGTTGTTCTAAATGTTTTCACCTGTTTTTTTCCCACAGGTATCATGGGATTGAAAAAGCCTGCTTCTAAATATTGTATCTCCCTTTTTTTTCTTATCCCAACTGTTTCCTCCCCTCCTAAGCCCTGTGTTTACCTCTTATCATTCCGGTAAAGCGCTCTGATACCCTCACGGGTCTGGTTTGCACTCTATAAAACTCTAAATACATAAATAAATAAATAAGACAAGGCAAGGCCAAATTTTAAATGTGGCATTTCCAGAACTGTGACTTTAAATCCAAATTTACCACTAAGCAGTATTTTTAATTGCAATTAATTTGAGTGTAAACAGCATATCCCTAGTTGCACCTAATCCAATGTTATCACTTATTAAATGTAATAAGGTAACCTGGTGTTAGTCAATGGCAGAAAGGCCTTACGACAGAAAACATGACTTTTGTATGTATTTACTGCCAGGTCATGTAAAACTGCAAAACACATGCCCTACTTTTAAAATACTATGCACCCTCTCCTATGAGCCTTTAGGACCTACCTTGTGGTATTAAAAATGAAGGTTCAGGCCAAATTGGCTTTTTAAAACTGCATCATGGCTGCAGGGTAGGCCAGAAGCATATTTTATAAGGCTACTTTGCAAGCTAACACAAGGTGTGCTGCAGGCACATTGGCTTTATTTGTTTCCAGGGTCTGGGTGCATGTAGTACCATTTACTAGAGACTTACAAGAACATGAACTGTACCAATCAGGTAGATGCCAATTGCACCATGCTTTTAGGGAGAAAGCAGAAGCACTTTACCTCTGGGTATCAGTTAAAAGTGCACAAAGTCCTAATGCAACAAAAACGGGTTTATCAACAAAATATCTCGGTGTGGCCCTGCATAAAGGCGCAGATCTAACACATATCTATTGTCATTAACCGGACATCTATTTGCTACACATATTAGCATTAGGTTGTCCAGGACTGCTGTCTGAACCCAGCTTTTTGATTGATAACCAGTAATGTGGCTATAATGTCCTAATATGACTTGGAGCAGTTGTGACTCCATTCCTACTAATGTTGAATTACTAGCTTGCCTTCCCAGAAAAGAGAATTATTCATGAGATAGTTTTGCCCCATCATCTCCTCATGATCATATAATCAGCTGTAAATACAGCTGCTGTTAGTCCTGGGCAATTTGTGTCATTTTCTGAAAACATGATAGATTTACAATATTATGGTTGTCTCTCAAGGTCTCCTGGCTGTCTAATTGATGCATGATTTAGAAAGTGCCCCAGAATTTAACAATTCTGCCATCACCATCATCCTCAGCAGGAGGAATAAAAGGTATTTAAGTCACTGTTTAAAGTTGAGTGAGATTGAATATTTTATTTAGATCCCTATGTTTTCCTGTATTGAACGGCTGGTCTAGAGACGACTATCCATATCATGTTTTTCTGTAAATATTATGTTTCATTAAGAAAGAGATGGATTGTATCTGATTTAAAGAAGTTTGGTCTGAGTCGCTGCAGACCAACATTTTTAGCATTGCAATTTTTAGAAAATGAATTTGTTATTGCATCTGTTATTGCGTTTCTTAAAAATGTTTTTAGTTGTCGGAAATCCATGATAATGTGATATGTAAATATGTACATTGCTGGCCAAGATATACATTTTTAACTTGTATTTTATTGTGCTTTTATGGTTATTGTTTACTATACCCGAGTAAAGATATTTGAATTGAATTGAGTGAGAATGGAAACTAATGAATATGTCAATATGCCTTAAGAAGTTGAGCTGGAACTAGAAGGATCTAGGAAGGCTGGTTTGCAGCCCAGAAGAACTCATACCCCAGAAGCTCAGGTGGAGGGCTGTGGTCGGAGGATGATGCCTCAGCTTGGCACCCGAGGACACTCCCAGATCTGATCTCAACTATGTGTGTTGTGTTGTGTGACCTAGCATTACAAGTGTAATAACTGTGCAGCATGTCAATTTGCAAAAGATAATAAATGCATTGACATCAGAGGCAAAAGACACACGCAAACCAGATTTTCCAATTGCAAGACTAAAAATGTAATTTACCGTGTGCAATGCCCTACGTATTGTTCTATATTGGCCAGACTACCCAATCACTGAAATCGAGAATATTACAACACAGATCCAGAATCTGAATAAGATGCACAGTGCAGGGGGCTCCACTAGTCCAACTCTATCGAGAACACAAACACACAAAGGATGACATCCGATGGGCAGTACTCTTCGTATTGCAGAACAACCAATGTGGGTGTGAGGTTGTGTCTATACTTAATAGAACTAAAGCAAGAAGGATTGAGATATGGAACAGACATCCAAGGCCTGAATGATTTTGATGAACGATGGGCATTAATCTAAATTTGTTGAAATTCTCAATTGGTTGCCATTAATTACCCATTTGGATGTTAAGTTACCATTATCGATTGTATTCTGCACACAGTAGATATGTGTGCCGAAACGTGTCATGCTTTTACAATAAAATAACCCTGACAGGCTGATGACCCAATCTGCTCCAGTGTCGGTGTCCAGTTTTTTTAAGAGAAATCGGGTGTGGTTGGAGGGGGGAATAAATATATATATATATATGCAGAGTCAAGGTGCACTTTGGAGCGTTGATATATATATGTATATATATATATATATATATATATATATTTTCCAAAAGTCGACGTTTTTTCTCCTGCTTCCCCCACAGAACAACGAAAAGAGCGAGACCACAGCGTAGGTGCAGTTTCTTCAGTGCTTTTATTTCGTGCCTAGAGTTTCAGCCTGCAATCCACCATGACGCGTTTCGCCTCAGCAATGAGGCTTGATCACATAGCGTGCCATGGACACAAACAAGGGAATTTAAAGTGCAAGTGCTTAAGTGGATACAGCTGTGCTAGTAGCATTTAGTAAACAGTGAAAAAATACTACACGGATCTAATGAAGGATAAAGGGCATAGTGCCCTAAGGGTTCTAAAGCATATAAATGATGAATTAAGGGATGTATAAACTCAAAAAAATGCATATGAATAAATTCATATATTTACACTCTTTACAATTTCCAACTCCACTTCGAGAATTTCATATATATATACACATTATATTACACATAAATCTCTTCATCATATGCATATAAGTAAATACACTATATATACAACATACTATTTTAGTTAATATCTTAAGAACCCAAAAATGTAAATCCAATTCATTTCAAGAACCAAGTGTAGATCACACTGTTATACAAATAGTACCCATGTGGGCATGATCCAATACAGCACAAGCTCATGAGTCCAATGTAGTAACGCACTAATAAATTACCCTTTTAAGGTTGCTGCAGATCAAACAGTGTAATTGAATGAAAAGTGCTAGTGCTAACATTAAAAACATACTACAGATTATATCAGGCTGCAGAGTCAGATTTAAAAAATTCAAAACCCCTTCTGGGGGAACTCATCAGTAACTCATAATTTGTCCAGAGATGATATGTAGGATTTGTATACAGTAAATCAAGGACAGGTTAACATTGACTAGAGGCAGGTGTATAAATCCTCGCTAGCATTTAAACCTCCAGAATTCTTAGTGTTGAACTCAAGGATAAATCTAGTTTCGAATAGACGCAATTTAGCGTCCCTATTTCCCCCTCTTTTCAGTGGTAGAACAGAGTCAACAAGAAAGTACTGTAGGCTACTGGGGTCACTATTATGTACTGTTTCGAAGTGCCTAGCCACTGGGTAGGCTTGGTCCTTTCCAGAGATTGCCCTGAGGTGTTGTAAGATGCGCTTGTGGGCGGGCGGACGGGTACTACCCACATATTGGAGTCCACAAGGGCATTGCAAGACATAGACAACATATTCCGTCTTGCATGTGAGTCTCTTATTAATCACAAAAGGCTTTTCTGAAAAGGGGCGTGAAACCTGTGTTTTGTTTATCCCGTGGCGACAGGCTTTGCACGTTTGGCACTTCTTGAAACCTGTAATGTGATCCATCCAGGATTTGGTAGGCTCTAATGTATTACTGACTAATGCACTGGCCAAGCTAGGGGATCTACGGAAAGTAAGACTGGGTTTATCAGGTACCAGGCTCCCTATGACTGGATCACCTTTAACCAGATTCCAATTCTTTTTGAGAATTTTCCTAATTTGGGAGTGTTGGTTGCTGTAAGTGACAATGGCTCTAGATTGTATTAGCTCATTGTTAACCTTCTCTGCAATTGGTCTAACTTTGGGTACTAGGGCTTCCTCCCTCGTAGTTTTTTTAGTGTGTTTGATCGCTCCATCTATTAGTGTACTATTGTACCCTCTATTTAGAAATCTGGTTTTACTGGCTTGTTGAGCCAGATCACATTCTAAGTCTGAACTACAAATTCTCCGTAGTCTTAGCATCTCCCCGTAGGGGATGCTACGGATTAGATGTTGGGGGTGCTGTCTGCTGGCATGGAGTAGCGTATTACCGGCATTCAGTTTCCTATGTAGTTTAGTTTGCAGAGTGTTGTCCCTGATGTAAACCTCTACATCTAAGAAAGTAACTCTCTCTTTGTCGATATGTGATGTAAACTGTAGGTTTAAGTTATTTGTATTGAGTTCTTTAACAAATTCTGTTGCCTCTTCAGGTGACCCCCTCCAGATCATGAACAGGTCATCAATATACCTTAGGTACAGCATTACCTTATTGCACATAGTCTCTTTGTGTTAGTCCATGAGGACCCGCTCCTCCCACAGCCCCATATGTAAGCAGGCGAAGCTGGGGGAGAAGCAGGCCCCCATAGCCACCCCTCTCATTTGCTGATATATTTGATTATTGAAAATGAAAAAGTTCTGTTCCAAACATAATCTTAACATGCCAATAATCATCTTGTTGTGTTGCACACACTCTATGGGGCGTTTGTTAAGGTAATGTTCCACTGCTTTTATACCATCACAGTATCGAATTGATGTATATAAAGAGGTAACATCCATGGTGATAAGCAACAATTCATCATCCCAAACAATTGAAGTCAATTTGCATAAAAAGTCAGTGGTGTCTCTTACATAAGAGTCCAAATTCTTTACCCATTCTTGTAAAAAATAGTCAATATAGCGGGAAATATTTTCTGTGGAGCTGTCTATGGCCGAAATAATTGGCCTCCCAGGGGGCATTAAAGCGTCCTTATGCACCTTGGGTAGGAGATAGAAACTAGGAATGACTGGATTGTCTTTTTTTAAATATTTAAATTAATCAAAAGAAATTATTCCACTGCTTCGCCATGCCATCAGCTTAGAGTTCTGGTCGTTCCATGCTGTCTTGATAGTGGAAAGATTACTCTTCTTGTAGCAATCCACATCCCCCAATTGTCGCTCAGCCTCTCTGATGTACTTCTCACGTTTCCAGAGGACAATATTGCCTCCTTTATCGGCTGGCTTTACAATGATTTTGTCTTCAGCTTTTAATTTTTTGACCAGGTTATGATAGCATTGGTTTTGTCTGTTAATGACCACCTCTTTTTTGTTAGAAGCAATGTATAACTTTTTCAAGTCTCCTATAATGAGCTCATGGTAGACGTCTAAGTTGTCGTGAGTAGATATAGGTAGAAAGGTAGATTTTGGTTTGAATGGAGTGGTACTGATCCCTCTGCCACTGGCTTCATCGGTTTCAATGCCCAAAGTCATGTCCATATTTTCACATTGCAACTCCCATATTTCTTGAAGTGCAGTTCCCTCACCTGCAGTCAATAGTGAGGGACTAGTTGGTACTGTGGCTCTGGGTTTTTTGTACGGTTGTAGGCGATGTAATTTGCTCAGTTTAAGCTTCCTAACATATCTAAAAACGTCCATCTGTGTGTCAGCATAGTTAAAGTCCCTAGGAGGGCAATATGAAAGTCCTAGAGACAAGATGGAGGTTTCTCTTGCAGTTAAAGTTATATTGGTTAAGTTAATTATTGAGGGGGCGCTGACGCCTGTCCCCGTTTCTTGTTCCATCGGCCCCGGTTTGTTTTTCTTTCTCCCCCTGTTCTTGCTGCGTTTCCGGCGTTCAGACCGTTTCCAGTTTGACCTTTGATTCCTTGTGGAGCCTTTGATTGTGAGCTTGATCGCAGGGTGTCCCTTCGGTTCTCGCACAGGCAGCTCACCTCCTGTGCCGGGGTAAGTTTTGTAAACTCCAATTCCTGTCTCGTAGATGGACCTTCCTCTGCCTCACTCTCTGCAACTGAACTAATATCAGTGGAGGACATAGATACGGATGTTGTTTCCCGTGATTTTTGTCCAGTTCTGCCAGTCCGGGCTTTGATCCCATCAAATCTACGTGCAAAAGTAAAAATATGTCCATTCAAATAGTCTAGTCTGTCCCTCTCGAATTTGAAAGCTTTGCGCTTTTTAATGATATCTTCCTCTTTCGCCAAACGACTCTCCATGTCTTCTCTCATTTTTTTGACATTGTCGTCAATTTCAACCTTTGACAGTTCCACTTCCAACTGCTCGATCTCGGTTTGGAGTTTCAACCTGTCGCTTTCCGCATACTTTACAAGAATCCTCATGAGTCTTGCCGAGGACTCTAAGTTTGCTGTGGCCCATTCTTCCAGCAGTAGCGGGTCCGGGTTGTCGTAACTGGGAGCCAGCGTGATACGGAGGCCCCTCGGGACCCGCCCCACTTCCAGGTACCTCGTGAGGGATTTGTTCTCCCACCACTTAGCCTGCTCTTTTTTTGTTAGCTTTTCAAGTTTGCGGAAAAGGTCTTTAACCGTCGGGTTTGTATTCCCCTTGTCCGGTTGCTGTATGGGCGTGATTGAGTCTCCCCCTGCCGGGGTCTCGAAAACTGACTCCGCAGCCTGCTCCCTGTGCCTCAACACGGCGGCGGACATTGCGTTGTATGGCTAGTTCAATTAGGCTTAAACCGAAGAAACAAACTGGCAAGGGACGTAATTAGAAATTCTTACATGTCCCGCCAGGCACACTCTTCACTGCAGATTTCATACGCTGCCTTACCCGGAATGGGCTGCCGAACACCTCAATTCTTCTTCGGTGTAATTGGCTCCTTCCTCTCCCGGCAGGCGTGTGCTGACTCGCAGGGGCATACACGGCTTCCTCCTATCGGAGTGAGAATACGATTCCGGTTCACGGAATCACTGCTTCCTGCCGTGTCACCGCCCAAAATGAAGAGGGATCTCGCTCGTAACCAGGAAGCTTCCAGTTACCACAATTTCCAAAAGTCGCCGTTTTTTCTCCTGCTTCCCCCACAGAACAACGAAAAGAGCGAGACCACAGCGTAGGTGCAGTTTCTTCAGTGCTTTTATTTCGTGCCTAGAGTTTCAGCCTGCAATCCACCATGACGCGTTTCACCTCAGCAATGAGGCTTGATCACATAGCGTGCCATGGACACCAAAAAGGGAATTTAAAGTGCAAGTGCTTAAGTGGATACAGCTGTGCTAGTAGCATTTAGTAAACAGTGAAAAAATACTACACGGATCTAATGAATACATATATATATATATGTGTATATTAAAGTCAAGGTGCCCCTAAGTGGTCGACACAACCAGGATCACTCGTCCTCACAGGTAGGTAGGCAGAGCGTACTCCTCATACTTTCCGCCGACGCGTTTCGGGTATATTGGAACCCTTCTTCATAGGCAGTTTCAGGAAAATGATGGCAAACAATGCACTGACTGGTGAAATCCTTCTATTATTACCATTTTCGGCATGATTATAACCCCCATTATATTTTGGGACCAGTAGTGCGCAATAAAACCCAAATGGGCGCTTTCAACATTTCTCAATTATACATCATTGGGGGATTTGCTCTAGTCCTGCACTACTCGTTTTTGTGGAAAAGAGGGTGTTACCTGTCCCCCTCAAACTTTCCAATCTGACAGCAAGGGGACCCTCGCAGTCGCAGCAGTGGGAAGCCCTCGCAACAGACATTGCGTGGAAATCACATTTCCGTATGTCTATCAATCCCAGGCACACGGACCTCCGCAGCATGCATGGTGGTGCCTGACTGTGACCAAGGGCTGGTCACTAATATGTTAAAGTCAAGGTGCTCCTAAGTGGTCGACACACCCAGGATCACTCTTCCTCACAGGTAGGTAGGCAGACCACACTCCCCATACTTTCCTCCGACGCGTTTCGGGTATATTGGAACCTTTCTTCATAGGCAGTTTTCAAGAAAATGATTGCAAACAAGGGGCTGCATTACGAGTCCACACTATTGCTGCCATATTTTCCGGTCCATGAGGATGGACTTGTGCTTGAAACGCATCGGACCAAATGTGGGACTATATTTTGAATGGCCGTGCCTTCCAAAGAAGCGTTTAACCTACCTGGGTGTGTCGGCCTTTTGGGTAACACTTTTCTTTAACAAATTAGTGGCTGGCCCGGCCACGGCCTGGCACCACCGCTGATGTATTGCGGGTCTGCCACCATGCTGATTTCTACGAGAGGGCGGAACAGGAGGTGCTCTGTTTATAGTTATAAATGGCTGTGGAATGACAAGTTGGTTTCCAAAAAGAACTATTACTGAAAGGACTTGTGGCAGCATGTGACCCACTTAGGTATTGTTTGACTACTAATCCCAGCATACAGTGTGTTCATTGGAGCGTGCATTTGCATAATGATTGAAATAAAAGAGGGGATGCATACGAGTCCACACTATTGCTGCCATGTTTTCTGGTCCATGAGGAAGAGCTTGTGCTTGAAACGCGTCAGACCAAATGTGGGATTATATTTCAATGGCCGTGCTTTCCAAAATAGCGTTCTAGCGTTCAACCTACCTGGGTATGTCGGCCTTTATGGTAACACTTTTCTTTAACAAATTAGTGGCTGGCCCGGCCACGGCCTGGCACCACCACTGATGTATTGCGGGTCTGCCCCAGTGCTGATTTCTACTAGAGGGCAGAACAGGAGGTGATCTGTTTATAGTTATAAACAGCTGTGGAATGACAAGTTAGTTCCCAAAAAGAACTATTACTGTAAGGACTCATGGCAGCATGTGACCCACTTGGGTATTATTTGACTACTAATCCCAGCATACAGTGTGTTCATTGGAGCGTGCATTTGCATTATGATTGAAATAAAAGAGGGGATGCATTACGAGTCCACACAATTGCTGCCATGTTTTCCGGTCCATGAGAAAGGGCTTTTGCTTGAAATGCGTCGGACCAAATGTGGGACTATATTTTGAATGGCCGTGCTTTCCAAAGAAGCGTTCAACCTACCTGGGTGTGTCGGCCTTTTGGGTAACACTTTTCTTTAACAAATTAATGGCTGGCCCGGCCAAGACCTGGCACCACCGCTGATGTATTGCGGGTCTGCCCCCGTGCTGATTTCTACGAGAGGGCGGTACAGGAGGTGCTCTGTTTATAGTTATAAACAGCTGTGGAATGACAAATTGGTTCCCAAAAAGAACTATTACTGAAAGGACTCTTGGCAGCATGTCACCCACTTGGATTTTATTTGACTACTAATCCCAGCATACAGTGTGTTCATTGGAGCGTGCATTTGCATAATGATTGAAATCAAAGAGGGGATGCATTACGAGTCCACACTATTGCTGCCATGTTTTCTGGTCCATGAGGAAGGGCTTGTGCTTGAAACACGTCGGACCAAATGTCGGACTATATTTTGAATGGCCGTGCTTTCCAAAGAAGTGTTCAACCTACCTGGGTGTGTCGGCTTTTTGGGTAACACATTTCTTTAACATATATATATATATATCCTGTACACCGTTTGTCTCCAAACTCGCGCGTTCGTGCAACACAGCAAGCAGACTCCGGACACGGACCTCGAGGTGTATAAAAAGGTTTTATTTCGCAGAAAGAGTCACCGACGTTTCGGCTCAGCAGAGCCTTGATCACATGACAGCGTTTACTTAGTTAGGTACACCTTTTAAAGTGAAAGCGAGTGGTTAACTGAAATCACCTGTGCAAACTCAGTAATAAACATAGAAAACATACTTTGCATCGCATTCAACATTGTATTGCATTTGTATGTTTCTTAATAAATGTAAAATACATTTATAACCATATCATATTCACAAGGTTAACAACAGATTAAATAAATTGAATGACTAGAAAAAAGGGGGGGTATTATTGTAAAATACACATATCAATTGATCAAACCCGTTTTAAAAGCCCTATTTACAAATAAATATATATATATTGAACCCCTAATCATTGTATATACATATTTGTAAACATAGTTTTCGATTTTGCCTCCTAATTCAGGAGCCTCGGTACAATAGTTCAATCCCTATAAAGTGCTGCGTGCTTTCTTTTTAAAGTGCAAATAGTGCTTCAAAAAGTGCATCAATATGTGCAAAATTAGCATAGTGCAAATACGCATAATACAGAATACCAAGTTCCTGATCCAGTTCACTTATATACAGTATATGTTTACAAATAAAACAATTGCTCAAGAGGGGAGAAGTAATTACATCTTTTCTTGCAATATTCCTTACATACTGTCTTATTAAGGCTTCTAATACTTTGCGGGTAAGTTTTCATTTACAAAAGTCAAACAATTCCATGTTAAAACTTCCTGTGTGAATGCAAAATGTTTCTATGTTTAAAAATTTTTTTTTCAAGTGCTGGAACGAGTTAAAATAAATAAATCAGGCCCACAAAGGGCCTGAAACCCAAAAACCAAACTAATCCAAAAGTACAAATAAACAAACAACCTAATGGTAAAAAATCTATACATTTCATTATAATTCAATGGTTCTTAACCTGGTTGCAAAAAACGTGCACAGTGAAAAATAATAATAACTGGACAAGCATTGTGTTCACATAGCAGCATTAATTCTTCCAGTGATGGTTCATAAGGACTGTGACTGCTCGCAGCCCCCACGGGATCTGTCCCGGCCATCTCCCAGCCGGGTGAGTGCCGTGGACATTATCCACGTGGGGGAGAGCACACAGTCCTAATATCTTGAGTCTACTAGAGCAAGCATGTGTGGAGATCTTCAGTCACATTCAACCCATGAGGCACCTTAGTATTAAGCAGGAGGATGTATTTTGTCTCAAGCTTTCTGAGCCTGGCCTCCCTGTCTCCGCCTCTTTTTGTGTTGATGACAGAATCAATAACCCAGTATTTTAGACCACTGTTATTACTTTGGTGGTGGTCCTTGAAATGGCGCGCAACAGGATAGGTGCTGTCCATATTCGTAATCGCTCGCAAATGTTGCAAAATGCGTTTATGGACAGCATTCCTGGTGCTGCCCACATACTGCAGGCCACAAGGACAGCGCAAAACATATATAGCGTATTCTGTCTTGCATGTTAGTACTTGGGTTATTACATGTTCCTTCCCTGTGAATCCATCCCTATAGGTTTTGGTGTTTTCACCATGAGTACACGCTTTACAGATTTTACAGTTATAGAACCCCTTATTCCTTTGCCACCACTCAGTTCTTGTAAAGGGATCCGGGTTGGTTTTGACTATATGGTCCCTTAAAGAGGGGGCTTTGCTGTAGGTCAAAGAGATAGTCTTTGGTAGGCTCTCGCCTATAACATTATCCCTCAGCACAATGGGCCAATGTTTATTCACTATTTTCTTTATTTGCTGGTGTTGTCTAGTGAATCCTGTTATTAATCTGAAGCATTCAGGCTCAACTGTATCTGATTTGGTTTTGCCCTGACTGGACAACTCTCTATCCGCTTTTCTGATTAGGAGCTCCTCTCTACTCATTGATAAGGATTTCTGCACAGCTCTGTCTATCACTTTTGCGGAGTATCCTCTTTCAAGGAATCTCTCCCTGCTTTCCTTTTGTGCCTGTTCTAGTTCCACGGGGTTGCTGCATATGCGTCTTAACCGCATATATATATACCGAGGGGAGCCTTTTGGACTAAAAAAAACATCCCGGGCACTTTCAATCGGCCACTCTGCACCTTGACAGAAACATCACCTGCTTTCCCACCCGCAGTACCAATCTGAACAAGATGCACTATGGTACTGTAGTTTACATCGTTCTACAGGCAGGATACGGTCATGTGACCAGGGGCAAGGCACACTCCAACCAATGGGAGTGGAGCAGGACGTTCAAAGGAGTGGGTGGAGCAGTATCCGGTTGATTAGTGGCATCCGACGAAGGCTTTACATCCGAAATGCATCATGCCCAAGTTTGTCTAAATAAAGGTGTACCTAGAAACCCCCTGAAGAGGCCTCATACTTTTCTTTATTGGAGGAGAATGTGTATATATATATATATACCCAATTGGTGTAGATATACTTGATTTATAACTGCCTATATGCAATGTGGATGATAATTGAGTCTATTATTTTGTTCACCAAGTTTGGTCATTTGCAAGAAAAATGTAAGGTAGGCCATTATGCGTTTCTCCGGAGCTGTTCTCTATGTTATTTACATGTTTTATTTTGAGACACTCACATTCAGTTGCACAGACAAAATAAAGTGTGTGCCCTTTATTGATATACTCTGCATGCTCCTCAGTCGGTTGAAAATGGGCAACACTGTTCCCACTGGTAAGCTTCAATAAATAACTTTGCCGTAATGCAGATGCTACCAGTGGAGGAGCTAGTTTGTGTCACAACCAGACTTGTTCTCACAGACGGCCAACTGCGAGGAGGACGTTTCGCCCTCACCCACGATACAGTAAGCCTTAGACTGAGAACGTTGGGGAGTATTCTCCCACCAATACACTGACTGAGCCTTGGATGTTTATCCTCCTCTCCTTTTTTTCTGCCCCCACCCTAGATCAGATCCTGTTGCCTGACGTTGAAGGGAAGGTTCCCTACCTTCCTGACTTGCAAAGTGCATTCCACACAGATGGCTGACTGCAGCGGTTGTTCACTACCTCAAGGGTACCGATGGCACTGGATTGATTTGGCTGGACACTTTAAGTGCACGCTGTCAGGGAGTACTTCTGAGACTCCTTCTGTGAGTTAGTGTGAGTATTTTGAAATTATCAAAACATGCTCACTACACACTTGCATGATATACATTGTGAGTGCCAGACAAACCACCTCAATTCACACTCATGTAACATAAACTAGAAGGGGTGTCTCACTACTAGTCTCACCAAGATGGTTACGGCACTGTTTGCACCATAACATAGAGAACTGCTGACTCCCACACCAGGTTGTCTGTTGAGGCAGACTTGGTATTTACTGCTGGAGGTGATGTGTACACACTGGGTCAACTACGCTGAATCAGGAGAAGATGCATTACGCTGACAAGAAAAGTACCGCATTTATGAGTAAAGCTTGTATATATATTAATCCACAGGTTTCTCATCTTCCTTAGTCCTGAAGAGGCCCAATTACAAGGGCCAAAACGTGTTGACTTCTATGATTGGAGGAGTCTGATTTAAAACTAAATCTCATCTATACTACATGGGCCACACAAGAACACTTGCGAGGACTGGATGTTGCCTCATATGTGTTACCATAATGGACTACCTCTAATATGGACTGTGTATGATCATTTGAAATCGTAGCTATATATTTGTATGAAATTTCTGGAAGAGAGACAATTCCTATTGATTTGAAGGACACCGAATATATGTGTATTTTTTGTTCTGAAACACTTAATTAGTTTTGATTTAAGTATAAGAATACATTTTCAATCTTGTGATGTCAATATCATTTGTTTTGTCGTTGTTACATGTAGGCGCACCTCTAAACGTTTGCCTTAAATAAGTCAAATACTTGACATTGTGTTATCCTGTATAACAGATCAGTGATCAATTAATATGTTTATTGGCATAGTTTTGTAGCCATTTATTCCCACAGGTTACTATTTTTCTGGTTTCTATAGCATTGCTAGGAAGGCACAAAAGGAAAGCTCTCAGGATTCTAAAACTCCTGGACACTTCAGTTAGAGGACACACCTTTTTCAAGTGGTTAAGACCGGAGAGTGAAGCGCACATACATCGCTTCCCTTTATAAACAACATATCTAACTCTGTCCGGTTATCAGAACCGCTTGACTTTTACCAGAGATAGAAGCCAGCATGATTGATCAACCAAGTTGGAAGAGGCAGTAAACTATACTGAACTTCGCCTTATTTCCTCAATCCAGGAGACAAGTGGGTAATATGCAAATGCGCAAGAGCAGGTACTGCAGGCTGCAATGTTTTGCACCTAGCTATGGAATAATCATTACTCTCTCCTACTGTCTTTCACTAATGCACTTGGGGTGTTTTAGGCATTTTTGATGGGATAACTCTCACAAGAGGGATACATGTAAATTACCCACTGAGCTTGGGATGAGCATAAGAACTAAGATATAAAACAACACATAAATGCTCATGTGGTGGAGTTCAAATTCGCTATCACTAGCCAATAAGAAAGGGAAACAACAAAGCCCAGAAGTAACCTCTAACATTTTTTCAAAGACACAGTTGGTGGTAGAAGAAAAAACCCATGCATAGAAATAAACCACACATCTCAGCTTTGACAAATTAATGGCTGAGAAAAGTCACAAGATAACAAATCAAGCCCAAAGCAACAAATTCAGAAATAATTCAAATACTACGCGAGGAATGGGTACGAAACTTTCATACCCCAAGGCTTTACTGCATAGGAAAGATGTAAAGGTGAAAATGAAAATGAAACTTGAATCGGGACAAACAGCGATGTTAAGAGTATGAGGATGGTAAATAAGCCTGTAAACAAGGCACTAATACTGAACAGAGGGAAAAGAAATCAGCTCAAAAGTTAATGGACAGATGGGGCGTGGCTTGCGCGCCGCTGTGACATCGCTGGTCGCGCTTGAGCTCCGGGGTGACAGGAGCCGGCGAGGCTGATTATGACCCCCAAACTCAGTGTCACTGTTCAGAAACTGAGATATCGCTACCGGAAGATGCGGTGAGTTTTTTGCTGCTCCCGCTCTCCGGGTTGAGTGTCCCTTCCCTGCGGTGACCTTCTCTTCCGGATTCTCACGGGCGGCCGCCATTTTCTGTCGAGGCAGCGGCACTCGTGTTTTTATCCAGACGCTGTTCCTTTTAATGGAAATCTACGCTGTCATCTTCTGAAGTGTTGTCCTTCGCCAATATAGTGCCTGGGTATCCCTGCGACGCATTTTGTGTTGCCAAATATGGTCCTTCAATGATGTAGAGACTTGTGGTCATCACACATGACCGACTTCTTTAAAATGGTGATGCATGCACCGGTATAGAAGGTGAGCAGTCTGTATCCTTTTTTTCTGCTTCCTCTGCCTGGTGTGAAGACACTTACATTGCGGCTCCCCTCGCTGTAATCTTTTCGCCATTTTTGGGTTCTGGAGATGGTACTTGTATTTTTCTTCAGTTGCTGCACTCTATACCTCATGACTGTTTGGCAACCATTGTGAAGCGCTATATTTGACTGTGGTCCCCTGGTATTTCTGAAAGAGACTTTCCTTTGTCTCAGATGGCTAATTGAGCTCCACTGATGTCCTAATTATCAGTCCTGTGGAAATACGTTGTGTTGGTCTCCACAAAATGGCGGATTCTGTTTTTTGAATGCAATGCTACTGTTGCTTTTCGCTAAAAGTGCCTACTGACCTTTTCATTAAGCTGTCTCAGTGACGACATTATGTTGTGTCCTATTCTGTAAACCAGTCAGTGTCTGGCCCTGTACTGCGTATTCTACTAGCTTTCAGGATATTCTGTTTGATTTGTGAAGTCTCTTCAAACCTCTCATGGACTTCAAAGGTAACCTTAAAAGATCTAAGCAAACTTCTCCTACTCAGGAGCTATCTCAGAAAGATGGTAGTACTACGCTAGATACTATTTTCTCTCGTTTAAACGCTGTTCATGACATTGCGCAATCGACCAAAACTAATACTGATCTGCTTCAGGTTGAGGTTGCAGCAATCAGAAATGACTTTAAATCCCTATCACTTTGTGTTTCTGCTGCTGAATCCAGAATAAGTAGTTGGAGGATTCTGCCCAACTTCATTCTAAATCGTTGCAACAGATGGAACGCTCTATGTCTGCGTTGCGGAGAGACCTTAAAGAGCAGGAGGATCGAAATCGTCGAAGCAATCTACGTATTTTTGGTCTACCCGAGGATGCGGAGAAATCAGCGTCATCATTGATAGACTTTTTATATCAGTGGATTCCTTCTGTTTTACAAATTTCCTTTCAGAAAGACTTTTAAATTGAACGAGCTCATTGAGTTCCTACATTCCGACCTAAATCCTCACCTCATCCTAGAGCGGTGATTTTTAACCCTCTGCGTCATCAACACTCCAAGCAAATCCTAGCTCAGATGAGGAAGGTCAAGGCGGTCACTTGGAAGGACCACAAGATTGCTATTTCCCAGGATTTTGCTAGAGACACTGTTACGAAGAAGATTATCTGATATGAACATTCCTTTCTCCTTTGCTGGTCCTTCATGATTCCGTATAACCTTTAGAGGTCGCACGGTCTTCTATGAGCCTTCGGATCTTTCCACCTTCCTGGATAATCAGATGGAGTCCCAGATGGATTCTACATCTTCTCCTGGTCCCTCTGGTTCCTGAGTTCTCTCTGCAGAGTTTTTTTTCTGCAATCTCTTTGGCTTTGATGTCTTGCTGTATGCTAATGCTACAATTTTGTTTTCTCGTTTATGACATATTCCATTAATTCTTAGATCAATATTCCTCTTTTCTTTTTCTGTATCTATGTATTTATCCTTATGTGGTGATAATGTTTCACTGTTTTGTCGCCTGTTTTATGTGTGGGACTTGCTGTATGCTACTTATGCGATTTTGACTCTTCTTGTTCTGTCTCTGTTATATGAAGGGTCCCTTGTTGGTCATGTTCTCATCTTTTTATTCCAGTCTTTCTAATTTAATGTTTCTCTTTTCTTCTTTTGAGGTCCTGTTAATATGTTCTCATTTGTCCTTTTGTCCTCATGCAATAGATTATTTGTGTCTGTTTTATGTCGTTCTTATTCTTGTTGTTTTGGTTTTATATTTCTTGATTTTTCTTCTGTTTAATATATTATACTGTAAATCAATTGTTTCCTTTTTTGCTATAGATTTCCAGTTTGTGAGGTATGTATTAATATCTCTTTGGTTTTTATGGTCAAATTGATGAAATTATATTTATTACTATTTATTGGTATATTTGTCTTCATTTATTATCCTTTTGATTATTATATTGAACTGTACAATCAATTGTTTTTTTTTTTGCTACTGACCTACTGTTTGTGAGATATGAATTAATATCTCTTTGGTTTACATGGTCAATTTGATGAATTTATATTTATTGCTATTTAATGGTATTCTTGCATTATGTTACTATTTCTACTGTTCTACATTACGATTTACTTTTCAACTGTTTTTATGCATTTATTCTGTAGTTTCTTATACTGTTGATGAGCCCTGATTTCCCCTAATTGGCTCTTTTATTTCTTATCACTGGATATACTTTAGGTATAGCTATATTGTATGTTTGCAAATCTTTCTTATGAGTTTTTCTGCTTTTCCTTCTATCTCTCTTTATGATATGATGGTTTTTCAGCTCTTTCTCCTTGTTGGCCTTTCTGCTCACCTCTCCATGTTCCCCCCTCGTAGGGATTTGGTCCCTTTCAGACATCCCCTGTTGGGTTTCTTTCTTCTTCTTTTCCTAATTCTTTTTTCCAGTTTTCTTTTTTCTTTCTCTCTTTTCCCTCATCTTCCCATTTCTTTTTCCCTTCTCTCTTCTCCCTTTTCTTTTTCTCTTTTCTATCTTTTCTTTTCTTCTTTCTTTTCCTGGATCTCCTGTTGGCGCCTCTTATTTGTGGGGTCTTTCATGTTGTTGGGTCTGCATTGTGTTGCATGTTTTTGTTTCTATTTTTGATTTATCTTCTTTATTATCAGTGTTTAGTGGTTTTTTGTTCTTCTGTTTATATGCCTGGATTGAACGTATTGTCCCTTAATGTTCGTGGATTGAATCATCCGGTGAAAAGGGCTAAGATTTTGGATTATTGCAAACATCTCTCTACAGATTTAGTGTTACTACAAGAAACGAAAATATCTTATAAGGAAGCTTTATTATTGAGGAAAGAGTGGGTCCTTGATGTGGTGTGCTCTGATGCTTCTGGTAAAAAGAATGGTGTGGTAACATTAATTTCTAAAAATTCAGGGTTCTCAGTGGTGTCTGCAGAACATGACTCGGAAGGGCGTTGGCTGCTGTCCCGCCTTTCCAATGGCTCTCTTGATCTTTATGTTATGAATATTTACGCTCCAAATATTGATGATCCATCGTTTTGGTGGTCGATCACCAAAAAATTGTCTGAGGTTCCTCATGAAGGTAACCTAATACTTGGTGGACATTTTAATCTTCCTATGGACCCAATTTTGGACAGACAATCTGCTTTTAAATTTCGTCCCCCTAGGGCTCACAAACAGATGCTCAATATGTGTGCCTCTGCTAATCTTCAAGACCTGTGGCGTCTACATAACCCTACTGGAAGTGATTTTTCTTTTTATCTTCGCCTCATTCTAGTTTTTCTCGTATTGACTGTCTTTTAGTTCATTCAGCTCTTTTACAGGTTTCGTCGTCTCCTTACATCCATCCTATCCTTGTTTCTGATCATGCTGCGATATCCTTTTCTCTCCTCAATCTCACTGACAAGAAAGAACCTCATACTTGGAGGTTAAACACAGAGATTCTGCATGATCAGACTCAGGTTGCGGCATTGAATGAAGAGATTGATAATTATTTTTCTGATAATGAGGGCTCTGTCAGTTCCCCAATAGTCTTGTGGGATGCTTTCAAGTGTACGCTTAGAGGTGAAGTTATTAAAGGGATGGCAAAGAGGAATGCTGATATTAAGAGAGAGCTTACAAACTTAGCTGATGATGTTAAGAGACAAGAATCTTTCTATCGACATTCTAAAGATAAACAATTACTACAAACCATTAAAAATGTGAAGTATTCCTACAATACTATTGTCACTAAAAGAGCGCACATTGGGGTTCAAGCTCAGAAATCCAAACGTTTACTTCTGAAAAACTGTGCAGGTAAGAACCTGGCGGCGACTCTAAAATTTCAGGAATCCAATCTTAGATCATCTCAGATATCTTGTATTACTGATAGCTCTGGTGCCAAGAAATTTCAAACTTAGGAGATACTTGAGGTTTTTCGTGACTTTTATATCAAGTTGTATACTCCCGTTAATCCATCCTCTTTTGATCAATGTCAACAATTTTTAAAGACACTTCCTATCCAGACGGTTTCGGATGCTGACGGTGTGAAGCTGGGAGGTCCGATCACTACTGAAGAGATTATACATGCAAATAAATCCACACGCTCCGGAAAGGTGCCGGGACCTGATGGTTTTCCCATCATGTTTATAAAACGTTTCTTACTTTTGTTGTCCCTCGTCTTAAGTTTTTGAAACTTTTATATCATCAGGTGTGGTTTTGTCGTAATTTGACAATGGCCGGGTTAGCGCTTAGCTTTGCTACACGTTATTCCCCTTAACTTGGCCATATTAGAAAACGCCATTTTGTATGTTACGGCGGCCATTTTAGGGAATGAGCGGCCTCATGGTCAGCATGCCCTTTAGTCCGTTGTCCGTACCACTGACCACTCGACTTTGCCCAGCAACAGGCTATTTTTAGCAACGGTCAAGCCTGTACATGAGCAGTCTCAACTGACCAGTCACCCCTCAGGAATGTTCCGCCAAACTGACCAGTGGAGTTGTAACCCCTCCCATGAGTTGGCTGTGCTCCAAAAATGACCATATATGTACATAAAGCTCTGTAACCTTGTACCGCCTACCTTTTATTACCTGTAAAAATGTATAAAAGAAGGATTTGCACCAACGTTCGGTGATACTTCTTGCATTGCCGAAGGGTGCTGTAGGAATATACCACCACCCCATGGGGTCTTAATAAACTTGTTCTTTGTACTTTTCAGTTTCCGTGCCAACAGTTCTTTCGGTGTAAGTGGGTTATCTACGGAGCATGTAGGCCTTGGGAACCCGATACCACAAATTGGCGACCACGAAGGGACTCATCGGTGACTCGGATGCCCGAAGGAGAGGTCGTGACGAAGGATTGGAAATTCGCCATGGACGCGTACGCTGCCACTGAGTGACCCGAGTCTTGGCACCCACAGTGTTTTCTTCCTTTCCTTCTGATCTGACCTTCCAGGTGGCGCCGGTCTCCGACTGAGATCTTGATCGTCTGCGTTGCTGTACAGTGCCTGTTTGGCTGATTCGATTAAAGACCTTGGCTGTTGGAACCTGGATATTTGAAATTGGGTAAGATTTGTGATCAGTAAGGTAGTCTACGGACGCTTACTGAAGTTCTACGATTTGTGATCAGTAAGGTAGTCTATGGACGCTTACTGAAGTTCTATGATTGTGTCTATGATTTGAGTTAGCTAACATTTTTGACTTTGTGACCTTTGAATTATATGTGTAGTGCACTTCACATAGGCAGGCATGTAGAGATGTTTCTCTAATTTTGTTTTGTACTCTGAGCGGCACATTTGTGTGAAGTACTGTGAGTGCCATTTATATGGTATCACGCTTTTGTGATACTTTTTGAACATGCCTGTTTTAAGCACACTCCGAGGGATGTGCTGTTTCGGAAATGGTACCACAATTAGGTTAGCGGAATCACAGCCGGCTCCCTCAGAAGGAACTCCAAATCGTGAGATGTATGTGAAATTTGGCCTTCCCCCTATACTGTACAGCAAATTATGGCATAAATATACCAGAACCGATCCCGAGTTGCAATGGCCACTACATGGGTAGTTTGATTTACGAAAGGTTCAGTTTGTGGAGCAATGTTTGTTTCAGCGCAGGTCTAGACAGAATATGTTTGATTGTGTACGAATGTGGGAGAAAGCGGTGCGTGAGCGTATGAAGCGTGAGGTTGCCTTGGCGGACAAAGAGCAGCGTAAGGCTGCTCGAGATAAGGCTTTACAGCTTGAGGAAAAGGAGGCGCAGGAGAAGAAAGAGAGGGAGGCACGGGAACGTAATTTGCAAACGACCGGTCAATTTCCTATTCGTCGTCCGCTTTATCCTGTCCTTAATAATGAAATTGATGATTTTTCATTACTAGATCGCTCTCCGCCTCCGTATGTCCACCCTACGGCTCCGTCCGAGGATTCCGGTGATGAAGGACAGGATAAGTCGGGAAAAGGGGATAAGTCCAGTGTCAGGTTATCTGCGGAGAAAGCCGCGGACTTGCGTAGTTGGGCCCGTAAATTGAATTTAAATTATGTAACTGTGTCTGACGTTGTTGCCGAGAGGGGTAAATGGACAGAACAAGAATTGATGTGTTTTTTGACTACTCTTGATGATGAAGTTGTTACTACATTTCGTAAATATTCAGAGACTTTAGAACCTAAGGCTGTGTCAGTTCATCGTGAGAATTTGGATAAAGGTTTATTTGTCCTTGCAGATGTCGATACCTTTTTCAAGCAACTGATCCAGCTGCGGGATGAGACGTCCAAATTACGGGAAGAACAGAAAAAGAATAAGGAGTCCGTGCCGGGGTCCACTGAGCAGTCAAAGGAGTGTTCTCTTCGGGGTTCAGATAAGAATTCTAAAGTGCATGTTATGCCTATGCGTGAAGCTGCGCCTTTGTATGTCCCCCCTAAGGGGGATGGCACAGATGAGGATAAAACGTCGAAGGATGCGAAGGGGTACTTTATATATAATTGGGTGTATACGCCTTGGAATAGAGCAGATGTTATGGCGTTAAAAAATTATTTGCCTGATCTTCGGAAAAATCCAGCTGCATTCTATGAAGGGGTGGAGGGGGCCATTTCCTCTTGTGTTATGACTCTTGTTGATATTGATCTCTTCTTTGGGTTAATTCTTCCGCCTGATATGTGGAGGTCGATTCGAAAGACTAATGATCAAACGATGTTTGGGGGAACTTGGAAGGAGATAAATCAGGCTGACTTAGATAGGGAGCCTGCATGCAAACCGTGTGACATGATTTTAGACCTCCCAGCGGCTATTTTGACTAAACTAAAAACGCTTGTTCCTTCTAAAAAGATCGATTGGACTATGTTAGCTTCGTGCAAACAAAAGTTAGATGAATCGGTATCAGATTTCTTTACACGATTCGAAGAAGCGTTTCATGATTACAGTGGTCAATCATTAACAGACGATACGGGTAGGCATCTGTTTGTTGATAAGTATGTGGCTAATCTCCTACCGGAGATTGCGAAGCGATTGAAAACGAGCGAAAGTTCCTGGACCACGGCGACCCCTGCGTCTTTGTTAACTATGGCTCAGTATTATGAGCGGCAGGAATTGGAGGCTAAAGAAAGTGTTGATAAGAAAGCGAAGGAATTGAAAACGAAGGTGATGTTGGCACAGGTTCGTGGAACCCAATCTAGAGGGAATGATAGAGGCAGAAGAGGTGGGAGTAATGCGTCGTATGGGCGTACGGATATAGCAGAGGACCAGTGTGCCTATTGTAAGGAAATTGGGCATTGGGCTGACGATTGTCCGGTACTTCGTGAGCAACGTAGTCAGCTTGGTCGAGGAGGTGGAAGGTCAAGGAACAGTTATTCAGGGGCGACAGGTGGCGGAGGTGATCGTGGTAGGTTTGAAGAGAGGGGCCGTGGCCAGGATGAACGTAATACATTTGATAGACGGAACCACTATCAGATATCGGAGGGTGAGAATGTGGAGCATCAGGATTATGTGCATGCATAGGACTGCGTAGGATGGGGTACGGAATCAGTTGAAGTGCCAGTAGATCAGAGAGGTCCATATGTATCAGCGGGCATTTTGGGTTCTACTGATCAGTTTTTAGTCGACACAGGAGCTACTCATAGCGCTTTGTCTAAAAACTTGGTTCCGAGGGCTCCCCTGTCTGGCGACATGATAACATGTATAGGGTTTGATGGCACTCCCTCTCCTAGCCCATTATCGAAGCCTCTTGCACTTTGTCTTGATACATTTTTCAGTTTTGGTCAATTTTTGCTGTCACCCCATCCCCAGATAACATTCTGGGCATCGATTTGCTCAAATATTTTCGAGCAACGATATGTTGCGCTCCGGAGGGAGTGCGAGTTATTTTGAATGACAACTACCCAGATTCAGACAGATTTTGCACTATACAAGAAAGTGAAGCATTAGCCTCTCTCCCTCACACGTTATGGGCGACCTCAGATACGGATGTGGGACAGATGCTTATTCCACCTATTCGAATTACTGTAAAGGAGGGAGTACTTTTGCCACGTGTACCTCAGTATAAGATTTCCAGGGAAGGTGAAATTGCCCTGACACACATTGTTCGAGATTTGATCATTGCAGGAGTAGTGGAGGAAGTTCCCTATAATGTTTGCAACAGCCCTATTCTTCCGATTCTTAAGAAAGACACTGACGACAAGGTCTATCGATTTATTATTGATTTGAGAGAAATAAACAAAATTGTCATTCCCCAATATCCGGTGGTGTCCGACATCACGACATTGCTCACATTGGTTCCCCCGACGGCGACGACATTTAGTGTCATCGACCTGAAAAATGCGTTCTTTTCCATTCCCATCCATCCTGATAGCAGATATTTATTTGGCTTTACGTTAAATAATAAATCGTATAGATTTTGTCGTGTTCCTCAAGGTTACACTGAGAGTCCTAGTATCTACAGCCAGGCTTTAAAAAGACAGCTTGATTCTTTTCAATTACAATCTGGAGTAGCCCTTATTCAATATGTTGACGACCTCCTGTTGGCTGCAGACACTTATGCACAATGTGAGGAGAGTACGCTCGCCCTGCTTTCCTTTTTGGCTAGGAACAATCATAAGGTTTCAAAGAAAAAGCTTCAATACTGTAGACCCAAGGTGACCTACCTCGGTCATCTTTTGTCTAAGGAGGGGCGTGCATTAACATCAGATCGAATTCAGGCGATTTTAGATACACCAGTCCCCCGCACTCAGAGAGATGTACGTGCCTTTATAGGATTAACGTCCTTTTGTAGACAGTGGATCATGGGGTTTTCGCACATTATAAAACCTTTGTTAGCATTACTGTCAAAAACTACACCAATGCCCCTCGAATGGACAGATGAATGTCAAAATGCTTTTGATCAATTGAGACAAGCCCTTTGCTCTGCACCCGTGTTAGGTACACCAGATTATACAAAGATCTTCACGTTGTAGGTGCACGAGAAAGATGGGTGCGCGTTATCAGTTTTTGTGCAGGCACACAGGGACAAGCAGAGGTCATGTGCATACTTTTCAGCGGTTCTTGACCCTGTAGCACGAGGGTTACCTGGGTGTTTTCGAGCAGTTGCAGCAACAGCGGTAGCTATACGACAAAGTGAGGGAATAGTTTTATCGCACACATTGTTGGTGTTAGTTCCTCATGCAGTAGATGCCCTGTTGAATCAAACAAAAACACAGTATCTCACGAGTGCACGTTTGACAGGATATGAGCTCACACTTTTGGCGCCACACATTACATTGAAAAGATGCGCTACCCTGAACCCTGCCACTTTATTGCCCTATCCGGTTGAGGAGGGTCAGGAAGACAAACATCACGATTGTGTTTTCCTGACCGAGGAACAAACAAAGGGTCGTGTCGACTTACAGGATATGCCACTTCCAGATGTGGATGGGGAACTGTGGGTTGATGGATCGTGTTTGAGGCTGCCAGATGGTACGACTTCCGCAGCATATGCGATCACGACACTTAAGACAGTGGTAGAAACAGCTAGAATACCCGAGAAATCGGCTCAAGCAGCAGAGCTGATAGCCTTGACAAGAGCCTGCGAACTGAGTGCTGGCCTATGTGTGAACATATACACAGACAGCCGGTACGCCTTCGGAGTAGCGCATGATTTCGGGCTACTCTGGAGAGAACGTGGGTTTTTGACTTCTCATGGAGTACACATTATGCACGGAGAACTGGTGCGTGATCTCCTAAACGCGTTGCTTTGTCCAAAGAAAGTGGCGATAATTAAATGCAGTGCCCATAAAAAGATCACTGATAAAGTGGGTCAAGAAAATGCTTTTGCAGACAGCATAGCAAGACAAACAGCTATGTCCCGAACTGACTCCCCCATGTATGTAACAAAATCACAGGCTGAGCGATGGTATGATGCTAGAGCGGAGATACTAGATATCCAAAAATCAGCGACTGAATCAGAACTTGCGGCATGGGCAGCAGAAGGGGTACTAGATGATGAGGGTTGTTGGAGAAGCAAGGACATGGAGAGATGGAAATTGCCTGCAGCTTACTTGCAGGCGATGGTTCAGATGACACACGGATTAGCGCATGTGGGAGCTCTTGCAATCACTCAATTGTTAACACGAGTTTGGGAGCATCCCGAGATTGCCAATACTGCCAAGAGAGTAGTGCAGACCTGTCTGATATGTTTACAGCACAATCCTGCGAAAGGGACTCATACTCCGAAAGGAGGGTTCATTCCACCTTCTGCACCATTCGAGGTACTCCAAATGGATTACATCCAGCTTGAGCGCTGCAATAACCTTAAGTATGTCTTAGTGGTGGTGTGCGCCTTTAGCAAATGGGTTGAGGCCTTCCCCACGAAAGATAATACAGCTTTGACAACAGCTAAGGTGTTGCTCAAGGAGTACTTCCCTCGATTTGGAGTTTGCAAATTCTTGTGGAGCGATAATGGGCCTCATTTCGTTGGGAAAATTGTGGAGTATGTACTGAAGGGGTTGGGGATCCAGCAGAAGTTTCATGCTGTGTTCCACCCTCAGTCAGCAGGTCTTGTCGAGCGGTATAATGCTACATTGAAGTTGAAACTGGCTAAGATTGTGGCGTCCACGTCATTGAAGTGGCCGGATGCCTTGCCGCTAGCATTGCTCTCTCTTAGATCAGTGCCCCACTCTCGAACAGGCCTCACACCGTATGAAGTGGTGTTTGAAAGGCCTATGAACATATGGGGAGTGCCTAAGCCGCGATTGATACATGATGTGCCTTGCATAATAATGAACGATTATTTGGCACGATTAACAAATGATTTGCTTTCTATTCATCAACAGGTTCGAGAAGCGCTCCCTGACAATTCTACTGGAGAGGCTCACAATCTTCATCCTGGTGATTTTGTGATGGTGAAGTCGTTTGAGAGGGCGAATAGCTTGCAACCGAGGTGGCGTGGCCCCGAGCAAGTCCTCCTGGCAACTCGAACAGCTGTGCGAGTGACCAACAGAAAGCGGTGGGTGCACTCAACTCACTGCCGCCGTGTCTCTCCGGATCTGGTGAATCCTACTGTGCTGACCGACTACAAGGAGATTCTGGATAAAGAAAAGAGCCCAGCTGTGACATCGGCCGAAGTTGAGGGAGCCTTCCCGGACCACACTGTTTCTGGACGACAGCGTTACGATCTGCGGCCACGATAGGAAGAAGATTTTTGTTTTTCGAGACTGGTTGGTTACCGCTCTGGGGTTTGTGAAACGGAAACCGGGAATCTCAAGGGGGGGGATCAGTTCTGCCAAGAGTAGCGACACCCAGCTACCTCGGAGCTCAGCACCGTATTTTTCTTTTTTAGGTATATACATTTGAGACATTGTGAACTCTTTGAACTATGGCGTCTTCTGCATCACGAGACAAAAGAATACTTGGTGCCATCTTGTTCGTACTGACAATTGTGGTGATAGCAGTAATAGCCTGGGTAGTAGAACTTGTGGTGCCTGTACGCGAACATTTGCTGCCGACTACCCCGGCTCCATCTGAACATTTTCACTTCACTTTGCCCTACCATGAAGAACGGCACCGACAGACTTATTTGAACAATAGCTTCATTCAGATTTTGCATCATACTCACAATATGACGAACACTTCAAATTGTTGGGTGTGTGGGATGTTGCCTGGTCATCAGAAGAAAGGGGGCACTCCACTCATCCCACTCCCATTTTTGCATAATGGTTCCTGCAATGCCTGGTACACTCTTCTATTCACTTTACGATGGCCAACGAAAGAGGGGGTGCTCTTCCGTTTGAACAAAATTTGTTACCATGACCGGGATGGGTATCCACGAGCTGAGGGTACTCGATTTGAATGGGAAGAGTACCGCCCCGATAATGTGTCTGAACCCCGTGTTTACAGTAATCAAAGGAACATTAATATGTCCAGTTCACATGTTATTAATGTTATCGCTACCAAGGCTGATCTCTGCATCCGTAATAAAGGTACAATCCCGGTGGGGAAAAGTGAATGTAACACTACACTTACATTTGACAGTCCGAATGGCATATCATTTGTGGCATCTCGAAAAACTTACTTTATTTGTGGTAATAAAGGCTATCATCAGCTCCCTTTAGGATGGTTATGTTATGTTATGTTAAAAAATGTATACCGCGCACGTACACCGAGACGGTTTCTTGGCGCTCATAACAAACATAGCTAGCCAGGGCAGAAGAGTTACTCAAAAGCCACCTTGAAAAGGTGTGTTTTTAGGGTTTTGCGGAACAACTCATATGAGGTAAATTGGCGAAAGGAAGAAGGGAGGGAGTTCCAGTAGGAGGGGCCTAGGAAAGAGAAGCATAATCCTCCATGTTTTTTACGGCGGAATGATGGAGTGCAAAGAAGATTATCGGCAGAAGACCGTAAGTTGCGGGTTGGAGAATATCGCTTAAGCTTGGAGGAAATGAACTCAGGGGCCTGGTTATGCAAAGATTTAAATAGGGTGCAGCCGAGCTTGAAGGAGCATCGTTTAGCCACTGGGAGCCAATGAAGGCTCCTCAGGAGGGGGGAGACGTGCTGGTGTTTGGGTTGGTGGTACACCAGGCGCGCGGCCTGGTTCTGGATCAGCTGAAGTTTTTGGAGCTGATAGACAGGAATCCCCACATACAGGATGTTGGCAAAGTCAACTCTGGAGATGACCAAAGCCAGTATTACTAGTGTGAGTGCCTCTCTGGTTAGAAATCTGCAGATCTTGCGAATCCTGCGTAGCTGGAAAAAGCAGGATGATGTTACTGCTGAGATCTGAGGTTTCATGGAGAGATCCTCCGAGATGATCACTCCCAGGCTTTTCACAGAGCTGACCGGGCAAGGGGGGAGACCCAAAGAGGGGGGCCAGTAGTTATCATCCCATGGATTGGTGGGACCACCCACCAGGACAAGTTCCGTTTTAGACGGATTCAGCTTGAGCTGGCTGTGAGCCATCCAGTCAGAGATGAGTAGCATGGTTGTTTGGAAGTTGAGGCGAGAGGAAGGTGTAGTGTCCAGAGGGAAAATCAGTTGTAAATCATCGGCATAATTGTATATTGTAGCGGAGGATTGGCGAAGAGAAGCCATGAGTGGTTGCATATAAAGATTGAAAAGGAGGGGGGAGAGAGCAGAACCCTGGGGAACACCACAAGTGAGGGGGAGAGAAGAAGCAGAGAAGGTGGAAAGGTGGACTGCCTGGGAGCGGTCTTGCAAGAAGGATCGAACCCAGTCAAGGGCAGTGCCCCGAATGCCGGCGTTTCTGACACGGTCGATCAAGATAGTATGATCGACCGTGTCAAAAGCCGCCGACAGGTCTAACAATACGAGGGCTTGGGGGATGTTGTTATCGGCTCCAGTTCTAAGTGTGTCCATCACAGCTGCAATCACCATCTCTGTAGAATGGTTAGGTTAGGCACATGTTACGTATCTTTTGTATTGCCCCCTGTATTCATTGCCCCACCAATGTACCATAATGATTATGTGCTCTACCATGATTTTGTACTAAATCATGTTAAACGTGCTGTGGTCTTGGACGATATTGACCAGACCGATACTGCCTTACAACAGTATGTAGACTTTAATTTGGGACTGTTTTCCTTTGTGGGGGCTGCCTTGAATAGTCGGAAAATACGACGACTGACTCGTGTTGTTGAGGCTGTAGCCAATGATACTGCTATTGCATTAGGGAACATAACAGAAGAACTCCAGATTTCTAGGATTGTTACGCTCCAGAATCGTATGGTTCTAGATGTGGTTCTAGCTGACCGTGGGGGGGCATGTAGAATCATCGGAAGTAGCTGCTGCGTGTACGTGCTAGATAATTCGCCGTCTGTTTATGATGCAATATCAAAGCTTCACAAGATAGCTGCTGAAATACACCCGGACAATAGCACTTGGACTCTTTCAGGGTGGTTCTGGTCAATGCTTACCACTTGGGGTTGGAAACTGCTGACGATTTTATGTATCATTGTTGGGATACTGTTCTTTGTATGTTTATGTATACAATGTGGCCCTGCCTTATGTTCCATGTGTTTATCAGCTTGTATCCCATCCAGACGAGCTCTTGCTCAAAATGAAATGATGCTTCATAAAGAAGTAGCTCAAATAATGTTAATTGATATCGAAGATGAGTATCCCGACTACGTCCATTATGAGGTAGCTTCATCTAAACGCTAAAAGGGTCGTCTGTCGTAATTTGACAATGGCCGGGTTAGCGCTTAGCTTTGCTACACGTTATTCCCCTTAACTTGGCCATATTAGAAAACGCCATTTTGTATGTTACGGCGGCCATTTTAGGGAATGAGCGGCCTCATGGTCAGCATGCCCTTTAGTCCGTTGTCCGTACCACTGACCACTCGACTTTGCCCAGCAACAGGCTATTTTTAGCAACGGTCAAGCCTGTACATGCGCAGTCTCAACTGACCAGTCACCCCTCAGGAATGTTCCGCCAAACTGACCAGTGGAGTTGTAACCCCTCCCATGAGTTGGCTGTGCTCCAAAAATGACCATATATGTACATAAAGCTCTGTAACCTTGTACCGCCTACCTTTTATTACCTGTAAAAATGTATAAAAGAAGGATTCGCACCAACGTTCGGTGATACTTCTTGCATTGCCGAAGGGTGCTGTAGGAATGTACCACCACCCCATGGGGTCTTAATAAACTTGTTCTTTGTACTTTTCAGTTTCCGTGCCAACAGTTCTTTCGGTGTAAGTGGGTTATCTACGGAGCATGTAGGCCTTGGGAACCCGATACCACAGTTTCAGGCTCTGCTGCTGATGCTACTATCGTAGTGATACCAAAAGAAGGCAAAGATCATTCGGACCCTAAAAAATGTCACCCCATATCCCTCCTTAATATGGAGGCAAAGATTTTTGCTAAAATCTTGGCTAAACATTTGGAATGATATATACCACTACTTATCCATCCTTCTCAGACGGGCTTTGTTAAAGGAAGATGGCTAGAGACAATATTCGTACCTTTTGTCACATCATAGGGAAAGCAAAATTATCTACTCTTCCGGCGGCTGCTCTTGCCCTTGATGCCGAAGAGGCTTTTGACAAGGTCTCCTGGCCTTTTCTACATGCAGTGCTTTGTGCCCATAATCTTGGTGATTCTTTTGTAATATGGTTATGTCCTTATATGTACGTCCGAGAGCGAATATCAGAGTTAATGGTGCTACTTCCTCGTTCTTTGATCTTTGTCAAGGTACTAGACAAGGGTGCCCCTTATCACCTCTTTTGTTTTTATTGTCTATTGATCCCCTTTTGCGGTTCATTAAATTTCATCAAGATATTAAAGGTTTTCATTTCGGCTCACACTGTATAAAAACTGCTGCTTTTGTAGATGATGTACTCATTTTCTCTGATGATATTGTTTCTGCCATTCCTGCTATTTCGGATACTATTAGCCTTTTTTCTAGAGTCTCTGGTTATTCTCTTAATAAAGACAAAACTGAAATGTTCCCACTCAATGCTTGTTGTTTTCCAGCTCATATGAGGAATGCTGGCTTTAAATGGCAATCGAAACAGATTAAGTATTTAGGGATTTGGTATCGTAGAACGATTTATGAAACTGTAGCCTATAATGATGCTCAAACCTTACTCACAATTCATTAACTTTTAGATACATGGTCTCCTAAATATATCTCCTGGTGGGGACGCCTTCAAACTTTAAAAATGATGATAACGCCCATTTATAATTTTGTTTCTTCTATGCTTCCTATTAGGGTATCTTCTTCTTTTTTCATGAAATTGATTCTCTCACATCTAAGTTCCTCTGGAGCGATAAAAGAGCTAGAATTGCTTATGGGTCTTTGAGGAAACCCTACGATATGGGTGGCTGCAATTTCCCTGATTGGGAGAAATATCAAATGTCTTTTTTAGCCTCTTAAGGTGCCCTATGGTTCTCCTCAGATATTCTACATACACCATTGTGGGTATTGATTGAACAGGAGCTTTCTTCCCCCTTGCCTCTCTCCTCTTTTTTAACTACATCCACATTGTCTATTCCGTTTTCTCGCTCCATTATTTTAGACACCATTGCAGCGGTAAAAATTATTGACAGGAAAGTTTCTACGCCGATTCATAAATCTAGATGGTCCTCTTTATGGCACAATTCTAAAATTAAACTTACTATTGACCCTAGTTTAATGAATTATTGGGCCAATAAAGGCGTTACGTTGGTTCATCATCTTTATGACTCTAATAATGATCCATTACCTTTTTCTTCTTTACAACAACAATTTTCTCTTTCTAATTTGGATTTTTATACCTTTTTAAAAATAAAAGTAGCTCTTGCTAAGCTTTGTCTCGATCCAGTTTCTCCTACTATAGCTCTATTACATTTGTGGCTAAGATCTGGCCATGTGTATGTATATATGTATTTGCATACTTATATAGCGCTATACTGTCACCCATAGGGTATCCTGGTGCTTTGACTCAGCATAGCCGAAACCACCGATGCAGAAATCACACTGCTCTTGGAAACAGGTGGGTCTTCAAACCTCTCTTAAAGGTTAGAAATTCACCCTGACTTCTCAGCAATATCGGTAGAGAATTCCAAAGTCTAGCAGTCGCAAAACTAAACGACCGACCTCCCATCCTTACCCTCTGGACTCTGGGAACCGTCACCAGACACGCAGAGGAAGAGCGTAGGCTCCGAGAGGTAGAGTACCATGAAAATAAGTTCTGCAGCAAAACTGGACCCTGTCCATGCAAGGCTCTAAAAACCAGACAGGATGCTTTAAAAAGGATCCATTGATGAACAGGCAGCCAATGTAGATCCATTAGTGCCGTGGTGGAAGAGGCAGTGCACGGACGAGAAAGTGCCAGCTTGGCTGCCATATTTTGTACCCGCTGCAACTTGCCCACCAGCATTCTAGACGCCTCCAGAAGCAGTGCGTTGCAATAATCCAGTCTGCTTAGGATGATACCCCGCACTACCTCTGGCCTAGCCTGCGCTGGGAGCAATGGTAGCACTTTATGTAGCATCCAAAGCAGCATCATGCAGGTGGCTACGTTTTTATTAACGAAAATGTCCAGTTGCAGGTTGGGGCCAAACATGACCCCCATATTACGAGCAGACTCTGCTACAGTCACTGCCCCAGAAAAGGAAGAAGGCCAGAAAACATCTGGCAATGAGTGTGGGACACGATCATAGGAGCAGTGCAGCACCTCCGTTTTTGACCCATTAAACTGGAGGGAGTTGGAACGTAGCCAGTCCGCTGTAGCTGTCATACAGCGGTGAAATGTCTCTAAGGGAGACGGCGTCTTTGCCCTCCAGAGAAAAGACCAATTGGGTATCATCGGCGTAATTAAACACCGAAATACTGACGGAGCTTATCAATTCGATCAGAGGGCGGAGGTACAGATTGAATAATATAGGACTGATGGCCGAGCCCTGGGGCACCCCCTGCCCAACTTTACGCACATCTGACCTAAAAGGCGGCAATGCCACCACCTGCTGCCTGTTGTTGAGATACGAGACTAACCAGCCCCTTGCCAACCCCGTGACCCCAATCTCCTCCAGCCTCCCGATAAGGGTGGAGTGGCTGACCGTGTCGAACGCGGCTGACATGTGGAGCAGCACTAGAAAGGCTGCCTGACCCATGTCGACCCACGAGCGAAGATTGTCCAACACTACCACTAGCGCAGACTCCGTCCCATGCGCTGGCCGGAAACCAAACTGGGCCACATCCAACCAAGTGTTATCCTCTAAGAATCTGGATAGAGATCGGGTAGCCAGCTTCTCCATGATCTTAACCGGGAAAGGGAGCAAGGAAATGGGCCTGTAATTTGACAAGCGGGTGGGATCGAGTGTGGGTTTCTTCAGGAGGGGTGAGACCACTGCCAACTTCCAACTCTCCGAGACAGTCGCGGTGGCAAACGACTGATGGCAGATGGAATACAGTAGATGAAAAAGTTCTTTCTTGCTGGAACAGTTCCCAGAATTTATGCGGGAGTGGATCCAGCGGGGAGCCTTATGACACAGTCTGCGCCAGTTTGCAAAACTCATCAAAAGGAGGAAGAGAAAAACGACTCAGCTGGGGTCGACTGGGAGATTCATCCGGAGCTCCCAGACTGTGGGGGGAGCAACTCAACTGGGGTCGACTGGAAGGTTCTTCCACAGCTCCCAAACTAAGGGGGGAACAACTCAACTGGGATCGACTGAAAGGTTCTTCCGGAACTCCCAGACTGAGGGGGGAACAACTCAGCTGGGGTCGACTGGAAAATTCATCCGGAGCTCCCACACAAAGGGGGGAACAGCTCACCTGGGGTCGACTGGAAGGTTCTTCCGGAGCACCCAGACTGAGAAGGGAGCAGCTCAGCTGGGGTCGACTGGAAGGTGCTTCCGGATTACCCAGACTGGGAGGGGAGCAGCTCAGCTGGGGTCGACTGGAAGGTGCTTCCGGAGCTCCCAGACTGAGAGGAAGACATCTCAGCTGGGATTATCCGATGAAGCTGACATAGGCTGACATAGGCGGGCCGATCCAGCAAGTCCGCTCAGGATAGTGGCGATCTTGTCCTCAAAGGCGGCTGCCAGAGAGTCGCATAAGGCCTGTGAGACTGGAATATTATTCATGGCACCAGTCGGGTGGGAAAGATCGTTCACAATCTTAAACAAGGTCTGTGACTTGTTGGTTGCCTGATTCAGCATGTCCTCCAGGTAGACTGCTTTTGCACACTTGATCTGTGCTTTATATTCCTGTAGTGCCAGCCTAAAGGTAACTTTCGCTGCATCTAAATAGTGCTTCCTCCAGGCCCTCTCTGCCAGCTTGCATCTCAGCTTCAGTTGCAAAAGGTCGTTGGTGTACCAAGGCATAGCTTGGTTCTGTCTGTCCCTTGATCTGCGCAGTGGGGCCACCTTATCCAAGGAGTTGGATATTTGCTGACACAGGCTGGCGTAACTTTCATCAACACTACCTCCCAGTATAAATCCTTCAGGGAGTAGAGTAGGCAGAGCTGAAGATTTTAGGAGTCTAGACCAAGGTCTGCCCACTTTGGTGTGTCTCAGCCCTGTATCACTCGAAGAAATCGCCGGTAGATAGAGATAGAAGGAGACAAGTGCGTGATCCGTCCAGCATTGGGGCATGATGTCATTCACCACTACCTGCTGAGCGTCAGCAAAAACCAGGTCCAGGACATGACCCTTCAAGTGAGTAGCAGAAAGGACAAGCTGTTGCAACTGGATATTGCTACAGGCCTGGCAAAGATCATTATAGGCAGTATCCAAAGGCCCATTCGGCCACAGATTAAAATCTCCCAGAACTAGCAATCTGGTATGGGAGTTAGAGAGGTCATAGATGAGATCAATAAATTCTGGCAGAGTTGATGGTACATTACCCGGCGGTCTATAACAGAGAACCCCTGAATGTATCGTTCTCTCCTGCCCTTTAAAGGAGAAACCCATGAGCTCAAAGCCCGGTACCTCCTTGATCTATCACTGCGAGAGGGCTAAGGTTTCCCTGAAGATGAATCCTATTCCGCCACCTCTGTTTTTCAAGCAAGGAGTATGCCTAATTTTATAACCCGAAGGGCAGGCCAAGCCCAGTTCTACCTCACTGTCCGCCCGTGTCCAGGTTTCCATGAGGAAAAGCACATCCAGTCCACAGGACTCAATGAGAAGAACAATCTCCGTATGGTGCTTGCAAAGGGACCGTACGTTGAGTAAGCCACATGAAAGCTGCTCTGGCTTATCAGTAAGAAAATCCTGCTGAGTACAGGGTGTCTGGTCCGACCTAAACTGCAAATGTTCTGAATAGGCTATGCTTGAAATGGTCGGAAGGGCAGTATAGCAGGCCCTAGGCGCGCCCGTTGCGCGAACGGGCGCAAACGGGCTTACCTCTGGCGCACCTCCGACGCGCATACGTCGCGCCCGCTGCGCACTTGCGAAGTGGCCATCTTAAATAAACAAGTTATTAAAATATATAAATATAAAATATAAATATTTTATAAATATCAAAATATATGTGGCTTCTAGAATTTATAAATGTTTGTCTTCCAACCCTCCTGCCTTAACTACTGTTACTATGCATATCTTCTCAGATACTTGGCAGTTGATTGGGAGGCTTTCTTTGCGTAATAAAATTGACCCTTCTTTAATTCAATCAAAAATTTTCTCTCTTAATCTACTACATTGGACCCCAGCACACTTACATTTTCTTGGTCTTAAAGATGATGATCTTTGTTGGAGTTGTGGTTTGGTTACCGGCAATTATCCTCATATGTTTTTTGAGTGCTATTCACTCCAGCCTTTTGGGGATTTGGTCCACAAACATCTTATGTTAATATTTAAGATTCAATTTCAGCTCTCCTTTACTATGGTTTTGCTGGGCCCATGGGTCTCACCTGTTCTATTACCTTTAGATTCTTTAGACTTGCAATTACTAGACCTACTATTGTCAATAGCGGTGAAAATTATCCTTATGGAATGGAAATCTTTTAATTCCATCTCTTATCATACTTGGTGGGCGTGGGTATCTTTTTTACGTGGAGCGCATACCTCAGTGGATGAGGCCCATTTCTCCCCTTCTATTTCTAATAGGGTTTGGAGAGCCCTAGATAAATATATGGATTTGGCATCAAAAGGGTTGGTGGAGCAATATCCTTTTGTGACGCCTATGTAAGTATATGATTATTGTTGTTTCCTTCTTTTTGTGGTGCTACAGGAGATCCTTTCTTCCTTCCTCCCCCCTTCTCTTTCTTCTTTTTCTCTTTCTTTCTGTCTTTAGCCGTCTCTCTCTCTTTCTCTTTTTCCCTTTTCTTTCTCCCTCTAATCAATTTTATTTATCAAAGTGATACCTTTGACTTTTATTATGGTTCCTGGCTGCCATTCTTCTCTCTTCTTTTACAATACATAGATGAACTACTTGAATGAACTATATGTGACGTATCTGTATTTTTTATGCTTCTTGCAAAACTAATAAAATTATTGAACAAAAAAAAAAGTTGATGGACAGATGTTAAGTTATGTTGACCCGAGAGGGGTAGCTCGGTGCAACAAAAGTGTAGAGGAAAACAAGGGTAGTAGAATTAAAACAGTGTAGTCTTAAGTGTTTTACTAAAATGAAGGTGATCCAAGCACGTACGAATGTGGAAAGGTAAGGCGTTTTGAAATTTAAACAGGAAACAAATGTGGGATCACACTGCTTCACCTCCCAGCAGGTTCGCCCCTAGGCATCATGGTAAATGCAGTTCACCAAGTGTGTGTACTTACAAAGTCTCTCGAGTGTTTCACCAGGTAGGTGCAGATTAGTGCTGGCCATTTCTAGACAAGTGTTTCTGGATTATTATCCGTCATCAGTAGTGATTAGGCAATTCGAATGTATGGGGTTGCTGAGCAGGCTGACAAAGTATTCTCGGGTCACAGTACCTCTCCAGGCGCGCAGGTGCCTCTCCACGAGCTCATCATCTCAAATGGCTCGAGGGAGCCTTTTAAACAGGAAACAAATGTAGGATCACACTGATTCACCTCCCAGCAGGTTCGCCCCTAAGCATTATGGTAAATGCAGTTCGCCAAGTGTGTGTACTTGCAAAGTCTCTCGAGTGTTTCACCAGGTGGGTGCATATTAATGCTGGCCATCTCTAGACATGTGTTTCTGGATTGTTATCCGTCATCAGTAGAGATTAGACAATTCGAATGTATGGGGTTGCTGAGCAGGCTGCCAAAGTATTCTCGGGTCACAGTACCTCTCCAGGCGCGCAGGTGCCTCTCCGTGAGCTCGTCAGCTCAAATGGCTCGAGGGAGCCTTTTAAACAGGAAACAAATGTGGGATCACACTGCTCCTAGGACCGGCCTGCAAGGGAAGCAGCTGTAACTCATCTTGTGGTGGCCCCAGGAGGATAGAGTCACTCGGAAATGTGTGCCAGGGTGCAGGGCGAGCTGCAGGAGAAACACAGCCTCCCCCAGCACGAAGAGGAAAGTCCCTCCCTAAGACTCTAGGGACTCCAAAGAAATAACCCTTCAAGGGCTCAGCCAACAGTCAAAACATTCTGAGGCTACAACGTTACTTCTACTGCTGGGGGTGTTCAGGGGACTGTACCACGCCATGGAAGGCTGATCCTTGGATGTCTGGAGAAGGACATCCCTGGAGATGAAGAAAGAGATGCAAGTGAGTGAGAAGTGCATTTACTGATGTTATTTCATTTAGAGCGACTGAAAGTCACAAATGTTATGTGAAGTACCTGTGTAAGGTAAAGTCATAATCTAAGTGGGGTTATGTTGCTGGTTATTCCTGCTAGGGTGTCTGGCTGGATATACAAAGGGCCATATGTAGGTAGGTGTTTTGCGATTGGAAAAGGGAGTGTTGCCATGTAGGTAAGTATGTTGCCACACAAAATTGGCATTCACAAAAATAGAGATTAGCAATTTTGCGTGGCAAGGAATCTGCGAATAAAGTTGCAAATTCGCAAGCTAGGTCCCA